>NC_058521.1:482070675-483320675 GCF_904849725.1 Hordeum vulgare subsp. vulgare
GATACCGAAGAAGAGTCCCGAGGAAGCCACCAGCCTGGGTGGCACCCCCACCCCCCTTGGTTGTGCCCCAAGGGCTTATGACCTCCTCGTGGGTCCCCCTGACTTGTTCTCGATGCCATCCGGTCTTATAAATACAGAAACCTCCAGAAAGAAACCTAGATCGGGAGTTCCGCCGCCGCAAGCCTCTATAGCCACCAAAAACCAATCTGGAGCCCGTTCCGGCACCCTCCCGGAGGGGGGATCCATCTCCGGTGGCCATCTTCATCATCCCAGCGATCTCCATGACGAGGACGGAGTAGTTCTCCCTCGGGGCTAAGGGTATGTACCAGTAGCTATGTGTTTGATCTCTCTCTCTCTCATGTTCTTGAGATGTCTTGATCTCGATGTACCGTGGGCTTTGCTACTATAGTTGGATCTTATGATGTTCTTCCCCCTCTCCCTTCTTGTGATGAATTGAGTTTCCCCTTTGAAGTTATATTATCGGATTGAGTCTTTGAGAACACTCGATGTATGTCTTGCACGTGTCTATCTGTTGTGATCAACTTGTGGGTTTGTGACAATTGGGAACCTATGCATATGGGTTTGCACACGTGGATTCATGTGAGTACTCGATGTATGTTTTGGTGATCAACTTGCGGGTTCGTGATATTGGGAACCGATGCATAGGGGTTGGCACACGTTTTGACTCTCCGGTAGAAACTTCGGGGCACTCTTTGAAGTCCTATGTGTTGGTTGAATAGATGATTCTGAGATTGTGTGATGCATATCATATAATCATGCCCACGGATACTTGAGGTGACAATGGAGTATCTAGGTGACATTAGGGTCTTGGTTGATATGTATCTTAAGGTGTTATTCTAGTACAAACTCTTGAATAGATCGATCAGAAAGAATAATTTTGTGGTGGTTTCGTACCCGACAATAATATCTTCATTTGTTCTCCGCGATTAGTGACTTTGGAGTGACTCTTTGTTGCATGTTGAGGGATAGTTATATGATCCAATTATGTTATCTTTGTTGAGAGAACTTCACTAGTGAAAGTATGAACCCTAGGCCTTGTTTCCACGCATTGCAATACCGTTCGTGCTCACTTTTGTTACTAGTTCCCTTGCTGTTTTTGTAATTTCAGATTACAAAAACCTATATCCACCATCCATATTGCACTTGTTTCACCTTCTCTTCGCCGAACTAGTGCACCTATACAACTTGCCATTGTATTGGGTGTGTTGGGGACACAAGAGACTCTTTGTTATTTGGTTGCAGGGTTGCTTGAGAGAGACCATCTTCATCCTACGCCTCCTGCGGATTGATAAACCTTAGGTCACCCACTTGAGGTAAAATTGCTACTGTCCTACAACCCTCTGCACTTGGAGGCCCAACAACGTCTACAAGGAGAAGGTTGCGTAGTAGACATCAATCAATCGGAAAGGATAACTTGTTATTTTAGTACAAATTCTTGGAAATATTGATCGTAAAGAATAACTTTGAGGTGGTTTTGTAACCTACAAACAATTTCTTCTTACATTCACCAATAGATAGGAACTTTCGAGTGATTCTTTATCGCACGTTGAGGGATTGTTATGTGATCCAATTATATTAGCACAGTTGAGAGATTACACTAGCGAAAGTGTGGACCCTAGGCCTTATTACCAAGCATTTATACAATGTTTTACTCGTTGTTTTACACTTGCTGCCTTGCTGTTTTTATATTTTTAGATTACGAAAAACTACATTTACTATCATTACTACACTTGTATCACCATCTCTTCGCAGAACAAGTGCACCTATACAAATTACCATTATATTTGGTGTGTTGGGGACACAAGAGATTTTTTATTATTTGGTTGCAGGGTTGTTTGAGAGAGACCTTCTTCATCCTATGCCTCCAAAGAATTGATAAACCTTAGGTCATCCACTTGAGGGAAATTTGCTACTGTCCTACAAAACTCTGCACTTGGAGGCCCAACACGAGTCTACAAGAACAAGTTGTGTATTAGACATCAAGCTCTTTTCTGGCGTGGATGTCGGGGAGGTGAATTCTTGAAGATATATCTTTAGATATTGCAATTGAATCTTTAGTTTCTTGTTTTTTGCTAGTTGGTTTTATAAAAGAAAAATGCAAAAAAAGGAATTGAGGTGGTCTCATATTGTTCATATTTATCATGTCTTTCTTGAAAATGATGAAAAGGAAAATTGCGCTCAATTGCTATAGGAAGAATTTATGAAAATTCTTAATGTGAATTCCTTGAATGATGAGCATGATTGTAATATTGTTAGTATGAATTCTCTGAATATCCATGATGATGACGATATGCAAAGCCACAAGCTTGGGGATGTTATGTTTGATGAAGATGATATTTTTAGTCCCCCAAGTTTTGATGAACAAATTTATTATGATGAAAGCATGCCTCCTATTTATGATGATTATATTGATGAAAGTGGGTTTGTAGGAGTTTCAACTCTAGGTACTAATGATCTCACTATTTTGGAGGGTGTTTAATCTTTCCATAATGACAATAGTGGATTTGGAGAGGTCATGACTTTATTTAGTGATGAGTCCACTATTTTGGAAGAGGTTTCAATTGACTATGACAACAAAGTTGCTATCAATGATGATTATTGTGATGACATGTATGCTATAAAGAGTAATAATAACCATGAAACTTGTCATCATGATTTTAATTTTAATTTGGATTATGCCACTCAAGTATCACATGATAGTTATTTTGTTGAGTTTACTCCCACCATTATGAATGAGAAGAATTTTGCTTGTGTGGGCAGCAATAAAAATTATATGCTTGTGCATCATGAAAACAATGCTTTATGTGATAGAATTTCTATTACTCTCCACATACACAATTTTTTTCCATTCATAGTAGTGGGAGTATCATAGGAGACTCGAATACTATAAATTGTTTCCACATTATAAGAGTAACGTTCGGGAAAAGGGCATTCATAATTGTGTCAAGTTTTATAATACTAATCATCACTACTTTCTACAACATAATTATCATTACGATAATCATCATAAGTGGCATGTAATCATCATAACAAATTTGATCATTCAAAGTAGGGGGAATAAAAAGATCATCTTCATTAAGAATAGTATCCCCAAGCTTGGGACAAACATTGATTGCACCAAATATATTCACAAACATGTCATTCTCATCAAGCATAGCATCCTCAAGCTTGTGGGTTTGCATATCATCAACATAATCACTCTTATGATCAATAGTAATAATCGCACTAATAGTGTAACAATTATTATCATCAATACTTTCCAAGTTGGTGCAAAAAATATTTTAAAGATTATAAGAAGTATCATTATCTTCGCAATCATAACTATGAGAACAAGTAATAGGCATAACAACATTATCAAGTGTATCATCATCTTCAATACTATAAGATTCATTCTCAACAATGATAGAACCAACATTATTTGGGATAGACACCTTTTTGCCTCTACGTTTTCTTACTTTATTTGTCTCCAACACATCATGTTTTGGGTTTAACCAATTCTTATGAGCTATTTATTAATGAGATTGGTTCGATGGGAAGCTCCTCCTTGCAACCTGATTCATTACGATAAAAAGGAGGGTATTGGGAGACCTTTACCCTTTCATTAGCATTCCTTTTATATTCTCTTGGTTTCCCATATTTCTATAGTTGGCAATATAAGCATTCTCATTGCAATTTAGTGTGCAAAACATATAGATTTCCTGTAGATTAGTTCCATTACTGTTAGTGAGAAGAATATATCAAACCATTTTTATGTGACAATTCTTTGCAGCCCAAAAATAAACAAGTTCATTATAGAGCTCACATGAGATCAAATTATCAAAATATTTAGAAACGATTCGATCATGAATATGCATGCATTGTAAATTAAGATGACCAACCCTATTGGAAAGTTGACAAGTAATGGGATGAAGAGAGTATAATCGTGTGGCAAATTCATCTATCACTTTAAGCCACCAATTGGTTTTATCATGTTTATGCTTATTACAAAATCTATCATCCCTATAAGGCATGTCTTCACAAATTTTATTCACTCCACAAAAATTGACATGCTTATAGGAAATATTTTTTTTATCATGGCTAGTGAAATCATCACTACTATCATGGATATTCAAGGAATTCATACTAACAACATTGCTATAATGCTCATCATTCAAAATTTAATGCCAAACATTTTATTTAATTCTTCTACCAACATTTTGGCACAATTTTTTGAACATCATTTTCACGAAAGACATTATAAAGATGAAGCAATTGAGGTAACCTAAATTCCATTTTTTGTAGTTTTCTTTTTATAAACCAAACTAGGGAAAACAAGAAACTAAAAGATTCAATTGCAAGATCTAAACATATACCTTCAAGCACTCGCCTCCCCGGCAACGGCGCCAGAAAATAGCTTGATGTCTAGTACACAACTTTATTCTTGCAGACATTGTTGGGCCTCCAAGTGCAAACTTTTGTGGACAACAACAATTTTCCCTCAAGTGTATGACCTGAGGTTTATGAATCCATGGGAGGTGTAGGATGAAGATGGTCTCTGTCTAACAACCCTGCAATCAAATACAATAAATTTCTTGTGTCCCCAACACACCTGATACAATGGTAATATGTATAGGTGCACTAGTTTAGTGAAGATATGGTGATATAAGTGTAGTATCGATAGTAGATATAGATTTTTTCTTAATCTGGAAATATAAAAATAGCAAGGTAACAAGTAGTAAAAGTGAACATAAACCATATTGCAATGCTTGGAAATAAGTCCTCCGGTTCATACTTTAAGTAATGTAGTGTCTCAACAATAGTAACATACTAGAATGATATGATCATCCCTCAATGTGCGACAAAGAATCACTCCAAAGTTCATAAGTAGCAGAGAACATAAGATGAAATTGTTGTAGGTAGTAGAACGACCTCAAAGCTATTATTTACGATCAATCAATTGAGTTATTCCTATAAGTGTCACAAACAACCCTAGAGTTCGTACTACAATAACACCAATGATACACAACAATCAACCCTAATGTCACCTAGATACTCCAATGCCAGCTCAAGTATTCGTGAGTCAACTATTTGACATGCATCAAAAAATTTGGTATTTGTCATATTCAATACAACAAAAAGTACATCAAAGAGTACCCAAAAAATTATATCCAAGAAAGAAGGACAAGAACACGTATCAACCCATATGCATATATTACCCTGGTGTCACCACGGGAATCCGCAAGTTGAGTACCAAAACATATATTAAGTGAATCAATAGAAAACACCATTGTCACCATGGGTATCCACATGCAAGACATACATCAAGTGATCTCAAATCCAATATTAAATCTGACATAACAAAATCTGAAGGGAAATATTCAATTCATCACATCAAGATAGCAAGGGATAAACACAATATGATCGAACTATATTAACAAAGCCCATGATACATCAAGCTCGTGACATCTCAAGAACACAAGAAAGAGAGAGAGAACACATAGCTACTGGTGCATACCCTTAGCCCCGAGGGTGAACTACTCAGTCTTTAACATGGAGACAGTCGGGATGATGAAGATGGTCTTCGGTGATGATTTGCGCCTCTCACAAGGTGTCGGAATAGGGTTCCTGATGAGTTTTCTTTGGTACAGAGGCTTGCTGTAGCGGAGCATAAGATATAGGCTAACTTTTCAGGGTTTCCCATTATATAGCATTTTTCAGCGTGGAAATCTTGTCAAAAGGAGCCATGAGGTGGTCCCAAGCCATCAGGGTGCTCCCAAGGGGGTGGGCGCACCATGTTGGCTTGACACCAGCTGGTGGCCCCCTTAGATGGTTCTTCACTCGAGTATTTCTTATTTTCTCTAGAAAAATTTGTTAAAAAGTTTCGGGCGATTCCAAGTACTTATATTTTTGCACAAAAAACAGCACCACGATAATTCTACTGAAAACAACATCACTGTGGGTTAGTTCTAATTAAATCATATAAAGTGCATCAAAAGCATATTAAATATTATAAAGGTGGGTAAGTATGGAATGCATACTTCATAAATTATTGATACGTTGGAGACGTATCATTAACCTTTTCCCAATTTTATCGGTTGGCAAGTTTTATCAAGTCTAGCACACCCTACACATGCAAGTCTATGACTATAGCACCGGAAAGTAAAGGCATGAAATTGTAAGTAGATGGTAGGTATAGGAAGACCAAACACAATGAAGTCCCAAATATTTTTGGCGTGGTTCCAATAGGTAATCCTATCGTACGTCCACATTGATGGAGACTTCAACCCACTTAGGGTAACAACTACGCGAGTCCATGGAGTAAGGGTCCATGAAGAAGTAACCTTGTCTATTCTAAAATCACAACTTCTCCCTAGGTGGGTTTGGTAATCAATAACGACATATATTTCATTGGACTAATGAATCTATAAAGTATATTTAAGGAAAAGTTCAATGCATGGATTGGCTAGGATTTTGAGGAGATTCCCTAGATGCTTGGAACATAAATTGGCAAAAGCTTCAAGACTCTACATTTTATATTTATGTGATAAATCACATTTGAGTCCATAGGAAAGCCAATACTATTAGAAGGGGATGAGGTATCTATGATGATGTGGTTGCTCAAAGTGCTTAGTGATTACCCACAGAAAGCTTCAACATTTCTCCCACAAAATATTTTATCAAACCCCCTAAAGTCAAATTCGATGCCGCCAAGAATTTTTACTTTTGCCCTACTGAGTTTTCCTAAGACAGACTCCAATCCAAAACCCTCGCAACTAGGTCCGAGTTTCGCTTTGGTCCAGCCGAAAAGTAGTAACGGCCTCTCTGGTATGAGGTATTCAACTTTGGAGTTTCCAAGTTTTATATCTCAGATCCACCGAGCCACTCGAGTGCACTAGGCCAACCGAATCATACTAACCAAAATGTTGTATATGGGTTTCACCAGAAGTCCTAAAATTAGAGCATTTTGCACTAGTCGGAGCAACCGATTTTTTACTTCAGTTCCGCCGAGTTGGGCAATAATGTTGTAACAATTTGATTTTTGGAGATGGCTATATATACCTGATGACCCACAAGTATAGGGGATCAATTGTAGTCCTTTCGATAAGTAAGAGTGTCGAACCCAACGAGGAGCAGAAGGCTCTCATAAACGGTTTTCAGCAAGGTAATAACTGCAAGCACTAAAAGTAGCGGTAACAAATGATGGTGTAGTGAGGTGAAACGTAGCAAGTGAAAAGTAACAAGTAACAAGTAGTAGCAACGGTGCAGCAAAGTGTCCCAATCCCTTTTGTAGCAAGGGACAAGCCTGAACAAAGTCTTATAAGAGGAAAAACGTTCCCGAGGACACACGGGAACTTCTCTCATGCTAGTATCATCATGCTCATATGATTCGCGTTCGTTACTTTGATAGTTTGATATGTTGGTGGACCGGTGCTTGGGTACTGCCCTTACTTGGACAAGCATCCCACTTATGATTAACCTCTCTCGCAAGCGTCCGCAACTACGAAAGAAGAATTAAGACAACGTCTAACCATAGCATTAAACTAGTGGATCCAAATCAGCCCCTTACGAAGCAACGCATAGACTCGGGTTTAAGCTTCTGTCACTCTAGCAACCCATCATCTACTTACTACTCCCCAATGCCTTCCTCTAGGCCCAAAGATGGTGAAGTGTTATGTAGTCGACGTTCACATAACACCACTAGAGGAAAAGACAACATACATCATATAAAAATACCAAACGAATACCAAATACACATGACTATTATCAGCAGGACTTATCCCATGTCCTCAGGAACAAAAGTAACTACTCACAAAGCATAATCGTAATCATGATCAGAGGTGTAATGAGTCGCATCAAGGATCTGAACATAAACTCTTCCACCAAGTAATCCAACTAGCATCAACTACAAAGAGTAGTCAACACTACTAGCAACCTTACAAGTACCAATCGGAGTCGCGAGACGGAGATTGGTTACAACAGATGAACTAGGGTTTGGAGAGGAAATGGTGTTGATGAAGATGTTGATGGAGATGACTCCCCTCCAACGAGAGGAGTGTTGGTGATGACGATGGCGACGATTTCCCCCCTCCGGGAGGGAAGTTTCCTCGGCGGGATCGTCCTACCGGAGCTCTAGATTGGTTCTGCTCAAGTTCCGCCTCGTGGCGGCGGAGGATCCACGAAAAAGCTCCACCTTCATCTTTTCCTGGACGAAACCCTTCATATAGCAAAAGAGGGGGGCCAGTGGGCCGCCAGGGTGCCCACAAGCCCTGTAGCCGCCACCAGGGGGCGGTGGCTACCAGGCTTGTGGGCCCCTGGTAGCGCCCCTCTGGCACTTCTTTCGCCCATTATTTTTTATATAATCCCAAAAAATTCAACGTTGATTTTTAGGGCATTTGGAGTTGCGCAGAATAGAGGACTCAGACTTGCTCCTTTTCCAGTCCAAAATTCCAGCTGCCAGTATTCTCCCTCTTCAAATAAACCTTGCAAAATAAGAGAGAAAAGGCATAGGTATGGTACCACAAAGTAATATAATAGTCCATAAAGCGATCAATATCAACATGAAAGCATGATGCAAAATGGACGTATCAACTCCCCCAAGCTTAGACCTCGCTTGTCCTCAAGCGAAACCAAGATCCATAAACATGTCCACATGTTTAGGGATGAAGGTGTCGATAAAACATAATACGGACATGAGGGCATCATGATCACACATAAAAAAGCAATACATCATAAAGATTCTTATGGGAAAGTAACAATTCCTTCACAAAGCAAAGTATGAAGCAAAAACCTTGCCGAGAAGTAGCCAACAAAAGTCCATAGTCATTGAAGCAGTTGCAATTTATCATAACATCTGAAAGAGTCAAATAAGAGCTTGTAAAGCAAACCCACATACTCAGTCATCTCTTTTGTTTTCCACAATTGTTACAACTCACGTGGTACTCATGGTATCAAAGTTTCAGCTGGACACAGAGAAAGATAGGGGCTTATAGTTTTGCCTCCCAACCATTTACCTCAAGGGTAAAGTCAACAATAACAAAGCATAAGTACTCACCTCCAAGTTGATATATGAATATAGATCTTTCCCTAGCTTGTGACGGTAGCCAAGACAAAGGCAAAAGAATGAATTGGTGGAGATCACCATGACTCTTTCAAGGGCAAAAAGTAAAGGTACAAGATAGGCCCTTCGCAGAAGGAAGCAGAGGTTGTCATGCGCTTTTGAGGTTAGGATGCGTGTCCTCTTAGTGTGGAGGAACGTCAATTTATATTGCCCCCTGTGATAAAGAACTTTATTATGCAGTCTGTCACTTTTATGTCTTCCTCATCACAGGTTCGTACAAAGCTTATTTTCCACACACTAATAGATCATACATTTTAGAGAGCAATTTTTATTGCTTGCACCGATGACAACTTACTTGAGGGATCTTATTCAATCCATAGGTAGGTGTGGTGGACACTCATGGCAAAACTGGGTTGAAGGTTTATGGATGCACAAGTAGTATCTCTACTTGGTGCGGGAGTTTTGGCTAATATGAGGTGGAAGCAATCATCACATGCTAAGGGATCTCTAGGCATATAACATTGTTTGGAACCAAGCAAACACAATTCATTATGTTGTCTTCCTTGTCCAACTTCTACTTCTAAACATGTAATAGTTTGGTGAGTGCTCACAATTGTAAAAAGTGTCTAAGATGATATATTTATATGTGAACCTATCTTTCCTTACTACTTCTTATTAATTGAAACAATGACTGGGGTCTATGTTGGTCTATTCTCAACAAATTTCGATCATCATACTTGTCATATGTAAAGCTATCACTTTCCATAAGATCTTCTCATGATCTTTCATGCTATCGTTCTTTTAATACTTTTGATCACGGCACAAAACAAAGCCCTTGACTAGATACTCTTTATTATATAGCTCGCAAGCTCGAATACATCGGGGGAGACACAAAGCAAAAGACTCAAACTAAACACTAAAGACTTATTCCACTAAGAGAAGAAATAAAAACTGAAAAGGAAAGAACTAAAACAAAGGTAAAAGCAAAAGATATAAAGGTGATACGATACCAGGGCAACTCCCCCAAGCTTGGCAAAAGCCGAAGGGATTGCCCATACCAATGCTTAGTTATCTTCCATTGGTGGTGATGGTGGTGGTGTTGTTGAAGTAGTCTGATCCTCCATCTTCCAGGGCATAGGTGCTCCATCATGGCAGGATGAACGAGTCGCCAGAATCCTCAAATCTGCAGCCAGCCGTATTGATTTAAATCTATACTCATACTCACAGTTTTGGTTCTGCACGTCATAGATCTGGCCCTGAAGTTGATCAACCCTGTCATAGAGCCTGGAAAGGTACTTCCCAATGTCAATGGCATCCATCTTGTGATTGCTGGTGAACTCCGTGATCATCATGTGGTTGGCGTTGAGTCCACGCTCCACCATCCCTTGGCACTTGAAGACTTGTTGCTCCATTCCTTCGAGCCTCGTCTCCATGCTTCCGGTCTTCTTAGGCCCCTCAACATCACGGATGTGCAACATCCCCTCACTCATCTTGATAGATTGAGGGTGTTTCACCACTTCCGTGAGGTAGGGATTGATGACCTTCTCGAAGATCTTGTCCTTAGGAGATTTTGGGGAAGTCCCGACGATCTAAATGTGCGACAGAAACAGGCTCGAAACGAAAACAGAGGAAAAATGCACGATACGGAGATCAAAACCCTCAGGCGTATATATAATGATTTTTTCTGGACCAGAAGAAGTGCTCTGCAAGAAAACGGAGTCCGGGAGGCACACGAGGTGCCCACAAGCCATGTAGCCGCCGCCAGGGGGTAGGTGGCGGCGAACAAGCTTGTGGCCGCCTCGTGCGCTCTCCGGAGAGCTTTTTATTTTTCTAATTTTCCAAAAAATCCAAAACGGAGGAAATTTCTTATTGGAAAAGTTTCGGAGTCCAATTACTTACCGAAACACATACCTCTTCGTTTTCAGGGTCAGAAACAGGCTGATCAACATCCCTTATGTACTCCTTTGGAGTTATGATATTGATGATATTGGTCTCAACATTTATGGGAGTACCGGAGATATAATGCTTGATTCTTTGCCCATTTACCACTCTAGGAAAATTACCTTCCCTGTTATTGATCTTGATGGCACCGGAACGATATACTTCCTCGACAACGTAAGGACCTTCACATTTAGAGAGTAGCTTGCCTGCGAAGAATCTTAAGCGAGAATTGTATAGCAGGACATAGTCTCCTACATTGAACTCTCGTTTTTGTATTCTTTTATCGTGCCATCTCTTAACCTTTTCCTTTAACAACTTGGCATTCTCATATGCCTGGGCCCTCCATTCATCTAATGAGATGATATCAAACAACCGCTTCTCACCGGCAAGTTGGAAATCAAAGTTGAGCTCTTTGATTGCCCAATAAGCTTTGTGTTCCAACTCAAGAGGTAAATGACAGGCCTTACCGTAAACCATTTTATACGGCGACATGCCCATGGGATTCTTATAAGCCGTCCTATAAGCCCATAGTGCGTCGTCAAGTTTACTACACCAATTCTCTCGAGATCTATTGACAGTCTTTTGTATGATCAATTTGATCTCCCTATTACTCAACTCCACTTGACCACAAGACTGAGGATGATAAGGAGATGCAACTCTATGGTTGACATCATACTTAGCAAGCATCTTGCGGAAAACACCATGAATGAAGTGTGAACCGCCATCAGTCATCAGATATCTAGGGACTCCAAATCTTGGGAAAATGACTTCTTTAAGCATCTTAATAGAGGTGTGATGATCAGCATTTCTAGTGGGGATAGCTTCTACCCACTTAGTGACATAATCCATAGCAACTAAGATGTGAGTATACCCATTGGAACTCGGGAAAGGTCCCATATAATCAAAGCCCCAGACATCAAATGGTTCAATGACAAGTGAATAGTTCATAGGCATTTCCTGACGCTTACTGATATTCCCTATTTTTTGGCATTCTTCACAAGACAAGACAAACTTATGAGCATCCTTGAAGAGAGTGGGCCAATAGAAACCTGATTGCAATACCTTCTGAGCAGTTCTATCTCCAGCATGGTGTCCTCCGTAGGCTTCAGAATGACACCTCTGCAGGATCTGTCCCTGTTCATGTTCAGGCACACAACGTCTAATAACACCATCTACTCCTTCCTTAAAAAGGTGAGGATCATCCCAAAAGTAGTGTCTCAAATCAAAGAAGAATTTCTTCTTTTGCTGGTAGGTGAAGCTGGGTGGTATGTATTTGGCTACGATATAGTTTGCATAATCAGCATACCACGGTGCACTATGTGAAGTGCGGATGACATTCAATTGCTCATCAGGAAAGCTATCATCAATAGGTCGTGGGTCATCAAGGACATTCTCTAGCCTAGACAAGTTATCTGCTACAGGGTTATCGGCACCCTTTCGGTCAACAATGTGCAAATCAAATTCATGTAGCAGGAGAAACCATCTGATTAGCCTAGGTTTAGCGACCTTCTTCTCCATTAGGTAATTAATAGCAGCATGATCAAAGTGAATAGTGACTTTTGAGTCAACTATATAAGATCTGAATTTTTCACATGCAAACACGATTGCTAAAAACTCCTTCTCCGTAGTGGCATTGTTTCTTTGGGCATTGTCTAGAGTTTTACTAGCGTAGTGAATAACATTCAACTTCTTGTCAACTCTTTGTCCTAGAACAGCACCGACAGCATAATCACTAGCATCGCACATGATTTCAAAGGGCAAGTTCCAATCAGGTGGTTGAACAATAGGTGCGGTTATCAAGGCCTTCTTAAGTATTTCGAAAGCTTCCTCACAATCCTCATCAAAAACAAAAGGAACATCCTTATGCAAGAGGTTGGTAAGAGGCCTAGAAATCTTGGAGATGTCTTTAATGAACCTTCTATAGAAACCAGCGTGACCTAGGAAACTTCGTATACCTCTGATATCTGTGGGGAAAGGCATTTTCTCAATTGCATCAACCTTAGCCTTATCAACTTCAATGCCTTTCTTAGAGATTTTGTGTCCTAAGACGATGCCTTCATTAACCATGAAGTGGCACTTCTTCCAGTTCAAGATGAGGTTGGTATCTTTGCATCTCTGTAAGACTCGATCAAGGTTGCTGAGGCAATCGTCAAAGGAACAACCATAAATGGAGAAATCATCCATGAAAACCTCAACAATCTTTTCACAAAAGTCATAGAATATAGCCATCGTACATCTTTGAAAGGTGGCAGGTGTGTTGCATAAGCCAAAAGTCATACGTCTATAAGCAAAGGTACCGAAGGGGTAGGTGATAGTGGTTTTCTCCTGATCAGATTGTGCAATAGGTATTTGCGAGAAACCTGAATGACCGTCTAGAAAGCAGAAGTGTGTGTGTTTAGATAAATGGCAAAGGATAATGGTCTTTCCTGGTTGCCTTGTTCAGTTTCCGGAAGTCTATCACCATCCTATAGCCAGTAATAATCCTCTGTGGAATTAGTTCATTCTTATCATTAGGAACGACGGTGATACCTCCCTTCTTAGGTACGCAATGTACTGGACTTACCCAATCCCTATGAGCAACAGGATAAATGATTCATGCTTCCAGAAGCTTTAATATTTCTTTCCTCACGACCTCTTTCATCTTAGGAGTTAATCTCCTTTGATGATCAGCAACTGGTTTAGAATCAGGGTCAGTTTTAATCTTGTGCTAACATAGAGTGGGACTAATACCCTTAAGATCATCAATAGTATATCCAATAGCCTCACGGTGCTTCCTCAAAGTTTTTAATAACTTCTTCTCTTCGTCATTAGAGAGGTGAGCACTAATAATAACAGGATATATCTCCTTCTCATCAAGGTAGGCATACTTAAGAGTATCTGGTAACTATTTTAGCTCGAACACAGGATCACCCTTTGGTGGGGAGGATCCCCAAGCAGTTCAACAGGAAGATTATTCTTGAGAATAGGATATTGTTCTAAAACAATTTTATCTATCATATCTCTTTCATCCATATGCATATCATTTTCATGGTCAAACAGATATTGCTCTAAAGGATCCGTAGGAGGTACGGAAATAGAGGCAAGAGCAATGATTTCATCCCTACCAGACGACTCCTTTTCATGGGGTTGTCTTCCAAACTTGGAGAAGTTAAATTCATGAGACACACCCTCGAAACTAACAGTGACAGTCTGTTTAATGCAATCAATATGAGCATTGACAGTGTTGAGAAAGGGTCTACCAAATATGATGGGACAAAAGCTATCTTGTGTAGTAGCAAGGACGAGGAAATCAGTAGGATACTTCGTCTTACCACACAAGACTTCTACGTCTCTCGCAATTCCCAGAGTGTAGATAGTGTCTCTATTAGCTAGCGTAATAGTGAAATCATTGGGTTCTAACTCAGCAGGTGCAATCTCATCTTTGATTTCATCATATAGGGAGCGGGGTATTGCACTAACACTAGCACCCATATCACATAAACCATGATAATAGTGATCTCCTATCTTGACATAAACAACGGGCAGGCCAACTACAGGTCCGTGTTTGTCTTTCGCGTGAAGTTTAGAAATTCTAGCGGAGTCCTCACAGAATTTGATAACATGCCCGTCTATGCCTTCGGCTAAGAGATCTTTGATAATAGCAACACTAGGTTCAACTCTAATTTCCTCAGTGGGTGCAAGTGGTCTAATGTAACCCCTACGTACCACAGTCGGAGCTTTAGAATAATCCTTTTTTCCTAGCAGGGTAAGGTGGTTTCTCAGCGTATAGGCACAAGGAACAATAGGATCACTAAAGGCAATGACTTTCTCTTCAACTAGATTGGGTTTAACTATGTCGACTTCTACAGGAGGATGATAATTAAACCACTTCTCTTTAGGAAGATCAACATGAGCAGCAAAAGATTCACATAGAGAAGCTAATGTCTCAGAGTCAAGTCCATACTTAGCGCTAAAATCTCTAGAAGTGTTTGTTTCAACAAAAGATTTAACGCAATCAAACTGGAAATTCATACATGACTCCTTACCTTCTTCAAGCTCCCAATATGCAGAGTTACGTTTGATTCTTTCCAATAAATTCCACTTGTGGTCAATATCCTTCTTCATAAAAGAACCGGTACAAGAAGTGTCAAGCATGGTACGATCTTCATGAGAAAGCCGAGCATAAAAGTTTTGAGTGATAATTTCTCTCGAGAGCTCATGATTTGGGCATGAATATAGCATTGATTTAAGCCTCCCCCAAGCTTGAGCTATGCTTTCCCTATCACGAGGCCAAAAGTTATAAATATAATTCCAATCACGATGTACTAAATGCATAGGGTAAAACTTCTGATGAAATTCCAATTTCAACTGATTGTAGTCGCATGATCCAGTATCATCACATAACCTATACCATGTCAACGCCTTATCCTTCAAAGATAAATGAAAGACTTTCTTCTTTACCTCATCCTTGGGCAAACCTGCAAGCTTAAATAAACCACAAACTTCATCTACATAGATTAGATGCAAGTCCGCATGTGATGATCCATCTCTTGTAAAAGGATTAGCCAGCAGTTTCTCAAGCATACCCGAAGGAATTTCATAAAAGATATTTTCAGTAGGTACCTCAGGTTGAGGAGCAACTCCTCGTGCTTCCGTTTTTGGTGAAGATACCCCGAACAAACTCCTCAAAGGAACCGTTTCCATAGTGACAAGTGACAATAAATTTCAGCACAGCATATAAATGTTTCCTTACCAAATTCCACTTACCAAAGGTGCTTCCCTCCCCGGCAACGGCGCCAGAAAAGAGTCTTGATGACCCACAAGTATAGGGGATCAATCGAAGTCCTTTCGATCAGTAAGAGTGTCGAACCCAATGAGGAGAAGAAGGCTCTGATAAATGGTTTTTAGCAAGGTAATAACTGCAAGCACTGAAAGTAGCGGTAACAAGTGATGGTGTAGTGAGGTGAAACGTAGCAAGTGAAAAGTAACAAGTAACAAGTAGTAGCAACGGTGCAGCTAAGTGGCCCAATCCCTTTTGTAGCAAGGGAAAAGCCTGAACAAAGTCTTATAAGAGGAAAAACGCTCCCGAGGACACACGGGAATTTCTGTCATGCTAGTTTCATCATGTTCGTATGATTCACGTTCGTTACTTTGATAGTTTGATATGTGGGTGGACCGGCGCTTGGGTACTGCCTTTACTTGGACAATCATCCCACTTATGATTAACCCCTCTCGCAAGCGTCCACAACTAGGAAAGAAGAATTAAGACAACGTCTAACCATAACATTAACCTAGTGGATCCAAATCACCCCCTTACGAAGCAACGCATAGACAGGGGTTTAAGCTTCTGTCACTCTAGCAACCCATCATCTACTTACTACTCCCCAATTCCTTCCTCTAGGCCCAAAGATGATGAAGTGTTATGTAGTCAATGTTCACATAACACCACTAGAGGAAAAGGAAACATACAACATATCAAAATACCGAACGAATACCAAATTCACATGACTATTATCAGCATGACTTATCCCATGTCCTCAGGAACAAAAGTAACTACTCACAAAGCATAATCATAATCATGATCAGAGGTGTAATGAGTAGCATCAAGGATCTGAACATAAAATCTTCCACCAAGTAATCCAACTAGCATCAACTACAAAGAGTAATCAACAGTACTAGCAACCTTACAAGTACCAATCGGAGTCGCGAGACGGAGATTGGTTACAAGAGATGAACTAGGGTTTGGAGAGGAGATGGTGCTGATGAAGATGTTGATGGAGATGACACCCCTCCGACGAGAGGAGTGTTGGTGATGACGATGGCGACGATTTCCCCCTCCGGGAGGGAAGTTTCCCCGGCAGGATCGTCCTGCCGGAGCTCTAGATTGGTTCTGCTCAAGTTCCGCCTCGTGGCGGCGGAGGATCCACGAAAAAGCTCCACCTTGATTTTTTCCTGGACGAGACCCTTCATATAGCAAAAGAGGGGGGGGCAGTGGGCCGCCAGGGTGCCCACAAGCCCTGTAGTCGCCACCAGGGGGCGACGGCTACCAGGCTTGTGGGCCCCTGGTAGCGCCCCTCTCGCACTTCTTTCGCCTAGTATTTTTATATAATCCCAAAAAATTCCACGTTGATTTTCAGGGCATTTGGAGTTGTGCAGAATAGAGGACTCAGATTTGCTCCTTTTCCAGTCGAGAATTCTAGTTGCCAGTATTCTCCCTCTTCAAATAAACCTTGCAAAATAAGATAGAAAAGGCATAAGTATGGTACCACAAAGTAATATAACAGTCCATAAAGCGATAAATATCAACATGAAAGCATGATGCAAAATGGACGTATCAATACCTATCTACCTCACTCTCATTCGCAGAGAGAGCACTCAAAACAAGCAAACACTTCCACCATTCATTTTATGAGAGAGAACCAACTACTCATGTGCTGAGATGAAGATCTTCCACTTCAACCATATGAATCTTGATATTTAGCCACCCAAAGTTGCTTTCCACCCAATCAATCTCTTGTACCAAGCCAAATTCTATTAGAGCGTGATTGAGTGTTGAGGAGACTATGTTTTGAAGCACAAGAGCGAGGAGTTCATCATCCATACCACATCTCTTACCTTTTGTAGAGTGGTGTCCCCTAGATTGGTTAGGTGCCGCTTGGGAGCCTCCAAATCATCTGGAGTTGAATCAAGAAGTTTGTAAGGGCAAAGAGATCACCTACTTCATGAAGATCTACCCCGAGTGAGGCAGTCCTTCGTGCACGTAAGCCATGGTGGAATAGAAAAGGTTGGTTCTCCATGGACCATTCATGGGTGGAGCCCTTCGTGGACTTGCGCAGCCGCTACCCTTTGTGGGTTGAAGTCTCCATCAACCTGAACATACGATAGCACCACCAATCAGAACCATGCCAAAAATTATTGTGTATTCATTGTGTTTGATCCTCCTATCCCTACCATCTACTTACACTTTCATGCCTTTACTTTTCACTTCTATACTCATAGATTTGCACGTGTTGCATGTTCTAGACTTGGTAAAAGGCTAAAACTTGCCAACCAATGAAATTGGGAAATGGTTAAGTTTTTATTTGGTCAAGTAGTCAAATCACCCCCCCATAGACATACATCGGATCCTACAAGTGGTATTAGATCTTTTGTCTCCATTGCATTGGTCTCAAAACCTAGGATAATATGGCGTGTAGTGAGGGAAATTACCACCGTTGAGGTCCACATTTTGATAGTACAAACTTTGCTAGTTGGAAGCATAAAATGAAAATGAACATTCTTGGTCAAAACCCCACTATCTGGGTTGTTGTTCGTGTTGGATTGCAAGGTGAATTCTTTGGTGATGGAAAGGAACCAAATCGTGAAGCGATTGTGGAAGAATTGAAGATGTTGCAATACAACGCTCAAACATGAGACAATGTATTCAACTACCTATGCCCCAAATAGTTCAAAAAAATAAGTCGTCTTGAGAATGCAAACTAAATTTGGGACCCTTTGGTTGATATGCATGAAGGAGCCGAATCTGTCAGGGAACCTAAGTTGGATGTGCTACAAAGTTAACTTGACAAGTTCAAGATGAAAGATGGTGAAGGAGTTAGAGAAATGTACTCTAGGCTCTCTCATAACAAATAAGATTGTCGGCTTAGGAAGTGAAGACAAGACAGAAAAATTCATCATCAAGAAGATCCTTAGAGCCTTGGATGGAAAATATGAAACCGTGTGCACATTGATCCAAATGATGCAAAACTATAAATATCTCAATCCTATGGAAGTCATTGGAAGGGTTGTTGCTCATGAAGTGTCACTCAAAAACAAAGAAGAGCTCCACAACAAATCTAGCAATGCATGCAAAGCCACAAGTGACTATCTCGCTACCTCAAGTGAAAACCTTATTACCAATGAAGAGATAAGCCTCGTGGTCAAGAAATTCAACAAGTTCTACAAGAATAGAGGAAAAGAGAGAAGCACCAACTCAAGATATGAAGAGAAGCATTCATATAATCGTGACCAGGACACTTTTCCAATGAGTGCACGCCCCCTCCAAGAGAAGAGAAGATTCACCTAGAAGATGAAGATCAATATATGAGTCACCTCAAAGAGAGAGAAGGAGTAGAGAATATCGTTATGAACGAAGACCCTCCCGAAGAAGCAAGTACTCGGAGAAGAAGTACACGTACACCAAGACCTACACAAGAAGAAGACATCAAGCTCATGTTGGTGAATGGGTATCCCGCTTAGAATCCGAGGGCCAATCCGAGAGAAGTTACCACTCCAACTCCGACTATAGTCAAGAGGAAGGTGTTGCGAGACTAGCATATGTTTCCTCCAACTCATATGAGTTATTTGATTCACAAAATGAAGTAATTGGAGCTTGCTTCATGGCTAAATGCCCCAAGGTATCACACCCCAAATACATTGACTTTAATGCTGATGAGGATGACTTACAAGGAGATGATGACTTGCTATTTGATAAAACTAGTGATGTTAGTCAAAATGAACTTGATAATAATCATTATAGTCAAGATAAGTCATGTGATGATGATAAGAAGGAGATTGAGCACCTAACTAAAGAACTAAACACTCTTATGTTATCTCATGATCTAGTCAAGAAGATCATAGAGAGCTTCTAAGAACTCATGAGAAGTTACGCTTTGAGAAACCAAATTTAGAGCAAGAGCATGAGTTTCTTAAAGCTACCAACGACGATCTTAGAAAGAAGAGTCCTTATTATCTTGCCAAACGAATACTCTTGTCTAACTTTGTGCCACAAGTTAAATCTAAGCAAACTAATACAAAGGCAAGAAAGTTTTTCATCTAGTAGAATCAATAAAAATGCTAAATCAAATGGTGTTGCTTCTAGTAGTTCTATTGATTCCACAAGTGATTCTATTAGACAAGTTACACTTGAGCAAACGATTTATTGAAAGGAATTATAGAAAAATGTATCAACAAGAGTCTTGATAGAAGTAAGCAACTTGAGGAGATTGTGCGCAAGCAAGGATGGCACCTACAGAACCATGGTGTTTGTTTTGAATGAAAGTTCAACATCAATGGAGTTGAATGGGAAGAATATCAATACCCCAATAAGAAATTTGTTCCCCAAGGAGAAGTATGATCCTACTCTCTTTAAGGTAACAAAAACTCAAGATGATATTCCACCACAAGACCACAAGCTCAAGGGCAAAGACAAGCTTCAAGAGTAGACTGACTCATTTGAATAAGAACCTCAAGCCATGGTCAAGTTGATGTGGGTCCCCAAGAAAAAGAACTAGAGAAGTTCTTGACGGGTGACTCCGCCAACAAAAGCCATTCACACTCATTATTGGCAAGAGCTATTTGCATTCAACTCCAACCTGATGCAATAGTTCAAGGAGTCACAAATTCCCTAGTTGGTAAGCAAGGGACAAGGTAATTAATGTATCAATGGATCATCACACATGTACTTCACTCCATGTCCACAGATATCCTTGTATTTGTTCCTTGTGTGGGATTAACCCATGTAGGTGGGAAGAGTACAAAACAACAAAGAGCATACCCTACTACTCCACCTCCATGAAGTCTTCACGACAAAACCCAAGGTTAGTTTGTCCCTCTAAATGGGGATATCACATCAAGGGGGAGCTTTACTCCAAGACTTGAGTATAAGCATCTCACATGATGTGAACACATTAAGAGCTTTATGTAAAAGTGGCAACCCCACTTGTGCTTAAATGATGAATATGACCTACGATGAAGCACTCTTTCTTGGCTCCTTAAGTTAACATACTCATATATAGATGGCGTCGTAATCTCCAAAGTGCTTGGTAGATACTAGAGTGGTTGTGCATGTTTGACATATTCTATTTGACATCTTATTGTGTGAGCATGTTGGTATACATTTCTTTCTTCAATCGAGGACATCCAATCTTTGTTATTTTTTGCTTTTATTTTTCTTTCCAATTAGATGTACAAGAATTCCTAGGTACCCCCTCTAGCTATCTATGATTTCTTGTCTCAAATTCTATTCATGCTTCATCACAAAATTTAAGCAAGCACTTTTTGGACCCTCCGGGTGACCACCAGTCGTAGCCACCGATTCGACAGGTGGTGACTTATAAAACCTCCCAAGTGTTTCTTAGTGTGACCTATACTCCAAACTTAGGTCCACCGAGACACTAGGGTTGATCTGGTTTCTTACCTTAGTACCACTGATCGAGAAATTTTAGTGTCATCGAGTAGTTCTATCAACGGGCGGTTATGCATCTTGGGGGAACCAAAATCTCTTTCTCGGAGTCACCGACAGCGAATGGATATATAAATCTATGGGTCCGCACTTTGAAAATTTCTTCAAACCCAGGACTCTTGCACCCCACTGCTGCAACCGCCCACATCTCCATACGATCTCCATTGTCTCCCGCGCACCCTCGCCGCAGGAATCCATCACTGTCAACGGGAATCTTCACCATCGTTGCCACCTCAGCGAAGATCCGCAAAGCTAGGGTAAATCTTTGACCCCTCGTGCGCTCCAAACCCTAATTCATGCGTATTAGGATTTGTTCCATTTCTGGCCACGTTTTGCAATGATCCCATCCACTCAAAAATTCCTTAGAATAGGTCGAACGAAAAAAATTAGGTTTGGGTCTCCGCGGTATGCAATATCGTATTCACCGAGTCGAAACGTCTCGGTGTCACCTACATGTGTTAATCCACAACACAAGGACTTCTCGTTAAAACCAAAAGTTCCTATCGATGTCGCCCAAACGATGTTTTATGGTTTCTAAGCACAACTTCGGTAAGACCGAGTCCCACTTCGGTGAAACTGAAACTGTGTGTCCAAGTCTTTGTCGGTGTTGTTTATTGCCTCGCAAATTCTGAAACCTAAAACTGAATGGGAACGAATATCATACTATGAATACCTAAAACTATCATTTTGAGTTCGAACTTGCAAAAACTTCTGAATTTTGTGATACTCATCCATTCTACTCCTTCTTATATATTTTCACACGGTCACTGCTCAGTCATGTGAGGTCTGATGATAAGCAGAATGATCTCAGAGAGCAGAGGGTGGACCTTGAAGCACGCACCAGTCCTGAGGCCATCTTTGAGGACCCAAGAACTCCTAGTTCCCATGACCTGCCCAAGGCAGCCACTAGGGCTAGGAAGCCAAGGAACTTAGATGAAGAGGATGCAGATTTCATACCAGATGAGATAACATCCAATAAGCAGCAAGAAATGAAGGAAATAGTTGGTGTCAGAAAGGTTCCTGAATCAGTTGCTACCAAGAGAGGGTTGTCTCTATCTTCAGAGCAACCAAGTGTAATAGGGAGGACTAACGTCTTGGCTAAGAAGTGAGGGCAGATGAGGCAAAGGAGAAGCTTTGTTAAAGTTGGTGTGCACCCTTCCACTCGTGAGTATCATGATGAAGAGGAAGATGAGGAAGAGGTTGCTGCTAACCCTCCTACCAAGCACAGGAAACTTATGGCTGATGTTATGCCTAGCAAGCCACCTGCCAAGGCCAAGAAACCCCCAAGCCAAAGAAGACCAGAAGAGATATTTCTGCAACAGACAAGAACAAGGGAACAATTTCTAGGGATGCCCCCACCTTCTCCAACTAATGAGAATGAGGATGTTATTGTGTTGAGGAAGCTCAGACCTCACCTACCAGACCATAACGATGATCATCAAGTGGCAGAAAACATGAGGGGGAGGAAGGATCAAGGTCTCCGGAAATGGAGAGCCAATGATCCTTATGCTGTAAGGATAAGGATTGTTGTGGTACTCGTCTTCACACCAAGTAGCGGCAGAACTTCTATGAGACTGTCTTGCTTGACAAGAACCATGCAGTCAATGACATGACGTATGTGGATTGGAAATACATCAAGTGAAATGAGGACTACTTCCCATGTGTCCACGAGAACTTGAAGGTGATAGACCTTGAAGAGTTCATAGGCAAGGAAATGACTGCATGGAATGATGAACTCATCATGCAATTCTACTCCACTTCACATTTATATCCAGGTGGCAGGTTAGTGTCGGTGACTGAAGGCACCAAGTACCAGTCTACCATTGATGAGTGGTTACCATCTTAGGAGTCCCAAAGGTGCATGAGAGAGATTTGGATGCATACTTAGAGTCCAAGATGAATCACAATTCTATGGCCAACATGTACAATTCCAGTCCAAAAGATTGTGTGAAGACACACAAGCTTGGCTCAGTTTAGTTTCTGCAAGCAGGACTTACTACCTCCAACACTATTTTGAGGCACACCTTGATGCCCAAATCTGGAGATAATAAGATGATTCATGGCTATTCAATCAACATGATGCATCATGTGGACAACCACACCAATATCAGAGTGATGGATCTCATTGTTGAGACCATTAGGAGGGTTGTCGTCAATCAAAAGAGATCATGTGGATATGTTGGAAATATGCCATAGAGGCAAGAATAAATTAGTTATCATTATATTTCTTAGTTCATGATAATCGTTTATTATCCATGCTATAATTGTATTGATTGGAAACACAATACTTGTGTGGATACATAGACAAAACACTGTCCCTAGTAAGCCTCTAGTTGACTAGCTCGTTGATCAAAGATGGTCAAGGTTTCCTGGCCATAGGCAAGTGTTGTCACTTGATAACGGGATCACATCATTAGGAGAATCATGTGATGGACTAGACCCAAACTAATAGACGTAGCATGTTGATCGTGTCATTTTGTTGCTACTGTTTTCTGCGTGTCAAGTATTTGTTCCTATGACCATGAGATCATATAACTCACGGACACCGGAGGAATGCTTTGTGTGTATCAAACGTCGCAACGTAACTGGGTGACTATAAAGATGCTCTACAGGTATCTCCGAAGGTGTTCGTTGAGTTAGTATGGATCGAGACTGGGATTTGTCACTCCGTGTGACGGAGAGGTATCTCGGGGCCCACTCGGTAATACAACATCACACACAAGCCTTGCAAGCAATGTGACTTAGTGTAAGTTGCGGGATCTTGTATTACGGAACGAGTAAAGAGACTTGCCGGTAAACGAGATTGAAATAGGTATGCGGATACTGACGATCGAATCTCGGGCAAGTAACATACCGAAGGACAAAGGGAATGACATACGGGATTATATGAATCCTTGGCACTGAGGTTCAAACGATAAGATCTTCGTAGAATATGTAGGATCCAATATGGGCATCCAGGTCTCGCTATTGGATATTGACCGAGGAGTCTCTTGGGTCATGTCTACATAGTTCTCGAACCCGCAAGGTCTGCACACTTAAGGTTCGACGTTGTTTTATGCGTATTTGAGTTATATGGTTGGTTACCGAATGTTGTTCGGAGTCCCGGATGAGATCACGGACGTCACGAGGGTTTCCGGAATGGTCCGGAAACGAAGATTGATATATAGGATGACCTCATTTGATTACCGGAAGGTTTTCGGAGTTACCGGGAATGTACCGGGAATGACGAATGGGTTCCGGGAGTTCACGGGGGGGGGGGGGGCACCCACCCCAGGGAAGCCCATGGGTGTTTGGGGTGCCACACCAGCCCTTAGTGGGCTGGTGAGACAGCCCAGGAGAGGCCTATGCGCATAGGAAAGAAAATCAAAGAGGAAAGGAAAAAAAAGAAGGAGGTGGGAAAGGGAAGAAGGACTCCACCTTCCAAACCAAGTGGATTTCGGTTTGGGAGGGGGAGACCTTCCCCCTTGGCTCGGCCGACTCCCTTGGGAGTCCTTGGACCCCAAGGCAAGTCTCCCCCCTCCTCCTCCTATATATAGTGGAGTTTTAGGGCTGATTTGAGACGACTTTTCCACGGCAGCCCGACCACATACCTCCACGGTTTTTCCACTAGATCGCGTTTCTGCGGAGCTCGGGCGGAGCCCTGCTGAGACAAGGTCATCACCAACCTCCGGAGCGCCGTCACGCTGCCGGAGAACTCTTCTATCTCATTGTCTCTCTTGCTGGATCAAGAAGGCCGAGATCATCGTCGAGCTGTACGTGTGTTGAACGCGGAGGTGCCGTCCGTTCGGTACTAGATCGTGGGACTGATCGCGGGATTGTTCGCGGGGCGGATGGAGGGACGTGAGGACGTTCCACTACATCAACCGCGTTCACTAACGCTTCTGCTGTACGGTCTACAAGGGTACGTAGATCACTCATCCCCTCTCGTAGATGGACATCACCATGATAGGTCTTCGTGCGCGTAGGAAAATTTTTGTTTCCCATGCGACGTTCCCCAACAGGATATGCTACCTACATACAGATGTTCGTCAACTCCAAAGTTCGAAAGAGCCTCTATGTACTTGATCGACCACATCTGCCCCTCTAGTATGATTTTGAGGATAATGTCGTGGTGATGGATCCATCTCATCCCACTTCATCTACTTCACACATAGAGATTAAAGCAGAGGCCCACGCAGAGGCAGCCAGAGCCACTAATGCTCTAGTCCTAAAGACGAAGAGCAGTGACATGACCTATCTATTCAGTACCATTCAAGGTATGGATAAGAACATCAATAAGCTGCTATTGAACCATAAGAGCCTTGAGAAAATTGTGGAGACAAAGTTTCATGACCTTGATAAGAAGGTGACTAGCTTGACCACCATGGTCAACCAACTGAAGCAAGAGGTAGATGCGGTTTCTTTGCCCAGCTAATATGATGGGAGCCATACATTGTGAGTCCAAACTCAGTTCAGGACTCAGGATCAATGTGCTATTGTGCCTAATCGGATTTGAGACCTTTAGTGTATGCACCGGATGCAACTTATATTGTGCCTCCTTAAGCACCTCTAGTGTCAACTCCACCAGCCCAGAGGACTTCTGTAGAAGCATTCGCAGATGCTCTCATATCGACTCCTTCCACGACCATCAGAGCAGTTTCATCGCCCAGAGAGATTCTTAGCTCTATACTTTCAAGCTTATTGGAAACTTGTTGCCAAAGGGGGAGAAATTGTATGGATCATAGGGCTTCGACGGAGAGAGAAAGAGTTGCTTTTGTTTCTTCTCTTCTGACTTTGAAAAGATTTGGCCCATCTTTCGCTCATCTTAAACTTCGTTGTGTTTGATCATATGCTTTGAGATTGATGTTACTATTTCCTATCTTTATGATATTCATATGATGGTCATTCACTCATGTCTGGTGTTATGTGAATTGTAATCCATTCATCTCATTTATGCGCACCACCAAGATGTATGTGACATGGAAGACTGACCCATGATTGTAATCGATTGTGCATTTGCATTCAAATGCAAATTTAAATAATGCACAAATTTAGGGGGAGCTCTTGCTTATCACATGCTCCTCAGATCGACGATGTTATATATTGATTATATTTTATGTTGAAGCTTTGATCTACATGTTGTCATCAATTACAAAAAGGGGAGACTAAAAGCACAGGTTCTTCCTAGGTGGTTTTGGTAATTAATAACAACATATATTTCATTAGACTAATGAATCTGTCAAGTATATTTCAGGAAAATTTCAATGAATAGTTCGGCTAGGATTGTGATGAGATTCACTAGATGCTTGGAACATCAATTGCCAAAAGGTTCAAGACTCTACATTTAATATTTATGTGAGAAATAACATTTAAGTCCATAGGAAAGCCAATACTATGAGAATGGGATGAAGTATCTATGATGATCTGGTTGCTCAAAGTGCTTAGAGATTAGCCAACAAAAGCCTCAACATTTCTCCCACAAATTATTCCACCAAAACCCCTAAAGTCAAATTCGATGTCACCAAGAATTCCTACTTTGGCCCTACCGAGTTTTCCATAGATAGACTCCAAACCAAAACTCTAGCAACTTGGTGTAACCGAGTTTCGCTCCGGTCCAGCCAAAAAGTAGTAACCACCTCTATGGATACGAGATATTTAACTTTGTAGTTTCTAAGTTCTATATCTTGAAGTCACCGAGTCACTTGAGCTGTCTAGGTCAACCAAATTGGACTCACCGAGATGTTGTATATTGGTCTCACCGAAAAGCCTAAAATAAGAGCATTTTGCACTACTCGGTGCAACCGAGTTTTTACTTTGGTTCCACCAAGTTGGGCAATAATGTTGTAACTGTTGGATTTGTGGAGATGGCTATATGTACACCTGCACCTCCCTCTCATTTGCAGAGAGAGCACTCAAAACAAGCAAACACTTCCACCATTCATTTCTGAGAGAGAACCGCCTACTCATGTGTTGAGATCAAGATCTTCGACTCCAACCATATGAATCTTTATTTCTAGACTCTCCAAGTTGCATTCCACCCAATCAATCTCTTCTACCAAGCAAAATTCTGTGAGAGAGTGATTGACTATTGAGGAGACTATCTTTTGAAGCACAAGAGCAAACAGTTCATCATCCATACCACATCTATTACCTTCTGAAGAGTCGTGTCTCCTAGATCGGTTAGGGGTCGCTTGGGAGCCTCCAAATCGTGTGGATATGAACCGAGAAGTTTGTAAGTGGAAGGAGATTGCCTACTTTGTGAAGATCTACCCCGAGTGAGGCTAGTACTTCATGGACGTAAGCCATGATGGAATAGACAAGGTTGCTTCTCCATGGACCCTTCATGGGTGGAGCCCACTAGTGTAGTGATGTGCTATACAAACGGTTTTTCACCCCTTTTCGAGATACGGTTTTAAACCGTCGCCTTGCGTTTGTGGTCAATAGGGGTCCATCCCACATGACACGGAAAACCCATCAGCGATGGTGACCGATGGTGCAGACGCTCGGCAAAACATAATCGTGTGCGATGCAGGAACATATTGCACGCACTATATTTGGCCTTACGTGTGGGATTAGTGATCAATCACACATGTCTACCAGGAATCAAATGCGTCTAATCGATCATGGAAAAAGAACGGTGTTTTACATTTAATCGTTTGCAAAACGTTACCTAATCCACATGGGCCATCGTACAAACTATGTGTGATATTTGCATCATCACACACGAGTTTTCTCTCGCAAGCGTCTGCCATGCATGATATCATCGCAGACATTTCCTAAATAATTTATGTATGGGATCGTCCTTGCATCTGGCACTATTTCCTTTTGTCTCACGTGTGAGATAAGGTGTTATCGCAAATGATTGAGGAGCTCCTATGCACATGTACAAGTGCTGCAAATCATTTGTGGTTTCTTATGTATCACCAACTATTCAGTTTTATATCTCGTGTGTTTTTGTTGTATATCACAAGCGGTTGTGCTATGAGGTAAGCGTGCTTTCTGTTTTGGATAGGACACACTTAGTCGCTTGAACCGTGTGTGCTGAAATGTCCAGGTTATTGTAACATATCGTATTTGAATCACCCTTTAAATAGAAAATTTGCCACAATATGCAATAGAACTAATAGTGTCTACATGAAGAACATTCATCATAATTCGCCACAATATGCAATTGAACAAATAGTGTCCACGGGAAGAACATTCATCATAATTTGCCACAATATGCAGTTGAGCAAATGCTAGCTAAATTCCAGAGATGTATCGACATATGCAGTACATAATCATAGTGTATGAAATACGAAGACATGATCACATCAAACACTGAATCATCATTCCCATTCATCATCGCATCATTCGCATCATCTGCATTGCATCGGCACTCCGTTCACCCAATTTTCAAAACATGCATCCGTTATTAGTTGTCGGTTCTCTCGGTATTCTTTGTTGAACGTTTTGAGACCAACCACACTACTGCAGAGACCTTGTTGGATGCCACAGAGGCCCTTTCGGTGTATGCGTCCGCACTCAAGGCGGATGCGGTTGCGCTCTCGGACAAGGCAGTCGCATTCTTGGCAGAGGCGAGAGTGCTCGGGGCCGAGGGGGCAGTCGTACGCACCCTTGTGAAGCGTTCCCACGACATCATTCTTTGCATAAAGGGTTTCTTGGGGAATGGGGATCGAAGGTGAACGGAATTCGAGTTAGACAAAGCTTCCCTTGTAAGCCATAAATAGATTAGTGGGTTTTCATCCCAAACGGTTCCTAAATAGAGTCTATATAGTTCACATTTTGCATTGAATTGTACAACTATTTTGGGGTACAGAGGTAACGGGTATTGTTTTAATTGCAAAAAAGATCCCTACCATGAAAATGCACGAAGGGCATCCTAAAATTTGGAAATATTCGTGGTTCAATTGGCATTTTTATACATTAAGTTAGTTTTTAGAAATTTAACGATCATAATTCAAAATTGAACACATGAACATGGAAGATAAAGCAAAAACTGCTGGAAAAATCCTATTTTGTACTACTTGCTTTATATATATGCCACGTATAATAAATTCGAAGGAATTCCAAACATCTTGAGTAACGGTTTGGACAGAAGCATCGTGAATCTAGGTTCTTAAATTCAAAAAATGAAAAAACAAGTTCTCTAAAGTACATGGGGCCAAGATGTCGTGGTTAAAGTAATGGATTGTTCAAGATAAGCTTTGACACATGCCTCTCACAAACCGGATAATCACACGAAGGTTCATGTTTCCAAGAGGGAACATGGAGCCTTGTTTGATTATGAATCGCTAGTCATCGGCTCAACCGTCCTAGCTTTTATTTCATGGTTACAATGCACGAACACGATCGACATCCTGGAATTTACACATTTTTGGGGTTCAGTTGGCATTTTTATACACGATGTATGTTTCTAGAAATTTAATGACCATAATTCAAAACTAAACACATGGCCATGCAAGATGAAGCAAAAACTACTAGAAAATAATATTTATGTTCTACTTGCTTCTATATATAGGCCACGTGCAATAAATTTGAAGGAGTTCCAAACATCTTGCATGAGTAACGGTTTGGACAAAAGCATTGGGAATCAAGGTTTTTAAATTCAAAAAATAAAAAATGCTATAAAGTACATGAGAATCTGCATGATTTCCCGACATGAGGCCAAGATGTCATGCTTAAAATGATGACTTGTTCGAGATAAGCTTTTACACATGCCTCTCACAAACCATAGCATCACACGAAGGCTCGTGGTTCCGAGAGGGAATGTGAGGCCTTGTGTCATGACGAACTGCCTCATTCGACCTAGTTTTTTCCATCGTTACCGTGCACGAATACGACCGACAACCTGAAATTAGAAATATTTTACAGCTCTATTGGGATTTTCATATATTATAGTTTTTAGAAATTTGAAGGACTTTCCAGCATGTTAGTTTTAAGAAATTTAATGGCCATAGTGCAAAACTAAAACACATGAACATGCAAGATGAACCAAAAACTGCTGGAAAAATCATATTTACATACTACTTGCTTCTGTATATATTCCCACATGCAATAAATTTTAAGGATTTCCAAACATCTTGAGTAACGTTTGTAGACACAATCATTACGAATCTAGGTTTCTAAATTCAAAAAATAAAAAAAATGCTATAAAGTACATGAAAATCTGCATGATTTCCCAACATGGGGCCAAGATGTAGTGGTTAAAGTACCACACTTGCTTCTGAAACCCAAAAATCATATTAAATAATATAGGTTTTCAAATTCCAGATAATAGAAAATAATCTGAAATACATGGCACCAAGATCGAAGTATAGTAAGTTATTAGGACAATTACATTTGAGCCCCTAGTTGTGTCACACCCGTTTGATTTGCCCCTAGATTCAAAAACCCTCGTTTGTGTCCAAGCTCTTTTTCTCCAGTTATGCTTTTCCCCTTTGACCGTTTGACCGTCACTTTGAAAACTTCATAATGATACTAACTCAGAAAAAATCAAATAAGATATCGAAATGTTCGGAAAAACATCACCTACATATGGATGTCATTTACATTCATGACAAACATCTTCGAAAGTCCACATCTCAATTTGAGCTCATATGATGCCAGCACGAATAGAAAATCCATAAAAACTGGAAAAAATAAAGAAATATGAAATTTTTTATTGTCAAACATTGACAAATGTTTGGAGTGATTGCAAAATTTCATCGTGGAATGAAATTTTTGGAAGTCGTGGCAAAAAAACAAAATCAGCACTCAAAATGCTTTTGTTTTGGAGCACCATTTTTTTTGCCACAACATCCAAGAATTTTATTCCTAGATGAAACTTTGCAATTACTCAATAAAAACATTTCTGAATGTTTTCCACTAAAAAGTTTCAACATTTTTTGAATTGTTTTTCAATTTTTTTGGATTTTACTATTCGTGCTGACATCATATGAGCTCAAATTGAGATGTGGACTTTCCAGCACGTTTGTCTTGAATGTAAATGGCATCCATATGTAGGTGATGTTTTCTAAACATTTTGATATCTTATTCTGAGTTAGTATGAATTCGTTATGAAGTTTTCAAAGTGACGGTCAAACGGTCAAAGGGCAAAAGCATAAGTGGAGCAAACGAAATGTATCATATGTTGGAAATATGCCCTCTAGGCAATAATAAATTGGTTATTATTATATTTCCTTGTTCATGATAATGATTTATTTATCCATGCTAGAATTGTACTGATTGGAAACTCAAATACATGTGTGGATACATAGACAACACACTATCCCTAGTGAGCCTCTAAGGACTAGCTCGTTGATCAAAGATGGTCAAGGTTTCCTCACTATAGACATGAGTTGTCATTTGATAACGGGATCACATCATTAGGAGAATGATGTGATGGACAAGGCCCAAACTATGAACGTAGCATGTGATCGTGTAAGTTTATTGCTACTATTTTCTGCATGTCAAGTATCTGTCTCTATGACCATGAGATCATGCAACTCCCGTGCACCGGAGGGATGCCTTATGTGTATCAAATGTCAGAATGTAACTGGGTGACTATAAAGGTGCTCTACAGGTATATCCAAAGGTGTTTGTTGGGTTGGCGTGAATTGAGAATGGGATTTGTCACTCCGTATGTTGGAGAGGTATCTCTAGGGCCCACTCGGTAATACAACATCACAATGAGGTTGTAAGAAATGTGACTAAGGAGTTAGTCACAAGATCTTGTATTACGGAATGAGTAAATAGACTTGCCAGTAACGAGATTGAACTACGTATGGAGATAGCGACGATCGGATATCGGGCAAGTAACATATTGATGGACAAAGAGAATAGTATACGGGATTGATTGAATCCTTGACATCGTGGTTCGACCGATAAAGATCTTTGTAGAATATGTAGGAGCCAATATGGGCATCCAGGTCCCACTATTGGTTATTGACCAGGGAGTGTCTCAGGTCATGTCTACATAGTTCTCGAACCCACGGGGTCTGCACACTTAAGGTTCGATGACGTTTCAGTATTGTTGAGTTATGTATGTTGGTGAATAAAGGTTGTTTGGAGTCCCGGATGAGATCTCGAATGTCACGAGGAGCTCTGGAATGCTACATAGGTAAAGATTGATATGTGGGAAGTTCCGTGTTGGTCACCGGAAAAAGTTCGGGCGTCACTGGTAGCGTACCGGGGGTGTCGAAAGGGTTCCGGGGGTCCACCGGAAGGGACCAATAGCCCCAAAGGGGACACATGGTCTATGAGAAATGCGCACCAGCACCTGGTGGGCTGGGCACAACTCCCCACCCTAGGAGGTGGCGCCACCCTAACTTGGGTCGCAAGCCACCCATTGGGACGTCGTCCCTCCCTCTCTTGACCTCCGCTCCCCTAGGGTGGGAACCCTAGGGCGCAACCCCTCTCCCCTTCCCCCTATATATATAGATGGGGAGAGAGGTCTGCAACACACCTATGCCACGGCGCAACTGTGTCTCTCTCATAGATCAGTTTTCTCCTCTAGATCGGTTTCGGTATTGCTTGGCGAAGCCTTGCCGAAACAGCTCCACCACCACCGCCGCTATGTCGTCGTGCTGACGGAGGACTCATCTACTTATCTATTCTCTCTTGCTGGATCAAGGAGGTGGATATCGTCATCAAGATGTATGTTTGTTGAATGCTGAGGTGTCGTCCATTCGGCACTAGATCGGCATGGATCGTGATGGGATCGTGGGACGGATCGTGATGAGATCGCGGGACGGATCATGATTGGATCCCAAAGACATTCGACTACATCAACCGTGTTATATACGCCTCCTCTTAGTGATCTACAAGGGTATGTAGATGCATTCCCCCCTCTCGTAGATGTTAGTCTCTATAGATTGATCTTGGTGAGCGTAGGAATTTTTTGTTTCCCATGCGACGTTCTCCAACGGTGGTGTTGGAGCTAGGTCCATGCGTAGATGACATCATGAGTAGAACACAAAGGAGTTTGTGGGCGTTGATATTAAAATTGCTTCCCTCCTTAGTCTTTTCTTGGTTCAGCGGTACTGTGGGATGAAGCGGCCCGGACCAACTTTACTCGTCCACGCATGAGAGACCGGTTCCATCGACTGACATGCAAGTTATTGCATAAATATGGTTGGCGGGTGTATGTCTCTCCCACTTTAGTTGAATCGGATTCGACACAGGCAGTCCTTGTAGAAGGTTAAATAGCAACTTGCATATCACCATTGTGGTTTTGCGTAGGTAAGAAGCGTTCTTACTAGATACCCATAGCAACCACGTAAAACATGCAACAACTAATTACATAACGTTAACTTGTTTTTGCAGGGTATGTTGTGATATGATATGGCCAAAGACATGATGATATATATATTTGATGTATGAGATTATCATGTTGTAATAGTTAATATCGACTTGCATGTCGATGCTACGGCAATCGGCAGGAGCCATAGGGTTGTCTTTAATTGTTGTATGACCTTCATGTCACTCATTAACTGCTATGTAATGCTTTACTTTATCGCTAAATGGTAGCAATAGTAGTACAAGCATGGTTGGCGTGACAACCTCGATGGCAACACAATGATGGAGATCATGGTGTGGTGCCAATGACGATGGAGATCATGCCGGTGCTTTGAAGATGGAGATCAAAAGGCACAAATTCATGGCCATATCATGTCACTTATGATTTGCATGTGATGTTAATCCTTTTTATGCACCTTTTTTTGCTTAGGATGACGGTAGCATTATAAGGTGATCCCTCACTAAAATTGTGTTCTCCCCGAGTGTGCACCGTTGCAACAGTCTATCGTTTTGATACACCACGTGATGATCAGGTGTGATAGACTCTGCGTTCACATACAACATGTGCAAGACAGTTTTGCACATGCGGAACACTCATGTTAAACTTGACGAGCCTAGCATGTACAAACATGGCCTCGGAACACAAGAGACCGAAAGGTCGAACATGAGTCATATAGTTGATATGATCAGCATGAAGATGTTCACCATTGAAACCATCTCATGTGACGTCATGATCGGACTTGGGCTGGTGGATTTGGATCATGTACCATTCGAATGACCAGAGGGATGTCAAATTGAGTGGGAGTTCTTAACTGTCTTGCGTTGTCTTCAAAAATTATGTTGTAGATGATTAGCTTGCGTTGTAGCTCCCTGTATTTTCATATGATCCTAGAGAAAACTAAGTTGAAAGATGATAGTAGCAATTATGCAGAATGGGTTCATCAACTGAGGATTGTCCTCATTGCTGCACTGAAGGCTTATGTCCTTAATGCACCGCTAGGTGTGGTACCCCAAGCATCATTTGTAGATGTTGCGAACATCTGACGTACATGTTTTGATGACTACATGATAGTTCAGTGTCTCTTGCTTTACGACTTAAAATTGAGGCTCCAAATTGATTTGAATGTCACGAAACATATGAGATGTTCCAAGAGCTAAAACTAGGACTTCACGCTCGTGCCCGTGTTGAGAGGTGTGACCTCCAACAAGATTCTTTGGCAGCAAAGTAAAGGACAAAACCTCAATCGTTGAGCGTGTGCTCAGATTGTCTGGGTGCTACAGTTACTTGTATTGAATAGGAGTTGATCTTCCAGATAAGATAGTGATTGACATAATTCTCCAAAGCCACTACCACTAAGCCACTGAGCTTCATGATAAATATAGCATACCAGGGATGGAGAAGATGATCCTTGAGCTATTCGCGATGTTTGACACCGCGAATGTAGAAATCAAGAAGGAGCATCAAGTGTTGATGGTTAGTAAAACCACTAGTTTCAAGAAGGGCAAAGGAAAGAAGGGAAACTACAAGAAGGACAAGTCAGTTGTCGCTCCAATGAAGAAACCCAAGGTTGAACCTAAACCGAGACTATGTGCTTCTATGATGAGGGGAATGATCACTGAGGCGGAACTACCCTAGATACTTGGTAGATACAAAGACTGGCAACGTCAACAGAAGTATATTAGATATACGTGTTATAGATGTGCATCTTACTATTACTCCTAGTAGCACCTGGGTATTAGATACCGGTTCAGTTGCTAAATGTTAGTAACTTGAACTAAAAGCTACGGAAACGGAGACTAGCTAAAGGCGAGGTGCCGATGTGTGTTGGAAGTGTTTCCAAGGTTGATGTGATCACCATCGCATGCTCCCTCTACCTTCGGAATTAGTGTTAAACCTGAATGTTGTTTGGTGTTTGCGTTGAGCATGAACATGATTGGAACGTGTTTATTGCAACGCGATTATATTCATTTAACGAGAATAATGGTTACTCTGTTTACTTGAATACCTTCAATGGTCATGCACCTAATGTGAATGGTTCATTGAATCTCGATCGTAGTGATACACATCTTCATAATATTGATGCCAAAATATAAAAAGTAGTAATGATAGTACCACTTACTTGTGGCACTGTCGCTTAAGTCATATTGGTATAAAACGCATGAAGAAGCTCCGTGATGATGGATCTTTGGACTCACTCGTTTTTGAATCGTTTAAGACATGCGAACCATGCCTATTGGTGTAAACGTTGTTGGAAATATGCCCTAGAGGCAATAATAAATCGGTTATTATTGTATTTCCTTGTTCATGATAATCGTTTATTATCCATGCTATAATTGTATTCATTGGAAACTCAAATACATGTGTGGATACATAGACAAAACACTGTCCCTAGTAAGCCTCTAGTTGACTATCTCATTGATCAAAGATGGTTATGGTTTCCTAGCCATAGACAAGTGTTGTCACTTGATAACGGTATCACATCATTAGGAGAATGATGTGATGGACAAGACACAAACTATAAATGTAGCATATGATCGTGTCAGTTTATTGCTACTGTTTTCTACATGTCAATGTATCTGTTCCTATGACCATGAGATCATGCAACTCCCGGACACTGGAGGAATACCTTGTGTGTATCAAACGTCGCAACGTAACTGGGTGCCTATAAAAGTGCTCTATAGGTATCTCCGAAGGTGTCTGTTGGGTTGGCATGAATCTAGACTGGGATTTGTCAGTCCCTATGACGGAGAGGTATCTCGGGGCCCACTCGGTAATACAACATCACAATAAGCCTTGCAAGCAATGTGACTAAGGAGTTAGCCACGAGATCTTGTATTATGGAACAAGTAAAGAGACTTGTCGATAACGATATTGAACTAGGTATAGAGATACCGACGATCAAATCTCGGGCAAGTAACATACCGAAGGACAAAGGGAACAACATACGGGATTAATTGAATCATTTACATAGAGGTTCAACCGATAAAGATCTTAGTAGAATATGTAGGAGCCAATATGGGAATCTAGGTCCTGCTATTGGTTATTGACCGTAGAGGTGTCTCGGTCATGTTTGCATAGTTCTCGAACCCGCAGGGTCTGCACCCTTAAGGTTCGATGCCATTTCTGTATAGTTGAGTTATAGGTGTTGGTAACCAAAAGTTGTTCAGAGTCCCGGATGAGATCCTGGACGTAACGAGGAGCTCCAGAATTGTCCGGATGTAAAGATTGATATATAGGAAGTCCTGTTTTGGTCACCGGAAAAGTTTCGAGCTCATCGGTAGTGTACCGGGAGTGTCGTGAGGGTACCGGGGACCATCAGGAGGGGTGTCACGCCCGGAGGGCCCTTATGGGTTGTGGGAGGATAAAACCAGCCCCTAGTGGTCTGACATAAGCTCCCACTAAGGCCCATGAGGTTTCAGAGGCAAAAAAATCAAAGATGGAAAAGGTGGAAAGGGTTTCCAAGTGGAGAGGAGGAATCCTACTCCTAGTAGGATTGGATTAGGACTCATCCACCTCCAATTTCGGCCAAACCTTGAGGGTTTGGGGCTGCCTCCTCCCCTCCCTCCATCCTATATATACTAGAGGATTTAGAGGGAAAAGCTAACCCTAATTTCCACGTGCTCCCTCTACTTCTCTCTAGATTTGTTCTTCCTCTAGATCGGTTTTTCAGCAGCGCTTAGGCGAAGCCCTGCTGGAATAGATCCACCACCACCACCACCATGCCGCCGTGCTGGAGATCTCATCTACCTCTCCTCCCCTCTTGCTGGATCAAGAAGGTGTGGATCGTCATCGAGTTGTGCGTGTGTTGAACGCGCAGGTGCCATCCGTTCAACACTAGATCGGGATGGATCGTGATGGGATCGTGGGACGGGTCGTGATGAGATCGCGTGACGGGCTGCAATTTGGATCGCGAAGATGTTCCACTACATCAACCATGTTATATACGCTTCCGCTTAGCAATCTACAAGGGTATGTAGATTCACTCTTCACTCTCGTACATGATCATCCCCGTGGATAGGTATTGCATGTGCGTAGGAAATTTTTTGTTTCTCATGCAACGTTCCCCAACAGTGGCATCATGATCTAGGTTCATGCGTAGATGATATCTCGAGTAGAACACAAAGGATTTTGTGGGCATTGATGTTCAATTTGTTGCCCTCCTTAGTCTTTTCTTGATTCAGCGGTATTCTAGGATTGAAGCGGCTCGGACCAAATTTACTAGTACGCTTACGAGAGACCGGTTTCATCGACTGACATGCAACTTGTTGCATAAAGATGACTGGCGGGTGTCGGGACCCTGATCCTGAGTCATAAGAACCTAGCCTGTAACACATCACATCACTTTGCGGCCTCACGCACGGTAAACTCCACGGCTGCCACCTTACCTTGGCCGGGACCGTTTTCGTCTTTTGGCTCACGTATATGAATATGTTGCTAGCGTTCAAACGACAAAGAACCCGGGTCGACATGACTACTTATAAACCCAAGCGGTACATCCGTATAGGGACAGGCATACATAACCCAGCAAGGCAGGTGTCGATCAACAGCGTGTGTAGACGAGTCGTAGCAAGCTACAAGGACTCCATTACACCGCGTGACATTTCCCCGAGGGGACAGACACAGCAGCAAAGAAGGATACACGCCAGTCAATCAATGTGTCTAGAGCAGTAGCAAGCTACCAAGGCTCGATAGAAGCACAAAGAGGCATTTCCCTGTAAAGAGTACTACTAAAGGCAGACAACTAGGTGTCGAATCCCACACATATAATGCATTTCATAACATACACACAATATGCACGATATGTGTAGATACTACATGGCATCACAACATAACTCTATGACTCAAGCTTTTATTAAGGACTCATAAGAATCAACATAGTGTGTTATTACAAACGGGGGTCCCGTGACCCGACACTCAAGTCATACAAACAACAAGCGGAAGCAAATCATGTCTGGGTACAGACATCTACTAAAAGTGGCTGGAAGAGCCTGAAAAGCTACTACGACCCTACCAAAGGAGCCAGACCTCTGTCTGGGATTCCCAAGCTATTCCGGTCAACATCGAACACGTCGCATAGTACCTTTTAAAGAGACTAAATCTTCTCTACAAAACATAAATAAAGCAACCATGAGTACAAAGGTACTCAGCAAGACTTACATCAGAACTATCTACATATGCATCATGTTTCAATGGAAGGGTTGTGGGGTTTGATTGCAGCAAGCCAGCTTTGACTCTTGGCTAACCTGTACTACGACTACAAGTTCTTTCTTTGAGGTGGGATAGGCACACGAGTCCACATATTCACCAATTCAATACACCACTACGAGAAGGCCTTCCATAGCACTCACACTTATTTTGCATGTTTTAGAGTATCCATTTAACTTGTCTATGTACCACGTGATGCTTCCAAGTAGTCCATATCCGAGGACGCGGCTATTCGAATAGATTAAATCACCCTGCAGGGGTATACTTCTTCACACACGTCCCACCACTTATCACCACGTGCACGTCATGCATCTCGGCAACCTTCAAGCGGAAGCACTAGCGTGGGTGTCGGCCACGACCGTTAACCACACAAGACCCTAGTCCAGGTTTATCGCCTATTTGAGACTGAACCCGCAAGGAAGTCCGGCCGAGGTTTCCTCTATGGCCCCAAACGATGTGCGCAGGGTTCCCAAGCCCACCATCCGGGTGCCACTTGGTACACCGTGCCACTGTGTATCTACCGCAGAGAAGCCCACCTCGTCGGGCAGAGCTAAACACGGCCGCCAACACTTTTCCTACAAACACCAGAAAGTAGTTGCAACTCCTGGACAGAGATCTAGGCGATTAATAAGCCAAGAGGGTCAATTAAGTATCCCAATGTGTGGTAGTATCTTGTCTTGGATAACATACACAGAACTCAGTTCTTAAAGACGGTCCCAATGAGACAACCCACCATGTACTCCTACATGGCCTCTCATCGCTACCTTTACCAAATCGGATTCACACTTTTACTCTCACACTGTAGAACATGATCACAACCATTCCGATTCATCATCCATATGGATCAGACCCGACACGACTCTAAGCATAGCAGGCATTGTAAACAAGCATGGATAAGTAAGCACAACAAGGCTCAAGCAGTTTCTACTCATGCTAAGTGGTTTCAACTATTTACTGTGACAAAATCAGGTCATGCAGAGGAATAGGTTCAACTACCGATAACATGTACAGTTGAATCGTGTTTGTCCTAATGTAGTAAAAGAGAGCAGGAGCGAGAGAGTGGGTTTATTTCAATATTCTCAAGGGGGTTTGCTTGCCTGACACGTCTGAACATAGCAATGAGTCTTCATCAATGTCAACGATCACATCGTCGGAACCATCATCTACCGAGAGGAAACAGTACCGATAAACAGGAAAGAACAATAATTACTTCACGGAAATGCAACACTATGATGCATGCTCAAGAAATGGAGATGAAATGTGACACGGCCAATATAGCTACCATTTCTTAGGTTGAAGCTGGATTTGAATCAGGATTCGAACATCACTTCAACAAGGTAATTTCCGGATACCCTTTTAATTGATTCGACCTGATGCTCAGGTATAACTTGTTTTTAACATGCATGAGGATGGCATTTTGAGGTACTGGTTTCCCTTGATCAATGTTTGGTCATAACAATTGAAGTGGAATTCAAATAGGAATCAAATTCCAACTCCAAAATAATTATTAAATTTATCATATTCATCATTTTGCCTATTTGGTGTTGTTAACTTTTTCAAACATGCATGAAAATGGCATAATCAGATTCTTTGGATTTTTCTGATCCTTTTTCATATATAAATTATTTCCATCACACTTACAGATTATTTTCTATGATTTTAAGAAGTTTTAGGCATTTTCTGGAATTAAATTAAATCAGAAAAGCTATTACTGCATCAGCACTGCGTTAGCATTGCATCAGCAGTCAACTGGCCTAGGTCAGAGTCAAACGTGACAGCCAGGGCCCACCGGTCAGTGACACAAGGCTAATCCCCGGTCAAACCCGAAGCTAATCAAGCTTTGACCCCATGTGGGGCCCTCTGTCAGTGACTAAGGGGGGTTAGCACTGGCTAATGATTGGCCACGTCGGCCCCCACCAGAGGGTGGTCGCCGGCGACCATAGCCGCGACGGAGGGCTCGGCGGAGTTGGCCTAAAACACGCTACAAGTGACTATTTGCGACGCGGTTTGCGGCTACAGGACGCTGGCGAAGCGCCCATTCTGGCAGGGGCTAGCAGGAGGGCTAGGGTGGCCGGAGAGGCGCCGGCGACGAGCCGAGCCGGCGGCCGGGAGTCGGGCTCATCGGGGAGGAGCTCTGGAGGGAGTTTTCACACGGGAGAGAGAGGGGAAAGGCTCGAGGGCTCACGACGGCTCCATGTCTAGCATCGGCGACGAAGGAGAGGCTTGGAGCACGCCGAATCGACGGCGGCGGATCCCGATCACCGGAGGAAGAAACGCCGACGATGGCGACACTGCGGGGCTCGGGTGCTCGGAGGAGTTGATGGAGAGAAGCATCTCGTCGAGGCGGAGGTGTAGAGCGCGACAGGGAAGCGAGGGGTGCTCGGAGACGCGCTGGAGGTGAGCTCGGGCAGACCGGCAGTGGCGGCGAGAGGAGGAAGAAAACAGGGGAAGAGAGGAGGGAAATGGAGAGAGGGGAGGAGATAAGGGAGAGGGAGAGCTTGTCGTGCTGGCGCGAGGAGGCAGGGGAGAGCTCCACGAGAAGCAGGAGGTGGCGAGGGGCGCACCGTGCCTTCCTTCTCCTCTGCCTTCTGGCACGAGGAGGAAGACGACAGGGGAGACCCCCCTGGTGGGCTGGGCCAGCAGGTGAGCGTAAGGTAAGTCTCTCTCTCTCTCTTCCTTTTTTTATTTTATTTTCTTTCTGGCATTTAGATTTAGGTTTTAAATAAAATGATTAACTATTTTATAAAACCCTAAAATAGTGTTATGTGACACAGATAAATTCATCAATGCCACAAAATAGTTTCAACATTTTTGAAACTTTTATTTTAAAAGAAAACAAAATAACTCCATTCCAAACAATTATTTGATCAAATCAAAAATCCTTTTCAAAATGTTCCAGTGACTTAAAATTTTGGTTTGACAAAATTATTCCCTGTCACTATTTTCCCAAATATTTGGAACATTTTCCTGGTTCCTTTTAAGGTATTAATTTTTATTGCCTTGTTGTCAATTTTTCAAATCATTGGGGTTTTGATCACTTCCCATTTTAAAAATCAAAATTTTATAATGCATGCATGAATGCTTGGCAGACATATGAAAGCTAGGGCTGTGACAACTCACCCCCACTAAACAAGAATCTCGTCCCGAGATTCAGGCGTAGTCGGGAAGAGGAAGATGGGCACTAGACTATCAGAATCTTCACGATCCATTTGCTCCTCTCGAGGATATTGAGTCATCGCATCATGTTGATCTTGACATCTTTGTCTTCGTGGTATTCATCTAGCTCGACGACAAAAGAACAGGAAGACTCTACAAGATTCGATCTCCTCAAAGATCGAGCAACTCAAGATCAACTCATAGAATGAGACATAGGAACGTCCCTTGAGCTGAGACACAACACCAAAACACGGATGAGAAAATGGGACATATAACAGAGGTGCGACTGGTAGGCAACAAATCCATGCTTAAATCAGATGGTGACGTGGTTTCAAAGTAGCGAGGATTAAATTGCCCTTCGTACCATAACGGGGCACCTTAGAAGATGACTCATAGAGGTATTCCTTAAAGTGGCAAAAAAAATTACTTTTGATCCTAAGATCATTGAAACTCTTCATACCAGAGTAAGGCAATTCACAAATGATTGTTTGAAGGAATTTGAAAGAATGGCATACTCAGGTTGGAAAGAAACTAGGGTTATAGAACAACTCGGCGAACGGAAGGCACATTCCAATTACTACCGAGGATATAACCTAGTGTCTGAGCGTGCTCTCAAGAACTTGGGCATTTCCATATTCATCAAAGTTTACCAACATCCGTGCCAAGATCTTGGTGTCACATCTTACTACTATGATGAACAGTGATGGAGGATGCAGATACAAAGGAAGACAACACTTCCTCAGATTTCACCTTAGCTGTGCCAAGGGAACGAAATCTGGTTGATCGACCGAGAGACATTTAGCACTCCGCTTCTAATGTTCTCCTTGATGTACTAGCAGAACCCAATTATAGGTCGTGCTTTATATCTAGCACATCAAATATAGGTCGGACTTCGGGCTCAAAGGCAATCCATGAGGAACAACTTATAAAATAGGTCATACAAAAACCTCACGGAAGATGGCTAAGATTGCTGATACAAGATATAATATCAAATCTTCCGGCTAGGTGTGTTAGCCACAACATCACTTTACCGGGTTACATAGAGACCAATATTATAATTCTTGGGGAAAGTTCCAACCATTTTAACTTCCTGAGATTCAGCTCTGGTTGTTGACACGATGCTTCAGACTCGGCATGTCCGAAAAGAAAGTTTGCAACACAAATCGACGAGATAACGTTGCGTGATTCTCAGGAAATGAACTACGGGAGACAACTCCAAAACATGAGCTGGATTGCAAAACCCACGTGAACACACTGCCCAAGACAATGATGAGCACATGAAAAATCTTACAATCAAAACACTACCGAGTTCTGGATGGGAACCATCATTGCGGATAACGAAGCCATGTGCAAGTCCGTATGGTACCTTCAGGAATGGCACTTAACTTCTTTTCCTTGAAAAATTCAATTAGTGGCTTGGTGTGCTAGGAGATACATATGGAGTGAAGATGATCAGTCTATCAAACCATAGAAAACTTCGCACGTGCATGATTGACTTGGGATGATTCCGAAGAAACAAATTAACTTTTCTCGAATTCACGGTGGCAACTTGCATCAGATGCACATGAATTAGAGGAATTCACTTCTTACACCTAACATATACCTCGTGCACGAGACACGAAGACAATGTCTACAAAGTTTCCAGCACTAGCTTAATGTCCAACATAGATCATGGAACAAATTAGAATGTTGCCGATGGGCTCAACAACAATTCATCAAGATACCCATATAAATGGATTTCCACAACTATGTGAGCAAGATCATAGCATTGGTCAGATCAAAGGATATAATGGTGTATGCTCAGAGAGATCCATGAGTAAGAGACCGTTACTAAAATCTTTGGTTCTGAGTTTGATTTGACAATAGCCCATACTCAAATCAAAATTGAACAAGATAATATATGCAACAATTGATCACACGAATCAACCGATGACAATATCATCATTCTTCAAGACTCTCACAACAGGAAAAATATCCTTTTTAAATGAGCTAAGTTTAGGCGAAGCTTTTATCTTCCAACTCTCCAAGTTGTTCTTTAGCTTAACCAACTAGCTCGGGGATATCCAACACGGATTCTTGGAGAAGGGGTTGGTTTATAGAAAGACCAACTTGATCACGAGCTCTATCATAACAGTCAGGAAACAACCTGGTAATACTTCCGAGAAGATATTCGGAAAATCACGAACCACCGATATATTATTAAGCTCGGGAACAATCTCGCTTTTCAGGGCAAGATGATGTGATCAAAGAGCGAAGGATTGACATAATCCAAACCCATTGATCGAAAAGTGCACCATGAAACATGGACTAGGTAGCACGCTCAATCTTAGGATGATGATTCAATCACCATCACCATAAGAGTGAAATTATTGTCCATTAGCTACCAAGCAATAACATTGCTAGGAGTATTGATTTCACACATCATGGTTCACTTGTCGATATTCCGGTTACAACCAACACGAAAACCGAGGGATGAACAATGATAGCGAGAAGTATCACTACATCAAGAGCTCCTAAGAGATGGTGCAATTCTCACAACACTCTTGACAAAAAGAGGCTAATACTCCAATATAGAACAGGACAAAAGCTGGGTTGGCATTTTGATCTGCAGAGTATAACTACTTTGACCCAATCCAAGAAATGGATGTGGTACTGGAGTTTGCTTCTGCGAGTCAATTTGAAATAGCACAACTTGACAAACTACAGGCATAACAGACATCGATGACACGAATGCACAACTAGTCTTGACTAACCTCTCAATGATGAAGGTCAAAGTAAAACTAGATAGGGCCAACTCAAGAGCACATGATTTCTTGAGTTATGGATGCATGGATTAGAATGTCGAACGAGTTCAACATAATTCTTCCAGATAACCCATGCAGAAGGGCGAAGTAGGCAGAATCACGATATGGAGTAGAGAACTCATCACGCGCACTCTTGTTATGATCTTTAATTCATGGAGAACTTCTGCTAAAGATGATTCATGGTGTTGGAAGAATGATATACCATGAACCTTGGGAGCTACAACAAGGTTACTAATCATTCTAAAGGAACTAACAACACTATCAACAGAGCTGAGCAGAATGATCCTTCGATTCAAAGACCCAGAAATAGAATACCTAAAAACTAAATAACATCACGAGATGTTTCCAAAAATGATGGCCAGAACTATCGCACTGGAAGACATAGCACACATCTAGACTATTGGGTAGTTTTCGGAGTAACAGGTTTTCCTAATACTTCAACAAAACGTCGAGGTAATAGAGTACCTCAACACAATTATTAGTGTGCTTTGTCCGGCCATAAGACATTGGAAAAAGAGAAAGGAATTTTGCAATCGCATCATACTATTTGGGAAATTTAGAAAACTCGGACAGCATAACGGCTGTACAGGCATGAAATATGAGGCAACCTGCAAGAAAACTAACAACATAACAATTTAATTCTTATGGAGACACTGATCCTTGAAGATAACAACTTTCCTGTAAGTCTCCAACATAGTAACTCGTCATCCTAATGAATAGATGAGAAACCCTAATTATTAAACCCCATAGAATAAAGAAGAGGATGAGTCAGAATAAGAATGACACAAGGAAAGGAGTAAAAGAGCCTTACATTACCTTCCACAAACAATTCCCTTATATAACTAAAGAGTTGCTAGACTCAACATCGACCAGTTTGGCTTGGTTATCCTACAGGCAGTCAAGCTCTGATACCAAAGCTGTCGGGACCCCGATCCTGAGTCATAAGAACCTAACCTGTAACACATCACATCACTTTGCGGCCTCACGCACGGTAAACTCCACGGCTGCCACCTTACCTTGGCCGGGACCGTTTGCGTCTTTTGGCTCACATATATGAATATGTTGCTAGCATTCAAACGACAAAGAACCCGGGTCGACATGACTAGTTATGAACCCAAGCGGTACATCCATACAGGGACAGGCATACATAACCCAGCAAGGCAGGTGTCGATCAACAGCGTGTGTAGACGAGTCGTAGCAAGATACAAGGACTCCATTACACCATGTGACATTTCCCCGAGGGGACAGACACATCAGCAAAGAAGGATACACGCCGGTCAATCAATGTGTCTAGAGCAGTAGCAAGCTACCAAGGCTCGATAGAAGCACAAAGAGGCATTTCCCTGTAAAGAGTACTACTAAAGGCACACAACTAGGTGTCGAATCCCACACAAATAATGCATTTCATAACATACACACAATATGCACGATATGTGTAGATACAACATGGCATCACAACATAACTCTATGACTGAAGCTTTTATTAAGGACTCATAAGAATAAACATAGTGTGTTATTACAAACAGGGGTCCCGTGACCCGACACTCAAGTAATACAAACAACAAGCGGAAGCAAATCATGTCTCGGTACAGACATCTTCTAAAAGTGGCTGGAAGAGCCTGAAAAGCTACTACGACCCTACCAAAGGAGCCAGACCTCTGTCTGGGATTCCCAAGCTATTCCGGTCAACATCGAACACGTCGCGTAGAACCTTTTAAAGAGACTAAATCTTCTCTGCAAAACATAAATAAAGCAACCGTGAGTACAAACGGTACTCAACAAGACTTACATCAGAACTGTCTACATATGCATCATGTTTCAAAGGAAGGGTTGTGGGGTTTGATTGCAGCAAGCCAGCTTTGACTCTTGGCTAACCTGTACTACGACTACAAGTTCTTTCTTTGAGGTGGGATAGCGCACACGAGTCCGCATATTCACCAATTCAATACACCACTATGGATCCACTCTCGTCTCCCTATGAGAAGGCCTTCCATAGCACTCACACTTATTTTGCATATTTTAGAGTATCCATTTAACTTGTTTATGTACCACGTGATGCTTCCAAGTAGTCCATATCCGAGGACGCGGCTATTCGAACAGATTAAATCACCCTGCAGGGGTATACTTCTTCACACACGCTCCCACCACTTATCACCATGTGCACGTCATGCATCTCGGCAACCTTCAAGCGGAAGCACTAGCGTGGGTGTCGGCCACGACCGTTAACCACACAAGACCCTAGTCCAGGTTTATCGCCTATTTGAGACTGAACCCGCAAGGAAGTCCGGCCGAGGTTTCCTCTACGGCCCCAAACGATGTGCGCAGGGTTCCCAAGTCCACCATCCGGGTGCCACTTGGTACACCGTGCCACTGTGTATCTACCGCAGAGAAGCCCACCCCGTCGGGCAGAGCTAAACACGGCCGCCAACACTTTTCCTACAAACACCAGAGAGTAGTTGCAACTCCTGGACAGAGATCTAGGCGATTAATAAGCCAAGAGGGTCAATTAAGTATCCCAATGTGTGGTAGTATCTTGTCTTGGATAACATACACAGAACTCAGTTCTTAAAGACGGTCCCAATGAGACAACCCACCATGTACTCCTACATGGCCTCTCATCGCTACCTTTACCAAATCGGATTCACACTTTTACTCTCACACTGTAGAACATGATCACAACCATTCCGATTCATCATCCATATGGATCAGAACCGACACGACTCTAAGCATAGCAGGCATTGTAAACAAGCATGGATAAGTAAGCACAACAAGGCTCAAGCAGTTGCTACTCATGCTAAGTGGTCTCAACTATTTACTGTGACAAAATCAGGTCATGCAGAGGAATGGGTTCAACTACCGATAACATGTATAGTTGAATCGTGTTTGTCCTCATGCAGTAAAAGACAGCAGGAGCGAGAGAGTGGGTTTATTTCAATATGCTCAAGGGGGTTTGCTTGCCTGACACGTCTGAAGATAGCAATGAGTCTTCATCAATGTCAACGATCAAATCGTTGGAACCATCATCTACCGAGAGGAAACGGTACCGATAAATAAGAAAGCACAATAATTAGTTCACGGAAATGCAACACTATGATGCATGCTAAAGAAATGGAGATGAAATGTGACACGGCCAATATAGCTACCATTTCTTAGGTTGAAGCTCGATTTGAATCAGGATTCGAACATCACTTCAACAAGGTATTTTTCGGATACCCTTTTAATTGATTCGACCTGATGCTCAGGTATAACTTATTTTTAACATGCATGAGGATGGCATTTTGAGGTTCTTGTTTCCCTTCATCAATGTTTGGTCATAACAATTGAAGTGGAATTCAAATAGGAATCAAATTCCAACTCCAAACTAATTATTAAATTTATCCTATTCATCATTTTGCCTATTTGGTGTTGTTAACTTTTTCAAACATGCATGAAAATGCCATAATCAGATTCTTTGGATTTTTCTGATCCTTTTTCATATATAAATTATTTCCATCAGACTTACGGATTATTTTCTATGATTTTTAGAAGTTTTAGGCATTTTCTGGAATTAAATTAAATCAGAAAAGCTATTACTGCGTCAGCATTGCGTCAGCAGTCAACTGGACCGGCCCAGGTCAGAGTCAAACCTGACAGCCAGGGCCCACTGGTCAGTGACACAGGGCTAATCCCCAGTCAAACCCGAAGCTAATCAAGCTTTGACCCCATGTGGGGCCCTCTGTCAGCGACTAGGGGGGGTTAGCACTGGCTAATGTTTGGCCATGTCGGCCACCACCGGAGGGTGGTCGCCGGCGACCATAGCCGCGGAGGAGGGCTCGCCGGAGTTGGCCTAAAGCGCGCTACAAGTGACTATTTGCGACGCGGTTTGCGGCTACGGGACGCTGGCGAAGCGCCCGTTCTGGCAGGGGGTAGCAAGAGGGCTAGGGTGGCCAGAGAGTCGCCGGCGACGAGCCGAGGCGGCGGCCGGGAGTCGGGCTCGTCGGGGAGGAGCTCTGGAGGGAGTTTTCACGCGGGAGAGAGAGGGGAAAAGGCTCGAGGGCTCACGGCGGCTCCATTTCTGGCATCGCGGACGAAGGAGAGGCTTGGAGCAGGCCGAATCGACGGCGACGGATCCTGGTGACCGGAGGAAGAAACGGCGACGATGGCGATGCTGCAGGGCTCGGGTGCTCGGAGGAGTTGATGGAGAGAAGCATCTCATCGAGGCGGAGGTGTAGAGCGCGACAGGGAAGCGAGGGGTGCTCGGGGACGCGCTGGAGGTGAGCTCGGGCAGACCGGCAGTGGCGGCGAGAGGAGGAAGAAAACAGGGAAAGAGAGGAGGGAAATGGAGAGAGGGGAGGAGATAAGGGAGAGGGAGAGCTTGTCGTGCTGGCGCGAGGAGGCAGGGGAGAGCTCCACGTGAAGGAGGAGGTGGCGAGGGGCGCACCATGCCTTCCTTCTCCTCTGCCTTCTGGCACGAGGAGGAAGACGACAGGGGAGACCCCCTTGGTGGGCTGGGCCAGCAGGTCAGCGTAAGGTAAGTCTCTCTCTCTCTTTTCCTTTTTTTGTTTTATTTTCTTTCTCGCATTTAGATTTAGGTTTTCAAAAAATGTTCAACTATTTTATAAAACCCTAAAATAGTGTTATGTGACAGAGATAAATTAATCAATGCCACAAAATAGTTTCAACATTTTTGAAACTTTTATTTTAAAAGAAAACAAAATAACTCCATTCCAAACAATTATTTGATCAAATCAAAAATCCTTTTCAAAATGTTCCACTGACTTAAATTATTGGTTTGACAAATTTATTCCGTGTCACTATTTTCCCAAATATTTGGAACATTTTCCTGGTTCCTTTTAAGCTATTAATTTTTATTGCCTTGTTGTCAATTTTTCAAATCATTGGGGTTTTGATCACTTCCCATTTTAAACATCAAAGTTTTATAATGCATGCATGAATGCTTGGCAAACAAATGAAAGCTAGGGCTGTGACAGCGGGTGTCTGTTTCTTCAACTTTAGTTGAATTGGATTTGACCAAGGAGGTCCTTGGTGAAGGTTAAATAGCAATTTACATATCACCATTGTGGCTTTGCGTAAGTAAGATGCGATCATACTAGATACCCATAGAAGCCACAAAAAATTGCAACAACAAATTAGTGGACGTCTAACTTGTTTTTGCAGGGTATGCATGTGATGTGATATGGCCAAAGACATGATATGATATATTGGATGTATGAGATGATCATGTTGTAATAGTTATATATCGACTTGCACGTCGATGCTACGGCAACCGGCAGGAGCCATAGGGTTGTCTTTAAACTAACGTGTGTGCTTGCACATGCTTTTACTATATCGCTAGGTAGTAGCTTTAGTAGTAATATCATAGATAGCATGACAACCTCGGTGGCAGCACAATGATGGAGATCATGGTGCGGCGCCAGTGATAATGGAGGTCATGCTGGTGCTTTGGTGATGGAGATCAAGAAGCACAAGTTCATGGCCATATCATGTCACTTATCATTTCCATGTGATGTTAATCCGTTTATGCACCTTATTTTGCTTAGGACGACGGTAGCATTATAAGGTGATCCCTCACTAAAATTTCAAGATGAAATTGTGTTCTCCCCAATTGTGCACCGTTGCGACAGTTCTTCGTTTCGAGACACCACGTGATAATCGGGTGTGATAGACTCAACGTTCACATACGACGGGTGCAAAACAGTTGCACACGCAGAACACTCGGGTTAAACTTGATGAGCCTAGCATGTACAAACATGGCCTTGGAACACAAGAGACCGAAAGGTCGAGCATGGATCATATAGTTGATATGATCAACATGGAGATGTTCACCGCTGAAACTATACTCAACTCACGTGATGATCGGACTTGAGTTAGTGGATTTGGATCATGTGCCACTCGAATGTTTACAGGGATGTCTATTTGAGTGGGAGCTTATTAGTAATATAATTAGCTAAACTCAATTTTCAAGAACATAGTCCAAATATCTTTGCAAATTATGTTGTAGCTTGCGTTGTAGCTCTACTGTTTTGATAGGTTCCTAGAGAAAATTTAGTTGAAAGATGATAGTAGCAATTATGCGGACTAGGTCCATAAATTGAGGATTGTCCTCATTGCTGCACAAAAGGCTTATGTCCTTAGTGCACCGCTCAGTGTGCTAAACCCAAAGCGTCGTCTGTAGATGTTGCGAACATCTGACATACATGTTTTTTATGACTACATGATAGTTCAGTGTGTAATGCTTCCGGCTTAGAAGTAAGGCGCCGAAGATGTTATGCACGTCATGGGACATATGAAATGTTCCAAGAGATGAAATTAGGATTTCAGGCTCGTGCCCGTGTTGAGACGTATGAAAACTTCGACATGATTCTTTGCCTACAAAGTAAGGGAGAAAAGCTCAATCGTTGAGCATGTGCTCAGATTGTCTGGGTGCTACAATCACTTGAATCGAGTAGGAGTTGATCTTGCAGATAAGATAGTGATTGGCATAGTTCTCCAAAGTCACTTCCACCAAGCTACAGAGCTTCATGATGAACTATAACATGCCAGGGATAGAATTGATGATCCTTGAGCTATTTGTGATGTTTGACATTGCGAAGGTAGAAATCAAGTAGGAGCATCAAGTGTTGATGGCTTGTAGAACCACTAGTTTCGAGAAGGGTAAGGGTTAAAAGGGATGCTTTATGAAATGGCAAACCAGCTGCCACTCTAGTAAAGAAACCCAAGGTCGAACCCAGACCCGAGACTAAGTGCTTCTATTATGAGGGGAACAGTAACTGAAGTGGAACTACCCTAGTTACTTGGTAGACGAGAAGGTTGGCAAAGTCGACAAAAGTATATTGGATATACATGAATTTGATGTGTACTTTACTAGTACTCCTAGTAGCACCGGGGTATTAGATATCGATTCAGGTTGCTAAGTGTTAGTAACTCAAAATAAAAGCTACGGAATAAACAGATACTAGTTAAAGGCGAGGTGATGATGTGTTGGAAGTGTTTCCAAGGTTGATGTGATCAACATCGCACGCTCCCTCTACCATTGGGATTAGTGTTGAACCTAAATAAATGTTATTTGGTGTTTTGCGTTGAGCATGAACATGATTGGATTGTGTTTATTGCAATACGGTTATTCATTTAAGTTAGAGAATAAATGTTATTCTGTTTACATGAATAATACCTTCAATGGTCATTCACCAATATGAATGGTTCATTGAATCTCGATCATAGTGATACACATGTTCATAATATTGATGCCAAAAGATGCAAAGTAGTAATGATAGTACCACTTACTTGTGGCACTGATACTTGAGTCATATTGGTGTAAAACGCATGAAGAAGCTCCATGTTGATGGATCTTTGGACTCACTCGTTTTTGAATCGTTTGAGACATATGAACCATCCCTATTGGTGTAAACACATGAAGAAACTCCATGCAGATGGATCATTTGGACTCACTTGATTTTGAATCACTTGAGACATGCAAATCATGCCACATGGGTAAGATCACTGAAGGCCTTGTTTTCCATTGAGATGGAACAAGAAACTAACTTTTTGGAAGTAATGCATTTTGATGTATGCAGTCCAATGAGTGTTGAGGCACACAGTGGATATCATTATGTTCTTACTTCACACGTCATTTGAGTAGATACTGGTATATTTACTTGATGAAACACAAGTCTAAATTATTGAAAGGTTCAAGAAATTTCAGACTAGAGTTGAAGATCGCCGTGACAAGAGGATAATATGTCTATGATGTGATCGCGGAGGTAACTATCTGAGTTGCGAGTTTGGTATACATTTAAGACTATGTGAAAATTGTTTCACACCTAATGCCACCTGGAACACCATAGTGTGATGGTGTGTCCGAACGTTGTAGCCACACCCTATTAGATATGGTGCATATTACGATGTCTCTTATCAAATTACCACTATCGTTTTGGAGTTATGCATTGGAGACAACAACATTCACTTTAATAGGGCACCACATAGTTCCGTTGAGATGACACCGTATGAACTATGGTTTGGAGAAACCTAAGGTGTCGTTTCTTAAAAGTTTGGGGCTACGATGCTTATGTCCAAAGGCTTCGACCTGATAAGATCGAACCCAAAGCGGATAAATGCATCTTCATAAGATACCCAAAATAGTTGGGTATACCTCCTATCTCAGATCCAGAAGCAAAGTGTTTGTTTCAGAAAACGGGTCCTTTCTCGAGAAAGAGTTTCTCTCGAAAGAATTGAGTGGGAGGATGGAGGAACTTGATGAGGTTATTGAACCAACACTTCAACCAGAGAGTAGAAGGGCGCGGGAAGTTGTTCCTGTGGCGCCTACACCAGTTGAACTGGAAGCCAAAGATGGTGATCATGAAGCTTCAGATCTAGTTACTACCAAACCTCGTAGGTTGACAAGGATACACGCCACTATAGAATGGTGAGGTAATCCTGTCTTGGAGGTCATGTTGCTGGACAACAATGAACCTACGAGCTATGGAGAAGCAATGGTGGGCCCGGATTCCGACAAATGGTTGGAGGCCATGAAATCCGAGAGAGGGTCCATGTACGAAAACAAAGTGTGGACTTTGGAAGAACTACTTGATGGTCGTAAGACTATTAAGTATAGATGGATCTTTAAAAGAAGACAGACAATGATGGTGAAAGTCACCATTTAAGAAAGCTCAACTTGTTGCAAAGAGGTTTCCGACAAGTTCAAGGAGTTGACTCCGATGAGACTTTCTCACTCTTAGCGATGCTAAAAGTCTATTGGAATTATGTTAGCAGTTGCCGCATCTTGCAGATGGATGTCAAAACATTGTTTCCTCGACGGTTTACTTGAGGAAAGGTTGTATGTGATACAACCAGAAGGTTTTGTCGATCCTAAGGATGCTAACAAGTATGCAAGCTCTGGCGATCCTTCTAAGGACTGGAGTAAGCATCTCGGAGCTGGATATGCGCTTTGATGCGATGATTAAAGCTTTTGGGTTTATACAAAGTTTGTGAGAAACTTGTATTTCCAAGGAAGTGAGTGGGAGCACTATAGAATTTCTGATGAGTATATGTGGTTGACATATTGTTGATTGGAAATGATGTAGAATTTCTGGAAAGCATATAGGGTTGTTTGAAAAGGTGTTTTCAGAGAAAAACCTGGATTTAGCTACTTGAACATTGAGGATCAAGATCTATAGAGATAGATCAAGACGCTTGATGAAACTTTCAATGAAATGCATGCCTTGAGAAGTTTTTGAAGGAGTTCAAAATAGATCGACAAAGAAGGAGATCTTTGCTATTTGTAAGGTGTAATTTGAGTAAGACTCAAAGCCCTACCACGTCAGAAGAAAGAGAAAGGACGAAGGTCGTCCCCTATGCATTAGCCATAGGCTCTATAGTATGATATGTTGTGTACCGCACATGACGGGTGCCTTGCCATGATTGTCAAGGGGTACGAAAGTGATCCACGAATGGATTAATGGACAACAGTCAAAAGTTATCCTTAGTAACTAATGGACTAAAGAAATTTTTCACGATTATGGAGGTGTTAAAAGAGTTCGTCGTAAAGGGTTTCGTTGATGCAAGCTTTCACACTAATCCGGAAAACTCTGAGTAGTAAACCGAATTCGTACAGTGGAGCAGTCATTTGGAATAGTTCCAAAATGGCATGTTGGTAGCAGCACCTACATGATGACATAGAGATTTGTAAAGCACACTCAGATCTGAAATGTAATGCCCCAAGAGTGTATCTTTCCGTTTTTGGAACCTTCTCCATGTGGGTCCAACTTGTCATTGACTTGAGGTTATGCAATGTGATATTTCATGTGATGCTTCCTTTGTTTTATTCTCATTTGCATGCATGCATCCATGCCATCCCGTTCATCATTGCCTTTGTATTATTGTTCTTGCGTTCCATGAGTTGTCATGTGATGATGGTGTGTGTGATAAGTGGACTTGAGGAGTGGTGCAATGGTAGTAGGAACCTATGTGATTGCCCTAGGTTTTTAAAACCTTTCCTCTCTCTTTTATACCAAGGTCAAGTTTCACTTGTGCCTTCTCTATTTCAAAAATGTCCTTGAATTAGCATATTTTGTGGAGGAGATGTAGATGTGATTTTGCTGTTTTGAAACTTTATAGTGAGGGTGCAAATATTCACAAAACAGGCCAATATATTCTGTTTTGTAAATATTTAGTGGCTCCTAAAATTCCTTTTCTATTTTTCTTAAATAGGTTGTATTTTCTTATGACCAGGGGTGTGCTTGTTTTATTTTTAGCTTCTGTAGTTAGGTTGTCCTTTTATTTGTTTTTCTGGTGTTGATAGTAAATAGAAATCCCCCAGGGTTTATTCTTTCTTATATTGCGCCACAGGTGAGCTCTCTCCCTCGTGCGTGGCCCATTTCGTCTCCACCGCGCAGCAGCCCATCCCTGCGCGTCCCTCTTCCTCCTTCCTGACGCCGTCTACCCCATGCATGCTTTTCGTCTTGCTTCAGAGAGAGAGAGAGAGCGAGCCGCCGTGAGGGCTACATACGTCGAGGCCCCCCCATAAAGCGTTGGCGTCCGTGCCCTTCCTTTCCCTAGGGTTCCGCGTCCCTCTTTGCGCCACCACCACCTCTCTCCATCTCCCCCATCTCTCCTTCCCCCTCAGTGAGTTCTTTGTAGGTAGGTGCAGAGAGAGAGAGGTAGTAGCCGCCTGCGTCTACCCCTGCTCCTGTCGTCGTGTGGCGCCGCCGCCATGTCCAGGGGCTCGGGGGAGCACCCCGCGCTCCATTCCCGTCCTCGGTGAGGCCAGGGAGCGACCTCACCGATGGGCAGCTCTTCGTCAACCTTGTGCACCCGGTGGCCCTATTCTTCTTTGTTTCGGCGACAGTCTTCTTCAGTCTTCCTCGGTTCTGCATCCGGTTCTCCCTCAAGCGGCTCCTCCTCCGATCGGTGCCTCTCCTTCCTTCCCTAGGTGAGACCTAGCCGCCTTCCTCCCTTCCCCCTTGAGTAGATCGGCATAGAGGTCATCGTCTTACCTCTGTCCCGAGAGGAGTTCATGCAGGTATGTTGTTGTGTGCTCGTGTGGTGTGCTCGGTAGATGTTGGTGCAAAGGAGAGGTTTTTCCTCGTAGAAGTAGTGTAGTAGATCTCCCCCTCGCGTAGTGGCAGCAGAGGAGTAGCGTCCATCTCCGGTGACCTCTGTGTCGTGGGCCCTGTGCTTAGCAGAGCAAAGAAGAGCACGTAGCCGTGGTAGAATACCTGGTAGAGTTCCTCCTCTCTGTCAGATCCCGGAGCGTAGCGTAGTGGCGTAGTGTGTGTGGTGGATCTGGTGCGTTGCGGGTTCGAGTCCCAGAGGAGCACCCCCTTTTATTTTGTTTTCGACAGTAGCCTTGCAGCAACAAAGACAACTTAGCTTGGTGGCACCCCCTGTTCTGTCGAGCATATGGCATCTAGCACGGTGGTGTGTAGCATGTGTTGTGATCCAGGGGGTGTGGGTTCAATCCCCCCAGAACCTTTTATATTTTTGCTGCTTACTTTTCTGTTTTTGCTTTGTGTGCTTGCATAGATGGAAGTGGGTGTTAGATCTCCATGTGGGTTTATTTTTCTTGCCTCCTACATCATGTGTGTGATGGTATTTTGATAGCATGTGGATATATTGGATGTGTAGGTATTTGTAAGGTAGAGTAGTGTATGTGTGGATCCTCTATAATATATGCATGTTTGTGAGGTGCTTCACTTGTGGGTGTTTTACTAGCCTAGTATGGTGCATGTGTGTGAGCATCTCATCCTCATGGTGATGATGATGCACTAGAGCATGCAAGTGTGGTGGTGTGTGTGTGTGGGTTCCCCCACATACCTTGTCTCATGTGACATGTAGATGCTTTGGTGATGTGTGAGTGATGATGGTGTGGTGGTGTGCTAAGGCACAAGAGCATGAGGTCTACCCCTCATGTGCACCAACATAGTGTTGATAGAGTGCAAGTGTTTGTGTAGGTGTTGTTCTAGTGAATAGCACATGTGATGATGCACTATTCACTATATGTGATTCTATGTAGGTTTTCTTTTCTAGTTTGTGCCCTTTTGTTCTATGCAAGTACATTGGTTTTATATATGTTTTTGGGGTAGAATCATCCGAGGAATCCATTGGTGAAGTCAGTTTTTCCTTTCGAATACTTTCTGGAGATGACCTTTTTCAGATTTGTTCTATGTTTGGAGCTTGGTTCCATGAGATGTGGTGAGCCCAAGAGGTTGATCCCTTGTTGTGGCATTAGAGGGTGACACCCTCTATGGCTTATTGCTTTTGTTTCATGCTTAGGAACTCATATGTGCAAGTTGTGCCTAGTCAAAATAGGCATGTAGCTGAAATTCCAGATTAGTGAAAATCTGTGATTTTCACCAAGTCTGAGAATCTGTTTATATTTTCTTCTCATGTTGTTGAGCTTCTAGAGATCTATGTGTTGGGAATCAGCATTAGCTTTCAACTAGGAAATTGTAGCTTTTGTGTTTGTCTAGCTCTCTGTAAATTTTCATTCCATTTCGAGTCTTGTAGATATTGTTTTGGATGCTGTCAAAATGCTTCAGAGCATAAACAGCTAGTGAGAATTTGGAGTTTTCACTAAGTCCGTGAAAACTGATGTTTTGTCCAAGTTAGGAGCTGTGTAACTTTCTGTGTGAAACTCTTTGTGTGATCTTTTTGCTTGTGCTTGTAGTACTCTTGGATAGCTTCTCCCACATACCTTATTTGGCATGTTTTGGTGGATGTAGGTGCTTTGCTTGTAGCTCTCAAAATGCTATGATGTTGTTTGTGGCAGATTGTATAGTTTTGATGTTTTGATGCTTGTGAGTGCATAGATGATGGTGTGGTGATATTCTTTGCACCACCCCATCCATGTTGGTTTGTTTTATGTCTTGGCAACCTGGAAATACCAGAAGTATGGCATTGGTGTGTGTTGTGATGGATTTGACACGTAGGACACTATTTCTTGTTTCGTTGTTTCCCGTTGATCCGTAGCTCCGTTTGTAACGTTCTTTATATGGTTTTGCATCGTTTTCACGTGACGCATCTGATCATGTCATCCTCATGCATGTCAAGATAGCTTAGAGTGCAGTTCTGTCTAGGAAATTGTATTTTCTTCTTACGCTTGTGCTGGTGAGTAGAGTAGGGATGCATGTCCATATTCATCTCATGCATCATGTGCTTGTTGCATCTTGAGGTGATTTTGTTCATTGGATTCTACTTTTATGTTGGGTAGCACCGGGATCGGAGAACGAGTACGTGGATCCGGGAGAGTACGTGCAGGACGAACAAGAGCAGTTCCAAGCTGAGGACATCACAGGCAAGATGATATGACCTTGATTACATCTCCACACTTGTTATGCTAGATTACATTTCTTCCGTCATATGCTCGCTGCCTACCACTGAAATAATTGCCTCCTGATATTGCCATGAAACCAAACACTTATCCCTTCCTAGCAAATCTTGAATGGCTAAGTAGGCTTGCTCAGCTACTAATGTTAGCGTTGCTAGTTGCAGGTGCTTTGTCTCATGTGATAACAAGAGCTTGATATCATTATGTTAAATCTGTTATTTATTTAATGCACCTATATACTTGGTAAATAAAGGAAGTCCTAGCCTTTTGCCGGGTGTTTTGTTCCGTTATTGTCGCCATAATTACCGGCTACCGGTGTTTGATTCCATAACTGATCGCTCCTAACACGTTCGGTGTTGTTATGGGGACCCCTTGATAAATCGTGTAGTGTTAAGGCTTGTCCGGCAGGACCCAACATTGGTTTTAATCTGCTAATCACTTAATAATAATCTGCATAGGGAATAGCTACCCCGAGGAATTTAATCAACAACCCGGGCCAGTGCTCCTCATGAGTGTTGGTCCACCCACCTAGCAGTCGGAAATACCACCTCGAGGAAACTTGAGGTTTGGTCATTGTCCACTATGCATAGACGGTGTTGTCCTGACACTGAGATACGTGGCACTTATCAGGGTCGTTGACACAGCGGGAGGTCCTTCTACTCTTGTCTTACCTTAGCGATATATCCTGCGTATAGGAATCCCGGTGAAGCTTTGGTTCTCCCCAGAGTTGAGCTTTTCCTCTAAGGAATCCGACGAGATCACGAGATTCGTGATAGAGGATTACTTTGCGGCCCGTGACCGTTTGTGATGGACTAGTTGGAGCACCCCTGCAGGGTTTAATCTTTCGAAAAGCCGTGCCCGCGGTTATGTGGCAACTTGGAATACTTGTTAACATCCGATTATAGATAACTTAAACATAACTCTAATAAAATTGCCAACTGTGTGCGTAACCGTGACTGTCCCCTTCGAAGAACTCTCTTCGATCGGGAACACGGTGGGGTTATGATTGACATAGGTAGGTGTTCAGGATCACTTAGTGGTCAGCTATTCATCGACCGTTAGTATAGACCACCTTCAATACATGTTCCACGTAAGATAGCCACCATATAAAGCTTAGGATGCTGCAACCTAAATACTCCACCTTCCTTACCTAATAACTTGACTAGTTCTGGCACCGAGGTCATAGATTGCTGAGTCCCTGTGGCTCACAGATTCCTTCACAACACCAACAGGTTCAGGTACCCCCGAGACAGGTGATCCCGACGGCACATAGCTGGCGTGGCAGTATGATGAGGAGAACGACCTCCTGTACGTGAACTATCCAGAAGACTGAAGCGTGGTCGTGATCGTGGCCAAGTATGCAGGGTAGCATAGTCATTTCTCATGTTTTGTTGTCCGTAGTGGAACTACCTTGTTTGGATGCGTGATGTAACTCTGATATATTTATGAGATGGCAATTAAAGCCCTTATTGTCATTCTAATATTATTATGTATGTGCTATGTTACCATGCTTGCGAAACGCTTAGATGCGCTTCTTTCCAATTCGGGGCCTCGTTCCCTAAATCAGAAAGGACTGCATCTTAGTCGTTACAACTTGGTAATCAGAGCCTTATGACCATAGGAGCCTTTGTGTGATCGTACTTGGCCGAGTCGAGTCTAGTAAAATGTTTTGAGTCTTAGTTATATCGGAGAGTAGGATTCTTTTTTCTCCTCTTCCATGCTCTGGTGAGGTTCCCGACTTAGGAAATCTTAATTCTACTCCTCTTCTCGCTCAAAAAAAATTTAGGATCACGCGGGTATTTGTGAAATCTATATGATTTCGATGTGATGGAGTTCTGTCTTGGTGCCTCCTGTCTGCCTTGATTTCTTCCGGGGAGTTGAGCTCCAGGGGATTCTTGCGCACATCACCATCGTTCAGATTTCTGAGTATCTAAGAACGAAGGATGTTCGTTATTGCTTCAATACTAGTAGTGGCGAGATAACCCCGATGTCCCCAGTACTGGTGCAGATTATTCGGGAGTACTGCCATACTTTGTATCGTTGTGATCACGAGGGTCTGTTGTAGATGAAGGTCCGAGATTCTGGTTGTGTATTGACGGATGTGATACAGGTGACGGGTTAGTATAGGAGTTGTGTGTTATTACTCCTTGTATTCGTGTACCAGATTGCATAACCAGATATTTCGGGAATTCATAGGTGGGATATCAAGTAGTAACTTATAGGACAATCTTCCTACAGATGCATGATGTGAGGTTGGGATTCGATGTTCAGTGGGTATGTTTGTTCACGGTCGTCTTACAGCGGTTCTCGTTGTGTCTTAAAGAGTCCTTGTAGCTCGCTACGACTCGGGGATACTTCGTAAGTCGTGTGCACTACCTTGCACAGGATGGCTACTGTAAATTCGAGCCCATGCGATCTTATCCACGAAGATATTGGATGAGATCTCGATCATATGTTTGTTTAGAGAAGTTCTAACTCATACTTGTTTGGAGTGGTCTTAATCAGAATTTTGTCGACCGTCACCTTGAGGAAGCATTCTTACTATTTTGTTCGAGTGCAATTGCTATATTCCTGTCATTTTGATTCAGCAATATCTTCAATTATTCTGTGGGCTAATGTGTTGTCCGTCTTCAGGATGGCTCCACCAACTCGTCAGAATCCAGGGCGTGAGGATGTGCCGCCACCACCACCTCCTCCGGAGAATCCTCCTCCGCCGCCGCCTCCTCCTGCAGAGGCTTGGCAAGCGGTGATGGCTGCTACAAATGCAAACACTCAGATGCTGCTACAGTTGTTGCAAGAGAGGGGTAATCTGCAGCAAGGCAATTTCCAACATGGTGGCAATCAGTTTGCTAATCTGAGTCAGTTCCTGTCGAATCAGCCGAAGACTTTCACTTCCTGTGACCAGCCGTTTGATGCTGGGGATTGGATCCGCCACATGAACAAGCATTTCGAATGCAGCAATGTTCGTCCTGAGGATTTCGTTAAGTTTGCAACATTCCAGTTGAAGGGGCAAGCATCTTGTCGGGGGGATAACCCCGGGGTGGGCTCATCAAGCCTGCTCCTTCATTTCCTGCCTAAATGATATGAACAAATACAGTTCCCCGATGCCTCGGTCTTCTGGCCGGCTAGGTTGCGCCCGCCGGCTGGAGGGCGAGGCGGCCAACTCTCTAGCCGGACAGGCAACCCCAAGAGGCGAGACGGCTACCTCTTCCTGACCGTCTTGGCCAAGCCAGCCGGCTCGGATCGAGGCGGTCATGCCCAAGCCGGCTAGCCAAGCAGGCTAGCCGGCCGGGGATCACAAGTCACATCAGATCGTAGGTCAAGATGAGACCTCACGATTAAAGGTAGCTACACGTCGGCAAAGGTACTGGATCGGAATGTCCGGCATGTACGAGCATCGGCGGCCACGTCGCTGACCTACCCCGGCTCTGATCCATCACCTAGCATAGTGTCGGACCATCACACTCCCACTCCATTACTGCACTCGGCATGGGGAAAGTGGAGGCAGTCATACTACCTGCCCATGACGAATCTCGTTGGACGACGCTCGACGTACAGCGCATGCTCAGTTTTAACCTTACGCGAGATCTTCATTGGCCAGCCGGCGGGTCCCACGGCCAAGTAAGACCATGCAGCCGGCGGGCCCCTTAAGCGACAAGACAACACTCTCGTGGGCCCCTGGTCAGCCGGCGAGGCTGCCAGCCAGGTCCCACTCTTGTACCCTTTATCCATATTGTAGGTCGGCGTGTTCGTCTATAAAACCCACCAGTCACCCTCCATGCAGGGGGTCGGTCGAACAACACTTCACACCCACCAACCACATAGAGAGAGGCAGAGACGAGCCGGTTGCTCCCCTCTTCCTCCTCCCAACGCCGCTCCAGGAGCAACCTTGTAATCCATCCATATACATCAAACACTCTGGCAGGACTAGGGGCCTTATCTCTAGGAGAGCCATGAACCTGGGTACATCGTGCGTTCCATGCTTGTACCAACCTCGTTCCTAGCGCCCTCCTTTGTCCCTTCGGTTCTCACCGACTTTAGCCTACCTATGGCATATGTTCTGAGTATTCACCGACATTTTGCACCCATCGTGGGGCTGATCATGGCATCGGCTGGCTTTACGCGCTGGGCGGGGCCCCGCACCTACGCCACCGGATGCATCGCGTCCGGATCGGTCTGCATGCCCGTCGAGCCCGCCTTCGATGAGGCAACATCGATGATGATCGACGTCCTCGTCCGTAATGCGGATTCGGAGATAGATTGTAATGACGAGGCGCTTCCTAGCATCGTCGTCGCTGCTATGGAGAACCTCAGCGTTCTCTTCAATGATTTGCGTCTCAACGACGGTCCTCGCTACTTCGGCGAGGACTTCGATGTTGAGGCACTCTGCGCCAGCTTCAGCAGGCTCTCTATCGCTGAGATGCCTGCACATGACATGTACCCCGGCAATGTACTCATCTTCGACGGCCCTCCGCCGTCGGTGGGGTTCTTCACCCCATACCATGTCGCCGCCGTCTCCAACGTCATGGAGGTGATGGTTATCGGCGCTGGCACCAGTGCAGCTCATGGCAAGGCGTCAGCAGACGCTGGTGAGCCTACTGACCGCTGATACTCTTCATGACGCTATCGCCGGCCTGAAGACACCCATCGCTGCTTCCACGAACCCTAACGACGCCCGAGCCTCACTGGAGGAGGCTCGCAAGCATATCTTGGAGGTGGGAATTGCCGTCGCCTTGGCAAAGCGTCGGATGGAGGCCATGCAGCGCGAGTATAACTCCGCATACGGCCTCACTCCAATTTCCGAGGCCCCTAGTCGGCTTGGATCGGTCCACAGCAGTGGCCGGTTCATTGCTGACATCCTAGGCGGCGATTAGCCACCTACGAGACCCACGCGGCCAACATGCGGGCGGCACAGGCGGCCATGGAAGAGATGGCAAGCTTGGAGGGTGAGGAGAGCGCCTTCCAGGAGAAGCGGGTCAAGGATCTCCTTGACGCAGCCAACAAACAACACACTCGGCTTGACCCCGGTCAGGCCCAGTCAGAATCTCCGGGACCCGATTCCGGAGCACGCCGCAACCCTAGCGGTCAGCATCACGCGGAGGGATCTTCCTTGCATTGCACCTCCGGCCGGAGGGCGAGGCAAGCAAAGACCGGCGCTCCCAGCGCCAGAGCGAGCACACTTCGAGCAAGCGTCGCGGAGGCGACGAGGGCGATTCGGAGTGTGAGATTCTTCACCTGGGAAGTACCCATGTCTCTGGTTCGCGAGGTGCCTCCCCTCTCGCTACTCAGATTAGCGCTCACACTCCCCAGGATGATCGGGACGCCCGCAGGCGTCTCATCGTCCTGGCCCAGTCGCCCCTCCTGGAGGAGGACGGTCCCATCGGTCCGGCCTGCTTCGGCCCCCGGATCCGAGGGGAGCCATTCCCCCGAGGCTTCACCTTGCCTCGGGACATGCACAAGTACAACGGCACGGCCAAGCCAGAGGACTGGCTGATCGACTACACCACAGCCGTCGGCATTGCCAGGGGCAATAAGCGCGTAGCGGTCCGCTACGTGCCACTCATGTTGGCCGGTTCGGCACGGACTTGGCTTAACAGCCTCCCGGCCGGCAGCGTCAACTCTTGGGTGGACTTCGAGGAGGCGTTCATCCGCAACTTCACTGGCACCTACAAGCACCCTCGCCGGCCCCGCGAGCTAGCCATGTGCGTCGAGAGGCCCGACGAACCCCTTCGCGATTACGTCACCTGGTGGACGGAGCTCCGCAACTCCTGTGAGGGGGTTCATGAGGTACAAGCCATCCAGTACTTCATCAACGGTTGCCGAGACGGCACTCTCCTCAAGCACAAGCTCATGTGCTCCGATCCCACCTCTCTGGCGGTGCTCATGGCCAAGGCGGATAAGTACGCCACGGCCGACTCGGCGATGCGCGTCAAGGTGACCGCCTCGGACAAGGCTGTCCCCACACCGGCTACTCCCAAGCCGGCTGGAGACGGTCGAGGCGGCCAGAACCACAACAGCGCAAGGCGGATCAGATGGATTCGCGCTCCAACAGCAAGTTGGTAGCGAGCGTGGAGGGCGAGACATCGGCTCCTCAAGCCGGCCCTCCACGGAAGCGTTCCAACAGGAACAACGCCAACTGGCTGCCCAAGCAGTCCTTCGAGCAACTGCTTGACGCCCCCTGCAAGATACATTCTGGGGCGCAACCGTCCAACCACACCCTTCGACGGTGCAGCTTCGCACGCCGGCTGTCGCAAAGGGATGGCATGCCGGCTCCCCCAGGTGCGCAGGCGGCGCCTCATGCACCGGCTCCTGGTCCTGCTCCGGCTCCACCACCGCCGCCTCGCGACGACGGCCGCCTTCACGACGACTACCCCATCAAGATGGGGCCTTCTCGTCTTCACTAGTGAAGGCGACGACAAGCACAGCCTGCGCCAGAGATGGCGCGAGGTGAACACCATGGTTCCCCCGGTTCCCCAATACATGCATTGGTCCGACAAGCCAATCACATGGAGCCGGGTGAACCATCCTGCGGTGATGCCCAACCCGGGCTCATACGCGCTCGTCCTCGACCCCACCTTCGCCTCCAAGAAGCTTACCTCCCGGTTCTCCCGGGTACTGGTCGACGGTGGCAGCAGCATCAACATCCTCTACGTCGACACTCTCCTCAAGCTCGGGCTCAAGGAGACGGACGTCCTGCCGACCAGCACTGTCTTCCATGGCATCGTGCCTGGGCAGTCCTGCTCGCCTATCGGCAAAATCCAGCTGGACGTCCTCTTCGGCGACAAGGCCCACTTCCACCGAGAGTCCATATGATTCGAGGTAGTGGACCTCAGCAGCCCGTATCACGCGCTGCTAGGCAGACCGGCTCTGGCCAAATTCATGGCTATTCCGCACTACGCCTACCTGAAGATGAAGATGCCGGGTCCGAAGGGCATCATCACTGTTGTTGGCGACTACAAGAAGTCGCTCGAGTGCGCCCAAGATAGCAGCCGCCTCACCAACGCCCTGGTGATCCCTGAGGAGAAGCGGCAGATCGACCGTCTCGTGGCCCAGGCTACCGAGCAGCCGGCGTTTCCTTCTCCTCCGTCCTAGTCGGCTGGTGAGGGCTCTTTCAAGCCGGCCAAAGAGACCAAGCAGGTCCCACTCGACCCTGCCAACCCCAAGCAATGCGTCACCATCGGGGCTGGTCTCAGCGCCAAATAGGAAGGTGAGCTCGTCGACTTCCTCCGTGAGAATTGGGACATCTTTGCATGGTCTCCCAAAGACATGTCGGGTGTTCCGAGGAAGTACGCCGAGCACAAACTTCACGTGTGACCGGATGCAAAGTTGGTGAAACAACCTTTGTGCCGCTTCGCCGAGGGGAAGTGGCGCACAATCGGAGAAGAGATCACCCGGCTCCTTGCAGCCGGCTTCATCATGGAGGTTTTCCACCCGGGCTAGTTAGCTAATCCAGTCCTGGTGCTGAAGAAGAACAACACCTGGCGAATGTGTATCGACTACACTAGCCTGAATAAGGCCTGTCCGAAAGACCCTTTCGCTTTGCCTAGGATAGATCAAGTGACCGACTCCACTACAGGCTGCGAATTGCTGTTGTTTATGGATGCTTATTCAGGCTAGCATAAAATCAAGCTGGATCCAACTGATCGCCTGAAGACCTCCTTCGTCACGCCCTTCGGGGCCTACTGCTACACCACCATGACGTTCGGTCTGAAGAACGCTGGTGCGACATTCCAACGCTGCATGCAGCAGTGCCTACTGCCACAGATTGGCAGGAACATCCACGTCTATGTGGATGACATCGTCTTCAAGACGAAGCAGCACTTCAACCTCCTCGACGATCTGCGAGAGACGTTCGCCAACCTGCGCGAGTACAAGATCCGGCTCAACCTGGAGAAGTGCGTCTTTGGGGTTCCAGGCACCAAACTCTTCGGGTTTTTTGTGTCCGCTCGTGGCATCAAGGCGAACCCCGAGAAGATCGGCACCATCGAGCGGATGGTGCGGCCGACTCGAATCCTAGACGTCCAAAAGTTCGCTGGCTGCCTGGCATCCCTTAGCCGGTTCGTCAGCCGGCTTGGCGAGAGGGCCCTTCCACTCTACCAGCTCATGAAGAAGATGAAAAAATTTGAGTGGAACGACCAGGCGGACGAAGCCTTCCGCGACCTCAAGCGGGTCATCTCAAGCCTGCCAATCTTGGCAGCACGGCTGAAAGGGAACCCATACTCATATACATTGCCGCGACCACTCGTGTGGTTAGTGTAGTGTTGGTAGTTCAACGCAAGGAGGAGGGCAAGGTACTGTCAGTGCAGCGCCCTGTCTACTACCTCATCGAGGTCTTGTCCGCCTCCAAGCAGAACTACCCCCATTAAAAAAATGTGTTATGGGGTTTACCTTGTTGCAAAGAAGTTGAAGCAATACTTCCAAGAGCATGCCATCACTGTGGTGATCACTGCTCCACTTTCAGAGATCATGGGCAACCGGGATGCAATGGGCAGGATTGCCAAGTGGTCCATCGCCATGGCGGACCACGAAATTTGCTACGAGCCTCGCACCGCCATCAAATCTTAGGTGGTGGCCGACTTCTTAGACGACTGGGCCGAGACCCAGTTCGAGCCACCGCCTTGAGACTCTACGCATTGGCGGATGCACTTCGACGGTTCGAAGTATGCTCTCCAGATCCACTTCGCCGCCTCCAACAACGTCGCCGAGTAGGAAGCACTGGCTCACGGCCTCCGGCTCACCAAGGAGATTGGCATCCGGCGGCTCATATGCTTCGGCGACTCAGACTTGGTGGTATAACAAGTTTTTGGCGAATGGGACGCCAGGGACGCCAACATGGCAAGCTACCGCTTCCTCATCCAGCAGCTCAGCGACCCCTTCGAGGGCTGCGAGTTCCACCACATTCCCAGGGCAGACAATGAGGCAGCTGATACACTGGCCAAAATCGGCTCCATGAAACAGGCTATCCCAGCCGGCGTCTCCCTCGAGAAACTCCACAAGCCGTCTATTAGGACGTCTCCCGAGTCGACATCGATCTTCGTGCTGGCTGATTCTACGGTGCAAGCGTCGTCGGCTCCATCAACTACGCCGGCTACAACCCCTGTGCCGGCTACACTGGCCATGCCGACTCCAATAGCAGCACCGGCTGAATCCACGGTGCAAGCGCCGTCGGCTCCACCAGCTACGCCAGCTACAGCCCCTGTGTCGGCTATGCTGGCCATGCCGACTCCAATAGCGGCACCGGCTACAACAACGACCCCTGCTCTGCCCTGCCTCGAATCATGTCGTCTCGACACCAAGTGGGTGGACGTCATGGAGGTAGACGGCGAGCCAGCTGCTGCGGCAGCACCAGAGACACCTCGTCTCCAACCCACGATCGATGCTTCACCAAGCACAGGGGCTGTAGAAGCCCCTAACAGTCAGGTCGAGGCGGCGCCAGCCCTTGTGTCGGCTCCATCATGGGCTCAAACTATCCTGGCCTTCCTCCTTCGTGGTGAGCTTCCTCAAGATGAGGCGGAGGCGAGGCAGATCCAGCGCAGGTCCGCAGCCTACGCCATCATCACTCGCGAGCTGGTGCGGTGCAGCCTGACCGGCGTGTTCCAGCGCTCCGTCGAATCAGAGAAGGGACAGGAGATCCTCAGAGACATTCACCAGGGGGAGTGCGGGCATCATGCCGCCTCTAGAACCCTGGTGGCCAAGGCGTTCCGCCATGGATTCTACTGGCCCACGCCCCTCAAGGAGGCCGTGGATCTGGTCAACAAATGCGAAGGATGCCAGTTCTTCAGCGCAAAGAGCCACATGCCGCCTTAGGCCCTCAAAACCATCCCCCTGTCATGGCCGTTCGCCGTGTGGGGACTGGACATGGTAGGGCCCTTCAAGACGGCTCGTGGTGGAATGACCCATCTCTTGGTAGCCGTCGACAAATTCACCAAGTGGATTGAGGCCAGACCTATCAAGAAGCTTGATGGCCACACGACTGTCAAGTTCATCACGGACATCTCTGTTCGATATGGCGTCCCCCACAGCATCATCACCGACAACGGCACCAACTTCGCCAAAGGTGCCATGGCGCTCTACTGCTCCAAGGTAGGCATCCGGCTCGATTGGCATCAGTGGCACATCCTCAGTCGAATGGCCAAGCGAAGAGGGCCAACGGCCTGATCCTGGCCGGCATCAAGCCAAGACTCGTGGCACCACTTGTCAGATCGGCCGGCTGCTGGATCAAAGAACTGCCGGCTCTGCTATGGATCCTCCGCACCATGCCCAACCGGTCGACCGGCTTCACTCCATTCTTCCTCGTATCTGGGTCTGAGGCTATTATTCCCATGGATATCGAGTTCGACTCGCCTCGGATCACCCTATACACGGAGACGGAGGCAAAGGAGGCAAGAGAAGATGGTGTGGATCTCCTCGAAGAAGCAAGGGACTTGGCCTTGAGCCAGACGGCCATCTATCAACAGAAGCTGAGATACTACCACAGCAAAAAGATCAAGCCTCTCTCTTTCAGAGAGGGAGACTTGGTCCTCCGAAGAATCCTGCGCACTGCCGGCCAGCACAAGCTCTCATCCCCATGGGATGGACCCTTCATCATCAGTAGGGCGTTGCACAACAACGCTTACTACTTGATCGATGCCCAAAAGCCAAGGAAGCGCAAGAGGGACGACTCCGGCCAGGAGACGGGACGTCCATGGAATGCGGCGTTGCTTCACCCGTTCTACTGCTAGAAGGCAAGTATCAAACAATGGAAAGAGCATACACATATGTATCTTTCTCCCTCTTCAATGATCCTCAATGAATGCAATAGAAAGAGCATGCCTCATGCTTCTTTTAGAATTCATATCTAGAGTGCTCACTCTGCGACGCCCCTTGCTGGCCCTAAAAAGCTCGGGGGCTCGCTAACCGCCCGGACACCTTCCCTATGTTGTAGAAGAACACATAGTGTAAGCCGGACCGATCCCTGGTCACCTCGTATCAGCTTGCAGACCGGCTCCGGCCATCCGGCTTGCGAGGCGACGCCAGGTAAGGCCGGATGCATGCAAAGTTCGACTACAAAAGGGTTGTCGGCTCGGGTTGGCTCGATCAAATTTACGATCTCATTCAGGCCGGCCTCTGCTGTTTTATGTCTAAATCTTTAAGTCTTGATGGCTTCAAAAAATCTAAGTCATGTGTTCTAAGGCTAGAAACCTCGACCCAGTCATAGACCGGCTCCCGGCTGTTGGGCTGGCGGGGTGGAAACTTGGAAATACAGGGATTGGAGAAAAAGAATTCAACCAGGAATCAAAAGATAAAGATATAAAGCAACACGCATGGCAATACGAATATAATGCTGAATACATACATTCAAAATGCATTGGCCCACGGCTGAGGTTCATTACACCCCCAGTGGGTGGAACTGTTGGGCTGACAACAAAATTGAAGACAACAAACAGGACACCGGCTACGGGGCTGCGGCCACATCGATAGTCCTGGCTGCTGCTCCTGAAGTGGTGGCTTCACCATCCCCGGCTTCTCCCGAGGCGGTTGCACCGTCTCCTTCGCGAAGGCTCCCGACTCCATCCGCACTGGAGTCGGCGTACGCCGCACCGCTGGAGGCGGCAGGAGTATCCACACCGTGGGCCGTCTCGTCGGAGCTGCCATCGGGGTCATAGGGCTGAAGGCCGTGTAGATCTTCAGGGATCACACTGCCATCTTCACCCCACTCCAAAACGGGTTCGTCCCAAGCAACGTACTCAGCAATGCCGCTGGCCGTCACGCGCAGCGCCTCCTCCACAGCCTGCAGCTACGCCTCCGAGCCGTCGCACCCAGCGATGAGCTTGCCCAAGTCCAGGTTTCGGTACCAGGACTTGGCCAAGCGCAGGGCCATGTAGGCTCCAGCGCACGTCGCCGAGGCGCGCCAGGCGTCAAGGCGATCCTCGCCAGCTGCAAGCCAGCGCGTGAGATGGCTCATCGATGCTGGCTCCACGCCATCCGGCCACAGGGCCGCCACCATCGACGAGCGTGCAACCTGGAGCTGAGCCACGGACTCGCCCAGGGCGTGCAGGCGGGCCCGGAGGCCCACTCTGATCTCCTCCGCACTCCAGCCGGAGGTAGCATCTACCTCCTGCCCAGCCGCGCGGGGCTCCTCACGGCTCACCTCGACGGCCGTGTCGGCTGCGACCTGGGTCGCAGGGAAGAGGCCTGAGACATGAAAAGGAGCGCAGAAAGGAGTAAGAAGAGGAGACGGTCAAGAAAGCTCAAGACGAAACAAAAAAGAGAGACTCACGATGGAAGGCGCCATCGGTCTCATGGGCGCTCTCCAAGACCTCGAGCTCCCGCACCTTGCTCACATAAGTAAGGCGGGCAACCTCCTCCTGGAGAGTCACCGCAGACTCCAGAGCCTTGACCAGTTGCAACTGCTTCTAGACAAGGGACTCCTCCTTCTCCCTTAAGGCAGCGTCCTTGAGCTCCATCTCCTTGAGATGAACCGACGCAAGGCGTTCCACATCGGCAGAATAGGAGGCTTCCTTCTCCTGCAGCGTGCCGCGCAGCTGCTCCAGCTCGACCCGGCTGGCCGCCTCGAGCTCCTTCTTCTCCAACTGGAGAAGAGCCAGTTGCTCCTGGAGTCGGTCGCCTGCGTCGCGCAGGGCGTCCCACTCCACGGCGACTTCACCCAGCCGGGCTTGGAGCCCGGCAACCTGGCCATCGGTCGCCTGGTGCTGATCCCGCAGCTCATTATAAGCCTGCACCTGGGCATCATAAATATCCTGCAAAAACAAAGAAGAAGCAGGAGTAAGATTCGGCTTGGTTAAGTCATAACCAGTCCGATTCTCGGGGGCTACACCCAGTGGGTGCACTAGCGCGCCCCCTCTAAAGAAGCAAAACAAGAAAAGAGGCTCAAAGAGATGCGGCTCGGCCGATGATCGGCCGGCCCGATTCTTGGGGGCTACACCCAGTGGGTGCGCTGGCACGCCCCCACTGAAGCAAAAGGAAAAAATGAAAGACCAGGGTGAAGCACTTACCCTGGTGCGGGCCTCCAAGCGCTCAAAGTCGCTGCCCACCACACGGGCCGACTGCTCCACCTTGGACCGGCTGCTGGAAAACAGCGACACCAGCTCCGGGACACATATGAGCGCAGTGCCGGCAGGCAGGCGTGCGTGCGCCAAGTTGGCCGCCCGCCATGACTTCATGGGCCGGCTCCCGACCCGGCCACCAGCTCCCGGCGCAGCTGGACCGCGGTGGGGAACAATGATGGCGCCGGCTCAAGGAGTCGGCGCGGTGACCGGCTCCACCGATGTCCCGGCCGGCACTGCCTCCTCACCGGGAGGTGGATGAGCCGCATCCGGCGCATCCATGGTCACCCCTGGCGCATCAGGGGCCGTGTCCGGCACGTCCAGGATTAGTTCCTGGGCGTCGGGCGCCGGCTCAGCCCTGGGGGAGTCGGGGATCGTCTCCAAGTCCACCGGCGTAGAAGCGTCCGGCTCGGATGGCTCAGGCCCCTCAGCCCTCGGGGCGTGCCCCGGAGCCGCTTCGCTAGCTGGCTCCTCCACGCGAGCATGCGCGGAGGGGTCATGTCTAGCCTTCGTACACTTCTCCGCCGGCTTCTCGGCCCGGCTGGGGCAAGACTGGCCCTCGGCCGTCTTCCCCGCAGCCGCGTCCCACTGTCACTTGGACTGGTCCTCAAGCTCCCTCTAGGCAGCATCGGCTGCTGCCCAGCTAGCCCGCTCGGCTGCGGAGGCGGTGTCTTCCTCCACATCCTCCGCCTACCTGTCGAGCGACATTCTTAAGGAACAAAACTTCCTACAAAACTAACCAAGAAAAGGGGGAGGAAATCTTACCCCGCGACCATGGGCACCTGCCTTCTGCCGGCACCACGGCGCTTCTTGGCACCGCCTGCCCGTGCTCCGGCTGGAGGACCCGGCGTCGGGCGCTTAGGAGCCGGCCTCGAAGCTGTGGCACCCTTGCCCTTCTTCTCGGCCGCCTCGTCAGCGACGGTTGTCCCGGCTCTTTGACGCGGACCGCGCGTCAGTGGCGGGCTGGTAACCTCCTCCACCCCATCGGAGTCTTCCTCGAAGGCTGCATCACAGAGGAATGAGAGAGTCTCGTCGTCATCCGTCCAGTCTACGACGGAGCCCCGTGGGTACTCACCAGACGGCTCTGTCCCTTCCGACTCCAACGCATTCTCTGAGCCTGCGGAGGAGTCCGAGCGAGACTCGATCACGCCCTCGTCCTCGATCTCCGAGGCGTCGGACGTGGCCACATCGGGAGCAGGCGGACGGAGGGACGCCTGCAGCTTCTCGAACATCTACGAAAAAGGATTTGATAGCCGGCTCAGCGAGATGGCCAGTCGCAAGACAAACAGCAAAGAACAAAGAAAACACTTACCACCGGAGGCGAACGGGGCCTGTTGAAGGGGGTCATCCCCCATGACCAGTTCCCACTGTCGTCCATGTGGGCGGTGGAAATCAGGTTCACCCTTCGCGCCACCGCGCTAGGGGTGAACCTCTTAGTGGACATCCTGCAGGGATCATGCCGGTCGCTCATCTGGCAGACCAGATGTGGCCGCCTCCGCAGCGGCAGGATCCGGCGGGTCACCCTGGTGGTGAGCAGGTCGCGGCCGAGGAGGTCGTCCTTCTCCAGGATCTCGAGGTAGGCGCAAATCTGCGCCACCTCGGGAATCGGCTTGGAGGTCTTCGCTGCCCAGTTCAACTTCGTCGGTGGATCGACGTTGAATGGGGCATGTTGAGGGCGTCCTTGGCGGGGTCGGCGTTCTTCACATAGAAGAAGCCCCGTTGCCACTGCTTGCTGGGCTCCTGCAGCGGCAGCTGGGGGAAGTTGGACTACTTGCGGTGATGTACTAGTGCAGCTCCGCACAGCGTCATCGGGCGTGGCCTGGTGAGCTTCTCCACCTCGGACTTCTCCATCGCGATGGACTGCTGCTTGAAGAAGAACAAGCTGCGCCAAAGATTGACGTGAGGCTCGATCCCAAGGAAGCCCTCGCACAAAACCACGAAGGCCGACAGCTGCAATATGGCATTCGGCGTCAGGTGATGTGGCTGCAGGCCAAAGAAATGGAGCCATTCGGAGAAGAAGGCGCTCGCCGGGAGCCCGAAGCCCCGGTAGAAGTGCTCGTTGAAGACCACGACCTCTCCCACGGCAGGTGTGGGAGCGGTCTCGGCGCTTGGGATTCGCACCAGCACCTGGGAGGCCGGGGGCAGCAGCCGGTGATGACGGAGCGCCTCGATGTGGCCTTCGCAGATCTCGCTACCCAGCCAGGCCCCCTGCAACGAGGGCTTCTGCGATGAGGACTTCTTCGAGGTGGAGCCGCCGGCCATGGCTGCGGGCGGCTAGAGCTCGGAAGGGCTGGTGGCTCGGCAGCGACGAAGGTGATGAAGACGAGAGGACGGGCTCTTTCTCTCTAGGCTCAGGGAGGAAGAGAGCGTCAATACGGGGTGAGAGTGAGAGACGAATGGCCTCCTCGGAACCCTCGCATCCCATTTAAACACCACGAAGCGTCGTGGGGAGGGGATCCGGTGCGCGTGGGACCCCACTAACCCTGTGTATTACGGACGGTAGCGCTTCCCTGAGCCCAACCGTCGTGGAGTAAATCCGTAGAAGATCTCTCGCGCGGAGGCCGAGGGGGCGTCATGGCGGGACCCAGGGCCCAGGCCCGGTCCCATCACCAGTAATCACCATCATTACGTCATGCGGGGCTTGGCACGTGGCGCCTTCTGGGCGACCTACGACGAAGCCGAGGCGTCGCTTCGAAGCCAGCCGGTTTCGGAGCCGGCATCCCGTGTCGCAAGAAGCGATAGAAATACCAAGACAAAATATCAAGCCGGTGAGGCCGCCCGTCCGCAGACGGCAGGCCTCTCTAGCTTTGGGGACTACTGTCTAGGGGATAACCCCGGGGTAGGCTCATCAAGCCTGCTCCATCATTTCCTGCCCAAAGGATATGAACAAATACAGTTCCCCGATGCCTAAGTCTTCTGGCCGGCTAGGCTGCGCCCGCCGGCTGGAGGACGAGGCGGTCAACTCTCTGGCCGGATAGGCAACCCCTGCCGACTAGAGGCAAGACGGCTTCCTCTTCCTGACCGTGTTGTCCAAGCCAGTCGGCTAGGAACAAGGCGGTCGTGCCCAAGCCGGCTAGCCAAGCAGGCTAGCCGGCCGGGGATCACAAGTCACATCAGATCGTAGGTCAGGATGAGACCTCACGATTAAAGGTAGCTACGCGTCGACAAAGGTACTGGATCGGAGTGTCCGGCAGGTACGAGCGTCGGCGGCCACGCCGCTGACCTACCCCGGCTCTGATCCATCACCTAGCATAGTGTCGGACCGTCACACTCCCACTCCATTACTGCACTCGGCGTGGGGAACAGTGCAGGCGGTCGTACTACCTGCCCATGACGAATCTCGCTGGACGACGCTCGACGTACAGCGCGTACTCATCATCAACCTTACGCGAGAGCTTCATTGGCCAGCCGGCGGGTCCCACGGCCAAGTGAGACCATTTAGCCGGTGGGCCCCTCAAGACAAGATTCTCGTGGGCCCCTGGTCAGCCAACGAGGCCGCCAGCCGAGTCCCACTCTTGTACCCTTTATCCATATTGTAGGCCGGCGGGTTCGTCTATAAAACCCCCCGGTCACCCTCCATGCAGGGGGTCGGTCGAACAACACTTCACACCCACCAACCACATAGAGAGAGGTAGAGACGAGCCGGCTGCTCCCCTCTTCCACATCCCAACGCTGCTCGAGGAGCAACCTTGTAATCCATCCATATACATCAAACACACCGGCAGGACTAGGGGTCTTATCTCTACGGAGATCCCTGAACCTGGGTACATCGTGCGTTCCATGCTTGTACCAACCTCGTTCCCAGCGCCCTCCTTTGCACCTTCGGTTCTCACTGACTTTAGCCTACCTATGGCATATGTTGTGAGTATTCACCGACACATCTATCTGGTGGCAACTGTTGAAGGATTCCAGGGGCGCTAGAGTGATCACTTGGGATGAGTTCTGTCGTGACTTTAGGTCCCACTACATTCCTTCCAGCTTCGTGGAGGAAATGCGTGAGAAGTTCAGGCGCTTGAAGTAGGGTGGTAACTTTGTGTACAAGTACAACGTCGAGTTCCACGAGCTAGCCCGATACGCCTTGCAAGATATCCCTGAGCAGAAGAGCAAGATTTATCAGTTCAGAGGTGGCTTAAAAGAAGATTTGCAGTTGGCTCTTGCTTTGCACGATCCAGAGGAGTTCGACAAGTTCTACAACTTAGCTCTCAGGGAAGAGGAAGCCTTGCTCAGGGTGGAGAATTCTAAGAAGCGCTTCAGAGATTCCAGCTCTTCCTCTACTCAGGTGGTTCAGAAGCAACATAAGTTTTAGGCGTCTCCTCCTCCTCCTCGGCACATGCAGCAGTTCAAGTATTCTGGTGGCCGTGGTTCTTCCCATCCTCCCAACCCAGTCTTTCAGCAGAGATTCCAGCATCAGAAGCAAGGGCCTCCTCATACACAGTACCGGCAGCCAGCAGAGGTTACTTGTCACAAGTGTGGGCAGAAGGGTCATTATGCCAACAAGTGCACTTCTCAGCTCCGTCTGCCGCCTCCTCCTCCAGGCAAACCTCCAAGTAATGCTCTTGTCAAGTTCAACTCCAGGTCAGCTCGAGTCAACATGGTGAGCGCAGCTGAAGCAGACAACTCCTCTGATGTGATCATGGGTAACCTTCCAGTCAATGATTTTCCTTCTGAAGTTTTGTTCGATTCTCGTGCTTCGCATTGCTTTATGTCAAAGTCATTTTTCATCAAGCATGATTTTCCCTCGACAAGTTTGCATAGACCTTTGGGAGTTGTTTCTCCGGGTGCACAGATGAGATCAAATTCTAGAGTTCCTGATGTCGATGTCAAGATAGGAAGTTATTCTTTTCTGGCTTCTGCGTATGTCTTGGGAAATTCCGACATTGACTTGATCCTTGGTATGGATTGGCTGGCCATGAACAAGGCATCGATTAATTGTGAAGCTATTGAAGTGAAGCTTACCCACTCTTCGGAGGACGTGGTTATATTCGTGGCGCGTGATGATACATTCCGTTTGTTCTCTTTGAATGAAAAGGGTTAGATTAATCCTATTTCGCAGGCCCAGTGGTCTGCGAATATGAAGATGTGTTTCTAGAAGAGCTGCCAGGCATGCGTTCGCACCGAGAAGTCGAATTTGTGATTGAGCTTGAGCCAGGGTACTAAGCTAGTGTGCAAACGGCCGTACAAATTAGGTCCAGAAGAGTTTAAGGAACTTAAGAGGCAACTCGATGAGCAGGAGCGTTTGGGTCTGATCAGACCGAGCTCATCTCCGTGGGGCTGTGAGGTTCTGTTTGTCAAGAAGAAGGATGGCACGGACCGGTTGTGTGTCGATTACCATCCATTGAACAAGAAGATAATCAGGAATAAATATCCACTTCCGAACATAACTGAGTTGTTCGAACAGTTGAAAGGGGCTAAGATCTTCTCCAAGCTCGATCTCAGAATGGGCTATCATCAAATTCGCATTCACGAAGAGGATATTCCAAAGACTGCGTTCAAGACTAGTTTTGGCTCGTATGAGTATACGATCATGTCTTTTGGTCTGGCAAATGCTCCTTCGACATTTTGTCAATTGATGAACTACATATTCTCTCCGTCCAAGAATGACTTTGTCTTGCTTTATCTCGACGACATTCTGGTCTTTTCTGAAACTGAGGAAGAACATGAAGAACATCTCAGGTTGGTGCTTGATAAGCTCAGGGAGTACAAATTGTATGCCAAGTTTTCCAAGTGTGAGTTCTGGCTGAAAGAAGTCGTCTATCTTGGGCACATTATCTCTGCCGAGGGCATCAAAGTTGATCCGTCCAAGGTGCATGCCATTGTTGAATGGGTGCCTCCGCGGAATGTGAAGCAGCTTCGAAGCTTTCTCGGGCTTGCAAGCTATTGCAGTAGGTTCTTTGAGAACTTCTCCAAGATTGCTAAGCCGCTCTCAAGTCTTCTTCAGAAGGGTGTGAAGTATGCTTGGTCTCCAGAGTGTCAGTTGGCCTTCGACACACTCAAAGAGAAGCTCACCTCTACTCCAGTATTGGTTCCTCCGGATGATTCCAAGCCTTACCAGGTGTTCTGCGACGCTTCTCTCCAGGGTCTTGGTGCAGTTCTGAAGCAAGAGAAGAAAGTGGTTGCTTATACCTCCAGGCAGTTGAAGCCAGCGGAGAAGAATTATCCTGTGCATGATCTTGAGCTAGCAGCTATGGTACACGCTTTGATGACTTGGAGACACCTCTTGTTGGAACGAAAGGTTGAAGTGTTCACCGGTCACAAGAGTCTCAAGTACATCTTCACTCAGCCTAACCTGAATCTCCGGCAAACTCGTTGGGTGGAAATGCTCCAAGATTTTAATCCGAGTGTTGAGTGCACGCTGATACGTCCATTTTGCATCATGCTTTCATGTTGATATTTATTGCTTCTTGGGCTGTTATATTACTTGTGGTACCATATTTATGCCTTTTCTCTCTTATTTTGCAAGGATTATTTGAAGAGGGAGAATAGAGGCAGCTGGAATTCTGGACTTGAAAAGGAGAAAATCCTAATCCACTATTCTGCACATCTCCAAATGCCCTGAAAATTTACGTGGACTTTTTCTGGAATATATTAAAAATACTGGGCGAAAGAACTAACGGAGGGGGGCCACCAGGGCCCCACAAGCCCTCACTCCGCCACCACCCCCCTGGTGGCGGCGGGCAAGCTTGTGGGCTGCCTGAAGGCCCACTAGCCCCCCTCTTTTGCTATATGAAGCGTCCTGACTTGGAAAAAATCATACGGGAGCTATTTCGTGGTTTCTCCAGCGCCACGAGGCAGAACTTGAGCAGATCCAATCTAGAGCTCCGGCAGGACGATCCTGTCGGGGAAACTTCCCTCCCGGAGGGGGGAAATCATCACCATCGTCATCACCAACACTCCTCTCATCGGAGGGGAGGCATCTTCATCAACATCTTCATCAGCACCATCTCCTCTCCAATTCCTAGTTCATCTCTTGTAATCAATCTTCGTCTCGCGACTCCGATTGGTACTTGTAAGATTGCTAGTAGTGTTGATTACTCTTTGTAGTTGATGCTAGTTGGATTACTTGGTGGAAGAGTTTATGTTCAGATCCTTGATGCTATTCATTACACCTCTGGTCATGATTATGATTATGTCTTGTGAGTAGTTACTTTTGTTCCTGAGGACATGGGATAAGTCATGCTGATAATAGTCATGTGAATTTGATATTCGTTCGGTATTTTGATATGATGTATGTTGTCTTTTCCTCTAGTGGTGTTATGTGAACATCGACCACATAACACTTCACCATATTTGGGCCTAGAGGAAGGCATTGGGAAGTAGTAAGTAGATGATGGGTTGCTGGAGTGACAGAAGCTTAAACCCCAGTCTATGCGTTGCTTCGTGAGGGGCTGATTTGGATCCACTAGTTTAATGCTATGGTTAGACTTTGTCTTAATTCTTCTTTTGTAGTTGCGGATGCTTGCGAGAGAGGTTAATCATAAGTGGGATGCTTATCCAAGTAAGGTAAGTAGCCAAGTGCCGGTCCACCCACATATCAAACTATCAAAGTAACGAACGTGAATCATATGAACATGATGAAACTAGCATGACAGAAATTCCCGTGTGTCCTCGGGAGCGTTTTTCCTCCAATAAGACTTTGTTCAGGCTTGTCCCTTGCTTCAAAAGGGATTGGGCCACTTGCTGCACCGTTGCTACTTCTTGTTACATGTTACTCTTTGCTTGCTACGTTTCACCTCGCTACACAATCACTTGTTATCGCTACTTTCAGTGCTTGCAGTTATTACCTTGCTGAAATCCGCTTATCAGAGCCTGCTACTCCTCGTTGGGTTCAACACTCTTACTTATCGAAAGGACTACGATTTATCCCCTATACTTGTGGGTCATCAAGACAATTTTCTGGCGCCGTTGCCGGGGAGTGAAGCGCCTTTGGTAAGTGGAAATTGGTAAGGAAACATTTATATACTGTGCTGAAATTTATTGTCACTTGTCACTATGGAAACTCTTCCTTTCAGGAGTTTGTTCGGGGTATCTTCACCATGAACGGAAGCACGAGGAGTTGCTCCTCAACCTGAGTTACCTACTGAAAATATCTTTTCTGAAATTCCTTTGGGTATGCTTGAGAAACTGCTGGCTAATCCTTTTACAGGAGATGAATCTTCACATCCAGACTTTCATCTAATCTATGTAGATGAAGTTTGTGGTTTATTTAAGCTTGCAGGTTTGCCCGAGGATGAGGTAAAGAAGAAAGTCTTTCCTTTATCTTTGAAGGATAAGGCGTTGACATGGTATAGGTTATGTGATGATGCTGGATCATGGGGCTACAATCGGTTGAAATTGGAATTTCATCAAAAGTTATATCCTATGCATTTAGTACATCGTGGTCGGAACTTTATTTATAACTTTTGGCCTCGTGACAGGGAAAGCATAGCTCAAGCTTGGGGGAGGCTTAAATCAATGCTATATTCATGCCCCAATCATGAGCTCTCGAGAGAAATCATCACTCAAAACTTTTATGCTTGGCTTTCTCATGAAGATCGTACCATGCTTGACACTTCTTGTGCCGGTTCTTTTATGAAGAAGGATAATGATCACAAGTGGAATTTATTGGAGAGAATCAAACGCAACTCTGAAGATTGGGAGCTGGAGGAAGGTAAGGACTCAGGTATGAATTTCCAGTTTGATTGCGTTAAATCTTTTGTTGAGACAAACACTTCTAGAGATTTTAGCGCTAAGTATGGACTTGACTCTGAGATAGTAGCTTCTCTTTGTGAATCTTTTGCTGCTCATGTTGATCTTCCCAAAGAGAACTGGTTTAAATATCATCCTCCTGTAGAAAGCAACATAGCCAAAACCAATCTAGTTGAGGAGAAAATCATAGCTTTTAGTGATCCTGTTGTTCCTTGTGCTTACACTGAGAAACCACCATACCCTGCTAGAATGAAGGATTATTCTAAAGCTCCAACTGTGATACGTAGGGGTTACATTAGACCACTTCCACCCCTGAGGAGATTAGAGTTGAACCTAGTGTTGCTATTATCAAAGATCTCTTAGCCGAAGACATAGACGAGCATGTTATTAAATTCTGTGAGGACTCCGCTAGAATTGCTAAACCTCACGCGGAAGACAAGCACGAACCTGTAGTTGGCCTGCCCGTTGTTTCTGTTAAGATAGGATATCACTGTTACCATGGTTTATGTGATATGGGAGCTAGTGTTAGTGCAATACCCCATTCTCTCTATGATGAAATCAAAGATGAGATTGCACCTGGTGAGATAGAACCCATTGATGTCACTATCACGCTAGCTAATAGAGACACTATCTGCCCTTTGGGAATTGTGAGAGACGTAGAAGTCATGTGTGGTAAGACGAAGTATCCTACTGATTTCCTCGTCCTTGGTACTGCACAAGATAGCTTTTGTCCCATCATATTTGGTAGACCCTTTCTCAACACTGTCAATGCTCACATTGATTGCATTAAGCAGACTGTCACAGTAAGTTTCGAGGGTGTGTCTCATGAATTTAACTTCTCCAAGTTTGGAAGACAACCCCATGAAAGAGAGTCGTCTGGTAGAGATGAAATCATTGCTCTTGCCTCTATTGCCGTACCTCCTACGGATCCTTTAGAGCAATATCTGCTTGAGCATGAAAATTATATCCGTATGGAGGAGAGAGATGAGATAGATAGAATTGTCTTAGAACAACATCCTATTCTCAAGAATAATCTGCCTGTTGAACTGCTTGGGGATCCTCCCCCACCCAAGGGTGATCCTGTGTTCGAGCTTAAATAGTTGCCTGATACTCTTAAGTATGCCTATCTTGATGAGAAGGAGATGTATCCTGTCATTATTAGTGCTCTCCTCTCAGAGCGCAAAGAGAATAAGTTACTAAAAACTCTGAGGAAGCACCGCGCTGCTACTGGATATACTCTTGATGATCTTAAGGGTATTAGTCCTACTCTATGTCAGCACAAGATTAAAACCGATCCTGACTTTAAACCAGTTGTTGTTCATCAAAGGAGATTAAATCCTAAGATGAAAGAGGTCATTAGAAAAGAAATATTAAAGCTTCTGGAAGCAGGAATCATCTATCCTGTTGTTCATAGTGATTGGGTAAGTCCAGTACATTGTGTAACTAAGAAGGGAGGTATCACCGTCGTTCCTAATGATAAGGATGAACTAATCCCACAAAGGATTATTACCGGCTACAGAATGGTGATAGACTTCCGGAAACTGAACAAGGCAACAAGGAAAGATCACTATCCTTTGTCGTTCATCGACCAAATGCTAGAAAGGTTATCAAAACACACACACTTTTGCTTTCTAGACGGTTATTCAGGTTTCTCGCAAATACCTGTTGCACAATCTGATCAAGAGAAAACCACTTTCACCTGCCCTTTCGGTACCTTTGCCTATAGACGTATGCCTTTTGGCTTATGTAATGCACCTGCCACCTTCCAAAGATGTATGATGGCTATATTCTCTGACTTCTGTGAAAAGATTGTCGAGGTTTTCATGGATGACTTCTCCGTTTACAGGTCTTCCTTTGATGATTGCCTCAGCAACCTTGATCGAGTCTTACAGAGATGCGAAGAAACCAACCTCGTCTTGAATTGGGAGAAGTGCCACTTTATGGTTAATGAAGGTATCGTCTTAGGACACAAAATCTCTGAAAGAGACATTGAAGTTGATAAGGCTAAGGTTGATGCAATTGATAAAATGCCTTGCCCCACAGATATCAGAGGTATACGAAGTTTCTTAGGTCATGCTGGTTTCCATAGAAGGTTCATTAAAGACTTCTCTAAGATTTCTAGGCCTCTTACCAACCTCTTGCAGAAGGATGTTCCTTTTGTTTTTGATGAGGATTGTGAGGAAGCCTTTGAAATACTTAAGAAGGCTTTGATAACCGCACCTATTGTTCAACCACCTGACTGGAACTTGCCCTTTGAAATCATGTGTGACGCTAGTGATTATGCTGTCGGTGTTGTTCTAGGACAAAGAGTTGACAAGAAGTTGAATGTCATTCACTACGCTAGTAAAACTCTAGACAGTGCCCAAAGAAACTATGCCACTACGGAGAAGGAATTTTTAGCAGTCGTGTTTGCATGTGAAAAGTTTAGATCTTACATAGTTGACTCCAAAGTCACTATTCACTCTGATCATGCTGATATTAAGTACCTTATGCAGAAGAAGGACGCTAAGCCTAGGCTGATCAGATGGGTTCTCCTGCTACAGGAATTTGATTTGCACGTCATTGACCGAAAGGGTGCTGACAATCCTGTAGCAGATAACTTGTCTAGGGTGGAGAATGTCCTTGATGACCCACTACCAATTGATGACAGCTTTCCTGATGAGCAACTAAATGTCATCCGCACTTCACTTAGTGCACCGTGGTATGCCGATTATGCAAACTATATCGTAGCCAAATACTTACCACCCAGTTTCACCTATCAACAAAAGAGGAAATTCTTCGTTGATTTGAGACACTACTTCTGGGATGATCCTCACCTTTATAAGGAAGGAGTAGATGGTGTTATTAGACGTTGTGTGCCTGAACATGAACAGGGACATATCCTGCAGAAGTGTCATTCCGAAGCTTACGTAGGACACCATAGTGGAGATAGAACTGCCCATAAGGTATTGCAATCAGGTTTCTATTGGCCCACTCTCTTCAAGGATGCCCGTAAGTTTGTCTTGTCTTGTGACGAATGCCAAAGGATAGGGAACATCAGTAAGCGTCAAGAGATGCCTATGAACTATTCACTTGTCATTGAACCATTTGATGTCTGGGGCTTTGATTATATGGGACCCTTCCAGAGTTCCAATGGGTACACTCACATCTTAGTTGTTGTGGATTACATTACTAAGTGGGTAGAAGCTATCCCCACTAAAAATGCTGATCACCACAGATCTATTAAGATGCTTAAAGAAGCCATATTCCCAAGATTTGGAGTCCCTAGATACTTGATGACTGATGGCGGTTCACACTTCATTCATGGTGTTTTCCTCAAGATTCTAGCTAAGTATGATGTCAACCATAGAGTTGCATATCCTTATCATCCTCAGTCTAGTGGTCAAGTTGAGTTGAGTAATAGGGAGATCAAGTTGATCCTACAAAAGACCATCAATAGATCTCGAAAGAACTGGTCTAGCAAACTTGACGATGCACTGTGGGCTTATAGGACTGCTTATAATAATCCCATGGGCATGTCACCGTATGAAATGGTTTACGGTAAGGCCTGTCATTTACCTCTTGAGCTGGAACACAAAGCTTATTGGGCAATCAAGGAGCTCAACTTTGATTTCAACCTTGACGGTGAGAAGCAGTTGTTTGATATCAGCTCGTTGGATGAATGGAGAGCCCAGGCATACGAGAATGCCAGGTTGTTCAAGGAAAATTTTAAGAGATGGCACGACAAACGAATACAGAAACGAGAGTTCAATGTAGGTGATTATGTCTTGCTATACAATTCTCGTTTGAGATTCTTTGCAGGCAAGCTTCTCTCTAAATGGGAAGGTCCCTATGTTGCCGAGGAAGTATATCGTTCTGGTGCCATCAAAATCAATAACACGGAAGGAAATTTTCCTGGAGTGGTAGATGGGCAAAGAATCAAGCATTACATCTCTGGTACTCCAATAAATGTTGAGACCAATATCATCAATGTCATAACTCCAGAGGAGTACATAAGGGATGTTTATCAGCCTATTTCAGACCTTGAAAACAAAGATGTATCTGTTTCGCCAAGAAATTGGACTCCGATACTTTTCCAATAGGAAATTTCCTAAGTTTTGTATTTTTTGGACAATTAGAAAAATAAAAAGCAGTCCGGAGAGAAAATGAGGAAGCCACAAGGGCCCACTCCGCCACCACCCCCCTGGTGGCGGTGGGCAAGCTTGTGGGCACCTCGTGTGCCTACCGGACTCCGTTTTCTTGCGGATGACTCCTTCTGGCCCAGAAAAAATCAATATATAGTCGCCCGAAGGTTTTGATCTCCGTATGGCGTAGTTTTCCTCTGTTTTCGTTTCAAGCTTGTTTCTGCCGCAGATCAAGATCATCATGACTTCCCCAAACGCTCCTAGGGACAAAATCTTCGAGAAGGTCATCAATCCCTACCTCACGAAAGTGCTGAAAGACCCTCAATCTATCAAGATGAGCGAGGGGATGTTACACATCCGTGATGTTGAGGGGCCTAAGAAGACCGGAAGTGTGGAGACGAGGCTCGAAGCAATTGAGCAACAAGTCTTCAAGTGCCAAGGGATGGTGGAGCGTGGACTTAACGCCAACCACACAATGATCACGGAGTTCACTAGCAATCACAAGATGGATGCCATTGATATTGGGAAACACCTCTCTTGGCTTTACAATAGGGTTGACCAACTTCAGGGCCAGATCTATGACCTGTAGAATCAAAACTGTGAGTATGAGTACAAATTTAAATCAATTAGGTTGGCTGCAGATTTGAGGATTCCGGCGACTTGTTCATCCTGCCATGATGGAGCACCTATGCCTTGGAAGACGGAGGATCAGACTACTCCGACAACAACACCACCACCACCAAAGGAAGACAACTAAGCATTGGTATGGGCAATACCCTTGGCTTCTGCCAAGCTTGGGGGAGTTGCCCTGGTATCGTATCACCTTTATATCTTTTTCTTTTACCTTTGTTTTAGTTCTTTCCTTTTCAGTTTTTATTTCTTCTTTTAGAGGAATAAGTCTTTAGTTTTCAGTTTGAGTCTTTTGCTTTTGTCTCTCCCCCGATGTATTCGAGCTTATGAGCTATATAATAAAGAGTGTCATAGTCAAGGGCTTTGCTTTGTGCCATGATCAAAAGTATGAAAAGAACGATAGCATGAAAGATCATGAGACGATCTTATGGAAAGTGATAACTTCACTTATGACACGTATGATGATTGAAACTTGTTGAGAATAAATCAACATAGACATTAGTAATTGTTGCAATTAATAAGAAGTAATAAGGAAAGAGAGGTTCACATATAAATATATCATCTTAGACATTTTTTTTTTGCAATTGTGAGCACTCACCAAACTATTACATGCCTAGGAGTAGATGTTGGACAAGCAAGACAACATAATGAATTGTGTTTGCTTGGTTCCAAACAATGTTATATGATTAGAGATCCCTTAGCATGTGACGATTGCTTCCACCTCAAATTAGCCAAAACTCCCGCACCAAGTAGAGATACTACTTGTGCATCCATAAACCTTCAACCTAGTTTTGCCATGAGAGTCCACCATACCTACCTATGGATTGAATAAGATCCTTCAAGTAATTTGTCATCGGTGCAAGCAATAAAAATTGCTCTCTAATATGTATGATCTATTAGTGTCTGGAAAATAATCTTTGTACGAACCTGTGATGAGGAAGACATAAAAGCGACAGACTGCATAATAAAGTTCTTTATCACAGGAGGTAATATAAAGTGACGTTCCTCCGCACTAAGGGGACACACATTCAAACCTCAAAAGTGCATGACAACCTCTGCTTCCCATTGCGAAGGGCCTATCTTGTACCTTTACTTTTTACCCTTGTAAGAGTCATGGTGATCATCACCAATTCCCTTTTTGCCTTTGTCTTGGCTACCGTCGCATGCTTAGGAAAGATCTACATTCATATATCAACTTGGAGTTGAGTACTCATGCTTTATTATTGTTGACTTTACCCCTGAGGTAAACTGTTGGGAGGCAAAACTATAAGCCCCTATCTTCCTCTGTGTTCAGCTGAAACTTTGACACCATGAGTACCACGTGAGTCGTAACAATTGTGGAAAACGAAAAAGATGATTGAGTATGAGGGTTTGCCTTACAAGCTCTTATTTGACTCTTTCTGATGTTGTGATAAATTGCAATTGGTTCAATGACTATGGACTATTGTTGGTTACTTCTCGGTAAGGTTTTTGCTTCATGCTTTGCTTTGTGAACGAATTGTTACTTTCCCATAGGAATCTTTATGGTATATTGCTGTTCTATGTGTGATCATAATGCCCTCATGTCCGTATTATGTTTTATCGACACCTTCGTCCCCAAACAAGTGGACAAGTTTATGGAACTTGGTTTTCGCTTAAGGACAAGCGAGGTCTAAGCTTGGGGGAGTTGATACGTCCATTTTGCATCATGCTTTCATGTTGATATTTATTGCTTCTTGGGCTGTTATATTACTTGTGGTACCATATTTATGCCTTTTCTCTCTTATTTTGCAAGGATTATTTGAAGAGGGAGAATTCGGGCAGCTGGAATTCTGGACTGGAAAAGGAGCAAATCCTAGTCCACTATTCTGCACATCTCCAAATGCCCTAAAAATTTACGTGGATTTTTTCTGGAATATATTAAAAATACTCAGCGAAAGAACTACCGGAGGGGGGCCACCAGGGCCCCACAAGCCCCCACTCCACCACCACTCCCCTGGTGGCGGTGGGCAAGCTTGTGGGCTACCTGAAGGCCCACTAGCCCCCCTCTTTTGCTATATGAAGCGTCCTGACCTGGAAAAAATCATACGGGAGCTTTTTCGTGGTTTCGCCGCCGCCACGAGCCGGAACTTGAGCAGATACAATCTAGAGCTCCGGCAAGACGATCCTGCCGCGGAAACTTCCCTACCGGAGGGGGAAATCGTCGCCATCGTCATCACCAACACTCCTCTCGTCGGAGGGGAGGCATCTTCATCAACATCTTCTTCAGCACCATCTCCTCTCCAATCCCTAGTTCATCTCTTGTAATCAATCATCGTCTTGCGACTCCGATTGGTACTTTTAAGGTTGCTAGTAGTGTTGATCACTCTTTGTAGTTGATGCTAGTTGGATTACTTGGTGGAAGAGTTTTTGTTCAGATCCTTGATGCTATTCATTACACCTCTGGTCATGATTATGATTATGTCTTGTGAGTAGTTACTTTTGTTCCTGAGGACATGGGATAAGTCATGTTGATAATAGTCATGTGAATTTGATATTCGTTCGGTATTTTGATATGTTGTATGTTGCCTTTTCCTCTAGTGGTGTTATGTGAACCTCGACTACATAACACTTCGCCATATTTGGGCCTATAGGAAGGCATTGGGAAGTAGTAAGTAGATGATGGGTTGTTGGAGTGACAGAAGCTTAAACCCCAGTCTATGTGTTGCTTCGTGAGGGGCTGATTTGGATCCACTAGTTTAATGCTATGGTTAGACTTTGTCTTAATTCTTCTTTTGTAGTTGCGGATGCTTGCGAGAGAGGTTAATCATAAGTGGGATGCTTGTCCAAGTAAGGGCCGTACCCAAGCGCCGGTCCACCCACATATCAAACTATCAAAGTAACGAACGCGAATCATATGAACATGATGAAACTAGCATGACAGAAATTCCCGTGTGTCCTCGGGAGCATTTTTCCTCCTATAAGACTTTGTTCAGGCTTGTCCCTTGCTGCAAAAGGGATTGGGCCACTTGCTGCACCGTTGCTACTACTTGTTACTTGTTACTCTTTGCTTCCTATGTTTCACCTCGCTACACAATCACTTGTTACCGCTACTTTCAGTGCTTGCAGTTATTACCTTGCTGAAATCCGCTTATCAGAGCCTTCTGCTCCTCGTTGGGTTCGACACTCTTACTTATCGAAAGGACTACGATTGATCCCCTATACTTGTGGGTCATCACACGCCAGGCAAAGCTAATGTCGTGGCAGATGCCTTGAGCAGGAAGGTGTACTGCAATAGTGTTATTCTGAAACCTCTCCAGCCTGACCTTTGTGTGTCTTTCAGGAAGCTCAACCTTCAGTTAGTACCTCAGGGATTTCTTGCAAACCTTCAGATCTCTCCTACTTTGGAAGATCAGGTCCGATCAGCAAAGCTTCTTGATGCAATGGTGAAGAAAGTCAAGATTGGTGTGGCAAAGAGTCTTCCCAAATATAAGTGCTTCAGTGTTGATGCCAGAGACATGTTGTTCTTTGAGGATCGTCTTGTCGTTCCGAAAGGTGATCTCAGAAAGGTAATCATGGAAGAAGCTCATAACTCTCTGCTCTCTATTCATCCTGGAAGCTCCAAGATGTATCAGGACTTAAAACAGACCCTCTGGTGGACTCGCATGAAGCGTGAGATTGCTCAGTGTAAATGAATGTGATGTATATCGAAGGGTGAAAGCAGAGCATCAACGTCCAACAGGTCTTTTGCATCCTTTGCCCATTCCCGAGTGGAAGTTCGATCATATTGAGATGGATTTCGTCACCGGGTTTCCGAAGTCCAAGAAGGGTAATGATGCCATCTTCGTCGTCATCGACAAGTTGAGTAAAATGGCTCATTTTCTTCCAGTCAAGGAATCCATTTCGGCAGCTCAGCTTGCAGAGTTTTACACTTCCAGGATTGTGTCTTTGCACAGCATGCCTATGATGATCTCTTCGGATCACGGAAGTATCTTCACGTCCAAGTTCTCGGACTCTTTTCAGTCTGCCATGGGCACGAAGATCCGCTTCAGCACAGCTTTTCATCCTCAAACTAGTGGTCAAGTGGAGTGAGTCAATCAAGTTCTTGAGGATATGCTGAGAGCATGTGTTATCTCTTTTGGCATGAAGTGGGAGGATTGTCTGCCTTTTGCGGAGTTTTCGTGTAAGAACAGTTATCAAGCTAGTTCTGGCAAAGCTCCGTTTGAAATTCTCTATGGCAGGAAGTGTCGTACCCCGCTCAACTGGTCCGAGACTGGCGAGCATCAGATTTTTGGGAATAACTTGATAGAAGAAGCTGAGGAGATGTGTCGGGTCATTCGTGATAACCTCAGAGCAGCTCAGTCCCGTCAGAAGAGCTATTATGATAGCAAGCATCATGACATGTCTTATGAGCTTGATGACTTCGTCTATCTCAAGGTGTCGCCTATGAAGGGTACGCAACGCTTTGGCATCAAAGGCAAGCTTGTGCCTCGTTTCGTTGGTCCGTTCAGAGTTGTTGGCAAGAGAGGCGACCTTGCGTACCAGCTTGAGCTCCCGTCAAACTTTGCAAATGTGCATGATGTGTTCCATGTCTCTCAGCTCCGGAGGTGCTTCAAGACATCGACCTTCAGCGTGTACTATCTTATCGTGAGCATCCAGTTGTGGTTCTCGAGGCAACTGAGCGCAAGACCCACAACAAGACTGTCAAATTTCTCAAAGTGCAGTGGTCACACCATTCCGATAAAGAGGCTACTTGGGAACGCGAGGATCACCTTCGTTCTGAATTTCCGGAGTTCTTTCAGGCATAGATCTCGGGGCGAGATCTTTTTGTAGTGTGGGAGAGTTTATAATGCCCCAAGACTGTATCTTTCCCTTTCTGGAACCTTCTCCATGTGGGTCCAACTTGTCATTAACTTGAGGTTATGCAATGTCATATTTCATGTGATGCTTCCCTTGTTTTATTCTCATTTGCATGCATGCATCCATGCCATCCCATTCATCATTGCATTTGTATTAGTGTTCTTGTGTTCCATGAGTTGTCATGTGATGATGGTGTGTGTGATAAGTGGACTTGAGGAGTGGTGCAATGGTAGTAGGAACCTATGTGATTGCCCTAGGTTTTTAAAACCTTCCCTCTCTCTTTTATACCAAGGTCAAGTTTCACTTGTTCCTTCTCTATTTCGAAAATGTCCTTGAATTAGCATATTTTGTGGAGGAGATGTAGATGTGATTTTGCTGTTTTGAAACTTTGTAGTGAGGGTGCAAATATTCACAAAACAGCCCAATATATTCGGTTTTGTAAATATTTAGTGGCTCCTAAAATTCCTTTTCTATTTTTCTTAAATAGGTTGTATTTTCTTATGACCATGGGTGTGCTTGTTTTATTTTTAGCTTATGTAGTTAGGTCGTGCTTTTATTTGTTTTTCTGGTGTTGTTAGTAAATAGAAATCCCCTAGGGTTTATTCTTTCTTATATTGCGCCACAGGTCGCTCCCTCCCTCCTGCGTGGCCCATTTGCTCTCCACCGCGCAGCAACCCATCCCTGCACGCCCCTCTTCCTCCTTCCTGACACCGTCTACCCCGTGCCTGCTTTCCGTCTTGCTTCAGAGAGAGAGAGAGCAAGCCGCCGTGAGGGCTACAGACGTCGAGCCCCCCCCCCCCCCCATAAAGCGTTGTCGTCCGTGCCCTTCCTTTCCCTAGGGTTCCGCGTCCCTCTTTGCTCCGCTGCCACTTCTCTCCATCTCCCCCATCTCTCCTTCCCCCTCAGGTGAGTTCTCTGTAGGTAGGTGCAGAGAGAGAGAGGTAGTAGCCGCGGTATCTACCCCTGCTCTCATCCTCGTCCGGCACCGCCGCCATGTCCAGGGGCTCGGGGGAGCACCCCGCGCTCCATTCCCGTCCTCGGTGAGGCCAGGGAGCGACCTCACCAACGGGCAGCTCCTCGTCAACGACGTGCACCCGGCGGCCCTGTTCTTCTTCGTTTCGGCGACAGTCTTCTTCAGTCTTCCTCGGTTCTGCATCTGATTCTCCCTCAAGAGGCTCCTCCTCCGATTGGCGCCTCTCCTTCCTTCGTTAGGTGAGAGCTAGCCTCCTTCCTCCCTTCCCCCTCGAGTAGATCGGCCTAGAGGTCATCGGCTTACCTCTGTCCCGAGAGGAGTTCATGCAGGTATGTTGTTGTGTGCTCGTGTGGTGTGCTCGGTAGACGTTGGTGCAGAGCAGAGGTTTTTCCTCGTAGAAGTAGCATAGTAGATCTCCCCCTCGCGTAGTGGCAGCAGAGGAGTAGCGTCCATCTCCGGCGACCTCTCTGTCATCGGCTCTGTGCTTAGCAGAGCAGAGCACGTGGCCGTGGTAGAATACCTGGTAGAGTTCCTCCTCTCTGTCAGATCCCGAAGCGTAGCGTTGTGGCGCAGTGTGTGTGGTGGATCTGGTGCATTGCGGGTTCGAGTCCCAAAGGAGCACCCCCTTTTATTTTGTTTTCGACGGTAGCCTCGCAGCAACAGAGACAACTTAGCTTGGTGGCACCCCCTGTTTTGTCGAGCATATGGCATCTAGCAGGGTGGTGTGTAGCATGTGTTGTGATCCAGGGGGTCTGGAGTTCGATCCCGCCCAGAACCTTTTATATTTTTGCTGCTTACTTTTCTGTTTTTGCTTTGTGAGCTTGCATAGATGGAAGTGGGTGTTAGATCTCCATGTGGGTTTATTTTGCTTGCCTCCTACAGCATGTGTGTGATGGTATTTTGATAGCATGTGGATATATTGGATGTGTAGGTATTTGTAAGGTAGAGTAGTGTATGTGTGGATCTTCTACCATATATGCATGTTTGTGAGGTGCTTAACTTGTGCTTGTTTTACTAGCCTAGTGTGGTGCATGTGTGTGAGCAGCTCATCCTCATGGTGATGATGATGCACTAGAGCATGCAAGTGTGGTGGTGTGTGTGTGTGGGTTCCCCCACATACCTTGTCTCATGTGATATGTAGATGCTTTGCTGATGTGTGAGTGATGATTGTGTGGTGGTGTGCTAAGGCACAAGAGCATGAGGCCTACCCCTCATGTGCACCAATATACTGTTGATAGAGTGCAAGTGTTTGTGTAGGTGTTCTTTGTCATGCCCAAGATGCGACCCTATCCTCAATTTGGCACGAAGGCCTCGTCAGGGATAGAAGCGCATCTCGTCGTGTCGCAAGAATGGATATCGTTACAAGTACATGTACTAAAAAGAAGAGATTTATATACAGAGTTGGCTTACACTCACCACAAGCTAAATCAGAGTCACATCAGTACATTACATAAACATCAAGAGTAAGAGCAGGGTCCGACTACGGACGAAAACAAACGAGAAAAATAAGAACGACGTCCATCCTTGCTATCCCAGGCTGCCGGCCTGGAACCCATCCTAGATCGATGAAGAAGAAGAAGAAGAATCAACTCCAAATGTACAATCAACACGCTCGCGTCAAATAACCTTTACATTTACCTGCAACTGGTGTTGTAGTAATGTGTGAGCCACAGGGGACTCAGCAATCTCATTTCCAAAGGTATCAAGACTAGCAAAGCTTAATGGGTGAGGTAAGGTTAATTGGTGAGGTTGCAGCAGCGGCTAAGCATATATTTGGTGGCTAACTTACGAGTACAAGAAATAAGAGGGGGAAGATCTACGCATAACGGACGTGAACTACTGATGATCAAATGAATGATCCTGAACACCTACCTATGTCAGACATAACCCCACCGTGTCCTCGATCGGAGAAGGAACTCACGGAAGAGACAGTCACGGTTATGCACACAGTTGGCATATTTTAATTAAGTTAACTTCAAGTTATCTAGAACCAGTGTTAAACAAAGCTTCCATGTTGCCACATAACCGCGGGCATGGCTTTCCGAAAAGATTTAACCCTGCAGGGGTGCTCCAACTGGTCCATCACAAATTGCCACAAGCCGCATAGAAATCCTCAATCACGAAGCTCGCGATCTCGTCGGATTCCCTAGTGGAAAACCTCAACTCTGAGATTACCCAAAGCATCACCGGAATCCCGATGCACAAGATATTTCGTCAAAGCTAAAACTAACCCAGCAAGGCCGCCCGACGTGTCGACGATCCCGATAGGAGTCGCGTACCTCGTTTCAGGACACGACGGATGGGTCACACTAAGAGAACCAAACCTCGGGTTGCCCCACGGTGGCCCCGTAGTCTGCCAATTTGGACCAACACTCATGAGGAGCACTGGCCCGGGGGTTGATTAAATTTTCCTCGGGGTCCGGAAAGTCCCTATGCAATTTTATTAGGTGTTTAGGCAAATGTAGTACCAAAGTTGGGCCTAGCCAGACCAGTCTTAATCTAAAACGAATTATCAAGGGGGTCCCCATAACAACCCCGATCGTGTTAGGAGCGCTCAATTATGGAACATAACACCGGTAGCCGAAACTAAGGGGGCAAAGGTGGAACAAAACACTAGGCTAGAAAAGGGCCGAGCCTTCCACCTTTTACCCAGTGTATAGATGCATTAAATTAAATAGCATTTAATATGGTGATATAACAAGGGACCCATGTTTTCACATGGAAGCAACTCCACCTGCAACTAGCAAAGCTAACACAGGGTTAAGCAAACAGTAACATGGCCAATCAGTGGTTTGCTAGGTTGAACAGGTTGATGGTTTTCATGGCATTGTTGAGAGGCTGATATTTAACATGTGGTAGGCAACGAGACATAAACGACAGTGTCGAAATAACTAGCATGGAAATGATAGTAATGGTATCTGGGGAAATGATCATCTTGCCTGAGATCCCGCTTGGAAGAAGAATGCCTCCGTGAAGCAGACGAACCTACGTAGTCGAACGGGTCCTCACAATCCGGCACGCTGCGGAACTCTATCGAGACGGGGAAAACCGGAACAAGCATCAACACACCATATTCACCACACGAAGCACAACACAAATGACGCATGAGCAGCTGAATACATGCAAGTCACGGCATGACAATTCACACAAACAGACTCTACACATTAAGTGAAGTTCAATATGCAACGAGTTGCATATTGACGAAACTCCACGTTAATTATTTAGATCAATCCCGATTAGGTACACGGCAATATTAAATGTGGTTAAACATGGAAAAAGGTGAAGCGTAATTAAACTACCTATCTAGGCATTTTAAATGAGGTCGGAAATGACATATAGCATCTCCGAAACGACCTCACATGTTAATTTACAATTATGTCCATATCTGAACTAACACATTTAATTAGTTGTTAAACAGCAAAACAAATAGGTTCACGTGATTCTACGCGTCAAGGCAAGCAATTTACACATAGAGAACCTCTCCAACGGAGCTACGGTTCAAAAGATACAAGCACCGCAAGATATGATGGCATGAATGCAATATGTGTGCAACGACGGTCACGAGCACTTCAAAACATACAACCAGCAAGAGAAAATGAAACTACACGAGATTCTAAGCAAGTTTCATGTAGGACACGATCAAACGGAGCTACGGTTCAAAAACTACGGGCAAAACAAGAAATCTCTACAATCTGCCAAAATCAGCCACATAGCATTTACCACGCCCCACAACTACGAGCTACACATCTCCGATATACTCAAGCAAGGCACGACACGAAAGAGGGCAAGAAGCACTACTACAAACAACTAACAACAACTATCGTGGCATCATGGATCACTAGGGAAAGAAGACACAAAATCGCATCTCACACACTATTTCAGACTTAGTGGAAATTACACCTCATGAAAGTGCAGTTTTCGATCTGAAGGCATATTGACAGCAGAAAAACATATAGCTACAGGACTCCAAATGGCATGAAAATTTACAGCATGCTAGAGAAACACAAGGGCTACAACAAACTCCATTGGACCAACCTCGAAAGAGCTACAGATCACAAGCTAGAAGCAAAACAAAACAGCAACAAAATAAAACAGATTCCAGACTTAGAAATATTTCAGCTCCTCAAAATCGGCACTTTTTCTAGCAACTTGAGGACAATCAAAACACACCTAAACATGCATTTCTATTGCAACCAAAAATACCGGGGGCTAAACAAAACATCAAAGAAGAACTCCCTAGTTGACAACTCCTTCAAACGAAGCACGGAATAAATCGTACAAATTGAACAAAAGGGCATCACGGCAAAATATAGCACGAACTAGTTTACTCAAAAGCTAAAACTAATTGCACAGAAAAATCCCACGGATTTTTCTACCCCGGAAACATATAAAATATGTGGGGTTGCGCAACAAAATAAAGTCACACATAAATGCGGGAAAATAACCTATATACGGTAAAATAAACTAGAGGCAATTCCCTACACGCAAAAATACAAATGACCGCTCTAAAATGCATGGAAAAAAGGTCCCTAAAACATAGGCATTTAATCTACGGTATACGGGCAATCCGGACCGCAAGAAAAATAAATACGGGACGTTCCCCTATTGGGACAGCACGCTAAACTAGGCGTTTGGCACGTAAAACTACGTCAAATAATTATGCAAGTTTTAGAATCGGATTCTACGCGAAATTCTACACGAAATACATGTTTAAAACGTTCCAATCCGATACACGAAATAAAAGTTACGGACGTTTTACTATCTATCATATTACTGAAATTACTAAATTCGCAAAAAAAACTCAAACAATCTAGATGGGCCGAAACTGAGGCACGGGACAACATCCAATCGCCTAGGCGCGAAATAGGAGGCGGCAGGGGCTCTCACCTTGGCCTCTTGGGCCGGCTGGAGGAGAGGGCGGAGCTGGGCCGAGGAGCTCCTGGGCCAAGGGGCAGTTGCTGCTGGGCCGCTCCGCGGGGGAGGCCCAGGACGGCGACGGAGCGTCGTGCTCCTCCTGCGCGAGCAGGGAGCCGGCCACGCACGTAGACCGCGGCGGCTGGCGGTTCCCGGCAGGGCTCGACGCCACGGGAGGATCGAAGGCGGCGGGACCCGGCCTGGAGATCGAGGGAGCGGCGAGGTCAGCCGGATCTAGGCGCAGATCGGCGAAGCGGCGACGACCAAGCTGCTACAGGCGCGTCACGGCGAGGTGGGTTCCAGCAACGGTGCCTCCGGCCAGCGATGGTGCTCCGGCGAGCCGCTGCGGGGGCCGGCGGCACCGAGGCGGCTGAAGGATGGAGGCGACGCGGCTCTCGGGCCAGGAGGCGCGCACGGGAGGATCTCGGGGCAGGGAGCTCGGGCCACGGCGGCGGTCGGCCAGATGGGCTTGGCGGGCCTCGCGTGGGCTCGCGGGCCCGGCGGCGCGAGGAGGAGGTAGGAGGAGGCTGCGGCTAGGGTTTCGGGGTAGGTGGCGCATAAAACGATGCAGGGGGTAGGGTTGCTGTCTAAAATTACCCGGGGGCTATTTGTAGACAAATGGGGGGCTAGGTTTAGCGAAATTCCGCCCCGGTTTCAACCGCGCGGTCGGACTCGACTAATTCCAAACGCGTGACGGGCGAGTGGCTGTGTCGAGTATGTATCCGGAGACGAGAGGGAAAGCGGGCGGCGCGGCAACGATTTTTAAAACACCGACACATGTCCGACGGTAGACCGAATACAGTGCCGCCACGGTCGACCGTTCGGGTACCAGACGGTCTCCGATCGCGACGAAATTCAACAGGCAGCCTAGCTATATCTAATCACGACCGTGTGCCAAGTTTCACCTCGTTCAGAGAAAGTTTTCAACACACTTTTAAAACAAGATTTAAATGATGTCGCGGGCGCGTGCGTGTGCGGTCGGGCTCAGAACGAACTACGACGTGAACCGGCAACTAACAACGGATGCAAGTTTTGAAAACGGGCGGCAACGGAGACGCCGATGCAATGCAGATGATGCGCATGATGCGATGATGATGCGACAAATAAAAATAGACACAAGACGAAAACGGAAAGAAAAGGGAATCTTTTGGAACGTCGGCATCGGGCTGTCACAACTCTCCTACACTACAAGAGGATCTCGCCCCGAGATCCAAGAATGAAAGGCGGAGAGGATGAGAAAGAACGAGAGGTAAAATCTTAGTCGCTTGTTTGACAAACGAGTGAAACCAATGATCTTTGAAGGTTGCAAAGAGATGAGGAATGATATGAGAAGCAAGCAAGAATTCACGGAAAATTTCGGCAGCACTTCGGTAGGAAAATGGGACAAAAAATTCGAAAAGGTAGGAGAATTAGACAATATTCACAACCAACAACTAAATATAACAAGGGAACACCATGATCTTGAAAGAACAACAAGATTGACCCAAAAGAGCAACATCACAATGCCTCCGGAACAATAGAATATGAACTAGCTCAAGCGGAAGAAGAGAATGAAGAAAAGCATGACAACTATCATCACAATAGAATTGAAGAGCCTCCGGACAGAGAATTGACGTAGTGATTGGAAAACCAACAACGAAAAGAACCAGATAGTAGTGGGCTTATGAAAATCGTCTCAACAAATATGAGGTGACAAACAACCACTAAAAGAACCAAGGATAGATTGGGAGAAACAAGATATGAACAAATCTTACACCAAGAGTATACATCGAGAACTTGGAATAATGACAAGCACCATGATAGCAACAACCCATAGGAAAAGCTTTAGATGACATCCAAACCAAGATAGCTCAATGAAGAAACCATGAGTTGAAATATCTCATGATCAAAGAATTGGTGGGTTTAATTATCTCATTCTTGAAAGGAAATCTCTTCGAGGCTCCTACACTAACAAGAATGATGTAATACCACCTCAAAAGATAAAGCAAGAACAAATGCACTCGGAAATGCAAGATGAGAAAACTTGAGGTTCTCTAATAAGAATCTTGAAGAACACTTGAGAATGGATTGAAACTTTGATGAACCACCATGAAGGACCTCCGTATACAAATGAATGATGCAACGATATGAAGGTAGAAAAGAATAAGATTATGACCTTGCCAAGATTTAGATGAAGCCTCACAAAGAGATACTTAAAAGAACTTGGAACTCCGGAAATAAAGACAAGCACAAGAGGAACGAATCGATATCATGAGCCACTCCGGAAGAAGAATTGAAATATCTTGGAAGAAGGAAGAACAAGAATAAGAATTATGATATGCTAATCCTTCACCAAGTTTAAATGATGATAAACAATGGATTTAGCGTAACACTTATTCCTCTAGAAATGAATCTTGAAGAGGCAGAGAGATAAGCACCACTTGATGCATAATTGAAGGAAGCACCGGTAAGAATTCACAATTGAATGGGAACACCACGAATTAATGGAGAAACATGAGAATGAAGATCTCATGAGCCACCTAAGAGAAAACTTGAACAAGACACCGGATAATCGAGAGACGAACGAAGAGACAACAATTGAGAAGAATTGAGGATGAAAGCTGAAAGCTGAGAACGAAGAATCTTCTAAAATGATGGCCTTCGGAGGAACGAGAATAAAAACAACTCATAAACCCACCGGATAGCGAGAAATGGATTCTCATGATTGGGAAAAAATTCAAGATGATAACACGAAGCTGAAATGAAGAATCTCCAAGAGAATGGACCAAGATTTTTGATAGAAACACTCCTTCAGATTTTGCAAACTGAGAATGATGACGAGAAACAACACCACCAAAAATTAATGAGACACTCCGGGATAAAGAAGAATGAAAGGTTGAACCAATATGAGAATTAACTCAAATAGATCTTGAAGAAGGGATATCACTGATGAAATTATGTCCTAGCAGAAAAGAATTAATGACCTGCAGAAAAAATTACACAGCTATATAAGATCCTGGGAAAAACCTGTGGGTTATGGGCCCACTCAAAGAACCACCGTTAGAAAAGATTTCTTAGAAGAGAGATATTGCACCGGTATGAAGAGAACTGGAGAACAAGAAACTTCTGGGATAACTTCAACGCTCCAGGTAGAATAGATAGAAATGAAAACAAGGAAGGCTCATGAGAATTCCAACATGGGAAAATTACAAGGATGAATAGGATATAATGAACACGGATAATTAATTGAATTCACCGGTAAGGATGACAAGAATGAACAAATATAACACGAATCTCCTGAGAATCTTCACAACGAATCACCGGATATGACACGGAATAAAAGATAGCTGAAGCAGCAATGAAAAGAAAACTCTTGGACGAAAATCCAATCACTGAAGAAAAGGGTGGGAGGGCGGGGAAAAACAAAGACAACTTGGTACAGATGAGATGAACTCCGGAAAGAATTGAGAGAATGATCTGCAAAAATTGGAGAGGATTGAATCCACTTGGAGAGAAACACACCGGTTGAATGGAATTGATACGACGACTCCGGTTGACAAGAATTGATATGACAACTGATTGAGCAAAAGAATTAGCATTCACATAAAAATATGAGAACACCTCTTAGGAAAGATCTGAAATCACCACTTGACATCGAAGCAACTTGAATTACCATATTCAGCAAAAACAAGGGACGAGGCTTATGAAACAAGCCAGAACAAACTCATGAGAAAGATTTCGTTAGATATTTTCGTGGATAGGAATCCACTAGATGTCGAACCCCGACCTAACAACATGTATTTGTTGGAAGATTGTCCTATAAGCAACTACTTGAATTCCCACCTATGAATTCCTGAAATGTCTGGTCATGCAATCTGGTACACGGATACAAGGAGTAATATGTCACACAACTCCTATACTAACCCGTCACTTGTATCATATCCGTCAACACACAACCAGAATTTCGGACCTTCATCTACAACAGACCCTCGTGATCACAATGATACAAAGTATGGCAGTACTCCCGAACAATCTGCACCAGTACTGGGGACATCGGGGTTATCTCGCCACTACTAGTATTGAAGCAATTACGAACATCCTTCGTTCTGAGATACTAAGAAATCTGAATGATAACGATGTGCTCAACAATCCCCTGGAGCTCAACTCCCCTAAGACTTAGAGCAGATAGGAGGCACCAAGACAGAACTCCGTCACATCGGCATCATATAGATCTCAAAAATATCCTCGTGATCCTAAAAAAATTTTGAGTGAGAAGAGGAGTAGAGTAAATTATTACGTCAAGATTCCTCACCAGAGCATAGAAGAGGAGAAAAAAGAATCCTACCCTCCGATATATAACTAGACTCAAAGCAGTTTTTTCTCACTAGACTCGACTCGGCCAAGTTTGATCAATCAAGGGAGATCCTAGGTCGGTACGGCTCTGATACCAACTTGTCACGCCCAAGATGAGACCCTATCCTCAATTTGGCACGAAGGCCTCGTCGGGGATAGAAGCGCATCTCATTGTGTCGCAAGAATGGATATCGTTACAAGTACATGTACTGAAAAGAAGAGATTTATATACAGAGTTGGCTTACACTCACCACAAGCTACATCAGAGTCACATCAGTACATTACATAATCATCAAGAGTAAGAGCAGGGTCCGACTACGGACGAAAACAAACGAGACAAATAAGAATGACGCCCATCCTTGCTATCCCAGGCTGTCAGCCTGGAACCCATACTAGATTGATGATGAAGAAGAAGAATCAACTCCAAATGTACAATCAACGCGCTCGCGTCAAATAACCTTTACCTGTACCTACAACTGGTGTTGTAGTAATCTGTGAGCCACAGGGGAATCAGCAATCTCATTTCCAAAGGTATCAAGACTAGCAAAGCTTAATGGGTGAGGTAAGGTTAATTGGTGAGGTTGCAGCAGCGGCTAAGCATATATTTGGTGGCTAACTTATGAGTACAAGAAATAAGAGGGGGAAGATCTACGCATAACGGACGTGAACTACTGATGATCAAATGAATGATCCTGAACACCTACCTATGTCAGACATAACCCCACCGTGTCCTCGATCGGAGAAGGAACTCACGAAAGAGACAGTCACGGTTATGCACACAGTTGGCATATTTTAATTAAGTTAACTTCAAGTTATCTAGAACCAGTGTTAAACAAAGCTTCCACGTTGCCACATAACCGCGGGCACGGCTTTCCGAAAAGATTTAACCCTGCAGGGGTGCTCCAACTAGTCCATCACAAATTGCCACAAGCCGCATAGAAATCCTAAATCACGAAGCTCGCGATCTCGTCGGATTCCCTAGTGCAAAACCTCAACTCTGAGATTACCCAAAGCATCACCGGAATCCCGATGCACAAGATATTTCGTCAAAGCTAAAACTAACCAAGCAAGGCTGCCCGACGTGTCGACGATCCCGATAGGAGTCGCGTACCTCGTTCTCAGGACACGACGGATGGGTCACACTAAGAGAACCAAACCTCGGGTTGCCCCATGGTGGCCCCGTAGTCTGCCAATTTGGACCAACACTCATGAGGAGCACTAGCCCGGGGGTTGATTAAATTTTCCTCGGGGTCCGGAAAGTCCCTATGCAATTTTATTAGGTGTTTAGGCAAATGTAGTACCAAAGTTGGGCCTTGCCAGACCAGTCTTAATCTAAAACGAATTATCAAGGGGGTCCCCATAACAACCCCGATCGTGTTAGGAGCGCTCAATTATGGAACATAACACCGGTAGTCGAAACTAAGGGGGCAAAGGTGGAACAAAACACTAGGCTAGAAAAGGGCCGAGCCTTCCACCTTTTACCCAGTGTATAGATGCATTAAATTAAATAGCATTTAATATGGTGATATAACAAGGGACCCATGTTTTCACATGGAAGCAACTGCACCTGCAACTAGCAAAGCTAACACAGTGTTAAGCAAGCAGTAACATGGCCAATCAATGGTTTGCTAGGTTGAACAGGTTGATGGTTTTCATGGCATTGTTGAGAGGCTGATATTTAACATGTGGTAGGCAACGAGACATAAACGACAGTGTCGAAATAACTAGCATGGCAATGATAGTAATGGTATCTGGGGAAATGATCATCTTGCCTGAGATCCCGCTTGGAAGAAGAATGCCTCCGTGAAGCAGACGAACCGACGTAGACGAACGGGTCCTCACAATCCGGCACGCTGCGGAACTCTATCGAGACGGGGAAAACCGGAACAAGCATCAACACACCATATTCACCACACGAATCACAACACAAATGACGCATGAGCAGCTGAATACATGCAAGTCACGGCATGACAATTCACACAAACAGACTCTACACATTAAGTGAAGTTCAATATGCAACGAGTTGCATATTGACGAAACTCCACGTTAATTATTTAGATCAATCCCGATTAGGTACACGGCAATATTAAATGTGGTTAAACATGGCAAAAGGTGAAGCGTAATTAAACTACCTATCTAGGCATTTTAAATGAGGACGGAAATGACATATAGCATCTCCGAAACGATCTCACATGTTAATTTACAATTATGTCCAGATCTGAACTAACACATTTAATTAGTTGTTAAACAGAAAAAAAAATTGGTTCACGTGATTCTACGCGTCAAGGCAAGCAATTTACACATAGAGAACCTCTCCAACGGAGCTACGGTTCAAAAGATACAAGCACCACAAGATATGATGGCATGAATGCAATATGTGTGCAACGACGGTCACGAGCACTTCAAAACATACAACCAGCAAGAGAAAATGAAACTACACGAGATTCTAAGCAAGTTTCATGTAGGACACGATCAAAACGGAGCTACGGTTCAAAAACTACGGGCAAAACAAGAAATCACTACAATCTGCCAAAATCAGCCACATAGCATTTACCACGCCCCACAACTACGAGCTACACATCTCCGATATACTCAAGCAAGGCACGACACAAAAGAGGGCAAGAAGCACTACTACAAACAACTAACAACAACTATCATGGCATCATGGATCACTAGGGAAAGAAGACACAAAATGGCATCTCACACACTATTTCAGACTTAGTGGAAATTACACCTCATGAAACTGCAGTTTTCGATCTTAAGGCATATTGACAGCAGCAAAACCTATAGCTACAGGACTCCAAATGGCATGAAAATTTACAGCATGCTAGAGAAACACAAGGGCTACAACTAACTCCATTGGACCAACCTCAAAAGAGCTACAGATCACAAGCTAGAAGCGAAACAAACAGCAACAAAATAAAACAGATTCCAGACTTAGAAATATTTCAGCTCCTCAAAATTGGCACTTTTTCTAGCAACTTGAGGGCAATCAAAACACATCTAAACATGCATTTCTATTGCAACCAAAAATATCGGGGGCTTGACAAAACATCAAAGAAGAACTCCCTAGTTGACAACTCCTTCAAACGAAGCACGGAATAAATCCTACGAATTAAACAAAAGGGCATCACGGCAAAATATCGCGCGAACTAGTTTACTCAAAAGCTAAAACTTATTGCGCAGAAAAATCCATGGGAAAATGTAGGGTTGCGCAACAAAATAAAGTCACACATAAATGCGGGAAAATAACCTATATACGGTAAAATAAACTAGAGGCAATTCCCTACACGCAAAAATACAAATGACCGCTCTAAAACGCATGGAAAAAAGGTCCCTAAAACATAGGCATTTAATCTACGGTATACGGGCAATCCGGACCGCAAGAAAAATAAATACGGGACATTCCCCTATTGGGACAGCATGCTAAACTAGGCATTTGGCACGTAAAATTACGTCAAATAATTATGCAAGTTTTATAATCGGATTCTACACGAAATTCTACACGAAATACATGTTTAAAACGTTCCAATCCGATACACGAAGTAAAAGTTATGGACGTTTTACTATCTAGCATATTACTGAAATTACTAGATTCGCAAAAAAAAACTCAAACAATCTAGATGGGTCGAAACTGAGGCACAGGACAACATCCAATCGCCTAGGCGCGAAATAGGAGGCGGCAGGGACTCTCACCTTGGCCTCTTGGGTCGGCTGGAGGAGAGGGCGGAGCTGGGCCGAGGAGATCCTGGGCCAAGGGGCAGTTGCTGCTGGGCCGCTCCGCGGGGGAGGCCCAGGACGGCGACGGAGCATCGTGCTCCTCCTGTGCGAGCAGGGAGCCGGCCACGCACGTAGACCGCGGCGGCTGGCGGTTCCCGGCAGGGCTCGACGCCACGGGAGGATCGAAGGTGGTGGGATCCGGCGTGGAGATCGAGGGAGCGGCGAGGTCAACCGGATCTGGGTGCAGATCGGCGAAGCGGCGACGACCAAGCTGCTGCAGGCGCGTCACGGCGAGGTGGGTTCCAGCAACGGCGGCTCCGGCCGGCGATGGTGCTCCAGCGAGCCGCTGCGGGGGTGAGCGGCACCGAGGCGGCCGGAGGATGGAGGCGCCGCGGCTCTCGGGCCAGGAGGCGCGCACGGGAGGAGCTCGGGGCAGGGAGCTCGAGCCACGGCGGCGGTCGACCAGATGGGCTTGGCGGGCCTCGCGTGGGCTCGCGGGCCCGGCGGCGTGGTGAGGAGGTGGGAGGAGGCTGCGGCTAGGGTTTCGGGGTAGGTGGCGCACAAAACGTGGCAGGGGTAGGGTTGTTGTCTAAAATTACCCGGGGGCTATTTATAGACAAATGGGGGGCTAGGTTTAGCGAAATTCCGCCCCGGTTTCAACCGTGCGGTCGGATTCGACTAATTCCGAACGCGTGACGGAGGAGTGGCTGTGTCGAGTATGTATCCGGAGACGAGAGGGAAAGCGTGCGGCGCGGCAACGATTTTTAAAACACCGACACACGTCCGACGGTAGACCGAATACGGTGCCGCTACGGTCGACCGTCCGGGTACCAGACGGTCTCCGATCGTGACAAAATTCGATAGGCGGCCTAGCTATATCTAATCACGACCGCGTGCCAAGTTCCACCTCATTCAGAGAAAGTTTTCAACACACTTTTAAAACAAGATTTAAATGATGCTGCTGGTGCGTGCGTGTGCGGTCGGGCTCAGAACGGACAACGACGTGAACCGGCAACTAACAACGGATGCAAGTTTTGAAAACGGGCGGCAACGGAGACGTCGATGCAATGTAGATGATGCGCATGATGCGATGATGATGCGACAAATAAAAATAGACACACGACGAAAACGGAATGAGAAGGGAATCTTCTGGAACGTCGGCATCGGGTTGTCACATTGTTCTAGTGAATAGCACATGTGATGATGCACTATTCACTATATGTGATTCTATGTATGTTTTCTTTTCTAGTTTGTGCCCTTTTGTTCTATGTAAGTACATAGGTTTTATATATGTTTTTGGGGTAGAATCATCCCAGGAATCCATTGGTGAAGTCAGTTTTGCCTTTGGAATACTTTCTGGAGATGACCTTTTTTAGATTTGTTCTATGTTTGGAGCTTGGTTCCATGAGATGTGGTGAGCCCAAGAGGTTGATCCCTTGTTGTGGCATTAGAGGGTGACCCCCTCTATGGCTTGTTGCTTTTGTGTCATGCTTAGGAACTCATATGTGCAAGTTGTGCCTAGTCAAAATAGGCATGTGGCTGAAATTCCAGATTAGTGAAAATATGTGATTTTCACCAAGTCTGAGAATCTGTTTATATTTTCTTCTCGTGTTGTTGATCTTGTAGAGATCTATGTGTTGGGAATCAACCTTAGCTTTCAACTGGGAAGTTGTAGCTTTTGTGTTTGTCTAGCTCTCTGTAAATTATCATTCCATTTGGAGTCCTATAGATATTGTTTTGGGTGCTGTCAAAACACTTCAGAGCATAAACAGCTAGTGAGAATCTGAAATTTTCACTAAGTCCTTGAAAACTGATGTTTTGTCCAAGTTAGCAGCTGTGTAACTTTCTGTGTGAAACTCCTTTGTGTGATATTTTTGCTTGTGCTTGTAGTACTCTTGGATAGCTTCTTCCACATATCTTATTTGGCATGTTTGGGTGGCTGTAGGTGCTTTGCATGTAGCTCTCAAAATGTTATAATGTTGTTTATGGCAGATTGTATAGTTTTGATGTTTTGACGCTTGTGAGTGGAAAGATGATGGTGTGGTGATATTATTTGCACCACCCCATCCATGTTGGTTTGTTTTATGTCTTGGCAACCTGGAAATACCAGAAGTATGCCATTGGTGTGTGTTGTGATGGATTTGACACGTAGGACACTATTTCTTGTTTCGTTGTTTCCCGTTGATCCGTAGCTCCGTTTGTAACGTTCTTTATATGGTTCTGCATCGTTTTCACGTGACGCATCTGATCATGTCATCCTCATGCATGTCAAGATATCTTAGAGTGCAATTCTGTCCAGGAACTTGTATTTTCTTCTTATGCTTGTGCTAGTGAGTAGAGTAGAGATGCATGTCCATATTCATCTCATGCATCATGTGCTTGTTGCATCTTGAGGTGCTATTGTTCATTGGATGCTAATTTTATGTTGGGTAGCACCGGGATCGGAGAACAAGTACGTGGATCCGGGAGAGTACGTGTAGGACGAACAAGAGCAGTTCCAAGATGAGGACATCACATGCAAGATGATATGACCTTGATTCCATCTCTAGACTTGTTATGCTAGATTACGTTTCTTCCATCATATGCTCGCTACCTACCACTGAAATAATTGCCTCCTGATATTTCCATGAAACCAAACACTTATCCCTTCCTAGAAAATCTTGAATGGCTAAGTAGGCTTGCTCAGCTACTGATGTTAGCGTTGCTAGTTGCAGGAGCTTTGTCTCATGTGATAACATGAGCTTGATATCATTATGATAACATGAGCCATAGTTACCAGCTACCGGTGTTTGATTCCATAATTGATCGCTCCTAACACGTTCGGGGTTGTTATGGGGACCACGTTGATAAATTGTGTAGTGTTAAGGCTTGTCCGGCAGGACCCGACATTGGTTTTAATCTGCTAATCACTTAATAATAATCTGCATAGGGAATAGCTACCCCGAGGAATTTAATCAACAACTCGGGCCAGTGCTCCTCATGAGTGTTGGTCCACCCACCTAGCAGTTGGCAATACCACCTTGAGGGGACTTGAGGTTTGATCATTGTCCACTATGCATAGACGGTGTTGTCCTGAGACTGAGATATGCGGCTCTTATCAGGGTCGTCGACACACCGGGAGGTCCTGCTAGTCTTGTCTTACCTTAGCGATATATCTTGCGTATAGGAATCCCAGTGAAGCTTTGGTTCTCCCCATAGTTGAGGTTTTCCTCTAAGGAATCCGACGAGATCACGAGATTCGTGATAGAGGATTACTTTGTGTCCCGTGACCATTTGTGATGGACTAGTTGGAGCACCCCTGCAGCATTTAATCTTTCAGAAAGTCGTGCACGCGGTTATGTGGCAACTTGGAATACTTGTTAACATCCGGTTATAGATAACTTAAACATAACTCTAATAAAATTGCCAACTGTGTCCGTAACCGTGATTGTCCCCTTCGAAGACCTCTCTTCGATCGGGAACACGGTGGGGTTATGATTGACGTTGGTAGGTGTTCAGGATCACTTAGTGATCAGCTATTCATCGACCACTAGTATAGACCACCTTCAATACATGTTCCACGTAAGACAGCCACCATATAGAGCTTAGGATGCTGCAACCTAAATACTCCACCTTCCTTACCTAATAACTTGACTAGTTCTGGCACCGAGGTCATAGATTGTTGAGTCCCTGTGGCTCACAGATTCATTCACAACACCAACAGGTTCACGTACCCCCGAGACAGGTGATCCCGACGGCACGTAGCTGGCATGGCAGTACGATGAGGAGAACGACCGCCTGTACGTGAACTATCCAGAAGACTGAGGCGTGGTCGTGATCGTGGGCAAGCATGCAGGGTAGCATAGTCATTTCTCATGTTTTGTAGTCCGTAGCGGATCTACCTTGTTTGGATGCGTGATGTAACTCTGATATATTTATGAGATGGCAATTAAATCCCTTACTGTCATTCTACTATTATTATGTATGTGCTATGTTACCATGCTTGCGAAACGCTTAGATGCGCTTCTTTCCAATTCGGGGCCTCGTTCCCTAAATCGGAAAGGACCGCATCTTAGTCGTTACATGAAAGGTTCAGACCCGTTGACTAAAACCTCTCTCACAAGCAAGACATGATCAAACCCCAGAATTGTATGGGTGTTAGATTCATCAAAATCACATAGTGATGTGAACTAGATTATTGACTCTAGTGCAAGTGGGAGACTGTTGGAAATATGCCCTAGAGGCAATAATAAATTGGTTATTATTGTATTTCCTTGTTCATGATAATCATTTATTATCCATGCTATTATTGTATTGATTGGAAACTCAAATACATGTGTGGATACATAGATAAACTTTGTCCCTAGTAAGCCTCTAGTTGACTAGCTCGTTGATCAAAGATGGTTAAGGTTTCCTAGCCATACACAAGTGTTGTCACTTGAAAACGGGATCACATCATTAGGAGAATGATGTGATGGACAAGACCCAAACTATAAATGTAGCATATGATCGTGTGAGATTATTGCTACTGTTTTCTGCATGTCAATGTATCTGTTCCTATGACCATGAGATCATGCAACTCCTGGACACCGAAGGAATACCTTGTGTGTATCAAACATCACAACATAACTGGGTGACTATAAAGGTTCTCTACAGGTATCTCCAAAGGTGCATGTTGGGTTGGCGTGAATCGAGACTGGGATTTGTCACTCCGAATGACGGAGAGGTATCTCGGGGCCCACTCGGTAATACAACATCACAATAAGCCTTGCAAGCAATGTGATTAAGGAGTTAGCCACGAGATCTTATACTACGGAACGAGTAAAGAAACTTGCCAATAACGAGATTGAACTAGGTATAGAGATACCGATGATCAAATCTCGGGAAAGTAACATACCGAAGGACAAAGGGAACAGCATACGGGATTAACTGAATCCTTGACATAGAGTTTCAACCGATAAAGATCTTCGTAGAATATGTAGGAGCCAATATGGGCATCCAGATCCCGCTATTGGTTATTGACCGTAGAGGTGTCTCGGTCATGTTTGCATAGTTATCGAACCCGTAGGGTCTGCACACTTAAGGTTCGATGAAATTTCTGTATAGTTGAGTTATAGGTGATGGTAACCGAAAGTTGTTCGGAGTCCCAGATGAGATCCTGGACGTCACAAGGAGCTCCAGAATGGTCCGGAGGTAAAGATTGATATATAGGAAGTCCTATTTTTGTCACCGGAAAAGTTTCGGGTTCATCGGTATTGTACCGGGAGTGCCGTGAGGGTACCGGGGACCATCAGGAGGGGTGTCACGCCCCGAGGGGCCTTATGGGCTGTGGGAGGATATAACCAGCTCCTAGTGGGCTGACATAATCTCCCACTAAGGCCCATGAGGTTTGAGATGCAAAAAGCCCAAAGCTGGAAAAGGTAGAAAGGGTTTCCGAGTGGAGAGGAGGAATCCTACTCCTAGTAGGATTGGATTAGGACTCATCCTCCTCCAATTTCGGCCAAACCTTGAGGGTTTGAGGCTGCCTCACCCCCCCCCTCCCTCCCTCCTATATATACTAGAGGATTTAGAGGGAAAATCTAACCCTAATTGCCACGTGCTCCCTCTACTTCTCTCTTGATCTGTTCTTCCTCTAGATCGGTTTTTCAGCAGCGCTTAGGCGAAGCCCTGCTGGAATAGATCCACCACCATCACCACCATGCCTCCGTGCTGGAGAACTCATCTACCTCTCGTATATGATCATCACCATGGATAGGTATTGCGTGTGCGTAGGAAATTTTTTGTTTCCCATGCAACGTTCCCCAACAAACGCATGAAGTAACTCCATGCATATGTATATTTTGAACTCACTTGATCTTGAATCACTTGAGACATGCAAATCATACCACATGGGAAAGATGACTCAAGGCCTAGTTTTCCACTGAGACGGAACGAGCAAGTGACTTATTGGAAATAATACATTTTGATGTATGCGGTCCAATGAGTGCTGAGGCACGCTATGGATATCATTATGTTCTTACTTCACTGATGATTTGAGTAGATACAGGTGTATTTGCTTGATGAATCACAAGTATGAAATATTGAAAAGTTCAAGAAATTTCAGAGTGAATTTGAAGATCGTCATGAAAAGAGGATAATTTGTCTACGATGTGACCGCGGAGGTGAATATCTAAGTTGCGAGTTTCGTATACATTTAAGACAATGTGGAACTCATGCCGCCTGGAACACCATAGTGTGATGGTATCTGAACGTCATAGTCGTGCCCTATTAGATATGGTGCATAATATGATGTCTCTTATCGAATTACCACTATCGTTTTGGGGTTATGCATTAGAGACAACCACATTCACTTTAATAGGGCACCACGTAATTCCGCTGAGATGACACCGTATGAACTATGGTTTGGAGAAACCTAAGCTGTCATTTCTTAAAGTTTGGGGATGCGATGCTTATGTCAAAAGGGTTCAGCCTGATAAGCTCGAACCCAAAGCGGATAAATGCACCTTCATAGGATACCCAAAGGAATCAGTTGGGTGGACCTTCCATCTCAGATCTGAGAGAAAAGTGTTTGTTGCTAAAAAATGGGTCCCTTCTCAAGAAAGAGTTTCTCTCGAAAGAATTGAGTGGGAGGATGGTGGAACTTGGTGAGGTTTTTGAACCGTCACTTCAACAAGTGAGTAGAAGGGCACAGGGAGTTGTTCGTGTGGCGACTACATGAGTTGAAGTGGAAGCTAATGATGGTGATCATGAAGCTTTAGATCAAGCTACGACTAAACCTTGTAGGTCGACAAGGATGCGTACTGCTCCGGATTGGTATGGTAATCCTGTCTTGGAGGTCATGTTGTTGGACAACAATGAACCTACGAGCTATGGAGAAGCGATGGTGGGCCTCGATTCCAAAAAATGGCTGGAGGCCATGAAATCCGAGATAGGATCCATGTATAAAACAAAGTGTGGACTTTGGAAGAACTACTTGATGGTCGAAAGCCTATTAAGTACAAATGGATCTTGAAAAGGAAGAGAGATGATGATGGTAAATGTCACCATTTAGAAAGCTTGACTTGTCACAAAGAGGTTTCTGACAAGTTCAAGGAGTTGACTACGATGAAACTTTCTCACTCGTAGTGATGCTAAAGTCTGTTGGAATTATGTTAGCAGTTGCTTCATTTTTTTTATTCTGAAATCTTGTAGATGGATGTCAAAACATTATTTCCTTGACAGTTTCCATGAAGAAAAGATTGTATGTGATACAACCATAAGGTTTTGTCATACCTAAGGATGCTAACAAGTATGCAAGCTACAACAATCCTTCCATGGACTAGAGCAAGCATCTCGGAGTTGGAATATACGCTTTGGTGTGATGGTCAAAGCTTTTGGGTTTATACAAAGTTTATGAGAGAGCACTATAGAATTTCTGATAAGTATATGTCGTTAACATATTATTGATCGGAAATGATGTAGGATTTCTGTAAAGCATATTTGGTTGTTTGAAAGAAGTTCTTCAAAGGAAAACCTGGATTAAGCTACTTGAACATTAAGCATAAAGATCTATAGATATAGATCAAGACGCTTGATAAAACTTACAATGAATACATACCTTGAAAAGATTTTGAAGCAATTCAAAATAGATTGGTCAAATAAGGAGTTCTTGGCTATGTTGAAATTTGTGAATTTGAGTAAGACTCAAAGCTCGACCACGGCAGAAGAAAGAGAAATGATGAAGGTCGTCCCCTATGCCATGCCATGAGTCGGTCAAGGGGTACAAGAGTGATCCAGGAATTATCGACCGGAGAGTGTCTCAGGTCATGTCTACACAGTTCTCGAACTCGTAGGGTCTGAACACTTAAGGTTCAGTGACGTTTCAGTATAGTTGAGTTATGTATGTTGGTGACCGAAGGTTGTTCGGAGTCCCGAATGAGATCCCGGACATCACGAGGAGCTCTGGAATGATCTGAAGGTAAAGATTGATATGTGGGAAGTTCCGTGTTGGTCACCGAAAAAAGTTCGGGCGTTACCTGTAGCGTACTCGGGGTGCTGGAAGGGTTCCAGGGGTCCACCAGCCCCGGAGGGGCCACATGGGTTGAGGCATGTGCACCAGCCCCTGGTGGGCTGGGCACACCTCCCCACCTAAGGCCCATGCGGCTAGGCTGGTGGAGGGCCAACCCTAGGAGGTGGCGCCACCCTAACTTGGGTGGCAAGCCACCCCTTGGGCCACGCCCCCCGAGGGTGGGGAACCTAGGTCGCAACCCCTCTCCCTTCCCCCTATATATATATATATATATATATATATATATATATATGGGGAGAGAGGGCTCCAACACACCTATGCCACGGCGCAGCCTTGTCTGTCCCATAGATCAGTTTTCTCCTCTAGATCGGTTTCAGTATTGCTGGGCAAAGCCTTGCCGGAACAGCTCCACCACCACCGCCGCCATGCTGTCGTGCTGACGAAGAACTCATCTACCTCTCCACCTTCTCTTGCTGGATCAAGTAGGTGGAGATCGTCATCAAGCCGTACGTGTACTGAACGCGGAGGTGTCGTCTGTTTGACACTAGATTGTGATGGATCGTGATGGAATCGTGGGACGGATCGTGATGAGATCTCGGGACAAATCGTGATTGGATAGCAAAGACGTTCGACTACATCAACCGCGTTACATACGCTTCCACTTAGCGATCTACAAGGGTATGTAGATGCACGCCCCCCTCTCGTAGATGTTAGTATTCATAGATTGAGATTTTTTTTTGTTTCCCATGCGACGTTCTCCAACATAATAATGATGAACGACGGTTTTGCCACAAATACGATGTGAGCTACATGATCATGCAAAGCAATATGACAATGAGTGTACTAGTCATATGATGTGATGGTGGAAGTTGCATGGCAATATATCTCGGAATGGCTATGAAAATGCCATGATGGGTAGGTATGGTGATTTTCTCAGGAAGATATCAGGTGGCTTATGTGCAATAGAGCGTGTCATGTCGCGGGTTTTGGATGCACCAGCGAAGTTTGCATTGATCCTCGAGGTGAGGATGGGCAATGCACGGTATCGAAGAGGCTAGCAAATATGAGGTGGTGAGAGTGCGTACATCCATGGATTCACATTAGTCATAAAGAACTCACATACTTATCACAAGATTTTGTTAGCTCTCTTGAAGGAAAGTACTACTCGCACGCCCCTAGAGAGGTGGTTATTAGGAGTTAACCATCATGCGCCCCCGACCAAAACAACACTAGAATTTCAACGAGGAATAAGAATGCTCACACATCAACACCATGACATAACCAATATTCAGTTGAAAAGAAAAATAACACCCTTTAGCTATCAGTATTTTTACTAACTAACAACCATGCACTCACGCCCTTTCATATTACGACATCAATATCATTAACCCACAATTTCTTTTTTATGTGCTACATGTGGTTTTGATAATACACTCTTTGAATACCTATTATTTTTGGGCTAGTCTTATAACACATGCAATTTATCATCACTATTTATTAACTCTCAAACAAATTTAAGTGAAGAATAGGAGTGCAATTATTTCTACAAAATCTATGTGCCGCCGTTCTCTAAAAGATATAACTAAAGCACTAGAGCAACTGCTTAGCTCAAAAGATATAACTGAAGCACTAGAGCAACTTCTTAGCTCAAAACATATAAGTGAAGCACATAGAGTATTATAAAAAAATCATGGTGAACATGTGTCTCTCTCAAGTGGGTGTGTCTAGAAAACAATGATTGTGGAAATTAGAACAAAAGGAAACTATAATACATGACGCTCCAAGCAAAACTAATATCATATGATGAACAAAAATATATCTCCAAGTGACATACCGATGGATTGGGACGAAAGAGCGAAAGGCATCCCCAAGCTTAAACGCTTGAGTATTCCTAGAATTTGACTTGGGGTGCCTTCCATCCCCAAGATAATGTTATTTGCCTCTCTTATTCCTTCATCCATCGTGATAACACCCAAAACTTGAAAACTTCAACACACAAAACTCAATAGAAATCTCGTGAGATCCATTAGTAGGATAGGCGAACCATAAACATTGGGTACTATTATAAATTGATTCATATTTTATTATTTCATAATGTACTTTATTCTAACTTCCCAATGACTTATAGGCCCCTATATAATCCATAACATCATCAAAACATGCAAACTATGCAAGCTAAAACACAATCTGTCTAAAACATTCCGGTTTGTTAGGATTAACAAAGACACCCTACTTTTATAACTCAGAAAATTCTGAAAAATTAGGACAAGCTGAGGAATTTGTATGCAAATACTTTGTAAAACGTTCATATCAAAAGACATTCCACTAAAACCAGAGAAATTCTGCACTAGATGGAAAAGTTTCTATTTTTGCACCATATCAATTCTACTCATCATTCAAATCATCTCAAAGGATTTACTTGGCACAAACACTAATTTAAACACAATAATTACAGTAGAAATAATCATGTCATCTCACACAAATAGAAATTAGAACAGGAAAAGTAAGATAACTATTGGGTTGCCTCCAAACAAGCGCTATTGTTTTACTCCCCTAGCTAGGCGTATTGCATAGTTTCAAGTGTTGTCATCTTTGACATTCCACTCATAAGTAGCCCTCATGATAGATTCTTAAGGTGGTTTAATTATCTTCCTAGGTAACTGTTCCATCCCTTTCTTTAATGGGAATTGATGGGGTTATAGTCCCAGGGTAGGGTCATAGACCTGCCCTATAGGTCCTACCCAAGGACTACCCTTCATAGAGGGCAAGGCCCATAGACAGTTCCGACTGAACTAAGGACCCCCCCCATCATCCAGTCGGTGACGAGCATTCGGAGCATATTCATCGTACCGACTGAATTCCACTCTGTACATCGTAACCTCCGAGGAGGGCAACGGTCATACGTTTTCATACACCATTATTAGCATTTAAGGCATACGTTACCTGTAACGTAGGCATTTATTCGCCACTACTCCACCCCTGTCCACCGGGCCGTTGTGGAAGGCAGCGCACTCTATATAAGCCACTCTTCCCCACTGGTGCAGGGGTTGGCATTTACTGTAATCCTATATTCCACTCGACACTAAGCTCCCAAGAGCACTGAGACGTAGGGCTTCTACCTCCAACGTAGAGGGGCCTGAACTCATACAACCTCGTCGTAGCTAAGGCTCTGCCCATCCTTTCGTACCCTACACATCTACTGTCAGACTTATACCCACGACAGTTAGCGCCCACCTTGGGGCTTTCTCACAAAGAGAAAACACCCTTAAAAATCAGGGTATGCTGCTTAGTATGGAGTGCACTTCCGGCGAGTTTGCAACTTAACCTTTTCATCATGTCATCCGGCGGATATTTATGCATGGGTCGTGAGATCCTCTTCAGCGCACTCTCCTTCATCGTCGACGATTCGGCATGGCTTCGGGATGCGTCTCTCGACGTCGAGGCGCTCCCCAGTCGCGGGGCTACGCACTTCCGTGCCGGTGCCCGCGGCATCCTTCTTCTCCAGCAGTCAGCCCCGGTGTCGACCTTCGCCCCCGTCACGCGCCGCAACAAGCGGTCCCGCCATCCGCGGCTTCAGCGTTGGGTGCGACACGCCCAGGCGCGACAGAGCGCGTCTTCTCAAGTAGCAGTCCTCGAGTTGGTTGTGGTCGCACCGCCGTCCCAGTGCTTGGACTCAGTTCCGACTGAGTTACCTTCCGAGTACTTGGGTCGCGGGCCTGCAGCTGAAGTTCTCATGGCCAATTCCCATGAAAGTCCCCACCGTACTGGTCAGAACGAGCACGAGGTCGGCGAATCGTCCGACGCTCGCCGTCAACACCACCGTTCTGCCAGTCGACGCACTCGTCAGAGCAACGTCGAGGTGTTCCGCACACCCGTCCTCAACCTGGCTGCCGCCGCCAAGATAGCCGATTCCCTCCAACCAACTGATTCGGAGGTTGGTAGAGGGATCGAGCAGATCCGTGCCTGGTGCACACGGCGCAGCAGCAGAATTCGGCAGTCTCCCAGTCGCACAACAGGATCCACAACAGTTATGTTCACGCGAACACGCATCGGTCGGTTTACAGCTCCCACTCTCATCAGCGACGCAGAGGGGGCATCCGTTCCACGAATCCCGAAGATCGCCGCCGTTCACGCACCCCTCCGCGGGGTGGGCCTTACGGGCCCCGACATCACGATGATCGGCGTTCAGTCGGTGACACGTATGATCCAAGGCCCGACGCAAGAGGGTACATCGCCCAGAGGAAGGTCGACAGGAGTCAAGCCCACCGTGATGGTCACGATAGAGACCGTCCGAGTGGAAGTAGGACCATCGTCTCTGGCCCCGAGTGCTTCAGTCGGGCCATCCGTTCGGCTGACATCCCTCCCAACTTCCGATTGGTGACGGGGATCAGCAAGTTCACAGGAGAATCCAAGCCAGAAACATGGTTGGACGACTACCGAGTGGCGGTCCAGATCGGTGGCTGAGATGACCAGGTCGCCATGAAACATCTTCCCCTGATGCTCGACGGCTCGGCACGAGCGTGGCTGAACCAGTTGGCTCCATCAAGCATCTACAGCTGGGAAGATCTGTCCCGGGTGTTCATCAGGACCTTCGAGGGCACGTGCAAACGCCCTGCTGGTCTCGTGGAGCTCCAGCACTGCGTCCAGAAGCAGAATGAGCCCCTGCGCGATTTTATCCAGCGCTGGACGACCCTCTACCACACGGTGGAGAACGTCACGGAGCATCAAGAAGTCTGCGCCTTCAAGGCAGGTGTGCGGTACAGAGATCTGTACCTGAAGTTCAGTCGGACAGGTGACATCTCCATGAGCAATATGATGGAGATAGCCGCACGCTATGCGAATGGCGAAGAAGAGGACCGCATACGTAGCGGCAAACACAAGGCAGTCGCCGACGGAGATGGGAACAGCAATCGGAAGCAAAAGCAGAAAGCTCCGTCCACTCCACAGGCAGAGGCAGCTGCCATTACAAATGCCAAGTTCAAGGGCAAGGGGAAGGCTCAGTACACCCCCAAGAAGAAGCAGTTCGGGAACTCCATCCTGGATCAGCCATGTCCAATCCACACGAAGATGGATGAAGAAGGCAACGCCATATTCCCGAAGCACACCGCTCGGCAATGTCGCCTCCTGATCCAAGGGTTCAGCGAAGCGCAACCGAGTGAAAAGGACAACGAGCAGGACGATGAGGACAAGGAGGATCCGTTCCCCCAAGTCCATGCAACAATGATGATTTTTGCTCACGTGGAAAGCAAGAGTCGATTGAAGCTGGTGAACAGGGAGGTGAACATGGCCACCCCAACCAACCCCACGTTCCTTAAATGGTCTCAGACTACGATCACCTTTGATCAGTCGGATCATCCAGCACAAGTGCCCACCCCGGGGAGGCAGGCTCTGGTAGTCGACCCGGTGGTGGAAGGAGTCCGACTGCGCAAAGTCCTCATGGATGGCGGCAGCGGCTTGAACATCATGTACGCTGACACTCTCAAGGGGATGGGCATTCCAATGTCCAAACTTAGCGAGAGCAGCATGTAGTTCCACGGAGTCGTCCCAGGACGAAAGGCCAAGTCACTCGGCCAGATCACGTTGGACGTCGTTTTCGGCTTCGACAAGAACTTCTGCAAGGAAAAGTTGACATTCGAGGTGGTGGACTTCCAGAGTGCATACCATGCAATTCTGGGCCGCCCGGCGTATGCACGTTTCATGGCCCGTCCATGTTACGTGTATTTGAAGCTGAAGATGCCGGGTCCCAAAGGTGTGATCACGATCACAGGCAATCGGCAGCGGGACGAAGAGTGTCTGCAGCAGGGGTCGCGGATTGCCGATCAGCAGATGGCTATCCTCGAGCTGGATGAGTACAAGAAGACAGCTGACCCCGCTGACTTGATGCGTTCGAAGAAGCTAGCTTCGGAGTCCGCATTCCAGTCGGCGGGCGACACGAAGAAAGTCAGCATCCACCCGACGGACGACACCGCCGCCCCGACGAACATCTCCACCACCCTTGATCCAAAATAGGAAGCCGAGCTCATCCAATTCCTTCATGAGAACTGGGACATTTTCGCATGGAAGGCCGCTGACATGCCAGGTGTACCCAGGGAGTTGGCTGAGCACCGGCTGCATGTCGATCCTACCGCTCGGCCCATCCGAGAACGCCTGCGTCGGTCCGCCGCGCACAAAAGGAAGGCAATCGGAGAGGAGGTGGCTAAACTTTTGGCAGCCAACTTCATTCGTGTGGTACACCACTCCGAGTGGCTCGCCAATGTTGTCATGGTGCCCAAGAAGGACAAGTCCCTCCATATGTGCATCGACTTCAAGCATCTCAATAAGGTCTGCCCGAAAGATCATTTCCCACTCCCCCGCATTGATCAAATTGTTGATTTGACTGCGGGCTGCGAGCGTTTATCATTCCTTGATGCCTATTCGGGCTATCATCAGATCCGTCTATATGGTCCGGATGAATTAAAAACAGCCTTCATCACCCCATTCGGGTGTTTCTGCTACATCACTATGCCATTCGGTTTGAAGAATGCAGGAGCAACTTTCATGCGCATGATCCAAAAATGCCTCCTTGACCAGATCGGTCGAAATGTGGAGGCATATATGGATGATATCATAGTCAAGTCACGCAAAGGTTCCGACCTGCTGACTGACTTGGCAGAAACATTCGCTAACCTTCGTAGGTACGATATCAAGCTCAACCCTACCAAGTGTTCATTCAGTGTTCCCAGCGGAAAGTTACTCGGTTTCTTCGTTTCCGAATGAGGGATCGATGTTAACCCCGAAAAGATTAGGACCATCGTCCGAATGGAGCGGCCGGTCAGAATACATGATGTTCAAAGGCTCACAGGTTGCCTAGCGGCTTTGAGCAGGTTTATCGCTCGACTCGGCGAGAAGGCGTTACCTCTGTACCGACTCATGAACAAATCAGATACTTTCAAGTGGACAGACGAAGCCCAAATTGCATTCGACGACCTCAAAGCCGTGCTTTCCACCCAGCCGGTTCTTACTGCCCCGCTCAATAAAGAACCCCTTCTTCTGTACATCGCGGCTACAAATCAAGTCGCCAGCACTGTTCTCACACTCGAACGCGAAGAAGAAGGCAAAGCGTACAAGGTTCAGCGGCCAGTATATTATGTCTCTGAAGTCCTGACTCCTTCCAAGCAGAGGTATCCCCATTATCAAAAACTTATTTATGGGATCTACATGACTGCGAAGAAGATGGCTCATTATTTCCAAGACCATTCGGTGTCTGTCGTTTCTGATGCTCCGTTGTCGGAAATCCTCCACAATCGAGACGCATCAGGCCGAGTGGCAAAGTGGGCTATGGAGATGTTATACTGCGACATCAAGTTCGAAGCCAAGAAGGCTATAAAGTCTCAAGCTCTGGCTGACTTCATAGCAGAATGGGTAGAACAGCAGCAACCAACTCACATCTACTCAGCTCATTGGACTATGTTCTTCGATGGGTCCAAGATGTTGAATGGCTCCGGCGCTGGCGTAGTAATCATATCGCCAAAAGGTGATAAACTTAAGTATGTGTTGCAGATACATTTTGATTCCTCCAACAATGAGGCAGAGTATGAAGCGCTCCTTTATGGATTGCGCATGGCCATCTCACTCGGCGTCCGTCGCCTGATGGTCTATGGCGATTCAGATTTGGTGGTTAATCAAGTGATGAAGGAGTGGGATGTTAGGAACCCCACCATGACTGCATACTGCAATGCGGTAAGGAAGCTCGAGAAGAAGCTTGAAGGTCTGGAACTTCACCATGTTCCGCGACTGAAAAACCAAGCAGTTGATGAGTTGGCAAAACTCGGATCCACTCGGAGACCAGTCCCGAGTGATGTCTGCCTCGAGCACCTACATCTCCCTTCGGTGAAAGAAGATCCTTTTACAGAGGAACCGGTACAACCGAAGAGCTCAACAGATCCGACTGAAGTCGAGGTCCCCGCTGTGGTTGATTTGATTATGGAGATTCTTGCCATTATCCCCGAATGGACTGTGCCGTTCATTGCGTACATCCTGAGGCAAGAATTACCAGAAGACGAAGTCCAAGCGAGGCAGATCGTCCGCAGGTCGAAGTCCTTCACCGTCATTGATGGTCAGTTGTACAAGGAAAGTGTTTCAGGCGTCCTTCAGCGATGCATCTTCCCTGAGGAGGGACAGTTAATCCTGGAAGAAATTCACTCGGGAACCTGCGGCCAGCATGCCTCCTCAAGAGCAATCATCGCCAAAGCATTCAGAGCTGGTTTCTTGTGGTTGCAGGCGACTGAAATGGCAAAGGATATGGTCGACCGATGTGAAGGCTGTCAGTTCTATTCGAACAAGTCCCACAAGCCAACATCTGCGCTGAAGACAATCCCTCTTGTTTGGCCGTTCGCAGTGTGGGGATTAGATACAGTCGGTCCATCAGAACAGGCCAAGGGGGATTCACTCATCCGTTGGTAGCAGTCGACAAGTTCACCAAGTGGATTGAAGCCAAGCCCATCAAGAAGCTCGACGCCCTTATGGCCATCAAGTTTGTCAGGGACATCATCGCCAGATTCGGGGTTCCGCACAGCATAATCACTGACAATGGCATAAACTTTGACTCGGACAGATTCAAAGGTTTTTGCACAGGCCAAGGTATCCGAGTGGATTTTGCATCTGTGGCGCACCCCCAAACAAACGGGCAAGCAGAGCGGGCGAATGGACTTATTCTTCAAGGGTTGAAGCCTCGACTCCTGTGAGAAGTTGGACATGCCGTCGGCGCATGGGTCACCGAGCTGCCTTCGGTGCTGTGGGGCCTCCGCACAACTCCGAATAGATCTACAGGGCGATCCCCGTTTTTCCTCGTTTATGGAGCCGAGGCAGTCCTTCCGAGTGACTTGCTTCACAACTCTCCACGAGTCAAACTCTTCTCCGAAGCCGAAGCAGAGCAAGCCAGGCAAGATGGAGTGGATCTACTAGAAGAAGAGCGCGAGATGGCACTGACTCGCTCAACAATTTATCAACAAGATCTGCGGCGATTTCACGCACGGCACGTCAGGAGTCGCACATTCCAAGCAGGCGACCTGGTGCTCCGAGTGGACCAGCAGAGGCCTCACAAGTTGGCTCCCGCCTGGGAAGGACCGTTCATCATCTCTAAGGTGCTGAACAATGGAGCATATCGACTCTACAACCTCGACAGGGAAACGGACGAGCCGCGAGCATGGAACGGAGATCTCCTGAAGCGCTTCTACACGTGACCGCCGGCGGAGGCAATGTAAAGAACAAGTATCATTGAAGTAATACAAAGCAGACTGATTTTTTGCAGGTCCAAAATTCTTCCGCGTTTGCAGACTCTGGTCTAAAGAACTCTCTCCGAGTGTGTGCTAACAGCCGCACTCGGGGACTTAGCTGCGACCCAGAGTCGCCTAAGTAAAAATCTCTCTCCGAGTGTGCACTAACAGCCGCACTCGGGGACTTAGCTGCGACCCAGAGTCGCCTAAGTAAAAAACTCTCTCCGAGTGTGCACTAACAGCCGCACACGGGGACTTAGCTGCGACCTAGAGTCGCCTAAGTAAAAAACTCTCTCCGAGTGTGCACTAAAAGTCGCACTCGGGGACTTAGCTGCGACCCAGAATCGCCTAAGTACAAACTCTCTCCTAGTGTGCGCTAAAAGTCGCACTCGGGGACTTAGCTGCGACCCAGAATCACCTAAGTACAAACTCTCTCCGAGTGTGCACTAAAAGTCGCACTCGGAGACTTAGCTGCGACCCAGAATCGCCTAAGTACAAACTCGCTCCGAGTGCGCACCAGAAGCCGCACTCGGGGACTTAGTTGCGATCCAGAATCGCCTAAGTACAAACTCGCTCCGAGTGTGCACTAACAGCCGCACTCGGGGACTTAGCTGCGATCCAGAATCGCCTAAGTACAAACTCGCTCCGAGTGTGCACTAACAGCCGCACTCGGGGACTTAGATGCGATTCAGAATCGCCTAAGTACAAAACTCGCTCCGAGTGCGCACTAAAAGCCGCACTCGAAGACTTAGCTGCGATCCAGAATCGCCTAAGTAAAAAAAGCTTCCTTCGAGTGTATCCTCGAGATCCACTCGCAGGCTTAGCAGACCCTCATTGAGGCTCATGTGGATGTGAAGACAACTGGCAACTACATGAGTTCAAACTCGCTCCGAGTGCGCACTAAAAGCCGCACTCGGGGACTTAGCTGCGATCCACAATCGCCTAAGTAAAAAGTTTCCTTCGAGTTTATCCTTGAGATCCACTCGGAGGCTTAGCAGACCCTCATTGAGGCTCATGTGGATGTGAAGACAACTGACAACTACATGAGTATCAACTCATTCCGAGTGCGCACGAGATGCCGCACTCGGGGACTTAGCTGTGATCTAGAATCGCCTAAGTAAAAAAGCTTCCTTCGAGTGTATCCTCGAGATCCACTCGGAGGCTTAGCAGACCCTCATTGAGGCTCATGTGGATGTGAAGACAACTGACAATTACATGCTCCGCATGTTTTCCATTGGCTTCACCAAGAAAGGCCAAACAAAAACCACGAGCCAAAATCGTGTCAAAAAAAAACTTGGCGAAAGAAGAGCAAAATATTCGATTCGAATTCAAAGTTGGATCTACGATAGTCGGCTTGGTGTGGATCAAGCTTATCCACACCGAACCACGAATGTGACAGCCAACAGCAGTGGCCCAAGTTTGATACAGATACCACTCGGCATACCGAGGTAAAGTTTTTCAAGCGTCATCAGGACTGGCACCGGGACTGGCAGGCTCCACAAAGGTCTCAAGGTCGATCCGTCCGCAATACGAGTGGCTGTCTCCAGGAAGGTCTCCGTGAAATCTTCGAATCGAAGCTTCTTGGTGTTGGCGACCTGCAACGCCTTCAGCTTTTCTTCGCGAGCTTCTTTGCAGTGCACTCGGACCAGAGATAGCGCCACGTCCGCACCACAACGAGCAGCACACTTCTTCCATGCCTGCACTCGGTTCGGGACGTCCTCCAGTCGAGTCATCAGCCCTTCTATTTCTTGCCGGGAATCGTCTTCGGGCCACAGCTCCTTGTCGATCCGGCCGATGACTTCTCTCAGGTGGCCGATGAAAGGCCCCACTCTGCCAAGGTGAATATGTGCTCGAAGCATGTCCCGATTGGCTTCGTCGCCGAGTTGAACATTCGGAACAACCGACCGTTCAATGTCGGCTCCTTCAGCCTCAGCGTCCAGACAAAAATCTGCCAAGAAAAGACAAGCAGAAATTAAGCGCAGAATAAACTCCAAAGACAAGAAGCACTCGGCAAAAAGCTTACCACCGAGCAGTGCAATCATCTTCCTTCCCCAGTCGCTGACGTACTTCTCCTGCGAAATGCACCGACTGTTCATCAACTTCATCTGACCCATCAGTTCAGTTCTTTGCTTGCCCATTTTCTCAATTTCGGCCGCCAATGACTTGTTGGTCTCCCGGTACTCCTCCAAAGACTTCTCTCGGTCAGCAAGAGCCCCCTTCACACCAGCCAAGTCATTCACAGCCGCCTCCAATTCCGCAGCAAGCTGAATCTTTTCAGCCTTCAGAGCATTGTACGTGGATCCCAGTTCGCAAGTCTTCTGCCAAATCAGCGCAAAGGGAAGATCAGACACATTCAACAAGGAAAACAAACAAAACAATCAAAGTTCTTCAGACCCCTGCCGATGCAAGCACTCAACAGTGGTCTTGGGGACTACACCCAGTGGGTTCACTAAGAGTGACCCCACTAGCATGAAGCTCGAATAGGTCGGCCCTATTGAGCTCCATGACAAACAGACAAATCTACGAGAATGCTATTACCCGACCTGAGTAAGACTACTCTCGGGGACTACATCCAGTGGATGCACTCTGAGTGCCCCCACTGGTAATATTCGGGCAGACCAGCTCTGATCTGCTCAGATAACGGGAAATACATATAAAGACAACTACCGGTGCAAGCACTCGACAGAAGTCTCGGGGACTACACCCACTGGGTTCACTCTGAGTGAACCCACTGCAAAATAATCCTACAGTATCCGAGTATATCACTTAAACCCCCAGTGGGTTACAAGAGGAAAGTAAACACTTACTAGCGCACTTACTCAGATATCGTCTCGGAGCTCCAAGCTTCTCTTGTACAAAGACGCGATGCAGTCGTACACTCCCTTGGCATCACCCACCATCAACTCCACCTGCACCATGGCCTCCTTGGCGGCTCCCACTTGGTCTTCCGGGAGGTGTCGGGCTTCGTACTGGACGGTCGATGGACCTGGCACGACAGAAGACTCCTTGGGCATCCCAAGTCCCGCTCCAGTCGGTTCCGCCGCGAGGGGCACCGCCTCAGTCGACAGCATCGGCTCGGTCGGCGGCGTGTCCGTGGTGGGAGCAGCAGCAGATGGAACAACCTCAAGGACAGGCGCCAAAGTTGGCCCTGATCCCCTTTGGTCGTCCTCCTCTAGATGAATCACCTCCGAAGGAAGCCCGACTGAACAACATGAGGTTGCAGAAAAAGGGCAAGATTAAAGACAACACTCGCGAAACAATAATGCAAACTCTCGGAGTCGTCACAACGTACCTTGCTGGGATGTGGCAGCGTTATCCGTACCCATGGGATCATCGTCCTGGCGCGGCAGAGAGGTGGCGGAGGCAGCAGCTCTGTCGAGTAAAATCCACTCGACCGATAAACATGAGTTCAATCAAATACTAAAAGAAGATGGGAGAACAAGACACTTACGCTAAGGCAACTGGAACAGCGATCCTCATCCGAGGCAAAGCTTTCCGAGGCTTGGACCCACTCGGTTTGGCCACCTTGGACGGTTGGCCCGTGGGCTCGACAGCAGCGTCCCTGGTCCTCTTCACGCTCCGAACACTCGGAGCCATGGGAGGAGCTGGCGGGGCACTCGGAGCCACGGGAGGAGCTGGCGGAGCACTCGGGGCCGCTGGAGGAGCCAGCGGAGTCGCGGGTTCGTGACAGCGCTTAGTTCGAGGCTCTGATGGTGGAGGTGGCAAGCTCTGCTCCCCAACCTCTCCCTCCTCCTCTTCAGACTCCTCCTCCGTCTCCCCACTGTCGGAGACGTACTCGGCGCTATCCACGCTGCCCTCCTGCTGCCCTCCTCTTCCTCAGCGGGATTCCCGTTCGAGGCGGGAGAGTGCCAGTTGGTCCACTCCTGCACAAAACACAGTCGGCAACGTCGAACGTCAAGCGGTGATACAAGAAAAGCGATAGATCTAAGAAGATTGAAGTCACTCGACAAGATGCACTCACCTCATTCGGAGGAGGATTGTCGGCGCGGAAGGGCCTCACTTGGCGGGCTCCTTGGGGGTTGTCGCATGCGCCTGTAATGCCGCGGACCCACGCTGTCACGGTCTCCCCGGTCACGCACTCTGGATGAGTTCGAGTGGAATCCTCGTGCCCCACGTAATGACACATGGCGTGGTGTCGGGCTTGCAGCGGCTGGATGCGCCGACCCAGAAAAGTCTCCAGCAAATCTATGCCGGTGACTCCCTTGCGGACGACAGCTATCAGCGCGTCGACCAGAGGTTGGATCTGGATCTTTTCCAACTTTGAGCGTGCAAGTTGCCTGGGAGGGGCCGGATGGTCTAAGCTAAAGGGCGGCAACCCAGTCGCAGCATTTGGACAAGCTATGTCCTAGCAGTAGAACCAGGTCGACTGCCAGTTCCTAACTGACTCGGACAACTGGAGAGGAGGGTAGCTACTCTTCGTTTTCTTCTGGAAGCCTAAGCCCCCGCAGAGCTGGAGGAGATGGGTTTTATCGTCTGACTGGCTAAGCTTTTTGACAGTCTGGGACCTAGCGGGGAAGATGTACTTAAAGAGCCCCCAATGGGGGGGACATCCAATAAAGCACTCGCACAGGGTGACGAATGCGGCAAGATGGGCTATCGCGTTTGGAGGAAAATGATGGAGTTGCACCCCGAAGTGATTCATAATACCTCTGAAGAAGGGGTGGGGAGACAAGGAGAAGCCCCTATACACGTGGCTAAGCAGCAAGACGCGCTCTCCCTCCTGCGGCGCCGGCTCCGTCTCGCCCTTCGCCGGCAGCCTCCACGACTTGTTAGCAATCATGCCTTGCTCCACCAGCTCCAGCAAGTCGTCCGCCGTCACCGTGGAGGGGAGGAAATCCCCCTGGATCCAACCCGCCGGCAGTGCCCGCTGTCGCCGCTGAGCAGGGGCCGCCGCCTTCTTCTTCTTCTTCTGCGACTTGAGCTTGCTGGTCTGTCCCTTCGTCTTGGTGAAGGCGATAGATCCGGCGAGGAAGAGAGGGAGGAGGAGGCTTGGAGCGCGCAGGGAGCTACGGGAAGAGCGGAGCGAATGCGAGTAACCAGAGCAGCGCAACAAGGAACCCCCGCCGTAGAGGCTTAAATAAGCTTCCGACTGGGCCACTAACAGGTGGCCCCGAAACCTTATCCCCCGACCGGCTACTGCGATATTAGTGGAGAAGATAAAGGCGCGGTAATCGAGGCGGCAGAAACTACTCGATGATGATGTCGTCATCCCCGCTGAGCGCGCGGCAACCGAAATTTGAGCATCCCAGAAAATCCGCTACTGTCAGTTGACCGGTCACATCGAAAGATTCCGCGGAAGCACTCGGTCCCTGACGGTTCGTTTCTGTAACGACCAAGATGCGGTCCTTTCCGATCTGGGGATCGAGGCCCCCGAATAGGAAAGAAGCGCATCTAAGCGTTTCGCAAGCAAGTAACATAACACAAATAATAATAAAAGTAGACAATTCGGGGTTCAACTGTCTTCTTATTAATAACTCAGAGTACATCACAGATACAATCAAGGTAGTTCCGCTACGGACTACAAAACATGGAAATGCTATGCTACCCTGCCTGCAGGCCCACGATCACGACCATGCCTCGGTCCTCTGGATAGTTCACGTAGAGGCGGTCTCTCTCCTCGTTGTACTGCCACGCCAGCTGGGTGCCGTCGGGATCATCTGTCTCTGGGGTACCTATACCTGTTGGGAGTTTTGGAGGAATCCGTGAGCCACGGGGACTCAGCGATCTAAGACCTTGGTGCCAGAACTAGTCATGTTATTAGGTAGGGTAAGGGTGAAGTGTATAAGGCTGCAGCATCCTAAGCTTGATTATGTGGCTAACTTACGAGAAGTAGTTGTGAAGGTGGTCTACACTAACGGTCGGGATTACTTGATCACTAAGTGATCCTGAACACCTACCTACGGCATTCATAACCCCACCGTGTTCCCGATCGAAGAGAGATCTTCGAAGGGACAGTCACGGTTACACACACAATTGGCAATTTTATAAGCTTATGTTTAAGTTCTCTAATACCGGATGTTAACAAAATATTCCAAGTTGCCACATAACCGCGGGCACGGCTTTCCGAAATATTAAACCCTACAGGGGTGCTCCAACTAGTCCATCGCAAACGAACACAGGCCGCAAAGGCATCCTCTATCACGAATCTCGTGATCTCGTCGGATTCCCTAGAGGAAAACCTCAACTCTGGGGGAAACCAAAGCTTCACTTGGATTCCTATACGCAAGATACATCGCTAAGGTAAGACAAGGCTAGCAGGACCTCCCGACGTGTCGACGACCCCGATAAGAGCCGCGTATCTCAGTCTCAGGACACGCCAGATGAGCTACGCATACAGTGGCCTAATAGAAATCTCTCAAGTTGCCCTGAGTTGGCCCCACACAGTGCTCGAGTTTGGACCAACACTCATGAGGAGAACTGGCCCGGGTTGTTGATTAAAGTCCTCGGGGTAGCTATTCCCTATGCAGTTTATTATTAAGTGATTAGCAAATTAACACCAATGTTGGGTCCTGCCGGACAAGCCTTAGCACTACGCGATTTATCGAGGGGGTCCCCACAACAACCCCGAACGTGTTAGGAGTGATCATTATGGAATCAAACACGGGTAACGGGTAACTAAGGCGGCAATAACGGAACAAAACACCCGGCAAAAAGGCTAGGCCTCTCGTCATTTACCAAGTATATAGGTGCATTACTTAAATAACAGAATTTAAGATAATGATATCAAGCTCATGTGATTACATGAGTCAAAGCACCTGCAACTAGCAACGCTAACATTAGTAGCTGAGCAAGCCTACTTAGCCATACAAGTTTAGCTAGGAAGGGGAACAGTGTTTGGGCTCATGGAACATGAAGAGGCAATTTAATTTCAGTGGTAGGCAGCAAGCAATATGACATGGAAACGAAAACTAGCATAACAAGTCTAGAGATGGAATCAAGGTCATATCATCTTGCCTATGATATCCTCAGCTTGGAATGGTTTTGGTCCGTCCTGCACGTACTCTCCTGACTCCACGTATTCGTTCTCCGATCCCGGTGCTACCCAACATAAAAATAATAGCCAATGAACAGCAGCACCACAAGATGCATCAATCACATGATGCATGAGATGAAAAATGGGCATGCGTCACTAATTATATCACTAACACAAGCAAAAGAAGCTAATACAAGTTCCTGGACAGAACTGTACACTAGGCTATTTTGACATGCATGATAATGGCATGAACAGATGCGTCTCGTGAAAACAATGCAAAAACATATAAAGAACAATACAATCGGAGCTACGGATCAACGGGAATCAACGAAACAAGATATGAAGCTCTACGTGGAAGATCCAACACCACACTCACAATTGGCACAAATCTGGTATTCCCAGGTTGCCAAGACATGTATCATTCCAACATGAATGGAATGGAGCAAGGAAGTACACCACAACATCCCCGAAATACACACAATGATCAAAATGACAAAACTACATAATCTGCATCTTAGCACTTTGGGAGCTACATGCAACATAGCTAGAGGCCTCCAAACATGACAAATAATATATGTGGCTGTTTCCAACCAAGAACACTACCAACACCAGCAAGAATCACAGCAAAAGAAATTAAAATCTAGAAGATACAAGGCCACAAACTTTCCCAAAACCATCAGATCTCAGGGACTTAGTGAAAATTCGTGCACCTGAATTTCTGTCTTTGTTCTGAAGCTTTTTGACAGCAATCAAAACACAACCTACTGGACTCCAAATGATTTGAAATTTGACAGGGAGATTCACAAACATATCAGGTTCAAAATCCTAGCATTGAATTAAGGCTTGTTCTCAACACAATGACCAGCACATGATCTATAAAAGAAGAAAATGTTTCCAGAACCCCAGACTTAGTGAAATTCCAGATTTCACTAAACTAGAATTTTCAGCCACATGCCCACTTTGTCTAGGCATAGTTTGCACACACATAACACCAAATGATAAATGACACCACCAAGGTGTAGAGCAAAACCCCTACTACTATCACACAAAAACTCATGCCCTTGGGCTCCACCTATTCCATGGAATCAAGGATTAAACTTGCAACAAATCTGAATATGTCAACTCCATAAAGTATCCTAATGGCAAAACAAACTTCACCACTGGATTCCTTGGGAGATTCTACCCCAAAATCATATATAATATGTGGGCACTTACTTTGAACAAGTGACCACAAATTTAAGGGAGAGAAAAACTACTCCAAATCATGCCTAGGGAATGGGCATCATTTCATGTAGTTCCTACTAAGACAACAGCTACAAAGGTTGAGCTCATGTGCACAATGACAAAGTGACATGGGGGTTTGAACCCCATGTTTGTGTCATGCACATCAACAACACAAATACTTCTCACTAAGTCACCCCCACACACACAACACCATGCCCTCTCACATATGGACATGTGAAGGTGCATAGTTTGCAAAGGTGGGAAGTTCCACACACACGCACATATATCATCACCACAAACCCCATCACAAGCACTTAAACCCAAGAACAACATGACGGGGAAAACTACTATGCAAGTAACATGGAAGCATCACCTCTCAAACACTTCTAGTAGGTCCCACATGTGGTGTGCACTCAATACACACATATCTCCATACCTACACCGTCATCTTCACTCACAACTCCTATGCACACATGCCTACTTGCAATTACACCACCAACATATACTAGCAAGATCACATACACACACACATCACTTCTCACAAGAACACACACATGCATCTAGTCTACTATAGCAGCAGAGGAACAAAATAATATTATGCCATCTGCCCTCTTATGTTTAAGGCACAAAACAACAAATAGAGCAAAAGAGCATATCCAGCAAAAAAATAAAGCAAGAGGTAAAAGAAAAAAAAAAGGGGGGCACCCCAGGGATCGAACCCCTGTGCCTCTGGTGCAAAGCCACCTACACTACCACTGCGCTGCACTAACTTACTCCATAGAGAGGGGAGCCCAAACAGGTTAAACTGTCTCTGGGACTTACTATGCAGAGCAACGAAAAATAACAAAAGGTGCCGAAGGGGGGAATCGAACCCGCGCCCTCCATCAGGCACGCCACGCTAGCTACCACTTGGCTACGATACGGTGTCTGAACCACTACGCGCTACGAAACAGAAGAGGTAACCTCCCTGCTCATCTGCTACCGGCGACTGACCGGAACACGGGAGGGGTCTCGCCGGCGATGCGAGCCAAATCCAGCTCCGGATCATGGAGGGGAGGAAGCCCACACACACATGAACTCATTTCATGTTCTAACTACTCCCGAGGGACTCTATAACGGCGTGACGACGGTGATCGGCGGCTCCGGCGACAGAGGTGATGCGCACAACAATTCTGCGGCTACGGTGCCCGAACTGGGACAGGGAGGAAGCAGGAGGAGCACTACCTCACGCACGGGTCGAGGAGGATGCGTCCCGTAGTGGAAGTAGAGGAAGACGGGCGCCGGCGAAGCTGCTCGTCAGAGAAGACGCGCCGTCGTGGAGAAGAGGAAGCAGAGGCGATGTGGTCGATCCAGCGGCGGGAACGAGCCCCTGGAGAGGCCTGCGAGCTCCTGGGCCTCTCGTCGAGGAGGAAGAGGCACCACAGCGAAGACGCTGACCTCCTTCAACCGTCGTCCATGGTGGATCCGCCACACTTACCTTGCTGCGACGATGCAGAGAGGAGGGAGATGAGATCTGGGTGGAGCGGCGGCGGAAGGGGGAACCCTAGCCGAGGCACGGACGCCAAGGCTCTTTATAGGGCGAGAGGGGAAGCGAGGGGCGTGCGGGTGGCCATGTGCACGTGCTCTCTCCGGTGGAACAGAGGGGATCGAAGGAGACGCTGGCAGGCGGGACCCACTGTCGAGCTGGAAAGGGGGAGGACGACGACGGACGCGCGACGGGCTCGCAAGGGGAAAATCTGATGGGCCGCTAAGTGGGAGGAAGCCCACTTAGTGCGCCAGATAGAGAAATAGAGCCCCCTGTCTATTTCCTTTTAAAAATAAAACAGAGAAAGAAAAATAGGCACAGGACAAAATAAAAGGGATAAAATAAAATGAAAAATTGCCCTAGACCTGAAAAAGAACCAGCTATTTAAATAAAATACTTCCAATATTTATGGGGCTACTTTCATAAATCCAAAACAGCATTTATTTATTCTGTTTTGTGATTTATATTCACCCTCAAGACCAAGAATAAAACTCCAAATCATCACATCATCATCTTCACAATAAACTCTAAACACAAGACATTTTAAAACAGCTTTTGGGAAGATGGAATTTTGAACATGAGATAAAAGGAAAGGAAAGGGGTTTGAAATTGCAAGGAGCTTTGAAAATACATAGCAACCACTCCTACACTCCACACACCATCATCACATGTGCATCAACACATGAAATTACAAGACCCACTCCAAGACATGGCAAGGTATAGATGCAAGCAACACAAGGCATTGTAAGAAAGGTATGACATGGATGCATGCATGCAGAAGAAGAAATACAAGGTGACACATGAATTTATACATGCATAGATAGCTCTCATGATAATGTCAAGGTGGTCCCACATGGAAGGTTACAAAAAGGGAAAGCTTTACACTTGGGGCACTACAGTTTCGCTGGTATATTCACTCAGATCACTGGTTGAGAGGATAAAATGGATCGAGGCAAACAACGCCAAAGTCACATCCATACCAGTCGGATCCATACTCCACGCATCACTTCATCGTTCCAACCCCGATCCATTCAGGGACTAATGATGGGGTTATAGTCCCAGGGTAGGGTCATAGTCCTTCCCTATAGGTCCTACCCAAGGACTACCCTTCATAGAGGGCAAGGCCCTTAGACAGTTCTGACTGAACTAAGGACCCCCCCCCCCCCCGATCATCCAGTCGGTGACGAGCATTCGGAGCATATTTATCGTACCGACTGAATTCCACTATGTACATCATAACCTCCCAGGAGGGCAACGGTCATCCGTTTTCATACACCATTATTAGCATTTAAGGCATATGTTACCTATAACGTGGGCATTTATTCGCCACTACTCCACCCCTGTCCACCGGGCCGTTGTGGAAGGCAGCACACTCTATATAAGCCGCTCTTCCCCACTGGTGCAGGGGTTGGCATTTACTGTAATCCTATATTCCACTCGACACTAAGCTCCCAAGAGCACTGAGACGCAGGGCTTCTACCTCCACCGTAGAGGGGCCTGAACTCATACAACCTCGCCGTAGCTAAGGCTCTGCCCATCCTTTCGTACCCTACCCATCTACTATCAGACTTATACCCACGACAGGAATTGAAACCTTATGTTTCCCTCTTTCATATCAATAATTGCACCTATAGTTTGTAAGAAAGGTCTCCAGGTATTATTGGACAAGATAAGTCGCATTAAATATCAAGAACTATGAAATATAAAGGCACATAATTTATATTAGCAAGTATAATAACATCATTTGTTCTTCCCAAAGGTTTCTTGATAGTAGAATCTGCAAGATGCAAGTTAAGGGAACACTCATTTATGTCGGTGAGACCAAGCACATCACATAGAGATTTAGGCATAGTTGAAATGCTAGCATCAAGGTCACACAAAGCATTGCATTCATAATATTTGAGATTAATTTCAATGGTATCTTCCCATTCATCATGCAACTTTCTAGGAATAGAGACTTCTAGCTCATGGTTCTCATCATAGGCTTTTAGCATTGCTTCTACTATATGTTTAGTAAAAGCTTCATTTTGTTCATAAGCATTGGGTGAGCTACTACGGATTGTAGAAAGGAAATACATTCTACTAAAGAGATACTCTCATAATTAAAGTCCTTATAATCCAAGATAGTGGGCGCATCACTATTAAAGTTTTGACCTCTCTAAACCCACTTTTTTCATTTTTATCATTGGAATCATCACCCTCCAAGCAAACGGGATGCCTTCTAGATAAAGTTGACTCATCTCTATTTCATTTATCATCTATTTTCATATTGTTAAACAAATATTAAATGGGAGAAGTACCAATCATTTCAAGATCTTCATCATGATTACAGTAAAGCCCGGGTGGAAGAGCCTTTTCTAAGAATTCTCGTTTGGCTCTCAACCTTGTGGTCCTCTCCTTACTTTCATTAATAGATATTTGTATGGAATTAATGGACTCATTGATATCATGATTTGGTGGTAAATTTTTATTCTTAAGAGTTTCCATATCAAGAGAAATTATATCCATGTTCCTAGCCAAATCATCAACTTTATGCAACTTTTCTTCTACCATAGTATTAAAAATATTTTGAGAACTAATGAATTATTTAATGTTGTTCTCAACATCAGAGGATAACCTATTATTATTTGTAGAAGAATTTCCATAAGAATTACCATAGTTGTTAGAGGAATTACCGGGGTATGGTCTAGTGTTGAAGTTTCCTCTATAAGCATTGTTGTTCAAATTGTTTCGCATGATAAAGTTCACATCAATAACATTATAAATTTTCTCAATAAAAGTAGACAAAGTCATATCATTGGGATCAACATAAGCATTTTTACTAGGAACCATATTCATCAGAGCATCCACTTCCTCACTCAAAGTAGTGATTTCCTCAACATAATTTACCTTCTTACCAGTTGGAGCTCTTCGGTATGCCATTGAGAATAGTTTATCATTATGTTGTCTAGAAGTTTAGTGGACTCTCCTAATGTCAACTCCATGAAGGTACCACCTGCGGTAGAATCTGGAAGATTTCTAGATATAAAGTTTAGTGCAACATAGGAATTTTGGATAATCATCCATAAGTTCAAACCATGAGTGAACAATCTTGAATCATCAATTTCTTCCTCTCCCAAGCTTGTGCAACATGTTCTTGGTAATTTTGCTTAAAATTCATAATTTTATTTCTAAGGGAGATGATCTTAGCAGGAGGAAAATAATTGGTAATAAAAGCATCTTTATATTTATCCCATGTTCCAATACTATTACGTGGTAAAGATGAAAACCAAGATTTAGCTTTATCTCGTAGTGAAAAGGAAATAATTTTAATTTTATCATGTAATTATACATATCCTTTTTATTTTGCATATCACATATCTCAACATTATTAGATAGTTTTCCTTAGTGAAAAAGGATATGGCTAATTACGTGATAAAATTAAAATTATTTCCTTTTTCATTAGATAGTTCTCAAAATAGTTTCCTTTTTCATTAGATAGTTCTCAAAATTATTTTCACTAAATAGTTTCCTTTTTCACAACGTGATTTTAATTTTATCACGTAATTATTAGATAGTTCTCAAAATGTTGCTAAATAGTTTTCGCTAGAGGCTTCTCTCCCACAACAAAACATAGGGTGGGTAAACAAATTACTGTTGGGGAACTCAAATAAAACCACATAGTTATGCAATATTTATTCATGGCAATGATCATTACATATAGGCATCAGGCTCATAAGCAAGCAGATCGACTCATGTCTGCATCTACTACTATTACTCCACCCATCGACTGTTATCCAGCATGCATTTATAGTATTAATCAAAAGAGAGTAATGCTTGGAGAACGATGACATGATGCACACAAACAAAATCCGATTAATATGAATCAACCCCGTCTTTTTATCCTTAGTGTCAACAATACAAACATGCATCTTGTCCCCTACCTTGTCACTGGGATACAAAGCACCGCAAGATTGAACCCACTACAACACACCTCTCTCACCGAAGATAGATCAATCTAGTTGGCCAAACCAAAACAATAAATCAGAGAGAATTACGAAGCTATCATAATCATGCATAAAAGAATTCAAAGAAGATTCAAATATATTTCATGAATAATCTGAACATAAACCCATAATTTATCGGATCCCAACAAACGCACCGCACAAAGTGATTACATAAGACAAATCACGGCAAGAAGCGCGATGATCATGGCAATGAAGAACATAGAGAGAGAGATGTTGGGGATCGTAGTAATAATTAAAAAAATCTATGTCACACAAAGATCTAGGAGAAACCAGCAACGAGTGAGGAAGAGCATATTCCTACCGTTGAAGATCGCAAAGTGGAAGCGTTGCTATGAACGCAGTTGATGCAGTCGTACTCGCGGCGATCCGATCCAAACACCGAACGTTCGGTGTCTCCGCGTTCAACACACCTACAGCCCGGGGACGTCTCCTCCTTCTTGATCCAGCAAGGAGGAAGGAGAAGTCGAGGTAGAACTCCGGCAGGGCTTCGCCAAGCACCGCGGAGGAGGAGAGGTAGGGCTGCGCTGAGGGAGAGAGAGACGTGTGTGTGCAGCCCTCCCAATACCTCTGGTATTTATAGGAGGAAGGGAGAGGGGGTTCGTCCACCCCTAGGTAAACCATAGGTGGTGCGGCAACCCTAGATGAAGGAGGGGGCGATGCCCTAGGGGGTGGCTTGCCAACCAAGGCAGCCACCATGCCCTAGGGTTTAGCCCCTATGCGCCTTGGGCCTCCTCCTTGGCTCACACCAGCCCACGAGGGGCTGGTTCCATTCTCCTTTCAGCCCATGTAGCCCTCCGGGATAGGTGGATCCCGGTACCCTTTTGGTGGTCCTCGTACAATACCGATAAACCCTGAAACTTTTCCAGCGACCGAAACTGGGCTTGCCATAAAGATCTTTACCTCCGGACCATTCCAGAACTCCTCGCGACGTCCGGGAGCTCATCCGGGACTCCAAACAACCTTCAGTAACCACATATAAAATTCCCATAACAACTCTAGCATCACTGAACCTTAAGTGTGTAGACCCTACGGGTTCGGGAATTATGCAAACATGACCGAGACATCTCTCCGGCCAATAAACAACAGCGGGATCTGGATACCCATGTTGGCTCCCACATTATACACGATGATCTAATTGGATGAACCACGATGTCGAGGATTCACTCAATCCCGTATGCAATTCCTTTTGTCTACCGGTATGATACTTGCCCGAGATTCGATCATCGGTATCTCTATGCCTTGTTAAATCTCGTTACCGGCAAGTGTCTTTACTCATTCCATAACACATCATCCTGTGGCTAACCCCTTAGTCACATTGAGATCATTATGATGATGCATTACCGAGTGGGTCCAGAGATACCTCTCTGTCACACAGAGCGACAAATCCCAGTCTTGATTCGTACCAACCCAACAGACACTTTCAGAGATACGTGTAGTGCAACTTTATAATCACCCAATTACGTTGTGATGTCTGATACACCCAAAGTACTCCTACGGTATCTGGGAGTTGCACAATCGAATGGTCTAAGGAAATGATACTTTACATTATAAAAGCCCTAGCAGACGAACTACACGATCTTGTGCTATGCTTAGGATTGGGTCTTGTCCATCACATCATTCTCCCAATGATGTGATCCCGTTATCAATAACATCCAATGCCCATGCTCAGGAAAGAATGACCATCTATTGATCAACGATCTAGCCAATTAGAGGCTCACTAGGGACATGTTGTGGTCTATGTATTCACACATGTACTGTGGTTTCTGGTTAATACAATTATAGCATGAATAATAGACAATTATCATGAACAAGGAAATATAATAATAACCACTTTATTATTGCCTCTAGGGCATATTTTCAACAGTCTCCCACTTGAACTAGAGTCAATAATCTAGTCACATTGTGATGAATCGCACACCCATAGAGTTCTGGTGCTGATCATGTTTCGCTTGTGGAAGAGGTTTGGTCAATGGATCTACGACATTCAGATTCGTATGTACTTTACAAATATCTATATCTCCATCCTGGATGTATCCATGAATGGAGTTGAAGCGGCGCTTGATGTGCTCGGTCTTCTTGTGAAACTTGGGCTCCTTAGCAATGGCAATAGCTCAAGTGTTGTCGCGGAAGAGAATCATTGGGCCCGACGCACTGGGAATCACTCCTAGGTCGGTGATGAACTCCTTCATCCAGACTCCTTCATGTACTGCTTCCGAAGCAGCTATGTACTCCGCTTCACATGTAGATGCCGCCACGACGCTTTGCTTGCAACTGCACCAGCTGACTGCCCCACCATTCAAAATATACACATATTCGGTTTGTGACTTGGAGTCATCCTTATATGTGTCGAATTAGCATCGACGTAACCTTTTACGATGAGTTCTTCGACACCTTCATAAACGAGAAACATATATTTAGTCCTTTTCAGGTACTTAAGGATATTATTGACCGCTATCCAGTGATCCACTCCTGGATCACTTTGGTACCTCCCTACCAAACTTATGGGAAGGTTCACATCAGGTCTGTACATAGCATGGCATACATAATAGAGCCTATGACTGAAGCATAGTGGACGGTACTCATCTTTTCTGTATCTTCTGTCGTGGCCGGTCGTTGATCTGTGCTCAACCTCACACCTTGCAATACAGGAAAGAACCATATTGAACTTCTTCAATATCTTGTCAAGGTATGTGCTTTGTGAAAGAACAATGAGGCGTCTTGATCTATCTCTATAGATATTGATGCCTAATATGTAAGAAGCTTCTCCAAGGTCCTTCATTGAAAAACATTTATTCAAATAGGCCTCTATGCTTTCCAAAAGTTCTATATCATTTCCCATCAACAATATGTCATCCACATATAATATGAGAAATGCTACAGAGCTCCCACTCACTTTCTTATAAATACAGGCTTCTCCATAAGTCTGTACAAACCCAAACGCTTTGATCACCTCATCAAAGTGAATGTTCCAACTCCGAGATGCTTGCACCAGCCCATAGATGGAGCGCTGGAGCTTGCATACCTTGTCAGCATTATTAGGGTCGACAAAACCCTCCGGATGTATCATACACAATTCTTCCTTAAGAAAACCGTTCAGGAATTCCGTTTTGACGTCCATTTGCTAGATCTCATAATCATAAAATGCGGCAACTACTAACATGATTCGGATGGACTTCAGCATCGCTACGGGTGAGAAAGTCTCATCGTAGTCAATTCCTTGAACTTGTTGATAACCCTTGGCGACAAGTCGAGCCTTATAGATGGTCACATTACCATCCACGTCAGTCTTCTTCTTATAAATCCATTTATTTTCTATGGCTCGCCAATCATCGGGCAAGTTCACCAAAGTCCATACTTTGTTCTCATACATGGATCCTATCTCGGATTTCATGGCATCAAGCCATTTGTTGGAATCCGTGCCCGCCATCGCTTCTTCATAGTTCGATGGTTCACTGTTGTCCAACAACATGATTTCCATGACAGTGTTGTCGTACCACTCTGGCGCGGAACGTGTCCTCGGGGACCTACGAAGTTCAGTAGTAACTTGATCCGAAGTTTCATGATCATCATCATTAACTTCCTCCCTAGCCATTGCACGCACCCAGAAACATTTTCCTGCGCTGCGCTACTCTCTGGTTCGAGAGGAGGTACAACTACCTCATCAAGTTCTACTTTCCTCCCATCCGCTTCTTTTGAGAGAAACTCTTTCTCCTGAAAGGATCCATTCTTGGCAACAAAGATCTTGCCTTCAGATATGAGATAGAAGGTATACCCAATAGTTTCCTTAGGATATCCTATGAAGACGCACTTCTCCGATTTGGGTTCGAGCTTTTCAGGTTGAAGTTTCTTGACATAAGCATCACATCCCCAAACTTCCAGAACTGACAAATTAGGTTTCTTGCCAAACCATAATTCATACGGTGTCGTTTCAACGGATTTACACGGTGCCCTATTTAAAGTGAATGTGGCAGTCTCCAATGCATATCCCCAAAATGATAGCGGTAGATAAGTAAGAAACATCATAGATCACACCATATCCATAAGAGTGTGATTACGACATTCAGCCACACCGTTACGCTGAGTTGTGCCAGGCGGCGTGAGTTGTGAAACAATTCCATATTTTCTTAAGTGCGTGCCAAACTCGTGACTCAAATATTCTCCTCCACAATCAGATCGCAAGAACTTTATTTTCCTGTCACATTGATTCTCCACCTCACTCTGAAATTCCTTGAACCTTTCAAAGGTTTCAGACTTGTGTTTCATTAAGTAGACATACCCATATCTGCTTAAGTCATCAGTGAGGGTAAGAACATAACAATAGCCACCGCGAGCCTCAACGCTTATTGGACCGCATACATCGGTATGTATTATCTCCAACAAGTTAGTTGCTCGTTCCATTGTTCTGAAAAACGGAGTCTTGGTCATCTTGCCCATGAGGCATGGTTCGCATGTGTCAAATGATTCAAAATCAAGAGACTCCAAAAGTCCATCTGTGTGGAGTTTCTTCATGCGTTTGACACCGATATGAACAAGGCGGCACAGCCACAAGTATGTGGGACTAGCATTATCAACCTTACATCTTTTGGTACTCACACTATGAATATGTGTGACATCACGTTCGATATTCATTAAGAATAAACCATTGACCAGCAGGGCATGACCATAAAACATATCTCTCATATAAATAGAACAACCATTATTCTCAGATTTAAATGACCAGCCATCTCGCATCAAACGAGATCCCGATACAATGTTCATGCTCAAAGATGGTACTAAATAACAATTATTAATGTTTAAAACTAATCCCGGAGGTAGATGTAGAGGCAGCGTGCCGACGGCGATCACATCGACCTTGGAACCATTCCCGACGCACATCGTCACCTCGCCCTTCGCCAGTCTCCGCTTATTCCGCAGCTCCTGTTTTGAGTTACAAATGTGAGCAACTGCGCCGGTATCAAATACCCAGGAGCTACTACGAGAGCTGGAAGGTACACATCACTAACATGTATATCATATATACCTTTGACGTTGCCGGCCTTCTTATCCGTTAAGTACTTGGGGTAGTTCCGCTTCCAGTGACCCTTTCCCTTGCAATAATAGCACTCAGCCTCAAGCTTGGGTCCATTCTTTGGCTTCTTCCCGGTAACTGGTTAACCGGGTGCGGCAACTACTTTGCACTCCTTCTTGAAGTTCTTCTTACCTTTGCCTTTCTTGAAACTGGTGGTCTTATTCACCATCTACACTTGATGTTCTTTCTTGATTTACACCTCCGCTGATTTTAGCATCGAATACAACTCGGGAATGGTCTTATCCATCCCTTGCATGTTGTAGTTCATCACAAAGCTCTTATAGCTAGGTGGTAGAGATTAGAGAATTCTGTCAATGACCGAGTCATCCAGAAGGTTAACTCCCAGCTGAGACAAGCGGTTGTGCAACCTAGACATTCTGAGTATGTGCTCGCTGACAGACCTATTCTCCTCCATCTTACAACTGAAGAACTTGTCGGAGACTTCATATCTCTTGACCTGGGCATGAGCTTGGAAGACCCGTTTCAGCTCTTGGAACATCTCATATGCTCCATGTTGCTCAAAACGCTTTTGAAGCCCCGGTTCTAAACTGTAAAGCATGTCGCACTGAACCAGGGAGTAATCATCACTGCGCGACTACCAGGCGTTCATAACGTCTTGAGCCGTCGGAAAAACGGGTGCTTCACCTAGTGGTGCATCAAGGACATACATTTTCTTGGAAGCTATGAGGATGAGTCTCAAGTTACGGACCAAGTCTGCATAGTTGCTTCCATCGTCTTTCAGCTTGGTTTTCTCTAGGAATGCGTTGAAGTTCAGTGGGACATGTGTGTTGGCCATTGGATCTACAATATAGGTTATAAAGACAATTTTAGACTAAGTTCATGATAATTAAGTTCATCTAATCAAATTATCTAATGAACTCGCACTCAGATAGACATCCCTCTAGTCATCCAAGTGATACATGATCCACATCGACTAGGTCGTGTCCAATCATCATGTGAGACGGACTAGTCATCAATGGTGAACATCTCCATGTTGATCTTATCTCCATACGATTCATGTTCGACCTTTTGGTATCTCGTGTTCCGAGGCCATGTCTGTACATGCTAGCCTCGTCAAGTCAACCTAAGTGTTTTGCGTGTGTAAATATGGCTTACACCCGTTGTATGCGAACGTTAGAATCCATCACACCCGATCATCACGTGGTGTTTCGAAACAACGATACTTAGCAACGGTGCACACTTAGGGGGGGACACTTTTCTTGAAATTTTAGTGAGGGATCATCTTATTTACTACCGTCTTTCTAAGTAAATAAGATATAGAAACATGATAAACATCACATGCAAACCATATAGTAACATGATATGGCCAGTATCATCTTGCGCCTTTGATCTCCATCTTCGGGGCGCGGCATGATCATCATTGTCACCGGCATGACACCATGATCTCCATCATCATGATCTCCATCATTGTGTCTTCATGAAGTCATCTCGCCAACAATAACTTCTACTACTATGGCTAACGGTTAGTGATGATGAGTCGATGGATATACTTCTCGCCCCTCGTTGGTTACCCCAAGTGGAAGGTGGAGATGTAGTCAGAACAAGTTTCCCTTACACGGATAATCAAATATATAACTCATCACAATCTGAACATAATCTCATAATCCATGAGATCCCAACAAATAGAGCATAGCAATAGCAGAAAAATTACATAGATGCCTTGATCATGTAGGGCAGCTCACAAGGGCTAATCATGGAAGCACAAGATTGGAGAGAAGACATCACATAGATACTGGTCATGGACTCATGGTCCAAGGAGGACTACTCACAGCACGTCCGGGAAGCGTCCATGGCGGTGGAGAAGCTCCCGGAGGTCAATCCTCCCTCCGGCAGGGTGCCGGAAAGAGGTCTCCTGACGCTCCCGATATCGGAAGCACTACGGCGGCGAAACGATGGAGAAATTCGCGATTCTGGATATCGTGGAAGGGTTTCCGATTGGAGGGGTAAATATAGGCCAAAGGAGGGCGTCGGAGGAGGTGGGGCCCACCCATGCGGCCTGTGGGCGTGGCCAGGGGCCAGGCCGCGCAGGGAGGCCGCCTGGGCAGCCTGTGGCTCCCCTCTGGCCCATATTTGGTGATCCGGAAGCTTCTGTCACTCTGATTTTTACATATTTTTCTCGGGATCTTTGGGGCTCTGGAAATTTGGGTAAAAGCCCCTGTAAAAAAGACATCAGCAGACAGAAACTGGCACTGGGTGCACTGAGTTAGTAGGTTAGTCTAAATATGTGTAAAAAGATATAAAAGTGTAGCAAAACATATAACAATGTCACCCAAAAGATCATGGAACAAGCAGAAACTATAGATACGTTTGGGATGTATCAGTTAGCAATAAAGTAAAGTAATCACATGGCATTGCATCTCATACAATAAATTAACACAATTCCTATGGCTCCTGCGGTTGTCGTACTCGTCGACATGCAAGTCATGAATCCTATTACAAGAACATGATCAATCTCATACATCACATATATATCATCACATCCTTTTGGCATGTCACATCACATAGCATACCCTGCAAAAACAAGTTAGACGTCTTCTAATTGTTGTTGCAAGTTTTACGTGGCTGCTATGGGTTTCTTGCAAGAACATTTCTTACCTACATCACAGCCACAATGGTGATATGCCAATTGCTATTTACCCTTCATAAGGACCCTCTTCATCGAATCCAATCCGACTAAAGTGAGAGGGACAACCACCCGCTAGCCACCTTATGCAACAAGTGCACGTCGGGCGGTGGAACCAGTCTCACGTAACAGTACGTGTAAAGTCGGTCCGGGCTGCTTCATCCCACGATGCCGCCAAATCAAGATAAGACTAGTAATGGTAAGCATATTGACCAAATCATCGCCCACAACTTACTTGTGTTCTACTCGTGCATAGAATCTACGCATAGACCTAGCTCGGATGCCACTGTTGGGGATAGTAGTAATAATTCAAAAAAAAATCTACGTCACACGAAGATCATCTAGGAGAAACCATCAACGAGTGAGGAAGAGCATCTTCATATTGTTGATGATTGCAAAGGGGAAGGGTTGCTATGAACCCGGTTGATGGAGTCGTACTCGCGGCGATCCGATCCAAACACTGAACATTCCTTGTCTCCACGTTCAACGCACCTACAACCAGGAGACGTCTCCTCCTTCTTGATCCAGCAAGGAGGGAGGAGAAGTTGTGGGAGAACTCCGGCAGCACGACGACATGGTGGCGATGGAGTTTGCAGCTCTTCGACAGGGCTTCGCCAAGCACCGCGGGGGAGGAGAGGTGGAGAGATAGGGCTGCGTCGAGGGAGAGAGAGACATGTGTGTGCAGCCCTCCCAATACCTCCGGTATTTATAGGAGGGAGGGAGAGGGGGTGCAGCCACCCCTAGGGAAACCCTAGGTGGTGTGGCAACCCTAGATGGAGGAGGGGGCGGCGCCCTAGGGGGTGGCTTGCCACCCAAGGCAGCGACCACGCCCTAGGGTTTGGCCCCTATGAGCCTTGGGCCTTCTCCTTGGCTTGCACCAGCCCATCACGGCCTAGTTCCCTTCTCCTTTCATCCCATGTAGCCCTCCGGGATAGGTGGACCTTCCCGGTGGACCCCCGGTACCCTTTTGGTGGTCCCAATACAATACCCATAAACCCCGAAACTTTTTCGACGATCGAAACTGGACTTCCCATATATAGATCTTTACCTCCAGACCATTTCGGAACTCCTCGTGATGTCCGGGATCTCATCCGGGACTCCGAACAACCCTCGGTAACCACATATACAATTCCCATAACAACTCTAGCGTCACTGAACCTTAAGTGTGTAGACCCTACGGGTTCGGGAATCATGCAAACATGACCGAGACATCTCTCTGGCCAATAACCACAACAGGATCTGGATACCCATGTTGGATCCCACATGATATACGATGATCTCATCGGATGAACCATGAACTCGAGGATTCACTCAATCCCGTATGCAATTCCCTTTGTCTACCAGTATGATACTTGCCCGAGATTCGATCGTCGGTATCTCTATACCTTGTTCAATCTCGTTGCCGGCAAGTCTCTTTACTCATTCCATAACACATCATCCCGTGGCTAACCCCTTAGTCATATTGAGCTCATTATGATGATGCATTACCGAGTGGGCCCAGAATACCTCTCCGTCACATGGAGCGACAAATCCTAGTCTCGATTCGTACCAACCCAACAGACACTTTCGGAGATACCTGTAGTGCACCTTTATAATCACCCAGTTACGTTGTGACGTTTGATACACCATAAGTACTCCTACGGTACCCGGGAGTTGCACAATCACATGGTCTAAGGAAATGATACTTGACATTATAAAGCCCTAGCAGACGAACTACATGATCTTGTGCTATGCTTAGGATTGGGTCTTGTCCATCACATCATTCTCCTAATGATGTGATCCCGTTATCAATGACATCCGATGTCCATGGTCAGGAAACCATGACCATCTATTGATCAACGAGGTAGTCAACTAGAGTCTCAGTAGGGACATGTTGTGGTCTATGTATTCACACATGTATTACGGTTTCGGTTAATACAATTATAGCATGAACTATAGACAATCATCATGAACAAGGAAATATAATAATAACCATTTTATTATTGCCTCTAGGGCATATTTCCAACAGTCTCCCACTTGCACTAGAGTCAATAATCTAGTTACATTATGATGAATCGACCACCCATAGAGTTCTGGTGTTGATCATGTTTCGCTCGTGGAAGAGGTTTAGTCAATGGATCAGAGGAAATATTTTTGTATTTTTGATTTTTATAGCAAGCAAAAATAACAACAAATAAAAAGTAAAACAAGTGAATGATAATTTATGAGAAGGTACCTGATAGGAAATTAGTGATACTCCCCACCAACTGTGCTAGAAATCCTTTCTAATACTTGTGATATGCGTTGGGTTTTTCCTCGAAGAGGAGGGGATGATGCAACACAGTATAGTTATGTATTTCTCTCAGTGAGAACCAAGGTTATCGAACCAATAGGAGAACCACACAATTTCTCGTCTTCAGCTCCTACGCACAACAGAGCACACACTTGCACCCAATGCGGGCAAGAGGGTTGCCAATCCCCTTGAACCTGTTACCTGCAAGAGATAAGTAGTGATAGATATATAGCTGAAATATATTAGACATGAAAAATAAATAAAATTAATAAAAGGCAGCAAGGTATTTCGTGTTTTTCTAAATATATTTGTGAATAGACTCGAAGGCCATAGTTTTCGCTAGAGGCTTCTCTCTCACAAAAAACATACGATGGGTAAACAAATTACTGTTGGGGAGCTGATAGAAAAGCACATAGTTATGCAATATTTATTCATGGCAATGATCATTACATATAGGCATCAGGCCCATAAGCAAGTAGATCGACCCCTGCCTGCATCTACTACCATTGCTCCACCCATCGACTGTTATCCAGCATGCATTTATAGCATTAAGTAAAACAGAGTAATGCTTGGAGAACGATGACATGATGCACACAAAGAAAATCCAATTAATATGAATCAACCCCATCTTTTTATCCTTAGTGTCAACAATACAAACATGTGTCTTGTCCCCTACCTTGTCACTGGGATATAAAGCACTGCAAGATTGAACCCACTACAACGCACCTCTCTCACCGAAGATTGATCAATCCAGTTGGTCAAACCAAATCAATAAATTGGAGAGAATTACGAAGCTATCACAATCATGCATAAAAGAATTCAGAGAAGATTCAAATATATTTCATGAATAATCTGAACATAAACCCATAATTTATCGGATCCCAACAAACGCACCGCACAAAGTGATTACATAAGATAAATCACCGCAAGAAGCGTGATGATCATGGCAATGAAGAACATAGAGAGAGAGATAACCATCTAGGTGCTAACTACAGACTCGTAAGTCTTTGGTAAACTACTAACACATCACCGTGGGACCAGCAAGGTTGATGTAAGGCCCTCCGTGATCGATCCTCTTCCGGTAGGGCCGCGGAAGAGGGCTCCAGATGGGCACACGACAGAACAGAGACTTGCAGCGGCAAAAAAAGTGTCATGGAAGGCTCCTTAGGGTTTTTGGAATTAATGATAATTTACAAGACATGGAGAACGTTGGAGGCTGAGGGAGGTGGCCCCAAGCCATAAGGGCGCGGTCACCCCCCTAGGCGCACCGTGTTGGCTTGGCGCCACCCCGTGGGGCCTCTGGTCTCCTTTCGAAGCTTCATGTCCTTATTTCCTCCAAAAAATGACAAAAAGTTTCAGGGTATTTGAACTTCGTTTCGTACAATATTCTTGAAAAGCCAAAAACATGTAGAAAACAACAACTAACACTTAGTATTGGGTTAATAGGTTAGTGCTAAAAATAATATAAAACAACAAATACATGCCTCAAAAGCATTCTAGAATGATAATATAATAGCATGGAACAATCATAAATTATAGATACATTGAAGGCGTATCATGTTGGTATATATATTTACAATGGTCGCAGAAAGAGAACCACTTGATATGTAAGCTTGGCAGTAACCAATTAACCGGACACCCCTTAAGAATTCTTGCTCAGTTCATCACGTGGTAACCAATTAACCATACATCCAAGAAACATTAGTTTTTATGTAAGCTTGGTAGATTTTTTGGACGGTAGAGCCTCTACCATAAAGAGATCATAGTTATGAGTGCTCTTTTGATGTATGACATGGATGTATGGTTAATTGGTTCCCATGTGTTGTATTGTTTATGATCAACAATGAGCTTAAATAGTTAAGACTCTTCATGGATTAGGACCAAGAATGGCAGTAGTTTGGAATGAAGTTGAAGTATTTTGTATAAATACCTAAGCAATGAGATGTCGCACTTTGATGTATTTGACTAATTTGGTGCTAGCACCTGTACACAATGAAGGAAGAATGGCTCTTACGTGCAAACTGCAAAGTCTATGTCTAAAGTTTTTGACAAGAAGTAGATGAAGCATTGATATAGTGTTGTATTTGAGGCAATGTGAGTTGTAATGGTATCTTTATACAGATATAATGTTTGTCGTGTTTCATGTAAGATGTTATGTACTTTTCATATTTTACGCATTAATCTTACAACTATTTTTGGCTCCGCATTTGTCTACCACATTTCGTAGGCCGCCCATGGCGTAGCACGGGCATCTTACTAGTTAGAAAAAAAAATTGACAAGATTAGATCCACCATCTTTTGGGCTGACTCTTCGGGCCTGCATTTTATGAAGCGTAACAAGGTTGTGAAGCATCGACATTGCACGCTGAAACTTGATATGATGAAAGCTCATGATAGATTGGAGTGGCAGTACCTAAAGGAAATCATCCTGGAGTTGGGATTCTCCCAAAGGTGGATTGTTATAGTTATGAATCTGGTTAGTTCGGTCACATATTCAGTTTTGTTTAATGGGAAAATATTAGAGGAATTCAAACCAAGCAGAGGTATCGGTGAGGGAGACCCAATCTCTCCTTACCTGTTTGTGTTGGTAGCAGAGGGCCTTTCAGTCATCTCAACTAGGAGGTATTCAGGTGGCGCCCTCGGCACCACCGGTTAATCACTTACTTTTTGCGGATGACAGGCTGTCGTTCTTCAAAGATAAAAGTGGAGGGGTGATGACCCACAAGTATAGGGGATCAATCGTAGTCCTTTCGATAAGTAAGAGTGTCGAACCCAACGAAGAGCAGAAGGCTCTGGTAAACGGTTTTCAGCAAGGTAATAGTTGCAGGCACTGAAAGTAGCGGTAACAAGTGATGGTGTAGTGAGGTGAAACGTAGCAAGCGAAAAGTAACAAGTAACAAGTAGTAGCAATGGTGCAGCAAGTGGACCAATCCCTTTTGTAGCAAGGGACAAGCCTGAACAAAGTCTTATAGGAGGAAAAACGCTCCCGAGGACACACGGGAATTTCTATCATGCTAGTTTCATCATGTTCATACGATTTGCGTTCGTTACTTTGATAGTTTGATATGTGGGTGGACGGGCGCTTGGGTACTGCCCTTACTTGGACAAGCATCCCACTTATGATTAACCTCTCTCACAAGCAACGTCTAACCATAGCATTAAACTAGTGGATCCAAATCAGCCCCTTACGAAGCAACGCATAGACTTGGGTTTAAGCTTCTGTCACTCCAGCAACCCATCATCTACTTACTACTCCCCAATGCCTTCCTCCAGGCCCAAATATGGTGAAGTGTTATGTAGTCTACGTTCACATAACACCACTAGAGGAAAACAACATACAGCATATCAAAATACCGAACGAATATCAAATTCACATGACTATTATCAGCATGACTTATCCCATGTCCTCAGGAACAAAAGTAACTACTCACAAAGCATAATCATAATCATGATCAGAGGTGTAATGAAGATTGGTTACAAGAGATGAACTAGGGATTGGAGAGGAGATGGTGCTGATGAAGATGTTGATGAAGATGCCTCCCCTCCGACGAGAGGAGTGTTGGTGATGACGAAGGCGACGATTTCCCCCTCCGGGAGGGAAGTTTCCCCGGCAGGATCGTCCTGCTGGAGCTCTAGATTGGATCTGCTCAAGTTCCGCCTCGTGGCGGCGGCGAAACCACGAAAAAGCTCCCGAATGATTTTTTCTGGACCAAAACCCTTCATATAGCAAAAGATGGGGGCTAGTGGGCCGTCAGGGAGCCCACAAGCCCCCACTCCGCCACTAGGGGGTGGCTGTGGCAGGGCTTGTGGCGCCCTAGCAGCCCCCCTCCAGTACTTCTTTCGCCCAGTATTTTTTATATAATCCCAAAAAAATCCACGTAACTTTTCAGGGCATTTGGAGATGTGCAGAATAGTGGACTAAGATTTGCTCCTTTTCCACTCCAGAATTCCAGCTGCCTGAATTGTCCCTCTTCAAATAAACCTTGCAAAATAAGAGAGAAAAGGCATAAATATGGTACCACAAAGTAATATAACAGCCCAAAAAGCAATAAATATCAACATGAAAGCATGATGCAAAATGGACGTATCAACTCCCCCAAGCTTAGACCTCGCTTGTCCTCAAGCGAAAACCAAGTTCCATAAACATGTCCACATGTTTGGGGACGAAGGTGTCGATAAAACATAATACAAACATGAGGGCATCATGATCACACATAGAACAACAATACATCATAAAGATTCTTATGGGAAAGTAACAATTCCTTCACAAAGCAAAGAATGAAGCAAAAACCTTATCGAGAAGTAACCAACAATAGTCCATAGTGACTGAAGCAATTGCAATTTATCACAACATTAGAAAGAGTCAAATAAGAGCTTGTAAGGCAAATCCACATACTCAATCATCACTTTTGTTTTCCACAATTGTTACAACTCACGTGGTACTCATGGTGTCAAAGTTTCAGCTGGACACAGAGGAAGATAGGGGCTTATAGTTTTTGCCTCCCAACGGTTTACCTCAATGGTAAAGTCAACAACAATAAAGCATAGGTACTCAACTCCAAGTTCATATATGAATATAGATCTTTCCCAAGCATGTGACGGTAGCCAAGACAAAGGCAAAATAGGGAATTGGTGAAGATCACCATGACTCTTACAAGGGCAAAAAGTAAAGGTACAAGATAGGCCCTTTGCACAGGGAAGCAGAGGTTGTCATGCGCTTTTGAGGTTTGAATGCGTGTCCTCTTAGTGCAGAGGAACGTCACTTTATATTGCCTCCTGTGATAAAGAACTTTATTATCCAGTCTGACGCTTTTATGTCTTTCTCATCACAGGTTCGTACAAAGCTTATTTTCCACACACTAATAGATCATACATATTAGAGAGCAGTTTTTATTGCTTGCACCGATGACAAGTTACTTGAAGGATCTTATTCAATCCATAGGTAGGTATGGTGGACTCTCATGGCAAAACTGGGTTGGTGGTTTATGGATGCACAAGTAGTATCTCTACTTGGTGCGGGAGTTTTGGCTAATATGAGGTGGAAGCAATCGTCACATGCTAAGGGATCTCTAATCATATAACATTGTTTGGAACCAAGCAAACACAATTCATTATGTTGTCTTCCTTGTCCAACATCTACTCCTAAGCATGTAATAATTTGTTGAGTGCTCACAATTGTAAAAAGTGTCTAAGATGATATATTTATACGTGAACCTCTCTTTCCTTATTACTTCCTATTAATTGCAACAATGACTGAGGTCTGTGTTGATTTATTCTCAACAAGTTTCAATCATCATACGTGTCATAAGTGAAGTTATCACTTTCCATAAGATCGTCTCATGATCTTTCATGCTATCGTTCTTTTCATACTTTTGATCATGGCACAAAGAAAAGCCCTTGACTAAGATACTCTTTATTATATAGCTCGCAAGCTCGAATACATCGGGGGAGAGGCAAAAGCAAAAGACTCAAACTAAAAACTAAAGACTTATTCCTCTAAGAGAAGAAATAAAAACTGAAAAGGAAAGAACAAAGGTAAAAGCAAAAGATATAAAGGTGATACGATACCAAGGGCAACTCTCCCAAGCTTGGCAAAAGCCAAGGGGATTGCCCATACAAATGCTTAGTTGTCTTCCTTCGGTGGTGATGGTGGTGGAGTTGTTGAAGTAGTCTGATCCTCCGTCTTCCAAGGCATAGGTGCTCCATCATGGCAGGATGAACGAGTCGCCGGAATCCTCAAATCTGCAGCCAACCTTATTGATTTAAATCTATACTCATACTCACAGTTTTGGTTCTGCAGGTCATAGATCTGGCCCTGAAGTTGATCAACCTTGTCATAGAGCCTGGAGAGGTGTTTCCCAATGTCAATGGCATCCATCTTGTGATTGCTAGTGAACTCCGTGATCATCATGTGGTTGGCGTTGAGTCCACGCTCCACCATCCCTTGGCACTTGAAGACTTGTTGCTCCATTGCTTCGAGCCTCGTCTCCATGCTTCCGGTCTTCTTAGGCCCCTCGACATCACGGATGTGCAACATCCCCTCGCTCATCTTGATAGATTGAGGGTGTTTCAGCACTTCCGTGAAGTAGGGATTGATGACCTTCTCGAAGATCTTGTCCTTAGGAGAGTTTTGGGAAGTCATGATGATCTAGATCTGTCACAGAAACAGACTCAAAACGAAAACAGAGGAAAACTGCGCGATACGGAGATCAAAACCTTCGGGCGACTATATATTGATTTTTTTTGGACCAGAAGGAGTGCTCCGCAAGAAAACAGAGTCCGGGAGGCACACGAGGTGCCCACAAGCTTGCCCTCCGCCACCAGGGGGTAGGGGCGGTGGCAAGGCTTGTGGCCGCCTCGTGCGCTCTCCGGACTGCTTTTTATTTTTCTAATTTTCCAAAAATTCTAAAACGGAGGAAATTTCCTATTGGAAAAGCATCGGAGTCCAATTTCTTACCGAAACAGATACCTCTTCGTTTTCAGGGTCTGAAACAGGCTGATAAACATCCCTTATGTACTCCTCTGGAGTTATGACATTGATGATATTGGTCTCAACATTTATGGGAGTACCAGAGATGTAATGCTTGATTCTTTGCCCATTTACCACTCTAGGAAAATTTCCTTTCATGTTATTGATTTTGATGGCACCAGAACGATATACTTCCTCGATAACATAGGGACCTTCCCATTTAGAGAGAAGCTTGCCTGCGAAGAATCTCAAACGAGAATTGTATAGCAGGACATAATCACCTACATTGAACTCTCGTTTCTGTATTTGTTTATCGTGCCATCTCTTAACCTTTTCCTTGAACAACTTGGCATTCTCATATGCCTGGGCCCTCCATTCATCTAATGAGCTGATATCAAACAACCGCTTCTCACCGACAAGTTTGAAATCGGAGTTGAGCTCTTTGATTGCCCAATAAACTTTGTGTTCCAGCTCAAGAGGTAAATGACAGGCCTTACCGTAAACCATTTTATACGGCGACGTGCCCATGGGATTCTTATAGGCAGTCCTATAAGCTCATAGTGCATCGTCAAGTTTGCTAGACCAATTCTTTCGAGATCTATTGACGGTCTTTTGTAGGATCAACTTGATCTCCCTATTACTCAACTCCACTTGACCACTAGACTGAGGATGATAAGGAGAAACAACTCTATGGTTGACATCATACTTAGCTAGCATCTTGCGGAAAACACCATGAATGAAGTGTGAACCGCCATCAGTCATCAAGTATCTAGGGACTCCAAATCTTGGGAATATGACTTCTTTAAGCATCTTAATAGAGGTGTGGTGATCAGCATTTTTAGTGGGGGTAGCCTCTACCCACTTAGTAACGTAATCCATAGCAACTAATATGTGAGTGTACCCATTGGAACTCGGGAAGGGTCCCATATAATCAAAGCCCCAGACATCAAATGGTTCAATGACAAGTGAATAGTTCATAGGCATTTCCTGACGCTTGCTAATGTTCCCTATTCTTTGGCATTCGTCACAAGACAAGACAAACTTACGGGCATCCTTGAAGAGAGTGGCCCAATAGAAACCTGGTTGCAATACCTTATGGGCAATTCTATCTCCAACATGGTGTCCTCCGTAGGCTTCGGAATGACACTTCTGCAAGATCTGTCCCTGTTCATGTTCAGGTACACAACGTCTAATAACACCATCTACCCCTTCCTTATAAAGGTGAGGATCATCCCAAAAGTAGTGTCTCAAATCAAAGAAGAATTTCTTCTTTTGCTGATAGGTGAAACTAGGTGGTATGTATTTGGCTACGATATAATTTGCATAATCGGCATACCACGGTGCACTATGTGAAGTGCGGATAACATTTAATTGCTCATCAGGAAAGCTATCATCAATAGGTAGTGGGTCATGAAGGACATTCTCTAGCCTGGACAAGTTATTTGCTACAGGGTTATCAGCACCCTTTCGGTAAACAATATGCAAATCAAATTCCTGTAGCAGGAGAACCCATCTGATTAGCCTAGGCTTAGCGTCCTTCTTCTCCATAAGGTACTTAATAGCAGCATGATCAGAGTGAATAGTGACTTTGGAGTCAACTATATAAGATCTGAACTTTTCACATGCAAACACGACTGCTAAAAATTCCTTCTCCGTAGTGGCATAGTTTCTTTGGGCACTGTCTAGAGTTTTACTAGCGTAGTGAATAACATTCAACTTCTTGTCAACTATTTGTCCTAGAACAGCACCAACAACATAATCACTAGCGTCGCACATGATTTCAAAGGGCAAGTTCCAGTCAGGTGGTTGAACAATAGGTGCGGTTATCAAAGCCTTCTTAAGTATTTCGAAAGCTTCCTCACAATCCTCATCAAAAACAAAAGGAACATCCTTCTGCAAAAGGTTGGTAAGAGGCCTAGAAATCTTAGAGAAGTCTTTAATGAACCTTCTATAGAAACCAGCATGACCTAGGAAACTTCGTATACCTCTGATATCTGTGGGGCAAGGCATTTTATCAATTGCATCAACCTTACCCTTATCAACTTCAATGCCTCTTTCAGAAATTTTGTGTCCTAAGACGATACCTTCATTAACCATAAAGTGGCACTTCTCCCAATTCAAGACGAGGTTGGTATCTTCGCATCTCTGTAAGACTCGATCAAGGTTGCTGAGGCAATCATCAAAGGAAGACCGTAAACGGAGAAGTCATCCATGAAAACCTCGACAATATTTGCACAAAAGTCAGAGAATATAGCCATCATACATCTTTGGAAGGTGGCAGGTGCATTGCATAAGCCAAAAGGCATACGTCTATAAGCAAAGGTACCAAAGGGGCAGGTGAAAGTGGTTTTCTCCTGATCAGATTGTGCAACAGGTATTTGCGAGAAACCTGAATAACCGTCTAGAAAGCAGAAGTGTGTGTGCTTTGATAGCCTTTTAGCATTTGGTCGATAAACGACAAAGGATAATGATCTTTCCTGGTTGCCTTGTTCAGTTTCCGGAAGTCTATCACCATCCTATAGCCGGTAATAATCCTTTGTGGGATTAGTTCATCCTTATCATTAGGAATGACGGTGATACCTCCCTTCTTAGGTACGCAATGTACTGGACTTACCCAATCACTATGAGCAACAGGATAAATGATTCCTGCTTCCAGAAGCTTTAATATTTCTTTTCTAACGACCTCTTTCATCTTAGGATTTAATCTCCTTTGATGATCAGCAACTGGTTTAAAGTCAGGATCGGTTTTAATCTTGTGCTGACATAGAGTAGGACTAATACCCTTAAGATCATCAAGAGTATATCCAATAGCAGCACGGTGCTTCCTCAGAGTACTTAGTAACTTCTTCTATTCATGCTCTGAAAGGAGGGCACTAATAATGACAGGATATGTCTCCTTCACATCAAGATAGGCATACTTAAGAGTATCAGGCAACTGTTTAAGCTCGAACACAGGATCACCCTTTGGTGGGGGAGGATCCCCAAGCAGTTCAACAGGCAGATTATTCTTGAGAATAGGATATTGTTCTAAGACAATTTTATCTATCTCATCTCTCTCCTTCATATGCATATCATTTTCATGCTCAAGCAGATATTGCTCTAAGGGATCCGTAGGAGGTATGGCAATAGAGGCAAGAGCTATAATTTCATCTCTACCAGACGACTCTCTTTCATGGGGTTGTCTTCCAAACTTGGAGAAGTTAAATTCATGAGACACACCCTCGAAACTAACTGTGACAGTCTGCTTAATGCAATCAATGTGAGCATTGACAGTGTTGAGAAAGGGTCTACCAAATATGATGGGACAAAAGCTATCTTGTGCAGTACCAAGGACGAGGAAACCAGTAGGATACTTCGTCTTACCACACAGGACTTCTACGTCTCTCACAATTCTCAGAGGGCAGATAGTGTCTCTATTAGCTAGCGTAATAGTGACATCAATGGGTTCTAACTCAGCAGGTGCAATCTCATCTTTGATTTCATCATATAGAGAACGGGGTATTGCACTAACACTAGCTCCCATATCACATAAACCATGGTAACAGTGATCTCCTATCTTGACAGAAACAACGGGCAGGCCAACTACAGGTCCGTGTTTGTCTTTCACGTGAGGTTTAGCAATTCTAGCGGAGTCCTCACAGAATTTGATAACATGCCCGTCTACGTCTTCGGCTAAGAGATCTTTGATAATAGCAACACTAGGTTCAACTCTAATCTCCTTAGGGGGTGCAAGTGGTCTAATGTAACCCCTACGTATCACAGTTGGAGCTTTAGAATAATCCTTTATCCTAGCAGGGTATGGTGGTTTCTCAGTGTAAGCACAAGGAACAACAGGATCACTAAAAGCAATGACTTTCTCCTCAACTAGATTGGTTTTGGCTATGTTGCTTTCTACAGGAGGGTGATATTTAAACCACTTCTCTTTGGGAAGATCAACATGAGAAGCAAAAGATTCACATAGAGAAGCTACTATCTCAGAGTCAAGTCCATACTTAGTGCTAAAATCTCTAAAAGTGTTTATCTCAACAAAAGATTTAACGCAATCAAACTAGAAATTCATACCTGACTACTTACCTTCCTCCAGCTCCCAATCTTCAGAGTTGCATTTGATTCTCTCCAATAAATTCCACTTGTGATCAATATCCTTCTTCATAAAAGAACCGGTACAAGAAGTGTCAAGCATGGTACGATCTTCATAATAAAGTCGAGCATAAAAGTTTTGAGTGATGATTTCTCTCGAGAGCTCATGATCGGGGCATGAATATAGCATTGATTTAAGCATCCCCCAAGCTTGAGCTATTCTTTCCTTGTCACGAGGACAAAAGTTATAAATAAAGTTCCGATCATGATGTACTAAATGCATAGGATAAAACTTTTGATGAAATTCCAATTTCAATCGATTGTAGTCCCATGATCCAGTATCATCACATAGCCTATACCATGTCAACGCCTTATCCTTCAAAGATAAAGGAAAGGCTTTCTTCTTTACCTCATCCTCGGGCAAACCTGCAAGCTTAAATAAACCACAAACTTCATCTACATAGATTAGATGCAAGTCTGGATGTGAAGATCCATCTCCTGTAAAAGGATTAGCCATCAGTTTCTCAAGCATACCCGAAGGAATTTCATAAAAGATATTTTCAGTAGGTACCTCAGGTTGAGGAACATCTCCTCGTGCTTCCGTTCGTGGTGAAGATACCCCGAAAGCACTCCTCAAAGGAACAGTTTCCATAGTGACAAGTAACAACAAATTTCAGCACAGTATATAAATGTTTCCTTACCAATTTCCACTTACCAAAGGCGCTTCACTCCCCGACAACGGCGCCAGAAAAGAATCTTGATGACCCACAAGTATAGGGGATCAATCATAGTCCTTTCGATAAGTAAGAGTGTCGAACCCAACGAGGAGCAGAAGGCTCTGATAAACGGTTTTCAGCAAGGTAATAACTGCAAGCACTGAAAGTAGCGGTAACAAGTGATGGTGTAGTGGAGTGAAACGTAGCACGCAAAAAGTAACAAGTAACAAGTAGTAGAAATGGTGCAGCAAGTGGCCCAATCCCTTTTGTAGCAAGGGACAAGCCTGAACAAGGTCTTATAGGAGGAAAAACGCTCCCGAGGACACACGGGAATTTCTGTCATGCTAGTTTCGTCATGTTCATATGATTCGCGTTCGTTACTTTGATAGTTTGATATGTGGGTGGACCGGCGCTTGGGTACTGCCCTTAATTGGACAAGCATCCCACTTATGATTAACCTCTCTCGCAAGCATCCGCAACTACAAAAGAAGAATTAAGACACCGTCTAACCATAGCATTAAACTAGTGGATCCAAATCAGCCCCTTACAAAGCAACGCATAGACTGGGTTTAAGCTTCTGTCACTCCAGCAACCCATCATCTACTTACTACTCCCCAATGCCTTCCTCTAGGCCCAAATATGGTGAAGTGTTATGTAGTCGACGTTCACATAACACCACTAGAGGAAAAACAACATGCAGCATATCAAAATACCGAACGAATATCAAATTCACATGACTATTATCAGCATGACTTATCCCATGTCCTCAGGAACAAAAGTAACTACTCACAAAGCATAATCATAATCATGCTTAGAGGTGTAATGAATAGCATCAATGATCTGAACATAAACTCTTCCACCAAGTAATCCAACTAGCATCAACTACAAAGAGTAATCAACACTACTAGCAACCTTACAAGTACCAACCGGAGTCGCGAGACAAAGATTGGTTACAAGAGATGAACTAGGGATTGGAGAGGAGATGGTGCTGATGAAGATGTTGATGAAGATGCCTCCCCTCCGACGAGAGGAGTGTTGGTGATGACGAAGGCGACGATTTCCCCCTCCGGGAGGGAAGTTTCCCCGACAGAATCGTCCTGCCGGAGCTCTAGATTGGATCTGCTCAAGTTCCGCCTCGTGGCGGCGACGAAACCACGAAAAAGCTCCCGAATGATTTTTTTTCTGGACCAAAAACCTTCATATAACAAAACAGGGGGCTAGTGGGCCGTTAGGGAGCCCACAAGCCCCCACTCCGCCACCAGGGGGTGGCGGTGGCAAGGCTTGTGGCGCCCTGGCAGCCCCCCTCCGGTACTTCTTTCGCCCAGTATTTTTTATATAATCCCAAAAAAATCCACGTAACTTTTCAGGGCATTTGGAGATGTGCAGAATAGTGGACTAAGATTTGCTCCTTTTTCCAGTCCAGAATTCCAGCTGCGTGAATTCTCCCTCTTCAAATAAACCTTGCAAAATAAGAGAGAAAAGGCGTAAATATGGTACCACAAAGTAATATAACAGACCAAAAAGCAATAAATATCAACATGAAAGCATGATGCAAAATGGACGTATCAAGGGGCGACTAAAGTGTCAAACCTGCTCGAGAGTTACTGTCAAGCTTCAGGTGAGCGAATCAATACATCGAAGTCTTCTATCCTCTTTAGTAAGGGGTGCCCTGCCAACACTAAAGAAGAGATAAAATAGCATTTTGAATGTGCCCAATGAGACATTGAATGACAAGTACCTAGGTATGCCCTCAGACATAGGTACATCAAAAAATGATGCTTTCAAGTTCTTGAAAGATAGATTGTGGAGTAAAGTTAAAGGGTGGATAGAGAAGTGCTTATTGTCGGCTGGCAAGGAGGTTCTTGTTAAGTCAATAGCACAAGCAGTCCCGGTTTTCTCGATATCTTGCTTGAAACTACCAAGGGGCTTGTGTGAGCACCTAAACAAGCTAATCAGACAGTTTTGGTGGGGGGGTAAGGAAGGAGAACGTAAGCCAAAGTGGATTTCCTAGAAATACATGACTCAACCTAAATACATGGGAGGCCTTGGTTTCTGAGACTTTGAGCTGTTCAACCTAGCACTGCTGGCTAAACAGACTTGGAGATTATTACAATAACCAGACTCTCTATGTGTGTGCTTACGGAAGGCAATATATTACCATAGGGCTCGATCCTCTCAGTCGAGCTCGGAAACAAGCCATCACATATATGGCGGTATATTATGGAGGGGAAATAAGTTTTGAATCAGGGCTTGATAAGAAGGATTGGTGATGGAGCAACCACACATATATGGATGGACAATTGGATTCCAAAGCCCGCTTCTCTGAGGCCGATTGCATGTTTGTCGGCCAACCTGCCATGGATGGTTGGTGAGCTGATAGATAGCCCCAACGCTGCCTAGAACACAAAAGTTTTGAACCAAACCTTTGTAGCAGCAGAATCGACAACTATCTTGAGTATTCCTATTTGCATTAGACAGATAGATGATCATTAGGCATGGAACTATGAGAAAAACAGGCTCTTCACTATGAGCGGCATACAACATGTTGGTTGACACTAAGAAACGACGAGATGATTGGCTTGAGGGCAATGCAGGGTCGTCCTCTTCTGACGATTCCAAGGCGTGAACTTCCATGTGGTCAGTTCAAATACCTGTCAAAATTCGTATTTTCCTGTGGTGACTGGCCAGACACTCGATTCCAACCGAAGATTTCCGTCAAAACAAAAACATGATGGACAATGACAAGTGTTAGCTGTGCGGGATGCAAGATTCATGGAGACATTCGCTTATTGAATGCTCAGTTGCAAGGTGTGTATTGGCTCTTGAGGTTGAAGATATTGCAGATTATATCCAGACAGCTTCAGAGCTAAGAGCAAAGGAGTGGTTGTTTGCAGCTTTTGAGGATTTGCCTCATGCTAGCCTGACCAAGATGTTGGTTACTTTGTGGGCTATTTGGTCTGTGTGCCGTAAGGCTGTCCATGAAGGTATCATGCAGAGCCCCCATGCAACAAATGCTTCCGTTACAAGCTATATTGCTGAACTTGTAAGCATCAAAGACAAGGAGAACACATTAATTCTTTCAACTGCATGCACCTCTAGGATTCGACCGACATGGTGGATAGCCCCTGCTTATGGGGTGGCCAAGATTCAGGTTGATGGGGTTCTCTCCTAGAATGGCAGAAAAGGTGCAGTGGCAACTATTTGTCGTGATCACATGGGACATTTCTTGGGTTCTTCACCAATGGTTTTCTCTGGAGTTACGAAACCACCAACTCTCGAAGCACTTTCATGCCGAGAAGCTATGGCCCTAGCACTTGATCTGTCATTGAATCAAGTGGTTATTACATGTGACTGTGAAGCGGTAGTCAAAGAAATCATGTCCGGCACAGAGGAAAGATACAATGCCATCGTCAAGGAGATAGGACTTTCTGCTCATAATTTTACCAAATACGAGTTTGTTTTCGAAGGCCGTGAAAGGAATGTTGATGCTCATAATTTAGGTAAATTTGCTTCTACTCTAGATGACGGACGCCACGTGTGGCTGGGTTCACCCATGACCCTTTTGTTATACGTGTAAACCGTTCCCCTAAGGCTGGTCATAATGGGAGTATCATAAGTAGTATCATGCATGCCAACTAGGCATATTTGATGGGGTAACATAGAATTAAATGAAAAAGAGAGGATTGAGTATCATATTTGTGACAGCCCGAGACCGACGTTCCAGAAGATTCCCCCTCCTATTCCGTTTTCGTCGTGTGGTTCGTTTGTCTGTCGCATCATCATCGCATCATGCGCATCATCTGCATTGCATCGGCATCCCGTTGCCGCCCGTTTTCAAAACTTGCATTCGTTAGGACTTGCCGGTTCTCGTCGTCATCCGTTCTGAGTCCAACCGCACACGCACGCGCCCGCGGCATCGTCGAAACCATGTTTTAATGTGCGTTTATAAACTCTCTTTGATCGAGGTGAAACTTGGCGTGCGGTCGTGATTAGTTATAGCGAGGCCGCCCGTCGAATTTCGTCGCGATCGGAGACCGTCTGGTACCCAAACGGTCGCCCGTAGCGGCAACATCTTCGGTTATTCGTCGGACGACTGTCGGTGTTTTAAAAGTCGATGCCGCGCCGCACCACTTCCCTCTCATCTTAGCCAACGCCACTCTACACACCTAAACCTAACCCGCCTCTCCGATCGGACCGCACGAACGCGTCCAGAGGGTCGAAAAACCCCCAGATACCCCGCGCCCTAGCCCATTTCCCTATTTAAGCACCCCTCCCTGCCTATTTTGGGCGCCCCCCTAATCCCTCCTCGTTTTCCGCGCCGCCTCACCAAACCCTAGCCTCTCTCCTCCCACCTGTCTCCCTCCTCCAGCCGCCGGCCCGCTAGGCCCGCGCGCGGCCCGCCCGGGCCCATCTCGGCCCGAGCCGCCGCCGCTGCCGCCAGCCGCCGCCCTGCGCTGCCGCGCCGCCGCCAGCCACCGCCGCCCTGTGCTGCCTCGTTGCCGCCATGGCCGCCCGGAGCTCCTCCCGTCGCCGGATCCAGGGTCCCCGCCGCCGGATCCGCGGTCCCCCCGCCGCCGCCTCGTTGCCGGCCGGCCCGAGCCGCCGCCGCTCCGGGAATCAGCGACCGCCGCCAGCTGCGCCTCGAGCTGGAGGGCGACAGGGCCAGCGCCGCCCGCTCCCTGCCCCAACCGACGCGTGGGCCGGCCAGCACCGGCGCCACGGCCCAGCTTCCTCTGCGGCCCAGCGCCCCGGCCCAGCTCCTCCTCGCCACCAAGCCGGCCTCTCGGCCCAGGTATGCAGCCCCCCCAAGCCTCCTATATTGCGCCCATGCGCTGTTTAGCTTTTGCGACCACCTGCTCGGCCCGTTAGTATTTTAGGTTGTTTTTCGGAATTGTTTTATTCCAGAAATTAGGTATATCTTAGAACGTCCGTAGTTCCTAAACCGTAGATCGGAACGACGCGTGTTCTATATCGTTTTGGGGTAGCTTCGCGAGTAGAACACGTTTATCCAACATGCATATTTGTTTGACGCCGTTTAGGGTGCCTAATGCTTTGTTTTGCGTGTTGTTACAATAGGTTCCGTTCCGTAGTTAATTTCCGTGCGTATCCGGATTGCCCGTATGCCATGGATTTAATGTCCATGTTTCAGGGACCATATTTCTACGTATTTTAGAGCGGTCACTCGTATTTTTCCGTGTAGGGTTTTGCCGGTAGTTTATTTTCCCGTTTAGAGGTATTTTTCTCGCATTATGTGTGGCATTATTTGGTGTTGCAAGCCCCACATATTTTATATGTTTCCGGGGTAGAAAAATCCCGTGTATTTTTCTATGCAATTAGTTTTAGCTTTTGAGGAAGTTAGTTCGCGAGATATTTTGACGTGAAGCCCTCTTGTTTAATCCGTAGGTTTTATTCCGTGCCTCGTATGAATTAGTTGTCAACTAGAGAGTTGATCTCGGATGTTTTGTTTAGTCCCTGGTATTTTTAGTTGCAATAGAAATGCATGTTTAGGTGTTGTTTGCTTGCTCTCAAGTTGCTAGAAATAGTGTTGTCTTAGAGGAGCTGAAATATTTCTAAGTCTGGAATCTGCTATTATTTTGTTGCTGTCTTGTCTGGCTTGCATCTTTAGATCTGTAGCTCTTTTGGGGTTGGTTCAATGGAGTTAGTTGTACCCCTTATGTTTCTATAGCATGCTGTGAAGTTTCACGCCATTTGGAGTCCTGTAGCTATAGGTTTTGCTGCTGTCAATATTGCTTCAGGCTGAAAACTGCACTTTCAGGAGGTGATATTTTCACTAAGTCTGAAATAGTGCGTGAGGTGTCATTTTGTGTCTTCTTTTCCTAGTGCTCCTTGCTGACATGTTTGTTGTTGTTAGTTGTTGGTAGTAGTGCGTCTTGCCCTCTTTCATGCCATGCCTTGCTTGAGCTCATCGGAGTTGTGTAGCCGAAGTTGCGAGGCGTAGAAAGTGCTATGTAGCTGTTTTTGGCAGATTGTAGTGATTTCTCGTTTTGCTCGTAGATGTTGAACCGTAGCTCCGATTTGATCGTGTCCTACATGAAACTTGCTTAGAATCTCGTGTAGTTTCATTTTCTCTTGCTGTTTGAATGTGTTGAAGTGCTCGTAGCCGCCGTTGCACACATTTTGCATTCATGCCATCATATCTTGCGGTGCTTGTATCTTTTGAGCCGTAGCTCCGTTGGAGATGTTCTTTACGTGTAGGTTGCTTGCCTTGACGCGTAGAATCACGTGAACCTATTTGTTTTGCTGTTTAACAACCAATTAAATGCATTAATTCAGTTCTGGACAGAATCGTTAATTAACATGTGGGGTCATTTCGGAGGTGCTATATGTCATTTCCGACCTCACTTAAAATGCCTAGATAGGTAGTTTAAATTTCCGCTTCACCTCTTGCATGTTTGACAACACTAATATTGCCGAGTAGATAACCGGGAGTGAACTAAATAATTAACGTGGAGTTTCGTCAATATGCAACTCGTGCTTATTGAACTTCACTTAATGTGTAGTGTTTGATTGTGTGATTTGTCATGCCGTGAATTGCGTGTATTCAGTAGCTCATGCATCATTTGTGTCGTGCATCGTGTGGTGAATATCGTGTGTTGATTCTTGTTTCCGGTTTTCCCCGTCTCGATAGAGTCCGCAAGCGTGTCGGATGTGAGGACCCGTTCGACTACGTCGGTTCGTCTGCTTCACGGAGTTGTTCTTCTTCCAAGCGGGATCTCAGGCAAGATGATCATTTCCCCAGATACCATTACTATCATTGTCATGCTAGTTTTACCGTTGCTATCATTTACGTCTCGTTGCCTACCACCTGATAAAGTCAGCCTCTCAACAATGCCATGATTACCATCAACCTGTTCAACCTAGCAAACCACTGATTGGCTATGTTACTGCTTGCTTAACCCTGTTGATAGCGTTGCTAGTTGCAGGTGCAGTTGCTTCCATGTGAAACATGGGTTCCTTGTCATATCACCATATTAATGCTATCTAATTTAATGCACCTATATACTTGGTAAAAGGTGGAAGGCTCGGCCTTTCTAGCCTGGTGTTTTGTTCCACCTTTGCCCTTTTAGTTACCGGCTACCGGTGTTATGTTCCATAAATGAGCGCTCCTAACACGATCGGGGTTGTTATGGGGACCCCCTTGATAATTCGTTTTAGATTAAGACTGGTCTGGCAAGGCCCAACTTTGGTACTACATTTGCCTAATCACCTAATAAAATTGCATAGGGACCCACCGGCACCCGCGGACTATTTTAATCAACCCCCGGGCCAGTGCTCCTCATGAGTGTTGGTCCAAATTGGCAGACTACGGGACCACCGCGGGGCAACCCGAGGTTTGGTACTCCTAGTGTGACCCATCCGTCGTGTCCTGAGAACGAGGTACGCGACTCCTATCGGGTTCGTCGACACGTCGGGCGGCCTTGCTGGATTGGTTTTACCTTTGACGAGATATCTTGTGCATCGGGATTCCGATGACGCTTTGGGTAATCTCAGAGTTGAGGTTTTCCACTAGGGAATCCGACGAGATCGTGAGCTTCGTGATTGAGGATTTCTATGCGGCTTGTGGTAATTTGTGATGGACTAGTTGGAGCACCCCTGCAGGGTTAAATCTTTCGGAAAGCCGTGCCCGCGGTTATGTGGCAACGTGGAAACTTTGTTTAACACTGGTTCTAGATAACTTGAAGTTAATTAACTAAAATGTGCCAACTGTGTGCGTAACCGTGACTGTCTCTTTTGAGTTCCTTCTCCGATCGAGGACACGGTGGGGTTATGTCTGACGTAGGTAGGTGTTCAGGATCATTCACTTGATCATTTGTAGCTCTCGTCCGTTATGCGTAGATCTCCCCCCTCTCACCTCTTGTACTCGTAAGTTAGCCACCAAATATATGCTTAGCCGCTGCCGCAACCTCACCACTTAACCTTGCCTCACCCATTAAGCTTTGCTAGTCTTGATACCTTTGGAAATGAGATTGTTGAGTCCCCTGTGGCTCACAGATTACTACAACATCAGTTGCAGGTACATGTAAAGGTTGCTTGACGCGAGCGCGTTGATTGATCATTTGGAGTTGCTTCTTCTTCTTCTTCGATCTAGGATGGGTTCCAGGCCGGCAGCCTGGGATAGCAAGGATGGACGTCGTTCTTCTTTTGTCGTTTGTTTTCGTCCGTAGTCGGACCCTGCTCTTACTCTTGATGATTATGTAATGTACTGATGTGACTCTGATGTAGCTTGTGGCGAGTGTAAGCCAACTCTTTATATATCTCTTCTTTCCAGTACATGTACTTGTAACGATATCCATTCTTGCGACACGACGAGATGCGCTTCTATCCCTGACGAGGCCCTCGTGCCAAATTGAGGATAGGGTCGCATCTTGGGCGTGACAAGTTGGTATCAGAGCCTGTACCGACCTAGGAGCCCCCTTGATTGATCGAATTTGGCCGAGTCGAGTCTAGTGAAAACTATTTGAGTCTTAGTTATATATCGGAGAGTAGGATTCTTTTTTCTCCTCTTCTATGCTCTGGTGAGGAATCTCGACGTAATAATTTACTCTACTTCTCTTCCCGCTCAAAAAGTTTAGGATCACGCGGATATTCTTGGAATCTATATGATGCCGATGTGACAGAGTTCTGTCTTGGTGCCTCCTGTCTGACTTGATTTTCTTTCGGGGAGTTGAGCTCCAGGGGATTCTTGAGCACATCGTTATCATTCAGATTTCTTGGTATCTAAGAACGAAGGATGTTCGTAATTGCTTCAATACTGGTAGTGGCGAGATAACCCCGATGTCCCCAGTACTGGTGCAGATTGTTCGGGAGTACTGCCATACTTTGTATCGTTGTGATCACGAGGGTCTGTTGTAGATGAAGGTCCGAGATTCTGGTCGTGTGTTGACGGATGTGATACAAGTGACGGTTTAGTATAGGAGTTGTGTAATATTACTCCTTGTATCCGTGTACCAGTTTGCATGACCAGATATTTCGGGAATTCATAGGTGGGAATTCAAGTAGTTGCTTATAGGACAATCTTCCAACAGATGCATGATGTTAGGTTGGGGTTCGACATCTAGTGGATTCGTTTGTTCACGGTCGACTTACAGCGGTACACGTTGTGTCTTAAAGAGTCCTTGTAGCTTGCTACGACTCGGGGATGCTTCGTATGTCAGGTGCACTGCCTTACACTTGGTGGCTACTGTAAATCGTGCCCGTGCGATCCTGTCCACGAAAATATCGAATGGAAATCTTTCTCATGAGTTTGTTCTGGCTTGTTTCTTAAGCCTCATCCTTTGTTGTGTTGAAATATGGTAATTCAGTTGCTTCGATGTCAAGTGGTGATTTCAGATCTTTTTTAAGAGGTGTTCTCATATTTTTATGTGAGAATGCAAATCCTTTTGCTTAATCAGTTGTCTTATCAATTCCTTTCAACCGGAGTCATCGTATCAAGTCCTTCCAACCGGTGTGCTTCTCTTCAGTGAATTCTATCCTCTCCAGTTTCATAAGATCATTCTCTCATTCTTACCGGAGTTGTCTCATCTGTCTCAAGTTGACTTTGTTTTTCCCCGCCCTCCCGCCCTTTTTCTTCAGTGATTGGATTTCATCCAACTGCATTTCATATCAGTGATGCTTCCGCTATCTCTTCTTTCTTTCGTAACCGGTGATTGATCGTGAAGATTCTCAGGAGCTTCGTGTCATATTTGTTCAATTTTGTCATCCTTACCGGTGAATTTAATTCAGCTATCCGTGTTCATCATATCCTTTTCGTGCTTGTAATTCTTTCCTATGTTGGAGATTCGTTTCAGCCTATCTTGTTTATTCAGTTATCGCTATTCCATCCGGAGCGTTGAAGATGTCTCGGAGTTCGTGTTTTCAATTCTTTTAGGATGCGACCCTATCCTCAATTTGGCACGAGGGCCTCGTCAGGGATAGAAGCGCATCTCGTCGTGTCGCAAGAATGGATATCGTTACAAGTACATGTACTGGAAAGAAGAGATATATAAAGAGTTGGTTTACACTCGCCACAAGCTACATCAGAGTCACATCAGTACATTACATAATCATCAAGAGTAAGAGCAGGGTCCGACTACGGACGAAAACAAACGACAAAAGAAGAACGACGTCCATCCTTGCTATCCCAGGCTGCCGGCCTGGAACCCATCCTAGATCGAAGAAGAAGAAGAAGCAACTCCAAATGATCAATCAACGCGCTCGCGTCAAGCAACCTTTACATGTACCTGCAACTGATGTTGTAGTAATCTGTGAGCCACAGGGGACTCAACAATCTCATTTCCAAAGGTATCAAGACTAGCAAAGCTTAATGGGTGAGGCAAGGTTAAGTGGTGAGGTTGCGGCAGCGGCTAAGCATATATTTGGTGGCTAACTTATGAGTACAAGAGGTGAGAGGGGGGAGATCTACGCATAACGGACGAGAGCTACAAATGATCAAGTGAATGATCCTGAACACCTACCTACGTCAGACATAACCCCACCGTGTCCTCGATCGGAGAAGGAACTCACGAAAGAGACAGTCACGGTTACGCACACAGTTGGCACATTTTAGTTAATTAACTTCAAGTTATCTAGAACCAGTGTTAAACAAAGTTTCCACGTTGCCACATAACCGCGGGCACGGCTTTCCGAAAGATTTAACCCTGCAGGGGTGCTCCAACTAGTCCATCACAAATTACCACAAGCCGCATAGAAATCCTCAATCACGAAGCTCACGATCTCGTCGGATTCCCTAGTGGAAAACCTCAACTCTGAGATTACCCAAAGCGTCATCGGAATCCCGATGCACAAGATATCTCGTCAAAGGTAAAACCAATCCAGCAAGGCCGCCCGACGTGTCGACGAACCCGATAGGAGTCGCGTACCTCGTTCTCAGGACACGACGGATGGGTCACACTAGGAGTACCAAACCTCGGGTTGCCCCGCGGTGGTCCCGTAGTCTGCCAATTTGGACCAACACTCATGAGGAGCACTGGCCCGGGGGTTGATTAAAATAGTCCGCGGGTGCCGGCGGGTCCCTATGCAATTTTATTAGGTGATTAGGCAAATGTAGTACCAAAGTTGGGCCTTGCCAGACCAGTCTTAATCTAAAACGAATTATCAAGGGGGTCCCCATAACAACCCCGATCGTGTTAGGAGCGCTCATTTATGGAACATAACACCGGTAGCCGGTAACTAAAAGGGCAAAGGTGGAACAAAACACCAGGCTAGAAAGGCCGAGCCTTCCACCTTTTACCAAGTATATAGGTGCATTAAATTAGATAGCATTAATATGGTGATATGACAAGGAACCCATGTTTCACATGGAAGCAACTGCACCTGCAACTAGCAACGCTATCAACAGGGTTAAGCAAGCAGTAACATAGCCAATCAGTGGTTTGCTAGGTTGAACAGGTTGATGGTAATCATGGCATTGTTGAGAGGCTGACTTTATCAGGTGGTAGGCAACGAGACGTAAATGATAGCAACGGTAAAACTAGCATGACAATGATAGTAATGGTATCTGGGGAAATGATCATCTTGCCTGAGATCCCGCTTGGAAGAAGAACAACTCCGTGAAGCAGACGAACCGACGTAGTCGAACGGGTCCTCACATCCGACACGCTTGCGGACTCTATCGAGACGGGGAAAACCGGAAACAAGAATCAACACACGATATTCACCACACGATGCACGACACAAATGATGCATGAGCTACTGAATACACGCAATTCACGGCATGACAAATCACACAATCAAACACTACACATTAAGTGAAGTTCAATAAGCACGAGTTGCATATTGACGAAACTCCACGTTAATTATTTAGTTCACTCCCGGTTATCTACTCGGCAATATTAGTGTTGTCAAACATGCAAGAGGTGAAGCGGAAATTTAAACTACCTATCTAGGCATTTTAAGTGAGGTCGGAAATGACATATAGCACCTCCGAAATGACCCCACATGTTAATTAACGATTCTGTCCAGAACTGAATTAATGCATTTAATTGGTTGTTAAACAGCAAAACAAATAGGTTCACGTGATTCTACGCGTCAAGGCAAGCAACCTACACGTAAAGAACATCTCCAACGGAGCTACGGCTCAAAAGATACAAGCACCGCAAGATATGATGGCATGAATGCAAAATGTGTGCAACGGCGGCTACGAGCACTTCAACACATTCAAACAGCAAGAGAAAATGAAACTACACGAGATTCTAAGCAAGTTTCATGTAGGACACGATCAAATCGGAGCTACGGTTCAACATCTACGAGCAAAACGAGAAATCACTACAATCTGCCAAAAACAGCTACATAGCACTTTCTACGCCTCGCAACTTCGGCTACACAACTCCGATGAGCTCAAGCAAGGCATGGCATGAAAGAGGGCAAGACGCACTACTACCAACAACTAACAACAACAAACATGTCAGCAAGGAGCACTAGGAAAAGAAGACACAAAATGACACCTCACGCACTATTTCAGACTTAGTGAAAATATCACCTCCTGAAAGTGCAGTTTTCAGCCTGAAGCAATATTGACAGCAGCAAAACCTATAGCTACAGGACTCCAAATGGCGTGAAACTTCACAGCATGCTATAGAAACATAAGGGGTACAACTAACTCCATTGAACCAACCCCAAAAGAGCTACAGATCTAAAGATGCAAGCCAGACAAGACAGCAACAAAATAATAGCAGATTCCAGACTTAGAAATATTTCAGCTCCTCTAAGACAACACTATTTCTAGCAACTTGAGAGCAAGCAAACAACACCTAAACATGCATTTCTATTGCAACTAAAAATACCAGGGACTAAACAAAACATCCGAGATCAACTCTCTAGTTGACAACTAATTCATACGAGGCACGGAATAAAACCTACGGATTAAACAAGAGGGCTTCACGTCAAAATATCTCGCGAACTAACTTCCTCAAAAGCTAAAACTAATTGCATAGAAAAATACCCCGGAAACATATAAAATATGTGGGGCTTGCAACACCAAATAATGCCACACATAATGCGAGAAAAATACCTCTAAACGGGAAAATAAACTACCGGCAAAACCCTACACGGAAAAATACGAGTGACCGCTCTAAAATACGTAGAAATATGGTCCCTGAAACATGGACATTAAATCCATGGCATACGGGCAATCCGGATACGCACGGAAATTAACTACGGAACGGAACCTATTGTAACAGCACGCAAAACAAAGCATTAGGCACCCTAAACGGCGTCAAACAAATATGCATGTTGGATAAACGTGTTCTACTCGCGAAGCTACCCCAAAACGATATATAACACGCGTCGTTCCGATCTACGGTTTAGGAACTACGGACGTTCTAAGATATACCTAATTTCTGGAATAAAACAATTCCGAAAAACAACCTAAAATACTAACGGGCCGAGCAGGTGGTCGCAAAAGCTAAACAGCGCATGGGCGCAATATAGGAGGCTTGGGGGGGCTGCATACCTGGGCCGAGAGGCCGGCTTGGTGGCGAGGAGGAGCTGGGCCGGGGCGCTGGGCCGCAGAGGAAGCTGGGCCGTGGCGCCGGTGCTGGCCGGCCCACGCGTCGGTTGGGGCAGGGAGCGGGCGGCGCTGGCCCTGTCGCCCTCCAGCTCGAGGCGCAGCTGGCGGCGGTCGCTGATTCCCGGAGCGGCGGCGGCTCGGGCCGGCCGGCAACGAGGCGGCGGCGGGGGGACCGCGGATCCGGCGACGGGAGGAGCTCCGGGCGGCCATGGCGGCAACAACGGCGGGGCGGCAGCGCAGGGCGGCGGCGGCGGCCTCGGGCGCGGCAGCGCAGGGCGGCGGTGGCTGGCGGCGGCGCGGCAGCGCAGGGCGGCAGCTGGCGGCAGCGGCCTCGGGCGCGTGGGACGAGGGCGGCCATGGGAGGAGCTCGGGCAGATCGGGGCAGACCGGGGCGGCGGCGGCTCGGGCCGAGATGGGCCCGGGCGGGCCGCGCACGGGCCTAGCGGGCCGGCGGCTGGAGGAGGGAGACAGGTGGGAGGAGAGAGGCTAGGGTTTGGTGGGGCGGTGCGGAAAACGAGGAGGGATTAGGGGGCGCCCAAAATAGGCACGGAGGGGTGCTTAAATAGGGAAATGGGCTAGGGCGCGGGGTATCTGGGGGTTTTTCGACCCTCCGGACGCGTTCGTGCGGTCCGATCGGAGAGGCGGGTTAGGTTTAGGTGTGTAGAGTGGCGTTGGCTAAGATGAGAGGGAAGTGGTGCGGCGCGGCATCGACTTTTAAAACACCGACAGTCGTCCGACGAATAACCAAAGACGTTGCCGCTACGGGCGACCGTTCGGGTACCAGACGAACTCCGATCGCGACGAAATTCGACGGGCGGCCTCGCTATAACTAATCACGACCGCACGCCAAGTTTCACCTCGATCAGAGAGAGTTTATAAACGCACATTAAAACAGGGTTTCGACGATGCCGCGGGCGCGTGCGTGTGCGGTCGGACTCAGAACGGATGACGACGAGAACCGGCAACTCCTAACGAATGCAAGTTTTGAAAACGGGCGGCAACGGGATGCCGATGCAATGCAGATGATGCGCATGATGCGATGATGATGCGACAGACAAACGAACCACACGACGAAAACGGAATAGGAGGGGGAATCTTCTGGAACGTCGGTCTCGGGCTGTCACAATATTATGATACCGTATCATATTAAATGTTGTGTTACTACGTGGCATGCATGTCAATAAATGGACTCTTCTATGATACTAACATATGATATTATCTCTACTATTAAAGGGGGATTTGCCGTCATGATGGTCCGACCGACAGCGATCGCCCCTCCTACCGCTAGCCTTTCCACCGAATTTTTTTCAATCCCTCCCTAAACCAGTCGATAAACCAGCCGATTAGTTCAATAAAAACTCGTCGCTAGCACAACCAAACATAAGGGTTCAATAAAAAACCCACTGAAACCTACTAACGCACCCACGCACGACCTGGAGATCCACCCCCCGTCGCTACGATTCAACCTGCGGCCCAACGGTCCCTCGCCCCTTTCTCTTCCTCTCCCGCCCTGAGCGCAACCGCCCCCCAAATCCCCCGCTTGCCGCCCCGATGACGCGTCGAAGCCACCGCACCCCGCCGTCGTCCCCCCGCATTAGGACGCCTACGAGGAGCGCCGCCTCGCCGAGCAGGTGCTCTACCTGCACTCCCTCTGCGCAGCGGCCCACCCGCCCCCGCCCCTGCCCCCGCCTCGGCTCCCGCGCCACCCGTCAGAGGCTCCCGCCCCACCCGCGCTCGCCCCAACCAACAGAAGCGCCGCGGGTCGAGCGCCCTGCCGCGGACCCCGAGGGACCCGGCGCCGACTGGCCCCTCGCGCCCTCCCCGCCCGCCTCCCCGTCTCCCGCATCCTGGCCCGACGCCGCCCCCTCCTCCCCCGCGCCCAGGCCACAGCCAGAGCCGCAGCCTTCCCCCGCCTCGCTCGCATGGCGGGACGCCCTCCGCGCCGCCGAGGAGTTCTTCTCCGGGCGCGACTCCTCAGACGAGGACGGTGACGACGAGAATGAGGGCTCCGAGCCGGAGGATGGCGGGGACGCGGCAGCGGGGTTCTTCCTCGGCCTGTTCAAGCGGGACGCCGTGCTGTGGGGTACTACGAGCGGAGCCACGAGGAGGGGGAGTTCCGGTGCGTGGGGAGGAAGAGGAAGGGCAGGAGCCAGGCCAGGAGGTTTCGGGACTGCATCAGCCTCGTGCGCCATGCGCGCGACGCCAAGCACTGCGGGAGGCCGCTGGCGCACCGCGCGCTTGCCGCCGTCGTCTGCTGCGTGCTCGGCTGGGACGTCAAGCGGCTGCCCAGCATCGTCATTGACCCCCGCGGCACGCTCGGCCAGGGCCTCCTCGCCAGGGAGGGCGCGAGCGCCGCCGTGCAGGAAGCAAAGGTTTCTCGGCCCATTCGTTGTTGTAGGCCGCTGACTGACGAGACTGTGTCATAGTACTTGGTCTGATTTAATTGTTGATCACAGGACAATGTTGATGGTGGGGAGAATGACCACAAGGATGCAGCAAAGGTGCGTACCTTGTTACGATAGAATGTCGGTTAGTGATGGTTGGTGAGATTGTTGGTCAGTTAATCTGGTTTGGTTATTGATTTCAGGAGGATGTTGGTTTGGAGAAGAACGGCTCCTTGACTCATGACAAGAAGGTAACGATGGCGTGCAATGTTGTCGAGTGTTTATTGATCACTACGAGATCACGAGACTACTGTTTGTTATTCTGATTTGGTTGTTGATTGCAGGAGGATGCTGATAGTACCATGAACGAGGGCCCCTTGAGTGATGGGGATGCGGCAAAGGTTATGATCTAATTGGTTAAATGCTTACAAATTGATGATGCAATTGCTGCTTGGTTATGATCTAATTTGGTTGTGACTTTGAGGAGGATGTTGACAGTATAATGAATGACGGCCCCTTGAGTGATGGGGATGCGACAAAGGTCTGGAACATGTTAAATAATTACAGATTGATGATGAAATTGTTGCTTGGTTATGATCTAATTTGGTTGTGACTTTCAGGAGGATGTTGACAGTATAATGAATGACGGGCCCTTGAGTGATGGGGATGCGAAAAAGGTCTGGAACATGTTAAATGATTACAGATTGATGATGAAATTGTTGCTTGGTTATGATCTAATTTGGTTGTGTCTTTCAGGAGGATGTTGATAAAGGGAAGATCGCCGCTCCAAGTAATAACAATGATGGAGAGGCCCATGACCAAGGGAATGGTACACGAACAGCTGAAAAGGTCTCTATCAATGATAATTGTTCATATCTTTCCTACTTACAAAGGTTGGAGTTGGTGGTGATTTCACATGTGGGACCAACAACCTTCACCAATAAGCAAATGCTCACATTGAGAATAGCAACCTTCCATGAACATAAATAAACAAATGTACTTGTACTCACATGTGGGACCAAACACAAATAAATAATACACTACTATTTATGAGAGACTAACACTTAGGCATAAATAAAAAATGCAGAAATGCGACTCCAACTCAATATAATGCTGTTGTTTTTGTTTTCCTTTCTTTGCTAGCCAAGTTATTTTAGTTTTATATGACATGACAAGAGAGTTATCAGATTGTAATTCCCAAACGATGATAGACCTTATCCTCTTACCTAATCCATGACCTTGTGCAGTCAACTTACCAATGTTTATTCTCATATGTTTCAGCAAACAAAATATTGTGTCTGCAAAGGACCATGGTCACTTAAGATTCTCCAATGCCTGACACATGATCTTTTGTAGTATTTTTGTTAACCGCAAACAAATTCCACATGGCGCCAACGTAGTTTGACAATTTTCTAAGCCAGTGACCTAACTCCTCGTATTTTATAGTTTCGTAGCAATGCACAGACATTTTAAACAGTAATACAGTGGAGGTGTTCCAGGGGACGATGAGGAGGTTTTATTTCTTCTTTTCCCCCTTCAGCCAGTACAGCCAAGAATTGAGAACCCTGAATCACTAAATTGGAACCATTTTAATTTTAATTCTGAATTTGTGTAGTTATGTACGTTTTATATTGTATGAAATTCATTCCAAGGGGAAGATATACTTATTATTACTGTTTCAATCGTCTATTTTTTTTAGTACGCAATATAATGAAGCACTGAACCGGTGTGTATCAGCATCAGTGTATGATTGAGCTGAGGACGAGATACATGATTGATGTAGCTGATACTTATTAGGCCTGATGGGAAGCAGAGATGACGATGGACATAGCACAGAAGGCCAAGGTTATGCCACGGAAATCAATTCCACCGGGAGGCGCAGGCGCGCATCGCACCATACGTGCACAAACCATGCATTCTATCATCCACGTCCATCAATGCCATAGCAGGGAAGCAGTTGTTCTTCAAGTGTGAATGCTTCCAGAAGGCATGAGAGTTACTGCCTCATGTGCTATTTACCTATTCAATTTTTTGCAGTACATGGTGCTAATTGTTGTGGACATATGTTGTATTGTGTTGTGTAGAGAGGCATTCAAGATCCGAGGGGCATCCAATTCAATATTTGCCCTTGATAACAGCCAGGCAGCAAAGGGTGTTGTCACGCATAGCAGGTTGATTCTAGCTTCAGTGTATTTTGTGATTGTTCCTAACATTCAAAAGAAATCTAAGATACTGATAATATGGTTTCTTCTCAGTGGAAACCATGCTGCTGTTGTGGCACTGGCTGCAAAGCTGTGTGGCATATCTGCTTACATTGTCATACCCAAAAACGCGCCAGCATGTAAGGTTGACAACGTTAAGCGTTATGGTAGTCAGGTTATCTGGAGCGACGTCACCATGGACTCAAGAGAATCTATGGCTAAAAAAGTCCAGGAAGAGACTGGTGCTATTCTTATTCATCCATTCAATGATAAGTATACCATCAGGTAGTTTTCACTTTTTTGCTATCCAAAGCTTTTATTATTCCTATAGAGTGCTTATAGTTTCCCTAAGGTAGATGATAAGATTTTTCCAAAGCTACCATAGATATCACTTTGGTAACATTCCGTATTTCAGTAATCCTCTGATAAAGTAGTCCTAATGATTAGGCTGTTGTTTTTATGCGAAAAAAAATCTCTGGTGTGAAATGGAAAGTATGCAGAAATTTGATCACTTGCTTACTCAGCACTGATGAACTGTTCTTTCGTGACCACAAGGAGTATTTGGAGTTACTAGATTAGTGGCACACCATCATATTAGAAGTGTCTTTATCTAAAATATATGATTTCATGAATCTTTACTCGTTTCAACCAGCAACACAACCTTGTGCATTTTATTGTTTTATGTAGTACCGTTTTACTCTAAAAGAGTATCAATCATTTTTTCCACAAAAAGCCTGATACGTTTTGTTTGATATTTTTTCAGTGGTCAGGGTACAGTATGCCTTGAGCTTTTGGAGCAAGTCCCAAAGATCGACACAATAATTGTTCCAATTAGTGGTCTGTACTCTCTTAGTTTATCCCTATCGTAAATAGTCCTTTTTTTGTGAGGAAGTCTGTTCTAATTTGTCACTTGATAAATATTTTTGGTTGAACTACAGGTGGTAGTTTAATTTCTGGTGTGGCACTGGCTGCAAAGGCCATAAACCCCTCGATACGTATTCTGCCAGCAGAGCCGAAGGGTGCTGATGATTTAGCCCAGTCGAAGGCTGCTGGAAGAATCATCAAACTGCCTGCGACCAACACCATTGCTGATGGACTACGCGCTTTTCTCGATGACTTGACATGGTAAAGCAAATATATTCCATCATTTACTGTATGTGCATTGCTGTCCTAGAATCGTACTGAAATGCTGACCTTTTTCCACTTCTTTTAAAGATTTTTCATGTGAACATCAATGATAGCTGGATAGTTTATTTCTCTAAAATATATTTGACATGAACGTCCTGATATGGTTTGCAATACTGTTAATGCTTATACGTGTGTACAGAATAACCATATGTCTTCAAAACTTTCTTACATTTAATCTTTAAATTTAAATTTCTAGACCGGTGGTGAGGGACTTGGTGGACGATGTCATCGTCGTGTATGACAATGCCATTGTGGACGCCATGAAGATGTGCTACGAGACGCTGAAGGTGGCCGTGGAGCCTAGCGGAGCCATTGGCCTTGCCGCTGCCCTCTCTGACGACGAGTTCAAGCAGAGCTCTGCTTGGCATGAGAGCAACAAGATAGGGATCATTGTTTCCAGAGGCAATGTGGACCTCTCCGTGCTATGGGATTCCTTGTATAAATGAAGATCGTGCCACACAAAAAACTGTTTGAATTTGAAATGCACGAGGTGAATGGCTGCAGACTTGTAAACCCATTGATTTCTAACAGGGAACTGCCCTTGTTTGCTGATCTACTCGGTGCAAAACGTTTTACTATTGTTTTTTTTACCGTGGTTGAGTATGGAAGCGACATATCTCCTGATTGGACAATAACTGCTGCCTTTGCCTTTTTCGTTCCTCTTTTCTCATTCACTAACAAGGGGGACCCACATGTCACAGTGTGAGACAGTTTTTTTAGTTGAGAGTCATGTATTTCTCCACGCTGATAAATGGGACCCACGTGTGACATGTAGACAGATTATTTGGTGTGTTATTTTACTAAAAAGGCAACCACAGTTCTTATATTTTAATTAACTATGTTATGGATAAATACATAATTCTCATCATCAGAGTCTTTAGTCTAATCTTGAGGTAGGAGGGTTCATATGAATGAAACTGTGAGCTCTCATGCAAGGCTAAAATAGGGAGAGGACTTTGGGATTCTGATGTATGACATTGCTAAATTGTTTTAGGAATTGTTGAGTTTGTCATAACTTTGAGGGAGTGGATGACAAATGCTTCCGCGAAAAAAGATGACAAATGCTGCAATCCATTAGAAATAGGTATAATGGAAATGGCTATAACAATTTGCAACTTGGTCAAAAGACAGTGATGTAATGTCTGAATAGCTAAATCCGAGCGACTCATGATATATTCATTTGTTAGTCCATAGGTTGGGATGATGGATATAAGCTTGTATGTTAGGGACGATGTGAATGAGTAGGACAATTTTACGAACTACGAGAAAGCGGATTTATAGCATGGTAACAAATGGCAGAATGATTGAAGTGTCGAAGTGAAATGGCCTTGCAACAGATCTATTTGTTGGTCCGTGACAACGTACGGGCATTCAACTAGTGTATTACAGATGTAGTATCATACACTAATATCATATGCATTGTATAATCAATAAATGTTGGTTTATACCATAATAAAAAAAACTAGACCGTTGCCCAAGCCCGGCTGCACTGAGAATCCGGACCCACAGGCCGAGATTCTGGTGGGTCCCGGTTCGGTTCCGTTCCGTTCCGGACGAGACGGGACGACAGGAACAGCGGTGTAGATACCCCTAGGCCCCAACCCCATCTGCACCCCCGGCTGTCATCTTCTTCCCCGCCCTCGCCCTCGCCCCAGCAACCGCTCGCCCCGACCGCGGCACCACCCATCGCACAGGTAATCGCTCCTCCTCCTCCCCCCACCCCAATTCCCCTCCGTCCGCGCCAGTCTCGTCTCATAGTCTCAGTTAGGGCTCGCAGCTTGCTCGATTAGAGGCCTAGAGCTCAGATCGAACGATGCAGTCTAGTCATGTTCATCCTTGGATCTCTCCCCTCGAGCTCCTGGGTGGGGCCTCCACGGGCCATGCGAGCCCCAGCGCGTGAGTCACATTGCGTCCCTGGGCGTCGAATTGGATGCCCCTGGCCCCGAGCCTCCAACTTTTGATATCCACAACGAATGAATCAAATTCCCAAATGTAACAGGCAAATGTGGAGTGGGCGGGAGGTTAAGGGGGGGGGGGGGGGGGACTTGATTCTGCTGTTACTGTCATGCGCTATTCTTCGATGTTACTCCATCATTTAAAGGCCAGTGGCCATATTCCTTGGAAATTGCATGCAGTGGCCGTGTGCGGTGGGGTGGTCTGCGAGGCTATGGCGATGGCGAGGAGGCAGCACATCACAATATTCACCACGGCGAGCCTGCCGTGGATGACCGGCACTGCTGTCAACCCTCTGTTCCGGGCCGCTTACCTCGCCAAGGCCCGGGACTGGGAGGTCACGCTGGTGGTGCCGTGGCTGTCAAAGGGGGACCAGACGCTGGTCTATCCTAACAAGATGAAATTCAGTGGGCCGGCGGAACAAGAAGGCTATGTGCGGCGGTGGCTTGAGGAGCGGACTGGGCCGTTGCCGAGATTCAACATAAATTTCTATCCTGGGAAGGTAAATTCGAACAATTTGGCAACATATATCCTTACCTTGTGTTATCATGTTGTAAATATCCCTTGAATATATGTGCTTGTTGTGTGGAAAGCGCAAATGAAGCCTTCCAATTGTTTGGCCCTATCTATGCAACTGTACACCACAGGCAACTTTATGAACTTAAATTACTTGTGGAATTAAAATGTTGTAGAATGGTATCTCCTGCCTCCTTGTTGGATACTGAGTGTTGTAGGTGATTAATTTTTGAAGCGTTTACGTATCCAGTAGACCAGTACTTGCAATAGTGTAACTAGTATTTTTTTTCCTGCAAAAATAATAATGCTGTAACTAGGAGAGAGTCTGTGGTATTTGAGCGCAGGACGAGCAGAAACTGAGGAGTACTGGATAGTACATAACTTGCATTCACCCCTTTGGTGATACACATGATAGAGCAGTAAATTGAGCATAGCAATAGAGGGAGAGGGAAACTATCTAACGACTTAGTACTTGCCACCATGCATCTACGAAAGGGGCAGCATAAATTGAGTTAGTGTTAGTAATATTCTTTATATTTTATCGCACGGTAGACTAGTCTAACTATGTTCATATGCAGTTTTCGACAGAGAAAAGAAGCATTCTACCTGTTGGGGATATAACCGAGACGATATCTGATGAAAACGCAGATATTGCAGTTCTAGAAGAGCCAGAACATCTTACCTGGTACCATCATGGCCGGAGGTGGAAAAACAAATTCCGTAAAGTTATAGGTGTTGTTCACACCAACTATCTGGAATACGTGAAGAGGGAGAGAAATGGGTACATTCACGCATTTCTCTTAAAACATATCAATTCTTGGGTCACCGACATCTACTGCCATAAGGTTAGCAGTTTTATTTTCTATTCTGTTTACCGTCACCTCATTGTATTTCAAGCATTTCATTAAGTATTAACATCCAGTTGGTTTTATGAAACCTCTCAGTAAGCTGAATATCTTTATAGATGATTTCATGGATACATAGTCGCCAATTTAACATCGATAGCATACATGTAATTACCATATTTGTATAGCATTCAGACAAAGCTGGTCCATATTTTTTGGCAGTTATTGTCTACCTAGGGCTGCCCCACTTGTTATCTGCACCGTAAACCATTATGGCAACTGCATAATGCACTGCTGTAATGCATTCATGATTGGTCAATAAATTCATATATGTATTGGTACAAGAACATCATTCCATCCATGATTTGGTATGCAAACATGTGCTCCATTTTCTCTTCTTGAGGACAATAGTTTCTTTGTCTATTTTTTAATATTTTGTTATGTGCAGTTTCTGACCTTTTGTTGCCTGTGATGTTTATCTAGGTTATAAGATTATCGGGAGCAACTCAGGAAGTCCCGAGATCTGTAATTTGTAATGTTCATGGAGTAAACCCGAAATTTATTGAAATTGGCAAATTAAAGCATCAACAAATATCTCAAAGAGAGCAATCATTCTTCAAGGGTGCATATTATATTGGAAAGATGGTCTGGAGTAAAGGCTACACAGAGCTGCTCCACCTGCTTCAGAAGCACCAAAAGGAATTGTCTGGTCTCAAGATGGAGCTGTATGGCAGTGGAGAAGATTCAGATGAAGTTAAAGCATCAGCTGAGAAACTCAATCTGGACGTTAGAGTCTATCCTGGTCGCGACCATGCAGATTCAATATTTCACGAGTGAGATCCTGTGTTTTCCCTATTCCTTAATTTATCTTTTTTCCTGTGCACCAAAGGGGCCACACAAGCGTTTTGGTAGCTACTAGTGCTAGTTCGAGCTATTCATTTCATGACAAGTGCTTTATGTCATCAATTTATTTCTAATCCAGCTGAGTTATATTCTATTGTTTGTTTCAGCTACAAGGTTTTCATAAACCCAAGCACAACAGATGTAGTGTGCACCACAACTGCAGAAGCCTTGGCGATGGGGAAGATTGTGATCTGCGCAAACCATCCTTCGAACGAGTTTTTCAAAAGATTTCCCAACTGCCACATGTACAGCATGGAGAAAGAGTTTGTGAGGCTAACCATGAAAGCACTGACAGAAGAGCCGATCCCACTGACAGAGGAACTGAGGCATGAGCTTTCCTGGGAGGCGGCGACAGAGAGGTTTGTCAGGGTTGCGGATATCGCACCAGCCACGCCCGCCAAGCAGCACCCTTCCTCGTCGCAGCGTTTCATGTACATCAACCCGGATGAGCTGAAGAAGAACATGGAAGAGGCGTCGGCATTCTTTCACAACACCATCTCCGGGTTTGAAGCCGCCCGCTGCGTGTTTGGCGCGATACCGAACAGCCTGCAGCCCGATGAACAGCAGTGCAAGGAGCTCGGGTGGAGACCCCAGGGGCTATAGCCTTTCCACCTCCATGCCGTTGCCGTCGATCATACGAGTTTACAACTAATTGCAGTTCAGTTGGGGGGCTCAGGGAACTAACTCTGAAACGGAGACATCTGTGCTCTGAAAAGGATTGCCGTTTGACTTTTGACAGGCCCTTGCTTTGCTTTTCCGGTGTGATGAAACTGCAGTTTTCCTTGGTGGCGTCCATCAGGTTCCTCTAATGCATCATATCCGTGTCTGGCGATTGTGAAGTCTAACAGCAGGTGAGGAGTGCTCCTGTAAATTTGCAAAGTTGAAGTCACTTCCTCATGTGGCATGTATGCTCTGTAACATGCGTGACAAGTACTGCCGTGTAAAGCCCGCTTGTGTTCCGCAACAATTCCATGTGCTGCCGCTCTTCGCCCATCTGAAAAAGTCTTGTATGTATATATTGGCATATTGCTTCGTTCTTGTGTGCCACTTGTTAAAACCTGGAGTGTGCTTTTGGTCGGGTGGCCTACGTGCCGACTGCCGAGCAGCAGCAGCGGGAGCGAGCACCAACCAGCAAGCGATGACGTGAGGCGTCGTGTTTCCTTCTGGTAGCAATTGACCCCCGCTCGACGCATCATCCGTCCTATACACATATCTCCGTCCACCTCACACGACGATTCCGACCAAATTCATAGTCAAGACAAACACACGCACTAAAACGCGTCTACACACATCTGATTATATTTTTATACAGTAATAAAACATCTAATAATTCGAAATAGAGGGTTTACTTTTTTTATATATAGAGAAAATAAACAAAATAGTATAGCAGCATGAATACATGATTGATGACGCAGAAGCGGATATATGATATTCCGGCAGCAGGGAGAGGGAGAGGGGAGGGAGGGAGAATCTTGCAAAAGACTGGGGAATCTGGCGAGGGCAGCGGATAGGGATAACCATCGAAACCACGCACGCCGCCGAGTGAACAAGTCCTTCTCATTTTCTTTTTCCTCTTCTCTGCTCCGTCTTCACGTTGTTGTTCCGCAGCAACACCAACGCCTACACGGTTGCTTCCCTTCTCCCCCAGCGCCGGAATCTCGAGTCCCTCCTCTCCTCCCCCAGCGCCGGGCGGGTAAATCGCGACGGCGCCCTAGAGCCCCCGAGCAGGCGGGGGATGGAGGACCGCGGCGGCGGGGGCGGGGGCGGGCGGCGGGTGGGGGAGTACGTGCTGCTGCGCCCGATCGGGTCGGGAGCCTACTCGCAGGTCTGGCTCGGGAAGCACGTCGCGCGGGGCACCGAGGTGGCCGTCAAGGAGATCGCCATGGACCGCCTCAGCGCCAAGCTCCGCGACAGCCTCCTCTCCGAGGTCGACATCCTTCGCCGCATCACGCACCCCAACATCATCGCGCTCCACGACTCCATTAGGGTAGGGTACCTCTCTCTCTCTCTCTCTCTCTCTTGCGCAATTGCTTTCGATCTGTTACTTTTGTTTACTTGTTTATGCCGATGTCTGCTGTGCATTATTAGCCTGATATATGCTAGAATTGGGACCCGCTGATGGCGATCTCTAGTTCGATTTGGTTTGGAATGCTCGCTTGGTAGACAACCCAAGCAAAGGATACGTTGGAACTTGATGTCTCCACCCTCCTCCTAGTCCTATCCACATAGATTCAGGGAAAAAATTGAAGAATTGAGCAAAATTTAATTTTTATCCTCAGTAGTAGATTCCAGAAGAATAACTGTTTTTCCTTATTGACAATGAAGTGATATATGTCGTGTGTATGTCTTTTAGGATGGTGGGAGGATATATCTCATATTGGAGTATTGTCGAGGTGGTGACTTGTACGCATATCTTCTACGGCATAAAAGGGTTCCTGAAACTGTTGCTAAGCATTTCATTCGGCAGCTAGGCAAGTATCTTCCGCCATCTACCGTTCCTTCCCATGCTTGATTCATGTCATGTGCCTTGTTCATAAATCTTTTGTTTCTGCAGCATGTGGTCTGCAGAAACTTCGTGAAAGTAATGTGGTTCATCGGGATCTTAAACCACAGGTCAGTTATCGCTGTCAACTGTTGGTTTACATTTCTCTGTGTATTTCCTGATCAAGAGTCTCACAAAAGAAATGCTATCTCTCAATATAGTTGCTTGATAATTTTATCAAACCATTGAATTATGATTTTTTATGCTTGTCCAAACAGAACATTCTTCTTGTTTCAAATAATGGAACTTCCATCTTAAAGATTGCTGACTTCGGGTTTGCAAAGTGAGTTACTCCTGTTCTGTTTCATTCATTTTTGGAGATAGAACATTAGTTGCTACTTTCCTCACATGACCTTGATTTAGTGAACTGAATCACAAATCCCTGCTTTTAATCTTTGTTCTAGTGGATGTCATGTAACATAGTGTTAGAGCATCACTAGTAGTACCCTCAAACCCTCAAACAAGTTTTAAGGGTTGAGAATTTGCATTTTTTGGCACTTTTAAGGGTTGAAAAACAGGGGCAAAGACTAGAACCCTCAAACCCAACCCTTATAACAAAAACAGGGGCAAAAACAGGAGAGCTCGGGGCGGCGCGGCTGCCTCTGGCCCGTCTCGCCTCTAGCGCGGCGGCGAGGAGAGCTCGAGGAGGCCTGGGGCCGGCCTGCCTCTGGCTGCGGGAGGCGGCGGGCGGATGGGGGGCGGGGCGCGGCAGGCGGCCTGGTGCGGGGGCGGCGGCTGGGGGAGGTCGAGGGGGCGGGGCGCGGCGGCGGCTTGGGGCGGCGGGGGCGGTCGCGCGGCTCGGTCGGAATGGCGGCGGGCGGGTGGCCGGAATGGCGGCGGCGGTTGGGGACGGGGAAAAGTCCCTCCCGCGCGACGATGGAACGGTTTGAGGGCTGGGGTAGTTTTCGCTCCCCAACCCTCACTTCTACAGGTTGGGAGGGAGTTTGAGGGTTGGATCCTCAAATTTTTTTGAGGGTTTGAGGGTTAAGGGGTTCTAGTCTACGCGTTTTTTTGCTCGCAAACTGTAAAAAAGCAATTATTTTTTAAGGATTTGAGGGTTTGAGGGTACTACTAGTGATGCTCTTAGCATGCTACATATCATCAGAATGACATACGGCAACCTTCATTTCTTGCCGCTGCATTTCTTTGTGGGATCCACCAGCTTCTGCTTGTTTTTCACTGTTATTTGATTTTCTTTTCCCGAGCGACTAGCGCTATGTCAACTGATGTGGACCGGAATATTGGAATAGACACCATGCCATGGCCAAACGGGTCTGCTCCTTTCTTAACTGATGTGTATCCTGCACTAATAGGTCAGTGTTCAGTTTCAATTGCAAAATACTCCCTCCGTCTGGAATTACTTGTCGCTCAAATGGATGTATCTAGATACATCCATTTGAGCGACAAGTAATTCCGGACGGAGGGAGTAGCACACTGTCCAGTCCACTCCTTTCCTAACGCTTAATGGACTTGCGTCTTCCATTGGTAGATCCATTTACCTAGTTTAGCAAAAATGTGCAGTATCAGGTTCAAACATTTATGCAGTAACGCCTATAATCTGAATCGATATTGTGCCATTGCTGGAGAAAAAATATCCCACATTTTCTGAGAAAACCGCTGCAATATACAAAGTTTGTCTGCAATAATCTTGACAAAAAGAAAAACAGACCGGCAACCTTTAAAGTTACATCTGCTTCATTTTGAGATAGTTTTTGCAACATTTGAAAATTACTACATGCGTCCATGAACTCGCATATCGGCTTTCGCTACATGCTGCTGATCAAGTGGGTTTAATAATCGGCGAATGAGCTGTCAACTATCAGATAACTTCAGTATGTCAGGCGTATGATACTTTATCTGTTTTAGTTTCACCCATTTTGTATTTGTGTGTGTGAGCAGATTTTTGCAACCTTCTGGTCTAGCTGAAACACTCTGTGGTTCACCCCTTTACATGGCTCCAGAAGTCATGCAAGCTCAGAAGTATGATGCAAAGGTCGGAGCTTTTTCTTCTTCTGTTTCTATGTGGGGCTTTGTGATAGACTGTTACCTGTTCTTGACTTTGTGTTTCTTGCTCAATTTCTGACAGAACAGGCAGATCTTTGGAGCGTTGGTATTATCTTGTATCAACTTGTTACTGGGTCTCCACCTTTTAACGGGGATAGTCAAATCCAGGTTTATGTCATTTTTAACATGATATGATTACTTCAACATTGTTGGAATAGTATGTGCCTACAAGTGCTAATGGAAACTATTGTTACTTCATCAGTTGATGAAAAACATACTGAAGTCAGGTCAGTTACGATTTCCATCTGATTGTGAGTTGAGCCATGATTGCATTGACTTGTGCAGAAAGTTACTGCGAATCAGTTCAGGTACAAATCATTGTCTTTACTTGTATACAAACAATTTATGCCAGGCAGTAGGCACTTCCTCACGTCATTATTTCTTCTACTGCTACTTGTTTCCTTTTCCGGCATAAGTATTGCTACTTGGTGGGGTGAAGTATTCAGAAGTATTACTGTGATCTAACAGACATCTGGTCGAAAATGAATGGTACCATTCAAAAGTAAATTTGGGTGGCATTGTAATTGGTCCTTTTTTCTTCTCTTTGACTTCATTTGCATCCTTCCTGGATTTACTGACTCATTAGGCCTTAACAGTTACCATGCAAAATTAATAAATTGTATCAGAGTATTAATCATTGCTAGATGAAAACTACTCCCTCCGTCCCAAAATAAGTGTCACTTATTTTGGGACGGAGGGAGTATTATAACATATGAGTTGTGAATTAGGCTGTACCAGAGGAAGATAATTGTTTATTAATCCACAATTATTTTTTGCCTGTGCAATTTTAAGTTTTAAAGTCATCACAATGTTACGATATATATTAAGGAGTATTATAACATGTGAGTTGTGAATTAGGCTGTACCAGAGGAAGATAATTGTTTATTAATCCACAATTATTTTTTGCCTGTGCAATTTTAAGTTTTAAAGTCATCACAATGTTACCATATATATTAAGGAGTATTAATGGTACTATTCTAATCTGTGTCATTGATGCAGTGGAACGCCTTACAGTTGAAGAGTTTGTGAATCATCCATTTCTCTTTGAACATGCTCCAGAGACAATCTTGAGGTAACATCTGCTACTTTTGCTCTTCATACCACATCATGCAATGTGTTTGATATTATGTAGCGCATTGGCAGTCGGACACCGTCAGACACAAGAGATGGCCTTCCCTTGACGAAAAGCAGTCCAATGAGGCTTTCGAGCCAAAGTTCTCAAGAAGATTGTATGCCTTTTCCTTTAGATCTGTCAACTGGACAGGAGGAGAGTCCTGCTCCTGAGAGTAATGCCCCACTGAAATCTTATGGGTTTGCTACTAGTAAAAAGTTGGATAAAACTTCAGGCCAGAGTCCGTCGAAGCATACAGGTCTGTTCTCCAGATACATTATGGGCAATAATTATGCACCTAGCAGTCAGCGTCTGGACCATCCTGGTCAAAGGACCAAAGAAAGCAAGATTGGTGAAGGACATGGGGCTAAAGGTGTTTATCCAGAAGGTATCGAAGTCTTATCACACATTCCTTCATTATCATTGTGAATAGTTCTTACTGAATTCATTATTTTTTGCTTTGTAATGTAGATTCCCCTATCATTGATTCATTAGAGTTTGTAGATCAGGAATATGTCTTTGTGTCTGGACATGCGGAAGGATCCTCCTCTTCAACAAGTGCCTCTCTACAGCGCAATTTGCCGGCTAAATATGAGAATCCTTCTGTATCGCCACCAAACTTAGCTGCTCCGAGTGCACCAATGCCAATAAATGGCACTGCAATAAACAGGCAACAGTCTGCTGGAACTGGTAGCCTGGACAGTCATTGTTCTCCAATATCTGGTACTTCACAGGGATCTGCGTACCTGAGTGATGGCTTGGATCAACCACCATCTGATTATCTGACCAGGATTAGATTATTGGGGCAGTATGCTTCTACCATAGCGGAGTTGGTCAAAGAAGAGGTAAATTTATATGCTTGATGACTCTTTCGTCTTTGTTTCCTTGCTTTCCTTTTTAATTCTCTTATATTTTATTTCATCTCAACTTTTTGAGATGTTGGAACTTTTTGTTCAGATGTTTGTGTGCTTTTCTTACTGCGGCAAGCTATTATGTTTTTCTATCACATTGATCTGCCTCAAGTAAGCTTGTGAGCATTATCTATGTGACTGCTAACTTCTTTTTACGTCTTGTTGATCAACCACCCAAAATCTTTGAAGATAAAAGGTGGCAGGCACTTGGAGGCATTCTCGATCCAGCTAATTATTCTTGCAACCTGGAAGCAAGCAATTCACATATGCAATTCATATGCGGCTTCAGCTGCCAGAGAGAGTCCCTCACATGATATCACTATGAAGGGGCTTGATACTGACGCTCCCCATTTGCTTGTAAATTCTCAAATGGCTGATGAAGAATGCACACAGATTGAGAGGCAGTTTCTCACTGAAGTTGAACATGCGGAAGAACTTGCAAGCACTGTAGGGCAGATACCTGGTACTGTACCTTGCTTGGGGCTTGCTTGGGGCCGTGAGCCATTATCATCTGTTTTTCAAGACTTTCTTTTGTGCTGATAGTGGGCTATGCATGCAGATGCTACAGCGATGCCCGACGCGGTCGAAATAATATTTCAATATGCACTAGAATATGGGAGGCATGGTGGTGTAAGTACATCATGCTGTGTTTCATCCGAGAACCAACGTTGGTGTTTTACGATTTTGTCCGCCCACTCATTTTGTTTTCTTTCTGGTCTTGGTTGCAGGTTGTTGAGATGATGGGGAAAGTGGCGACGGCCATGTCGCGGTATACAAAGGCAATATGCTTACTGCGTTTTCTCCTGATCGAGGCACCATCGCTCGCCCTCAACCCGCCTTTGTCCCTGACTAGATCTGACCGACACCGACTGCGGACGTACATCGAAGCCCTCAATGCAAGGCTCAGCCAGTTGCAATGCCCGAGTCACTGACCGCTGCCGGTGGGCCTTCTTGGGGGCTGACTTGTACAATATTCTTTCATTTGTACATATATTTGTTGGCCCAAACGAGGGCGTGTAAGATAGCCACGCTAGAGATCGTGAGATTAGCGTCCGAATGTAGAGGAAATCCAGTGTAATTGCCCAAACTACAATCGTAACGTGAGGTGTGTGTGCGTGTGTTTTTAACTTATGCATGCTTTACCCTGTACCAATTAAGGCTTTAGCCATGGTCACGATGTAAACGGACTGCTTACTTGTTATTTACGTATTTCGTGGGCTGTTACACTATACTGAAGGTGTCGTACTGGCTGTCTATGGTTTACTGTTATTATACGCTGCCTGCCTCAACCTAGCTTATGATGGCCACTTGTGCCGCCAGTTCTTACAAGAGTATGGTTTGATCACAGCAGGAGATATCGAAACAGTAGGCTCTCTTACTTCCTTGGGTTTGCATCCGGCCATTCTGTAGCTGTGTTCCTGAGAATGGCGTTTTGGCACCCGGGAGTCATGGAGGCTGATTTTTTAAAAAAAATCAAAATTCGAATTTTTTGAATTCAAAAAATCTGAAAAAAATGTACAACTAAACAAGTGTGTAATCTGTGTGTATGTAAAATTTCAGGCGAAAATACTTTAAGACGCAGCCTATACAAAAAAGACAAAATCAAGGCTTGAGAGGATGAATAGTGTCATGTGTTAAAAAGCTTTAGATTTTTTTTTTTTTGCATAGCCCTTATTTCAACTTATTTACTTGTAAAAATTTACACACTTGTGTGTTATACCTTTATCTACCTATGTATTTTTTCAGATTTTTTTTGAAATGTTAAAATATTTTTTTTCAAAAAAATGAAGTTTGAATTTGAAGGCATTCATGGAGCTCGGCCTCCAAAAGCAATTTTGGTGTGTTTATCTCCTTTTTTTCTTTTTATTTTCTTTCTTTGGGTTTGCATCCACTTGTCCAAGATATTCTATGCATACTGTTGTTCCTTCATTTGTGGCTTGTTTGATAGGCTATGGTAAGCTCATACAAGCTCTACTGGCCTGAGATTTGGCTTACTCGCTGGAAGCATAATTGTTTTCTAAGATAGTTTTGATAATTGATCATAACATATGCATCATTGGATTAATGATCTTATTCAAGTATATTTGGAAAAAGGTTGAAACATGCCTTGGCTATAGGATTGTGAGGAGAAGCCCCTTGATGCAAGGAAAGGGATATGATTGGCTCAAGCTTCAAGCAAGAAGATTCTACATTGTACATTTGTGAGAAATCACTTTGATTTGATAGGAAAACCAATACTATTAAAAGGGGGTGGGATATTATGATGAATTGGTTGCTCAAGTGCTTAGAGGTAGCCACCAAAAAATACTCAAACATTCTCTCACAAAATATCTCTATCCACACGAGCAAAATCGGTGCCACCAACTATTTCTACTCGGCCCTACCGATTTTCCACTTGACAAATCATATGCCAAGCCTGTCACGACAGGTTTCCAAATAAAATAATTTATTGGAAATCAACCATGAGCGTCATCAGTGTAGAAAAATATTTTCCATTGATAGACTCATCTTGATACAGAAAATCAGCAGTACTTAATATTAAACAGAGTAGAGCAGAGATCGCTCTAGAAATTATTACAACATGTCCAAGTTTCACACATACGAATATGTTACTGTGGTAATGGGATATCTTTACTGCTTGTAATAAAAGGGGCACGTCACATCAGAGTAATGTGACATGACAATTACTACTACGCGCCAAGCGTCAGAGTGAGGCTTGATGATTTATTCGTGGTAACGAATGCGGTGAAATAATACAGTGGCAGACTCCAAGATCGCAAGACTGACTGGGACTCCTCTAGACATCGGACTCGCTATCGAATTCTTTCCATGATGTCTCCTTCATTCATATCTGGCCACATCAACAAGCAAACAGTTTGTATAAAAGATGAGATGCATGCAGTTAATTGTTAATATGCATGGTTCAGATCATAATTATCAAATAGGTGTGTTAGAAATAAAGTAAGTTAGTGGATAAATCGGCAGCAATCCTCCCGAGATATCCCAACAGAAAAATAAAAAGGCACCGATCGGGTGTCTGGAGCGACGCCTCAAAAGGTTAAAAAGTATTAACTTACCACCGTCGGGTGTCTAAGCGACACCTCATACATGGCATAAAAATAAATAACAAGCCATAGTCGGGCGTCTTAGCGACACCAGAGAAGGGGCATAAAAATAAATAACAAGGCGCAGTCGGGCGTCTTAACGACACCACAAAAAGGGCATACAACTAAATAACAAGCCGTAGTCGGGCATCTTAGCGGTACCATAGAAAGAGCATAAAAATAAATAACAAGACACAATCGGGCGCCTTAGGGACACCACAGAAAAGACATAAAATAAAGAGGAATTATCCGGGTGGTACAACCAACCTTCGGGATAATTTTAGAAGCAAGATGTTATTTTTTTTCCACAATACCGTTAGATATCCACAACCATTATTGTTCAACCAACTTGTACTCTAAGGACCGACTCTAAGACCGACACTTGACCTGTCAAACGACCGTCCTTAACCGCAGACACGGCTACTCGAATAGTTTTGACTCTGCAAAGGGTGTACTCTTTACCCATAGCCCACGGGTTCCGGTAGTCCATATGACTAATCCCACGTACGGTATTTTAGAAGCAGATACTCAAAATCAGCACGCACCCATTTTACCCCCGCGAAGCCCGACTTCACCCGGACTACGTTACCAGAGCAAAACCATAAGACGGGGAGGCTCCGACCTCGACTAGCATGAGATCAAACTTATACCGCGCGCTACAAGGGAGTGCCCTTCCTCTCGGTCCCAGACCGGAAACACCCATACCCCCTGACCGAATGACTCGATTTAGTCCAGGGCCATGGATACCTTCATCCCGACCCCTCTACTTGGTGTGCAACTGATAATAGGCCTATGACCAACTATACCGAATCCTCATTCAGGAAACTGTGGTAGCACGATAATGAAAGTAAGACACTGACAAGACTCGATCTAGGTCGATACTGGAGTTATTACTTCCTTCCCATCAAAATCATGCTCTTATCATGACCAGGCCATAACCTATCACGTTTCGCGTGACTAGGTTATCCACGATCTCTCACAACAATCACTTGACACAATCATGTTTTAACTTTGTTTATGAGAGATGCAATATGCAATGGATGAATGTTAAATTTTTGTTAGTGAGCAAACAACACATCAAAAGTTCGAACATGCTTGCCTGGTTCCACATAGTCGGGATCAAGCTCGGTGAAGTTAACGTCGATGTTTCCTTCGTCGAAATCTACGTCATACAACACATATCATCATAAGAGTTGAGGCCTATCTACTCTCTCCAAATAATTTTGAAATAAATCTGAAAATAAACTAGACCCTCAGAGCAAGATTTTGGAAAAGGAATCAATTCAAAAGCTGTTATAGATTATTAGTTATAAGCAAAACAAGATCAAGGACCATTTTGTAATAAAACAGAATCTATCGAGGGGCTAGTTTGAGAAAACTCAAAACGCCCGAAAGAAAATACGTTAACCTGCCGCAAAGACGGCTTCTGGCGAAAATGCCTTCGGGAGAAACGTTTCAAAAAGGAAAGAACCCTGACGAGGGGATCCCACACTGTCAGGTTAGAACTCACCAGCGCCAGAGGCGTGCGATGGTCGCTGTTGGGGAACGTAGTAATAATTCAAAATTTTCCTACGTGTCACCAAGATCAAACTAGGAGAAACCAGCAACGAGAGAGAAAGAGCATCTTCATACCGTTGAAGATCACAAAGCAGAAGCGTTACTATGAACGCAGTCGATGGAGTCGTACTCGCGGCGATCCGATCCAAACGCCAAACGTTCGGTGTCTCCGCGTTCAATACACCCTACAGCCCGGGGATGTCTCCTCCTTCTTAATCCAAAAAGGGTGAAGGAGAAGTTGAGGAAGAACACCGACATCACGACGGCGTGGTGGCGATGGAGCTTGTGGTTCCCGGCAGGGCTTCGCCAAGCACCGCGGAGGAGTGGTGGAGAGGTAGGGATGCGCCAAGGGGTGGTAATCTAGGTGTGTGCATCCCTCCCAAAACCCTCTCTGTTTGTAGGAGGGTGGGAGAGGGGGCCGGCCACCCTAGGGTTCCCCTAGGTGGGGGGGGGGGGTGGCAGCGGCCCTAGGAGGAGGGGGTGGCGGGGCCCTAGGGGTGGCTTGCCACCCAAGTCGGTGGGTGGCAGCCCCACGCCCTATGGTTTAGCCCTAGGTGCCTTGGCCCCTCCTCTCATGGTTCGCACCAGCCCACTAGGGGCTGGTTCCCTTCCACTTTCGGCCCATGCAGCCCTCCGGGATAGGTGGACCCTCCAGGTGGACCCCCGGTACCCTTTCCGTGGTCCCGGTACAATACCGATAAACCCCGAAACCTTTTCGGTGACCGAAACTAGACTTCCCATATATAAATCTTTACCTCCGGACCATTAAGTAACTCCTCGTGACGTCTGGGATCTCGTCCGGGACTCCGAACAACCTCAGTAACCACACATACAATTCCCATTAGAACTCTAGCATCACCGTACCTCAAGTGTGTAGACCCTACGGGTTCGGGAATCATGCAGACATGACCGAGACATCTCTCCGGCCAATAACCAACAGCGGGATCTTGATACCCATGTTGGCTCCCACATGTTCCACGATGATCTCATCAGATGAACCACGATGTCGAGGATTCACTCAATCCCGTATGCAATTCCCTTTGTCTACCAGTTTGATACTTGCCCGAGATTCGATCGTCGGTATCCCTATACCTTGTTCAATCTCGTTACCGACAAGTTTATTTACTCGTTCTGTAACACATGATCCCGTGGATACTCCTTAGTCACATTGAGCTCATTATGATGATGCATTATCGAGTGGGCCCACAGATACCTCTCCGTCACACGGAGCGACAAATCACAGTCTCGATTCGTGCCAACCCAACAGACACTTTCGGAGATACCTGTAGTGCACCTTTATAATCACCCAGTTACGTTATGACGTTTGATACACCCAAAGCACTACTACGGCATCCGGGAGTTGCACAATCTCATGGTCTAAGGAAATGATACTTGACATTATAAAAGCTCTAGCATACCAACTACACGATCTTGTGCTATGCTTAGGATTGGGTCTTGTCCATCACATCATTCTCCTAATGATGTGATCCCGTTATCAATGACATCCGATGTCCATGGTCAGGAAACCATGACCATCTATTGATCAACGAGGTAGTCAACTAGAGTCTCAGTAGGGACATGTTGTGGTCTATGTATTCACACATGTATTACGGTTTCCGGTTAATACAATTATAGCATGAACTATAGACAATCATCATGAACAAGGAAATATAATAATAACCATTTTATTATTGCCTCTAGGGCATATTTCCAACAGTCTCCCAGTTGCACTAGAGTCAATAATCTAGTTACATTGTGATGAATCGACCACCCATAGAGTTCTGGTGATGATCATGTTTCGGTCGTGGAAGAGATTTAGTCAATGGATCTACGACATTCAGATCCGTATGTACTTTACAAATATCTATATCTCCATCCTGGATGTATCCATGAATGGAGTTGAAGCAACGCTTGATGTGCTTGGTCTTCTTGTGAAACCTGGGCTCCTTGGCAATGGCAATAGCTCCAGTGTTGTCACAGAAGAGAGTCATCGGGTCCGACACATTGGGAATCACTCCTAGGTCGGTGATGAACTCCTTCATCCAGACTCCTTCCTGTGCTGCTTCCGAAGCAGCTATGTACTCCGCTTCACATGTAGATGCCGCCACGATGCTTTGCTTGCAACTGCACCAGCTGACTGCCCCACCATTCAAAATATACACGTATTCGGTTTGTGACTTGGAGTCATCCGGATCTGTGTTGAAGCTAGCATCGACGCAACCCTTTACGACGAGCTCTTCGGCACCTCCATAAACGAGAAACATATCTTTAGTCCTTTTCAGGTACTTAAGGATATTCTTGACCGCTGTCCAGTGATCCACTCCTGGATCACTTTGGTACCTCCCTACCAAACTTATGGGAAGGTTCACATCAGGTCCGGTACACAGCATGTCATACATAATAGAGCCTATGGCTGAAGCATAGGGGATGCTACTCATCTTTTCTCTATCTTTTGCCGTGGTCGGGCATTGAGCTGTGCTCAATCTCACACCTTGCAATACAGTCAAGAACCCCTTCTTGGACTTATCCATATTGAACTTCTTCAATATCTTGTCAAGGTATGTGCTTTGTGATAGACCAATGAGGTGTCTCGATCTATCTCTATAGATCTTGATGCCTAATATGTAAGCAACTTCTCCATGGTCCTTCATTGAAAAACACTTATTCAAATAGGCCTTTATGCTTTCCAAAAGTTCTATATCATTTCCCATCAGCAATATGGCATCCACATATAATATGAGAAATGCTACAGAGCTCCCACTCACTTTCTTGCAAATAAAAGCTTCTCCATAAGTCTGTACAAACCCAAATGCTTTGATCACCTCATCAAAGCGAATGATCCAACTCCGAGATGCTTGCACCAGCCCATAGATGGAGCGCTTGTCAGCATTTTTAGGATCGACAAAACCTTCCGGCTGTATCATATACAATTCTGTTGGAATTATGCCCTAGAGGCAATAATAAATATAGTTATTATTATAATTCCTGTATCAAGATAATCGTTTATTATCCATGGTATAATTGTATTGAATGAAGACTTATATACATGTGTGGATACATAGACAAAACACTGTCCCTAGCAAGCCTCTAGTTGGCTAGCCAGTTGATCAAAGATAGTCAGGGTCTTCTGATTATATACAAGGTGTTGTTGCTTGATAACTGGATCACGTCATTAGGAGAATCACGTGATGGACTAGACCCAAACTAATAGACGTAGCATGTTGATCGTGTCATTTTGTTGCTACTGTTTTCTGCGTGTCAAGTATTTGTTCCTATGACCATGAGATCATATAACTCACTGACACCGGAGGAATGCTTTGTGTGTATCAAACGTCGCAACGTAACTGGGTGACTATAAAGATGCTCTACAGGTATCTCTGAAGGTGTTCGTTGAGTTAGCATGGATCGAGACTGGGATTTGTCACTCCGTGTGACAGAGAGGTATCTCGGGGCCCACTCGGTAATACAACGTCACACACAAGCCTTGCAAGCAATGTGACTTAGTGTAAGTTGCGGGATCTTGTATTACGGAACGAGTAAAGAGACTTGCCGGTAAACGAGATTGAAATAGGTATGCGGATACTGACGATCGAATCTCGGGCAAGTAACATACCGAAGGACAAAGGGAATGACATACGGGATTATATGAATCCTTGGCACTGAGGTTCAAACGATAAGATCTTCGTAGAATATGTGGGATCCAATATGGGCATCCAGGTCCCGCTATTGGGTATTGACAGAGAAGTCACTCGGGTCATGTCTACATAGTTCTCGAACCCGCAGGGTCTGCACACTTAAGGTTTGACGTTGTTTTATGCGTATTTGAGTTATATGGTTGGTTACCGAATGTTGTTCGGAGTCCCGGATGAGATCACGGATGTCACGAGGGTTTCCGGAATCGTCCGGAAACGAAGATTGATATATAGGATGACCTCATTTGATTACCGGAAGGTTTTCGGAGTTACCGGGAATGTACCGGGAATGACGAATGGGTTCCGGGTGTTCACCGGGGGGGGGGGGGGGGGCAACCCACCCCGGGGAAGCCCATAGGCCTTGGGGGTGGCGCACCAGCCCTTGGTGGGCTGGTGGGACATCCCAAGAGGGCCCTATGCGCCAAGGATAGAAAATCAAAGAGAAAGAAAAAAAAGGAGGTGGGAAAGGAGAGAAGGACTCCACTTTCCAATCCTAGTTGGACTAGGATTGGAGGAGGACTCCTCCTCCCTTGGTGGCGCAGCCCTTGGGGCTCCTTGAGCCTCAAGGCAAGCCTCCCCTCCCTCCTCCTATATATATGGAGCAATTAGGGCTGATTTGAGACAACTTTTCCAAGGCAGCCCGACCACATAACTCCACGGTTTTACCTCTAGATCGCGTTTCTGCGGAGCTCGGGCGGAGCCCTGCCGAGATTAGATCATCACCAACCTCCGGAGCGCCGTCACGCTGCCGGAGAACTCTTCTACCTCTCTGTCTCTCTTGGTGGATCAAGAAGGCCGAGATCATCGTCAAGCTGTACGTGTGCTGAACGCGGAGGTGCCGTCCGTTCGGCACTAGATCATGGGACGGATCGCGGGACGGTTCATGGGACGGTTCGCGGGGCGGATCGAGGGACGTGAGGACGTTCCACTACATCAACCGCGTTCACTAACGCTTCTACTGTGCGATCTACAAGGGTACGTAGATCGGAAATCCCCTCTCGTAGATGGACATCACCATGATAGGTCTTCATGCGCGTAGGAAATTTTTTGTTTCCCATGCGACGTTCCCCAACAGTGGCATCATGAGCTAGGTTCATGCGTAGATGTCTTCTCGAGTAGAACACAAAAGTTTTTGTGGGCGGTGATGTGCGTTTTGCTGCCCTCCTTAGTCTTTTCTTGATTCCGCGGTATTGTTGGATTGAAGCGGCTTGGACCGACATTACTCGTACGCTTACGAGAGACTGGTTTCATCGCTACGAGTAACCCCCTTGCTCAAAGATGACTGGCAAGTGTCGGTTTCTCCAATTTTAGTTGAATCGGATTTGACCGAGGAGGTCCTTGTATAAGGTTAAATAGCAATTCATATATTTCCGTTGTGGTGTTTGCGTAAGTAAGATGCGATCCTACTAGATACCCATGGTCACCACGTAAAACATGCAACAACACAATTAGAGGACGTCTAACTTGTTTTTGCAGGGTATGCTTGTGGTGTGACATGGCCAACGATGTGATGTGATATATTGGATGTATGAGATGATCATGTTGTAATAGATAATATCGACTTGCACGTCGATGGTATGGCAACCGGCAGGAGCCATAGGGTTGTCTTTAAACTAACGTTTGTGCTTGCAGATGCGTTTACTATTTTGCTAGGATGTAGCTTTAGTAGTAATAGCATGAGTAGCACGACAACCCCGATGGCGACACGTTGATGGAGATCATGGTGTGGCGCCGGTGACAAGAAGATCGTGCCGGTGCTTTGGTGATGGAGATCAAGGAGCACGTGATGATGGCCATATCATGTCACTTATGAATTGCATGTGATGTTAATCCTTTTATGCACCTTATTTTGCTTAGAACGACGGTGGCATTATGAGGTGATCTCTCACTAAAATTTCAAGACGAAATTGTGTTCTCCCCGACTGTGCACCGTTGCTACAGTTCGTCGTTTCGAGACACCACGTGATGATCGGGTGTGATAGACTCAACATTCGCATACAATGGGTGCAAAATAGTTGCACACGTGGAACACTCGGGTTAAGCTTGACGAGCCTAGCATGTGCAGACATGGCCTCGAAACACATGAGACCGAAAGGTCGATCATGAATTATATAGTTGATATGATTAGCATAGGGATGCTTACCACTAAAACTATACTCAACTCACGTGATGATCGGACTTGAGCTAGTGTAAGTGGGTCATGAACCATTCAAATGACTAGAGAGATGTACTTTTTGAGTGGGAGTTTAGCAAGTAATTTGATTAAGTTAAACTCTAATTATCTTGAACACAGTCTAAGTCCACTTTGAATATATTTGTGTTGTAGATCATGGCTCACGCAACAGTCACCCTGAATTTTAATACGTTCCTAGAGAAAGCTAAGTTGAAAGATGATGGAAGCAACTTTGTAGACTGGGCTCGTAATCTTAAGTTGATCCTACAAGCTGGGAAGAAGGATTATGTCCTTAATGCTGCGCTAGGAGATGAACCACCCGCTACGGCTGACCAGGATGTTAAGAATGCTTGGTTAACACGTAAGGAGGACTACTCAGTAGTTCAATGTGCAGTCTTGTATGGCTTAGAACCGGGACTTCAACGTCGCTTTGAGCGTCATGGAGCATATGAGATGTTCCAGGAGTTGAAGTTTATCTTTCAGAAGAACGCCCGGATCGAGAGGTATGAGACCTCCGATAAATTCTATGCTTGCAAGATGGAGGAGAATTTGTCTGTCAGTGAACATGTGCTCAAAATGTCTAGGTACTCAAACCGTCTAGCTGAGCTGGGGATTGAACTCCCGCAAGAGGCTATCACCGACAGAATTCTTCAATCACTGCCGCCAAGCTATAAGGGCTTTGTGTTGAACTACAACACGCAAGGGATGAAAAAGTCACCCGGCGAGTTGTTTGCGATGCTGAAAGTCGCAGAGTCTGAACTCCGTAAAGAGCATCAAGTGTTGATGGTGAATAAGACCACTAGCTTCAAGAGAAACGACAAAGCCAAGAAGGGTAATTCAAAGAAGAGCGGCAAGCCTGTTGCCAATCCGACGAAGAAACCCAAAGCTGGACCTAAGCCTGAAACAGAGTGCTACTATTGCAAGGGTATGGGTCACTAGAAGCGCAACTGCCCCAAGTATCTGGCTGATAAGAAGGCGGCCAAAGAAAAATAAGGTATATTTGATATACATGTTATTGATGTGTACTTAACCGGCTCTCGTAGTAGTGCCTGGGTATTCGATACCGGTTCTGTTGCTCATATTTGCAACTCGAAACAGGAACTGCGGAATAGGCGAAGGCTGGCGAAAGATGAAGTGACGATGCGCGTAGGAAATGGTTCCAAGGTTGATGCAATCGCCGTCGGCACAGTTTCACTTCAGTTACCATCGGGATTAGTTATGAACTTGAATAATTGTTATTTAGTGCCTGCGTTGAGCATGAACATTATATCTGGATCTTGTTTATTGCGAGACGGTTACTCTTTTATGTCAGAGAATAATGGTTGTTCTATTCCTATGAGTAACATCTTTTATGGTCATGCACCCAGTGTGAGAGGATTGTTCATATTGAATCTTGATAGTGATACACATATACATAACATTGAGACCAAAAGAGTTAGAGTTAACAATGATAGCGCCATGTTTTTGTGGCATTGCCGCTTAGGTCATATTGGTGTAAAGCGCATGAAGAAACTCCATACCGATGGACTTTTGGAGTCACTTGACTTTGATTCACTTGACACGTGCGAACCATGCCTCATGGGCAAGATGACTAAAACTCCGTTCTCCGGAACAATGGAGAGTGCCTGTGACTTGTTGGAAATCATACATATCGATGTGTGCGGTCCGATGAGCGTGGAGGCACGCGGCGGGTATCTTTATTTTCCCACCTTCATTGACGATTTGAGTAGATGGTTATGTCTACTTAATGAAGCACAAGTCTTAAACATTTGAAAAGTTCAAGGAATTTCAGAGTGAAGTTGAAAATCATCGTAACAAGAAGATCAAGTTCCTACGGTCTGATCGTGGGGGTGAATATCTGAGTTTCGAGTTTGGTGCTCACTTAAGACAATGTGGAATTGTTTCACAGTTGACACCGCCTGGAACACCACAACGTAATGGTGTGTTCGAACGTCGTAATCGTACTTTATTGGAGATGATGCGATCTATGATGTCTCTTACCGATTTGCCGTTATCGTTTTGGGGTTATGCATTGGACACAGCTGCATTCACTTTAAATAGGGCACCATCAAAATCCGTTGAGACGACACCATACGAACTGTGGTATGGCAAAAGGCCAAAGTTGTCGTTTCTTAAAGTTTGGGGATGTGATGCTTATGTCAAAAAGCTTCAGCCTGAAAAGCTGGAACCCAAAGCGGAAAAGTGCGTCTTCATAGGTTACCCAAAAGAGACAGTTTGGTACACCTTCTATCTCAAATCCGAGGGCAAAGTGTTTGTTGCTAAAAACGGAGCTTTTCTCGAGAAGGAGTTTCTCTCGAGAGAATTGAGTGGGAGGAAGATAGAACTTGATGAGGTTGTCGAACCTCTCATCCCTCTGGATGGTGGCGCAGGGCAAGGGGAAATCCCTGTCGTTGCGACGCCGGTTGGGGAGGAAGTTAATGATGATGATCATGAAACTCCGGTTCAAGTTCCTATCGAACCACGCAGGTCGACGAGACCACGTGCTGCTCCAGAGTGGTACAGTAATCCCGTTTTGTCAATCATGTTGTTAGACAACAATGAACCTACAAATTATGAAGAAGCAATGGTGGGCCCAGATTCCAACAAATGGCTGGAGGCCATGAAGTCCGAGATAGGATCCATGTATGAAAACAAAGTGTGGACTTTGGAAGTACTACCTGAGGGCCGCAAGGCCATTCAGAACAAATGGATCTTTAAGAAGAAGACGAACGCTGACGGCAATGTGACCGTTTATAAAGCTCGACTTGTGGCAAAGGGTTTTTCACAAGTTCAAGGAGTTGACTACGATGAGACATTCTCACCCGTAGCGATGCTTAAGTCCGTCAGAATCATGTTAGCAATAGCTGCATTTTTCGATTATGAAATCTGGCAGATGGATGTCAAAACGACGTTCCTTAACGGTTTCCTTAAGGAAGAGTTGTATATGATGCAACCCGAAGGTTTTGTCGATCCTAAGAATGCTAACAAGGTGTGAAAGCTCCAGCGATCCATTTATGGACTGGTGCAAGCATCTCTGAGTTGGAACAAACGCTTTGATAAGGTGGTCAAAGCATTTGGGTTTATACAAGTGGTTGGAGAATCTTGTATTTACAAGAAAGTGAGTGGGAGCTCTGTGACATTTCTAATATTATATAGGGATGACATATTGCTGATTGGAAACAACGTAGAGTTTTTGGAGAGAATAAAGGATTACTTGAATAAAAGTTTCTCTATGAAGGACCTAGGAGAAGCTGCTTACATTCTAGGCATTAAGATCTACAGGGATAGATCGAAACGCCTGATAGGACTTTCACAAAGCACATACCTTGATAAAGTTTTGAAGAGGTTCAAAATGGAACAGTCCAAGAAAGGGTTCTTGCCAGTTTTACAAGGTACGAGATTGAGTAAGACTCAGTGCCCAACAACTGATAAGGATAGAGAGCATATGAGCACCGTCCCCTATGCTTCAGCCATAGGATCTGTCATGTATGCAATGCTGTGCACTAGACCGGACGTTAGCCTGGCCATAAGTATGGCAGGCAGGTTCCAGAGTAATCCAGGAGTGGATCACTGGACAGCGGTCAAGAATATCCTGAACTACCTGAAAAGGACTAAGGAGATGTTTCTCGTGTATGGAGGTGACGAAGAGCTCGCCGTAAAGGGTTACGCCGATGCAAGCTTTGACACAGATCCGGACGGCTCTAAGTCGCAGACCGGATATGTATTTATTCTTAATGGGGGTGCGGTAAGCTGGTGCAGTTCCAAGCAAAGCGTCGTAGCTGATTCTACATGTGAAGCGGAGTACATGGCTGCCTCGGAGGCGACTAAGGAGGGTGTCTGGATGAAGCAGTTCATGACGGATCTTGGAGTGGTGCCAAGCGCACTGAATCCAATAACCTTGTTCTGTGACAACACGGGTGCCATTGCCTTAGCAAAGGAACCACGGATTCACAAGAAGACCAGACACATCAAACGACACTTCAATCTCATCCGCGACTACGTCGAAGGGGAGGACGTAAATATATGCAAAGTGCACACGGATCTGAATGTAGCAGACCCGCTGACTAAACCTCTTCCACGGGCAAAGCATGATCAACACCAGAACTGTATGGGTGTTAGATTTATTACAATGTAATTCGCATGATGATGTGAATGCTAGATTATTGACTCCAGTGCAAGTGGGAGACTGTTGGAATTATGCCCTAGAGGCAATAATAAATATAGTTATTATTATAATTCATGTATCAAGATCACCGTTTATTATCCATGCTATAATTGTATTGAATGAAGACTTATATACATGTGTGGATACATAGATAAAACACTGTCCCTAGCAAGCCTCTAGTTGGCTAGCCAGTTGATCAAAGATAGTCAGGGTCTTCTGATTATATACAAGGTGTTGTTGCTTGATAACTCGATCACGTCATTAGGAGAATCACGAGATGGACTAGACCCAAACTAATAGACGTAGCATGTTGATCGTGTCATTTTGTTGCTTCTGTCTTCTACGTGTCAAGTATTTGTTCCTATGACCATGAGATCATATAACTCACTGACACCGGAGGAATGCTTTGTGTGTATCAAACATCGCAACGTAACTGGGTGACTATAAAGATGCTCTACAGGTATCTCCGGAGGTGTTCGTTGAGTTAGTATGGATCGAGACTGGGATTTGTCACTCCGTGTGACGGAGAGGTATTTCGGGGCCCACTCGGTAATACAACATCACACACAAGCCTTGCAAGCAATGTGACTTAGTGTAAGTTGCGGGATCTTGTATTACAGAACGAGTAAAGAGACTTGCCGGTAAACGAGATTGAAATAGGTATGCGTATACTGACGATCGAATCTCGGGCAAGTAACATACCGAAGGACAAAGGGAATGACATACGGGATTATATGAATCCTTGGCACTGAGGTTCAAACGATAAGATCTTAGTAGAATATGTGGGATCCAATATGGGCATCCAGGTCCCGCTATTGGGTATTGACCGAGAAGTCACTCGGGTCATGTCTACATAGTTCTCGAACCCGCAGGGTCTGCACACTTAAGGTTTGACGTTGTTTTATGCGTATTTGAGTTATATGGTTGGTTACCGAATGTTGTTCGGAGTCCCGGATGAGATCACGGACGTCACGAGGGTTTCCGGAATGGTCCGGAAACGAAGGTTGATATATAGGATGACCTCATTTGATTACCGGAAGGTTTTCGGAGTTACCGGGAATGTACCGGGAATGACGAATGGGTTCCGGGTGTTCACCGGGGGGGGGGGGGGGGGCAACCCACCCCGGGGAAGCCCATAGGCCTTGGGGGTGGCGCACCAGCCCTTGGTGGGCTGGTGGGACAGCCCAAGAGGGCCCTATGCGCCAAGGATAGAAAATCAAAGAGAAAGAAAAAAAAGGAGGTGGGAAAGGAGAGAAGGACTCCACTTTCCAATCCTGGTTGGACTAGGATTGGAGGAGGACTCCTCCTCCCTTGGTGGCGCAGCCCTTGGGGCTCCTTGAGCCTCAAGGCAAGCCTCCCCTCCCTCCTCCTATATATATGGAGCAATTAGGGCTGATTTGAGACAACTTTTCCAAGGCAGCCCGACCACATAACTCCACGGTTTTACCTCTAGATCGCGTTTCTGCGGAGCCCTGCCGAGATTAGATCATCACCAACCTCCGGAGCGCCGTCACGCTGCCGGAGAACTCTTCTACCTCTCCGTCTCTCTTGCTGGATCAAGAAGGCCGAGATCATCGTCAAGCTGTACGTGTGCTGAACGCGGAGGTGCCGTCCGTTCGGCACTAGATCATGGGACGGATCGCGGGACGGTTCGCGGGGCGGATCGAGGGACGTGAGGACGTTCCACTACATCAACCGCGTTCACTAACGCTTCTGCTGTGCGATCTACAAGGGTACATAGATCGGAAATCCCCTCTCGTAGATGGACATCACCATGATAGGTCTTCGTGCGCGTAGGAAATTTTTTGTTTCCCATGCGACGTTCCCCAACAAATTCTTCCTTAAGAAAGCCGTTAAGAATTGCCGTTTTGACGTCGATTTGGCAGATCTCATAATCATAAAATGCGGCGACTGCTAACATGATTCGGACGGACTTCAGCATCGCTACGGGTGAGAAAGTCTCATCGTAGTCAACTCCTTGAACTTGTCGATAACCCTTAGCGACAAGTCGAGCCTTATAGATGGTCACATTACCATCCGCCTCAGTCTTTTTCTTGAAGATCCATTTATTTTCTATGGCTCGCCGATCATCGGGCAAGTCCACCAAAGTCCATACTTTGTTCTCATACATGGATCCTATCTTGGATTTCATGGCTTCAAGCCATTTGTTTGAATTCGGGCCCGCCATCGCTTCTTCATAGTTCGAAGGTTCACTGTTGTCCAACAACATGAACGTGTCCTCGTGGACCTACGAAGTTCAGTAGTAACTTGATCCGAAGTTTCATGATCATCATCATTAACTTCCTCCCTAGCCATTGCAAGCACCCCAGAAACATTTTCCTGTGTTGCGCTACTCTCCGGTTCGAGAGGGGGTACAATTACCTCATCAAGTTCTACTTTCCTCCCACTCACTTCTTTCGAGAGAAACTCTTTCTCTAGAAAGGATCCATTCTTGGCAACAAAGATCTTGCCTTCGGATCTAAGATAGAAGGTATACCCAATAATTTCCTTAGGGTATCCTATGAAGACGCACTTTTCCGATTTGGGTTCGAGCTCTTCAGGTTGAATCTTCTTGACATAAGCATTGCATCCCCAAACTTTCAGAAACAACAACTTATGTTTCTTGCCAAATCATAATTCATACGGTGTCATCTCAACGGATTTAGATGGTGCCCTATTTAAAGTGAATGCGGCAGTCTCCAATGCATATCCCCAAAATGATAGCGGTAGATCAGTAACATGTTGGGGAATGTTGCATGGGAAACAAAAAATTTCCTACGCACCGAAGACCTATCATGGTGATGTCCATCTACGAGTGGAGATTAGATCTACGTACCCTTGTAGATCGCACATCGGGAAGCGTTAAGAAACGCGGTTGATGTAGTGGAACGTCTTCACGTCCCTCGAACCGTCCCACGAACCGTCCCGCGATCCGTCCCACGATCCGTTCCGATCTAGCGCCGAACGGACGGCACCTCCGCGTTGAGCACACGTACAACTCGACGATGATCTCTGCCTTCTTGATCCAGCAAGCAAGACGGAGAAGTAGATGAGTTCTCCGGCAGTGTGACGACGCTCTGGTGGTGGTGATGATCTACTCCTGCACAGCTTCGCCCGACCTCCGCAGAAATCCGATCTAGAGGTAAAACCATGTGGAATAGGCTAGAGTTGCATGTGGCAAAGTTGTGTCTCAAAAAGCCCTAAACCACCACTATATATAGGAGGGAGGGGGAGGGGCTAGCCTTGAGATACAAGGCCCTCAAGGTGCGCCGGCCGCCAGGAGGAGGAGGACTCCTCCTCCAATTCGGTTTGGGAAGGAGGAGTCCTCCTCTTCCTTCCCACCTCCCTCTTTCCTTTTTCTTTTTCTTTTCTTTTGGTATTTTATTACGTGGCGCCATAGCCCTCTTGGGCTGACTCCACTAGCCCAATAAGGACTTGTGGCGCCACCCTAGGGCCTTGGGCTCACTCCCGGGTGGGTGGGCCCCTCCTGGTGAACACCCGAAACCCATTCGTCACTCCCGGTACACTGCCGGAATTGCCCGAAACTTTCCGGTGACCAAATGAAACCATATTATATATCAATCTTCATTTTCGGACCATTCCAGAAACCCTCATGACGTCCGTGATCTCATCCGGGACTCCGAACAACATTCGGTAACCACATATATAACTGAACTATACTAAAACATCATCGAACCTTAAGTGTGCAGACCCTGCGGGTTCGAGAACTATGTAGACATGACCCGAGGCACTCCTCGGTCAATATCCAATAGTGGGACTTGGATGCCCATATTGGATCCTACATATTCTCCGAAGATCTTATCGGTTGAACCTCAGTGTCAAGGATTCATATAATCCCGTATGTCATTCCCTTTGTCATTCGGTATGTTACTGTTGGAAATATGCCCTAGAGGCAATAATAAATTAGTTATTATTATATTTCTTAGTTCATGATAATCGTTTATTATCCATGCTATAATTGTATTGATTGGAAACACAATACTTGTGTGGATACATAGACAAAACACTGTCCCTAGTAAGCCTCTAGTTGACTAGCTCGTTGATCAAAGATGGTCAAGGTTTCCTGGCCATAGGCAAGTGTTGTCACTTGATAACGGGATCACATCATTAGGAGAATCATGTGATGGACTAGACCCAAACTAATAGACGTAGCATGTTGATCGTGTCATTTTGTTGCTACTGTTTTCTGCGTGTCAAGTATTTGTTCCTATGACCATGAGATCATATAACTCACCGACACCGGAGGAATGCTTTGTGTGTATCAAACGTCGCAACGTAACTGGGTGACTATAAAGATGCTCTACAGGTATCTCCGAAGGTGTTCGTTGAGTTAGTATAGATCGAGACTGGGATTTGTCACTCCGTGTGACGGAGAGGTATCTCGGGGCCCACTCGGTAATACAACATCACACACAAGCCTTGCAAGCAATGTAACTTAATGTAAGTTGCGGGATCTTGTATTACGGAACGAGTAAAGAGACTTGCCGGTAAACGAGATTGAAATAGGTATGCGGATACTAACGATCGGATCTCGGGCAAGTAACATACCGAAGGACAAAGGGAGTGACATACGGGATTATATGAATCCTTGGCACTGAGGTTCAAACGATAAGATCTTCGTAGAATATGTAGGATCCAATATGGGCATCCAGGTCCCGCTATTGGATATTGACCGAGGAGTCTCTGGGTCATGTCTACATAGTTCTCGAACCCGCAGGGTCTGCACACTTAAGGTTCGACGTTGTTTTATGCGTATTTGAGTTATATGGTTGGTTACCGAATGTTGTTCGGAGTCCCGGATGAGATCACGGACGTCACGAGGGTTTCCGGAATGGTCCGGAAATGAAGATTGATATATAGGATGACCTCATTTGGTTACCGGAAGGTTTTCGTGCATTACCGGAAAAGTTTCGGGCTCATCGGTAGTGTACCGGGAGTGCCGGGAGGGGTGCCGGGGACCATCGGGAGGGGTGTCACGCCCCAAGGGGTCTCATGGGCTATGGGAAGAGATAAACCAGCCCCTAGTGGGCTGGAATAAGTTCCCACTAAGGCCCATAAGGTTTGAGAAGGAAAAAACACAAGGTGGAAAGAGTTTCCAAGTGGGAAGGTGGAATCCTACTCCAAGTAGGATTGGAGTAGGACTCCTCCACCTCCAATTTCGGCCAAACCTTTAGGTTTTGAGACTGCCTCCTCCCCTCCCTCCCACCTATATATACGGAGGTTTTAGGGCTGATTTGAGATGACTTTTCCACGACAGCCCGACCACATACCTCCACGGTTTTTCCTCTAGATCGCGTTTCTGCGGAGCTCGGGCGGAGCCCTGCTGAGACAAGGTCATCACCAACCTCCGGAGCGCCGTCACGCTGCCGGAGAACTCTTCTACCTCTCCGTCTCTCTTGCTGGATCAATAAGGCCTAGATTATCGTCGAGCTGTACGTGTCCTGAACGCGGAGGTGCCGTCCGTTCGGTACTAGATCGTGGGACTGATCGCGGGATTGTTCGCGGGGCGGATCGAGGGACATGAGGATGTTCCACTACATCAACCGCGTTCGCTAATGCTTCTGCTGTACGATCTACAAGGGTACGTAGATCACTCATCCCCTCTCGTAGATGGACATCACCATGATAGGTCTTCGTGCGCGTAGGAAAATTTTTGTTTCCCATGCGACGTTCCCCAACAGTGGCATCATGAGCTAGGTTCATGCGTAGATGTCTTCTCGAGTAGAACACAAAAGTTTTTGTGGGCAGTGATGTGTGTTTTGCTTCCCTCCTTAGTTTTTTCTTGATTCCGCGGTATTGTTGGATCGAAGCGGCTCGGACCGACATTACTCGTACGCTTACGAGAGACTGGTTTCATCGCTACGAGTAACTCCGTTGCTCAAAGATGACTGGCGGGTGTCAGTTTCTCCAACTTTAGTTGAATCGGAATTGACCGAGGAGGTCCTTGGATGAGGTTAAATAGCAATTCATATATCTCCGTTGTGGTGTTTGCGTAAGTAAGATGCGATCCTACTAGATACCCATGGTCACCACGTAAAACATGCAAACAACAAAATTAGAGGACGTCTAACTTGTTTTTGCAGGGTATGCTTGTGATGTGATATGGCCAACGATGTGATGTGATATATTGGATGTATGAGATGATCATGTTGTAATAGTTAATATCGACTTGCACGTCGATGGTACGGCAACCGGCAGGAGCCATAGGGTTGTCTTTATAACTAACGTTTGTGCTTGCAGATGCGTTTACTATTTGGCTAGGACGTAGCTTTAGTAGTAATAGAATGAGTAGCACGACAACCCCGATGGCGACACGTTGATGGAGATCACGATGATGGAGATCATGGTGTGACACCGGTGACAAGAAGATCGTGCCGGTGCTTTGGTGATGGAGATCAAGAAGCACGTGATGATGGCCATATCATGTCACTTATGAATTGCATGTGATGTTAATTCTTTTATGCACCTTATTTTGCTTAGAATGACGGTAGCATTATGAGGTGATCTCTCACTAAAATTTCAAGAAGAAATTGTGTTCTCCCCGACTGTGCACCGTTGCTACAGTTCGTTTCGAGACACCACGTGATGATCGGGTGTGATAGACTCAACGTTCACATACAACGGGTGCAAAACAGTTGCGCACGCGGAACACTCGGGTTAAGCTTGACGAGCCTAGCATGTGCAGACATGGCCTCGGAACACATGAGACCGAAAGGTCGAGCATGAATCGTATAGTTGATATGATTAGCATAGAGATGCTTACCACTGAAACTATTCTCGACTCACGTGATGATCGGACTTGAGATAGTGGATTTGGATCATGTACCACTCAAATGACTAGAGAGATGTACTTTTTGAGTGGGAGTTCTTAAGTAATATGATTAATTGAACTAATTGTCATGAACATAGTCTAATGGTCTTTGCGAATTACGATGTAGCTTGCGCTATAGCTCTACTGTTTTTATATGTTCCTAGAGAAAATTTAGTTGAAAATTGATAGTAGCAAAACTTTGCAGACTGGGTCTGTAAAACCGAGGATTGTCCTCGTTGCTGCGCAGAAGGATTATGTCCTTAATGCACCACTCGGTGTGCTGCACCTCGAGCGTCGTCTATGGATGCTATGAACATCCGACATAGACGTTTTTGATGACTACACGATAGTTCAGTGCAAAATACTTGATGGCTTAGAAGCAAGGCGCCGAAAACGTTGTAAAACGTCACGGAACATAAGTGATGTTCTAAAGAGATGAAATTGTGATTTCATGCTTGTGCCCTTGTTAAGAGGTACGAGACCTCCGGCAAGATTATTTGTCCACAAAGTAAAGGAGAAAGGCTCAATCGTTGAGCGTGTGCTCAGATTGTCTGAGTACGACAATCGCTTGAATCAAGTGGGAGTTAATCTTCCAGATGAGATAGTGATAGTTCTCCAAAGTCACTGCCACCAAGCTGTGAGAGCTTTGTGATGAACTATAACATATCAAGGATACATACAATGATCCTTGAGCGATTCGCGATGTTTGACACTACGAAAGTAGAAATCAAGAAGGAGCATCAATAGTTGATGGTTTGTAAAACCACTAAGTTTCAAGAAAGGCAAGGGCTAGAAGGGATACTTCGTGAAACGGCAAAACAGTTGCTGCACTAATGAAGAGACCCAAGATTAAACCCAAACCCGAGACTAAGTGCTTCTGTAATGAGGGGAATAGTCACTGAGGCGGAGCAACTCTAGGTACTTGGTAGATAAGAAGGCTGGCAAAAGTCAAGAGAAGTATATTAGATATACATGATGTTGATGTGTACTTTACTAGTACTCCTAGTAGCATGAGGGTATTGGATACCGGTTCGGTTGCTAAGTGATTAGTAACACGAAATGAAAGCTACGGCATAAACGGAGACTAGCTAAAGGCGAGGTGACGATACGTGTTGGAAGTGTTTCCAAGGTTGATATGATCAAACGTCGCACGCTCCCTCTACCATCGGGATTGGTGTTAAACCTAAATAATTGTTATTTGGTGCTTGCGTTAAGCATGAACATGATTGGATCGTGTTTATTGCAATACGATTATTCATTTAAGGAGAATAATGGTTACTCTATTTTCTTGAATAATCACCTTCAATGGTTTATTGAATCTTGATCGTAGTGTTACACATGTTCATGATATTGGTGCCAAAAGATACGAGTTGATGATGATAGTACCACTTACTTGTGGCACTGCCGCTTGAGTCATGTTAGTATAAATTGCATGAAGAGGCTCCATGCTGATGGATCTTTGTACTCACCTGATTTCGAATCACTAGTGACATGCGAATCATACCACATGAGCAAGGCCTTGTTTTCATTGAGATGAAATAAGATAGTAACTTGTTGGAAGTGATACATTTTGATGTATGCAGTCCAATGGGTGCTGAGGCATGTAGTGGATATCATTATGTTCTTACTTCACTGACGATTTGAGTAGATACAGGAGTATTTACTTAATGAATCACAAGTCTGAAATGTTGAAAAGTTCAATTCCGTTTCAGAGTGAAGTTCGTCGTAACAAGAGGATAAACTGTCTACGATATGATCATGGAAATGAATGTCTGAGTTACGAGTTTTGGTACGCAGTTAAGACAATGTGGAAATTGTTTTGCAGTTCATGCCACCTAGAACATCGTAGTGTGATGATGTGTCTGAACGTCATAGCCACACACTATTTGGTATGGTGCATACTATGATGTATCTTATCGAATTATCACTATCGTTTATGGGTTATGCATTAGAGACAACCGCACTCACTTTAAATAGGGCACCGCGTATTTCCGTTGAGATGACACAGTATAGACTGAGGTTTAGAGAAATCTAAACTGTCGTTTCTTGAAAGTTTGGGGTTTCGACACTTATGTGGAAAAGTTTCAGTCTGATAAACTCGAACCCAAAGCGGATAAATGCTTCTTCATAGGGTATCCAAAACAGTTGGGTACATCTCCTATCTCAGATCCGAAAGCAAAGTGTTTGTTTCTAGAAACGGATCCTTTCTCGAGGAAAGGTTTCTCTCGAAAGAATTGAGTGGGAGGGTAGTAGAACTTGATGAGGTTATTGAACCATCACTTCAACCAGTGTGTAGCAGGGCGCAGGAAGTTGTTCCTGTGGCGCCTACACCAATTGAAGTGGAAGCTGATGATGGTGATCATTGAGCTTCGAATCAAGTTACTACAAACCTCGTAGGTCGACAAGGTCGCGTACTGCTGCAGAGTAGTACGGTAACCCTGTCTTGGAGGTCATGTTGTTGAGCAACAGTGAACTTACGAGTTATGGAGAAAGCGATGGTGGGCCCAGATTCCGACAAATGGCTGGAAGCCATGAAATCCGAGAGAGGATCCATGTATGAAAACAAAGCGTAGACTTTGAAAGAACTACTTGATGGTCATAAGACTATTGAGTAAAGATGGATCTTTAAAAGAAGACAGACGATGATGGTGATAAGTCACTATTAAGAAAAGCTCGACTTGTCGCAAAGATGTTTTCGACAAGATCAAACAGTTGACTATGATGAGACTTTCTCACTCGTAGCGATGCTAAAGGTCTGTTAGAATTATGTTAGTTGTTGATGCATTATTTATGAAATATTGCACGTAGGACGTCAAAACATTGTTTTCTCGACGGTTTCCTTGAGCAAACATTGTATGTGATACAACCAGAAGGTTTTGTCGATCCTAAAGATACTAGCAAGTATGCACGCTCCAGCGATCCTTCAATGGACTGGTGCAAGCATCTCGGAGTTGGAATATATATACTTTGATGAGATGATCAAAGATTTTGGGTTTGTACAAGGTTTATGAGAAACTTGTATTTCCAAAGAAGTGAGTGGGAGCACTATAGAATTTCTGATAAGTATATGTGGTTGACATATTGTGGATCAGAAGTAATGTCGAATTTCTGTAAAGCATACAAGGTTGTTTGAAATGAGTTTTTCAAAGGAATACCTAGATTGTGCTACTTGAACGTTGAGCATCAAAGATCTATGGAGATAGATCGAAAGCGCTTAATAGAAGTTTCAACAAGATGCATGCCTTGACAAGTTTTTGAAAAAGTTCAAAATAGACCAGCAAAGAAGGAGTTCTTGGTTGCGTTGTGAGGTGTGAATTTGAGTAAGACTCAAAACCCGACCACGGCAGAATAAAGAGAATAGACGAAGGTCGTCTTCTATGCCTTAGCCGTAGAATCTAAAGTATGCCATGCTGTGTACCGCACCTGAAGTGTGCCTTGACTCAAAGTATGTTGAGAGGTACAGAGAGTGATCCATGATTGAATCACTAGCAGCGGTCGAAATTATCCTTAGTAACTAATGGACTAAGGAATTTTTCTCGATTATGGAGGTGGTTAAAGAGTTCGTCGTAAAGTGTTACGTCGATGCAAGCTTTGACACTAATCCGAATAACTATGAGTAGTGAAACAGATTCGTATAGTAGAGTAGATATTTGGAGCATTTCCGAATAGCACGTAGTAGCAGCGTCTATAAGATGACATAAATATTTGTAAAGAACGCACGGATCTGAAAGTTTCAGAACCGTTGACTAAAACCTCTCTCACGAGCAAGACGTGATCAGACCCCATAACTATATGGGTGTTGGATTCGTTGGAATCACATGGTGATGTGAACTAGATTATTGACTCTAGTGCAAGTGGGAGACTGTTGGAAATATGCCCTAGAGGCAATAATAAATTAGTTATTATTATATTTCTTAGTTCATGATAATCGTTTATTATCCATGCTATAATTGTATTGATTGGAAACACAATACTTGTGTGGATACATAGACAAAACACTGTCCCTAGTAAGCCTCTATTTGACTAGCTCGTTGATCAAAGATGGTCAAGGTTTCCTGGCCATAGGCAAGTGTTGTCACTTGATAACGGGATCACATCATTAGGATAATCATGTGATGGACTAGACCCAAACTAATAGACGTAGCATGTTGATCGTGTCATTTTGTTGCTACTGTTTTCTGCGTGTCAAGTATTTGTTCCTATGACCATGAGATCATATAACTCACGGACACCGGAGGAATGCTTTGTGTGTATCAAACATCGCAACGTAACTGGGTGACTATAAAGATGCTCTACAGGTATCTCCGAAGGTGTTCGTTGAGTTAGTATAGATCGAGACTGGGATTTGTCACTCCGTGTGACGGAGAGGTATCTCGGGGCCCACTCGGTAATACAACATCACACACAAGCCTTGCAAGCAATGTAACTTAATGTAAGTTGCGGGATCTTGTATTACGGAATGAGTAAAGAGACTTGCCGGTAAACAAGATTGAAATAGGTATGCGGATACTAACGATCGAATCTCGGGCAAGTAACATACCGAAGGACAAAGGGAATGACATACGGGATTATATGAATCCTTGGCACTGAGGTTCAAACGATAAGATCTTCGTAGAATATGTAGGATCCAATATGGGCATCCAGGTCCCGCTATTGGATATTGACCGAGGAGTCTCTGGGTCATGTCTACATAGTTCTCGAACCCGCAGGGTCTGCACACTTAAGGTTCGACGTTGTTTTATGCGTATTTGAGTTATATGGTTGGTTACCGAATGTTGTTCGGAGTCCCGGATGAGATCACGGACGTCACGAGGGTTTCCGGAATGGTCCGGAAACGAAGATTGATATATAGGATGACCTCATTTGGTTACCGGAAGGTTTTCGTGCATTACCGGAAAAGTTTCGGGCTCATCGGTAGTGTACCGGGAGTGCCGGGAGGGGTGCCGGGGACCATCGGGAGGGGTGTCACGCCCCAAGGGGTCTCATGGGCTATGGGAAGAGATAAACCAGCCCCTAGTGGGCTGGAATAAGTTCCCACTAAGGCCCATAAGGTTTGAGAAGGAAAAACACAAGGTGGAAAGAGTTTCCAAGTGGGAAGGTGGAATCCTACTCCAAGTAGGATTGGAGTAGGACTCCTCCACCTCCAATTTCGGCCAAACCTTTAGGTTTTGAGGCTGCCTCCTCCCCTCCCTCCCACCTATATATACGGAGGTTTTAGGGCTGATTTGAGACGACTTTTCCACGACAGCCCGACCACATACCTCCATGGTTTTTCCTCTAGATCGCGTTTCTGCGGAGCTCGGGCGGAGCCCTGCTGAGACAAGGTCATCACCAACCTCCGGAGCGCCGTCACGCTGCCGGAGAACTCTTCTACCTCTCCGTCTCTCTTGCTGGATCAAGAAGGCCGAGATCATCGTCGAGCTGTACGTGTGCTGAACGCGGAGGTGCCGTCCGTTCGGTACTAGATCGTGGGACTGATCGCGGGATTGTTCGCGGGGCGGATCGAGGGACGTGAGGACGTTCCACTACATCAACCGCGTTCACTAACGCTTCTGCTGTACGATCTACAAGGGTACGTAGATCACTCATCCCCTCTCGTAGATGGACATCACCATGATAGGTCTTCGTGCGCGTAGGAAATTTTTTGTTTCCCATGCGACGTTCCCCAACAGTTACTTGCCCGAGATTCGATCGTCGGTATCCGCATACCTATTTCAATCTCGTTACCGGCAAGTATCTTTACTCATTCTGTAACACAAGATCCCGTGACTTACACTTAGTTACATTGCTTGCAAGACTTGTGTGCGATGTTGTATTACCGAGTGGGCCCCAAGATACCTCTCCGTCACACGGAGTGACAAATCCCAGTCTTGATCCATACTAACTCAACGAACACCTTCGGAGATACCTATAGAGCACCTTTATAATCACCCAGTTACGTTGTGAGGTTTGATGCACACAAGGTATTCCTCTGGTGCCAGTGAGTTATATGATCTCATGGTCATAGGAACAAATACTTGACACGCAGAAAACAATAGCAATAAAACGACACGATCAATATGATATGTTCATAGTTTGGGTCTAGTCCATCACATGATTCTCCTAATGATGTGATCTAGTTATCAAGTGACAACACTTGCACATAGCCAGAAAACCTTGACTATCCTTGATCAACTGGCTAGCCAACTAGAGGCTTGCTAGGGACATTGTTTTGTCTATGTATCCACACATGTATCTATGTTTTCATTCAATACAATTATAGCATGGATAATAAACGATTATCTTTAAACAGGAAATATAATAATAACTATTTATCATTGCCTCTAGGGCATATTTCCAATAGTCTCCCACTTGCACTAGAGTCAATAATCTAGTCCTCACATCGCCATGCGATTTACATTGTAATAAATCTAACACCCATAAAGTTCTGGTGTTGATCATGTTTTGCCCGTGGAAGAGGTTTAGTCAGCAGGTCTGCTACATTCAAATCCATGTGCACTTTGCAAATATTCACGTCCTCTCCTTCGACGTAGTCGCGGATGAGGTTGAAGCGTCGTTTGATGTGCCTGGTCTTCTTGTGAAACCTTGGTTCCTTTGCTAAAGCAGTGGCACCAGTGTTGTCACAGAACAGAGTTATTGGATTTAGTGCGCTGGGCACAACTCCAAGATCCGTCATGAACTGATTCATCCAGACACCCTGCTTTGTTGCCTCCGAGGCAGCCATGTACTCCGCTTCACATGTAGAATCTGCTACGACGCTTTTCTTGGAACTGCACCAGCTTATCGCATCCCCATTAAGAATAAATACGTATCAGGTCTGAGACTTAGAGTCATCCGGATCAGTGTCAAAGCTTGCGTCGACGTAACCCTTTATGACGAGCTCTTCGTCACCTCCAGAAACGATAAACATTTCCTTAGTCCTTTTCAGGTACTTTAGAATATTCTTGACCGCCGTCCAGTGATCCACTCCTGGATTACTCTGAAACCTGCCTGCCATACTTATGGCCAAGCTGACATGTGGTCTAGTGCACACCATTGCATACATGATAGAACCTATGGCTGAAGCATAGGGGACGGAACTCATTTGTTCTCTATCTTCCACAGTTGCTGGGCACTGAGTCTTACTCAATTTTATACCTTGTAACACTGGCAAGAACCCTTTCTTGGACTGATCCATTTTGAACTTCTTCAAAACTTTATCAAGGTATGTGCTTTGTGAAAGTCCTATCAGGCATCTCGATCTATCCCTATAGATCTTAATGCCTAGAATGTAAGCAGCTTCTCCTAGGTCCATTGAGAGACTTTTATTCAAGTAATCCTTTACACTCTGCAAAAACTCCATGTTGTTTCCAATCAGTAATATGTCATCCACATATAATACTAGAAACGCCACAGAGATCCCACTCACTTTCTTGTAAATACAAGATTCTCCAACCACTTGTATAAACCCAAATGCTTTGATCACCTCATCAAATCGCTTATTCCAACTCCGAGATGCTTGCACCAGTCCATAAATGGATTGCTAGAGCTTGCACACTTTGTTCGCATTCTTTGGATCGACAAAACCTTCGGGTTGCATCATATACAACTCTTCCTTAAGAAAACCGTTAAGGAATGTCGTTTTGACATCCATCTGCCAGATTTAATAATCGAAGAATGCAGCTATTGCTAACATGATTCGGACGGAATTAAGAATCGGTACCGGTGAGAACGTATCATCGTAGTCAACTCCTTGAACTTGTGAAAAACCCTTTGCCACAAGTCAAGCTTTATAAATGGTCACATTACCATGTGCGTCCGTCTTCTTCTTAAAGATCAGTTTGTTCTGAATAGCCTTGCGGCCTTCAGGTAGTACTTCCAAAGTCCCCACTTTGTTCTCGTACATATATCCCATCTCGGACTTCATGGCCTCCAGCCATTTGTTGGAATCCGGGCCCACCATCGCTTCTTCATAATTCGCAGGTTCACACCCTAATTGATAAGACACGATTACCGTACCACTCATGAGGAGTACTTGATCTTGTCGACGTGCGAGGTCCGATATAAACTTGATTCGAAGTTTCATGATCATCATCATTGATACGTCCATTTTGCATCATGCTTTCATGTTGATATTTATCGCTTTTTGGGCTGTTATTACACTTCACGGAACAATACTTATGCCTTTTCTCTCTTATTTTGCAAGGTTTACATGAAGAGGGAGAATGCCGGCAGCTGGAATTCTTGCCTGAAAAAGGAGCAAGTTTGAGATGCCTATTCTGCGCAACTCCAAAAGCCGTGAAAATCAACGTGGATTTTTTTGGGATTTATAAAAAATACTGGGCCGAAGAAGTGCCGAAGGGGCGCCAGCAGAAGGCCACAAGCCTGCTAGGCGCGCCCCCCTGGCCGCGCCTAGGGGGCTTGTGGGCTCCCACTTGGCCCTCTGGCTCCCCCCTTTTGCTACAAGAAGGGTTTCGGTCTGGAAACATTCAAGGAGAGGCTTTTCGGAGGATTCGCCGCCGCCACGAGGCGTAACTTGAGCAGAACCAACCTAGAGCTCCGGCAGGACGATCCTGTCGGGGAAACTTCCCTCCCGGAGGGGGAAATCATCGCCATTGTCATCACCAACACTCCTCTCATGAGAGGGGATTCGTCAGCATCAACATCTTCATCAGCACCATCTCATCTCCAAACCCTAGTTCATCTCTTGTAACCAATCCCCGTCTCGCGACTCGGATTGGTACTTGTAAGGTTGCTAGTAGTGTTAATTACTCTTTGTAGTTGATGCTAGTTGGATTACTTGGTGGAAGATTATATGTTCAGATCTTTGATGCTACTCATTACCTCTCTGGTTGTAACATCCCAAAATTTATAAATTTTGGCATGTTAATATAATAATTATTAGATTGTTTGTTTGTTTGCCTGAGTGATTGAAACTTGTGTGAAATCTGAAACTTTTCAAAACTTTTGAATGAGAGGGAATAAAATGACTTTCCCCTTCTCCGGTGAATTCAAATTTAATCTTTTAAAAGCAAAGAGAGAAGATGACATGACTTCTTCAACTATAAAGAGTTTGAACGGAGATATTTGCATTGAATTCTTTTGCATTTCCATTCGTTTTCCTCGCGCAAGAAATGCCGGGAAATACATTCTAGAGAGGAGGAACATGACCCTCAAACCCACGGGCATTTTGAAAGTTATTTGAACCCTAAAACTTAGAGGGTCATTTGAAAATTATTTGCAAAAGAAAATAAACCTTTTAGGCAATTTTGTGAAAATAATTTTTTCTGAAGTTTTTATTTTTGCCATGGAAAAATGCCCATCATTTATATTTTATTTTTCTGATAATTTTAGCATATAGAAACTCTTTATTTCGAATTGATTTGAATTCCCTTTTATCGTTTTAGTTTCCTAGTTTTAAAAATAGGAAAGGAATCCCTTTTAATTGGAAACCCCTGCTGGCCCATTACGACCTTTCCTATTTTTGGCCCAACAGAGATCATCTCCTACCTCTCTCCTTCCTCACGTTACAAGAGTTTCCATCCATGGAGGAAGGAATTCCCTCCTTCCCGATCTCCCTCTTCTTTCCTTCCGGACGCCATCCGAGACCGCCTATAAATTCCCACCGTCCTCCTCTCTCCATTTTTCCCGAGAGAACCCCCTCTCCTCGCCTCTAGCTCGCGCGCCACCATCACCCCGTCGGTCACCAGAGAACTCACAGGAGCTCCCCACCGTCGGCCCCCTGCACCCACCCCTCCCTGCCGAGCCCTCCCCACCCCTTCGGCAACCCCTCCTCCTCCGCCGCCCCACCCCACCCCCTCCACCTCACTGCATCCCTCCCCATCACCACGACCAGCGAGCAGGAGCACCGCCAGCAGTTTTCCCGTCGGCACCCCCCTGCAGCCCTCCCTCCACCTCGCCTCCCTCCCCCCTGGAGCCTCGCCACCCCACCCCTTCCCCACCCCCCGCCGGAGTACCCCCACCCTCGCCGGAGAAGGCTCCAGCACGGGAGCAACTCCAGCCACGGGAGCAACTTCCATCACGGTAAGGCACCCTCCTTTTTTTTTCTTTTACTTGTTTTGTTTTTAGTTTTACCCTTAGATCTATTTTCAACGGTGTAGATTAGAGTAGATAACCTTTCGGTTTTTAAACAAAAACCGCACTGGTTGTTATTCACTTAACTTTTAGCCAGAGAACTTTTTCTTATTTAGCGGCCATTCGCTGTTTAGCCTATGCAGCAAACACCCCTTAGCCAATCAGTGAGCGCCACGTGTCTGTAGCAATTATTCTCTTTTTCTGTCTAGTTCCAAAAACAGCAAAGTTTCTGTTTTGTTTTGGCCATAACTTTTGATCCCGAAGTCCAATGATAGTGATTATTTTTCCAGTAGCTCACAAATTTCCTGTAGTTTTTAAAAACATATAATTTGGCTATGTTTGAAATTTTCAAATTTGAGTTAGATCAGATTTAGTTTAAAACTTGTTTTGCCTATTCCAGGAGTTTAGAAATAGCTTTTAATTTTATTCCTTTTGGTACTGATCACTAGTGATCTTGTTTATCAGTGGTAAAAATTTCAGATTTGTTTGAGTATTTTAGCTCACTGTTTCTTGTGAAACAATTTCTGTTTCACCTCTTTTAGGATTTCGACTAATTCCTTTTCTATTTCTTTGTTTTAAAATATTTTCTTTATTATTTCAGAAATATTATTGTTTTGTTTATGTTAGTTAACAGTAGTTTTGCAACAAGTTTTTATTTTATTTTTATTTGTTTTCATGAAATCAATTCTAGTTCCTTAGTATCTTGCAATTGGTTTCCCCTTTGTTTCAAATCCCGTTTGGAAGTACTTTCAAATAGTTTTGTGAAAAATATTTTATTTTATCTTAGTTAAATTTGTATCTTGGTTCCTTGTTATTATTTTCTGTTGAACAAAAACCATTTAATGTTTGATGTAGTAGAAGACTCCCTAGTCTTATTTGAAGTTTCTTTCGGATTCCTATTCGCTTTCTCTTTTGTTTTGATTGTTAGAATGATTGCTAGTATGAGTGCTTATGTGAATGATATGTTTGTTATATAGATTTCATCGGAGAGTGACGAGTAGTCTATCAAGTTATTTCTCGAGAAATTCTTCTTCGTCAGCATCACCAAGCAAGTCACTTTGATCATACTATCACCTATGTTTTATGCATCGTAGTTCTACCATCCTATGCCCAAATTGCATGCTGTTTAGGTACTTGGAAATTTTAGTATAGGTTGTAGTATCATTTGGTAGGCACCCAACAACCCCGATACTTGGCCCCGGGATGACAATTTTCATATTGCTATGCTTGAGTAGACGAGATTTCGGTTGAGTGCATAACACGAGTGATGCGAGGTTGATTAAATAATCAAGACCGGTTAAGACAAGATTTTCAAGACCTCGGACGCAATGCAACTCTGGGTGAAGGACGGTTGATCGGCTCCCTGGAGAACCCAGTGGATGACCCGGGATGCTGGAGAGGCCATGACATCCTGCGGAAAGCTTCACCCAGGCTCAAAGAGACGGACGGATATTTTCAAGACCCAAGGCTTACCTGCACAACCACAAGTCATTATGGGCTCTGGCTTGGTTGGACAACGCGGCGACTCTGGACAGGCGGTGCTAGCAGATGTAGAAGAACGGTAGGAATGGATGGGCACCGACAGGGATTCAGAGGGACCCGTTGAAGGACCATGTTTTGATCATCTGGTCTTCAAACACCCTGAAGTGCGAGGACATACACGGAGGCGATCAAATCTTGTGGGGAACGTGTGCAAAACTCTGCAGAGTACTCAAACCTAATCGATTAGCCGTGTCCATGGTCATGGACAACTTGAGCCATACTTAAGAAAGCCTTGATAACTGCACCTATTGGCTTCACGATGACCAGAACAAAGAATTCCGAAAGAAGAGAAAGTACACTCGGAAAGGGCAAATCTCTGCAGATAAGGATCTGAGTCATATCTCATGTTTTAAATGCAAGACGTTAGGTGACTTTGCCAATTTGTGCCCAACAAGGAAGCGGGAAACCCGAGGAGCAAAGAACAAACACCAAGAAGCCTCGAGATAGGTCGAAAGTCATTTCTCTTCGTTGCAAGGAAGCAGGACATTATGCTACTAATTGTCCACAGTGGAAGAAAGCTAAAGATGGAGTAGTTAAGTGTAACATGAAGTCCTCTTGTTATCAGGAGCTTATGGAGTTAAAGTTTGTAACGGAAGTCTCTGAGATTGTAATAACTTCATGAGTCAATAAAAAAATGTGTGTCACGATTGCCTATGTTGAAAACTATAGGCGTTGTTTCTCTTCGAGCAAAGATCTCTGAACATTTATGAGGATATGAGAAAATATGGTCTATGCATGCATGAATATATTTCATTTTAAGTGTGGTAGTATTGGTAAAACCATAGGATCCGATGAGTAGGAATGTACCATTCATACCAAGGAGACACATACATTCCTCTAAGTACCCATTTTTTGACCACCTGCAGATGACAACCCTCTACGAGTCCTTCCTTAAGGGCCCAGAAACGATCATGACCCTGACTAGTGATCATGATTACCCGAAAATCCTAAAGGACATGATGAAGCACCTTCATCTTGAAGGAGATGCAGTCTACAAAGGATACCCATTCATGGAAAGTGGAGTGGAACTTTGGTATGTGGAAGTACACCTCCACCATGTGAAAGGAGTTTGTCCAAAGAGTATGGGGCAATACTTTTTCATTTCATGTGTACCACGAGCAACCTTCTTTGATGCTATTCGTGAAGCTGCCATGGAAGCCATACGTCAGATTGGAGAAATACTTGAAGCAAGACTCCGTCATACCCAGGAATACCTGGGTGAAGTGCATGTGGAGATGAAGCTCATGGCCACCATGATAAAGGAAAAGATGGATGGTTTCAAGGAGCACCTCGGAAGGTTCCAGTGGGACTAAAAGTATCTCCAAGGGAGACAAATGAATAAAGTTGTCAGAAATGCTTGACCATACCGAACAATGTGGATGGCAGCATTTGTAATAAAGTACTTTTGAATTTGGAGTTTTTGAGAAGAAATTGAGGATGTAATAAAGGATTGAGTATGAAATTAATATGATTTATGGATGAACCAATACCTTTTAATGGTAAACACACCAATGGAAAAAAGAGAAGTATCCCACAGAGGGGGGTGTGAACCAAAAATAAGTCTGAGGATTTTTATTATATGATGGTTACCCCAAGAGTATGATGGAATGAAACACCATAGGATTTAAAGGCGGAGTAATTTGAAGTATGAGTTAAAGTGGGCCTGCAACACACAGACCACGGGACTAATAAGGATCAATCCCTACCTTTATGAAGAAAGAAACTTGGAAGAAACTATGATGGATCAGCAAACGTTTTCTTAGGAGCATACGAAAACCCGAGAGTGGTGAAGAAACGATAGATGTTTGTTCGGCTTGCAGAATCATTGGAATTATCCAAACTTTGTTCTTGCACAAGAGAAATTCTGCAATGCTTATGAGGATGCCCAAGCGTTAGAATACGAGATTTACTAAGCCTTATACAAGGTAATGATTTCAGTGCGACATGGCTTGGCCACCATGACGACTTACTCTTATCATTCTCTTGCTATTCGGAATGGTAAATCTGAGAGACTTACCCATAGTGAGAGACGACGTTCTTTGAAGCTTTTGTTTAAGCCTTATAATGGTATGATGAAGACCCATGTACATGGCACTTGTTGTCACGCGTAGGAAACTTTACGGTGAGGATGAAAACAAGACCCCTCTCTCTGCAGGATAACCACAAATGGTAGACCACCATGAGGATCATCGATAGGTTATTTAGAATGATCACGAGACTGTCAATTAAGAGGACCCAGTGACGGAAGAAGCTTATAACAACAGAAGAACCCTCGATTTTGATGGAAACATTATGAATATAACGGAAGAACTTCACCAAAGAATTTACCATGAAGAATGTGAGGAGTCACATGCCAAGACCCCAGAGGATTGTTAAAATTTTGAGGGACCAGTAACTCTCATTTTAAGTGTGGTAGCATCCCACTTTGCAGGAGATTGGATTTGTTTGAAGACCTCCAAAACCCTAACCCTTCTTTCTAGCCTATTCGAATCTCGAGGACGAGATTCATTTTAAGTGTGGTAGGTATGTAACATCCCAAATTTTGGGATGCTAATATAATTATTAGATTGATTGTTTGTTTGTTTGAGTGATTGAAACTTGAGTGAAGTTTGATTTTTTTAACTTTTGAATGAGAGGGAATAAAATGACTTTCCCTTTTTTTCCTATGAATTCAAATTCATCCCTTTAAAAAAGAGTGAGAGAAGATAGCATGACTTCTTCAACTATAAAGAATTTGACTCTAGGTGGCATTTGAATATCTTTCGATTTTTGCTTTGCATTTTTTCATTCACGGAGTACCGGGAACATTATCTCGCCAAGCAAGAAAAAGAGAGGAGGAAGATGACCCTCCAAACCAGGGATATTTCTTTGAAATATTTGAACCATAAAACCCAAGGGGTATTTGTAAAGTATTTGCAAAAAGGAAATAAACCAATTTAGGGATTTTCTGAAAAACATTTTTTTGAAGTATTTATTTTGACCGTGGAAAAATGTCCATCTTTTTGGATTTATTTTTCTGAAATTTTAATATATTAAACCCTATATTCCGAGGATATTCTATTTCCTTTTAATCATATTAATTCCTGTTTTAATAAAAGGGAAAGAGATCTCTTATTTTAGGCATGTACTTGGGCCACGTTAGGAAACGAATCTGGCCCAATCCCACCTTCTTCTTCCTCCTCACGACCTTCCTTCTCTCGCCATGGCAGAAGCTTCCCACGAAGCTTCCCTCCCCTGATTCGCGGGATCTACTTCCTTCCCTCGACTCCCATCACCACTATAAGAACGCCCCTTCCCTCCTCGTTCCATTTTCCCCATCAGCTCACCCTCTCCCTGCCTGTAGACGCCCCCCACCATCGTTCCTGCCAAGAACGAGGCAGCAGGAGCCCTTGGCGCCTCACCCTACCCTGCCGCGCCACCTCCCCACTCCCTACCCCTGTCGCGCCCCCACGCCACCTCCCCCACCTCGTCGCCCCCTGCAGGCCAGCACCAGCTCACCGCCTCCCTGCCAGGAACGCAGGAGCTCGCCAGAAGGACGCCAGGAGCTGAGGACGCCACCCCCCTCGTCTCCAGGAGGCCATTGACGCTCCTATCCACAACGCCAGTACCTCCTCCGCCGTTCCCCCTCCCCGCCGACGACCCCCCCTCGCTGGAGCAGCCTCTCCTCGCCGTCGTTCACCCTTGCCAGCGTTATCTTCCAGGTAATTTTTTTATTCAGTTTTCTGTTTTCAAAACAGAAACAGTTCTGATTTTGTTTTCTTAATAACTTTTACTCTACAAATCCAATTAAAGTGATTCTTTTTGAATTAGATCGCAAATTTCTTGTAGTTTCTGAAAATATATAATTTGAATATGTTTGAATTTATAAAATTTGAGTTATAACAAATTTGATTTAATTTTTGTTTTGCTTATACCGGGGGTTTAATTATAGATTTTTAATTAATTATTTTTGCTACTAATCACTAGTGATCTTATTTATCAGTAGGTTCAGTTTCAGAATTTTTGAGATATTTTATCTTGGTGTTTTCACCAAAACAAATTCTGATTTGGTTATGGAAGACAATTTTTCAGCGTGTGCTATAGCTATTTTCTTATTAGATGTTTTATTTTGATTTCTTGTCATTGTGGTGCTTATTGTGTGAAATTATTTGTGTCGATAGATTATCCGGAGTGCGAAGCTTGTTATCTAGACGCGCTCGAGCTCGACAACCATCAGCAAGGCAAGTCACGTTGATCATATTCTACCTATGTTTTATATGCATAATAGTTCTATTTTCTTCACCCAATTGCATGCAAAGTAGGTACTTGGAAAATTTGGATCTTGATGTAGTATCATGTGGTAGGCACACATCATCCTTGTTACTTTGGCCGGGATGTTATTGTGCTATGCTCCTAGTAGACGGGGTTTGGTTGAGTGCTTATCATGAGTGTTGTGAGAACTTAACAATCAAGACCCGAAGACTCAAAGACTTGCAAGACCTTAGAACGAAATGTACCTCTGGCTGAAGGATGGTTTAGATGGGCTCCATGGGGAAACCAGTGGATGACCCGGGATGCATGGAGAAGCGCCATGACATCTTGCGGAAAGCTTCACCCAGGCACGAAGAGATGGATGGATACTTCAAGACCCAAGGCTTACCTGCACAGCCATAAGTCATTACGGGCTCTGGCTTGGTTGGACAACGTGCTGACTCTAGACAGGCGGTGCTACAAGATGTAGAAGAACGGTAGGATTGGATGGGCACCGTCAGAGTCTCAAAGGAACCCGTTGAAAGACCATGTTATGATCATCCGGTTCTCAAACACCCTGAAGTGCGAGGACTTCAACGAAGGCGATCAAATCTTGTGGGGAACGTGTGCAAAAATCTGCAGAGTACTCAAACCTAATCGATTAGCCGTGTCCATGGTCATGGACAACTTGAGCCAAAGGAACTGAAACTATCCGGAATTGTCAACACCATTAAATCTTATTGATGTGGGTAATATTGACAACTTGGATATGAGAATTGATTGGTGGAACCATCTCATTAACAACCAACAATGTAGTAAGTTTTGCTTTTACCCTCTCTCTTCTTGTAGGAAAATTTGCTTTACGCAAAACTTAAACTACAACCCCACCTGCCATATAGGCATATAGTATAGATGATATTACCCCTCTGTTTTGTGACTTGCCGACATATTCAAAATGCTGACCTACACGACTGCAACGTCTTATGTTGCAGATATTTCTTCAATGAGTAAGAGTATGATTCAGGGTTACAGTCTACACTCAACTTGCCGTTGGTGTTTATTGGGACTCCACTCCCTTTGACTGTTTCCGCTGAGATTTTGAGGTATATATCAGTTTTACGTTATATACATGTGATTGCACTTTGATATATACATTGATGTACTGTGTGTGCCAGCATACTGATCCAGGGATGGCACAGATACACAGAGGCTTGACTCGTTTTGAGTCGGGTCGCTACATTCAATGGTTAGTCCTTGTGAGCTGCCCTACATGATGAAGGCATCTATGTAATTCTCTTTCTATTGCTATGCTCGGTTTGTTGGGATCCGCTGTATTATGAGATTATGTTCAGATTGTTATGAGTTATATATTTTATTATCCTTTTATATTATGTTCCTTAGTGATTCATGCATGTTCTCCGTTGCTATTCATTGCTTTGACCGAGTAGTAGATTGCAACTCCAAGAGGGAGCGTTATGCATGATTGCGGGTTCATGCTCCTTGATGTCTAGCTTGAGTGACAGAAACATGAGACTAGGGGATGTGTTGTTGCCACGAGGGAGAAAACAACGGTGCTTGTGACCACGGTTGCAAGGATTATTTACCTTACGCATAGTTCTTCAATGCAGTTGTCTGTTGCTTTGAGTTTACACTTTGGGTGGGGCTCGCAACTTAATACTAGCGAGATGTTCTGGATAGATATCTCAAGGTGGATGATTAGTAAGTAGATGCTGATGAATAAATGGTCTACTTGTATTGGCGTACTGCCCGTTGCTATTGAACCTCTAACTATCAAGTAACATAACTAGCATTGCAGTGCATTCATAATTCTGTCAATTGCCCAACTGTAATTTGTTTACCCAAGCATAGTTGTTTATCATCTTTTGGGAGAGAGACATCACTAGTGAAAATCATGTGACTCCGGTCCATATCACCATCATTGTTTACACCTCCATCATTTACCGTTTTCATTTACTTTTCCATTGCAATCACTATTACCTTTCCCGCTTGTGTTTTGATCCTTTGAAAACTACAAGGCTGGAGAGATTGACAACCTCTCTATACTCGTTGGGAGAAAAGTTATTTGTTGTGTGTGCAGGTCCACGTCTTCTACTAGCTAGGACAGGAGACACCTACTTATTGGTCCTAGGAGTCCTCCTGGTTCGATAAACCTTACAGTCTCTGTGTGAGGGAAAACTTGCTGCTGACTACATCTCAACCTTCCACTTGGGGTAACCAACGAGGTGCGAGAAGTATATACATCATCTCGTCGTCACGCAAAGTTTCCTGGCACGGTTGTCGGGGACTCCAGTCTACCAGATAGGGGAGTTGCACGCTATCTTTTACTTTTGCTTTTTAGTCTTGTTAGTTTGCTTTCTAGTTTTTTGCTTTAGAATCTTATACTAAAAACCACAACAAAATTAGTTGCTTTGATTTTGCTTGTTGTCGTTGCCATGGGTTCCTCTGAAAACACCAAGTTGTGTGACTTCACTAGTCACAACAACAATGACTTTATTTGCACTCCTATTGCTGCTCCCGCCACTGGAGCCACGTCCTATGAGATTAAACCTGCTTTACTGAACCTAGTTATGAAAGATCAATTCTCTGGTGCTGGAGATGATGCTTCTTTGCACTTGAACAATTTTGTTGATCTCTGTGATATGCAAAAATATAAAGAAGTAGATGGTGATATTGTTAAACTTAAGATTTTTTCCTTTCTCCTTGAGAGGAGGAGCTAAAGTGTGGCTTCAATCTTTGCCTAGGAATAGCATAGGTTCTTGGGATAAATGCAAAGATGCTTTTATTGGGAAGTATTACCTGCCTGCTAAAATTATCCAGTTGAGGAGTAACATTATAAATTTTAGACAATTGGATAATGAACACGTTGCTCAAGCTTGGGAACATATGAAATCTCTTGTTAAGAATTGCCCTACACATGGTTTGACTACTTGGATGGTTATCCAAACTTTCTATGCAGGATTGAACTTTACCTCGCGGAATCTATTAGACTCAGCCGCGGGAGGAACCTTTATGTCAACTACACTTGGTGCTGCCACAAAGCTATTGGATGAAATGATGGCAAATTATTCTCAATGGCACACCAAGAGAGCTCCAACACGTAGGAAGGTAAACTTTGTTGAGGAGATCTCTTCCCTTAATGATAAGGTTGACATGATCATGACTCTACTTACTAAGCAAGCTCCTATTGATCCTCATGATGTTCCTTTAAATTCTTTGGTTGCTCAAGAAAGAGAGAAAGTTGATGTTAATTTTATCTCTAGGAACAACTTCAATAATAACGCTTATAGGAGTAATTTTGGTAGCAATCCTAGACCGTTTCCATCCAACAACTATGGGAATAACAACAATTATCCTAGCACCAAAAACTCCACTTCTAAATTAGAGAGCATGCTTAAATAATTTATCACTTCTCAAAAAGCCTTCAACAAGAATGTAGAAGAGAAACTAGAAAATTAGATAGTCTCTCTCTGAAGGTGGACAACATAGCTCATGATGTAGAGATGCTTAAAATTAGAACTTCCCCACTTGAGGAAAGGAACACTACACCCATGAATGCTATACAAGTCCAAATTAATGAGAACATAAGAATGCTAGCCAAACTTAAAGATAGATGGGCTAGAGAAAAGGTAGAGGAAGAGAGAATTAAGAGCCTTCCTACACACACTACCATTGTGTAATGCCCCAGAGTGTAACTTGCCATATTTGGAACCTTCATGTATGTTGGTCCTTCATGTCATTGCCTTGTGAAATATATGCATGTGTTATTTCATGTGTGATCTTACCTTGTCTACCTTTGCATTCATGCATCCATAACATCCATGCCTTCATTGTGTTTGTTGTTATTGTGGATCCATGTATGTGGTTGTGATGTTGATGTGCTATGTGATGAAGTGGTGTGTTTGAAAGTTGGGTTCAACTATGCTAGCTTACAACTAGGTTTCAAAACCCCCTTTCTCTATTTCTCAAGCTCAAGTTTTACTTGCTCTAACACTAGTTCAAAAATGTTTATATTTTAGAGTGATTTGTGGTGGATGTGGTGCTAGGTTTAATGTGATTTGAATCTTTGTTTGAGAGGTGTAGATATTCACAAAATAGGTTATTTAATTCTGTTTTGTAAATATTTCTTTGCTCCAAAAATTCTCTTTTCATTTTATTTAAATAGGTCATAATTCCTTATGACCAGGGGCATTTTTATTTTTATTTTTGGAGCCATAATTTTTCCTAGGAGTTAATTGTTTGCTCGCTTTGTTTTAAAATAGGAAAACCCCAAGGCTTTCCTCCTCTCTATTTGGCGCCAACAGGAGCCCATCTCCCCCTCGCTGGCCCATTTTACTCCCTCCTCTCGTTATCCAGCCCAACTCCACGACCGTCCCCTACCTCCCGTTGGCGTCACCTAGTACGACCGAACCTCCACCACTGATCCTCCATGCCTCGATCCTGCGGCTCCAGCTCGTTCCCAGAGGCGATATAAGCCGCCCACCGTCCTCTCCAGCTCTAGGGTTCCTCGTTTTCCTCCCCTCTCTCTCTTGGCGCCGCCGGGGGCGATCCCGAGCAGCTCGACACCATGGCATCCTCCTGGTAACTTTGACGCCGGCGATCCAGTGCCGCCCCTTCTTCCCCGAGCGGTCCACGCGCAAGCGGAGCACGGCGGGGTTCCATTCCCGTTGGAATCTCACGGGGAGCTGCTTCCGACGCCCTCCCTCGACGTCGGCGCCTACTCTGCTTCGGCTACCTCCTCTACGGCAACCTCCCGCAGTGCTCATCGTCGGCAGCTCTCTCCCTCGACGGGGCCTTGTCACTTCATAGCTAGGTGAGCAGTGTGCGTCCTCCTCCCCCCTTCCTCCCCGGCTAGCAAGACGACCGAGCCCCTGCCCGAGGCCTGCCGGAGTTGCACCGGCAGGTTATACGTTGTTGTTGCTTGCTGTTGTGTAGCGTAGCTGCTGTGCATGTGGGCGTAGACGCGCAAGTATGATTCCGTCTTCGAGGTGTAGTAGCAGATCCCCTGCAGTTCCATGTGTGTGTGTGTGAAGCGATCGGCTCTGATGAGCTCGTCACCGGCGCCTATCTGCGGAAGCAGAGCAAGGGCGGTCCTTTTGTTTGATTACCTGGTAGGATTCCCCTGTTAGGCCAAGAACCGCAGCGTAGCAGAGTGGCAGCAGGGAGATTTTGCTGTCAGTACGTCGTGGGTTCGAGACCCAGTGGTGACCCCCTTTTTATTTCTTGGATTTGGGCAAAGTGGCTCGACTGGGTAAACTTATCCTATTTACTTCCTCTGTTCTGTCGAGCCAGAGGTGATAGCCCAGTGGTTGTGCTAGTGTGTGAAGTGAAGTAGGTCTTGGGTTCGACCCCCAAGCTACCCCTTTTGTTTTTCTTTATTTTTATTTTGCTGTTTATTGTTTGTTGCTTGGGAAATTCTTGGGCAGCAAGGTGGTGGTTTTTGCCTCACAACCAGTAGGTTTTTTCCCCTTGTTTAGTTTATGTGCATGTGTAGGGATTTAGTGGTGCTAGTGCATGTGCGTAGAGTGTTAATGTGTGTGCAAGCTTCCATGTGTGGAGTCTGCTTGTGTGGTGAAAGCACCCAAGTGCTTGTGTAGGTGTATGTGACCATGTGTAGGTGTGCATGTGTGCAGTAGTGCTTGTGTAGGAGTAGAGTGTTGTTGTGGTTGCAAGCACACCCATGTGTGTGTTTGTGTGGATCGCCATGTGAGTGTGAGATCACTAGCATGTGGAGTTGTGTGTGTGTGTGCATGTGTGAGTATGACACACACATGCCCAAGGCATGGTTTTGCCTTAGTGAGCACTTGTGTGCAAGCATGTATGTGTGTGTGTGTTAGTGATAGTGATGTGAGTGTAAGTATGTGTGTGTGTGGAGACTAGCATGTGTAGGTGCTAGTGTGTGTATGCTTGGTGTATGGTGATGTGCTATGGCACACATACATGAGATCTAAACCCTCATGTCACCATTGGAGTTGTGAGTGTGTGCAAGTGCATGTGTAGGTGATGAACTTGTGAGAAACACATGTGATATGGCACTATTTATGACTATGTGATTCCATGTAGTTTTTCCTTTCAACTTTGTGCCTAGTTGTTCTATGCAAGTACCTAGGTATTATATATGTTTTTGGGGTAGAATCATCCCAGGAATCCATTGGTGAAATATGATTTCCCTTTGGAACACTTCTTGGAGATGTCATTTTTCTATTTTGATCTATGTTTGGAGCTTGGTGCCATGTGATGTGATGAGCCCAAGAGGATGATTCCTTGATGTGGCAGTAGTGGGTGAACCCCTCTACAACATAGTGGTTTTGTTTTATGCTTAGGAGTTTGTATGTGCAAGTTGTGCTTTGTCAAAGTAGGCATGTGGCTGAAATTGTCAGCTTAGTGAAAATCTGTGATTTTCCCTAGTAGTTGTGGTTGCAAAAGTTCATGTGTTGGGAATCAGCCCTTGCAATCAACTAGAGAGTTGGAGCTTTTGTGTTTGTCTAGCTCTCTGTCAATTTTCATGCACTTTCACTTCTTGTAGATATTGTTTTGGGGGCTGTCAAAATGCTTCAGAGCATAAACAGCTGGTGAGAATCTGAGATTTTCACTGAGTCCCTGAAAACTGATATTTTTGTCCAAGTTAGCACCTGTAGATCTTTCTATGTGTAACTCCTTTGTACTATCTTCTTGATCATGCTTGTAAAGATTTTGAATAGCTTTTGCCACATATCTTGTTTGGCATATTTGGGTGGCTGTAGGTGCTTTGCATGTTGCTCTCAAACTGCTTTGTTGTTGTTTAGGACAAATTGCATAGTTTTGTTGTTTTGAAGCTTGTGAGTGCATAGTTGATGGTGTGATGAGTTTCTTTCCACCAACCCACCTATACTTGTTTGTTTGATCATGTGGCAACCTGGGAATACCAGATGTGTGCCATTGGAGTGTGCTTGTGGTGGATTTGATCCGTAGGACTCCATATATTGTTTCGTAGTTTCCGGTTGATCCGTAGCTCCGTTCTCAATGTTCTTTATATGTTTTTGCATCGTTTTCGCGCGGTGCACCTGTTCATGTCATCTTCATGCATGTCAAGATAGCTTAGAGTGAAGTTCTGTCCAGAAGTTTGTCTTTTCTTCTCATGCATATGCAAGTGACTAGAATAGAGATGCACGCTACATTCTCATCTCATGCATCATGTGTTTGTGGCATCATGTTGTGTTGTTGTTCATTGGCTGTTGTTTTTATATTGGGTAGCACCGGGATCGGAGAGCGGGTACGTGGATTCGGGAGAGTATGTGCAGGACGAACAAGAGCAGTTCCCAGCTGAAGACATCACACGCAAGATGACCATGACCTTGATACCGTCTCTAGCTTTGTTATGCCTAGATTCACGTTTCCTTCGTCATATGCTCGCTGCCTACCACTGATATATTTGCCACCTGATATTGCCATGAAACCCAAACACTTTCCCCTCCTAGCAAATATTGAGTGGCTAAGTAGGCTTTCTCAGCTTCTAATGTTAGCATTGCTAGTTGCAGCCAGCTGTCTCATGTGATAACATGAGAATTTGGTATCATTATGTTTTAAACTGCTATTTAATTAATGCACCTATATACTTGGTAAATGACGGAAGGCCCAGCCTTTTGCCGGGTGTTTTGTTCCGTTATTGCCTCCTTAGTTTAAGGCTACCGGTGTTTGATTCCGTAACTGATCGCTCCTAACACGTTCGGGGTTGTTATGGGGACCCCCTTGATAAATCGTGTAGTGTTAAGACTTGTCCGGCAGGACCCAACATTGGTTTTAATCTGCTAATCACTTGATAATAATTTGCATAGGGAATAGCTACCCCGAGGAACTAATCAACAACCCGGGTCAGTGTTCCTCATGAGTGTTGGTCCAAACTAGAGCACCGCGCGGGGCCATCCTGGGGCAACTCGGGAGATTTCTCTGGCCACCGTACGCTTCGCTTATCCGGCGTGTCCTGAGACTGAGATACGCGGCTCTTATCGGGGTCGTCGACACGTCGGGAGGTCCTTCTAGTCTTGTGTTACCATAGCGATATATCTTGCGTATAGGAATCCCGTTGAAGCTTGGGTTCTCCCCAGAGTTGAGGTTTTCCTCTAAGGAATCCGACGAGATCACGAGATTCGTGATAGAGGATTACTTTGCGGACCGTATCCGTTTGTGATGGACTAGTTGGAGCACCCCTACAGGGTTTAATCTTTCGGAAAGCCGTGCCCGCGGTTATGTGGCAACATGGATTATTTGTTGACATCCGGTAATAGATAACTTGAACTAATCCTAATAAAACTACCAACAGTGTGCGTAACCGTGACTGTCCCCTTCGAAGACCTCTCTTCGATCGGGAACATGGTGGGGTTATGTTTGACGTAAGTAGGTGTTCAGGATCACTTAGTGATCACCTAGTCTTCGACCGCTAGCATAGACCACCACATCTATATTCTGTTCTACTTAAGTGTACCGACCAAGGCGGTCCTTTCCGATCTGGGGATCGAGGCCCCGAATTGGAAAGGAGCGCATCTAAGCGTCTCGCAAACAGGTAACACAGCACATACATAATAATAATAGATAGACAATCAGGGGTTCAATTGCCTTCTCATAAATATATCAGAGTACATCATGCATACAATGAAATTAGTTCCGCTACGGACTACAAAACAAGAGAAATGGCTATGCTACCCTGCCTCCTGGCCCACGATCATGACCACGCCTCAATCTTCTGGATAGTTCACGTAAAGGCAGTCTGTCTCCTCATCGTACTGCCACGCCAGCTGCGTGCTGTCGGGATTACCTGTCTCTAGGGTACCTGAACCTGTTGGTATTGTGGAGGAACGTGAGCCACGGGGACTCAACAATCTAAGACCTTGGTGCCAGAACTAGTCAAGTTATTAGGTTTGAATAGGGTAGAGTGTTTAAGGTTGCAGCATCCTAAGCTTGATATGGTGGCTATCTTACGTAGTACATATATGAAGGTGGACTATACTAGCGGTCGAGAATACTTAATCACTAAGTGATCCTAAACACCTACCTACGTCAATCATAACCCCACCATGTTCCCGATCGAAGAGAGATCTTCGAGGGGACAGTCACGGTTACGCACACAGTTGGCAATTTTATTAGCTTATGTTTAAGTTATCTATTACCGGATGTTAACAAAATATTCCAAGTTGCCACATAACCGCGGGCACGGCTTTCCGAAAGATTAAACCCTGCAGGGGTGCTCCAGCTAGTCCATCACAAACGTACACGTGCCGCAAAGTAATCCTCTATCACGAATCTCGTGATCTTGTCGGATTCCTTAGAGGAAAAACCTCAACTCTGGGGGAACCAAAGCTTCACCGGGATTCCTATACGCAAGATATATCGCTAAGGTAAGACAAGACTAGTAGGACCTCCCGACGTGTCGACGACCCGGATAAGAGTCGTGCATCTCAGTCTCACGACACGCCGGATGGAACTAGCTACGGGTGCCAAACCTCAAGTTTCCTTGTGGTGGCCCCGCAGGCAGCCAGTTTGGACCAACACTCATGAGGAGCACTAGCCCGGGTTGTTGATTAAAGATCCTCGGTGTGATCATTCCCTATGCAGATTATTATTAAGTGATTAGCAAATTAACACCAATGTAGGGTCCTGCCGGACAAGTCTTAACACTACGCGATTTATCAAGGTGGTCCCCATAACAACCCCGAATGTGTTAGGAGCGATCAATATGAAATCAAACACCGGTAGCCGGTAACTAAGGCGGCAACAACGGAACAAAGCACCCGACAAAGACTAGGCCTTCCGTTATTTACCATGTATATAGGTGCATTAATTAAATAACAGAATTTAAGATAATGATATCAAGCTCATGTTGTCACATGAGTGAAAGCACCTGCATCTAGCAACGCTAACATTAGTAGCTGAGCAAAGCCTACTTAGCCATTCAAGTTTGCTAGGAAGGGATCAGTGTTTGGGTTCATGGCATATCAAGAGGAAAATAATTCAGTGGTAGGCAGCGAGCATATGACAAAGGAAACTTAATCTAGCATAACAAGTCTAGATATGGAATCAAGGTCATATCATCTTGCCTGTGATATCCTCAGCTTGGAATGGTTCTTGATCGTCCTGCACGTACTCTCCTGACTCCACGTATTCGTTCTCCGATCCTGGTGCTACCCAACATAAGAATAACATCAAATGGGCAACAGCACCTCAAGATGCAACAAGCACATGATGCATGAGATGAATATGAGCATGCATCACTAATTCTATCACTAGTACAAGCAAAAGAAGCTAATACATATTCCTGGACAGAACTCTATCCTAAGCTATTTTGACATGCATGAGAATTACATGATCAGATGCGTCTTGAGAAAATGATGCAATTGCATATAAAGAACATTACAAACGGAGCTACGGATCAACGGGAAACAACGAAACAAGATATGAAGACCTACGTTTCAAAATCATCACCACACACTCAAATGGCACAACCCTGGTATTCCCGGGTTGCCAAGACATAAAACAAACCAACATGGATGGGGTGGAGCAAAGAAGAACACCACAACATCAACTAAGCACTCACAAACTTCAAAATGACAAAACTACACAATCTGCCATAAACTGCATCATAGCACCTTGTGAGCTACATGCAAAGCACCTACAGCCACCCAAACATGACAAATAATATACGTGGCTGTAGCTAGTCAAGAATACTACAAGCAAAAGAATGAATCACACAAAAAGGAATTAAACACAGAAAGTTACAAGGGTGTAAACTTGCCCAAAAACATCAGTTTTCAGGGACTTAGTGAAAATTCCAGATTCACACTTTCTGTCTATGCTATGAAGCATTTTGACAGCAGCCAAAACAATATCTACAGGACTCCAAATGACATGAAATTTTACAGGGAGCTAGAGAAACATATCAGGTCCAACTTTCTAGTTGAAAGCTAAGGCTAGATCACAAAACATTGACCAGCACAACCTCATCAACAGGAGAAGCAAATATAAACAGATTCTCAGACTTAGTGAAACAAATCTGGAATTTCAGCCACATGCCTACTTTGAGTGGGCATAATTTGCACATATGGAATCCTAATCATGAGATTAAACCAACATGAGGTAAAGGGGGTCACCCTCTACTACCACAACCAAGAAACAATCGCAAAGGCTCACCACAACTCATGGAAGCAAGCTTTAAACATAGAAGAAGACGAAAATATGTCATCTCCAGAAAATGTTCCAATGGAAAAACTGAGTTCAGAAATGGGTTCCTTGGGAGATTCTACCCCAAAAACATATATAATATGTGGGCACTTACTTGGAACAAGTGACCACAAATTAAGAAGGAAGAAGCTACTCAAAATCATGTATAGTGAATAGTGCAACAATTCATGTGACTATCACTAGAAAAACTACTACATAGATATGCTCATGTGCACAAAGAGAATATTGACATGAGGGTTTGAACCCCATGTTTGTGTCATGCACAACAACATCACAAGCACTTCTACCAAGATAATCACTAGATCACCCACACACACTCACACATCATGCCCTCTCTCATATGAACATGAGGAAGTGCACAAGTGTTGCCAATGGGGCTGTTCCACCACACACACATATCATCACCACAACCTCATCACAAGCATTTAATTCTAAGAACAAAATGAAGGGGATCTACTATATAGGAATTCATGGAAGCATCACATCACTAACACTCCTACTAGGTACCACATGAGTCAAACTCATGTGTGTGTGGTACTCACTTACACACACTACACAATACATGCACAAATACTTATCTCACTACTCCACATATGCACACAATAGTTGCAACCACAACATCTACACATACTAGCAAAAGCAATGATACTCACACAAGCATTTAACACTACATACTCACATAACACACACACATCACTCCTACAAGTGTGTGCACAACACACACACACACACACATCATCCTGCCACTAATTATCTAGCAGGCAAAAAGGAATTAAAATGTCACTTTAATACCTATTGGATTGGGCACAAAGTGTAGGATCAACAAAAGAAAAATAGAAAATAAAAGAAAGACAAAAATTAGCAACAGGGGCTCCTGGGATCGAACCCACAACATCTACACATACTAGCAAAAGCAATGATACTCACACAAGCATTTAACACTACATACTCACATAACACACACACATCACTCCTACAAGTGTGTGCACAACACACACACACACACACACATCATCATCCTGCCACTAATTATCTAGAAGGCAAAAAGGAATTAAAATGCCACTTTAATACCTATTGGATTAGGCACAAAGTGTAGGATCAACAAAAGAAAAATAGAAAATAAAAGAAAGACAAAAATTAGCAACAGGGGCTCCTGGGATCGAACCTAGTACCTCCTGGTACACAGCAACCGAGCCAACCACTACACCACTGCCACTTTGTCGACAGGGTAGTGGAAGTAAACAAGGTATCTTGTTCCTGATGCTGCTGTGCAACTTATAATCAGAAAAAAGGTGTGCCGAGGGGGGTCGAACCCGCGCCCTCTCATCAGGCACCACACGCAGCTACCACTAGGCTACGAAACGGTTCTTGTCTATATAGGGGCAGCGAATCAGAAGAGGAACCCCTACTGCTAACTCTACTGCCGACGACTTGCCGGAACAGGGGAGGGACCTCGCCGGCAATATGCTTGCAATCAATCTACGGCTCCTGGATGGAAGGATGCAGAGGCACCCACGGTTCCATTTCTACACCTAGCTACGCCCGAGGGGCTCTACAACGACGTACCAACGGTGAGCGGCGGCTCCGGCGACAGAGACAACGCACGCTTCGAATCCACAGCTACAGCGCTCAATCTGCGACGGGGAGGAGGGAGGAGGAGCACTACCTCACGTACGGGTCGAGGAGGAGGACGCCCGTAGAGGAAGTAGAGGAAGAAGAGCGCTGTGCGGCGGAGCTCGTCGGAGAAGACGTGCCTCCGGGAAGAAGAGGAAGCATGGCCGGGGAAGACGATCCTGCGGCGGGAACGAGCTCCTGGAGATGCCCTCGAGCTGCTGGAACCTTCGGCGACGAGGAAGACGAAGCAGGACGACGGGGACGACGAGCTTCACCCGTCGGCCATGGCGGATCCGAATGCTCTTACCTTGCAGTTTCGTTACAGAGAGGAGGGGAAAGGGATCTAGGTGGAGTGGCGGCGGGGAGGAACCCTCTCAAGGCACGGACGCCAAGGGGGTCTTTATAGCGTGAGGGGAAAGCATGGGACGTGCAGCAGCCATGTGCGCGCTCGCTCTCTCCTCGGTGGAGCAGAGGGGAACGAGAGAGAGAGAATGACAAGCAGGACCCACTGCCTCACTGGAAAGGGGAGGAAGACGACGTCGTGCGCGGGCTCCTGCGCGAGGGGAGAGCAGATGGGCCGCTAAGTGGGAGTAAGCCCACTTAGGTGCGCCACATAGAAGAAAAGGCCACACTGCCTTTTCTATTTAACAAATAAAATAGGGAAAAGAAAAATAGGTATAGGGCATAATAAAAAGGGGTAAAATCAAATGGAAAATTGCCCTGGACCTGAAATTGAACCAGCTATTTAAATAAAATACTTCCAACATTTATGGGGCTACTTTATTTAAACCAAAACATCATTTGATTAATCTGTTTTGTGTTTTAAGTGCACCCTCAAATCCAAAACAAAGGCTCCAAACTATTACTCCCTCATCTCCACAATATTCCCTAAACAAAAGACATTTTTCTAAAACAGAGATATAAAGGTGGAATTTTTGAACTTGAGAAATAAAGAGAGAAAGGGTTTTGCAATTAAATAGAGGGGGTTTAAAAATATGTCAAGCACAACTACTCTTAGAACTACCATCACAAAACACATGATATCATAACACCACCTCATCACCTAACAAGAACACATGCATCACAAGGTATGGCAAGCATGGTATGGCATGGGTGCATGCATGCAAAAGAAGAATAAGAATATCAGGTGTCACATGAAATCACAACTCATAGATAGCTCTCATGACAATGTCAAGGTGGTCCCACATGGAAGGTTACAAAAAGGCAAAGCTTATACTTGGGGCACTACAAACTCTCCCACACTACGAAAAAGATCTCGCCCCGAGATCTATGCCTGAAAGAACTCCGGATATTCAGAACGGAGGTGGTCCTCGCGTTCCCATGTAGCCTCTTTGTCGGAATGGTGTGACCACTGCACTTTGAGAAATTTGACAGTCTTGTTACGTGTCTTGCGCTCAGTCGCCTCGAGAACTGCAACTGGATGCTCATGATAAGAAAGGTCAGGCTGAAGGTTGATGTCTTGAAGATGCACAGTGCGCTCGGGGTTCTTGAAACACCTCCGAAGCTGAGAAACATGGAACACATCATGGACATTTGCAAAGTTTGATGGAACCTCAAGCTGGTACGCAAGGTCGCCTCTCTTGCTAACCACTCTGAACGGACCAACGAAACGAGGCGCAAGCTTGCCTTTGATGCCAAAGCGTTGCATACCCTTCATAGGCGACACCTTGAGATAGACGAAGTCATCAAGCTCATAAGACATGTCATGGTGCTTGCTATCATAATAGCTCTTCTGACGGGACTGAGCTGCTCTGAGGTTGTCTCGAATGATCCGACACATCTCCTCAGCTTCTTCTATCAAATCATTCCCAAGGATCTGACGCTCGCCGGTCTCGGACCAGTTGAGCGGAATACGACACTTCCTGCCATAGAGAATTTCAAACGGAGCCTTGCCATAACTAGCTTGATAACTGTTGTTATACGAGAACTCCGCAAAAGGCAGACAATCTTCCCACTTCATGGCAAAAGAGATAACACACGCTCTAAGCATATCCTCAAGAACTTGATTCACTCTCTCCACTTGCCCACTAGTCTGAGGATGGAACGATGTGCTGAAGCGGATCTTCGTGCCCATAGCAGATTGAAAGGAATCCCAGAACTTGGGAGTGAAGATACTTCCGCGAACCGAAGAGATCATCATAGGCACGTCGTGCAAAGAGACAATCCTGGAGGTGTACAACTCTGCGAGCTGAGCTGCTGAAATGGACTCCTTGACTGGAAGAAAATGAGCCACTTTACTCAACTTCTCGATGACGACGAAGATGGCATCATTACCCTTCTTGGACTTCGGAAACCCGGTGACGAAATCCATCTCAATGTGATCGAACTTCCACTCGGGAATCGGCAAAGGCTGCAACAGGCCTGCTGGACATTGATGTTCTGCTTTCACCCTTCGACATACATCACATTCATTTATGAACTGAGCAATCTCACGCTTCATACGAGTCCACCAGAAGGTCTGCTTCAAGTCGTGGTACATTTTGGAGCTACCAGGATGAATAGAGAGCAGAGAGTTATGAGCTTCCTCCATGATTACCTTCCTGAGATCACCTTTCGTGACGACAAGGCGATCCTCGAAGAACAACGTGTCTCTGGCATCAACGGTGAAGCACTTATACTTGGGGAGACTCTTTCCTACGCCAATCTTGACCTTCTTCACCATAGCGTCAAGAAGATGTGCTGGTCGGACCTGATCTTCCAAGGCAGGAGAGATCTGAAGGTTTGTAAGAAATCCCTGAGGTACTAGCTGAAGGTTGAGCTTCCTGAAAGACTCACATAGACCAGGCTGGAGAGGTTGCAGAATCAGACTGTTGCAATATGCCTTCCTGCTCAAAGCATCCGCCACGACATTAGCTTTGCCTGGCGTGTACTCAACACTCGGATTAAGATCCTGGAGCATTTCCACCCAACGTGTTTGCCGAAGATTCAAGTTAGGCTGAGTGAAGATGTACTTGAGACTCTTGTGATCGGTGAAAACTTCAACCTTACGTTCCAACAAGAGGTGTCTCCAAGTCATCAGAGCGTGTACCACAGCTGCTAGCTCAAGATCATGCACATGATAGTTCTTCTCCGCTGGCTTCAACTACCTGGAGGTATAAGCAACCACCTTCTTATCTTGCATTAGGACTGCACCAAGACCCTGGAGAGAAGCGTCGCAAAAGACCCGGTAAGGCTTGGAATCATCCAAAGGGGCCAAGACTGGAGTGGATGTAAGCTTCTCTTTGAGTGTATCGAAGGCCAGTTGACACTCTGGAGACCAAGCATACTTAACACCCTTCTGAAGAAGACTTGAGAGCGGCTTGGTGGTCTTGGAGAAGTTCTCAACGAACCTTCTGCAATAGCTAGCAAGCCCGAGAAAGCTTCGAAGTTGCTTCACGTTCCGCGGAGGCTCCCATTCGACTATGGCCTGAACCTTGGACGGATCAACTTTAATGCCCTCGGCAGAGATAATGTGCCCAAGATACACCACTTCTTTCAGCCAGAACTCGCACTTGGAAAACTTGGCATACAGCTTGTACTCTCTCGGCTTATCAAGCACCAATCTGAGATGTTCTTCATGTTCTTCCTCAGTTTCAGAAAAGACCAGAATGTCGTCGAGATAGAGCAAGACAAAGTCATTCTTGAACGGAGAGAATATATAGTTCATCAATCGACAAAAAGTCGGAGGAGCATTTGCCAGACCAAAATACATGACCGTATACTCATACGAGCCAAAACTAGTCCTGAAGGCAGTCTTGGGAATATCTTCCTCGCGAATGCGAATTTGATGATAGCCCATCCTGAGATCAGGCTTCGAGAAGACCTTAGCACCTTTCAATTGTTCGAACAACTCAGTTATGTTCGGAAGTGGATATTTGTTCATGATTGTCTTCTTGTTCAATGGACGGTAATCGACACACAGCCGGTCCGTGCCATCCTTCTTCTTGACAAAAAGAACACCACAGTCCCACGGAGATGAGTTTGGTCTGATCAAACCCAAACGCTCCTGCTCATCGAGTTGCCTCTTAAGTTCCTTCAATTCTTCTGGACCCAGCTTATATGGCTGTTTGCACACTGGCTCTGTGCCTGGCTCAAGCTCAATGACAAACTCAACTTCATGGTGCGGAGGCATGCCTGGCAGCTCTTCAGGAAACACATCTTCATACTCGCAGACCACTGGGACTTGCGAAATAGGATTGATCTCACCCTTTTCATTCAAAGAGAACAAACGGATTGTATCATCGCGCGCCGCGAATATAATCACGTCCTCCGAAGAGTGGGTAAGCTTCACTTCTTTAGCTTCGCAATCAATTGATGCCTTGTTCATGGCCAGCCAGTTCATACCAAGGATTAAGTCGATGTCGGAATTGCCCAAGACAATAGGAGACGCCAGAAAAGCATAACCACCCATCTTGACAGAAACATCCGGGACAAACAACTAAGAGCTCATCCGCATACCCGGAGACACAACTTGCAATGACTTGGGAAGGAACTCGGTCGCAATATTATTACCAAATGCAAAGGGGTATGACATGAAGGAATGCGAAGCACCTGAATCTAATAACACTTTAGTAGGAATATCATTGACGAGGAGGTTACCATGATCACATCTGACGAGTTCTCTGCCTCAGCTGCGTTCACCATGTTGACTCGAGCTGATCTAGGGTTGAACTTTACAAGAGCGTTGCTTGGAGGTTTGCCTAGATGAGGAGGCGGCAGTCGGAGCTGAGAAGTACACTTATTGGCATAGTGACCCTTCTGCCCACACTTGTGACAAGTGACATCTGCTGGCTGCCGGAACTGAGTCTGAGGAGGCCCTTGCTTCTGATGCTGGTATCTCTGTTGGAAGACAGGGTTGGGTGGGTGGGAAGAACCACGACCACCAGAGTGCCTGAGCTGCTGCGAGTGCCGAGGAGGAGGAGGAGAAACCCAAAACTTCTGTTGCTTCTGAACCACCTTAGTCGAGGAAGAGCTGGAATCTCTGAAGTGCTTCTTAGAATTCTCCACCCTGAGTAAGGCTGCCTCTGCTCTGAGAGCTAGGTTGTAGAACTTGTCGAACTCCTCAGGATCGTGCAACGCAAGAGCTAACTACAAATCTTCTTTCAAACCACCTCTGAACTGATAAATCTTGCTCTTCTGATCCGGGATATCCTGCAGCGCGTATCGGGCCAGCTCGTGGAACTCAACGTTGTACTTGTACACGGAATTGCCACCCTGCTTCAAATGCATGAACTTCTCACGCATCTCCTCCACAAAACTGGAAGGGAAGTAGTGGGACATGAAGTCATGACAGAACTCATCCCACGAAATCACCCTAGCGCCTCTGGAGTCCTTCAGCTGCTGCCACCATATAGAAGCCTGCCCCTTCAACTCGAACGTTACAAACTTTACATAATCCTCCGGACGGACATTGCTACACTCGAAATGTTTGTTCATATCACGGATCCAATATTCTGCATCAAATGGCTGGTCGCATGAAGTGAATGTCTTTGGTTGATTAGACAGGAACTGGCTCAGATTCGCAAACTGATTGCCACCATCGTGGAAATTGCCTTGCTGTTGATTGGCTCTCTCTTGCAGCAACTGTAGCAGCATCTGAGTGTTTGCATTAGTAGCAGCCATCACTGCTTGCCAGGCCTCTATAGGAGGAGGCGGCGGCGGCGGAGGGTTCTCCGGAGGAGGAGGTGGAGGCGGCGACATATCCTTCCGCCCTGGGTTCTGACGAGTTGGTGGAGCCATCCTGAAGACGGACATCATATTAGCCCATAGAATAACTTAAAGATATTGTTGAATTAAAAGACAGCAATATCTGAACAGGAATAAAGCAATTGTACTCGAACAAAAATAGTAAGAATGCTTCCTCAAAGTGACGGATGACAAAATTCCGATTAAGACCACTGCAAACAGGTATGATCTAGAACTGCTCGGAATAAACATATGATCAAGATTTCCCCAACCTGAATCATGCATCTTTAGGAAGATAGTCCTATAAGATACTACTTGATATCCCACCTATGAATTCCCGAAAGAACTGGTCATGCAATCTGGTACACGGATACAAGGAGTATATCACACAACTCCTAAACTAACCCGTCACCTGTATCACATCCGTCAACACACAATCAACATCTCGGACCTTCATCTACAATAGACCCTCGTGATCACAACGATACTAAGTATGGCAGTACTCCCGAACAATCTGCACCAGTACTGGGGACATCGGGGTTATCTCGCCACTACCAGTATTGAAGCAATTACGGACATTCTTCGTTCTTAGATACTCAGAAATCTGAATGATGGCGATGTGCGCAAGAATCCCGTGGAGCTCAACTCCCCGGAAGAAACTCAAAGCAGACAGGAGGCACCAAGACAGGACTCCGTCACATCGAAATCATATAGATTTCACAAATACCCGCGTGATCCTAAATTTTTTTTGAGCGAGAAGAGGAGTAGAGTTAAAGATTTCCTAAGTCGGGAACCTCACCAGAGCATGGAAGAGGAGAAAAAAGAATCGTACTCTCCGATATAACTAAGACTCAAAACATTTTCTAGACTCGACTCGGCAAAGTACGATCACACAAAGGCTCCTATGGTCGTAAGGCTCTGATTACCACCTTGTAACAACCAAGATGCGGTCCTTTCCGATTTGGGGATCGAGGCCCTGAATTGGAAAGGAGCGCATCTAAGCGTCTCGCAAACATGTAACACAGCACATACATAATAATAGTAGATAGACAATCAGGGGTTCAATTGCCTTCTCATAAATATATCAGAGTACATCACGCATACAATCAAAGTAGTTCCGCTACGGACTACAAAACAAGAGAAATGGCTATGCTACCCTGCCTGCTGGCCCATGATCACGACCACGCCTCAATGTTCTGGATAGTTCACGTACAGGCGGTCTGTCTCCTCATCGTACTGCCACGCCAGCTGCGTGCCGTCGGGATTACCTGTCTCTGGGGTACCTGAACCTATTGGTATTGTGGAGGAATCCGTGAGCCACGGGGACTCAGCAATCTAAGACCTTGGTGCCAGAACTAGTCAAGTTATTAGGTTGGAATAGGGTAGAGTGTTTAAGGTTGCAGCATCCTAAGCTTGATATGGTGGCTATATTACGTAGTACATATATAAAGGTGGACTATACTAGCGGTCGAGAATACTTGATCACTAAGTGATCCTGAACACCTACCTACGTCAATCATAACCCCACCGTGTTCCCGATCGAAGAGAGATCTTCGAGGGGACAGTCATGGTTACGCACACAGTTGGCAATTTTATTAGCTTATGTTTAAGTTATCTATTACCGGATGTTAACAAAATATTCCAAGTTGCCACATAACCACGGGCATGGCTTTCCGAAAGATTAAACCCTGCAGGGGTGCTCCAAATGGCCCATCACAAACGTACACGGGCCGCAAAGTAATCCTCTATCACGAATCTCGTGATCTCGTCGGATTCCTTAGAGGACAAACCTCAACTCTGGGGAACCAAAGCTTCACCGGGATTCCTATACGCAAGATATATCGCTAAGGTAAGACAAGACTAGCAGGACCTCCCGACGTGTCGACGACCCTGATAAGAGCCGCGCATCTCAGTCTCAGGACACGCCGGATGGAACTAGCTACGGGTGCCAAACCTCAAGTTTCCTTGTGGTGGCCCCGCAGGCAGACCAGTTTGGACCAACACTCATGAGCAGCACTGGCCCGGGTTATTAATTAAAGATCCTCGGGGTGATCATTCCCTATGCAGATTATTATTAAGTGATTAGCAAATTAACACCAATGTTGGGTCCTGCCGGACAAGTCTTAACACTACGCGATTTATCAAGGGGGTCCCCATAACAACCCCGAACGTGTTAGGAGCGATCAATATGGAATCAAACACCGGTAGCCGGTAACTAAGGCGGCAACAACGGAACAAAGCACCCGGCAAAGGCTAGGCCTTCCGTTATTTACCAAGTATATAGGTGCATTAATTAAATAACAGAATTTAAGATAATGATATCAAGCTCATGTTGTCACATGAGTCAAAGCACCTGCATCTAGCAACGCTAACATTAGTAGCTGAGCAAAGCCTACTTAGCCATTCAAGTTTGCTCGGAAGGGATGAGTGTTTGGGTTCATGGCATATCAATAGGCAAATATTTCACTGGTAGGCAGCGAGCATAGGACAAAGGAAACTTAATCTAGCATAACAAGTCTAGAGATGGAATCAAGGTCATATCATCTTGCGTGTGATATCCTCAGCTTGGAATGGTTCTTGATCGTCCTGCACGTACTCTCCTGACTCCACGTATTCGTTCTCCGATCCCGGTGCTACCCAACATAAGAATAACATCCAATGAACAACAGCACCTCAAGATGCAACAAGCACATGATGCATGAGATGAATATGAGTATGCATCACTAATTCTATCACTAGCACAAGCAAAAGAAGCTAATACATATTCCTGGACAGAACTGTATCCTAACCTATTTTGACATGCATGAGAATGACATGATCAGATGCGTCTCGAGAAAACGATGCAATTGCATATAAAGAACATTACAAACGGAGCTACGGATCAACGGGAAACAACGAAACAAGATATGAAGACCTACGTTTCAAAATCATCACCACACACTCAAATGGCACAACCCTAGTATTCCCAGGTTGCCAAGACATAAAACAAACCAACATGGATGGGGTGGAGCAAATAAGAACACCACAACATCAACTAAGCACTCACAAACTTCAAATTGACAAAACTACACAATCTGCCATAAACTGCATCATAGGACTTTGTGAGCTACATGCAAAGCACCTACACCCACCCAAACATGACAAATAATATATGTGGCTGTATATAGTCAAGAGTACTACAAGCACAAGCAAGAATCACACAAAAAGGAATTAAACACAGAAAGTTACAAGGGTGTAAACTTGCCCAAAAACATCAGTTTTCAGGGACTTAGTGAAAATTCCAGATTCACACTTTCTGTCTATGCTATGAAGCATTTTGACAGCAGCCAAAACAATATCTACAGGACTCCAGATGACATGAAATTTTATAGGGAGCTAGACAAACATACCAGGTCCATCTTTCTAGTTGAAAGCTAAGGCTAGATCACAACACATTGACCAGCACAACCTCATCAACAGGAGAATAAAATATAAACAGATTCTCAGACTTAGTGAAAATCTCACATTTTCACTAATCTGGAATTTTAGCCACATGCCTACTTTGAGTGAGCATAACTTGCACATATGAAATCCTAATCATGAGATGAAATCAACATGAGGTAAAGGGGGTCACCCTCTACTACCACAACCAAGAAACAATCGCAAAGGCTCACCACAACTCATGGAACCAAGCTCTAAACATAGAAGAAAACGAAAATATGTCATCTCTAGAAAATGTTCCAATGGCAAAACTGAGTTCACCAATGGGTTCCTTGGGAGATTCTACCCCCAAAACATATATAATATGTGGGCACTTACTTGGAACAAGTGACCACAAATTAAGAAGGAAGAAGCTACTCCAAATCATGTATAGTGAATAGTGCAACAATTCATGTGACTATCACTAGAACAACTACTACATAGATATGCTCATGTGCACAAAGACAATATTGACATGAGGGTTTGAACCCCATGTTTGTGTCATGCACAACAACATCACAAGCACTTCTACCAAGATAATCACTAGATCACCCACACACACTCACACATCATGCCCTCTCTCATATGAACATGAGGAGGTGCACAAGTGTTGCCAATGGGGCTGTTACACCACACACAGATATCATCACCACAACCCCATCACAAGCACTTAATTCTAAGAACAAAATGAAGGGGATCTACTATACAAGAATTCATGGAAGCATCACATCACTAACACTCCTACTAGGTACCACATGAGTCAAACTCATGTGTGTGTGGTACTCACTTACACACACCACACAATACATGCACAAATACTTATCTCACTACTCCACATATGCACACACTAGTTACAACCACAATATCTACACATACTAGCAAAAGCAATGATGCTCACACAAGCATTTAACACTACATACTCACATAACACACACACACACATCATCCTGCCACTAATTATCTAGCAGGCAAAAAGGAATTAAATTGCCACTTTAATACATATTGGATTAGGCACAAAGTGTATGATCAACAAAAGAAAAATAGAAAATAAAAGAAAGACAAAAATTAGCAACACGGGCTCCTGGGATCGAACCCAGTACCTCCTGGTACACAGCAACAGAGCCAACCACTACACCACTGCCACTTTGTCGACAGGGTAGGGGAAGTAAACAGGGTATCTTGTTCCTGATGCTACTGTGCAACTTAAAATCAGAAAACAAAAGGTGTGCCGAGGGGGGATCGAACCCGCGCCCTCTCATCAGGCACCACACGCTGCTACCACTAGGCTACGAAACGGTTCTTGTCTATATAGGGGCAGCGAATCAGAAGAGGAACCCCTACTGCTAACTCTGTTGTCGACGACTTGCCGGAACAGGGGAGGGACCTCGCCGGCGATATGCTTGCAATCGATCTACGGCTCCTGGATGGAAGGATGCACAGGCACCCACGGTTCCATTTCTACACCTAGCTACGCCCAAGGGGCTCTACAACGACGTACCCACGGTGAGCGGCGGCTCCAGCGACAGAGACAATGCGCGCTTCGAATCCACAGCTACAATGCTCGATCTGCGACAGGGAGGAGGGAGGAGGAGCACTACCTCATGTACGGGTCGAGGAGGAGGACGCCCGTAGAGGAAGTAGAGGAAGAAGAGCGTGGTGCGGCGGAGCTCATCGGAGAAGACGCGCCTCCGGGAAGAAGAGGAAGTAGGGCCGGGGAAGACGATCCTGCGGCGGGAACATGCTCCTGGAGATGCCCTCGAGCTGCTAGAACCTTCGGCAAGGAGGAAGACGAAGTAGGACAACGGCGACAACGAGCTTCACCCGCCGGCCATGGAGGATTTGAACGCTCTTACCTTGCAGCGTCGTTACAAAGAGGAGAGGGAAGGGATCTGGGTGGAGCGGCGGTGTCGTGGTTTTGTCACGGCAGATGTCCTCGTGAAAGGACTTAGTACTGGAGCCATCGCACCTTGGTGGCGACTCAAAGGGGTTTGAACGGGAGGAACACGGCGATTTACCCAGGTTCGGCCCCTCGAGAGGAGGTAATAGCCTACGTCCTGCTTTGTGTGTATTGATGTGGATTCGATTACAAGGGAGGCGTAACTCGCCTAACCTAGCGCTCGATGATTTCTCACTCTCCCTCTCCTCCTTAGGACTCGCCTTTATATATAGGTCGAGGCCCTAGGGTTTACAAGAGTCCCTTCCTTCTTACAACTCGTGACCATTGTGGTCTCTAAGTCGCCGTCCTTCAAAACCCGGAGACCTTCCAGAAATCATAATCGTCCCGCAGCCTTGAACCGGCCAGGCCGAAGCCCGAATAACCTAGAAAATGAATCGCCTTACTGGTAACCCGGCCCATCTTGGGCGGGTCATTTAATAGGTAATATCCCCAACATTAGGCCCCAGATTGACTTGAACTTTCATGCCAATGCTTCCGCTCAGTTGAAGGTGATTCACTCCTTCGCCTTTGTCCATGCGTCAGAAATTGTAACTCGCCATCCGGCACCGAAAAAATCTTTGAATCGCCAAACCATTTCCTGTTGGCATCTTCTTATCCCTCGATTCTCAGGAAGACTAACATAATCCCAATGGATATTTAGTGCATCGTTATCCCAAAATCTTCGGACGTCATCAGGGCGAATCTTTTTATTCCCCAGCGGTTCCCGCTCACGACGCCTCGATTCCAGCGCCCGTCCTGATAAATAGACGGGGGGGACAGGGCTGGTGCTTCCCACCTACCAGTCTCGTCAGTCTCCCCCCATTATCACAGCAAGAGGCCTCATCGTCTCCCGAGGGCTCCGTCACCGGCCACACCTTCCGCCCTCGTCCAAGAAACTTCACCGCCGCCCATAAGCCGTTGCCGTCGTCAAGCCTCGCACCACGGACGATTCGTCCGCCGCCATTGACCACCGCATCATCATCGACCACCTCGTTGCTTGCCTCGAGCTCCGCCGCCGCCGAAGATCTCTTCGTTCGTCGGGACCCCTGCGCTTCTTCAACGATCTCCGTCACCGTCGGCCTTCTCCGATCGAGAGCATCAGGTTAGGCCTTCATTCACCCCTTTAGGAGTAGATCCGTTCCTTGCTTGAGCTTTCGCCATTGCCGTACCTTTGAAGCTTTTCGCTCATAGTCGCTCATCTTCCTCGAATCGATTAGCACGAGCGCCGATTGGGTAGCCAGTGCCCTGAATACTTTTACTTATCCGCTATACTCGCGAATCTTTGGACACAATGTTTTCACCAAACGAGGGGCGTCACTTGACAATAAATTGTTCGTGCCCAGTTATATTCGTAGGTTTTCACATCTGCTCGGTAGATCCATTCCTCATTTACTGTTTGCGAAAAGCCGTTTGTAGTCTTCATCCCCCCTTAGTGCTTCAGAATGAATAGATTTTACCATCCGCAGAAACGTAGCCTTTGGGAATAACCCTACTTCCATAAATCGCCATAACAAACCAACCCGGCCTCTTGGTCTGGCGGGTTAAATCTTTCTTTAATCAAAGTACTTGGCGTGTTAAATGAACCGATTCCATCCCATATAGTAGGTGTCCAAGACATGTAACATCATACTTTTACTTACTTGTAGCATGGGCGCCGTTTTCAAGAGTGATTGGCTTCCTACCAAGGTTGATGACGCTGTCTTAGCTAATTATGTGAAAGCGGGCTGTTTGGATCCTCAAGATGTCATTGGATGGCGCACCGGGTTGGGAGAAGATCTCCCTAACCCCAAAGAAGGGGAAATAGTAGTTTTTGTCGACCATTTGGAACGGGGTTTTAAGCCGCCCGGATCGAAATTTCTTAGGGACGCTTTGACCTTCATGAACGTCCGACTCCAGGATCTGGGACCCAATTCCATAAGCAATTTGAGCCAGTTCCAAGTTCTTTGTGAAGCTTATATGCGGATCGAGCCTTCTGTCCCTCTATTTTGGCATTTTTTCATCTGAATCGCCAGACGGAATTCCACAATGGCCCCAGTTTGGAACTCGGCGGCGTCAACGTCCAGCGCCGTAGGGATAGTCTGTTCCCTTCACTCATCATGCCTAGCCATCCCAAGGGCTGGGGCGAGTCTTGGTTTTATTGTCAAGAGACGTCTCCCGCTGGTGAGAACAAGCTTCTGGGTTACAGGCCAACCCGCCTTCCGGTTAACTTCAAGCTCCCAGATAAGCTCACCGAAGAAGAAGAGTCGGAGTTCATCCCATTATTATCTGTGCTAAGATCCCTGACGAACAATGGCCTTACCGGGGTTGACCAAATCCGCTGCTGGGTTGAATGGCGGATTCTTCCTCTGAGCCGCCGAGATGGTCTGATGTGTGAGTTTGATGGTACTCTGGATCATCCTCAATGCTACTTTCACACAGCATTAACAGAAAAGGACATTGTTACCATCATCAAAAAGTTGACTGGAGAGCCTGCGGGAAAGTGCGGCCAAATCGGCCTTAAGCCTTTTTGCAAGATTAACCCGGCGCCCAAGGTAACCAAACCTGACCCGCCTTCGGTATTTATCCCTTCTGTTTCATTGCTGTCATGGTTTCATAATATATACCTTTTCAGAAAGGCAATAAGTTCTGGTCCAGGAGACCTAAAAAGCAAGCCATGAAAACTGCTAAGCCGCCCTCTAAGAAAGCCAAGGGCAAAGGAAAATCTGCTGCGGCTGAACCATCCGAAGTCGACGAATCTCAAGTCGGCGATGCACTTTCAGAGGTACAAATCCGTCCTCTTTTTCACTCGCCACCTGTCACTTTTGACCTTTTATTTATATCTTTCTCTCTCCTTGTAATAGAATGAAGATAACGAAAGCCAAGAAGACTCTGTTGAGGTAATTTCTGTTTCCTCCGATTCATCTCCTTCTCCACCTAAGCCGGCCCGGCGAATATGTGGGAAAGTTCCCTTCTCACATCCAAATGCTTATTTGGACCCAAATTTCCTACTGAAGAGAGCACAGCACGCCTTTAACCGGAAAACACGAAGTCACTCTGGCGATCTGGTATCTGGCTTACCAGCAACGAACAAAAGAAAGCCAAGCGAGGTACTTTTATGAATAACCATTATTCGTGCTTCTTTGGATCACATTTGTAACCCGCCTGTATTATTGATGTATAACTCTTGCAGAACTCTCCTCCCACTTCCGGCGACTCAGTGATGTCAACACTTCCACCAATGATTCGAGTTCCGGGGTAAGTCTTTTGATAACCTTGCCTCGACTTTTGAGAATAACGATCTTTTTAATTCCTTAATGTGCTTATTCCCTTTTGTTAGGGCACAAGCCAAGAAAAGAAAAACTAGTGGATCAATTCCTGATGCAACATCAGACCCCCTGAAGAAATCAACTCTGACTCAAGACGATCCGGATCAGGCTGAGCATGCGATTCAAGTGGATCTTCCTGAGTCGCCAAAGGAAACAATGGATGCCTCTAAATCGCCGGACCCATTGATGACAACAGAAGACCCAGATGTTGTAGTTATTACTGGTTCTGGCTTTTCTAAGCCAGCAGCGACAGTTTTGTCGAATCATGTAGCATCCTCCTCTCAGGCCATTCCCGAGTCTGGGCTCTCCAAGGCGAAACTTTCCGACTATGCAAATTTGGAGTTTAAGGAACTCTGTTCTGGCTTTGCAAGTCGCCTGGAGGCGAGCTATGAGATGGAGAAGAACCTGCTGAAGATGTTAAACAACAAACACGAGGTAAATTTTGTTACACTTATATTATTCCCATTAACCCCCAAGGGCCGGGTCATCAGTAAAAAGATGAGACGGGTCTTCGAGAACTTAGAAAAAGCCTCGCGGCCAGTAACCCCCAAGGGCCGGGTCATCAGTAAAAAGATGAGCCGGGTCTTGATTTTTTTTATAATTTCTGAAAAAATTATACATTAGCCCCCAAGTGTCAGGGATATTGCTTTGCAGTAATTCTGAGACTTGTCCTTATTTCAAACTTTCAATAGGAAAACCTTGCTCAGACTGAATCGGCGCTGGGCGATTTAAGGAAAAACTTAGCTGGACAACAAGACGCCCGAGCTAAGTCGGAGGAAAAATGTCAATTGGCCTTGACCGAACTGGTGAAACTTAAGGCCGAGTTGAAAGAAGCTCAAGCTGAACAAAATGCCGCCTTGAAGAGGGCAGAAAAAGCTGAAGCTAGGCTGGCCACTGTGCAACAGGAATTGTCCGGCTTAAAGCGTCATATCTCCAACATGACGCAAGCCGTCTTTGGTAAGCTTTACTTAAAACTTTGATCTCCTCCTCTCTTCTTTGTTTTACTTACGATAAGTCGCTGATCATCATGATTCAGGTCCAAGAGCCGCCAACCTTCAAGAAGACTGTGTGTTGATGCTGAAGGCGATTTACACGCTGACAGAGCAATTATACATAGGCAGTATCTTGACAGTTAAAGCTGTGATGGGTGCCAAAGAACCTATCACTTCCATCAAGAAGGTGCTTGGCTGCTTGTCCACACTTCCCCCTCAGACTGGCGAGTTAACTCGGTCAGCCGCCCGGAGAGGTATTCTGACTGCCCTGAGTCGCTGTTTAGCATATGCCCCAGAAATCAACGTAGAAGAAGTAGCCGTAGGCTTTCCTCAGCTTAAGGATGATGGGTCCGAATTTGTTGAAGAGGACTATCAGCGACTCGTCAAGAATTCTCGGCTGACCGCGACTCAACTTGCCGCAAGCCTTGACTTAACAAAATACCAGGCGGCTTATGATAACAGAAACAAGAAGGTCAGCCCGCCAACCTTTGTGACGACCAGCCTAACTCCTCGGCGACCCAAGAATCCTTTCGACTTGGAGGCGGACCTGGCATCAATTCTGACTGATGAAGATGACTTTGCTGCTTTGGCCAGGTGTAATTGGGTACTGGGCGACTTGCAAATCGAAGTCGGCCAGAGCTCACATCAGGATGATCCCGAGGCGCCAGCAAAGTAAATTTTATTGAGATTGGCCTGAGAGCCATGTAATAGGTCCCTTTTCCATAAATCACTATTGTTTTTTATGATAGCTCTTGCACGAATCTTTACATCGCCCTTAAGGCGGCTTGAAATATTTGACCCGACTTTTTATAAGAGTCTTTTATAGCGCTTAATTCGCCATGAATGAAAGAACTCTTATCACCCTCCTGTCTTAAGCCTTGAGAATAGCACATGTGAAAGCAAACAAACTATAGATATTTTCAACCAGTATCAGAAAGAAAAAAGGCTTAAAACCTTCAGAACTATGCCACAACGAAAAATAAAAATAGTAATTTCGTCGGCTCATAAGGTCGTGACAGGGGGAGGCGAGTCAAAAAGCTCGTGCACCCACCCTAAATGCAGGTTTCTCGGCTCATAAGGTTGCGACAGGGGGAGGCGAGTCAGAAAGCTCGTGCACCCACCCTAAATGCAGGTTTCGTCGGCTCATAAGGTTGCGATAGGGGGAGGCGAGTCAGAAAGCTCGTGCACCCACCCTAAATGCATGTTTCGTCGGCTCATAAGGTCGCGACAGGGGGAGGCGAGTCAAAAAGCTCGTGCACCCTCCCTAAATGCAGGTTTCGTCGGCTCATAAGGTCGCGACAGGGGGAGGCGAGTTAGAAAGCTCATGCACCCACCCTAAATGCAGGTTTCATCGGCTCATAAGGTCGCGACAGGGGGAGGCGAGTCAGAAAGCTCGTGCACCCACCCTAAATGCAGGTTTCGTCGGCTCATAAGGTCGTGACAGGGGGAGGCGAGTCAGAAAGCTCGTGCACCCACCCTAAATGCAGGTTTCGTCGGCTCATAAGGTCGCGACAGGGGGAGGCGAGTCAAAAAGCTCGTGCACCCACCCTAAATGCAGGTTTCGTCGGCTCATAAGGTCGCGACAGGGGGAGGCGAGTCAGAAAGCTCGTGCACCCACCCTAAATGCAGGTTTCGTCGGCTCATAAGGTCGCGACAGGGGGAGGCGAGTCAGAAAGCTCGTGCACCCACCCTAAATGCAGATTCTGTCGGCTCATATGGTCGCAACAGGATGACACAATTTGCTTTTTAATAGAGAAGCCCCCAAGTCGAGGAAAATTTTATTACTTCACAATGAAACTGAAAAACTTACAAGGTGTAAAGCTTAAGAGCTTAAGTGTAGTAAGGCCGCAAGTGGGCAATATTCCAAGGGCAAATTGACTGAGCCTCTATGGTTGGTCGATTAGGCCGAAGATCCACCAAATAGTAAGTGCCATTGTGGAGGTTCTTGCTGACGACGAACGGCCCTTCCCAAGGGGGTGACAATTTGTGCATGCCTGCTCGATCTTGTATTAGACGAAGCACTAAGTTGCCTTCCTGAAAGGTCCGACTCTTAACCCGGCGACTATGATAACGCCGCAGATCTTGCTGGTAGATAGCCGAACGGACCGCAGCCAGGTCACGCGCCTCCTCCAAGGCATCCAAAGAATTTTGACGCGCCAGCTCATTATCTTGCTCCACATATGCAGCGACTCTAAGGGAGTCATGCCTTATGTCCGTAGGAAGAACAGCCTCTGCTCCATAGACCAAAAAGAAAGGGGTGAATCCCGTGGACTGGTTCGGGGTAGTCTGAATACTCCACAGTACCGAAGGTAACTCTTCAACCCAACACCCTGGAGTCCTTTCCAGGGGAACCATGAGTCGGGGCTTGATCCCTCGCAAGACCTCCTGATTCGCCCGTTCTGCTTGCCCGTTAGATTGCGGGTGAGCAACCGCAGAAATATCAAGTCGGATATGTTCTCGACGACAAAAATCCTGCATCGCCCCTTGGGACAAGTTAGTACCATTATCAGTAATAATGCTGTGCGGATTTCCAAACCGGAAAATCAGCTTCTTCAAAAATTTGACCGCTGTCTCTGCATCACAAGCTCCAACAGGTTCCGCCTCAACCCACTTGGTGAATTTATCAACCGCCACCAATAGGTGGGTCTTTTTGTTGGAGGACATTTTAAAGGGACCAACCATGTCCAGCCCCCAGACTACGAAAGGCCAAGTAATGGGAATCATTCTCAATTCTTGAGCCGGCACATGAGCCTGCCTCCCATAACGTTGGCACCCTTCGCAGCGGCGAACTATGTCTTCTGCATCTGCGTGAGCCATCAGCCAAAAGAAACCATGACGAAAAGCCTTTGATACAAAGAACGTGACCCAGCGTGATGTCCACAGTCTCCTGAATGAATGTCATTTAGGATCGCGCATCCTTCTTCGAGGGAGACACATCGCTGAAAAACCCCAGAAGCGCTCCGTTTATACAACTCGCCATTAATGATGACCATGGATTTGCTGCGCCGAACGATCTGGCGGGCCAAAACTTCGTCGGCGGGTAACTCGCCGCGAGTGAGATAAGCCAGATAAGGGAGAACCCAATCTGGAATGATATGGAGAGCTGCCACGAGCCGAGACTCAGGATCTGGTATCGCCAATTCCTCCTATGAGGGTAAGACCACGGATGGCTTATGCAAGATATCCAGAAAAACATTAGGGGGAACCGGTTTTCTCTGTGAGCCGAGTCGCGAGAGGGCGTCAGCTGCCTCGTTGAGTTGCCGATCAATATGGTCCACCTGATAGCCATGAAAATAACCCGCTACGTCAGACACAACTCGTCTGTAAGCTGCCATCATGGGATCCCGGGAGTCCCAGGTACCCGAAACTTGTTGCGCCACCAAATCGGAATCGCCAAAACACCTCACTCGTGTTAGGTTCATCTCTTTTGCGAGTCGTAAGCCATGAAGCAAAGCTTCATATTCCGCCGCATTATTAGTGCAGGGAAACATGAGTCGGAGAACGTAACAGAACTTATCTCCTTGAGGGGATACTAACACCACACCAGCCCCCGAGCCTTCCAGCTGCCTAGATCCATCAAAGTAAATAGTCCAGTAGGTAAGGTCAGGCTGGTCTTCCGGAACCTGTAGCTCGGTCCAGTCGTTAACGAAATCAACTAGTGCCTGGGATTTGATAGCTGTGCGGGGAGTATACTGTATGTGATGAGACCCAAGCTCTATCGCCCATTTGGCAATTCGCCCTGTTGCCTCCCGATTCTGGATAATGTCACCAAGGGGAGCAGAACTTACCACTGTGATCGGGTGCTCCTCGAAGTAATGCTTAAGTTTTCGACTCGCCATAAACACCCCATAGACCAGTTTTTGCCAATGCTGGTATCGCTGTTTGGAAAGAGTTAACACCTCGCTGATAAAATATACTGGGCGTTGCACTGGGTATTCCTTCCCTTCTTCCTTCCTTTCAACGACCACAGCCACACTTACTGCCTTGGAATTCGCCGCGATATACAGAAGCATAGGCTCCTTTTCAGTCAGGGCTGCCAGGACCGGCGGGTTAACCAATTGGCGTTTCAGGGCCTCAAGCGCCTGGTCTGCCTCATTTGTCCACACGAATCGATCAGACTTCCTTAATAATTGATAAAGAGGAATCGCCTTCTCTCCTAGGCGACTCACAAAACGACTTAAAGCCGCAATTCGACCCGTTAGCCGTTGAACTTGATTAACATTCGCCGGCTTTCCGAGAGAGGTAACCGCTTCGATCTTGTCCGGGTTAGCCTCGATGCCGCGCTCTGATACCAAGAAACCCAACAATTTTCCTGCAGGTACACCAAAAACGCACTTGGTAGGATTTAACTTCATCTGATATACTCGTAAATTATCGAAGGTCTCCTTAAGGTCTTCCAATAGTGTCTCCCCCTGGCGGGTCTTGATCACAATATCGTCGACATAGGCATGGACGTTGCGACCAATTTGGTTACGAAGACATTTCTGGATACAACGTTGATAAGTCGCCCCCACGCTTTTGAGTCCGAAAGGCATGGACACATAGCAAAAGGCCCCGAAGGGGGTTATGAAGGCCTTCTTCTCCTAATCTTCCACGGCCATCTTTATCTGGTGATATCCTGAATAGGCGTCCAGAAAACACAATCGTTCGCATCCCGCCACCGAATCAATGATTTGATCGATGCGGGGAAGAGCGAAAGGATCTTTGGGCCAAGCCCTATTGAGGTCTGTATAGTCAATGCACATACGGAAAGTGCCATTCTTCTTGAGTACCAACATCGGGTTAGCCAGCCATTTGGGGTGAAAAACTTCCACGATGAAACCCGGCGGCTAAAAGGCGGGCGACTTCTTCTCCAATCGCCTTGCGTTGTTCCTCGTTGAATCTGCGAAGGTACTGCTGGATAGGTTTGCATTTTGGGTCAACGTTAAGATGGTGCTCAGCGAATTCTCTCGGTACACCAGGCATGTTAGAAGGTTTCCATGCGAAGATGTCCCGATTCTCACGGATGAATTCGATGAGCGCGCTTTCCTATTTGGGGTCCAGACCCGTCCCAATGGTGAACTGCTTGGATGAATCGCCAGGCACGAAATCGATTGTCTTGGTGTCATCCGTCGGTTTGAACTTGAGGGGCGACTCAGAATCTGTAGTCGGCTTCTTGAGTGGTGACATGTCGGCCGGGTCAACATTGGCCCTATGGTGCTTGAGCTCTTCCGCCGCACAGGCGACTTCCGCATAAGCCGCGTCCCCTTCTTCACATTCCTTTGTGATCCTTCTATCTCCATCAACCGTGATGGGTCCTTTAGGACCAGGCATCTTGAGCTTGAGGTAGACGTAGCACAGGCGGGCCATGAAGCGGGCGTAAGCCGGTCGCCCGAACAGCGCATGGTATGGGCTTTTCAGCTTGACCACCTCGAAGGTTAGAGACTCCGACCTGTAATTCTGCGCAGTTCCAAATGCTACTGAGAGCCTGACCCGGCCTATGGGATAAGCCGACTTGCCCGGGACAATTCCGTGGAAAACCGTGGTCGAAGGCATCAAATCTTTCTCCAATAGATTCATCCTCTGGAAGGTGTCGAAGTATAGGATATTGATGCTGCTGCCACCATCCATTAATACCTTTGACAAGGTGTAACCCCCCACTTGGGGGGCCACGACTAATGCCAGGTCGCCCGGGTTATCTATTCTTGGCGGGTGATCCTCCCTGCTCCAGGTTATGGTCTGCTCGGACCAGTGGAGATATCTGGGAATCGCTGGCTCAATTACATTGTACGCCCGGTGACTTACCTTTTTATCACGCCTGCAAGCATTAGTGGTGAAAACGTGGTACTGCCCGTTACTTAGCTGTTTGGGATCGCTGTGGAAGCCCCCATTATCCTGGTCCTGTGAGGCCCCCTGTGGGGGCGGCTGCTGGAAGACTCCCGACGGGTTGTACCGCCGCTGGTGGTGTACCGGGTACTGGCCGCCGCCTGGTTGCGGGCCTCCCTGAGCCCCCTGTTCGGGAAAGCCGCCGAAGGGGTTCTGCCTTTGGTTGGACGCGGCGAGTTGGTCCTAGCGCCGGTTTGGATCTTCGTTTTGGCTCTTCTTGATTGCCTCCTCCCGAAATTCTCACATCACGAAACAGTTTTCCCAAGAATGACTCGCCGGGCCGTCAGCCGTGGCGTGGTGCGGGCAGGGGCCCTTGAGTAACTCTTCATAGTTGCGCGGCCTTTTCCCACTGAAGCCTCGGTTCTTCTTTTTGCCATCATTAGCATTGGTGTTGGCGACCAAGTCCGAGGGCTCCTCCTGCGGTCTACGCTTGCCATTGGTCCCCTGATTGTGACGGTTGCGCCCCTAGAAACGGGTATGGTTTTTGGACGACTCGCCCTTTTTGGGTGAGTTAGCCTTGCCATCCTCGCCGGGATCCTTAGTATCATCGGCCTCGGCATACCTAGTGAGGGTGTCCATTAGTTTGCCCATGTCTTGGACCTTCCGTTTGAGTCGCCCCAACTTCTGTACTAAGGGCTCGTAATGACAATTGTGCTCGAGGATGAGCACAGCTTGAGCCGCCGTAATACCATCTGACGAATGAATAATTTCTGCCACCCGCCGCGACCAATGGTGGGCCGATTCGTCCGGGCGCTGGACACAGTGTTGTAGATCGACAATCGTCATTGGACGTTTGCAGGTTCCCCGGAATTTTTTGATGAAACGCTCTTTTAACTCGGCCCAGGACTGGATGGAATTGGGAGGCAAATTTTTCAGCCAGGTGCGTGCCGACCCCTCGAGCATCATAGTGAAGTATCGGGCGCAAACCGCCTCGTTTACGTCGAGCATGTCCATGGCAATCTCGTAACCCTCGATCCATGACGTTGGTTCGAGGTCTGGTGTATAATTAGGCACTTTCCTTGGTCCCTTAAAGTCTTTGGGCATCCTTTCGTTCCGAAGGGCCGGGGATAAGCATGGTACCCCAACTCGCCCTCCGCCACCTGCGAGGGGGGGCTGGGGCGTCTTGGATATTAGGGAGATCTCGGCCCGGCGGGTTCCGCTCGGGCGGGTTGTCCTGTGTGAAGTGTCGCGGTCCACTGTTTACGGCAGGCTGGTCCTCCGGCCTGCTCTTGGTATAGCTTGCCTGAGGGGTGGAGTGCAACCTCTCGAGGCTATGTGAGAACTGGGCGTTTTGAACCACCGCTGTTTTCAACATCTCGATGGCGTTCCTCGCTTCAATCTCAGCTGGGGTGTTGCCGTGAATCGGAAGGGACTCCAGGTGGCAAGTTGCGGCAAGCACGTTATCCAACGGGTTGGAGAAGTGGCCTTGAGGGGTCCGGAAACGAGGAATTTGACCCTTAGTCGGCTGAACCGGCGGGTTAGGTGGGCGGCCCGGTCCTCCTGCTGGGGCGGCTCCCATCCCGGGGGTTCGAGGGGTGTCGAACAGACGGGTCGGGTTGAGGTCATGGGGCAGGCGACCCTGGTGTCTCCGCTGATGGACGGCGTCGGACGCGCGCTGCTGTCTTTCGAGCCGCCAGTTGTCAGTGTTCAATCGCATCCTTTCGGCCGTGATTTGGGCTTGTCGAGTCTCGATCCTGGCGGACTCCATCTCAGCATCCTGATGGGCCTTTGCCACCGCCTCTCGGAGCTTTGCTAACTCTGCATTTATCTCCTCTTGGTTCTCTGGCGTGAGGGGAGTCGCCATTAGTCTCGTGATTTCCGCCGCTAAATCCACCAGGACTGCGGATGCACTTCTGGATGTCCCGCCGGTCCCATCGCCTCCGGTGGGGTTTTGTGCGGGTTGAGTTGCCCCAGCCATGTAGATGGCGATCTGGCGGCGGGTTCGATCAAAGATTTCCGGATCCATGGCCAGTGAGAAGCCTCCGAGACCGTCCCCATGGAGAGACCGGATGGAATCTGAATCGCCCATGGATGACTCATCGTCAGAGTTGACCGGGGTAACTTCCTGAGTCGCCAAGTGTTCTGGTTCCTCCGATCCCTGCGTGAACCCCACAAAGACCGGGCGAGTTAGATTCTGTGTTATGACTGGGCGGACGTACCTGGCCGGCTCGACGATGTTGGTGGAGATGTCCGGCTCAGGAACGGATGATCCGATCATGCCGATGAAGATGTTGATCTTGCCGAAGGGGACCCTGTAGCCCGATTCGATCGAATTCGCTTCAGGTCCCCATCGTTGGTTGTCGATGTAGGTTATCCCGCGGCGGCTCCGAGTCATGAGCGTCGTCGCATAACTCCCAAACCCTGGTAGGGCTCCCTTTGAGAACTCAACTCCACCGTGCGTAGGCCCCACGGTGGGCGCCAACTGTCGTGGTTTTGTCACGGCAGATGTCCTCGTGAAAGGACTTAGTACTGGAGCCATCGCACCTTGGTGGCGACTCAAAGGGGTTTGAACGGGAGGAACACGGCGATTTACCCAGGTTCGGCCCCTCGAGAGGAGGTAATAGCCTACGTCCTGCTTTGTGTGTATTGATGTGGATTCGATTACAAGGGAGGCGTAACTCGCCTAACCTAGCGCTCGATGATTTCTCACTCTCCCTCTCCTCCTTAGGACTTGCCTTTATATATAGGTCGAGGCCCTAGGGTTTACAAGAGTCCCTTCCTTCTTACAACTCGTGACCATTGTGGTCTCTAAGTCGCCGTCCTTCAAAACCCGGAGACCTTCCAGAAATCATAATCGTCCCGCAGCCTTGAACCGGCCAAGCCGAAGCCCGAATAACCTAGAAGATGAATCGCCTTACTGGTAACTCGGCCCATCTTGGGCGGGTCATTTAATAGGTAATATCCCCAACAGGCGGCGGGGAGGAACCCTAGCAAGGCACGGACGCCAAGGGGGTCTTTATAGCGTAAGGGGAAAGCATGGGACGTGCAGCAGCCATGTGCGCGCTCGCTCTCTCCTCGGTGGAGCAGAGGGGAACGAGAGAGAGAATGAAAAGCGGGACCCACTGCCTCGCTGGAAAGGAGAGGAAGACGACGTCATGCGCGGGCTCCTGCGCGAGGGGAGAGCAGATGGGCCACTAAGTGGGAGTAAGCCCACTTAGGTGCGCTAGGTAGAAGAAAAGGCCACACTGCCTTTTCTATTTAACAAATAAAACAGGGAAAAGAAAAATAGGTATAGGGCATAATAAAAAGGGGTAAAATCAAATGGAAAATTGCCCTGGACCTGAAATTGAACCAGCTATTTAAATAAAATACTTCCAACATTTATGGGGCTACTTTATTTAAACCAAAACAGCATTTGATTAATCTGTTTTGTGTTTTAAGTGCACCCTCAAATCCAAAACAAAGGCTCCAAACTATTACCCCCTCATCTCCACAATATTCCCTAAACAAAAGACTTTTTTTTAAACAGAGATATAAAGGTGGAATTTTTAAACTTGAGAAATAAAGAGAGAAAGGGTTTTGCAATTAAGTAGAGGGGGTTTAAAAATATGTCAAGCACCACTACTCTTAGAACTACCATCACAAAACACATGATATCATAACACCACCTCATCACCTAACAAGAACACATGCATCACAAGGTATGGCAAGGATGGTATGGCATGGGTGCATGCATGCAAAAGAAGAATAAGAATATCACGTGTCACATGAAATCACAACTCATAGATAGCTCTCATGACAATGTCAAGGTGGTCCCACATGGAAGGTTACAAAAAGGGAAATCTTATACTTGGGGCACTACAGTAAGTTAGCCACCATAACTGCTTAGGATGCTGCAACCTAAACATTGAACCTTCCTCACCTAATAACTTGACTAGTTTCGGTACCAAGGTCATAGATTGCTGAGTCCCCGTGACTCACAGATTACTTCAACACCCCAACAGGTACAAGTACGCCCGATGCAGGTGATCCAGATAGCACGCAGCTGGCGTGGCAGTACGATGAGGAGAACGACCGCCTGTACGTGAACTATCCAGAAGACTGAGGCGTGGTCGTGATCATGGGCAAGCATGCGGGATAGCATAGCCTTTCTTATCTTATGTAGTCCATAGCGGAACTAGCTTGTCTGAATAAATGTGTGGATGTAAACTCTGATATTATCTATGTGAGATGGCAAACGATTCCCTATTTGTCATTCTTTAGTTTTGTATGTGCTATGTTTATCTTGCTTGCGAAACGCATAGATGCGCTTCTTTCCATTTCGGGGCATCGCCCCCTAAATCGGAAAGGACCGCATCTTAGTCGTTACAAGTTGGTAATCAGAGCCTTACGACCATAGGAGCCTTAGTGTGATCGTACTTGGCCGAGTCGAGTCTAGTAAAATGTTTTGAGTCTTAGTTATATCGGAGAGTAGGATTCTTTTTTCTCCTCTTCCATGCTCTGGTGAGGTTCTCTACTTAGGAAAACTTAATTCTACTCCTCTTCTCGCTCAAAAAAAATTTAGGATCACGCGGGTATTTTGAAATCTATATGATATCGATGTGACGGAGTTCTGTCTTGGTGCCTCCTGTCTGCCTTGATTTCTTCCGGGGAGTTGAGCTCCAGGGGATTCTTGTGCACATCGCCATCATTCAGATTTCTGAGTATCTCAGAACGAAGGATGTTCGTAATTGCTTCAATACTAGTAGTGGCGAGATAACCCCTATGTCCCCAGTACTGGTGCAGATTGTTCGGGAGTAATGCCATACTTTGTATCGTTGTGATCACGAGGGTCTGTGTTAAATGAAGGTCCGAGATTCTGGTTATGTGTTGACGGATGTGATACATTGGACGGGTTAGTATAGGAGTTGTGTGAATATTACTCCTTGTATCCGTGTACTGTTGGAATTATGCCCTAGAGGCAATAATAAATATAGTTGTTATTATAATTCCTGTATCAAGATAATCGTTTATTATCCATGCTATGATTGTATTGAATGAAGACTCATTTACATGTGTGGATACATAGACAAAACACTGTCCCTAGCAAGCCTCTAGTTGGCTAGCCAGTTGATCAAAGATAGTCAGTGTCTTCTGATTATGAACAAGGTGTTGTTGCTTGATAACTGGATCACGTCATTAGGAGAATCATGTGATGGACTAGACCCAAACTAATAGACGTAGCATGTTGATCGTGTCATTTTGTTGCTACTGTTTTCTACGTGTCAAGTATTTGTTCCTATGACCATGAGATCATATAACTCACTGACACCGGAGGAATACTTTGTGTGTATCAAACGTCGCAACGTAACTGGGTGACTATAAAGATGCTCTACAGGTATCTCCGAAGGTGTTAGTTGAGTTAGTATGGATCAAGACTGGGATTTGTCACTCCGTGTGACGGAGAGTTATCTCGGGGCCCACTCGGTAATACAAGATCACACACAAGCCTTGCAAGCAATGTAACTTAGTGTAAGTTGCGGGATCTTGTATTACGGAACGAGTAAAGAGACTTGCCGGTAAACGAGATTGAAATAGGTATGCGGATACTGACGATCGAATCTCGGGCAAGTAACATACCGAAGGACAAAGGGAATGACATACGGGATTATATGAATCCTTGGCACTGAGGTTCAAACGATAAGATCTTCATAGAATATGTAGGATCCAATATGGGCATCCAGGTCCCGCTATTGGATATTGACCGAGGAGTCTCTCGGGTCATGTCTACATAGTTCTCGAACCCGCAGGGTCTGCACACTTAAGGTTCGACGTTGTTTTATGTGTATTTGAGTTATATGGTTGGTTACCGAATGTTGTTCGGAGTCCCGGATGAGATCACGGACGTCACGAGGGAGGGTTTCCGGAATGGTCCGGAAACGAAGATTGATATATAGGATGACCTCATTTGATTACCAGAAGGTTTTCGGAGTTACCGGGAATGTACCGGGAATGACGAATGGGTTCCGGGAGTTCAACGGGGGGTGCAACCCACCCCGGGGAAGCCCATAGGCCTTGAGGGTGGTGCACCAGCCCTTAGTGGGCTGGTGGGACAGCCCAAAAGGGGCCCTATGCGCATTGGAAGAAAAATCAAAGAGAAAGAAAGAAAAAAGAGGAGGTGGGAAGGGAAGGAAGGACTCCCACCCACCAAACCAAGTCCAACTCGGTTTGGGGGGGGGGGAGACCTTCCCCCCTTGCCTCGGCCGAACCCCTTGGGGCTCCTTGAGCCCCAAGGCAAGGTCCCCTCCCTCCCACCTATATATACGGAGGTTTTAGGGCTGATTTGAGACGACTTTTCCACGGCAGCCCGACCACATACCTCCACGGTTTTTCCTCTAGATCGCGTTTCTGCGGAGCTCGGGCGGAGCCCTGCTGAGACAAGGTCATCACCAACCTCCGGAGCGCCGTCACGCTGCCGGAGAACTCTTCTACCTCTCCGTCTCTCTTGCTGGATCAGGAAGGCCGAGATCATCGTCGAGCTGTACGTATGCTGAACGCGGAGGTGCCGTCCGTTCGGTACTAGATCGTGGGACTGATCGCGGGATTGTTCGCGGAGCGGATCGAGGGACGTGAGGACGTTCCACTACATCAACTGCATTCACTAATGCTTCTGATGTACGGTCTACAAGGGTACGTAGATCACTCATCCCCTCTCGTAGATGGACATCACCATGATAGGTCTTCGTGCGCGTAGGAAAAATTTTGTTTCCCATGCAACGTTCCCCAACAGTGGCATCATGAGCTAGGTTCATGCGTAGATGTCTTCTCGAGTAGAACACAAAAGTTTTTATGGGCGGTGATGTGCGTTTTGCTGACCTCCTTAGTCTTTTCTTGATTCCGCGGTATTGTTGGATTGAAGCGGCTTGGACCAACATTACTCGTACGCTTACGAGAGACTGGTTTCATCGCTACGAGTAACCCCGTTGCTCAAAGATGACTGGCAAGTGTCGGTTTCTCCAACTTTAGTTGAATCGGATTTGACCGAGGAGGTCCTTGGATGAGGTTAAATAGCAACTCATATATCTCCGTTGTGGTGTTTGCGTAAGTAAGATGCGATCCTACTAGATACCCGTGGTCACCACGTAAAACATGCAACAACAAAATTAGAGGACGTCTAACTTGTTTTTGCAGGGTATGCTTGTGATGTGATATGGCCAACTATGTGATGTGATATATTGGATGTATGAGATGATCATGTTGTAATAGATAATATCGACTTGCACGTCGATGGTACGGCAACCGGCAGGAGCCATAGGGTTGTCTTTATACTAACGTTTGTGCTTGCAGATGCGTTTACTATTTTGCTAGGATGTAGCTTTAGTAGTAATAGCATGAGTAGCACGACAACCCCGATGGCAACACGTTGATGGAGATCACGGTGTGGTGCCGGTGACAAGAACATCGTGCCGGTGCTTTGGTGATGGAGATCAAGTAGCACGTGATGATGGCCATATCATGTCACTTATGAATTGCATGTGATGTTAATCCTTTTATGCACCTTATTTTGCTTAGAACGACGGTAGCATTATGAGGTGATCTCTCACTAAAATTTCAAGACGAAATTGTGTTCTCCCCGACTGTGCACCGTTGCTACAATTCGTCATTTTGAGACACCACGTGATGATCGGGTGTGATAGACTCAACGTTCACATACAACGGGTGCAAAACAGTTGCGCACGCGGAACACTCGGGTTAAGCTTGACGAGCCTAGCATGTGCAGACATGGCCTCGGAACACATGAGACCGAAAGGTCGATCATGAATCGTATAGATGATATGATTAGCATAGGGATGATCGGACTCACGTGATGATCGGACTTGAGCTAGTGTAAGTGGATCATGAACCACTCAAATGACTAGAGAGATGTACTTTTTGAGTGGGAGTTTAGCGAATAATTTGATTAAGTTAAACTCTAATTATCTTGAACATAGTCTAAGTCCACTTTGAATATATTTGTGTTGTAGATCATGGCTCACGCGACAGTCACCCTGAATTTTAATACGTTCCTAGAGAAAGCTAAGTTGAAAGATGATGGAAGCAACTTTGTAGACTGGGCTCATAATCTTAAGCTAATCTTACAAGCTGGGAAGAAGGATTATGTCCTTGATGCTGCACTAGGAGATGAACCGCCCGCTACGGCTGATCAGGATGTTAAGAACGCTTGGTTAGCACGTAAGGAGGACTACTCGGTAGTTCAATGTGCAGTCTTGTATGGCTTAGAACCGGGACTTCAACGTCGCTTTGAGCGTCATGGAGCATTTGAGATGTTCCAGGAGTTGAAGTTTATCTTTGAGAAGAACGCCCGGATCGAGAGGTATGAGACCTCCGATAAATTCTATGCTTGCAAGATAGAGGAGAACTCGTGTGCAGTGAACATGTGCTCAAAATGTCTGGGTACTCAAACCGTCTAGCTGAGCTAGGGATTGAACTCCCGCAAGAGGCTATCACTGACCGAATCCTTCAATCACTGCCGCCAAGCTATAAAGGCTTTGTGTTGAACTACAACATGCAAGGGATGAACAAGTCACCCGGCGAGTTGTTTGCGATGCTGAAAGTCGCAGAGTCTGAACTCCGTAAAGAGCATCAAGTGTTGATGGTGAATAAAACCACTAGTTTCAAGAGAAACGGCAAAGGCAAGAAGGGTAATTGAAAGAAGAGCGGCAAGCCTGTTGCCAATCCGACGAAGAAACCCAAAGCTGGACCTAAGCCTGAAACAGAGTGTTACTATTGCAAGGGTATGGGTCATTGGAAGCGCAATTGCCCCAAGTATCTGGCGGATAAGAAGGCGGCCAAAGAAAGATCAGGTATATTTGATATACATGTTATTGATGTGTACTTAACCGGCTCTCGTAGTAGTGCCTGGGTATTCGATACCAGTTCTGTTGCTCATATTTGCAACTCGAAACAGGAACTGCAGAATAGACGAAGGCTGGCGAAAGATGAAGTGACGATGCGCGTAGGAAATGGTTCCAAGGTTGATGCAATCGCCGTCGACACAGTTTCACTTCAGTTACCATCAGGATTAGTTATGAACTTAAATCATTGTTATTTAGTGCCTGCGTTGAGCATGAACATTATATCTGGATCTTGTTTATTGCGAGACGGTTACTCTTTTAAGTCAGAGAATAATGGTTGTTCTATTTCTATGAGTAACATATTTTATGGTCATGCACCCAATGTGAGAGGATTGTTCATATTGAATCTTGATAGAGATACACACATACATAACATTGAGACCAAAAGAGTTAGAGTTAACAATGATAGCGCCATATTTTTGTGGCACTGCCGCTTAGGTCATAATGGTGTAAAGCGCATGAAGAAACTCCATGCTGATGGGCTTTTGGAGTCACTTGACTTTGATTCACTTGACACGTGCGAACCATGCCTCATGGGCAAGATGACTAAGACTCCGTTCTCCGGAACAATGGAGCGTGCAAGTGACTTGTTGGAAATCATACATACCGATGTGTGTGGTCCGATGAGCGTAGAGGCACGCGGCGGATATCGTTATTTTCTCACCTTCACTGAAGATTTGAGTAGATATGGTTATGTCTACTTGATGAAGCACAAGTCTGAAACATTTGAAAAGTTCAAGCAATTTCAGAGTGAAGTGGAAAATCATCGTAACAAGAAGATCAAGTTCCTACGGTCTGATCGTGGGGGTGAATATCTGAGTTTCGAGTTTGGTGCTCACTTAAGACAATGTGGAATTGTTTCACAGTTGACACCGCCTGGAACACCACAGCGTAATGGTGTGTCCGAACGTCGTAATCGTACTTTATTAGAGATGGTGCGATCTACGATGTCTCTTACCGATTTGCCGTTATCGTTTTGGGGTTATGCATTAGAAACAACTGCATTCACTTTAAATAGGGCACCATCAAAATCCGTTGAGACGACACCATACGAACTGTGGTATGGCAAAAGGCCAAAGTTGTCGTTTCTTAAAGTTTGGGGATGTGATGCTTATGTCAAAAAGCTTCAGCCTGAAAAGCTGGAACCCAAAGCGGAAAAGTGCGTCTTCATAGGTTACCCAAAAGAGACAGTTGGGTACACCTTCTATCTCAAATCCGAGGGCAAAGTGTTTGTTGCTAAAAACGGAGCTTTTCTCGAGAAGGAGTTTCTCTCGAGAGAATTGAGTGGGAGGAAGATAGAACTTGACGAGGTTGTCGAACCTCTCATCCCTCTGGATGGTGGCGCAGGGCAGGGGGAAACCTCTGTCGTTGCGATGCCGGTTGAGGAGGAAGTTAATGATGACGATCATGAAACTCCGGCTCAAGTTTCTATCGAACCACGCAGGTCGACGAGACCACGTGCTGCTCCAGAGTGGTACGGTAATCCCGTCTTATCAATCATGTTGTTGGACAACAATGAACCTGCAAATTATGAAGAAGCAATGGTGGGCCCAGATTCCAACAAATGGCTAGAAGCCATGAAATCCGAGATAGGATCCATGTATGAGAACAAAGTGTGGACTTTGGAGGTACTGCCTGAGGGCCGCAAGGCTATTCAGAACAAATGGATCTTTAAGAGGAAGACGGACGCTGACGGCAATGTGACTGTTTATAAAGCTCGACTTGTGGCAAAGGGTTTTTCACAAGTTCAAGGAGTTGACTACGATGAGACATTCTCACCCGTAGCGATGCTTAAGTCCGTCAGAATCATGTTAGCAATAGCTGCATTTTTCGATTATGAAATCTGGCAAATGGATGTCAAAACGGCGTTCCTTAACGGATTCCTTAAAGAAGAATTGTATATGATACAACCCGAAGGTTTTGTCGATCCTAAGAATGCTAACAAGGTGTGCAAGCTCCAGCGATCCATTTATGGACTGGTGCAAGCATCACGGAGTTGGAACAAACGCTTTGATGAGGTGATCAAAGCATTTGGGTTTATACAAGTGGTTGGTGAATCTTGTATTTACAAGAAAGTGAGTGGGAGCTCTGTGGCGTTTCTAATATTATATGTCGACAACATATTGCTGATTGGAAACAACGTGGAGTTTTTGGAGAGCATAAAGGATTACTTGAATAAAAGTTTCTCTATGAAAGACCTAGGAGAAGCTGCTTACATTCTAGGCATTAAGATCTATAGGGATAGATCAAAACGCCTGATAGGACTTTCACAAAGCACATACCTTGACAAAGTTTTGAAGAGGTTCAAAATGGAACAGTCCAAGAAGGGGTTCTTGCCAGTTTTACAAGGTACGAGATTGAGTAAGACTCAGTGCCCAGCAACTGATGAAGATAGAGAGCATATGCGCTCCGTCCCCTATGCTTCAGCCATAGGTTCTATCATGTATGCAATGCTGTGCACTAGACCGGACGTTAGCCTGGCCATAAGTATGGCAGGTAGGTTCCAAAGTAATCCAGGAGTGGATCACTGGACAGCGGTCAAGAATATCCTGAAGTACCTGAAAAGGACTAAGGAGATGTTTCTCGTGTATGGAGGTGACGAAGAGCTCGCCGTAAAAGGTTACGTCGATGCAAGCTTTGACACAGATCCGGACGACTCTAAGTCGCAAACCGGATACGTATTTATTCTTAATGGGGGTGCGGTAAGCTGGTGCAGTTCCAAGCAAAGCGTCGTATCAGATTCTACATGTGAAGCGGAGTACATGGCTGCCTCGGAGGCGGCTAAGGATGGTGTCTGGATGAAGCAGTTCATGACGGATCTTGGAGTGGTGCCAAGCGCACTGAATCCAATAACCTTGCTCTGTGAGAACACGGGTGCCATTGCCTTAGCAAAGGAACCACGGTTTCACAAGAAGTCCAGACACATCAAACGACGCTTCAACCTCATCCGCGACTACGTCGAAGGAGAGGACGTAAATATATGCAAAGTGCACACAGATCTGAATGTAGAAGACCCGCTGACAAAACCTCTTCCACGGCCAAAGCATGATCAACACCAGAACTGTATGGGTGTTAGATTTATTACAATGTAATTCGCATGATGATGTGAGGGCTAGATTATTGACTCTAGTGCAAGTGGGAGACTGTTGGAATTATGCCCTAGAGGCAATAATAAATATAGTTGTTATTGTAATTCATGTATCAAGATAATCGTTTATTATCCATGCTATGATTGTATTGAATGAAGACTCATTTACATGTGTGGATACATAGACAAAACACTATCCCTAGCAAGCCTCTAGTTGGCTAGCCAGTTGATCAAAGATAGTCAGTGTCTTCTGATTATGAACAAGCTGTTGTTGCTTGATAACTGGATCACGTCATTAGGAGAATCACGTGATGGACTAGAACCAAACTAATAGACGTAGCATGTTGATCGTGTCATTTTGTTGCTACTGTTTTCTGCGTGTAAAGTATTTGTTCCTATGACCATGAGATCATATAACTCACTGACACCGGAGGAATACTTTGTGTGTATCAAACGTCGCAACGTAACTGGGTGACTATAAAGATGCTCTACACGTATCTCCGAAGGTGTTAGTTGAGTTAGTATGGATCAAGACTGGGATTTGTCACTCCGTGTGACGGAGAGGTATCTCGGGGCCCACTCGGTAATACAACATCACACAAAAGCCTTGCAAGCAATGTAACTTAGTGTAAGTTGCGGGATCTTGTATTACGGAACGAGTAAAGAGACTTGACGGTAAACAAGATTGAAATAGGTATGCGGATACTGACGATCGAATCTCGGGCAAGTAACATACCGAAGGACAAAGGGAATGACATACGGGATTATATGAATCCTTGGCACTGAGGTTCAAACGATAAGATCTTCGTAGAATATGTAGGATCCAATATGGGCATCCAGGTCCCGCTATTGGATATTGACCGAGGAGTCTCTCGGGTCATGTCTACATAGTTCTCGAACCCGCAGGGTCTGCACACTTAAGGTTCGACGTTGTTTTATGCGTATTTGAGTTATATGGTTGGTTACCGAATGTTGTTCGGAGTCCCGGATGAGATCACGGACGTCATGAGGGTTTTCGGAATGGTACGGAAGCGAAGATTGATATATAGGATGACCTCATTTGATTACCGGAAGGTTTTCGGAGTTACCGGGAATGTACCGGGAATGACGAATGGGTTCCGGGAGTTCACCGGGGGGGTGCAACCCACCCCGGGGAAGCCCATAGGCCTTGAGGGTGGCGCACCAGCCCTTAGTGGGCTGGTGGGACAGCCCAAAAGGGGCCCTATGCGCATTGGAAGAAAAATCAAAGAGAAAGAAAAAAAAGAGGAGGTGGGAAGGGAAGGAAGGACTCCCACCCACCAAACCAAGTCCAACTCGGTTTGGGGGGAGACCTTCCCCCCTTGGCTCGGCCGACCCCCTTGGGGCTCCTTGAGCCCCAAGGCAAGGTCCCCTCCCTCTCACCTATATATACGGAGGTTTTAGGGCTGATTTGAGACAACTTTTCCACGGCAGCCCGACCACATACCTCCACGGTTTTTCCTCTAGATCGTGTTTCTGCGGAGCTCGGGCGGAGCCCTGCTGAGACAAGGTCATCACCAACCTCCGGAGCGCCGTCACGCTGCCGGAGAACTCTTCTACCTCTCCGTCTCTCTTGCTGGATCAAGAAGGCCGAGATCATCGTCGAGTTGTACGTGTGCTGAACGCGGAGGTGCCGTCCGTTCGGTACTAGATTGTGGGACTGATCGCGGGATTGTTCGCGGGGCGGATCGAGGGACGTGAGGATGTTCCACTACATCAACCGCGTTCACTAACGCTTCTTCTGTACGGTCTACAAGGGTACGTAGATCACTCATCCCCTCTCGTAGATGGACATCACCATGATAGGTCTTCGTGCGCGTAGGAAAATTTTTGTTTCCCATGCGACGTTCCCCAACATGTACTAGATTGCATGACCAGATATTTCGGGAATTCATAGGTGGGATATCAAGTAGTGACTTATAGGACAATCTTCCTACAGATGCATGATGTGAGGTTGGGATTCGACATTCAGTGGGTATGTTTGTTCACGGTCGTTTTACAACGGTTCTCGTTGTGTCTTAAAGAGTCATTGTAGCTTGCTACGACTCGGGGATACTTCGTAAGTTGTGTGCACTACCTTGCACAGGATGTCTACTATAAATTGGAGCCCGTGCGATCTTATCCACGAAGATATCGGATGGAATCTCGATCATACGTTTGTTCCGAGCAGTTCTAGCTCATACTTGTTTGCAAGTGGTCTTAATCAGAATTTTGTCGACAGTCACTTTGAGGAAGCATTCTTACTATTTTGTTTGAGTGCAATTGCTAATATTCATGTTCAGATATTCCTGCCTTTCGATTCAACTTTACCGTCAATTTATTCTGTGGGCTAATGTGTTGTCAGTCTTCAGGATGGCTCCACCAACTCGTCAGAATCCAGGTCGTGAGGGTGCTGAGATGCCGCCACCACCCCCTCCACCAGAAAATCCTTCGCCGCCACCTCCTCCTGCAGAGGCTTGGCAAGAGGTGATGGCTTCTACAAATGCAAACACTCAGATGTTGATACAATTGTTGCAAGAGAGGACTAATCAGCAGCAAGGCAACTTCAACCATGGTGGCAATCAGTTTGCTAATCGGAGTCAGTTCCTGTCAAATCAGCCGAAGACCTTCACGTCGTGTGACCAGCCGTTTCATGCCGAGGATTGGATTCGCGACATGAACAAGCACTTTGAATGTAGCAATGTTCATCCAGAGGATTTCGTCAAGTTTGCAACATTCCAGCTGAAGGGGCAAGCATCGATCTGGTGGCACCAATTGAAGGATTTCAGGGGTGCCACAGTGATCACTTGGGATGAGTTCTGCAGAGACTTCAGGTCCCACTACATCTCGTCTAGCTTTGTGGAGGAGATGCGTGAGAAGTTCACGTGCTTGAAGCAAGGTGGTAACTCCGTGTACAAGTACAATGTCGAGTTCCACGAGCTAGCCCGATATGCCTTGCAGGATATTCCAGATCAGAAGAGCAAGATATATCAGTTCAGAGGTGGTTTGAAAGAGGATTTGCAGCTAGCCCTCGCTTTGCACGATCCTAATGAGTTCGATAAGTTCTACAACTTGGCTCTCAAGGCTGAGGCAGCTTTGCTCGGGGTGGAAAATTCAAAGAAGCGCTTCAGAGATTCCATCTCGTCTTCCTCAACTCAGGCGGTTCAAAAGCAACACAAGAATTGGGTGTCTCCTCCTCCTCCTCGGCACATGCAGTAGTTCAAGCATTCAGGTGGCTGTGATTCTTCCCACCCACCCGACCCAGTTTTCCAGCAGTGGATTCATCAGCAGAAGCAAGGGCCTCCTCAGACAGAGTACCGTCAGCCAGCAGATGTTACTTGTCACAAGTGTGGGCAGAAGGGTCACTATGCCAACAAGTTCACTTCTCAGCTGCGTCTTCCGCCTCCTCCTCCAGGAAAACCTCCAAGCAATGCTATCGTGAAGTTCAACCCTAGATCTGCTAGAGTCAATATGGTGAACGCAGTTGAAGCAGACAACTCCTCGGACATGATTATGGGTAACCTTTTAGTCAATGATTTTCCTGCTAAAGTCTTGTTTGATTCTGGTGCTTCGCATTGCTTTATGTCAAAGTCATTTTTCATCAAGCATGATTTCCCCTCGACAATTTTGGATAGACCTTTGGGTGTTGTTTCTCCAGGTGCGTAGATGAGGTCAAATTCTATAGTTCCTGATGTCTCTGTCAAGATGGGCGATTATGCTTTTCTGGCGTCTCCGTATGTCTTGGGCAATTCCGACATTGATTTGATCCTTGATATGGACTGGTTGGCTATGAACAAGGCATCGATTGATTGTGAAGCTAAAGAAGTGAAGATAACTCACTCTTCGGAGGACGTGATTATCTTCGCGGCGCGCGATGACACAATCCGTCTATTTTCCTTAAATGAGAAGGGTGAGATTAATCCAATTTCGCAAGTCCAAGTCATCTGCGAATATGAAGATGTGTTTCCAGAAGAACTGCCAGGAATGCCTCCGCACCAAGTAGTTGAATTCATTATTGAGCTTGAACGAGGTACTGAGCCTGTGTGCAAACGGCCGTACAAATTGGGTCCAGAAGAGCTGAAGGAACTTAAGAGGCAACTCGATGAGCAGGAGCGTCTCGGTTTGATCAGACCAAGCTCGTCTCCTTGGGGCTGTGGAGTGCTGTTTTTCAAGAAGAAGGATGACATAGACCGATTGTGTGTCGATTACCGTCCATTGAACATGAAGACAATCAGAAACAAGTATCCACTTCCTAATATAAATGAGTTGTTCGAGCAGTTGAAAGGGGCTAAGGTCTTCCCCAAGCTTGATCTCAGGATGGGCTATCATCAAATTCGCATTCGCGAAGAGGATATTCCAAAGACCGCTTTCAGGAGAAGTTTTGGCTCGTATGAGTATACGGTCATGTCTTTTGGTCTGGCTAATGCTCCACCGACATTTTGTCGTATGATGAACTACATATTCTCTCCGTTCAAGAATGAATTCGTCTTGCTATATCTCGATGATATTCTGGTCTTTTTGTAAACTGAGGATGAGCATGAAGAACATCTCAGGCTGGTGCTTGATAAGCTGAGAGAGCATAAGTTCTATGCCAAGTTTTCCAAATGTGAGTTCTGGTTGAAATAAGTTGTCTACCTTGGGCACATCGTCTCTCCTGAGGGCATCAAAGTTGATCCGTCGAAGGTGCAGGCCATTGTTGAGTGGGAGCCTCCGCAAAATGTGAAGCAGCTTCGAAGCTTTCTCGGGCTTGCAAGCTATTGTAGAAGGTTCGTTGAGAACTTCTCCAAGATTGCTAAGCCTCTCTCAAGTAATCTTCAGAAGGGTGTGAAGTATGTCTGGTCTCCAGAGTGTCAATTGGCCTTCGACACACTCAAAGAGAAGCTCACCTCTACTCCAGTCTTGGTTCCTCCTGATGACTCCAAACCTTACCAAGTGTTCTGCGATGCCTCTCTTCATGGTCTTGGTGCTGTGTTGATGCAAGAGAAGAAAGTGGTAGCTTATACCTCGAGGCAGTTGAAACCAAGTGAGAAGAATTATCGTGTGCATGATCTTGAGTTGGCGGCAGTGGTACATGCTCTGATGACTTGGAGACACCTCTTGTTGGAACGAAAGGTTGAAGTGTTCACCGATCACAAGAGTCTCAAGTACATCTTCACCCAGCCTAACCTGAATCTTCGGCAAACTCGTTGGGTGGAAATGCTCCAAGATTTTAATCCGAGCGTTGAGTACACTCCAGGCAAAGCTAATGTCGTGGAAGATGCTTTGAGCAGGAAGGCTTACTGCAACAGTCTCATTCTGAAGCCTCTCCAGCCTGACCTTTGTGAGTCTTTCAGAAAGCTCAACCTTCAGTTAGTACCTCAGGTATTTCTTGCAAATCTTCATATCTCTCCTACCTTGAAAGACCAAGTCCGAGCAGCGCAACTTCTTGATGCAATGGTGAAGAAAGTTAAGATTGGCTTGGGAAAGGGAGTTCCCAAATATAAGTGCTTCAGTGTTGATGCCAGAGACACATTATTCTTTGAGGATCGTCTTGTCGGTCCGAAAGGTGATATCAGAAAGGTAATCATGGAAGAAGCTCATAACTCTCTGCTCTCAATACATCCAGGAAGCTCCAAGATGTATCAGGACTTGAAACAGACCTTCTGGTGGACTGGCATGAAGCGTGAGATTGCTCAGTTCGTAAATGAATGTGATGTATGTCAAAGGGTGAAAGCAGAGCATCAATGTCTAGCAGGTCTTTTGCATTCATTGCCCATATTGAGATGGATTTCGTCACCGGGTTTCCGAAGTCCAAGAAGGGTAACGATGCCATCTTCGTCATCATCGACAAGTTGAGTAAAGTGGCTCATTTTCTTCCAGTCAAGGAATCCATCTCGGCAGCTCAGCTTGCAGAGCTGTACACTTCCAGGATAGTGTCTTTGCACGGCGTGCCTATGTTGATTTCTTCGGATCGCGGAAGTATCTTCACTTCCAAGTTCTGGGACTCTTTTCAGTCTGCGATGGGTACGAAGATATGATTCAGCACAGCTTTTCATCCTCAGACTAGTGGGCAAGTGGAGAGAGTCAATCAGGTCCTTGAGGATATGCTGAGAGCATGTGTCATTTCTTTTGGAATGAAGTGGGAAGACTGCCTGACTTTTGCTGAGTTCTCGTATAACAACAGTTATCAAGCTAGTTCAGGCAAAGCTCCATTTGAGATTCTCTATGGCAGGAAGTGACGTACCCCGCTCAACTGATCCGAGACTGGAGAGCGTCAGATTCTTGGGAATGACTTGATCGAAGAAGCTGAAGAGATGTGTCGGGTCATTCGGGATAATCTCAGAGCAGTGCAGTCCCGTCAGAAGAGCTACTATGATAGCAAGCATCGTGACATGTCTTATGAGCTCGATGACTTCGTCTATCTCAAAGTGTCTCCTATGAAGGGCACGCAGCGTTTTGGCATCAAAGGCAAGATTGCTCCTCATTTTGTTGGTCCTTTCAGAGTTGTTGGCAAGAGAGGCGACCTTGCGTATCAGCTCGAGCTCCCTTCCAACTTTGCAAATGTGCATGACGTGTTCCATGTCTCTCAGCTCTGCAGATGCTTCAAGACTCCCGAGCGCATAGTTCATCTTCAAGACATCGACCTTCAACCCGACCTATCCTATCGTGAGCATCTAGTTGCGGTTCTCGAGGCGACTGAGCGCAAGACCCGCAACAAGTCTATCAAATTTCTCAAGGTGCAGTGGTCACATCATTCCGATAAAGAGGCCACTTGGGAACGCGAGGATCATCTCCGTTCTGAATTCCCAGAGTTCTTTCAGTCATAGATCTCGGGACGAGATCCTTTTGTAGTGTGGGAGAGTTTGTAATGCCCCAGAGTGTAACTTTCCATATTTGGAACCTTCATGTATGTGGGTCCTTCATGTCATTGCCTTGTGAAATATATGCATGTGTTATTTCATGTGTGATCTTACCTTGTCTACCCTTTCATTCATGCATCCATAACATCCATGCCTTCATTGTGTTTGTTGTTATTGTGGATCCATGTATGTGGTTGTGATGTTGATGTGCTATGTGATGAAGTGGTGTGTTTGAAAGTTGGGTTCAACTATGCTAGCTTTCAACTAGGTTTCAAAACCCCCCTTTCTCTATTTCTCAAGCTCAAGTTTTACTTGCTCTAACACTGGTTCAAAAATGTTTATATTTTAGAATGATTTGTGGTGGATGTGGTGCTAGGTTTAATGTGATTTGAATCTATGTTTGAGCGGGGTAGATATTCACAAAACAGGTTATTTAAATTTTTTTTGTAAATATTTCTTTGCTCCAAAAGTTCTCTTTTCATTTTATTTAAATAGGTCATAATTCCTTATGACGAATTTTTCCTAGGAGTTAATTGTTCGTTGGCTTTGTTTTAAAATAGGAAAACTCCGGGGTTTTTCCTCTTCTCTATCTGGCGCCAACAGGAGCCCATCTCCCCCTCGCTGGCCCATTTTCCTCCCTCCTCTCGTTATCCAGCCCAACTCCACGACCGTCCCCTACCTCCCGCTGGCGTCACCTAGTACGACCGAACCTCCACCACTGATCCTCCATGCCTCGATCCTGCGGCTCCAGCTCATCCCCCGAGGCGATATAAGCCACCCACCGTCCTCTCCACCTCTAGGGTTCCTCGTTTTCCTCCCCTCTCTCTCTTGGCGCCGCCGGGGGCGATCCCGAGCAGCTCGACGCCATGGTCTCCTCCTGGTAAGTTCGACGTCGGCGATCCCGTGCCGCCCCTTCTTCCCCGAGCGGTCCAGGTGCAAGCGGAGCACGGCGGGGTTCCATTCCCGTTCGAATCTCGCGGGGAGCTGCTTCCGACGCCCTCCCTCGATGATGCCGCCTTCTCTGCTTCGGCTACCTCCTCTACGGCAACCTCCCACAGCGCTCGTCGTCGGCAGCTCTCTCCCTTGACGGGGCCTTGTCCCTTCATAGCTAGGTGAGCAGCATGCGTCCTCCTTCCCCCCTTCCTCCCCGGATAGCAAGCCGACCGAGCCCCTGCTCAAGGCCTGCCGGAGTTGCACCGGTAGGTTATACGTTGAGGTTGCTTGCTGTTGTGTAGCGTAGCTGCTGTGCATGTGGGTGTAGACGCGCGAGTACGTTTCCGTCTTCGAGGTGTAGTAGCAGATCCCCCGTAGTTCCATGTGTGTGTGTGTGAAGCGATCGACTCTGGTGAGCTCGTCACCGGCGCCTCTCTGCGGAAGCAGAGCAAGGGTGGTCCTTTTGTTTGATTACCTGGTAGGATTCCCCTGTTAGGCAGAGAACCGCAGCGTAGCAGAGTGGCAGCAGGGAGATTTTGCTGTCACCGCGTCGTGGGTTCCAGACCCAGTGGCTACCCCCTTTTTATTTCTTGGATTTGGGCACAGTGGCTCGACAGGGTAAACTTATCCTGTTTACTTCCTCTGTTCTGTCGAGCCAGAGGTGATAGCCCAGTGGTTGTGCTAGTGTGTGAAGTGCAGTAGGTCTTGGGTTCGACCCCAAGCTACCCCTTTTGTTTTTCTTTATTTTTTTCTTTTTTTGTTGCTTGGGCAATGCTTGGGTAGCAAGGTGGTGGTTTTTGCCTCACAACCAGTAGGTTTTCCCCTTGTTTAGTTTATGTGCATGTGTAGGGATTTAGTGGTGCTAGTGCATGTGTGTAGAGTGTTAATGTGTGTGCAAGCTTCCATGTGTGGAGTGTGCTTGTGTGGTGCAAGCACCCAAGTGCTTGTGTAGGTGTATGTGACCATGTGTGCACTAGTGCTTGTGTACGAGTAGAGTGTTGTTGTGGTTGCAAGCACACCCATGTGTGTGTTTGTGTGGATGGCCATGTGAGTGTGAGCTCACTAGCATGTGGAGTTGTGTGTGTGTGTGCATGTGTGAGTATGACACACACATGCCCAAGTCATGGTTTTGCCTTAGTGAGCACTTGTGTGCAAGCATGTATGTGTGTGTGTTAGTGATAGTGATGTGAGTGTAAGTATGTGTGTGTGTGTGTGGAGACTAGCATGTGTAGGTGCTAGTGTGTTTATGCTTGGTGTATTGTGATGTGCTATGGCACACATACATGAGGCCTAAACCCTCATGTCACCATTGGAGTTGTGAGTGTGTGCAAGTGCATGTGTAGGTGATGAACTTGTGAGAAACACATGTGATATGGCACTATTTGTGACTATGTGATTCCATGTAGTTTTTCCTTTCAACTTTGTGCCTAGTTGTTCTATGCAAGTACCTAGGTATTATATATGTTTTTGGGGTAGAATCATCCCAGGAATCCATTGGTGAAATCAGATTTCCCTTTGGAACACTTTCTGGAGATGTCATTTTTCTGTTTTGATCTATGTTAGAACTTGGTGCCATGTGATGTGATGAGCCCAAGAGGATGATTCCTTGATGTGGCAGTAGTGGGTGAACTCCTCTACATCATGGTGGTTTTGTTTTATGCTTAGGAGTTTGTATGTGCAAGTTGTGCTTTGTCAAAGTAGGCATGTGGCTGAAATTGTCAGCTTAGTGAAAATTTGTGATTTTCACTAAGTCTGAGAAACTGCTGTTATTTTCTTCCCTTGTAGTTGTGGTTGCAAAAGTTCATGTGTTGAGAATTAGCACCTGTAGATCTTTCTATGTGTAACTCCTTTGTACTATCTTCTTGCTCATGCTTGTAGAGCTTTTGAATAGCTTTTGCCACATATATTGTTTGGCACATTTGGGTGGTTGTAGGTGCTTTGCATGTTGCTCTCAAACTCCTATGTTGCTGTTTAGGACAAATTGCATAGTTTTGTTGTTTTGAAGCTTGTGAGTGCATAGTTGATGGTGTGGTGAGTTTCTTTGCACCACCCCACCTATACTTGTTTGTTTGATCATGTGGCAACCTGGGAATACCAGATGTGTGCCATTGGAGTGTGCTTGTGGTGGATTTGATCTGTAGGACTCCATATATTGTTTCGTAGTTTTCGGTTGATCTGTAGCTCCGTTCTCAACGTTCTTTATATGCTTTTGCATCGTTTTCACGCAGTGCACCTGTTCATGTCATCTTCATTCATGTCAAGATAGCTTAGAGTGAAGTTCTGTCCAGAAGTTTGTCTTTTCTTCTCATGCATATGCAAGTGACTAGAATACAGATGCATGCTACATTCTCATCTCATGCATCATGTGTTTGTTGCATCATGTTGTGTTGTTGTTCATTGGCTGTTGTTTTTATATTGGGTAGCACCGGGATCGGATAGCGAGTACGTGGATTCGGGAGAGTACGTGCAGGAAGAACAAGAGCAGTTCCAAGCTGAAGACATCACAGGTAAGATGACCATGACCTTGATACCGTCTCTAGCTTTGTTATGCCTAGATTCACGTTTCCTTCGTCATATGCTTGCTGCCTACCACTGATATATTTGCCACCTGATATTGCCATGAAACCCAAACACTTTCCCCTCCTAGCAAATATTGAGTGGCTAAGTAGGCTTGCTCAGCTTATAATGTTAGCGTTGCTAGTTGCAGGTGCCAGCTGTCTCATGTGATAACATGATAATTTGATATCATTATGTTTTAAACTGCTATTTAATTAATGCACCTATATACTTGGTAAATGACGGAAGGCCCAGCCTTTTGCCGGGTGTTTTGTTCCATTATTGCCGCCTTAGTTTTCGGCTACCGGTGTTTGATTCCATAACTGATCGCTCCTAACATGTTCGGGGTTGTTATGGGGACCCCCTTGATAAATCGTGTAGTGTTAAGACTTGTCCGGCAGGACCCAACATTGGTTTTAATCTGCTAATCACTTAATAATAATTTGCATAGGGAATAGCTACCCCGAGGAACTAATCAACAACCCGGGCCAGTGCTCCTCATGAGTGTTGGTCCAAACTAGAGCACCGTGCGGGGCCATCCCGAGGCAACTCGGGAGATTTATCTGGCCACTGTACGCTTCGCTTATTCGGCGTGTCGTGAGACTGAGATACGCGGATCTTATGGGGGTCATCAACACGCCGGGAGGTCCTGCTAGTCTTGTCTTACCTTAGCGATATATCTTGCGTATAGGAATCCCTTTGAAGCTTTGGTTCTCCCCAGAGTTGAGGTTTTCCTCTAAGGAATCCGACAAGATCACGAGATTCGTGATAGAGGATTACTTTGTGGCCCGTGTCCGTTTGTGATGGACTAGTTGGAGCACCCCTGCAGGATTTAATCTTTCGGAAAGCCGTGCCCGCGGTTATGTGGCAACATGGATTATTTGTTAACATCCGGTAATAGATAACTTGAACTAATCCTAATAAAACTGCCAACAGTGTGCGTAACCGTGACTGTCCCCTTCGAAGACCTCTCTTCGATCGGGAACACGGTGGGGTTATGTTTGACGTAAGTAGGTGTTCAGGATCACTTAGTGATCACCTAGTCTTCGACCGCTAGCATAGAACACCACATCTATATTCTGTTCTACGTAAGTTAGCCACCATAACTGCTTAGGATGCTGCAACCTAAACATTGAAACTTCCTCACCTAATAACTTGACTAGTTTCGGTACCAAGGTCATAGATTGCTGAGTCCCCGTGACTCACATATTACTTCAACACCCCAACAGGTACAGGTACGCCCGATGCAGGTGATCCAGATGGCACGCAGCTGGCGTGGCAGTAGGATGAGGAGAACGACCGCCTGTACGTGAACTATCCAGAAGACTGAGGCGTGGTCGTGATCATGGGCAAGCATGCGGGATAGCATAGCCTTTCTTATGTTATGTAGTCCGTAGCGGAACTACCTTGTCTGAATAAATGTGTGGATGTAAACTCTGATATTATCTATGTGAGATGGCAAACGATTCCCTATTTGTCATTCTTTAATTATGCATGTGCTATGTTTATCTTGCTTGCGAAACGCATAGATGCGCTTCTTTCCATTTTGGGGCATCGCCCCTTAAATCGGAAAGGACCGCATCTTAGTCGTTACACATTGCTACTATACAAGTTGTTGAGGATCTCAAAACTTTTAGCACCCATCGCACTCCTAGTCCCAATGGACCTATTAATGGTGATGCTAATACCTCAACTATAGCACAAGAAGGTCATTTGAATTTAGAGACTACCAAAAGAATGAGGTTAGATGACATTACTACCACTTTAATTAATGGTAATAATCTTGATTTTTACAATTGTAGTCTTTCCGAAGTGATCACTTTTTTTTGCAAAGAATGGCTAAAGACCCCCTCACTAGTACACTCAATATTTCCTTCACCGAGCATATTACCAGTGCTCTTAGCAAAGCTAGGGAAGAGAATCTCAAGCTAGAGACTTCTATTCCTAGAAAAATAGAAGATGGTTGGGATCCCATGGTCAAAATTAAATTGAATAATATCTCTTGCTTTGCATTGTGCGATGTTGGAGCTAGTGCCTCCGTGATGCCCAAAAGAATGTATGATATGCTTGATTGGAAACCTTATGATCCATGCTCTTTTGGTGTTCGTCTTGTTGATTCTTCCATAAAGAAACCTTTAGGGAGAATTGATGATCTGCTTATTATTGTCAATGATAATTATGTGCCCGTTGATTTTCTTATTATGGACATTGAATGTTATCCTTCATGTCCAATTATTTTGGGGACATCCTTTTCTCCACATCGTTGGTGCTATCATTGACATGGAAGAGGGAATCATTAAATTCCAATCCCCCCTTAAAAAGGGAATGGAACACTTCCCTAGAAAGAAGATTAAGTTACCTTATGAGTCCGTTACTCGGCCAAGTTATTCTTTTGGAGTTGATAATACTTGATCTTCTTGCATTATGCCTACCTCAAAGGCAAAAAAGAAAGCGCTTGTTGGGAGGCAACCCAATTTTTTTTTACTTTATGTTTTAGTGGTCTTGATGCTTGTTACTACTGTAGAAACATCATTGTATCTTTATTTTTAAGCTTTGTGCCAAGTTATAGCCTCCGATTGCTAGAAAGTTCAGAAATTTTGACATGCTGTCGAGAAACAGATTCTGTCTGCTTGACGAAAAAAATCACCAAAAATCACCATGTCATCTTTTTGATCTGAATATTTTTGACATCATGGTATATATAATTTCCTTTCTAGCATCTGTTCTGAGTTTTTTGATTTGAGTGCACAAGGGCCCCGAATAAATTATTTCCTACTTGTTGTTCTGTTTTCACAGATTCTGCCATGTTTTGCGTTTTCATTGTTTTGCAAATCCTAAGCTTACTTTTTATTTGCAAAAACCTTTTGGAAATCATTAAAAACAGTACATTTTCATGAAAAACTTTATTTCCAGCAGGTAATGAATTATTTTATTAAGGGTACTAACCACTCTAATCAGCTTATGATGAGTTTCGTATGAAGGGAGTTTTCAAGTATGCGATGGGAGATGATGAAAGAAGATACATGAGTGTCAAGCGCTCAAGCTTGGGGATTCCCCCATGCACCCCAATAAATATTCAAAGGAGACTCAACCGTCTAAGCTTGGGGATGCCCCCGTGCATCCCCTTCTCTATCAACAATCATCAGTTCGTCCATCTTCATGATATATTTTTATCACTTCATATGTTATGTGCTATGCTTGGAGCGTCCCGCTCTTTACTTTTTAGTTTGTTTTAGTTTTGCTTGCTGTTCATAACAAGTCGGAACCTATCCTACCTTGTTTGAGAGAGAAACACGCTCCATTCAACTCTAGAACACAACATAGGTTTTCATGCTTATCCTTTTTGTGTGGTCTTTATCTTTCCATAGCTACTGTCATGCTTAGCTCTTAGTTTTCATGCTTATATTTTTTTAAGAGCTTTTATTTAGATTGCTTTTGGAACTCCCTTGAGTTATCATGCTTATCTTATTTAGAGAGTTGGCTTGTGTGCACTGAGTTGTGTGTCTTCCATGAGTAGGTAATTAAGATTGCTATCTAAGTATAGTAGTAACTTGCAATAGTTTTGAGGTATTGATTTGAGTAATGTTTGGACTGTTGGTGCCAAGATCTTGAGACTATTAGTGATAGGTGTCGTATTTTGGGAAATTCGTGTGTTTTTTAAAAACTAAAAATTAGTTGAGAACTCTAGCTACTAAATTGATCGCTAACCTCTGGAGGGGTTGGAATATATAGAGTACCCTCACGTTACCATGAGTCGAGAATGCGCAAGGATAACCAAACCCCCAAGCACTCCTCCTCGGGGTACTTGTCTCTTTGTGAATTTCCTAACTAGATAGAGAGTTACCGATAATAAGTGTATGAGTTCTTCGGACTAATGTGAGTATTCGATTGTTGGCACTTCCACTATCCATATTTTGCTAGCCTCTTCGGTACCGTGCATTTCCCTTTCTCACATTGAGAGTTGGTGCAAACTTCGCCGATGCATACAAACCCATGACATAATACGCTCTGTCATACATAAGCCTCATTATATCTTTCCTCAAAACAGCCATCATACCTACCTATTAAGGCATTTCCATAGGCTTTTCGAGATACATTGCCATGCAACATCCACCATCTCATGACTTGATCTTCATGTCATACATGCTTTTGCTTGATCGTGGAGCCGCATGATAGTTGGGCCTTGCCCCAATTATTGCTACATGACACGCTAGTATCATTGCATATCCTACTACACTGGTAGAGGCATACATTTGCATACATCATGATAGTTTTCACTTGTCTTTATGTTGAGTACTTCTTATAAAGTGTGATGATCTTCTTTTTATTCATGTAAAACATAGAGTGTTACCCTTAAGTGAGGGAAAAATCCCAAAGAGGACAAAACAAAAGATCCCAAAGAGAACAAATGAGAGATAAAAATAAAGAGCCAAAGAGGCCACACAAAAAAATAAATAAAATAAATAAAAAGAGAGAAGGGGCAACACTACTATTCCTTTTGAAGTATCCACACTCGTACTCCATTGCTACACTTGTACTACAAAGAGATTATCATTCATGCATAACTATGTGGGGACCCTTACACTATAGAACTTGGTTTGCATATTCCAATGATGAGCCTCCTCAAATGAGCTCTAGGTCTTCATGAGAAAACAAGTTGGATGCACCCCCACTAGTTCCATTAGAGAGCTTACCTTAGCTCATATATGCATCTGTTACATGGCAATCCCTACTCCTCACATCATATCTATCATTTGGCTTTCTCTCGCCTATGGTTGTCCTCATTGATGTGAGCCTTTCACACCTTTTTGTCTTCCTTCCCCATCATTATTCTATTTTCCATCCTAAGTGCCAACATATCTTGATTACGCTCATCTATTGCATGAGTTCTCAAAGTTGAAAGGGAGAGGATCATTTTGACTTGTGCCCGACTAGTGGTCTGGGGATGAGTCAAAATAAGATTCTGAAGGAGACCAAGTGTGAGGTTTAGTAGATTGAGTTCTCAATTAAAAAATATTTTATGATCTCAACCCATCTCCCACTTCTTGCATGCAAACACCATTTGGAGACATTCGAGTCACGGACAGCGAGAGCTCTTGCACCTTTATGTTCTTACTTTGCCAAACTCAATACTAGATATAAACTCTTGCTTGTTATTGTCTTGACTTGAATTGCATATATTACTTGCTTTACTTTGAAGTTCTTATATGTGTGTTAGCATGTCACAACAAAAATTATTGTGTTATCATTTATCTAATCGAGGACGATCAGAAATTAAGCTTGGGGATGTTGATACGTCCCAAATGTATCTATAATTTTTGCTTGTTCCATGATCTTTTGGGTGACATTGTTATATATTTAGCTACACTTTTATATCATTTTACACATATTTGGACTAACCTACTAACTCAGTGCACCCAGTGCCAGTTCCTGTCTGCTGATGTCTATTTTGCAGGGGCTTTTACCCAATTTTCTTAAGCCCGAAAAATTCCAGGAAAAATATATAAAAATTCAGCGTAATGGAAGCTTCCACATCACCGAAGATGGGCCAGAGGGTGCCATAGGCCGCCCAGGCAACCTATGGGCGCGTCCTACCCCCTGGCCACGCCAGGAGGCCGCCTGGGTGGGTCCTACCTTCTTCGGTGCCGTCCTTTGGCTTATATTTACTCCTCCGCGAGAAAATCCTTCCATCACATCCAGAATCGCGAATTTCTCCATCGTTCCGCCGTCGCAGCGCTTTCGAGATCGGGAGCGTCAGGGGACCTCTTCCCGGCACCCTGTCGGAGGGAGGATTGACCTTCGGGAGCTTCTCCACCGCCATGGACGCTTACCGGACGTGCCGTGAGTAGTCCTCCTTGGACCATGGGTCCATGACTAGTAGCTATGTGATGTCTTCTCTCCAATCTTGTGCTTTAATGGTTAGTCCTTGTGAGCTGCCCTACATGATCAAGGCATCTATGTAATTTATTGCTATGCTTGGTTTGTTGGGATCCGATGGATTATGAGATTATGTTCAGTTTGTTATGAGTTATATATTTGATTATCCTTTTATATTATGTTCCTTAGTGATTCATGCATGTTCTCCGTTGCTATTCATTGCTTTGGCCGAGTAGTAGATTGCAACTCCAAGAGGGAGCGTTATGCATGATTGTGGGTTCATGCCCCTCAATGTCTAGCTTGAGTGACAGAAACATGAGACTAGGGGATGTGTTGTTGCCACCAGGGAGAAAACAACGGTGCTTGTGACCACGGTTGCAAGGATTGTTTACCTTACGCATAGTTCAATAAAGCAGTTGTCCGTTGCTTTGAGTTTACACTTCGGGTGGGGCTCGCAACTTAATACCGGCGAGATGTTCTAGATAGATATCTCAAGGTGGATGATTAGTAAGTAGATGTTGATGAATAAATGGTCTACTTGTCTTGGCGTACTGCCCATTACTATTGAACCTCTAACTATCAAGTAGCATAATTAGCATTGCGGTGCGTTCATAATTCTGTCAATTACCCAACTATAATTTGTTTACCCAAGCATAGTTGTTTATCATCTTTTGGGAGAGAGACATCACTAGTGAACATCATGTGACTCCGGTCCATATCACCATCATTGTGTACACCTCCATCATTACCGTTTTCATTTACTTTTCCGTTGCAATCACTATTACCTTTCCCGCTTGTGTTTTGATCCTTTGCAAACTACAAGGCCGGAGAGATTGACAACCTCTCTGTACCCGTTGGGAGCAAAGTTATTTTTTGTGTGTGCAGGTCCACGTCTTCTGCTAGCCAGGATAGGAGACACCAACTTGTTGGTCCTAGGAGTCCTCCTGGTTCGATAAACCTTACAATCTTTGTGTGAAGGAAAACTTGCTGCTGACTACATCTCAACCTTCCACTTGGGGTAACCAACGAGGTGTGAGAAGTATATACATCATCTCGTCATCAACATCACATGCAAATCATAAAGTGACATGATATGGCCAATATCATCTTGCTCCTTTGATCTCCATCTTCGAGGCGCGGCGTGATCATCATTTTCACCGGCATGACACCATGATCTCCATCATTGTGTCTCCGTGAAGTCGTCTCGCCAACTATCACTTTTACTACTATGGCTAACGGTTAGCAATAAATTAAAGTAATCATATGGCGTCATACAATAAATTAAGACAACTCCTATGGCTCCTGCCGGTTGTCATACTCATCGACATGCAAGTCGTGAATCTTATTACAAGAACATGATCAATCTCATACATCACATATATAACATCACATCCTTTTGGCCATATCACATCACATAGCATACCCTGCAAAAACAAGTTAGACGTCCTTTAATTGTTGTTGCAAGTTTTACATGGCTGCTATTTACCCACAATGATGATATGCCAATTGCTATTTACCCTTCGTAAGGACCCTCTTCATCGAATCCGATCTGACTAAAGTGGGAGAGACAGACACCCACTAGCCACCTTATGCAACAAGTGCATGTCAGGCGGTGGAACCAGTCTCACGTAGGAGTACGTGTAGAGTCGGTCCGGGACGCTTCATCCCACAATGTTGCCGAATCAAGATAAGACTAGTAACGGTAAGCATATTGACCAAATCATCGCCCACAACTTACTTGTGTTCTACTCGTGCATAGAATTTATGCATATACCTAGCTCGGATGCCACTGTTGGGGAACGTAGTAATAATTCAAAATTTTCCTACGTGTCACCAAGATCAAACTAGGAGAAACCTGCAACGAGAGAGAAAGAGCATCTTCATACCGTTGAATATTGCAAAGCGGAAGCGTTACTCTGAATGCAGTCGATGGAGTCGTACTCGCGGCCATCTGATCCAAACACCGAATGTTCGGTGTCTCCACGTTCAACACACCTACAACCCCGGGACGTCTCCTCCTTCTTGATCCAGCAAGGTTGAAGGATAAGTTGAGGGAGAACTCTGGCAGCACGACGGCGTGGTGGCGATGGAGTTTGTGGTTCCCGACAGGGCTTCTCCAAGCACCGCGGAGGAGGAGTGGTGGAGAGGTAGGGTTGCGCCAAGGGGTGGTGATCCAGGTGTGTGCAGCCCTCCCAAAACCCTCTCTATTTATAGGAGGGATGGAGAGGGGGTCGGCGACCCTAGGGTTACCCTAGGAGGGGCGGCGGAAGCCCTAGGAGGAGGGGGCGGCGGCACCCTAGGGGTGGATTGCCACCCAAGTCGGTGGGTGGCAGCCCCACGCCCCAGGGTTTAGCCCTAGGCGCCTTGGGCCCTGCTGCGGCAACAAAAGTCCTTCCCTGGCGCTTAGGAATTCTTCTTGTTACTTCTCTGGTTTGCGTCGGTTTTTCCCTTGAATAGGAAAGGGTGATGCAGCACAGGAGCAGTAAGTATTTCCCTTAGTTTGAGAACCAAGGTATCGATCCAAAAGGAGGGCCTCGTCAAGTCCAAAGTACCTACGCAAACACAAACAAGCTTGCACCCAACGCTTCAAAGGGGTTGTCAATCCCTTCAAGATTGTTTGCAAAGTGAGATCTGAAGGCGGAAAGTGCAACGAAGTAAAAAGTGTAAGGCTGAAAATATGGTGTGGAGTAGACCCTGGGGGCCATAGTGTTCACTAGAGGCTTCTCTAATAATAGCGAATATCACGGTGGGTGAACAAATTACTGTGGAGCAATTGATAGAACCGCGCAAAGTCATGACGATATCTAAGGCAATGATCTAGCATACAGGCATCACGTCCGAGACAAGTAGACCGATACTTTCTGCATCTACTACTATTACTCCACACATCGACCGCAATCCAGCATGCATCTAGTGTATTGAGTTCACGACGAACAGAGTAACGCTTTAAGCAAGATGACATGATCTAGAGGGATAATCTCAAACCAATGATGAAAACCCCATCTTTTTACCCTTGATGTAAACAACACGATACGTGCCTCGCTACCCCTTCTGTCACTAGGTGAGGTCACCGCACGGTATGAACCCAAAACCAAGCACTTCTCCCATTGCAAGAATCATAGATCTAGTTGGCCAAACAAAACCCACAACTCGAAGAGAATTACAAGGATATGAAATCATGCATAAGAGAGATCAGAAGAAACTCAAATAAGATTCATAGGTAATCTGATCATAAATCCACAATTCATTGGATCTCGACAAACACACCGCAAAAGAAGATTACATCGGATAGATCTCCATGAAGATCATGGAGAACTTTGTATTGAAGATCCAAGAGAGAGAAGAAGACATCTAGTTACTAGCTATGGACCCGTAGGTCTATGGTGAACTACTCACGCATCATCGGAGAGGTCATGGTGTTGATGAAGAAGCCCTCTGTATCCGAATCCCCCCTCCGGTAGGGCACCAGGACGTGCCCCGGATGGGATCTTGCGGAGACAGAAGCTTGCGGCGGCGGAAAAGTAATTGTGATCGTATCTTGATTTTTTTGGGAATATTTGGGAATATATAGGCGCAAGATCTAGGTCAGGGGACCTCCAGGGGGCCCACAAGCCTGGATGGCGCGCCCCCCTGGCCGCGGGGTGGGGGCTTGTGGGGCCCCTGGGGCTCTTCTGGCTTGGCGCCCAAGTTCTCCGATCTTCTTTCGTTCCAGAAAAAATCTTTTCGGGGATTTTCTTCCGTTTGAACTCCGTTTCAAAATCTCCTTTGAAAGGGCTCAAAAACATGGAAAAAACAGGAACTGGCACTTGGCACTGAGTTAATAAGTTAGTCCCAGAAAATAAATAAAAGGTATGCAAAACATCCAAAGTTTGACAAGATAATAGCATGAAACCATCAAAAACTATAGATACGTTGGAGACGTATCAAGCATCCCCAAGCTTAACTCCTGCTCGTCCTCGAGTAGGGAAGTGATAAAGAATGAATTTTTGATGTGGAATGCTACCTAGCATAGTTGTCCTTTGCAACTTCTTTCACGTGGCATGAATGTTCAGATCCGTAAGATTCAAAACAATAGTTTGCTATTGTCATGAAAACAATAATACTTCAAGCAAACTAGCAAAGTAATCATGAACTTTCAAAATAACAAGGCCAAAGAAAGTTATCCCTACAGAATCATATAGTCTGGCTATGCTCCATCATCCTCACACAACTAATGTAAATCATGCACAACCCCGGAATTGGCCAAGTAATTGTTTTCGCACTCTTACTTTCTCAAACTTTTTATAACTATCACGCAATACATGAGCGCGAGCCATGGATTAGCACTATAGGTGGAATAGAGTGTGGTGGTGGTTGTGAGACAAAAAGGAGGAGATGGTCACACTAACTCGACGTATCAATAGGCTATGAAGATGCCCATTAATAGATATCAATGTGAATGAGTAGGGATTGCCATACAAGATATGCACTAGAGCTATAAGTATGTGAAAGCTCAAGAGGAAAACTAGTGGGTGTGCATCCAACTTGCTTGCTCACGACGACCTAGGGCAATTTTGAGGAAGCCCATCATTGGAATATACAAGCCAAGTTATAAAACGAAGATTCCCACTAGCATATGGTGGTGACAAAGCAAGAAGCTCGCAATCATGAAGAACATGGTCCTAACATGAAGCACAAGTGTGGAAAAAGATAGTAGCATTGTCCCTTCACTCTTTTTCTCTCATCTCCCTTTTTGGGGCTCTTAGGCCTCTTTTTTCTTTTCTCTCTCTTTTTTTGGCTCTTTGGCCTCTTTTTTTTATTTCCTCACATGGGACAATGCTCTAATAATGATGATCATCACAATTTTTAGTTACTCAAAGCTCAAAGATCACAATGATGATGACTCAATAGGAAATGCCCCCGGCAGTGTACTGGGATGTGCAACGATCTAGTATGATCATGCAATGGCAATATGAGAGTGACGGCACAAGTTATGAGACGGAACGGTGGGAGTTGCATGGCAATATATGTAGCGACCTGACTCAAGACGAGTCAAGCCTCTGTGTTTCTGTGCCATCCCTGGATCAGTATGCTGGCACACACAGTACATCAATGTATATATCAAAGTGCAATCACATGTAAATAGCATAAAACTGATATATACCTTAATTATCTCAGCGGAAGCGGTCAAGGGAGTGGAGTCCCAATAAACACCAACGGCAAGTTGAGTGTAGACCGTAACCCTGAATCGTACTCTTACCCATCGAAGAAAAATATCTGCAACATAAGACGTTGCAGCCGTGTAGGTCAGCATATTGAATATGCCGACAAGTCACATAAGAGAGGGGTAAAGTAATAATCAACTATCTCTACATGCATATTTGGTCGGTGGAGCTAAGTTTTGCATAAAGCCAGTTTTATCCAACAACAAGAGGGGTTGAAAGCAAAATGTTACTACAAGGTTTGTTGTTAACGAGATGGTTCCGCCAACCAGTTCTCGTACCCGAGTTGTCAATAATTACCCTCATCAAATATATATAATGGTGTTGAGAAATCCAGATAACTTCAGTTCCTTTGGCTCAAGTCGTCCATGACCGTGGACACGGCTAATCGATTAGGTTGAGTACTCTGCAGAGTTTTGCACACGTTCCCCACAAGATTTGATCGCCTCCGTGTATGTCCTCGCACTTCAGGGTGTTTGAAGACCGGATGATCAAAACATGGTCTTTCAACGGCTCCCTCTGAATCCCTGTCGGTGCCCATCCATTCCTACCGTTCGTCTACATCTGCTAGCACCGCCTGTCCAGAGTCGCCGCGTTGTCCAACCAAGCCAGAGCCCATAATGACTTGTGGCTGTGCAGGTAAGCCTTGGGTCTTGAAAATATCCGTCCGTCTCTTTGAGCCTGGGTGAAGCTTTCCGCAGGATGACATGGCCTCTCCAGCATCCCGGGCATCCACTGGGTTTTCCAGGGATCCGATCAACCATCCTTCACCCAGAGTTGCATTGCGTCCGAGGTCTTGAAAATCTTGTCTTAGTCCGGTCTTGATTATTATATCAACCTTGCATCACTCGTGGTATACACTCAACCGATAACCCGTCTACTCAAGCATAGCATTAAGAAATTGTCGTCCCGGGGCCAAGTGTCGGGGTTGTTGTGTTCCTACCACATGATACTACAATTTAAGCTAAAGTTTCCAAGTACCTAGGCAGCATGCAAATTGGGCAAAGAAGGTGATCTACTATGCATCGAAAACATAGGTAAAATAACATGATCAAAATGACTTGCCTGTGATGTTGACGAAGAGGAATTTCGCGAGAAGATAACTTGATAGACTACTCATCACTCTCCGATGAAATCTATATAGCAAACATATCATTCACATAAGAACTCATACTAGCAATCATTCTAGCAATCAAACAAAAGAGAGAAAGCGAATGAGAAACCGAAAGAAACTTCAAATAGAACTAAAGAGTCTTCTACTATGACAAACACTAAATAGTTTTGTCTAACAGAAAATATTAACAAAGAACTAATATATAAATCCTAACTAAGATAAAATAAAGTGTTTTTCACAAAACCTTTGAAAGTATTCCCAAACGGGATTTGAAACAACGATGAAAACAATTGCACGTTACTACGGAGCTAGAATTGTTTTCATAAAACAAATAAAACTAAAATAAAAACTTGTTGCAAAACTACTGTTAACTAACATAAACAAAACCATAGTAATCTTTCTGAAATAATAAAGAAAGTATTTTAAAACAAAGCTAGAAAATGAATTAGCCAAAAACCGAAAAGCGGTGAAACAGAAATTGTTTCACATGAAACAGTGAGGTAAAGTACTCACACAAATCTGAAATTTTTACCACTGATATATAAGATCACTAGTGATCAGTACCAAAAGGAATCAAATTAAAAGCTATTTTTAAACTCCTGGAATAGGCAAAACAAGGTTTATACTAAATCTGCTCTAACTTATATTTGAAAATTTCAAACATAGACAAATTATATGTTTTTAAAAACTACAGGAAATTTTTGAGCTACCGGAAAAAGAATCAAAGTCATTGGACTTCGGGATCAAAAGTTGTGGTCAAAACAAGATTGAAAGTTTCTGTTTTTGCTATTTAGACAGAAAAAACTGCAACTACTAGTATCTAACAGTGGGTACACGTGGCATACTACTATTGGCTGCGGAGAACGTTTGTTTCTCGGTTTGGAGCAAACGTCCTAACTCTAACAAAGCTACTGGTTAAAACATAAGTAAGAATAAAACCGTGGGTTTTCTCATATAGACCGAAGAGGTATTCCTAGTTCTAATCTAAACCATCCACTAAGATCCAACAGTTAAAAAGAAAAAGGAAAGAGAACAGAGGGGGAGAGGAGATTACCTCGGCTGGGCTGTTCTTCCTCGCTGGCTGGCAATGGTGGCGAGGTGGGGGTGGGGTGCCGGTGGGGAAGGGGAAGGGGCCGGCGAGGGTGGGGAAGGGGGGGCCGAAGGTGGGGTGGTGGAGAGGGGGTTCCCTGGGGGCGAGGTGAAGAGGGGGGAGGCTGCAGGGTGGAAAAGGTGCTGGTGGCGAGGTGGAGGTGAAGCTGCTGGTGTGCTGCTGCTCGCTTGGGGATGGGGCAGCAGGGGCCGAAGGTGTGGACGGAGGAGGGGGTGGAGGGGTGGCCGAAGGAGGGTGGGGCGCTCCTGGGAGGGGGTGGTGGCGAGGTGGAGGGGGAGGCCTCCAGGGGGGGCCGATGGAGATGCTCCTGGCCTCCTGGCAGAAGGTTTTCGTAGGGTGGGGAGGAGCAGCGAGGTGGAGGGGGAGGGGGGCGAGGTGGAGGGAACTCCTGGCAAGTTTTTCGGTGATAACTCCGGCGAGGGCGCGCGAGCTAGAGGCGAGGAGATGGGGTTTTCTCGGGAAAAATGGAGAGAGGAGGGCGGTGGGAATTTATAGGCGGTCTCGGATGGCGCCCGGAAGGAAGGAGGAGGGAGATCGGGAAGGAGGGGATTCCTTCCTCCATGGATGGAAGGTTTCTCTGTCACGTGGGAGAGAGGAGGAAGAAGAAGATCTCCTGGGCCAAATTTGGAAAGTGCTTAATGGGCCACCTAGAGTTTTCCTAATAAAAGTGATCTCCTTCCTATTTTCAAAACTAGGAAACTAAAACGTTAAAAAGGAAACCAAATCAATTCGGAATAAAGAGTTTTTATATACTAAAATTATCAGGAAAATAAAATATAGATGATGGGCATTTTTCCGCGGCAAAAATAAAAACTTCAGAAAAAATTATTTTTCCAAAAATCCCTAAAAGCATTATTTATTTTTGCAAATAATTTTCAAACGAACCTCTAAGTTTGAGGGTTCAAATAACTTTCAAAATGCCCGTGAGTTTGAGGGTCATGTTCCTCCTCTCTGGAAATGTATTTCCCGACATTTTGTTGCACGAAGAAAATGAATGGAAATGCAAGGAAATTCAAATGCAAACACCTCCATTCAAATTCTTTATAGTTGAAGAAGTCATGTCATCTTCTCTCGTTGATCAAAAAAAATTGAATTTGAATTCACCGGAGAAGGGGAAAGTCATTTTATTCCCTCTCGTTCAAAAGTTTCGAAAGGTTTCAAATTTCACACAAGTTTCAGTCACTCAGCAAACAAACAAACAATCAATCTAATAATTATATTAACATTCCAAAATTTATAATTTTGGTATGTTACAATATATCTCGGAATGGCTATGAAAATGCCATAGTAGGTAGGTATGGTGGTTGTTTTAAGGAAGGAATTTGGTAGGTTTGTGCACCGGCGAGAATTGTGCGGCACTAGAGAGGCTAGCAATGGTGGAAGGTGAAAGTGCATATATACCATGGGCTCACATTAGTCATGAAGAACTCATATACTTACTTCAAAAGTTTTTATTAGTAATCGAAACAAAGTGCTAAACGCATACTCCGAGGGGGAGGGTTGGTAGGTGTAAACCATCGCGCGATCCCGACCTCAACACAAAGGATGACAATCAGTAGATCAATTATGCTCCGACTTCCTAACATAGCGGTTCACCATACGTGCATGCTATGGGAATCACTAACTCCAACACAAGTATCTCTAGATTCACAACACCCTACTAACATAACTCTCAATATTACCGAATTCACGTCTCAAAACTAACTGAGAGGAATCAAAACTTCTCTTTCTATTCAATGCACATGAAGATGGAGGTTTTTGCATCCTCTTTGGGTACCTAGCACATTAGGGACTACTTTAATAGCATAAGCCAACTACCAAATCACGCACCGCCGTGCTCTAAAGATATAAGTGAAGCACAAGAGCAAAAAGTATCTAGCTCAAGAGATATAAGTGAAGCACTAGAGCAAAGTATATAGCTCAAAAGATATAAGTGAACCACTATGAGCAAAAGTATCTAGCTCAAAAGATATAAGTGAAGCACTGGTTGGCACTCTCTGGCAATAGCTAGACGAATGTTGTTCTCGATTGCTCAACAATTAGAAATTGTCTTGCAATAACCCACTAGAGCGTGGGATCGAGGCAGTTTTCGAGGGTAGAGTATTCAACCCAAATTTGTTGATTCGCCGGACAGGAAGTGAGAGTATACTCTCAAGTATTCGCAGCTGAATGTGTCAGATTCAAGTATTAGCAACAAAGTAATAACAGCAAAGTAGTATGATAGCAACGGTGTAATGAGTAGCAGCAGTGGCAAGGAACAGCAGTAGTGACAGCAGTAGCAAGTAGCAACAGCAACAAGTAACAACAGAGCAACAGTAGTAACAACAGCAGAGCAAGTAACAGCAGCAGCAATAGTAGCAACAGCAGAGCAAGACAAGTAACAGCAGCAGTGGGACAAACTCGTAGGCAATGGGTCGGTGATTTGTTTGGATGATATTCATCATGCAACAGCTATAACATGGAGAGATATGTGGCTAGCTCCCGTTCGTCAATGCGATGTAGGCATGCATTCCGTGTGTCGTCATACGTGCTTAGGGAAAAGAAATTGCATGACATCTATTGTCCATCCCTCCCATGGCAGCGGGATCCAAAAGAAAACTACGGGATATTAAGGTTCTCCTTTTAATAAAGAACCGGACCAACGCATTAGCACTTGGTGAACACATGAACTCCTCAAACTATGGTCATCACCGGGAGTGGTTCCGGTTATTGTCACTCCGGGGTTGCCGGATGATAACACATAGTAGGTAACTACAACTTGCAAGATCGGATCTAAAACACACATATATTGGTGACAACATAATAATTTCAGATCTGAAATCATGGCACTCGGGCCCTAGTGACAAGCATTAAGCATGGCAAAGTAGTAGCAACATCAATCTCAGTACATAGTGGATACTAGGGATCAATCCCCATCAAAACTAACTCGATTACATGATAGATCTCATCCTACTCATCACCTCCCAGCGAGCCTACGAATAGATTACTCACGAACGATGAAGAGCTTCATGGAATTGGAGAGGGAAGAAGGTTGATGATGACGATGGCGACGATTTCTCCTCTCCGGAGCCCAAAACGGACTCCAGATCTGCCCTCTGGATGAAGAACAGGATGTGGCGGCGCCTCCGTATCGCAAACGCGACGAAATCTTCTCTCTTGATTTTTTCTGGGACGAAAGTGAATTTATAGAGCTGAGATTGGGGGCGGCAGAGCCACGTGGTCCCCACAAGCTTGCTAGCCACCACCAGGGGGTGGCGGCTACAGGGCTTGTGGCCCACTGGCCCATCCCCTCCGGTGGATCTTTGCGCAGGTATTTTTCATATTTTCCAGAAATATTCTCCGTAAATTTTCAGGACGTTCTGAGAACTTTCATTTCTGCACAAAAACAACACCAAGGCAATTCTGCTGAAAACAGCGTGAGTCCAGGTTAGTTCCATTCAAATCATGCAAATTAGAGTCCAAAACAAGGGCAAAAGAGTTTGGAAAAGTAGATACGATGGAGAAGTATCAACTCCCCCAAGCTTAAAACCTTGCTTGTCCTCAAGCAACTCAGTTGAAAAACTGAGAGAGAAAGAAAAACTTTGACAAACTCTGTTAGATCTTGTTGTTGCAACTATGTCTAACTCATAACCAGAATTTCAGCAAGATCACAAGTTAACCACATAAGCAAGTGACACAAAGGTCTCACGGTAAACTAATATCAATGGCATAATCAGCTAACGAGCAAGTAATAATGAGTTTAAAATACCAACACTTCAATCAAAACAAGCATGAAGCAATATGAATAGGTGGTATCTCGCTAGCTCTTTCTGAAACCGCAAAACATAAATGCAGAGCACTTTCAAAGATCAAGGGCTGACTAAACATTGTAATTCATAGCAACGAAGATCCAGTCATAGTCATACCCAATATCAATCAAAAGCAAAGCATAAAAATGACAGAGGTGCTCTCTAATTGGTGCTTATAAAAAAAGAGGATGACTCAACAGGAAAATAAATAGACAGGCCCTTCGCAGAGGGAAGCATTGATTTGCAGAGGTGCCAAAGCTCAAGCTTTGGAAACAGAGATAATAATTTTGGGTGGCATGCTTTCATTGTCAACGCAATGACCAAGAGTTCTCAATATCTTCCATGCTACTCATGCTATAGCCGGTTCCCAAACAGAAAAGTAAAGTTTTAACTCCCCCACCACCAATCAATCACACTCCACGGCTAGCCGAATCCTCGGGTATCGTCCATACTAACATCAATCCGGGGGGAGTCTTGTTTTACAGTTATGTTTTCGATTTAAGCGTGGAACTGGGCATTCCAATTACCGGCCTCTTTCTCGTGAATGACAGTGAATAAACACATGTCGAGGATAACACTCCTAGCATGGAAGATACAAATAGCCCCTTGTCACCACATGAGCGGTTCGGGCATGCAAAATAGATTATTTCTTGAAGGTTTAGAGAGTGGCACATGCAAATATACTTGGAACGGCAGGTAGATACCACAAATAGGTAGGTATGGTGGACTCTCATGGAAAAACTTTTGGGTTTATGGAAGTGGATGCACAAGCAGTATTCCGCTTAGTACAAGTGAAGGCTAGCAAAAGACTGGGAAGCGACCAACTAGAGAGCGACAACAGTCATCAAGATGCAATGAGTTTGACTAACATTGAATGCAAGCATGAACAAGATATAAATCACCACGAACACGAACATCATAGAGGCTATGTTGATTTTGTTTCAACTACATGCATGAACATGCGCTAAGTCAAGCCACTTGAATCATTCAAAGGAGAATACCATCCTATCCTACTACATCATAGTCATCTCAAAATCTATGTTGGCATTCAAGACAAACCATTATAAGCTCTCAGCTAGTTAAGCATGGCATCAGAAACTATGATCTCTAAGTTGTCATTGCAAACATGGTTCTCTCACAACAAAGTTGAATCTGGAATGACAAGCTAGTCATAATTACAAAAACAAAATAGATAGAGTTCATACCAGCTTTTCCAGACTCAGTCACTTCATCATATATCATCATTATTGCCTTTCACTTGCACGATCGAACGATGTGAACAATAATAACCGTGCTCGCGCAATGGACTAAGCTGAAATCTGCAGGCAAACACAAAGGAGAAGACAAAGTAATATGGCTCTTTGAAAGCTAAACAGGTATGCATGCAAGAACCACTAAACATTGAAATCAATATCTTCTACCTTGACCCAAAGAAAAAGAAAACTATTTACACGGGAAAGCTCCCAACAAGCAAAAGAAGAAAGAAAAATCTTTTTGGGTTTTCTCAAAAGGACACAAAACAAGAAAACGGAAATAAACTAGCATGGATAATACAGTGGCAAAGTGTAAACACCGGCTAACAAAGTGAAAGCATAAGCATGAATGTAAGGTCAGTGAGAACATGTACTCCCCCAAGCTTAGGCTTTTGGCCTAGCTTGGTCTACTCCCATGGATGGTCCTGGCGAAACCCAAAATCATAATGGGTGTTATACGGGAGTGTTGTAGCCACTGCCTGAATAGCTGCATCACGAAGTCGAGCAGCTGTCGCCTCCCTCTCATACTCCTCTGCCTCTCCTATGGTTATGTAGTATCTTCGTTTTACCTGAAAGACAAAGAAAGCAGGAGCAGGAAGGATAATATGGAAAACACGCTGCCGGTTAAATATCAAGCGGTATAGGAGGGATCCATGATCCCTCTCAAGGAACTGATAGCGTGTTAGAGTGACACGATCAAGGTAGGCTGTACGGAGAGGAGGGTCTTCAGAACGGATGGATACTCCAAGAAAATTCGCTAAGCGTGTAGCATAAATTCCACCAAAGAAATCCCCCTCAATGGCATTATTATTCAGCCTCCTTGCTATTATAGCTCCCATATTGAAGCTCCTGTCACCTGTTACTGCGCTCTTAAGGATACTAAGGTCGGAAGCGCATAGGTGACAATGTGCACCCTTGCCTTTAATGCACCTACCTATGAAGAGGGCAAAGTAGTGCAAGGTAGGGAAATGGATGCTTCCTATGGTGGCTTACGTGATATCTTTGGTTTCTCCAACAGTTATAGTGGAGATAAAGTCTCTGATCGAGGACTTAGAAGGATCATTAATACTACCCCCATCGGGTATCTTGCAAATCCTATTGAAATCCTCCAAATCCATGGCGTAGGATTTATCATATAGATCAAACAGTATGGATGAGTCACGACCAACTGAATTAAATCTACGCACGAAAGAGGCAGTGAGCATAGCATACTGTTCACATTTATCTGAGAGGAATTGTTCTAACCCGGCATTGTGGACAAGTGTATCAAACTCATCCTAGAAACCTGTTTCGATCATGAAATCATCGGAAGGCCATTCACATGGTTGTACCGGTGCGTCCCTTAGTTGAAAAGGTTCGGGCTCCCAAAAAGAAAGACGGGGACCCTTCTTACTTGAGGAACCACCATGAAACTTCCTCCTAAACATAATTTCCTTTTGCTGAAATTTTTGAAGTTCAAGAGAAAAGTGAATGAAGGCCAACCACACCTTGTAGCAACTACTCCTACTAGTGCCTAGAGACCGTATCACGCGCTAAAACTACTTGGGACCATCTAAAATCAACATTTCTAGCTCAAGAACAGGGTCACCAAGGTAGCAAGAATACGCAAAGGATAAAGCACTACAGCAAAAACTAATTGGACCAATGGAGGAGTCACTTACCAAGGAGTAATTTCCCCAAAACGGTTCGGAGAATGCTGCTTTGAGCAAGGAGATCAAAAATCACAGCCAAATGAGCAAGAACACGGGTTTGAGCTGTGAAACAAATTTTTCTGGAGGTGGAAGAAGAGGATGGGTGCTGGAATGAGTGGAGGGGGTCCCTGTGGGCCCCCACAAGCTTGCTAGACGCCACGAGGGGGCGGCGGATGCAGGGCCTGTGGCCCACTGGTCTGGCCCCCAGGCCAGCTCTCAGGCCCAGTATTTTTCAAATATTCCAGAAAAAACATACTAAATTTTCAGGACCATCGGCGAACTTTTATTTTCGAGGTATTTTTCTCCGGGACGCTAAAACAGAAAATAGGAAAAACTAGACTAAATCTATCATTTTTCTTCTAAGCAACAGAAAATGAAAGCTCAAAACAGAGGTATGTGACTCTTTGATTCATCCATTTCATGGTCATCGAAAGAAATCCGTCAATGGGGTTGATCAAGTCTCATGATAAAACCTTCTCGGATCGCAAGAGAGAACGGAGAATTTTCGAATAGCCACTAAGTCACCTCAATGGGGATATGTATCGCCCCAACAAGCAAATCATACTTCATCTTGACACGAGGAATAGGGCATTCAAATCTCCCAATAAGAATCGATGAAGTTTTTTCGATAGCATTGATGCAATGTACTTGATATCGTTTCTTCGGAAAGTGCACTGTGTTCATTACCGTTGACATGGAAAGTGACATTGCCTTTGTTGCAATCTATAACAGCCCCTGCAGTGTTTAAAAAGGGTCTTCTGAGGATGACAGCCATGGCATCGTCCTCGGGAATATCCAAGATAACAAAGTCTGTTAAGATAGTGGTGTTAGCAACCACAACAGGCACATCCTCGCAAATACCGATAGGGAAAGCAGTTGATTTGTCGGCCATTTGCAGAGAAATTTCAGTGGGTGTCAACTTATCCAATTCAAGTCTACGATAAAGAGAGAGCGGCATAACACTAACACCGGCTCCAAGTTCACATAAGGCAGTTCTTACGTAGTTTCCTTTAATGGAGCAAGGTATAGTGGGAACTCCGGGATCATCAAGTTTCTTAGGAGTTCCACCTTTGAAAGTGTAATTGGCAAGCATGGTGGAGATCTCAAGATCTGGTATCTTCCGTTTATTGGTCATGATATCTCTCATGTACTTGGAATATGGAGACATTTTGAGCATATCAGTTAACCGCATCTGCAGAAAGACGGGTCTTATCATCTCGACGAAGCGCTCAAAATCCTCATCATCCTTTTTCTTGGATGGATTAGGAGGAAAGGGCATAGATCTCTGAACCCATGGCTCCCTTTCTTTACCATGCTTCCAAGCAGTGAAGTCATTCTTATCGTATCTCTTAGGTTGTGGGTTATCAGGATTAACCGTAGGTTCAATCTCCACATCCTCATCATTGCTAGGTTGAGCATTATTATGAACATCACTGTCCATATTGTCACCAGGTTCATGTTCATCACCAGATTGTGTTTCTGCATCAGACGCAGAAATATCATTAGGTTCTTCGGGTGTGACAATATTTGGTGAACTGGCATGTAGGTTTCTATCATCCTTCTTCTTCTCCTTAGAATGACTGGGTGTATCGGCATTAATTCCTTGAGAATCTTGATCAATTCTCTTAGGATGACCTTCAGGATACAAAGGTTCCTGAGTCATTTTGCCTCCTCTAGTAATGACTCTGACAGATTTGTCATTTAATTCATTGAGCAAGTCATTCTGAGCTTTAAGTACTTGTTCTACCTAAGTAGTAATCATAGAGGCATGTTTACTCAGAAGCTTCAGATCATTGACATTTCTGTCTACACAAGCACTTAAATGGCTAAGCATACGAGTACTTTGTTCCAAGTGTCTGCTAACATAATCATTGAAACTCTGTTGTTTGGCAATAAAGTTGTCAAATTCATCAAAGCATAGGCTAGCAGGTTTATCAAAAGGAATATCACTCTCATCAAACCTACATAGAGAATTCACTTCTACTACTTGTATCGGGTTATCGAGACCAAGGATCTCTTCGATAGGTGGTAGATTTTTGACATCTTCAGATCTAATGCCTTTATCTTGCATAGATTTCTTGGCTTCTTGCATATCTTCGGGACTGAGGAATAGAATACCTCTTTTCTTCGGAGTTGTCTTAGGAGGTGGTTCGGGAATAGTCCAAGCATTATCATTGATCAAGATGTTATTCAGAAGGATCTTAGCTTGTTCTACAGTTCGTTCCCTAAAAACACAACCGGCACAACTATCTAGGTGGTCTCTAGAGGCATAGGTAAGTCCGTTATAGAAGATATCAAGTATCTCATTCTTCTTAAGAGGGTGATTAGGCAAAGCATTCTGTAGCTGGACGAGCCTCCCCCAAGCTTGTGGGAGACTCTCTTCTTGGAGTTGAGCAAAGTTGTATATTTCCTGCAAGGCAGCTTGCTTCTTATGGGTAGGGAAATATTTCTCGCAGAAGTAATAGACCATATCCTGGGGACTACTCACACATCCAGGAGTAAGAGAGGTGAACCAAACTTTAGCGTCATCCATTAGAGAGAAAGGGAACAGCTTAAGGATATAATAGTGGCGGATCTTCTCCTCACTAGTGAAAAGGGTGGCTATATCGTGTAGTTTGGTAAGATGGGCTACGACCGTCTCAGACTCGTAACCGTGGAAAGGATCAGATTCGACTAGAGAGATTATCTCAGGATCGACAGAGAATTCATAATCCTTATCGGTGATAAAGATAGGTGAAGTGGCAAACTTCGGGTCATATTTCATCCTAGCTTTCAAAGATTTTTCCTTCCACTTGAGAAGTAATTTCTCAGCGTCATAGGCATCCTTACACGCAAGAAAATCCTCAGCTATCTCTCCCTCCATAACATAACCCTCAGGTATATCAGACAATTCATATCTAGGAGAGCTAGATCTAGCAGGAGAAAAAGCAGGTTCTATCTCAATAGTATCGGTAGTTTCAGAAGCATCACGAGCATTGGCAGTAACTCTAGCAATATGAGCATCAAGGAACACCCCTAGTGGAACATCACGCAAAGTAGTATCTCTAGCAGTATCAAGCATAGCATCATCAGGCATAGCATCTCTAGCAGTATCAGGCATAGCAGTATCAGGCATAGCATCTCTAGCAGTATCAGGCAAAGCAGTATCAGGCATAGCATCATAAGCATCATCAAGCACAGGCGACATATCAGGATTTCTAGGAGGAGGTGATGTCACAAACTTACTCATAACTCAAGGTGAATCAAGTGCAGAGCTAGATGGCAATTCCTTACCTCCCCTCGTAGTTGAGGGCAAGACTTTGCTTTTGGATCCTTCAGATTCTTCATAGTGATTAGCAGATATAAAACTCAAGTGACTCAGAGAATATAGCAATACCTCCCCGGCAACGGCGCGAGAAATACTTCTGCTACTGCAACAAAAGACCTTCCAACGGTGCCAGAAACACGTGCTGACGGGAGACTATTCTTGTCTTGATTCTCCTCAGCAACGGCACCAGGAATCCTTCTGCTACGGCTACGCCTTTAGGGACTTCCTAGGCAAATATGCAAAGGATTTCCTCGTGGCCTTGGAGCCTTGCGTTGGTGTTCTCTCAAAGCAGAAAGGGTGATGTAGCGCAGCGGTGGTAACTATTTCCCTCAGTTTTGAGAACCAAGGTATCGATCGAGTGAAGGAGTATCACAAGTGCCTGCACAAACACAAAAAGCTTGCTCCCAACGCTATGAAGGGGTTGTCAATCCCTTATAGATTGTTTTCCAAGTGAGAACTGAAAGCAACAAAGTAACAAAGCAAAGTAAAAGCGAGAGATCCAAGAGAGAGAAGAAGCCATCTAGCTACTAACTACCGACCCGTAGGTCTGAAGTGAACTACTCACGAGTATTGGAGGGGCGATGATGTTGATGTAGAAGCCCTCCAACTCCAAAGTCCCCTCCGACAAGGCATCGAGAAGGGTCTCCACATGAGATCTTGCAGAAACGTAAGCTTGCGGTGATGGAAAAGTGTTTTCGTGGATTCCCTGATTTTTTCTGTATTTTAGGGAATATATAGGTGAAGGAGCTAGGTCAGGGGGGCGCCAGGGAGGCCACAAGCCTGCTAGCCGCCGCCCCCCTGGTGGCGGCTACAGGGCTTGTGGGCCCCCTGTAGCTCTCCTGGCTTGGCCCTCAAGCCCCCTGATCTTCTTCCGTTCGGGAAAAAATTATTTTGGGGATTTTATTCCTTTTGGACTCCGTTCCAAAATCAGATCTGAAAAGAGCCAATAACACAGAAAAAACTAGAACTGGCACTTGGGGCTGAATTAATAAGTTAGTCCCAAAAAAGATATAAAAGGTACATAAAACATCCAAAGATGACAAGATAACAACATGAAACCATCAAAAATTATAGATACGTTTGAGACGTATCAAGCACTATGAGCATTCTAGCAAAATCACGATGAGTGCATGTCTCTCTCTCTCAAAAAGGTGTGCAGAAAGGATGATTGTGACACAACAAAAAGAAAAGACTCCTAAGATACAAGATGCTCCAAGCAAAACACATATCAAGTGGTGAATAAAAATATAGCTCCAAGTAATGTTACCGATGGATTGAAGACGAAAGAGGGGATGCCTTCTTGGGGCATCCCCAAGCTTAGGATTTTTTGGTGTCCTTGAATTTGGCTTGGGATGCCTTGGGCATCCCCAAGCTTGAGCTCTTTCCACTCCTTATCTCTTTGTCCATGAGAACGTCACCCACAACTTGAAAACTTCACAACACAAAACTTAAACAGAAACTTGTGATAACATTAGTACAAGAAAACAAACTACCAATTCTTTTGGCCCTGTAGAAAACTGGAATTCCATCTATATTGATGATGGGCTACTGTATTCTCACTTTTCCATGGCTAGTACCCCCCCCCCCCGATACTAACCATAGTTTCATCAAAACAAGCAACCAACTCAACAAAAACAGAATCTGTCAAAAACAGACCAGTCTGTAGCAATCTGTATACTTCGTATACTTATGGTACCCCAAAATATCTAAAGAATTACGACAGTCTGGGGAAAAAGCATATCAATCAACAACAAAAAGAATAAACTCAAAAGCTCTTTCTGAATAAAAATGAAAAATCATCTTGTGAGCGAAAAGTTTCTGTCTTTTTCCAGCAGGATCAAACAACCATTACCAAGACTAGTCATAAAAGTTTTGCCTGGCTCAAACACAAAAAGAAACACAAAAAACACAATCACAACAGAATTATGAAAGTGTGGACGCAACAAAACATAAAGAAAGAGATAAATTCATTGGGTTGCCTCCCAACAAGCGCTATTGTTTAACGCCCTTAGCTAGGCATAGGAGCGTTAGAATCACGTATCGTCGTCTTTGGTGCTCAAACCATAAGTAGCCCTCATCATGGATTCATAAGGCAATCTTATTTTCTTTCTAGGAAAGTGTTCCATGCCCTTCCTTAAAGGAAATTGAAATCTATTTTCCCTTCCTTTATATCGATGATAGCACCAATAGTCCTTAGGAAAGGTCTACCAAGAATAATAGGGCATGTAGGGTTGCAATCAATGTCAAGCACAATGAAATCCACGGGTACATAGTTCCTATTTGCAATAATAAGAACATCATTGATCCTTCACATGCGTTTCTTGATAGTAGAATCAGCAAGATGCAAATTAAGAGAACACTCTTCAATCTCATTAAAACCCAGAATATCACATAAAGACTTTGGAATCGCAGAAACACTAGCACCCAAATCACACAAAGCATTGCACTCATAGTTTTTGATTTTAATTCTGATGGTAGGTTCCCACTCATGATGAAGCTTTCTAGGGATAGAGACTTCCAATTCAGGTTTCTTTTTAAGAGCTTTTATCATAGCTTCGACGATATGATCGGTAAAGGCTTTGTTTTGGCTATAAGCGTGTGGAGAGTTCAACAAGGATTGCATCAAAGAAATGCATTCAATCAAGGAGCAACTATCATAATTGAATTCCTTGGAATCCATGGTAGTAATTTCATTACTACTCAAAGTTTTAACGTCTTCTACTCCACTTTTAATGCTTTTAGCATCAAGATAGATGGACTCCGAATCCTTGGGGCACTTTTCAACCAAAGTGGATTCATATCCAGCCACATAATCATTAGGTTTGACACAAGAAAACAAAGATTCAATGGGAGTCACACCAAGCACTTTAAGATCTTCGTGATTCTCATCACGAGAACACGCCTTTTTAAGCCATTCATGTCTAGCACGAATTTGGGCGGTTCTTTCTTGGCTCTCAATCATGGAAACATGCATAGCTTTAAAAGTTTCATCCACGTTTATTTTGGGAGGAGCACATCTAACTTTCAAAGCATCAACATCACAAGAAATCCTACCAACGCTCTTAGCCAAATCGTCAATTTTGAGTAGTTTTTCCTCTATGGACGCATTGAAAATCTTTTGAGAGTTGATGAACTCTTTGATATTACTCTCTAGATCAGAGGGTAATCTATTGTAATTTCCATGGGTATTGTTGTAGGAGTTGCCAAAGTTATTAGAGGAGTTACTAGGAAAAGGCCTAGGAACATAGTTTCCTCTAAAAGCGTTGTTGTTGCCAAAGTTATTCCTACCAACAAAATTAACGTCCAAGCTAGCGTTGCTACTCTCAATCAAAGAAGACAAAGGCACATCATTAGGATCCAAAGGAGCACTTCTACTTGCAACCGAATTCATTAACTCATCCATCTTAGCACTCAACGAGTTAATTTCTTCTATAGCGTGTACCTTCTTACTAGTAGGTGACCTTTCAGTAGGCCACTGAGAGTAGTTCATCATGATATTGTCTAAGAGCTTTGTGGCTTCTCCTAACGTGATTTCCATGAACGTTCCACCTGAGGCGGAGTCCAAGATATTTCTAGAAGCGAAATTCAAGCCAGCGTAAAAGATTTGAATAATCATCCAAAGACTCAAGCCATGAGCGGGACAATTTCTAATCATTAATTTCATTCTCTCCCAAGCTTGTGCAACATGTTCATGATCAAGTTGCTTGAAATTCATGATATCATTACAGAGAGAGATGATCTTAGCCGGCGGAAAATACTTGGATATATAAGCATCTTTGCATTTATCCCAAGAATCGATACTAAATTTGGGCAAAGAAGAAAACCAAGTTTTTGCGCGATCTCGCAACGAGAAAGGAAAAAGCTTCAATTTAATCACGTCATTATCCACATCTTTTTTATTTTGCATATCGCAAATATCAATGAAGGTATTGAGATGGGATGCGGCATCTTCACTAGGAAGGCCAGAGAATTGCTCTTTCATAACAAGATTCAGCAAAGCGGCATTGATTTCGTATGACTCCGCACTAGTGGCGGGAGCAATCGGAGTACTAGTAAAATCATTATTATTAGTATTCGAGAAGTCACAAATTTTGGTGTTTTCGTTCATGGTGACTTCAGCAAGGAAGCAAGCACACAAGCAAACAAAAAGCGGGCAACAAAAAGGGCGAATGAAAAGGCGAACGAAAGGGCGAACGAAAAAGGCAAATTGGTGAAGTGGGGGCGAGGAAAACGAGAGGCAACTAGCAAACAAAGTAAATGCAAGAGATGAGTTTGCGACACCTACTTGGATGAGTTCTTGACTTGATCTTACTCCCCGGCAACGGCGCCAAAAATTCTTCTGCTGCGGCAACAAAAGTCCTTCCCTAGCGCTGAGGAATTCTTCTTGTTACTTCTCTGGTTTGCGTCAGTTTTTTCCTTGAAGAGGAAAGGGTGATGAAGAACAGGAGCAGTAAGTATTTCCCTCAGTTTGAGAACCAAGGTATCGATCCAGAAGGAGGGCCTCGTCAAGTCCAAAGTACCTGCACAAACACAAACAAGCTTGCACCCAACGCTTCAAAGGGGTTGTCAATCCCTTCAAGATTGTTTGCAAAGTGAGATCTGAAGGCGGAAAGTGCAACGAAGTAAAAAGTGTAAGGCTGAAAATATGGTGTGGAGTAGACCCTGGGGGCCATAGTGTTCACTAGAGGCTTCTCTCATAATAGCAAATATCACGGCGGGTGAACAAATTACTGTCGAGCAATTGACCGCGCAAAGTCATGACGATATCTAAGGCAATGATCTAGCATATAGGCATCACGTCCGAGACAAGTAGACCGATACTTTCTGCATCTACTACTATTACTCCACACATCGACCGCTATCCATCATGCATCTAGTGTATTGAGCTCATGACGAACAGAGTAACGCTTTAAGCAAGATGACATGATGTACAGGGATAATCTCAAACCAATGATGTAAACCCCATCTTTTTACCCTTGATGGCAACAACACAATACGTGCCTCGATACCCCTTCTATCACTGGGTGAGGTCACCGCACGGTATGAACCCGAAACCAAGCACTTCTCCCATTGCAAGAATCATAGATCTAGTTGGCCAAACAAAACCCACAACTCGAAGAGAATTACAAGGATATGAAATCATGCATAAGAGAGATCAGAAGAAACTCAAATAAGATTCATAGGTAATCCGATCATAAATCCACAATTCATCAGATCTCGACAAACACACCGTAAAAGAAGATTACATCGGATAGATCTCCATGAAGATCATGGAGAACTTTGTATTGAAGATCCAAGAGAGAGAAGAAGCCATCTAGTTACTAGATATGGACCCGTAGGTCTATGGTGAACTACTCACGCATCATCGGAGAGGTCATGGTGTTGATGAAGGAGCCCTCCGTATCCGAACCCCCCCCCTCCGGCAAGGCACCAGGACGTGCCCCAGATGGGATCTTGCGGAGACAGAAGCTTGCAACGGCGGAAAAGTAATTGCGATCGTCTCTTGATTTTTTGGGGAATATTTGGGAATATATAGGCGCAAGATATAGGTCAGGGGACCTCCAGGGGGGCCACATGCCTGGATGGCGCGGCCCGCCTTGGCCGCGGGGTGGGGGCTTGTGGGGCCCCTGGGGCTCTTCTGGCTTGGCTCCCAAGTTCTCCGATCTTCTTCCGTTCCAGAAAAAATCTTTTTGGGGATTTTCTTCCGTTTGGACTCCATTTCGAAATCTCCTCTGAAAGGGGTCAAAAACATGGAAAAAACAGGAACTGGCACTTGGCAGTGAGTTAATGAGTTAGTCCCAGAAAATAAATAAAAGGTATGCAAAACATCCAAAGTTTGACAAGATAATAGCATGAAACCATCAAAAATTATAGATACGTTGGAGACGTATCAGGCCCTCCTCTCTTGGCTTGCACCAGCCCACCAGGGGCTGGTTCCCTTCCACTTTCGGCCCATGCAGCCCTCCGGGACACGTGCACCCTCCCGGTGGACCCCCGGTACCCTTTCGGTGGTCCCGGTACAATACCGATAAACCCCGAAACCTTTCCGGTGACCGAAACTGGACTTCCCATATATAAATATTTACCTCCGGACCATTCCGGAACTCCACGTGACGTCCAGGATCTCATCTGGGACTCTGAACAACCTTCAGTAACCACACATACAATTCCCATTACAACTCTAGCGTCACCGAACCTTAAGTGTGTAGACCCTACGGGTTCGGTAGTCATGCACACATGACCGAGACATCTCTCTGGCCAATAGCCAACAGCGGGATCTGGGTACCCATGTTGGCTCCCACATGTTCCACGATGATCTCATCGGATGAACCACGATGTCGAGGATTCACTCAATCCCTTATGCAATTCCTTTTGTCTACCGGTATGATACTTGCCCGAGATTTGATCGTCGGTATCCCTATACCTTGTTCAATCTCGTTACCGGCAAGTCTCTTTACTCGTTCCATAACACATGATCCCGTGGCTACTCCTTAGTCACATTGAGCTCATTATGATGATGCATTACCGAGTGGGCCCAGAGATACCTCTCCGTCACACGGAGCAACAAACCCCAGTCTCGATTCGTACCAACCCAACAGACACTTTCGGAGATACCTTAAGTGCACCTTCATACCACCATGACCATCTATTGATCAACGAGGTAGTCAACTAGAGTCTCACTAGGGAAATGTTGTGGTCTATGTATTCACACATGTATTACGGTTTCCGGTTAATACAATTATAGCATGAACAATAGACAATCATCATGAACAACGAAACATAATAATAACCATTTTATTATTGCCTCTACGACATATTTCCAACAGTCGCCGGTGTCGACAGACAAACGGGGAGAGCCAACCGAGGGCACCTATGCACTCATTGAGTTCCAGCGCGTCCGTGAGAGGTGCATTGGGTCGAGGGGGGCTCTATGTTGACGGTGACCTTGATCCGGTGGACGATAGATTTGGGCACCACCGAATCTCGCCGAGGGGCTCGCGTGTGATCAAATTGGAGGGGGCTCAGGAGGAGGGAACCACTAGGAAGCTACTGAACGTCTCAGGGGCTCACATCTCCGCTCACCTTGCTCGAATGCCGTCGAGATCTATGGTGGATCGGAGTGGCCGGAGTCGGGGAATAAGGCCTCTCTGAGGCCCTTCTCAGGCTTGAGAAATGCTTCAGAGTGGAAAGGGAATGTGGTGGAGTGGGTGATGGGTTTGGCAGCAGTTAGGGGGCTCTATTTATAGAGGCCCGAGAGAGGTGTCGCGGGTATTAACTCCGGCGAGTGATTCCGGTGATCCAGGGGCTTAGTCAGGTGGTTAGGTGGTCGAGTCAGTACCTACTTAGCACGGGGGTTCCATTTTTGGTCAAAGATCGACCAGCCATCGGCGCAAGACGTGGCTCGACGGTGCGGGTCTCCCTGTGCACGGCGGCAACATAGTTCGTGATGTGCGCTGCCCGGGGCGTGGCGATGGAAAATGCAGCACACACTGGGGCGAGGGACACGCGAAGCCTTCAGGTGCAAGGGGCGGTGCCGAACGGCGCGGGGCTGCAGCAGGGGAGACTCTAGTCGTCGCGACAGTTGCTGCAGGTGCTGCTGCTGGAGCTGGCTGGCTCGGCCAGCTCACCACCGACGTTAGCAAGCGTCCAAGGGGATGCACAGCGCACGGATAAGGGCGCAAGATCGAGCTACCCTCATCGATACTGTGGTGATTGACGCTGCGCAAGTGTGAAGCATTGAAACTCTAAATGTTTCACTGAATCAAGTTTCACAGACACGGGCTGCAGTGCATGCTAGGTGTTCGACCAAATGAAAGTGGCACATGGACAAAATATTTTGAGCTGAAATTTTTTGGATGTTCTCTTATTGAGTGCAGAGACTGCATACAATTTTTCAGAATTTTTGAAAATGTTTTAGTCACATTTTTATTAAAAACATAGTCTTTTGGGTCAAACTTAGGTCAAATGAAATTTGAAATTTTCAAACTTGTGACTCCAAGATTTTTGGTGAAATGGGTTGAGGGTACTAAGGCCTTCTAAGGGTAGGAGTTTGGGTCTCAAATTCCAAAGGAATCAATGAGATCCTTTGTAAATTTGCCGGGGTCAAAACTGATTACAAAAAATACTTTTATTTGAAACAAAATATGAAAGGTGGTTAAACCCCTCTAAAACTTTGGGAAATCAATAAAAATAAAAGGATGAAAAAGAAATCTTGAAGGAGATTGACAAGTGAACTTATGGAAATTAATTCCAAGGTTTTGCAAAAGAATAAAAAGGTTCTCCCAAAACAATTCATTTTGAGAAGAGGCTAAAAGAATTATTTTCAAACAAGGCATGTTGAGAAAAGAAAGCTCGAAAAACTTTCTTAAAGAGGTTTTCAAAGAACATCAAGAGCTTTTTATAAAAGCCAAATTTTTAAATCCATTTTGAAAACAATTCAAAAGTTAAGAAATCTAAATTAAAAGTTGTGGGTGTTACAACACCTACCCCCTTAAGAAAAATCTCGTCCTTGAGATTTCAGCCAGTCCTCAAGAAGTTGTGGTTGTTCTTTGTGCAGGAAATCCTCCCTTTCCCAAGTGGCCTCATCCTCTGAATTGTTGCTCCACTGTACCCTAAATATATTGGCGACCTTCTGTCGTGTCCTCCTTTCTGCCTCCTCTAGTATTCCAACAGGGTGTTCCTGATAGGATAGGTCTGGTTGCACTTCTATACTGTCATGAGTTACCTGTTGATCGGGGTTCCTCACACACTTCCTTAGTTGAGGAATATGGAACACGTTGTGCACATCTGACAGTTCCGCTGGTAGGTCGAGTTGATAGGCAACTTGGCCCCTTCTAGCAATTACACGAAATGGTCCGATGAAGCGGGGCCCAAGCTTGCCCTTGACCTTGAACCTTTGTAGTCCTCTCATAGGTGATACCTTGAGATATACATAATAATTTGGATCGAAGCCTGCGTCACGGTGTTTTTCATCGTAATAGCTCTTCTGACGGCTTTCGGCTGTCTTGAGTCTGTCCCTTATGAGTTTTACCTTTTCCTATGCCTCTTGAAGCACTTGCGGGCCGAAGATACATCTATCTCCGGTTTCTGACCAATTTAGAGGCATACGACATCTTCTTCCATATAAGGCTTCAAAAGGTGACATTTGTAAGGTTGCGTGATAACTGTTGTTGTATGAGAATTCGGTGTAAGGCAAACTATCCTCCCAACTGTTTCCATATGTGAGTACACAAGCCCTGAGCATGTCTTCGAGAATCTGATTTACACTTTCAGTCTATCCTCCAGTTTGAGGGTGATATGTTGTGCTGAACACTAAGTGGGTTCCCAATGCTTGTTGCAAATAATCCCAAAACCTGGATGTAAACTGGGTGCCTCTATCGGATACAATAGTTTTAGGCGTCCCATGTAAGCAGACAATGCGAGCGAGGTATAATTTGGCTAGACTTTGAGTGGAGTATGTAGTCTTTACCGGAATGAAGTGAGACACCTTGGTGAGTCGATCGATGATAACCCATATAGCATCGTGTCTGTGTCATGACTGGGGTTGTCCGATAATGAAGTCCATGCCTACCTCATACCACTTCCACTCAGGTACTTTCATAGGCCGCAACAGTCCTACTGGCTTCTGGTGTTGTGCCTTGATTCGTTGGCATGAATCATAGTGGGCAACAAAATAAGCAATATCCCTTTTCATCCCGTGCCTCCAATATTTTGCTTGTAGATCCTTGAACATTTTTGTACCTCCGGGATGGATTGAGTATGGAACATTGTGAGCTTCTTCCAAAATTTGAGCTTTGAGGTTCTCTTGGTCTGGTACGCATAGTCGGTCTCCGTACCATAATATCCCCTGTTCATCAATAACAAATTTGGGGGCCTTTCCAAGGTTCACCTTTTTATTTATGCCTTCAATGCTGGGGTGGTCTTTCTGAGCCTTCTTGATATTCTCATCCGGAGTGGGTTGTACTTCTAGTTGTGCCACGGTGCCTTCTGGAACGAGAAGCAGGTTTAGCAGAGTGAACTCTCTCGCAATTTTAGGTCTTAGCTTTTGTACAGGGCCTCTGACCAAGGTGGGCTTCCGGCTGAGAGCATCGGCTACCACGTTAGCCTTACCAGGATGGTAATGAATGCCCACATCATAATCTTTTATTAATTCCAGCCACCTGCGTGAAGATATATTTGAGACTCTTATGATTCGTGTATATCTCACAGTGATTTCCAAGCAGAAAATGTCTCAATTCCTTGAGAGCATGTATCACAGCGGCCAATTCCAAATCGTGAGTGGGGTAATTTTCTTCGTGTCACCGTAATTGTCTCGAGGCGTAAGCCACGACTTTCCCTTCCTACATAAATACGCATCCGAGGCCTTTCCTTGAGGCATCACAATATACCTCAAAATCTTTATTTAAGTCTGGGAAAATTAACACTGGTGTCATGGTCAGTCTCTTCTTTAGCCCTTGGAAGCTATTCTCACAGGCTTCAGTCCATTCAAACTTCTTTTCCTTCTTGAGTAGCTGGGTCATGGGCTTGGCAATAGTGGAAAAACTTTCAATAAATCTCCGGTAGTATCCCGCCATTCCGAGGAAACTTCGGATATCTGTCATGTTAGCTGGTTGCGGCCATTCACTTACAGCCTTGACCTTCTCAGGATCCACGGCTATGCCTTCTTGGGTCATTACATGTCCCAAAAATCTGACTAGCTTCAGCCAAAACTCACATTTGCTGAGTTTGGCATACAACTGATGCTTACATAGTTCTCCCAACACAATCCTTAGGTGTTTCGCATGTTCTTCGGGGTTCTTGGAGTAGACAAGTATGTCGTCGATGAAGACTACAACAAACTTATCCATGTATTTCATGAATACCTTATTCATTAAATGCACGAAGTAAGTCACGCATTTGTTAGCCCGAAAGGCATTACAGTAAACTCATACAATCCGTATCATGACGTAAATGTTGTCTTCGGGATGTCCTCTGAACGTATCTTAAGCTGATGATACCCTGACCGCAAATAAAATTTTGAGAATACTTTTGCTTGTGCTAACTGGTCAAACAAATCATTTACCCTCGGCAGTGGATACTTGTTCTTGATGGTGGCCATGTTGAGGGATCGATAATCGACGCAAAGTCTTAGCATCCCATCTCTCTTTTTGGCAAATAATACTGGTGATCCCCAAGGCGAAGAGCTGGGTGTGATGTATCCTTTGTCCAACAGCTCTTTTATTTGCTTCTTGAGTTCGACTATTTTAGTAGGTGCCATCAGTATGGTTTCTTGTATATTGGGGTGGTACCAGGTGCAAGCTCAATAACAAATTCTATTTCTCGGTCTGGTGGCATACCTGGTAGTTCGTCAGGAAATACATCTGGAAATTCACATACCACTGGGACGTCCTTTAGCTCAATAGCTTCCATTTTATTCAGTCGTGTTTGAATTGACTTCTTCCTTTCTAAGGCTGCAACTTTTACTTTTTACCCTGATGGTGGGTGAGTGTGACCGTACGGTTGAAGCAGTCAATAAATCCCTTGTCTATATTTAGCCAATCCATTCCCAAAATAACATCCAAATTGTTGCTTTCGATCACAATGAGATTTTCCCAAAACATCAAGCCTTCGATCTCAATGGTAACATCCTTGCAATATTTTTGGATATTCTGTTGTACTCCGGGGGATTTGATGGTCATCGAATTTCCCGAGGGGAGGGTTGAAAAGTTGTGTTTCAAAGCAAAAAATTTGGAAATGAACGAATGGGAAGCTCTAGAATCAAACAAAACCATGGCAGGAATTTTGTTGACATGAAACTTACCGAGTACTATCTCTGGTGTGTTCATAGCATCTTCTTTGGCGACAAGATTCACGTGACCCTTTCGGTGATTGTTGTTCGGATTGAAGTTGTTACACTTTGGTGTTGGGTCATAGCTGGGAGGGTTTGTTTTAGTCGTACCATTCTCGGGCTTTGGGCACTGTCGGGCGAAGTTTCCAGCCTCTCCGCAGGCGAAACACGTGATACCGGGGCGGGGAGTAAAATCCTTGTTCCTCGCATAAAAGTGGGTGTTGACTTTATTGGTTGAAGTTGGGGCACAAGGAGTTTGATTCTTTGGGTCCTCAGTCTTGTGCTTGATGTTGTGAGTTGGTGCCGAGTTGTTATGACGACGCTTACGAATGTCGTCTAGGCTGCGACGTTCGGCCTCAAGCATGTTGGCCTTGTCCACAAGTGTTTTGAAGTCTGGAAAGGTGTGAACGATTAGCTGGCACTTCAATGCGAGAGCGAGTCCATCCACGAACTTCTCCATTCTTTTCTCTTTTGTCTTATAGTCTTCACTTGCATAACGAGATAATTGATTATACTGGTCCAAGCATTCCATTACAGTGGAACTCCTTTGTTTGAGGTCTTCAAATTCCCTCTTCTTGATTTTCATGACGTTGTTCGGAATGTGTGCCCAACAAAAACTCTCCTTGAATTCGGACCACGTGATGTTGTTCTCATCAGGGTGTACGTGGAGGATATTTTCCCACCACGAGACTGCGACTCCAGTCAGATAGTGAGGTGCGTAGAATACCTTCTCATGATCGGAACATTGTGCAATAATAAGCTTCCTTTCAATTTCACGTAGCCAATCGTGTGCTTCCATAGGTTTGTCGGTGTGCGAGAAAGTTGGTGGACGTGTCTTCTGTAATTCAGCCAACCTGGAGTGTTGTGGGTGTGGCCCATGCTGATTTCCCATATTCATCAGCCGGTTCATCATCTCATGGTGTTGTTGCTTGCTCTTCTCATAAAGACGACAAACTTCCGAAAATGCTGGGTCGCTCTCGTGTTGGCTTGACTGTCCTTGAGTGAAATCATTTCCTGTCTCAGCAGATTGATTTTCTCCCTGCATTCTTGGCATGGAGCGTGTCCAGGGACGGCTCATTTTCTCAAAGCTGGGTTAATGTCGCAAAAACCTAATGAAAAATCCAAGTTCAAGGAAAAATGAAATTAAAATTTTATCCAAGGAAACACTGCCAAAAGTCTTTTTCATAAAATAACCGTCGCATTTGGAGAAGGACTGCGGTACACCTTACATCGCGCATAATTATACATATCACTCAGGTCGTACTCTCGTATCCCTGACATGTTATTTAAGCTAGTGCACTTCTCCTGGTCCTACATGACGCAACACGACTACTTCCCTTCAATCTAAGAGCACACCATCATACATATCATACAAGCACACGGACGTTCAGTTGCACCATCTCTAGGTGGAGTCGGAAGGGACCTGGATCGGCTGGCCCAGTGAAATTCCCAGATGAGGAGCTCGGGAATCCACTTCCTCTAGCACGGGCTCTAGGCAGACTGCACGAGACGACGAAGCACGAACTGGACTAGTAGGCATAACAGCTCTAATGGGGGCAGGAGCAATGACCTGATTGAACTCTTCAATCGAAGGCAGCTGGCGGTAAAGCTGGGCTGGCGGAGTGCACAAAGTAGAGGAAGATGGGCATGACTGAGGTGGTGCGGGGCGAAGGAGCTCAGTCCTGCTGTGAGGACGAGTAAGGACCTCCATGCGAGCAGCCACCAAGTCATCCACTAAGCCGTCAAAGGCTGACTCCAAGGCTATGAGGTACTGCACGAGCATCCCAATAGCATCATCTTCCTCTCCTCTAGGCAGGAAAAAGCATAGTGACCGGTGTACTACACGTGGCATGGCAGGTAGTGATAAGGACGAGTCTTCATCACTAGAAGAGTGTCCCGGAGACGGGCAATCTGAATAGCCTGCCTCTCCCTAGGCATGGCTCTCCCAATGAAACGAAGACGACGGGCCTCGGTCGCCCACCAATAAAATGCACCAACACCTGATGCATAGTCGGGGAGTCGCTGATCTTGTGGCGGTAGAACATGTACTTGGTGTGAGTCGTCGGTCCAATCGCGATCTTGGCAATGACGGAAAGAAGTCGTGAAAATCCCGTCGGCTCGTTGGCGAACACCTGAGACGGGCAACTGCTGCCAGCCATCTACAGAGTAGACAAAATTGTCATATAGTCATAACATAAATATATGCTGACTAACAAAAAAAATATGTGCAACATCTAGAATAATAAAACAGCTAATCCGGTTAGCGATCATTCCTAAGGCTTTCCTACAGTCAGCCTGGCTCTGGTACCAAGGTTGTCACGACCGGTTTCCAAATAAAATAATTTACTGGAAATAAGCCATGAGCGTCACCAGTGTAGAAAAATATTTCCCACTGATACACTCATCTCGATACATAAAAACAGTAGTACTAAATATTAAACACAGTAGAGCAGAGGTCGCTCTACAAATTATTACAACATGTCCAAGTTTCACACAAACGGATATGTTATAGTGGTAATGGGATAACTCTACTGCTCGTAATAAAAGGGACACGTCTGATACGTCTCCAACGTATCTATAATTTTTGATGATTTCATGTTGTTATCTTGTCAAACTTTGCATGTTTTATATTCCTTTTATATCTTTTTTGAGACTAACCTATTAATTCAGTGCCAAGTGCTAGTTCCCGTTCTTTCCGTGTTTTTGACCCTTTTTCAGGCGGAGTCCAAATGGAATAATTCTTTCGCGATGATTTTTTATGGAAAATATCAAAAATACCAGAAGAAAAAGATACCGGAGAGGGGTCCCGAGGAAGCCACAAGCCCTGTAGGCACGGCCACCCCCCAGGCCGCACCTACCAAGCTTGTGGGCTCCTCAGGGGCCCACTTGACGCAACTCCACCGCCATCTGGTCCTATAAATCCAGAAACCTCCAGAAATAAACCTAGATCGGGAGTTCCGCCGCCGCAAGCCTCTGTAGCCACCAAAAACCAATCTGGAGCCCGTTCTGGCACCCTACTGGAGGGGGAATCCATCTCCGGTGGCCATCTTCATCATCCCGGCGATCTCCATGATGAGGAGGGAGTAGTTCTCCCTCGGGACTGAGGGTATGTACCAGTAGCTATGTGTTTGATCTCTCTCTCTCGTGTTCTTGAGATGTCTTGATCTTGATGTATCGTGGGCTTTGCTACTATAGTTGGATCTTATGATGTTCTTCCCCCTCTCCCTTCTTGTAATGAATTGAGTTTCCCCTTTGAAGTTATCTTATCGGACTGAGTCTTTGAGAACACTTGATGTATGTCTTGCACGTGTCTATCTGCGGTGATCAACTTGCGGGTTTGTGACATTGGGAACCTATGCATATGGGTTGGCACACGTTTGATTCATGTGAGTACTCGATGTATGTTTTGGTGATCAACTTGTGGGTTCGTGACATTGGGAACCTATGCATAGGGGTTGGCACACGTTTTGACTCTCCGGTAGAAACTTTGGGTCACTCTTTGAAGTTCTATGTGTTGGTTGAATAGATGATTCTGAGATTATGTGATGCATATTGTATAATCATGCCCACGGATACTTGAGGTGACAATGGAGTATCTAGGTGACATTAGGGTCTTGGTTGATATGTATCTTAAGGTGTTATTCTAGTACGAACTCTATGAAAGATTGAACGGAAAGAATAGCTTCGTGCTATTTTACTACGGACTCTTGAATAGATCGATCAGAAAGAATAACTTTGTGGTGGTTTCGCACCCGACAATAATCTCTTTGTTTGTTCTCCGCTATTAGTAACTTTGGAGTGACTCTTTGTTGCATGTTGAGGGCTAGTTATATGATCCAATTATGTTATTATTGTTGAGAGAACTTCACTAGTGAAAGTATGAACCCTAGGCCTTGTTTCCACGCATTGCAATACCGTTCGTGCTCACTTTTGTTACTAGTTACCTTGCTGTTTTTGTAATTTTAGAGTACAAAAACCTATATCTACCATCCATATTGCACTTGTATCACCATCTCTTCGCCGAACTTGTGCACCTATACAATTTACCATTGTATTGGGTGTGTTGGGGACACAAGAGACTCTTTGTTATTTGGTTGCAGGGTTGCTTGAGAGAAACCATCTTCATCCTACGCCTCCCATGGATTGAAAAACCTTAGGTCACCCACTTGAGGGAAAATTGCTAATGTCCTACAAACCTCTGCACTTGGAGGCCCAACAACGTCTACAAGGAGAAGGTTGCGTAGTAGACATCAAGCTCTTTTCTGGCGCCGTTGCCGGGGAGGTTAGCGCTTGAAGGTATATCTTTAGATCTTGTAATCGAATCTTTTTGTTTCTTGTTCTTTCGCTAGAAAACTACAAAAAAATGGAATTGAGGATGCCTTATATGCTCCATCTTTTCAATGTCTTTCGTGAGCATGATGGGAAGGAAAATTGTGCTCAAGTGCTGAAAGAAGAATTACATAGAATGCTTGGCATAGAATATGTGAATGATGAGCATGATTGCAATGTTGTTAGCATGAATTCTTTGAATACCCATGATGTTAATGATATGCAAAGCCACAAGCTTGGGGATGCTATATTTGATGAAGATGATCTTTTTAGTTCTTCCACTTTGAATGATCAAAATCATTTTGATGAAAGCATGCCTCCTATCTATGATGATTATTGTGAGGATACTTATGCTATAAAATAGAGGGATGATAAAACTTGTCATACTCTCGAGAACCCCTTTGCTAAACCTTGCTTTTTCATTGTGGACACAATTTGTAGTGCTCAAGTATTTTACGATACTCCCACTGCTATTCTTGAGAATAGATTTCCTTATGTGGAGAGTAGTAAAATTCTTATGCTTTTAGATCAAGAAAAGAAAGCCTTAGGTGCTGATTATATTGTTGACTTCATTCATGATGCTACTAAAAATTACTATGAGAGAGGATCATATGCTTCTACTTATTGCAATAGTATCAAGCTTCCTCTCCATATGTTGAAATTTTTGAAGCTATGCTTGTTTTGCCTTCCTATGCTAGTTGATTCTTCCTCCAATAAATTGTTTGATCACAAAATCCCTATGCATAGGAAGTGGATTAGACTTAAATGTGCTAGCCATTTTCTCCATGATGCTCTCGTTGTGTTTCAATCCTTACCTTTTATGTGAGCATCTTTGAAATCAATGCCTAGCTAAGGGCGTTAAACGATAGCGCTTGTTGGGAGGCAACCCAATGAATAAATTTTTCTTTGATTTTTGCTTCTTGTTTTGTTTTCTCCACACCATCATAATTCTGTTATGATTGTGTCGTGTTTGTGCCAAGCAAAACTGTTATGATTAGTCTTGGTGATGATTGTTTGATCATGCTGGAAAAAGGCAGAAACTTTCTGCTCACGAAAAGAATTTTAATTTTTATTCTGTAAGAGCTTTTGAGTTGATTCTTTTTGCTGCCAATTTCTAGGCAATGTCTTCAGACTGTCGTAAGTTTTCAGATTTTTTTTAAGTACTAGAAGTATACGAAGTATACAGATTGCTACAGACTGGTCTGCTGTTAACAGATTCTGTTTTTGTTGAGTTGGTTGCTTATTTTGATGAAACTATGGATAGTATCAGAGGGTACTAGCCATGGAAAAGTGAAAATACAGCAACCCAACACCAACATAAGTATAATTTAAGTTTGCTACAGTACCTAAGGAAGTGGTGATTTGCTTTCTTATACTAATGATATCACGAGTTTCTGTTTAAGTTTTGTGTTGTGAAGTTTTCAAGTTCTGGGTGAAGTTCTTATGGACAGAGAGATAAAGAGTGGCAAGAGATCAAGCTTGGGGATGCCCAAGGCACCCCAAGTTGATTCAAGGATGCCGAAAAATCCTAAGCTTGGGGATGCCCCGGTAAGGCATCCCCTCTTTCGTCTTCAATCCATCGGTAATGTTACTTGGAGCTATATTTTTATTCACCACATGATATGTGTTTTGCTTGGAGCGTCTTGTATCGTAGGAGTCTTTTATTTTTGTTGTGACACAATCTTCCTTGCTGCACACCTAGAGAGAGAGACATGCACTTACCGTGATTTTGTCGAGCTTCACTTATATCCTTTGAGTTAGGCAATTCAGCTCACATGTGCTTCACTTATATCTTTTAGAGCACAGCGGTGTGTAGCTTGGTAGTTGTCTTATGCTATGAAAGTAGTCCCAAAAGTGGTAGTTATCCAAAGGGTTACGAAAACTTCCATCTTCATGTGCATTGAGTAGAAAGAGAAGCTTGATTCCTCTCAATTAGTTTTGAGATGTGGTTGTGGTAATATTTAAGTTATGTTAGTATGGTGTTGTGAATCTAGAGATACTTGTGTTGAAGTTAGTGATTCCCGTAGCATGCACGTATGGTGAACCGCTATGTGATGAAGTTTGATCATGATTAGTTTATTGATTGTCATCCTTTGTGTAGCGGTCGGGATCGCGCGATGGTTTATACCTACCAACCCTTCCCCTAGGAGTACGCGTTGAATGCTTTGTTTCGATTACTAATAAAACTTTTGCAACAAGTATATGAGTTTTTCTTGACTATTGTTGAGTCCATGGTTTAGATGCACTTTCACCTTCCACCATCACTATCTTCTTTAATGTCGTGCAACTTTCGCCGATGCATAAACCTACCATATATCCTCCCTCAAAACAGCCACCATACCTACCTACTATGGCATTTTCAAAGCCATTCCGAGATATATTGCCATGCAACTACCACCATGACATGTGCCACCACTTCTACATTGCCATTGCATGATCATAAGATAGCTAGCATGATGTTTCCATTGATGTCTATGCCATGCTAGATCATTGTCACGGTACACTACCGAAGGCATTTCATATAGAGTCATCATTGCTCTAAGTTTTGAGTTGTAAGTGTGATGATCATCATTGATGGAGCATTGTCCCATGTGAAAAAAAAAGAGGCCAAAGATGCCCACCAAAAAACAAAAAAAGGCCAAAGAGCCCACCAAAAAATGAGAGAAAAAGAGAGAAGGGACAATGCTACTATCTCCTTTCCACACTTGTGCTTCATATTAAGCACTATGATCTTCATGATTGAGAGTCTCTCATTTTTTCACCACCATATAGCTAGTGGGAAATTTTCATTATATAACTTGGCTTGTATATTCCTATGATGGGCTTCCTCAAAATTTCCCTAGGTCTTCATGAGCAAGCAAGTTGGATGCACACCCACTAGTTTTCCTTAAGAGCTTTCACATACTCATAGCTCTAGTGCATCTCTTGCATGGCAATCCCTACTCATTCACATTGATATCTATTGATAAGCATATCCATAGCTCATTGATAAGCCTAGTCAATGTGACCATCTTCTCCTTTTTTGTCTCACAACCTCCACCACTCCATTCCACCTATAGTGCTATAACCATGGCTCACCCTCATGTATTGCGTGAGAGTTGAAAAAGTTTGAGAAAGTAAAGGTGTCAAAACAATTACTTGGTCAATACCGAGGTTGTGCATGATTTAAATTCGTTGTGCAAGGATGATAGAGCATAGCCAGACTATATGATTTTGTAGGGATAACTTTCTTTTGGCCTTGTTATTTTGAAAGTTCACGATTACCTTGCTAGTTTGCTTGAAGTATTATTGTCTCCACATCAATAGCAAACTATTGTTTTGAATCTAACGGAATTGAACATTCATGTCACATAAGAGGAGTTACAAAGGACATATATACTAGGTAGCATGAAAGCATCAAAAATTCATTCTTTATCACTTCCCTACTCGAGGATGAGCAGGAGTTAAGCTTGGGGATGCTTGATACGTGTGCAACGTATCTATAATTTTTGATGGTTTCATGTTGTTATCTTCTCAAACTTTGGATGTTTTATATGTCTTTTATATCTTTTTCGGGACTAACCTATTAATTCAGTGCCAAGTGCCAGTTCCTGTTCTTTCCATGTTTTTGACCCTTTTTCAGGCGGAGTCCAAACGGAATAATTCTTTCGCGGTGATTTTTTATGGAAAATATCAAAAATACCGGAAGAAAAAGATACCGGCGAGGGGTCCCGAGGAAGCCACAAGCCCTGTAGGCGCGGCCACCCCCCAGGCCGCACCTACCAAGCTTGTGGGCTCCTCAGGGGCCCACTTGACGCAACTCCACCGCCATCTGGTCCTATAAATCCAGAAACCTCCAGAAATAAACCTATATCGGGAGTTCCGCCGCCGCAAGCCTCTGTAGCTACCAAAAACCAATCTGGAGCCCGTTCCAGCACCCTTACGGAGGGGGAATCCATCTCCGGTGGCCATCTTCATCATCCCGGCGATCTCCGTGACGAGGAGGGAGTAGTTCTCCCTCGGGACTGAGGGTATGTACCAGTAGCTATGTGTTTGATCTCTCTCTCTCGTGTTCTTGAGATGTCTTGATCTCGATGTACCATGGGCTTTGCTACTATAGTTGGATCTTATGATGTTCTTCCCCCTCTCCCTTCTTGTAATGAATTGAGTTTCCCCTTTGAAGTTATCTTATCGGACTGAGTCTTTGAGAACACTTGATGTATGTCTTGCACGTGTCTATCTGCGGTGATCAACTTGCGGGTTTGTGACATTGGGAACCTATGCATATGGGTTGGCACACGTTTGATTCATGTGAGTACTCGATGTATGTTTTGGTGATCAACTTGCGGGTTCGTGACATTGGGAACCTATGCATAGGGGTTGGCACACGTTTTGACTCTCTGGTAGAAACTTTGGGGCACTCTTTGAAGTTCTGTGTGTTGGTTGAATAGATGATTCTGAGATTATGTGAGGCATATTGTATAATCATGCCCACGGATACTTGAGGTGACAATGGAGTACCTAGGTGACATTAGGGTCTTGGTTGATATGTATCTTAAGGTGTTATTCTAGTACGAACTCTATGAAAGATTGAACGGAAAGAATAGCTTCGTGCTATTTTACTACGGACTCTTGAATAGATCGATCAGAAAGATTAACTTTGTGGCGGTTTCGCACCCGACAATAATCTCTTCGTTTGTTCTCCGCTATTAGTAACTTTGGAGTGACTCTTTGTTGCATGTTGAGGGCTAGTTATATGATCCAATTATGTTATTATTGTTGAGAGAACTTCACTAGTGAAAGTATGAACCCTAGGCCTTGTTTCCACGCATTGCAATACCGTTCGTGCTCACTTTTGTTACTAGTTACCTTGCTGTTTTTTTAATTTCAGATTACAAAAACCTATATCTACCATCCATATTGCACTTGTATCACCATCTCTTCGCCGAACTTGTGCACCTATACAATTTACCATTGTATTGGGTGTGTTGGGGACACAAGAGACTCTTTGTTATTTGGTTGCAGGGTTGTTTGAGAGAGACCATCTTCATCCTACGCCTCCCACGGATTGATAAACCTTAGGTCACCCACTTGAGGGAAAATTGCTACTGTCCTACAAACCTCTGCACTTGGAGGCCCAACAATGTTTACAAGGAGAAGGTTGTGTCGTAGACATCAACGTCACATCAGAGTAATGTGACATGACAACAACTACTTCGCGCCAAGCGTCAGAGTGGGGCTTGACGATTTATTCGTGGTGGCGGAAGCGGTGAAATAATATAGTGACAGACTCCAAGATCGCAAGACTGACTGGGACTCCCCTAGACATCGGACTCGCTATCAAACTCTTCATCCATGAGGTTTCCTTCATCCATATATGGCCACATCAACAAGCGAGTGACTACTTCGAAAATACTCGCAAACAGTTTGTACAAAAGATGAGATGCATGCAGTTAATTGCTAATATGCATGGTTCACATCATAATTATAAAATAAAGGTGTTGGAAATAAATTAAGTTAGTGGATAAATCAGGCGGTAATCCTCCCGAGATACCCCCAACAAAAAAATAAAAATGCACCGATCGGGTGTGTGGAGCGACGCCTCGAAAGGTTAACAAGTATTAGTTTACCACTGTCGGGCATCTAAGCGACACCTCATACAGAGCATAAAAACCAATAACAAGCCACAGTCGGGCATCTTGGCAACACCACAGAAAGGGCATAAAAATAAATAACAAATCGCAGTCGGGCGTCTTCGCGACACCACAGAAAGGGCATACAAATAAATAATAAGCCACAGTGGGGCGTCTTAGCGACACCATGAAAAGGGCATAAAAATAAATAACAAGCCGCAGTCGGGCGTCTTAGCGACACCACATAAAGGGCATAAAATAAAGAGGAATTATCCGGGTGGTACAACCAACCTTCAGGATAATTTTAGAACCAAGATGTTAATATATTTTTTCCCACAATAATGTTAGATATCCACAACCATTATTGTTGAAACAACTTGTACTCCAAGTACCGACTCTAAGACCGACACTTGACCTGTCAAACGACCGTCCTTAACCACAGACACAGCTACTCGAATAGTTTTGACTCTGTAGAGGGTGCACTCTTTATCCGTAGCCCACGGGTTCCGATAGTCCATATGACTAATCCCGCGTACGGTATTTTAGAAGCAAACACTCAAAATTAGCACACACCCATTTTACCCCCGCGAAGCCCGGCTTCACCCGGACTATGCTGCAAGGGCAAAACCATAAGACGGGGAGGCTCCGACCTCGACTAGCATGGGATCAAATTTATACCGCAGGCTACAAGAGAGTGCCCTCCCTCTCGGTCCCAGACCGGAAACACCCATGCCCCCTGACCGGATGACTGGATTTAGTCCAGGGCCATGGATACCTTCATCACGTCCCCTCTACTTGGTGTGCGACTGATAATAGGCCTACGACCGACTATACCGAATCCTCATTTAGGAAACTGTGGTAGCACGATAATGAAAGTAAGACACTGACAAGACTCGATCTAGGTCGATACTGGAGTTATTACTTCATTCCCATCAAAATTATGCTCTTGTCATGACCGGGCCATAACCTATCACGTTCCGCGTGACTAGGTTATCCACGACCTCTCGCAACCATCACTTTACAAAGTCATGTTTTAACTTTGTTTATGAGAGATGCAATATGCAATGGATGAATGTTAAATTTTTGTTAGTGAGCAAACAACACATCAAAAGTTCAAACATGCTTGCCTGGTTCCACGTAGTCGGGATCAAGCTCGGTGAGTTAACGTCGGCATTTCCTTCGTCAGAATCTACGTCATACAACACATACCGTCGTAAGAGTTGAGGCCTAGCTACTGTTCCAAATAATTTCCAAATAAATCTGAAATCTAGACCCTTAGAGCAAGATTTTGCACAAAGAATCAATTCAAAAGCTGTTATAGATTATTAGTTATAAGCAAAACAAGATCAAGAACCATTCTGTAATAAAACAGAATTTGTCCACGGGCTAGTTTGAGAAAACTCAAAACGCCCGAAAGAAAATACGTTAACCTGCCGCAAAGATGGCTTCTCACGAAAAATCTTTCGGGAAAAACATTTCAAAAAGGAAAGAACCATGACGAGGGGGTCCCACCTTGTTAGATTCGAACTCACTAGTGCCAGAGGCGTGTGGTGGTCGCCGGCGGCGACAGACAAAGGGGGAGAGCCAACCGAGGGCACCTACGCACTCACCGATTTCGCCCATGTTGGTGAGAGGTGGACTGGGTCGAGGGGGGCTCTATATCGATGGCGACTTGCTCCGGCAGATGATAGCTTCGGGCACCACCGGATCCCACCGAGGGCTCGCGTGCGATCAAATCGGAGGGGGGCTCAGGAGGAGGGAACCACTAGGAAGCTACTGAACGTCTCAAGGGCTCACATCTCCGTTCACCTTGCTCGAATGCCGTCAAGATCAGTGGTGGATCGGAGTGGTCGGAGTCGGTGAAGAAGGCCTCTCTGAGGCCCTTCTCAGGCTTGGGCAAGGCTTCCGAGTGGAGTGGGAATGTGGTGGAGTGGGTGATGGGTTTGGCAGCACTCAGGGGGCTCTATTTATAGAGGCCCGAGAGAGGTGCCGCAGGTCTTAACTCCGGCGAGTGATTCCGGTGATCCAGGGCTTAGTCAGGTGGTTAGGTGGTCGAGTCAGTACCTACTCAGCACGCGGGTTCCATTTTTGGTCAAAGGCCGACCAGCCATCGGCACAAGACGCGCCTCGACGGTGCGGGTCTCCCTGTGCACGGCGGCAACACAGTTCGTGTTGTGCGCTGCCTAGGGCGTGGCGACGGAAAACGCGGCGCGCACTGGGGCCAGGGACACGCGGAGTCTTCAGGTGCAAGGGGCGGTGTCGAACGGCGCGGGGATGCAACAGGGGAGACTCTGGTGGCCGCGGCAGCCGCTGTAGGTGCTGCTGTCGGAGCTGGCTGGACCGGCCAGCTCACCACCGACGCTAGCAAGCTTTCAAGGTGATGCGTGGCGCGCGGATAAGATCGGGGCACAGTATCTAGCTGCCCTCGTTGATACTGTGGTGATTGACGTTGTGCAAGTCTGAAGCACTGAAACTCTGAATGTTTCACTCAATCAAGTTTCAGAGACATGAGCTAGAGTGCATGCTAGGTGTTCGACCAAATGAAAGTGGCACATGGACAAAATATTTTTAGCTGAAGTTTCTGGGATGGTCTCTTATTGAGTGCACAGACTGCCTACAAGTTTTCAGAATTTTTGAAAATGTTTTAGTCAGGTTTTTATTAAAAAACAGAGTCCTTTGGGTCAAACTTGGGTCAAATGAAATTTGAAATTTTCAAACTTGTGACTCCAAGGTTTTTGGTGAAATGGGTTGATGGTACTAAGGCCTTCTAAGGGTGGTAGTTTGGGTCTCAAATTCCAAAGGAATCAATGAGATCCTTTGTAAATTTGCGGGGGTGAAAACTGATTACAGAAGATACTTTTATTTGAAACAAAATATGAAAGGTGGTTAAACCCCTCTAAAACTTTGGGAAATCAATAAAAATGAAGACCTAGATGTTAGAGAAGTGCCAAAGGGTATAAAACAAAATGAAAGGATGAAAAAGAAATCTTGAAGGAGATTGACAAGTGAACCTATGGAAATTAATTCCAAGGTTTTGAAAAAGAATAAAAAGGTTCTCCGAAACCAATTCATCTCTACTATTAAAAGCACGAGAGGGCAGATCCAACTTAGCTTTTCAGCCGTCTAATCTCCCCTAATAATAAAGCGCGCAGCACTTCTGCCGTACGTCACTGTAATTTTGCAAAAACACCCCTAGCTTTTCTGATAATTAACCCGCACTACGTTTTTAAGTTAGAAAAAAAAGCCTTTCGTTCCCTTCCCCGGCTTATCCATTGCGGTCTTCAGGAGGGGGCTTCTCGCTGGCGACGGGCGAGGAGGCGATGGGCTCGGCCGTCTCGGAGAGGGTGTCGAAGCAGAGCATGGATGCGCTGTCGTCGAAGACGTAGCAGCTGTTGTGGTCGACGGCGGTCCAAGTACGTCTCCCGGGTCACCGGCGACCACTTGGGCAGCTGGTCCAGGATCGAGGAGAGCGCGAACCAGAGCTCGGAGATGACGGACACCAGCCACAGCAGGAAATGGCATTCGAAGCTTCGCGGACGGCACGACGGCACTGACTGGACGAGTTCTCGCCGGAACGCCCGATACTGGGTCGTCCCCTTCCAGTTGCAGTCCGATTGAAAGTACAAACCGTGTCCTTGTGAAACTCAAATTAACGAAGTGCCCGTCCTAGATTGTTGTTGGATTCTATAAGAAGGACACCACCTCGGCTGAAATCTGCATCAGGTCAATTGCCACGAAACATCCAATGTCGCCACCGAGTTCGTCGGAGAAAGAAGCGCCGACTTCGCGGGAGGTTGAAGATCATCCGTCAAGCACTCCAATGTCGCCTACTGCGGCTACACGAGAGGTATGTATCACACCGAGCGTTGTTTGATTTTTCTTTCCCCTAGCTCTGTGTCTGATAGATCGACGCATGTTGTATCAGTGGTGTTGGGTAGCGGGTAGGTACTAGGGTTCAGAGGTATAAGCGATTACAGGGGATTAAAGTAGTTAGGAGAATTAAGCAATCTCTCTGGCAAATTCAGTAATGGACCCTAGCAGCTCAGGTTTTGTCCTATGTTGCAACAACAAGAAAGCTTCTCTGAATCTTGACAACCAGGACATGTGGGAAGGCGTCACAACTCTGAAGATCAGGTTAATCCTCTCCTTCCAGATCGACCACATTGCTGTGGTGAACACTTCCATGAACATGGGTTTGGACCAAGTTTGTTTAGCCGTTGCCATCCAGCCAAACCATTCTCCTTCTGTTGCCCAGGTCAACCCAACTGAAGTCCAGCACGTGTAGGAGAAACTGCAGGTTTATGTAGAACAAATGTTTCAGAGTTTCTTCTTGGCAATCTCTGAAGGTTTTGCTTCCGTTCCTTCTGAGTAAACTGGTACACACACATTCTGAAGAGCAGTACCAGATATATGTAATAGTGATTGGCTACGGGAATATAGTCTCAGTTGCCGGGATCATATCTTCGGTTAGGAGAGTAGCGACCAAAAAGAAATCATTATACAGGATAACTGATGTAGAGATAAAATGTAGGAAGGAGAAAGTTGGTTTCAATGAGTCATGTGAATTGTAGAAGAAATAGGTAAACAAGGCATCTCTATCTTATAGCTTATCCTTCCTATTATGTATGTATTACAGTCATGTCAAGTCAATGGTCTGTCTTCCCTGCAACCGATCTTGAATGGCTTCAGTGAATTGTTTGCTGAGCCTACAGAGTGACCTCCTAGGAGGACAATAGACCACAAAATACCCTTACTACCAGGCACTAAACCTGTCAATCATTAGAGAAGGGACAGAGTTCAAGATAAGACTATCTTGCCTGTTTGGTAGAGAGAGTATCGGGTATTCCGATGGTTAAAGATTCAAGTCATAGTGGCAAAGGCTATCGTCGTCACTATCTGGTTCTGTCGATGATTCCAACGAGGACACTGGGATCATATCTTCGGTTAGGAGAGTAGCGACCAAAAAGAAATCATTATACAGGATAACTGCTGTAGAGATAAAATGTAGGAAGGAGAAAGTTGGTTTCAATGAGTCATGTGTATTGTAGAAGGGGGACAGCTTTGGCTTCCAACCATTTCCACTTTATGGCCCACGGCTTGTGTTCTTCGGTATTAATTCGGTTTCTGTTTGTTTGGCTTGTCTCGTGCACCACAATGATGAAAGGCGCTATGGAGAAGCTGCTTCCTAGCTTTGACACAATCTGCATAGAGAATTCTTTTCGCTGAACAAAGCAGAGAACTAGCACCAATACTCCAGTGGCTGATTGCAGGATAAGTTGGTCAAAAGTGTACAAACCATGCAGACCTGTCAATGGTCAACTAGGATGAAAAGGACCAGGAATAAAATGCTCTCTCCAATAATGATGACCTTATTCAAATGCATAAAACGACTGCGTTGTAGAATGCAGTTGATGCCTGGAAAATGCTTGCATGATTATACTAGATCTCATTATACTAAGACCAGGGCTATCTGCAGCATTTCTGTAAAAACAATCTACCAAAGGCATCATAGAGAACACAGGCTTACCAAGAAAAGGGTTGTTGTCATTAGAAGAAAAAACCTCCTATAGTTTCTTTTTCCAATACAATTGTTGAGCCACTGTTGAAATTGAGAAATTCATGTGAGTTAATATATACTCGCTAATCAAAATAAGAAGAGGATTGCTCATGATCATATATAAAAAGAGATATATTTATTCAGGTGTATGTTACCCTGCAGTGATGATCGAAACCGTCCACACATTTGTCACAAACTCTGCAATGCTTACTGTACTTCAACACCTACACAAAAAGCAACACGTTAAATACTTGCATACAAAAGCATACATCAACACCAGCAGTTCAAAGAAACATACCTCTACTTCACAAAGGCTACAGAAAAACATCCCGTCTTCACTGTCTTCCTGCTCAGAGGACCATTCATGTGATTGGCAGCAGGAAAAAACAAAAGAAAGAGGGCGGAATATAAGGAGAAATGTAGAGAAAGTTGCACTGCAGCAAGACGAGCTTTTTTTCTTCAGTTCAGTCATTTTCGAACATCATTTTTGTTTTTCTTTTTGTCACAACTTTTTTCTAGCCCGGTGCAACGCACGGGCATTTGTACTAGTACTAGTTAAAGGTTCGTGCGTTGCCACGGGTTAAAAAAATATAGTTCTAAAATAGTTGCGTGAATTGATAAATATCCATCGATCATGAAGTCATGCAATTTTCATACATACTTGACAACATGATTCTCTAGCTAAATAAAAATGAAAATAAGATGGCTCTATCTTAACTGTGGCAGCTTTAAGCACTCTCATCAATGTGCCTATGTCAAACCGATAAAGATTTTCCAACAAGGATTTACTGACACCAACGAATGATTCACAACCAGTAAAAATGAAGCCCGGAAATAGAGGATAACTGGAATCTCAAAAAAGAAGCAAGCAAAAAATGTTTTGGGTGCTCACAGTCTCACCCAAAGACCATGTTTCATTCAAGACAAAATTTGCAGTGCTTTCTACAATAGTATTAGTCATGTCCACCTTGCTAACCCTAGACAACACGAAATAGAAATACATACAAAAAATCAGACCTTTATTCATTCACAGGAAATTAACATGAATTTTGTAGCGATTCTGCAAAACAGCAGTTAACATATTTAAATTGTATGATAGGCCCGGACTACTCTCTCTCTCTCTCTCTTGCAAGGCTAGCGGTTGCTTCACTTTATTGAGTGTCACCATGGTGTGTTCTCTCCTTGAATGTAATCTTCAACATTCCTGAAGAACGTCAAATGGAGCGCTTGTGTGTGCTCACCTCAAGGTGGCGCCTGACCCCCTTATAGAGGAATCCATGCTGCCTCCCATGCTCGAGCGTCTACAAGCTTACATTTCAATCTATAGAATTACACAATAAGCAATTATGTTAAGCCCTGAGACCATAATTCCCTTTAGCAGGAATAATTTCTCTGCATAAAGAAATTGCATTATGTACTTTGACCAGGTTCGTTGTCAAGAAAATGTATTTTTTTCCTGAAACCTTAACCCTAGCTAAATGATTTTGATGCATAGCAATCACGGCATATACTTTTCTTTACTCTGCAAGGCCTGAACAAAAAGTACAGATTAGGGTAAAGCATAATTTGTTAACAAAACATATTTTAGGTCTGATGTGCTTAGATGGAAGACATTTTAGTAAAATAAAAATAGTCCATGTCTATTAATGTTTTTCTTCTTTTGCTAGATAGGAATTGGCTAGTTTGATAAAGAAAAGAAAGAAAATATAACACGTGACATTTTACTGATCCAAGTACACGCTCATCCTTTGCGGCAGCCTTTATTCATGTATCACCAAATCTAATCAACAGCTAGATGAGAAATTGAGAAACAAACGATATAAGTGTGCCCCCGTAAAATGACTAACAAGTTAAGTTTGTACACAAGAGATATCTTTCCACAACAGAATGATGCTCCGTCCAGTACTATTACCATTAGCAAATAACAACCAATGCCCACTATTACTTCGCTATCATATTTATTATTTAGCATGCAAAATGGCATGAAAAGCTGCCTATGTACCCGTCTCCGTCTTGCCACCCTCATCTTAGTTGTCGTCGCGCTACCTCTGTATCCAACGCTCGTCTCCGACTATGTCTACCTTCACTCGTCCCGTCGCGTCGTGTCACCTCTCTACAGCAGCCGAGCAAGCTAACAAGCATGATACCAAAAACCACCAACTAAATCAATGTCGAAAAACAACAACACTTGGTAGGTAGCAAAATCAATGTAGCTCTTCAGCTTTTTTATTACAGCTGCAGATTTCTTCAGCTTTTGTATTACAAGTGCGGATTATATCAAATTCAATAGTAGCTTCATGGAAGAAAATACCCACTATCTTGTAGTTTAAGTTAGCTAAAAGGAAATAGAGTTTAAGCTAACTTCTGATACAAGCTAACTTCTGAAAGAAACTCATCACTGATATAAGTATTCATCTACGTGAGCAGCAAGCATCAAACCTTAAACATGTAGGACGCCACTGCTTGCCAGCTTTCTCGCAGCAACCTCTGCACCTTCCACCCGCTGCAACTCGCTGGTCCCCTGTCTCACCAACACAAATATGACACTACTTCAAAGTGGTGGCATCCGGTAGTTTCTGACAATCTGCATGCCTTAGATGAATAATTAGTTACCGTAATCATGAGAGGTTGGCACTTATTGTTTTTCAAACATAAGTATGTGTTCAAGTCTAAACCATAATTAAACAGTAACACACACTTAAGAGAAGTAACCTCCGTGCATGAACACTCGATCTAATAGCATGAGTATGAAATGACAAGTTGGGTCAGTTAGAGGATATAATAGGAACAAACATAGCAATCAATAAAAAAGACCATCGGATCATATACACCAAAGTGAATCATTCTCCCCTATAAAAAGAATAATCACCTTCAATTTAAAGATCATTGCTTGCATAGAATTGTAGTTGCAGATTAACTTCACTTTTAACAAATTTGAAGATTTTAGTTTTCAAATAATTCACTTGTTCCAAGAGGTCTCTTTCCACATGTAACAGACTAACAAATTAATTTTCAAATAATTCACTTGTTCCAATAATTCACTTTCTCCGGTTCAGCATCTAAAAAGTTCTAACAAAATATCAAAACTGGCACATGAGAGGACATATCCTAATATAGTACGGCAGTCGGCATCAAGATGTCCCCAAGATACAAACTACCAGTAATTTATCATGAAAAATTCTCCGTGATACGGTCTAAAGTCCAAATTTTCATCAACTTTATTATATAAAATAATCTTCAAATAAATATGCATACCAGACATCTCGAATAAAATGCACCCCTCCAAAATGCTTTATGAAGCTGACAGGTATAGAAAGCATGTAGCCACACCTATTCTTGAATCTTCATGTCTTCAGAGCTTCAAAAACGAGCTATCAGCATCTTTCCAATAGTTTGCTTAGTGGTAATCACCTTGCAGGCTGAACAAACACGATGATCAATGTACTAACTAATTCAGACACAAACAACATAAAAAACAAATTGAGATAGAAGCTACTGCACACGTACTATTCTGAATCCGACGATCAATTGAATTGATGCCTTTCTATGTGTACACATCTCCAATATCGCAACTTATAGTTCAACTTTTGCTCACACATGATTGTGTTCACATGCTCAGCAATTACTGGTAGAAAAATGGTGTACAAATATAACCTGGTGTAATCTTCAAAAAGAAAAAGAATAGAACATGGTGTGTTTGTGTTGTCGCTTCAGCATTGCGTTACTAAAACGGGAAGCATGATATTTCTTTCTGGGTAGGCCTTATCGTAATGATGAGACCTTGGCACTCATCATTCTTGTCATGATGGTTCAACCAGGCCTTTCCTTGACGTGTAAACTCCCTGCACGCCAAAAAAACCAAATTGCCTTGCCTCCTCTCCACACGTCGCACGAAAGGAAAAAATAAAACCATACCCACGTCCCACGTCCCATGTCCCACTCCCATTCCCCAGATCCCTCCCTCTGAATCCCGTTGCTCTCCAGAAATCAACGTCGGCAACCTCCTCCCAATCGTGGTCTGACTACCGAAGCACAACCTGAATTACCCAGAAAGTTCTATCAACTATTAGCAGTTTTCCCAATTCTGTAAAAAATAAATAAATCACCTAACAGCAATATTTGAGCACGCTGAACAGACGGCACAAAGGAGCCAAACACATGGGACCAATCATACAATAGACTACATGAACTAATTAACTCTGAGGATTTTTAGCAACATATAGTTATATGATGGCCACGCACAGCACGATTCGAACAAACAAAAGTGACTGGATTACCTCTTCGCACATCAGGGGGCTTTGGGATTCACCTCCCTAGTAGATTGCGCAGAGTGGGTCGGCGAGGCATTCTTACTCCAGCGGCACTCGCGTGCAGACCGCCCAGGGCTGCTGCCGCTTCAACCCTGACACGCCTGACACCCTTTCGACCATCCCTACGCACCTGCCAGCGGCTTAGATTTCGGGTGTAGCTGAGCCCGAGCACCAAAACGACCCTCTCACATTTTTCCCCTTTTGACGTGATAAACCAAGGACAATTGGTTCCAACTGTTGGAATTATGCCCTAGAGGCAATAATAAATATAGTTATTATTATAATTCCTGTATCAAGATAATCATTTATTATCCATGCTATAATTGTATTGAATGAAGACTCATTTACATGTGTGGATACATAGACAAAACACCGTCCCTAGCAAGCCTCTAGTTGGCTAGCCAGTTGACCAAAGATAGTCAGTGTCTTCTGATTATGAACAAGGTGTTGTTGCTTGATGACTGGATCACGTCATTAGGAGAATCACGTGATGGAATAGACCCAAACTAATAGACGTAGCATGTTGATCGTGTCATTTTGTTGCTACTGTTTTCTGCGTGTCAAGTATTTATTCCTATGACCATGAGATCATATAACTCACTGACACCGGAGGAATGCTTTGTGTGTATCAAACGTCGCAACGTAACTGGGTGACTATAAAGATGCTCTACAGGTATCTCCGAAGGTGTTAGTTGAGTTAGTATGGATCGAGACTGGGATTTGTCACTCCGTGTGACGGAGAGGTATCTCGGGGCCCACTCGGTAATACAACATCACACACAAGCCTTGCAAGCAATGTAACTTAGTGTAAGTTGCGGGATCTTGTATTACGGAACGAGTAAATAGACTTACCGGTAAACGAGATTGAAATAGGTATACGGATACTGACGATCGAATCTCGGGCAAGTAACATACCGAAGGACAAAGGGAATGACATACGGGATTATATGAATCCTTGGCACTGAGGTTCAAACGATAAGATCTTCGTAGAATATGTAGGATCCAATATGGGCATCCAGGTCCCGCTATTGGATATTGACCGAGGAGTCTCTCGGGTCATGTCTACATAGTTCTCGAACCCGCAGGGTCTGCACACTTAAGGTTCGACGTTGTTTTATGCGTATTTGAGTTATATGGTTGGTTACCGAATGTTGTTCGGAGTCCCGGATGAGATCACGGACATCACGAGGGTTTCCGGAATAGTCCGGAAACGAAGATTGATATATAGGATGACCTCATTTGATTACCAGAAGGTTTTCGGAGTTACCGGGAATGTACCGGGAATGACGAATGGGTTCCGGGAGTTCACCGGGGGGGCAACCCACCCCGGGGAAGCCCATAGGCCTTGAGGGTGGCACACCAGCCCTTAGTGGGCTGGTGGGACAGCCCAAAAGGGCCCTATGCGCCAAGAAGAGAAAATCAAGAGAAAAGAAAAGAAAAAGGAGGAGGTGGGAAGGAAGGGGGACTCCCTCCCACCAAACCAAGTCCAACTCGGTTTGGGGGGGGAGTCCTCCCCCCTTGGACTCGGCCGACCCCCTTGGGGCTCCTTGAGCCCCAAGGCAAGGTCCCCTCCCTCCCACCTATATATACGGAGGTTTTAGGGCTGATTTGAGATGACTTTTCCACGGCAGCCCGACCACATACCTCCACGGTTTTTCCTCTAGATCGCGTTTCTGCGGAGCTCGCGCGGAGCCCTACTGAGACAAGGTCATCACCAACCTCCGGAGCGCCGTCACGCTGCCGGAGAACTCTTCTACCTCTCCGTCTCTCTTGCTGGATCAAGAAGGCCGAGATCATCGTCGAGCTGTACGTGTGCTGAACGCGGAGGTGCCGTCCGTTCGGTACTAGATCGTGGGACTGATCACGGGATTGTTCGCGGGGCGGATCGAGGGACGTGAGGACGTTCCACTACATCAACCGCGTTCACTAACGCTTATGCTGTACGATCTACAAGGGTACGTAGATCACTCATCCCCTCTCGTAGATGGACATCACCATGATAGGTCTTCGTGCGCGTAGGAAAATTTTTGTTTCCCATGCGACGTTCCCCAACAGTGGCATCATGAGCTAGGTTCATGCGTAGATGTCTTCTCGAGTAGAACACAAAAGTTTTTGTGGGCGGTGATGTGCGTTTTGCTGCCCTCCTTAGTCTTTTCTTGATTCCTCGGTATTGTTGGATTGAAGCGGCTTGGACCGACATTACTCGTACGCTTACGAGAGACTGGTTTCATCGTTACGAGTAACTCCGTTGCTCAAAGATGACTGGCAACTGTCGGTTTCTCCAACTTTAGTTGAATCGGATTTGACCGAGGAGGTCCTTGGATGAGGTTAAATAGCAACTCATATATCTCCGTTGTGGTGTTTGCGTAAGTAAGATGCGATCCTACTAGATACCCGTGGTCACCACGTAAAACATGCAACAACAAAATTAGAGGACGTCTAACTTGTTTTTGCAGGGTATGCTTGTGATGTGATATGGCCAATGATGTGATGTGATATATTGGATGTATGAGATGATCATGTTGTAATAGAAATATCGACTTGCACGTCGATGGTACGGCAACCGGCAGGAGCCATAGGGTTGTCTTTATACTAACGTGTGTGCTTGCAGATGCGTTTACTATTTTGTTAGGATGTAGCTTTAGTAGTAATAGCATGAGTAGCACGACAACCCCGATGGCAACACGTTGATGGAGATCATGGTGTGGCACCGGTGACAAGAAAATCGTGTCGGTGCTTTGGTGATGGAGATCAAGAAGCACGTGATGATGGCCATATCATGTCACTTGTGAATTGCATGTGATGTTAATCCTTTAATGCACCTTATTTTGCTTAGCACGACGGTAGCATTATGAGGTGATCTCTCACTAAAATTTCAAGACGAAATTGTGTTCTCCCCGACTGTGCACCGTTGCTACAGTTCGTCGTTTCGAGACACCACGTGATGATCGGGTGTGATAGACTCAACGTTCACATACAACGGGTGCAAAACAGTTGCGCACGCGGAACACTCGGGTTAAGCTTGACGAGCCTAGCATGTGCAGACATGGCCTCGGAACACATGAGACCGAAAGGTCGATCATGAATCATATAGATGATATGATTAGCATAGGGATGCTTACCACTGAAACTATACTCAACTCACATGATGATCGGACTTGAGCTAGTGTAAGTGGATCATGAACCACTCAAATGACTAGAGAGATGTACTTTTTGAGTGGGAGTTTAGCGAATAATTTGATTAAGTTAAACTCTAATTATCTTGAACATAGTCTAAGTCCACTTTGAATATATTTGTGTTGTAGATCATGGCTCACGCGACAGTCATCCTGAATTTTAATACGTTCCTAGAGAAAGTTAAGTTGAAAGATGATGGAAGCAACTTTGTAGACTGGGCTCGTAATCTTAAGCTAATCTTACAAGCTGGGAAGAAGGATTATGTCCTTAATGCTGCGTTAGGAGATGAACCACCCGCTACGGCTGATCAGGATGTTAAGAACGCTTGGTTAGCACGTAAGGAGGACTACTCAATAGTTCAATGTGCAGTCTTGTATGGCTTAGAACCGGGACTTCAACGTCGCTTTGAGCGTCATGGAGCATTTGAGATGTTCCAGGAGTTGGAGTTTATCTTTCAGAAGAACGCCCGGATCGAGAGGTATGAGACCTCCGATAAATTCTATGCTTGCAAGATGGAGGAAAACTCATCTGTCAGTGAACATGTGCTCAAAATGTCTGGGTACTCAAACCGTCTAGCTGAGCTGGGGATTGAACTCCCGCAAGAAGCTATCACTGACAGAATCCTTCAATCACTGCCGCCAAGCTATAAAGGCTTTGTGTTGAACTACAACATGCAAGGGATGAACAAGTCACCCGGCGAGTTGTTTGTGATGCTGAAAGTCGCAGAGTCTGAACTCCGTAAAGAGCATCAAGTGTTGATGGTGAATAAGACCACTAGTTTCAAGAGAAACGGCAAAGGCAAGAAGGGCAATTCGAAGAAGAGCGGCAAGCCTGTTGCCAATCCGACGAAGAAACCCAAAGCTGGACCTAAGCCGGAAACGGAGTGTTACTATTGCAAGGGTATGGGTCACTGGAAGCGCAATTTCCCCAAGTATCTGGCAGATAAGAAGGCGGGCAAAGAAAAATCAGGTATATTTGATATACATGTTATTGATGTGTACTTAACCGGCTCTCGTAGTAGTGCCTGGGTATTCGATACCGGTTCTGTTGCTCATATTTGCAACTCGAAACAGGAACTGCGGAATAGGCGAAGGCTGGCGAAAGATGAAGTGACGATGCGCGTAGGAAATGGTTCCAAGGTTGATGCAATCGCCGTCGGCACAGTGTCACTTCAGTTACCGTCAGGATTAGTGATGAACTTAAATCATTGTTATTTAGTGCCTTCGTTGAGCATGAACATTATATCTGGATCTTGTTTATTGCGAGACGGTTACTCTTTTAAGTCAGAGAATAATGGTTGTTCTATTTCTATGAGTAACATCTTTTATGGTCATGCACCAAATGTGAGAGGATTGTTCATATTGAATCTTGATAGAGATACGCATATACATAACATTGAGACCAAAAGAGTTAGAGTTAACAATGATAGCGCCATATTTTTGTGGCACTGCCGCTTAGGTCATATTGGTGTAAAGCGCATGAAGAAACTCCATGCTGATGGACTTTTGGAGTCACTTGACTTTGATTCACTTGACACGTGCGAACCATGCCTCATGGGCAAGATGACTAAGACTCCGTTCTCAGGAACAATGGAGCGTGCAAGTGACTTGTTGAAAATCATACATACCGATGTGTGTGGTCCGATGAGCGTGGAGGCACGCGGTGGATATCGTTATTTTCTCACCTTCACTGACGATTTAAGTAGATATGGTTATGTCTACTTGATGAAGCACAAGTCTGAAACATTTGAAAAGTTCAAGCAATTTCAGAGTGAAGTGGAAAATCATCGTAACAAGAAGATCAAGTTCCTGCGGTCTGATCGTGGGGGTGAATATCTGAGTTTCGAGTTTGGTGCTCACTTAAGACAATGTGGAATTGTTTCACAGTTAACACCGCCTGGAACACCACAGCGTAATGGTGTGTCCGAACGTCGTAATCGTACTCTATTAGAGATGGTGCGATCTATGATGTCTCTTACTGATTTGCCGTTATCGTTTTGGGGTTATGCATTAGAAACAGCTGCATTCACTTTAAATAGGGCACCATCAAAATCCGTTGAGACGACACCATACGAACTGTGGTATGGCAAAAGGCCAAAGTTGTCGTTTCTTAAAGTTTGGGGATGTGATGCTTATGTCAAAAAGCTTCAGCCTGAAAAGCTGGAACCCAAAGCGGAAAAGTGCGTCTTCATAGGTTACCCAAAAGAGACAGTTGGGTACACCTTCTATCTCAAATCCGAGGGCAAAGTGTTTGTTGCTAAAAACGGAGCTTTTCTCGAGAAGGAGTTTCTCTCGAGAGAATTGAGTGGGAGGAAGATAGAACTTGACGAGGTTGTCGAACCTCTCATCCCTCTGGATGGTGGCGCAGGGCAAGGGGAAACCTTTGTCATTGCGACGCCGGTTGAGGAGGAAGTTAATGATGATGATCATGAAACTCCAGTTCAAGTTTCTGTCGAACCACGCAGGTCGACGAGACCACGTGCTGCTCCAGAGTGGTACGGTAATCCCGTCTTATCAATCATGTTGTTAGACAACAATGAACCTGCGAATTATGAAGAAGCAATGGTGGGCCCAGATTCCAACAAATGGCTGGAAGCCATGAAGTCCGAGATAGGATCTATGTATGAGAACAAAGTGTGGACTTTGGAGGTACTACCTGAGGGCCGCAAGGCTATTCAGAACAAATGGATCTTTAAGAGGAAGACGGACGCTAACGGCAATGTGACCGTTTATAAAGCTCGACTTGTGGCAAAGGGTTTGTCACAAGTTCAAGGAGTTGACTACGATGAGACATTCTCACCCGTAGCGATGCTTAAGTCCGTCAGAATCATGTTAGCAATAGCTGCATTCTTCGATTATGAAATCTGGCAGATGGATGTCAAAACGGCGTTCCTTAACGGTTTCCTTAAGGAAGAGTTGTATATGATACAACCCGAAGGTTTTGTCGATCCTAAGAATGCTAACAAGGTGTGCAAGCTCCAGCGATCCATTTATGGACTGGTGCAAGCATCTCGGAGTTGGAACAAACGCTTTGATGAGGTGATCAAAGCATTTGGGTTTATACAAGTGGTTGGAGAATCTTGTATTTACAAGAAAGTGAGTGGGAGCTCTGTGGCGTTTCTAATATTATATGTGGATGACATATTACTGATTGGAAACAACGTAGAGTTTTTAGAGAGCATAAAGGATTACTTGAATAAAAGTTTCTCTATGAAGGACCTAGGAGAAGCTGCTTACATTCTAGGATTAAGATCTATAGGGATAGATCAAAACGCCTGATAGGACTTTCACAAAGCACATACCTTGATAAAGTTTTGAAGAGGTTCAAAATGGAACGGTCCAAGAAAGGGTTCTTGCCAGTTCTACAAGGTACGAGATTGAGTAAGACTCAGTGCCCAGCAACTGATGAAGATAGAGAGCATATGCGCTCCGTCCCCTATGCTTCAGCCATAGGTTCTATCATGTATGCAATGCTGTGCACTAGACCGGATGTTAGCCTGGCCATAAGTATGGCAGGTAGGTTCCAGAGTAATCCAGGAGTGGATCACTGGACAGCGGTCAAGAATATCCTGAAGTACCTGAAAAGGACTAAGGAGATGTTTCTCGTGTATGGAGGTGACGAAGAGCTCGCCGTAAAAGGTTACGTCGATGCAAGCTTTGACACAGATCCGGACGACTCTAAGTCGCAAACCGGATACGTATTTATTCTTAATGGGGGTGCAGTAAGCTAGTGCAGTTCCAAGCAAAGCGTCGTAGCAGATTCTACATGTGAAGCGGAGTACATGGCTGCCTCGGAGGCGGCTAAGGAGGGTGTCTGGATGAAGCAGTTCATGACGGACCTTGGAGTGGTGCCAAGCGCACTGAATCCAATGACCTTGTTCTGTGACAACACTGGTGCCATTGCCTTAGCAAAGGAACCACGGTTTCACAAGAAGACCAGACACATCAAACGACGCTTCAACCTCATCCGCGACTACGTCGAGGGAGAGGACGTGAATATATGCAAAGTGCACACGGATCTGAATGTAGCGGACCCGCTGACTAAACCTCTTCCACGGCCAAAGCATGATCAACACCAGAACTGTATGGGTGTTAGATTTATTACAATGTAATTCACATGGTGATGTGAGGGCTAGATTATTGACTCTAGTGCAAGTGGGAGACTGTTGGAATTATGCCCTAGAGGCAATAATAAATATAGTTATTATTATAATTCCTGTATCAAGATAATCGTTTATTATCCATGCTATAATTGTATTGAATGAAGACTCATTTACATGTGTGGATACATAGACAAAACACCGTCCCTAGCAAGCCTCTAGTTGGCTAGCTAGTTGATCAAAGATAGTCAGTGTCTTCTGATTATGAACAAGGTGTTGTTGCTTGATGACTGGATCACGTCATTAGGAGAATCACGTGATGGACTAGACCCAAACTAATAGACGTAGCATGTTGATCGTGTCATTTTGTTGCTACTGTTTTCTGTGTGTCAAGTATTTATTCCTATGACCATGAGATCATATAACTCACTGACACCGGAGGAATGCTTTGTGTGTATCAAACGTCGCAACGTAACTGGGTGACTATAAAGATGCTCTACAGGTATCTCCGAAGGTGTTAGTTGAGTTAGTATGGATCGAGACTGGGATTTGTCACTCCGTGTGACGGAGAGGTATCTCGGGGCCCACTCGGTAATACAACATCACACACAAGCCTTGCAAGCAATGTAACTTAGTGTAAGTTGCGGGATCTTGTATTACGGAACGAGTAAAGAGACTTACCGGTAAACGAGATTGAAATAGGTATACGGATACTGACGATCGAATCTCGGGCAAGTAACATACCGAAGGACAAAGGGAATGACATACGGGATTATATGAATCCTTGGCACTGAGGTTCAAACGATAAGATCTTCGTAGAATATGTAGGATCCAATATGGGCATCCAGGTCCCGCTATTGGATATTGACCGAGGAGTCTCTCGGGTCATGTCTACATAGTTCTCGAACCCGCAGGGTCTGCACACTTAAGGTTCGACGTTGTTTTATGCGTATTTGAGTTATATGGTTGGTTACCGAATGTTGTTCGGAGTCCCGGATGAGATCACGGACGTCACGAGGGTTTCCGGAATAGTCCGGAAACGAAGATTGATATATAGGATGACCTCATTTGATTACCGGAAGGTTTTCGAAGTTACCAGGAATGTACCGGGAATGACGAATGGGTTCCGCCGGGGGGGCAACCCACCCCGGGGAAGCCCATAGGCCTTGAGGGTAGCACACCAGCCCTTAGTGGGCTGGTGGGACAGCCCAAAAGGGCCCTATGCGCCAAGAAGAGAAAATCAAGAGAAAAGAAAAGAAAAAGGAGGAGGTGGGAAGGAAGGGGGACTCCCTCCCACCAAACCAAGTCCAACTCGGTTTGGGGGGGGAGTCCTCCCCCCTTGGACTCGGCCGACCCCCTTGGGGCTCCTTGAGCCCCAAGGCAAGGTCCCCTCCCTCCCACCTATATATACGGAGGTTTTAGGGCTGATTTGAGACGACTTTTCCACGGCAGCCCGACCACATACCTCCACGGTTTTTCCTCTAGATCGCATTTCTGCGGAGCTCGGGCGGAGCCCTGCTGAGACAAGGTCATCACCAACCTCCGGAGCGTCGTCACGCTGTCGGAGAACTCTTCTACCTCTCCGTCTCTCTTGCTGGATCAAGAAGGCCGAGATCATCGTCGAGTTGTACGTGTGCTGAACGCGGAGGTGCCGTCCGTTCGGTACTAGATCGTGGGACTGATCACGGGATTGTTCGCGGGGCGGATCGAGGGACGTGAGGACGTTCCACTACATCAACCGCGTTCACTAACGCTTCTGCTGTACGATCTACAAGGGTACGTAGATCACTCATCCCCTCTCGTAGATGGACATCACCATTATAGGTCTTCGTGCGCGTAGGAAATTTTTTGTTTCCCATGCGACGTTCCCCAACACCAACATGCAGAGAACATACTTAATAGCTTTCTTCTCTGGTTTCCTCTCAGCGTCAGCCCTGGGAGCAGGCTGAATCTTCGTAAGTTGTCGTGGAACTATATCATCAAATGGGTTTCAGAGTACCTATAAAAGCATAAACACACATAACTAATCAACCACCAGTTAGGTGTCACAGGTAACAGAAAAACAGATAGAAGAATCTGCTTTGTTTGAGAAGTATTCCATAACTAAATGAAACATGAGGGGAAAAGCTACCTCGACTGAAAGAACTTTCTACGGGTATACAGGACGATCATCCTTATCAGTCTCATTATCAGCCAAGGCCAGAAGATTGAAGATAGAATCCCCAGTGACCTGGACGCGTGCACACACACACACGGTAAACTGTAATCACCTCCAATGAAACAAAGGTTTACACCAATACATGCACAACGGGGACAGTCAAGCTAGACACATACCTTCCCAAAAATTGTATTCTTCTTATCAAGCCAATCGTAGCGGTCAAGGGTAATAACGAACTGGCTTCCATTAGAATGACGTGTGTCCCCGCATTGGCACACGCCAATAAACCCTTGTGATTAAACCTCAAACGTGAATGGAACTCGTCAGCGAACGGTGCCCCATAGATGCTCTCACCCCCTGCAGGTTGATATCTGATAATCATCAGGTTCAGTTCAGAACACCCCCAAATCCACCAATCACATATATGGCTCAAATAGATAGTTAACCAGGCAAAAAATTCTAAACTTAGACACAGATAATTATAAAGACCGACGAAACCATATATTATATCTATACAGGTCTGGTTAGGGTTTAGGATCTCACCGGAGCCGGAGCCAGCGGGAGGAAGTGGGATCGTACGAGGTCGAACCATCACGACAAACAGCAGATCCTGCTTTAATAGTAATATATATAGTATATATAGATAGATGACTGACAAGGAGTGAGGTTCCTTTTCTGGCCAATGCAAACGCAAATGGTTTGTGTGCAAATACATACATTCTCAGAATATGTATGTCTTCGTGTACTTTTTTTTAAACATGTCTTCATGTACTTAAAGTAAGTGTTCGGGGAAGAAAACCACATACTATTTTTTGTCCAAGAACCACACTCGACACTGAACTCAAGCTCAAACTTTTTTGCTTTTCTTTGGAGTACCATATTAGCAGGTTTTCATCCTGCAAACAGAAAAGAGAAGTTATGTTGGGCTAGTGTGAAATGCCTTTTATTTTTTCTATACCTGAACTTTTTTACGGTTACAAGTTTTAGTACAATTATAAAATGCATACTTGGTATGAAAACAGAGAATACATGACCAATCCTGAAAGCTAGATTTGGATTTGTCTATTAACATGGCACGGTTCAAAATATATTGTGTATGAGGGTAGTGAAAGAACGTGCAAATTCTTGTGCTGGTAGTATTCCGTAGTGCCAAAGAGGCTACTCACACATGATAGCCTGAAAGGGTAGAACCTGGGCTTCCCTCTCTTCCCACACTTGAGTAGATGGGCGCCTTTCTTGAGAGCAGCAATGGCCTGAAGAAAATGACTTGAGCAATTAAACCATGTAACTGGAAACGCATGGCATGTATCTTTTGCAGCATTGCTGCTACTTATTGTACTTATAAGTGAACACAAAAAGATCCAGACAAGAAAACTGTGAAATGAACAACCCAAGTTGTTTCAAGCTTCAAAATACTACGAGACTGAAAATGCAGAGTGCCTACTGGCTCGCTGAAAACAGCTAGGAAGAACAGATCCGTCTATGCAGAGAAGGATGCGGCGAAGTACGAGGGAGACGGAGGGGAGTCTGATCGGTGCGGTGATGTGGGTGAGGGAGCCCGTGGTGATGGACATACCGGAGGAGGAGGGTGCGGCGGCGAGGGTGCCGTCGCGAATCAGGAGGAGGCTGCTCGAGGGCAGGATCAGTGGCGGCGGCGGTCCGGCCAGCGTCGAGGAAATCGAGGCCAAGCCCAAGGACTCCGACTCCCCCATGAAAAGGCTCAACCAAAGGATTCTTTCACAAGCCTAAAGTTACTGTAAAATTCTTCAAAAAGAGCACCACTTTCTTAAAAGTATAAAATTATATAGCACTTCAATAGCAGGACATGCAACCATCGTTTCACCGGTAAGGATGGGAACCACCAACGAGGATAATAGCAAATAGTGTATCGGAAAAAAGGCAGTCCTTAACACTTCGAATTCACAGTTCACGCCCCCGACTTGTCAATCCACCGAGAAGGAAGAAGGGGAAAAGAGAAAAAGAAAGGTATCCGAGAGGGACACCTACCTGCCTTCGGTGGTCGGCCTTTACTCCTCAACTTGTTTCTCCTGTTTCTTCCTCGCCGTTCTGGGCACCGTAGTACCAAGTACTCCCCGGGGGAAGCGGTTTCCGAATCGCACAGCGGGTCCAACGTTAGGGCCGGAGCCGAGACGTATAGGACTAAGAAGAATAAGAACATGGGTCGGGGGAGGAGACCTATGCATCAATGGCGGCGGCGGTGTGGTCCGAGGTCGATGGCGGCGTCCCGAGAAGAAGCACGAGGGGGGAGGGCGGCGTCCCGAGCCGGCCATGGCGTGGGCGTGGAGCAGGCACCCCATCACGCCGCTAAGCAGAATCACGCGCTGAGGACGGACCACGGGGCCGACGGATCTGCGAGCGCCATGGTCGTCGCCTCACCTTCTCGCTCTCCCTCTTATCTTCCCTTCCCTTCCCTTCTGAAAACGGGAGGGGGGAGGTTGCGGGCGGAGGTTGGTCGGAGGAGACGTGCGGCGGCGGGGTGGGGAAGGAGCTTCGCCAGATCGCATCTAGGCGAGCCGGGCCAAGTGCGCGGGGGAAACACTGGGGCCAATCCCGTCACCGGAGATGAGCGAGGCAGCGTTGGAGGGGGGACTGGTGGGGTGTGGCGGAAGGGGAACGAGAAAGGGAACGACGGCGGCGGAGGGCTCGAGGGCGCGGCCTCGGGGTGGAGGCCGTCGGGTCCAGGGCGACGGGGTATTGTGCGAGGGATGGATCGGGGCCGGTGGGGCGGGGGCGGGGGCGGGGGCGGGCGTGGGGTACGTGGGAGGTCGAACCGGTTTTTCTTCACGTGGGGTTTTTCTTTACGTAGGAGGAGGAGGTCGTGAACAATCACGACGGCACATCCTGCTTTAATAGTAGAGATTAATAAAGCAAATAGTGCTTCTTCCGTACGTCATCCAAATTGTCCTTAAAGTTGACTAAAATTACCCACCAATACCACCTATAAGTCATAAAAAACGTTTCAAACAGGAAAATCTTCGTACTGGGCCGGCCCATGTAGGCACCTCCTATATTACGCTCTGGGCGTTGTAAAATGACGCAGCACACCTGTTTGGGCCGGCCCATGCGTGGGCGCCTGTGTTTTTAGTTTAGTTTTTTTATTTTCTCTTTTCAGTTCCATTTTGTTTTTCTACTTTAAATAATTTAAAACTTCAAACAACTTTTCTCAATTTTAAGAAACTGAGAATTTCGAAATAAAATATTCAAAAAAACATTTTTTTACAATTCAAAAACTACTCCGGAGTTTTAAAAATGTTTGCATATAAAAAAATGCTTAAACTTTGAGAAAATGTCCATAAAATAAAAAAGTAAACGATTTTAAACAAAGTCCGTGTAAAAATCTTAAAAACAGTTCGTGCCTCTGTTTTTAGTCTCATTTTTTATTTTCATTTTTTTGTTCCATTTTTTAGTTTAAATAATTTAGAACTTTGAAAAACTTTTGCAATTTATAAAACTGGGAATTTTGAAATAAATGTTTGAAGAAAATATAAAATGTTCGTGAATTCACAAAATGCTCAGGATTTTTGTAAAAATATTCGCATATTCAGAAAAAGAAAAATGTTCATAATTTTTAGAACAATGATGGTGAAAACAATAAAAATCCATGATTTTGAAAAAAAGTTTGTGTGTTATTTTTTGAGTGTAATTGAAAAAAATGTTTGCTAATTCAAAAAATCTTCATGCATTTCAAGAAATGTCCTAAAATTTTAAGGACATAATATGATCAGCATCATTAGAGATTATAATTGTTTTTCTTCTGTTGCAACGCACGGGTCTTTTTCTATTCTAAAATCTAACGCTCCAAATCATTCCACTAACGAAATGTTGAGCACCAACGAAACATTTAGCGTCCTAACCTCCTTACTAACTGCCACCCCACATACCCATTCGCACCTACCCAAACGGGACAGCGGTTCCTACGATAGGGACACCGCCCGACGCGCCTCAGCCCACGCCGTTGCGGCCGCCCCACACGACGCCACCGGCAGAACGACACCACCGCCTCCCTGCCGCCATCCCCGCCTATCCACGCGACGCTGCCGCTCACCGCCTCCTCCCCACCCGACGCAGCCATTGCCAAGACGCATTGTTCCACGTCCAGATCCAGGCAAGCGAGGCGAGCTGGAGGCCGAGGCTGGTCGTGATGCAGACGACGCTGGGCGGGGCAGCGGCGATCTCCGGCCGGATCCGGTCGAGGAAGCAAGCTAGGGCCCAAATCCTATTGCGATTACGGCGTGTAGTCGATCTAGGAGGCACGTGAGGAGATCCAACCGCGGGTTTGAACTCCAATATCATGGCGGCGGCGTTCGTCGCCGGTTCCGAGCAAGATGGCGAGCTCCGGCGGGGTCTCTCCATGGCGAAGATGGTGCCGCACTTGTGAGAAAGACAGAGGTGAGGGGAGAGATAGAAAGGAAGGAGGAGAGGTAGGGAGAAAGAGAGGGATTTGGGTGGTCAATTCTGAAACTTGGAATTGTCGTCTCTTTTCTAAAAATCTGAACTTTGCCACTTGATTGTGCCCAGTTAAAATGGATGAGCAGGCCGGCTAGGTGGAGTACTCTGAGACATGTGTATACTGACAAAAAATTGATTTATTTTATCTGGTCTCTTTACTTCCCTGCGTACCACAACGCCTATAGCTACAGGCTGATGTGAAGAGGCATCTAAATAAGATGTACTTGGACGCGTCAAGTCAGACTTATAATGGCCGCCTGCTGTGTAGAATCACTTCTAGACGTCAAGGTAAATAACTCTAGATCCATTGATTCTTTTTGTATTCATTTTTGTAAATACTCAATATTGCAACAAATAATAAAAGAATGGATCAAAGATACTTTTAGAGTCTTTTTTGGCTTGAAAAAAAACACACAAGTGCATGGTACTGAAGACAGTTTAGCAAAGGAGTGGAAACTTGCAGCAACATCTCCGACACCCTCTGGATGAGGTGCGGGTAGATCGTAGCTGAGGGCGCGGTGCTGAACACCGAGGTATGCGCTTCTCTCCTTGCCCTTCATGCTGGCATCAACGAGGCCGAAAGATCTTCATGCCGGCAATGTGCAAGCGAAAGTAGAAATTAACAGCCCTCCATTTGTGTTTCTACATGGTGGGAGATATACGCACAGAACCGGAGTGCATGCATGGCTGCAAAAGAATCAGGGTGCTCCATGCTCGAGAGTAGCAGTCGGACTAAAAAAATCACAACATTCGCAGCTACAGCAACCACTTGACACCAAACCTTAATGTGTTCGCATTAGCTTCACCAGCATCATTAACTAATCTCTCATATTATATGAACTTTTTGCAATGCAATTCACAGTAGTTTCAGAAGCAAAAATTGATGTCTATAACTTATTTAGGACAACGGTATATAACAACACAATAGAGAGAGATGTAGAGAGCTATTTTTTCAATACTCTCAATATTTCCATTCCCGATTGAACATGTCAAAGTATGACATTATGCTTCTTTTTTCTTGCTACGTAATCAACTTTAATTCAGATAACGCAATAATGAATGTTGAAATTACTCATTTCAGTTGAGTGCATTTTTCTATGTCTCTTAATTGTTGTAGGCGAAGATGAATTCCTGAAGTGTTTGATTCTTTAAAATGCAGGTGCATAGAGCTTTTAACATTTAGCCTATCATATTTTTTTTGTTAAAATAAGAAGTGGAAATGTCAGCTTTAATAAGATATGTCTGCTGAAAGCCACATTCGGATATCTTTTCTCTTTTCTTAGTTTCGTCGCCCATGGATCATCTTAGTGTGTTTGCCTTTTTCACGAAGCATTTATACTTGGGAAAAATCGCTTGCCAGTAGCTCTGAAACATCAACAATGTGAGCCTCTCATAAAGAGAACTCACCGATATGATTGAACATGATATATTTGCCAGTGGTTGACTAGATCCAGAAATAAGTGGATCTGCAATAGGAAATGGTACATTTATATTCTTGATGGTGATTAGTTTTTGTGAACGAAAAATTACAGTCGGCAATCTGGCATAGTATGATCTGGATAGATTCAAATATAGAAGTAGAAACATCATGACTTTATTTTATATTACTGAAGTGTGGATATTTATATAGAGAGTAAAATGTGTCCATGCTATTTATTTTTCATAGTCATTGTTACCTATATCATTTTTAAATTGCTACCTTTATTGTCCTTATTATCTGATGATATCCCGTTGGGAAATAAAAGAAAGCGAGTTAACTACTTTCAATGGCGGATCTTCGGCAAGGCCGATTGGACCGTAGCCCACCCATGTCTGGAACAGAAAAAATATTATATGCTACTGATGCCCACGGTGTTGACGGACACCATACAGAGCACGCACGCAACAGTCTGGTACACGTAGCATTCGCATCGATGCAGGCTCAGGGTTCAACCGCAACCGCCGCCTCATAGCACAATGTGAACCACACATCAACCGTCGGCTGCCGCGGCGTTGGGCGCCGGCCACCGGAGCACTGCACGCATCAATGCCTCCCACGAACAGACGGGGAAACGGCTAAACGACACACATCTATTAAGCTGACCCATGCGTCCACGCAGCGGGAGCCGGCAACACAGGCACCCAACTAGCTCGCTTCTTCTCTGAATCCATTAGAATCACTACTGATGTGAATCCCTGCAAGTAGCATAGGGAAATTGATTTGAATGATTCTCCCCTAAATTCAACTTAGGTCATTGTTCGTTAAATCATACCCTAAATTCCACCCCGATAAGCATAAATAATCTACCAAAGATATGTTCTTTACACTTTAAAGTTCATAACAGATGCCACTTTTACAATTTACAAGTTCACAATAAAAGTTTAGTGTCTAACAATGCACTGAATTGTTGTTTACTGTCAATTTGGTAGTGTTGTTTATTATACTTTGATAACTTAACTATACATATGGTTCAGAATTCGGAAACATTTGTACTCTCAGGCCCGTCCAACTTTTCTTTTGTAGATTCTCCACCGACTACTTTGTTTTTCAAGTACCAAATTTGCATTCATCATTCAGTGGTTCGTCGAAATTCTTCGGCCTATGACTTTGAAACTGGCCAGTAGAAGCCAACATGCCACTGTCTTGAGTCTTCACCATCAAAGCCACAGTTAGATGTTCGTTCATTTTAATGGGATGAAGGATGGGAACATTTAGCCAATCCTTTCATTTCCCATTTCATTGATCATCAGTGTTACTCCTTAGAAGATTGATATTTAGTTATTTCTAGTACTTCTGGATGACAAAGAGCTTGAGTTCTGTGTGAAGCTCCAAAAGGAATACTTGTAAGACTCCTTCAAAATAGTAAGATTGCATATGTCCTTTGCACTACACAGGTCCAATGCCTCACTCCTCTTCGTAGTGGAAAAAAATCTTAGGTACTCTGAAATTTATCTTTTCTTCCCACATGCTTTGTTAGGATTGGATGAATAGTTTTATCTTATGGGGTAGAATTTTGAGAATCCGATCGAGTACTGAGAAATGGGAATACTAAATTTACTTGGTCTCTATCGTATTCTCATATCTGTAACTAGCTTTGTTTGTCATTTAGAAGGAAAGTCGAAAGGAGTACCGAGAGCCGAGGCAACTAAAATCATGCATTTGTATGTTTACAGAAGTTTGACAAACCTACACCAGGGTCACATATATATGGACATTCATCTAACAATCCTACACCAGGTTCACACATATGGAAGCTGTGGAGGCAGAGATAGGTAGCATGCAACACACAATGTTAGTGTCTATTTGATGTGGGCGGGGGGTTCGCCCCCAGCGGCAGCGGCAGCGGTGGCGACGACAGCAACAAGATGCGCGACCGCAGCATCAACGCGACCATCGTGCTCGGTGCCAGCACCTACACACTCACCAAGCTCCTCACCATCGACCAGGACTATGTAAGCGGACGGACCTCCTCGATTCATTCCAACCAGAATTTGCTTCTTCTTTTGGACTACTAATAGCTATCCATAAATAATCTCGGTTGATTGAGGGTTCATGATGGATGGTGATTAACATTTGTTTCTCTTGATTGGATTTGGTTGTTGCAGGGGTGGACTATCTTCGAGATCCTGTGGTACATGCCGGAGCACAACTGGTCGGCCTACGAGGAGGCCCTCAAGGCCAATCCCGTTCTTGCCAACATGATGATCAGCGACTTCGTTTATTCCCTCGGCGACTGGATAGCCCAGGTGACAATCCAATCTAATCCAATCCAATTCCCCCTGCTCGCTGACTGATCCCCTTTCTGCTCCTGCAATAGCTAATTCGGTTCTTCTTGTCTGTGCTACTCCTGCTTATTACAGTGCTACGAAGGCAAGCCCATCTTCGAGTTTGACCGTACTCGCATGTTCCGGTCTAGCCTCGTAGGGTTCACCCTCCACGGATCCCTTTTGCACTACTACTACCACTTCTATGAGGTACCCATTGTGATTCTTAGCCTGGCTGGTACAAGTCACTCTCTACTTGATTTTCATGAATTGCAGTTTCATTGGCCCATTGCCCTTGTGTCCTCTTGTGTTTCTACAAACTTGATAGTTTCTGATTGGCCAGTCACAGAGTTTGCACAAGGAAACTGTGGTCATGACTTATGTGGTCCAAGGGCGGTGACCCGATAATTCTTGCAAGTTGTGAAAATACATGTATATGCTACATCGAGCAAGTAGTCTCTAAACACATCGGTGCAGTAGACGCACATTATTTTTTAGTTACAATTATGTTCATCTTAATCCAGTGCATCAAGGATGTCGTTGATCTTTGCGGCTTCGCACCTGAAGCAACCAACATCGCGCCTCAGTTGGCTAGGGAGATAACCTCTTCACTGGCAGGCATCAGGTGTGTGTTTGCCTTTTCTGTTAGGTTCAGGCTTCAGTACTCACTACTGAGTACATTAATGCACTTAATTGGGATATAAATTCCAAACGGGTCTTGACCACTTTAATTGGGTCACGTGGAATCAAAGAGGGTGAGATTTGATGTGACATTGTATGCGTATATGTTTGAAATCAAGAATTGATACTATACCAATTTGCATAGAACTATCTACATCTATCATACCTTCCCTGTTAGATGCCAACTCTTATTTCTAGAGCAAAGTGTGATCAAAATCATAATTAGTTGGTCGGTAATGTATTCACAACAGTGAGTTGGTGACATGACATGACGAATAAGACATAGATAGTGCCCATGCCAAGTTGTGTATGATACACATGGTCGGGCAATTGCAGTGGCAAGAAAAGGAAGAAAAACATGCCAACGTCAAATAGACACCCGCATCCATGACTGTCTGATCACCTCCACGTGAATAGTTTTGCATACCATTGCAGTTATATTGGATCCTTATGGATTTTACTAACCTTAGTACCATATGTTCTTTTTATCCCTCGTGCTTGCAAGATGATTCTACGTCGTACCTGTCAGGTTTAGCTCAACTTGCTGTTATTGAGGTAATAGAGTATATCTTCCGAGCTTGCCAAACTTTTCATATACATAAATATTGCATGCCTAATTATTTTTATTATTGCTTATTACTTAAGATTTTGTCTGCTAATTGGCTCACAAAAAATATATTAGTGTTCCCTTGCTATATCATTTTTATAGCTTCTATTGCAGTGTGCACCCCTGCAAGAATGAAATTAATTCATGTTCTTAAATACTTAATTAAAGCATTTATATAAAGGAATGTAGTGTCCTGTTTAGATGAGGAGATTATTATTCCTCCAACTTGTGCTTAGCATGTGTGGGTCAGGATTAAGGAGGCCTTCACACACATCAGACATACACACCACTGCGGCTTAATCTACTTATTCTTTCTCTAGGTTGCATTTTAGAGCATACACCTTTTACTTTTAACACATATATTTGTGAGGTGCAGGTTTTGTTACACATCACTATAAGGACTTGAGGTGATTCGTGGGTTGTAGGGCATGGGGAGCTTCACAATTATGTTACATATTTAATGTATCACAAGATTGTTGTGGTTACTTTTCATTATTTGGTTACACAGTCATGGTAGAAAAAGTTGTATGTATAGCTTGTGATACATGGTGATGCATCTTTGTGATGTTAATTGTGCGCCCCATTTATTGATGCTTTGACAGTTTTTGATTTATTGGATTATACTGTAGGTGCATAGTATCAATGAAGATATGATCAGGCTTATAACATAACCAGAAATAATGGTTAATATACGAGTTAATTACACATGGTTTGTTGCTTCCATAATGGATGAAATTACGAAAATAGATGAAGTATGCTCAATGTCTAACTTACTTTCACATTTTGTGTTGTATGGATCCCGAGCCGATGACCAAGTTGTTGTACTCTATGTGTGTGTTACTTGATTGTCAATTGTGGGATGAAATTGACTACGGTGATGTTGCATGTAATGTGTTTTTGTTAAGTCTGTATGGTTGAGAAGTCCATTGTGTGTGCATGTTTGATACGAGATATGGTGCTCATATGAAGAGAAAAAAACTATATATGCAACACTATATTCAGTTCAAATTAAGATTTGTGCTATATTATTGCACGTTCATTTTTATTGAAATAATGATGTCCTAACTAGGATGACAGAAAATTTCTTCCTATGATAATTATACGTGCGTTGCACGTACATGCTAGCTAGTTTTGAGAAGAGGCTAAAAGAATTCTTTTCAAACCAGGCATGTTGAGAAAAGAAAGCTTCAAAAACTTTCTTAAAGAGGTTTTCAAAGAACTTCAAGAGCTTTTTATAAAAGCCAAAATTATAAATCCATTTTGAAAACAATTCAAAAGTTAAGAAACCCAAATCAAAAATTGTGGGTGTTACAACACCTACCCCTTTAAGAAAAATCTCGTCCCCGAGATTTCAGCCAGTCCTCAAGAAGTTGTGGTTGTTCTTTCTGCAGGAAATCCTCCCTTTCCCAAGTGGCCTCATCCTCTGAATGGTTGCTCCACTGTACCCTGAATAGCTTGGTGACCTTATGTCATGTCCTCCTTCCCGCCTCCTCTAATATTCTCACGGGGTGTTCCTGATACGATAGGTCTGGTTGCACTTCTATACTGTCATGGGCTACCTGTTGTTCCGCTGGTAGGTCGAGTTGATAGGCAACTTGGCCCCTTCGAGCAATTACACAAAATGGTTCGATGAAGCGGGGCGCAAGCTTGCCCTTGACCTTGAACCTTTGTAGTCCTCTCATAGGTGATACTGTGAGATATACATAATCATTTGGCTTGAAGCCGACGTCACGATGTTTTTGATCGTAATAACTCTTGTGATGGCTTTGGGTTGTCTTGAATCTGTCCCTTATAAGTTTTATCTTGTCCTGTGCCTTTTGAAGCAGTTGCGGGCGGAAGATGCGGCTATCTCCGGTTTTTAACAAATTCAGAGGCGTACATCTTTTTCCATATAAGGCTTCAAAATGTGACATTTGTAAGCTTGCGTGATAAGTGTTGTTGTATGAGACGTACGCCATCTTCTTTCATATAAAGCATTTTCTTCCACAAAGCCCTATTTTTGGAACCTTCTACACTTTTCAGCCGATTTCTTTTTTCTTTTTTCTTTATTCTTTTCTGTTTATATTTTAAAAATGTTCTGTATTTTCAAAAAAGTTCTGGATTTTCAAAAAATGTTCGGATTTTAAAAAATTGTTCTTCAAATTCGGAAAATGTTTTTTTTTTTTGGAAAAATGTTCTAGGTTTACAATAAATGTTCTTGAAATCCGGAAAATGTTTCTGCTTTTGACAAAAAAGTGTTCTAGATTTTCGAAAAATGTTCGGGATTTTCAGAAGTTAATCTTCAAATTTGAAAAATGTTTTTGCTTGTTAGAAAAATGTTCTGGATTTTCAATTTTTTCTGTATTTTTAAAATGTTTCTTTTAATTTTATTTTCTTGTTTTTCGATTATTTTTCCCAAAATTCAAAAAATGTTTGCCTTTATAAGTTTATTCAGGAATTTTCAAAAATGTTCTCATTTTCAAAATTCTTTCTCAAGATTTAAAAAATGTTCCGTACTTTTGAAAAATGTTCTGGATTTTCAAAATGATTTTCTGTTTTGAAAAATCTATAAAATTGTTCAAAATGTTTTTAAAAATGATCTTATTTTAGAAAATTGTTCACGCTTCAAAATTTGTTCTCAAGATTAAAAAATGTTCGTGCTTTAATAATTTGTTCTGGCTTTCAATTTTTCTCTTTGCTTTAAAAAACATTCAAAATCGTTCGCGCTTCCAAATTAGTTCGGGATTTTCAAAATTGTTCTCTATTTCAAATTTTTATTCTCAAGATTGAAAAAATGTTCGTGCTTCAAAATTTCTTCACAATTTTTCAAAATTGTTCTTGGATTCAAAATTTGTTCTCAAAATTCAAAAAATGATCGTGCTTTAATTGTTTTTGTGTTTCCAAAGTTGTTCGATTTTTTTCAAATTTTTTCTCTGTTTCATCTTTTGTTCTCAAGATTCAAAAAATGTTCGTGTTTCAAAAAATTGTTTGTGCTTCCAAATTTGTTCAGGATTTTTCAAAATTGTTCTGGGTGTCAATTTTCTTCTCAAGATTCAAAAAATATTCGTGCTTAAAAAAATTGTTTGTGGTTCCAAATTTCTTCAGGATTTTACAAAATTTTCCTCGGTTTCAAAATTTGTTCTCAAGATTCAAAAAATGTTCATGCTTGAAAATTTGTTCGGCGTTTTTTAAAATTGTTCTTCTTTTCAAAATTTTGTTCTCGAGATTAAAAATACGTTCATGCGTTAAAAAATTATTCGCGCTTTCAAATTTGTTCACGATTTTTCAAAATTGTTCTCGGTTTCAAAATTTCTTCTGAAAATTCATTTTTTTGTGCTTTAAAAATTTGTTCACGCTTTCAAATTTGTTCTCTGTTTTTTTTTAAAATGGTCATGTTTAATTTTTTTTATGGTTTCGAAATTTGTTCACAATTTAAAAAATGGTCATAATTTATAATTTTGTTCACGAATTTTAGTTTTTTTCATATTTCAAAATTTGTTCACAATTCGAAAAATGTTTGCAGTTTCAATATTTATTCACAATTCAAAAAATATTCGCGGTTTCATAAATTTGATCAAAATTGGAATTTTTTCTTTTCTTTATTCGTGAGTCCAAGTCCCCACATTTTTTTTCTTTTAAGATGATGGGTCCAAGTTCCACGTTTTTTATGAGAAGCAGTCCAAGTTCCTTTTTTTATTTTTTGAGAAACAGTCCAAGTTCCACTTGTTCATGTGCGGATGGGTCGTCATTTTTCCTGAGCGGATGTGTCGTTGTTTGCCACCACACGAGGCAGCTTCAATCTTAGCCCATCAAAGCAAGAGGCTACCTAAATAAGCGCGGGGGCTCTTGATAAGCCCATCGCGGACCAGCCCACGACACAAGCATCGTTGTCGTGTCTCCCGTTTCCCCCACCTCTCCAACCGCGGCAATTGCAGAACCGGAGGAGCTCCGGGTTCCTCCGTTCCGAAATCCCCCGAATCCTCCCGAGCTCCCGCCCCGGCCGATCCATTGCTCGCCGCGATGGAGTCTCACCACGCCTCCAGGGGCCGCCGCACCGTACGCCTCCCTCCACACCCCGCTTTTAACTTTCTTTCCTTTTCTGGAGGCGGGAGGCGGCTCAGATCCGCGCCTCGCTTCGCCCGTCAGCTTCTGATGTCCGAGGCTCCGATCTCTGTTGCGTGTGTGGCAGCTGGAGGAGATCCGGCAGAAGAGGGCGGCCGAGAGGATGCAGCAGCAGCAAACGCCCGCCGCGACCGCGTCCCACGGCGACCCTCACGGTTGGTCCATCCTCCTCTCTCTATCTGAACAATTCCTTTGCGATCTTTGCTTAATCCGCTTCGCTTCGGTGCTAACTCTGCCCTTTGAAACACCGCCGATGATCTGCAGGGAACCAAAGAGCCGCGGCAGAGGTTAGTCTTTTCAGTTTCCTCCCTTGTATCCAAGAGCTGGGACATGTTTGCTACGCCATTTGACTGCATCGGGGCATTGAAAAAACAGTTTTTTTTTTGCTGCAAATGTGTAGCAACCCTGTTGTTTGTACACGTAACTAAGGCTTTCTTTTCCGTCTGAATGGTAGCTCCTTGCTCGAGTTCAACAACTTGAGAATGGGAACTTGGAATTGGAGAGGGAAAACCAAATGCTGATGTCCAAGGTATCTTTGTCTGTGATTTGATATATTGCTTATTTATTTGAGGAATAGCAAGTCCTAACAGACACAGCATGCGTCCCCAGTTTGCTGAGAAGGAAGTTGAAAAGGATTCCCTGGTTAGCCGATTAAATGACCTCGTAAGTTGCATCTTGTATTATTGCTAGCCAGTACTGGTAGCGCATCTTAATGCATCCGAGCTTACATGCATCTAAGCCATTTGTTGCCTGATTTGTGGCCTGCAGGAGAAAAATGTAGTGCCCTCGTTGAAGAAGTCTCTAAATGACATCTCACTGGAGAAAGACGCTGCAGTTATCGCTAAGGTGTTGAATACTTGTTTTGTAGGAATATTTATGCAATATTCTGCTAACTGTGCATGCATGCCTCATCATTTCTGCCCCGTATGATAAGTAGGAGGATGCTCTAGCGCAACTCAGGAGCATGAAGAAGCGGTTGAGAGAGGCAGAAGAGGAACAGTACAGGGTATGTCTAAAGTTTGTACCTTCTTAGCATTATAGTCACCATGCTCATGTTGCAACTCAACAGGCAGAAGAAGACTCTGCATCCTTGAGAGCGCAGCTCAATACCCTGCAGCAGCAAGTAATGAGCAACTCTTACAGTGGATATGCAGTGGGAACATCAAGTGAGCAAACTCTTGCTATGGAAAAGGAGATACAGGATTTACAAGCTCAGCTAAAGGTAGGTTCTTTATGCCTTCCACTTTAATGTTGTGCTTGCTTCCATTCTCGTCTAGTTTATCCAAAAAAACTTTGACATCTAAAAAAATGGCAAACACAGCAAGAATCACTGCTAAGGCAACAGGAGCAGCAGAAACTAGCTGAAGAGTTCCTACTGAGGCAGCAAGATCAGCAAAGGCTAGCTGAAGAACAATCCCGTACTACTTCTCTGGAGGTTGAAAAGCGAGAGATGGAAGAGAAAATTGCTGTATTAACAAAGAAATCTTCAGGTGTGGATGGAATTTATTCCGTGGCATTATATCATCTCTAAAGCGAGAAAGTATAAGCAAACATGTAACTCTATCCTCCAGATGTTGCTGTAGGTGTTCTCTGCCATGCTTTATTGTATTGTAGTCATGAAGTGTTGCTTCAAACAATCCATATTTTTCTGATACATAGTTATTACCATGTTGCTTTCAAAATTATGTACCTACTTGCTGAAATAAGTTTTCCCTTCCATGCAGAAGAGGCTTCTGAATTTGCTGTACGCAAGGCATTTTCAATGGTAACATATCTAACAAACTTTATGTTTGTTAATTTAATCAGAAAGTAAGCTTCTTACAGTATAGAACATTAGACTGCGTAGACACATGTTTAGGCATGGTGCTATGGCCATTCACAGTAACACCATATAGTTATGCCCAGATTGATCAAGAGCTTTGGAGGTATGTATGGCTGGTATTAAATCATGTATGATACCTGGTGATTGAGCACCTGTAGTTCTGAAGGCATAGTTAAAAGTCAAAAATTGCAGTGGTAACTAGAATAGTCACATGCACATGTAGTACTGTATGTTCATAGTATTCTTGTAGCTGAGCTCAGATCGCTTTTTTCGTTATGGCAGCAAGACAGGGAGAAACTTGAAAACCAGTTGCATGATATGGCTTTGATGGTTGAGAGGTTAGAGGGCAGCCGCCAAAAGCTGCTGATGGAGGTGCTTGACGTTGCCTTCCTTTCTTTTGTGGTAAAGTAGGTTTCCTAAACGGTACTAATTTCTTTATGTGTTCAACAGATTGATTCCCAGTCATTGGAAATAGAGAATCTGTTTGAGGAGAACTCAGTCTTATCAACTTCATATCAAGAAGCTATGTCTGTTACGATGCAATGGGAGAACCAGGTGAACTGTTGGCATTCAGTTTGTGCATGGAATATGCTAAAAGTCTTTGTTACAAAATCTGCATCTTGCCTACTGGCATAATTGAAACTTGCAGGTTAAAGATTGTCTGAAGCAAAATGAAGAGCTTCGTCTCCACTTAGAGAAGCTTAGAATTGAGCAAGCTAAGCTGTTGAAAACAAACAATACTAGAGCCCAGCTAGATGGCCAAACTGAGACCAGCATCCCACCAGAACTGGTCACGGAGAATCTTTCTCTAAAGGTTAATAACTAAAACTCGTGAAACATTTTCTGTTGTCAAATCCAGTTAATATCATGTCATCAGTTTACAGTAGCTTCCTGCCGCATGTAGGATGAACTTGTCAAAGAACATAGCAGATCTGAGGGATTATCGGCAGAGATAATGAAACTTTCAGCTCAGCTTAGAAAGGCAGTCCAAGCGCAGAATAACCTGACACGCTTGTAAGTCTGCTGACATTTTCTTATATTTTGCTTAGTCGACCCCATTTTGTGTTGGTAAAATCAAATTGTTTTCGTCTCTTGTGCAGATATAGACCTGTATTAAAAGACATCGAGGGTAATCTGATGAAAATGAAACAAGAAACTTATGCAACAATTCTATGATTTTGCCGAGGTATGAGTGCAAACCTCAGCGATGACACCACTTGCACCACAAATTGATCGGTGTTTTTTTTGCTGTGTTTGCCTACCTTCATTAGGCAGTTCTTAATTTGTAGAGTTCAATCAACATTGTTGTACATGTGTGGTACTGATGTATTTATCGTTTATGCTGATGTATTTTGTAAACTGGCTGAAATGGTGAAAGGAAAAATCAGTATACCAATTGTCAGCCCTGTGGACATTTTTTTTAGCTTGCGCTGGATCATTTGTGTTTGTGGTAAGTGCTCTCTTGGTGCCTACACAAACATGTGCCTACAAAATTAGTTTGCCTCGTGCCTAACTCTGCACCTTAAAATAAAGGGCAAAATAGTCAGGATGTGAATTCATGATATTGTAGATGATTATCATTTCATGATATTAAGCAGCATTACAATGCATTTGCAGTAACTGTGCCAGATCATGAGTGAGTGGGGATCCGAATAGGATGCCGCTATCATTGATCTTATACAACTTAGCCATCTCATGTGCAACTCTGCTGCTATCACTACCAATCTTGCGGCTACGAATATTTGGTTTTGTCCTCAACATGTCTAGCATCTCCATGTAAGGTTCCCTCCAAGCAAAGAGAGGGTTCACATTTACAGGGAAGTTGGTAATCACGATGGAAGAATCGTCCAATAATCATCTAAGATGGTATGCTCGTGGACCAAATGTAGCACGTCGCTTAGGCCAAGGGAACAATCTCAGGCTTCAGCTCTTGGGCACAAGCACACGGTAGAAGTTTTGACCTGCCAGCTTTCAGCACACCCCACCTGATCTCTATTCACGGTATCCTCCACATAGCCCTATGGAGCAGTGGCGGAGCTAGACGGAATGTGCAGGGGGGCGAAAAAGAAAATACGAGTCCACTACACATAGCTTTGTCGTTGCTATGGAGGATGTGAGAATAATGAGTTGATGCTAGCCATGTTTCTATGCATATTTTTATGACCCTGTGGAGTTATTTGTAGTGCATCATGCCCACTATCATATTGTAGATTTCCATGCCATGATAAGTCCTGTAGCATATGTTTTTCTTGCTGCCAATATACCTTTAGATTAAAACTACTCTGTTAAAACCTGCTATTTTCATTAACTCTTAAATTGTATTCAAGTAGCCATCTTGTGAGCTCATTTTCTATTGATCCATGCTTCTAAACAATTTGCTCATGTGATATGAATTATTGAGCATCATGTCAACTACTCCCCCATGTCTCGTTTGTGCATTTTAGATTCATATAGCTTGTTGTTTTGATGTGTGTAAAATGCCATGTTGCTCTTTGGTTAGATTATGACTAGAACTTGTGTTGTAGTTGTTGAACCGTTGCCCTGTTTTGAACATGCCATATATGAAACTTGCCTAGAATTTCATATAGTTTCATAATATCTTGTTGCATTCATATTTTAACATGTTTGTGTTTTTTGTTTGCATGTATTTTGCATTCATGGCATATGATCTTGTGATGGTCATGTCTTTTAGATACTGTCTCCGTTTTAGATGATCTATATCTATATATGTAAATCAGCTAGAATGATGTATTGAATCACATGATGCATTTTGCTTTCCTGTTTAATTAATATAAAATATGTTTTAGGCATATCTAGACCAATTTTGAAATTAACATATGAGGTCGTTTTGAAAATAATATAAGTTGTTTCCGACCCCATTTAAAATTCATAGATAGATGGTTTATTTATGTTTCACCTCTTGCCATGATTAATAACATTTAGTATTGTTGTGTACCTAAACGGGGGTGAACTAAGTAATCCAAATTTGGAATTTCGTCAATATGCAACTTGCATATTGAGCTTCTCCCCAATGTATAGAAGTTTATTGTTGTGCTTTGCTATGTCATGCATAATTAAATGGAAATGCATCATATTTGATTGTGCATCATGCCATGTATATGTTGTGGTGTTTACTGTTTCATTTGTTTGTTTTCGGATTTGCTTCTCCTCGCTGGAGTTCCGAAATTGATTCGGAGTGTGAGGATTCGTTCGACTATATCATGTTCGTCTACTTCAGGATTCGTTCTTCTTTCAAGCAGGATCTCATGCAAGATGATCATTTCTCTGTATACAACTACTATCATTGCTATGCTAGTTGTCTCGTTTCTATCGTTGTGTCTCGTTATCCACCACTTGAATGTCAATCCTCCCAACATTGCCATGACAAGCCTCCAACTCCTCCACATCCTAGCAAACCATTGTTTGGCTATGTTATCGTTTGCTCAACCCTTCTTATAGTGTTGTTAGTTGCAGGTGCAAGTTGGTCCATGTGAGAATATGGATATCTTAGGATATCACAATATTATTGCTATTTAATTTAATGTACATATATACTTGGTAAAAGGTGGAAGGCTTGGTCTTTTGCTCGGTGTTTTGTTCTACCTTTGCCGTCCTAGTTACTTGTGTACCGATGTTATGTTTCATATTGAGCGCTCCTAACATGCTTGGGGTTGTTAACGGGACCTACTTGATAATTTGTTTTGGGATAGAACATGGTTGAGGGACTAATGTGTTTGTGAGAGTTTACAAGATAACACAGATAGAAATCCCTGGAGATTCAGTATAACCATCGAAGACGACCCCCAAAAATGTCCGAAGACATTGATGATGGCCGAAGCCATTGTTGGTGCGTGAAGATAATCCCTTGAAGACAATGAAACACGAAAATGAAGTATTTGTTGTTTTGTTTCTTCTTTCCTGATTCATAGGAACCACCGTATTGTTAAGTGGAGTCGATGTGATCGAAGTCAGATGCTGACGTAATGCTCAACCCACATTTACCTATGTCTTCGAGCGAAGACAATGAGAGGAAATATCTTCGAGAGTTGGTTGAGTCAGCATTACTTGCAGTCCAAGTAATGTTGCCGTGTGTGTCTTTGAAATCCAACTATTGGAACACACGTCAGTTAGCCATTGACCCAGTGTCATTTCAGTCATATCAAGTAGGATTCCCCGTTGGCTATAAATAGCCCACCCCCTCCACCATAAGTTGGTGGCTGCTCAGAGTTGATGCGGCTGTTATCGTTTTTGAGCAACCCACCTCGAAGACATTGAGAAAGAGAGAACTATCCTGCGAGGATAAACCCAAACACCTAGAGCCAGAGTGTTTGAGCATTACCGAAGTCATTCTGTTCTAATAGAACTGAAGACTTGTTACACTTGAAGATTGTGATCTTCGAGGCAGTTATGCGTCGTGGCCTAGTGCATCCAAGAGTTTTTATGGTTGTGTTTGATAGCATTCCCAACCTAGCATGGTTGTTCTCCTTTCATACATGCCGAGTGTAGACATGTTGAGTACATGCATTTGTTGTTGTTTGGTAGAAGTGTATATGCAAAGACATGCTAAGCCGAGACTCTGTTTGGCAGCTTGTATCTATTTAGACATGTTGGTTGATTCAGTAGCAATCAATATTTTCAAATAGGTGAACAACAAAAATTCAAAAATGCAAACAATTTAATGAAACACTAAAAAATAACATTTAAAAAAATCAAAGTTTCTAAAAAAAAATTAAAACAAATTTAGCAGATTTTTTTTAAAATCTAACCATTTTTTGGAAAATCAATTTTCTAAAAAACCCGAACATTCTTATTTTTTTATCAAATTTCGAAATTCTCATTTATTTTCAAAATTAAACAAATTTTGAAATTCCGAACATTTTGTTGGGGAACGTTGCATGGGAAACACAAATTTTCCTACGCACACGAAGACCTATCATGGTGATGTCCATCTACGAGAGGAGATTTGGATCTACGTATCCTTGTAGATCGCACAACAGGAAGCATTAAGAAACGCGGTTGATGTAGTGGAACGTCCTCACGTCCCTCGATCCGCCCCACGAACCGTCCCGCGATCCGTCTCACGATCCGTTCCGATCTAGTCCGAACGGACGACACCTCCGCGTTCAGCACACGTACAGCTCGACGATGATCTCGGTCTTCTTGATCCAGCAAGCAGGACGGAGAAGTAGATGGGTTCTCCGACAGCGTGACGGCACTCCGGTGGTGGTGATGATCTACTCCTGCAGGGCTCCGCCCGAACTCCGTAGAAATCCGATCTAGAGGTGGAACTATGTGGTTTAGGGTTGAGTTGCACGTGGCAAAAGTTGTCTCAAATCAGCCCTAAAGGACCACTATATATAGGAGGGAGGGGGGAGGAGGCTTGCCTTGAGGGCCAAGCCCTCAAGGGGTGCGTCGGCCAAGGGGGAGGTGGACTCCCACCCCAATTCGGTTTGGGCGAAGGAGTCCACTCCTTCCTTCCCACCTCCCCTTTTCCTTTTTCCTTTTTCTTTTCTTTGGTATTTTCTTATGTGGCGCCATGGGCCCCTTGGGTTGACTCCACCAGCCCACTAGGGACTTGTGGCGCCACCCTATGGCCTTGGGCTCACTCCCGGGTGGGTGGGGCCCTCCTGGTGAACTCCCGGAACCCATTCGTCACTCCTCGTACACTGCCGGAATTGCCCGAAACTTTCCGGTAACCAAATGAAACCATCCTATATATCAATCTTCGTTTCCGGACCATCGGAAACCCTCGTGACATCCGTGATCTCATCCGGGACACCGAACAACATTCGGTAACCACACATATAACCCAACTATACTAAAACATCGCCGAACCTTAAGTGTGCAGACTCTGCGGGTTCGAGAACTATGTAGACATGCCCCGAGGCACTCCTCGGTCAATATCCAATAGCGGGACCTGGATGCCCATATTGGATCCTACATATTCTCCGAAGATCTTATCGGTTGAACCCCAGTGTCAAGGATTCATATAATCCCGTATGTCATTCCCTTTGTCCTTCGGTATGTTACTTGCCCGAGATTCGATCGTCGGTATCCGCATACCTATTTCAATCTCGTTACCGGCAAGTCTCTTTACTCGTTCTGTAACACAAGATCCCGTGACTTACACTTAGTTACATTGCTTGCAAGGCTTGTGTGCGATGTTGTATTACCGAGTGGGCCCCGAGATACCTCTCCGTCACACGGAGTGACAAATCCCAGTCTTGATCCATACTAACTCAGCGAACACCTTCGGAGATACCTGTAGAGCACCTTTATAATCACCCAGTTACGTTGTGACGTTTGATACACACAAGGTATTCCTCCGGTGCCAGTGAGTTATATGATCTCATGGTCATAGGAACAAATACTTGACACGCAGAAAACAATAGCAATAAAACGACACGATCAATATGATACGTTCATAGTTTGGGTCTAGTCCATCACATGATTCTCCTAATGATGTGATCTAGTTATCAAGTGACAACACTTGCACATAGCCAGAAAACCTTGACTATCCTTGATCAACTGGCTAGCCAACTAGAGGCTTGCTAGGGACATTGTTTTGTCTATGTATCCACACATGTATCTATGTTTTCATTCAATACAATTATAGCATGGATAATAAACGATTATCTTTAAACAGGAAATATAATAATAACTATTTATCATTGCCTCTAGGGCATATTTCCAACACATTTTTCAAAAAAATTAACAAAAATTGAAAATCTTGACAATTCTAGAAATTTTGGAAAACAAATAAAATCTGGAAAAAAATAAAAAAACTAAATATTTATTGGTATTCTAAACATTTTATGTAAGTTTTTTTAAAATTCTGAACGTTTTTTTAAAAAATGTTGTCACTCGCTTTCCTCATGCATGCTGACGAGCGAACAAATGCTAGGGTGTTCTCTCTCCGTGCATGCTACAAGGGTATTTAGGGTGAGCTTGTGCATGTTGAGGAGGCCCCGTGCAGGCTACCAAACACTCAAAAGTGGGTCGAGGAGATAATTTTGAGCTCATGCATCCTACCAAACACACCCTATGGATTGCGGGGTGGCCATGTTCTAGAACAATCCAAGAGTCGTTGTGGATTGACGGGTGACCAAGTTTGTATGGGTTTTAGAAGCCGCCCCTAAAGACTTATCTGAGTGATCGGGCGTTGTCTGAGAGACTTCGGATCAAGGGGATCAAGGTGAAGACGAGGTCTAAGCCTCCCCAACCAGACGTATAGTTGTCACAACAACTGGAAGTAGTCCAACAAATCTTGTGTCTTCTCAAGCTACTGGTTCTATCCTTCACTCTTTTACTTACTGTATTATGAAGCCATTGCTTGATCATCTCACCCAGATACATTCTCCGAAGACATTCCCAACTTATGTTTATCTTCACACTTCCCAAGTTTATCTGTGATATATCTTAGTGTGCATGATAACTATGCTTTGCATGATTGGATGTCTTCATAGTATTGCATGCATTGCATAGATCCTTGATACTTATCCGTACCTGATCATGTATCGCTTACGCTCAACTTTGAATACATTTACTGTTTCAAAGCTGTTCATAAAAATCGCCTATTCATCGTCTCTAGTCTATAACTAGCACTTTTAATTGGTATCACAACAATGTACTCCCTTGTTCTTTGTTTCGGTTTAACCATGTGGAATTTTAGCTATGTCGACTGCAGGGATAATCAAGGTTTCTACCTTCATGCCTTATCGTCGATGGCACTGATTACCCATACTGGAAGAACAAGATGCGCATGCATCTCGAAGCCATTGACAATGACCTTTGGTATGTCATCATGGCTGGTGTTCCCAAGATTGACGAAGGTGTCACTGCTGGTGATGTGAAGAGATTTGCTCAACTGGACTCCATCACCAAGAACATCGTCTATGGTCACCTGACTAAAGGACAGTATGTCAGTGTGAGTTCTCTTGAGACTGCGAAGCAAATCCGGGAGTGGCTATCCAAAGTCAATGAAGGTGTCTCATCACAGAGAGACTCACGTGTAGATGTGCTCCGCAACCTGTTGAACTGCTTCAAGAGGCTTGACAACGAAAATGTTCAGTTTGATCGTCTCATTGATACCTCAAATGAGCTCAATGCACTAGGCACCACTGATATCACCAAACATGAAGTTGTGAAGAAGCTATTGAGATCTCTTGACAGTTCCTTTGGCACTCTTGCCCTCATGATCCAAGAACTCCCCAACTGCAAAGAATTGGATCCTGCTGATACACTTGAGAGGCTCAACACTCGCGAATTGCACAAGATGACAAAAGGGAAATCTACGGTTCCAACTATGGTCGTTCTCGTGCACTGAAGGTGAAGGTTGTGTATTCATCCGAAGGCAAATCTGAATGCAGTTATGATGGTTCCGAAGATTTTGGCAAAGAACTTGCTCTCCTTGTCCAAAAGTTCTAGAAGTTTGCCAAGTCAAAACGCTTTGCAAAGTCTTCAAGGCGTGACTCCAAGAAATCCAACGAAATGTGTTCGCATGACAGCAGGAAGCAATCATGTCACAAGTGCAAGAAAGTAGGTCACTTCATAGCTGATTGTCCTTGATGGGAGAAGTAATCAAAGAAGAAGAGAAAGAACTATGATTCTGATGCCAAGAAGAACAAGTATCACAAGTCTTTATCCAAGTCTTCGTCGCATAAGAAGAGTTCCAAGGCACATGATTTCATTGGCAAGGAGATGGATTCCGATGCTAAATCTGGGTCTAAAGCTGAAGAGGGATCCGATGAGGAGTCTGATTCTGAAGTTGTTGGTTTCACAATGGCTTCTGCATGTGTCGCCTCGGCTGTCTTCGACACTGAAGACAATGGTCACTTCATCAACACTGAAGCTAGTGACGACGACAATGCTCGAGCCTACTGCTTCATGGCAAAAGGTTCCAAGGTATCCTCAAAATATTCACGCTATGAATTTGATAGCGAAGATAAAACTGATGATGACTTGAAACTAGCTATTCTAAACTTGTCAAAATTGCTACTAAGAAAGAGAATGATATGGGAAAAAATGCAACTTACACTAGAGAAAAACAATGACCTGTTGCGTAGCGAGATGAGTTTGAACGAAGATATGGCAAAGGATATGCGCGATCTTCATTCAAGGTTTGAGGATCTCCAAAATCTTCATGAGTCTCTCTCAACTGATCATGAGAATCCTTCTCTTGAATATATTCAAAGAAAACTTGATCTTGAGAAGTTGAAAGAGGCTTATGAGGATCTTCGGAAGGAAAATGACTCACTCCTTGTTGAACAGATTAGTACCACTCAGGATGAATTTGATGCTCCATGCTTGAAATGCCTTGCTCGTGAAGCTAATAATTCCACTGCTGAATGTTCAAATGCTTCTGAAAATGCAATATCTTCAACTGTATGTGTGGTATCTAATCCCTCATCTGAGCAAACTACTGCTATCACTGATGACAATGATAGGTTGAAGACATGGTTTGAAACAGGTATGTACAAAAGTCTGAAGGGACATCAGATTTTGTTGATGTCCTCAAGAAGACAATCCTGAACAAAAACCCTAGGAAAGAGGGTGTTGGCTTCGAAAGAAACATCAATGTCGATGGATCTTACTGGAAGCCTGAGCAGTACCCGAAACCACATGAGTTGCTGCAAAGGGCCCCTCAGTTGATCCATCCACATTATCTGGCTTTACCTTTGCTAATCCCATCATCATTGGTGAATCCCTTGATTCTAACTATAACCTCTTCAAATTTCAAAATGGTAAAGTATTTGCTAGGTTCATTGGCACTAACTACAGGAATGGTTCACTGTTGAAGAGGATCTGGGTTCCCACATGTCTTCTTGAGAAGCTTCGTGTGAATGTCACGACGACATCTCGCAAGAAGAAGACATTGCCCAGATTAGTGTCTTCGAGAAGACAAAGGTCTTCATATGATTGCACTAACAACTATGTTTCACAGGAAGGACTCAAAAGACTCATGAATATCAACACTATGTCATGAACCGTTATGTTCACCCATCTAAGAACCGTTCTACATATTCACTCGAGTATTTTAACCCTCGTGTGAAACGTGCTATTAGGGCTACATTGCCTAATTTATCTGACGCTGCTTTATGTCTCATTGCTTCTAAGCCACCTCTCAGGATGTGGGTGGTTAATAAGAACTAATATCTTCATGCAACATTGGGTCTCTAGGTAGAATGAAGCCTAACTCGAATACTATCTCTAGAGACCCGAAAACATTCTTATCTGGACGCAAGAAAACTAATGAAAATGGTGTTACCATTTATCTCCTCCAGTGTTACTATTACTATCACTGCAATATCTTCATCAATGCGTGTTGTTGCTACATGCCTTGGTGAACAAGACTAATTCTCAATGCAGGAAGACAAATCCAATCCAACCGAATGGTTCATGGATAGTGGATGCACTAGTCACATGACTGATGATCGAAGTCTATTGATGGAGTCAACTCTTCGACCTCTAACCAAAGATCACACGGTCTTTGCCGACAAAAGCAACAACAAGGTGTTGGGACTAGGTAAAGTTGCTATCTCAAGGGATAGGCACATGGAAAATGTGATGTTTGTTGAATCCCTTGGATACAACTTAATGTGTGTCTCAATGTTGTGTGATCTTGACATGCTTGTCATCTTTGGAAAATTTGGATGCATTCTACTAATGGCCTATGACAAAACCAAAGTCTTTGAAGGTTCTTAAAGATGTGATCTATACATGGTAGACTTATCTGCAGGACCACATGTCTTCTAGCAAAGGCTTTAGAATGTTATCTTTGGCATCGACGGCTAGGACATGCTGTTATAAGGAACTCACATACACTCGCCAAGAAGAATCACATCATTAACGTCGAGGTTGTCAAGTTCAAGAAGGACCATCTATGTCGTGCATGCGAACCGGGAAGATGACTAGGGCCAAACATCCCTCGAAGACTATCATGACGACTTCGAGTCCCTTTGAGCTTCTCCACACGGACTTATTCGGCCCTACTCACTATTCCACTTTCTCTACCACTACAAATCTACATGGCTTGGTATTTGTTGATGATTACTGTAGATATACCTGGGTGCACATCTTACTTTATAAGAGTGAAGTGCAGGATGTCTCCAGGCACTTTGCAAACAGGTGCATGACCAACTACAACATCAAGATTAAGCATATCAGGCGTGACAATGGAACAAAGTTCAAGAACATGGGTCTGGATACCTTTCTTGACTCACTTGGTATCACTCACGAGTTCTCTACTCCACCAGAGCACACTAGAATGACATTGTGGAACGCAAAAATAGGACACTTATTAAGATGGCTCGCATTATGCTTGGTGAATACAAGAAACCAAGAAAATTCTGGCCTTAAGCCATTGACATTGCATGCCACATCATCAAAAGGGTATATCTTCATAAATTCCTCAAGAAAATCTCATATGAACTACTGGTTGGTAAGAAACCCAACGCAAGTTATTTCAAAGTCTTCAGTGTTCCCTTTGTCCTTCGGTATGTTACTTGCCCGAGATTCGATCGTCGGTATCCCCATACCTATTTCAATCTCCTTACCGGCAAGTCTCTTTACTCGTTCCGTAATACAAGATCCTATGGCTAATTCTTTAGTCACATTGCTTGCGAGGCTGTTTGTGATGTTGTATTACCGAGTGGGCCCCAACATACCTCTCCGTCACATGGAGTGACAAATCTCAGTATTGATCCATGCTAACTCAACGGACACCTTCGGAGATACCTGTAGAGCACCTTTATAGTCACACAGTATTGTTACGATGTTTGATACACACAAGGCATACCTCCGATGTCTATGAGTTACATGATCTCATGGTCATAGGAATGTATACTTGACATGCAGAAAATAATAGCAACAAAATAACACGATCACATGCTACGTTTATAGTTTGGGTCTTGTCCATCACATCATTCTCCTAATGATGTGATACCGTTATCAAGTGACAACACTTGTCTATGGATAGGAAACCCTAACCATATTTGATCAACAAGCTAGTCAACTAGAGCCTTACTAGGGACAGTGCTTTGTCTATGTATCCACACATGTATCTATGTTTCGATTCAAAACAATTATAGCATGGATAATAAACGATTATCTTAAAACAGGAAATATAATAATAACTATTTTATTGTTGCCTCTAGGGCATATTTCCAACAGTCTCCCACTTGCACTAGAGTCAGTAATCTAGTATCACATCTCTATGTGATTTACAATGTAACAAATTTAACACCCATACAGTTCTGGTGTTAGTCATGTTTAGCTCGTGGAAGAGGCTTAGTCAGCGGGAGTGCAACATTCAGATCCATGTGCACTTTGCAAATATTTATGTCCTCCTCCTTGATGTACTCGCGGATGGCATTGAAGCTTCATTTTATGTGTCTGGTCCTCTTGTGAAACCTTGGTTCCTTGGCTAGAGCAATGACACTAGTGTTGTCACAGAACAGATTTATTGGATCAAGTGCGCTCGGCACAACTCCAAGATATATCATGAACTTCTTCATCCAAACACCCTCCTTAACCACCTCTGAGGAAGCTATGTACTCCGATTCGCATGTAGAATCAGCTACGACGCTTTGCTTGGAACTACACCAGCTTACCGCACCCCCCATTAAGAATAAATATGTATCCGGTTTGTGACTTAGATTCATCCGGATCAGTGTCGAAGCTTGCATCGATGTAACCCTTTACGACGAGCTCTTCATCACCTCCATAAATGAGAAACATTTCCTTAGTCCTTTTCAGGTACTTCAGAATATTCTTGACCGATGTCCAGTGCTCCACTCCTGGATCACTTTGAAACCCGCCTCCCATACTTATGGCAAGGCTGACATCCGGTCTTGTGCATAGCATTGCATACATGATAGACCCTATGGCTGAAGCATAGGGGACGACACTCATTGTTTCTCTATCTTCTGAAGTTACTGGGCATTGAGTCTTACTCAACTTTATACCTTGTAACACAGGCAAGAACCCCTTCTTGGATTGTTCCATTTTGAACTTCTTCAAAACCTTATCAAGGTATGTGCTTTGTGAAAGTCCTATTAGGCGCCTTGACCTATCTCTATAGCTCTTGATGCCTAATATGTAAGCAACTTCTCCCAGGTCCTTCATTGAAAAACTCTTATTCAAGTAATCCTTCGTGCTCCCCAAAAATTATATATTGTTTCCGATCAGCAATATGTCATCCACATATAATATTAGAAACACTATAGAGCTCCCACTCACTTTCTTGTAAATACAAGCTTCTCCAAAAACTTGTATAAACCCAAAAGCTTTGATCACCTCATCAAAACGTTGATTCCAACTCCCAGATGCTTGCACCAGTCCATAAATGGATCACTGGAGCTTGCATACTTCGTTAGCATTCTATGGATCGACAAAACCTTTGGGTTGCATCATATACAACTCTTCCTTAAGAAACCCGTTAAGGAACGCCGTTTTGACATCCATCTGCCAGATTTCATAATCGAAAAATGCAGCTATTGCTAACATGATTCGGACGGACTTAAGCATCGCTACGGGTAAGAATGTCTCATCGTAGACAACTCCTTGAACTTGTGAAAAACCCTTTTCCACAAGTCGAGCTTTGTAAACGGTCACATTACCGTCCGCGTTCGTCTTCTTCTTAAAGATCATTTGTCCTTAATAGCCTTTCGGCCTTCAGGTAATACTTCCAAAGTACATACTTTGTTTTCATACATAGATCCTATCTCGGATTTCATGGCTTCTAACCATATGTTGGAATCTGGGCCCACCATTGCTTCTCCATAATTCGCAGGCTCATTGTTGTCTAACAACATGATTGACAAGAGAGGATTCCCGTACCACTTAGGAGCAGTACGTGCCCTTGTCGACCTACGAGGTTCGATAGCAACTTGATCCAAAGTTTCAAGATCACCATCATTAGCTTCCTCTTCAACTAGTGTTGCTTCGACAAAAATATCTTTCTGCCCCGCGCCATCATCTTCTTGAAGCAGAGGTTCTACAACCTCATCAAGTTCTACCTTCCTCCCACTCAATTCTTTCGAGAGAAACTCTTTCTCAAGAAAAGCTCCGCTCTTAGCGACAAACACTTTACCCTCGGATCTGAGATAGAAGGTATACCCAACTGTCTCTTTTGGGTAACCTATGAAGACGCGCTTTTTCGCTTTGGGTTCCAGCTTTTCAGGCTGAAGCTTTTTGACATAAGCATCACATCCCCAAACTTTAAGAAACGACAACTTTGGCTTCCTGTCATACCATTGCTCACATGGTGTCGTCTCAACGGATTTTGAAGGTGCCCTATTTAAACTGAATGCAGTTGTCTCCAATGCATAGCCCCAAAATGATAACGGCAAATCGGTAAGAGACATCATAGAACACACCATATCTAATAATGTACGATTACGATGTCCGGACACACCATTGCGCTGTGGTGTTACAGGCGGTGTCAACTGTGAAACAATTCCACATTGTCTTAAGTGAGCACCAAACTCGTAACTCACATACTCACCTCCTCGATCAGATCGTAGGAATTTGATCTTCTTGTTACGATGATTTTCAACTTCACTCTGAAATTGCTTGAACTTTTCAAACGTTTCAGACTTGTGCTTCATCAAGTAAATATAACCATACCTACTCAAATCATCAGTGAAGGTGAGAAAATAACGATATCCACCACGCGCCTCTATGCTCATTAGTCCACACAAATCACTATGTATGATCTCCAACAAGTCACTTGCACGCTCCATTGTTTCGGAGAACTGAGTCTTAGTCATCTTGCACATAAGACATGGTTCGCATGTGTCAAGTGATTCAAAATCAAGTGACTCCAAAAGTCCATCAACATGGAGTTTCTTCATGCGTTTTACACCAATATGACTAAGCGGCAGTGCCACAAAAAAGTGACGCTATCATTATCAATTCTACATCTTTTCATCTCAATGTTATGGACATGAGCGTTTATCACTATCGAGATTCAATATGTACAAACCCCTCACATTGGGTGCATGACCATAAAAGATATTACTCATATAAATAGAAAAACCATTATTCTCTGACTTAAATGAGTAATCGTCTCGCAATAAACAATATCCAGATATAATATTCATGCTCAACGCAGGCACTAAATAACAATTATTTAAGTTCATCACTAATCCCGATGGTAACTAAAGTGAGATCATGCCGATGGCGATCGCATCAACCTTGGAACCATTTCCCACGCGCATCGTCACTTCATCCTTCGTCAGTCTTCCTTTATTCCGCAGTTCATGTTTTGAGTTGTATATGTGAGCAACAGAACTGGTATCAAATACCCAGGCACTACTACGAGAGCTGGTGAGGTACACATCAATAACATGTATATCAAATATACCTTTTTTGCGTTGGCCGCCTTCTTATCGGCCAAATACTTGGGGGCAGTTCCGCTTCGAGTGACCAGCCCCCTTGCAATGGCAGCACTCAGTTTCCGGCTTGGGTCCAGCCTTGGGTTTCTTCATTAGAGGGGAAACATCTTTACCACTCTTCTTGGAGTTACCCTTCTTCCCTTTGCCGTTTTTCTTGAAACTAGTGGTCTTATTGACCATCAACACTTGATGCTCCTTCTGGATTTCGGACTCTGCGACTTTCAGCATCGCAAACAGCTTGGGGAGTGACTTATTCATCCGTTGCATGTTACAGTTCAACACAAAGCCTTTGTAGCTTTACAGCAGTGACTGAAGAACTCTGTCAGTGATCGCCTCTGGCGGGAGAGCAATTCCCACCTCAGCCAAACGGTTAGAGTACCTAGACATTCTGAGCACATGTTCACTGACACACCCGTTCTCCTCCATTTTGCAAGCATAGAACTTACGGAGGTCTCATACCTCTCGATCCGGGCATTCTTCTCAAAGATAAACTTCAACTCTTGGAACATCTCATATGCTCCACGACATTCAAAACGTCTTTGAAGTCCCGGTTCCAAGCCATGCAAAACTGCACATTGAACTAACAAGTGATCATCCTTGTGTGTCTGCCAAACGTTCATAACTTTAGGCAACGTAGGTTGGGGTGGTTCACCACCTAGTGGTTCATCAAGGACATATGACTTTTGGGCAGCCTGAACGATAAGCCTCAGCTTACGGGCCCAGTCAACAAAGTTGCTTCCATCATCTTTCAACTTAGCTTTCTCTAGGAACGCATTAAAATTGAGGGTTGATATTGCGCGAGTCATTGATCTACAACATAAAATTTTGCAAAGATTACTTATACTATGTTCAAGACAATTGAGTTTAGCTAATCATATTACTAATAAACTCCCACTCAAATTGACATCCCTCTAGTCATTCGAGTGTAGCATGATCCAAATTTACTATCTCAAGTCCGATCATCACGTGAGTTGAGTATAGTTTCAATGGTGAACATCTCCATGTTGATCATATCAACTGTATGATTCATGCTCGATCTTTCGGTCTCTTGTGTTCCGAGGCCATGTCTATACATTATAGGCTCGTCAAGTTTAACCAGAGTGTTCCGCATGTGCACCTGTTTTGCACCCATTTTATGTGAACGTTAAGTCTATCACACCCGATCATCGCGTGGTGTCTCGAAACGACGAATTGTCGTGGCAGTGCACAGTCGGGGAGAACACAATTTTATCTTGAAATTTTAGTGAGGGATCACCTTATAATGCTACCTCGTCCTAAGCAAAATAAGGTGCATAAAAGGATTAACATCACATGCAAATCATAAGTGACATGATATGCCCATGAACTTGTGCTTCTTGATCTCCATCACCAAAGCACCGTCATAATCTCCATCGTCACCGACGCCACACCAAGATCTCCATCATTGTGATGCCATCGAGGTTCTCACGCTAACTATGCTGTTACTACTAAAGCTACTACTAGCGATAAAGCAAAGCATCACCAAGCGCAAAAATAATTAAAGACAACCATACGGCTCCTGCCGGTTGCCGTAGCATCGACGTGCAAGTCGATATTTAACCATTATGACATGATCATCTCATACATCCAAAATATCATATCATGTCTTCGACCATATCACATCACATGCATAAAACAAGTTAGACATCCTCTAATTTGTTGTTGCAAATTTTGTGTGGCTGCTATGGGTATCTAGTATGATCACATCTTACTTACGCACAACCACAATGGTGATATGCAAATTGCCATTCACATCTTCTCCAAGGACCGCCTCGGTCAAATCCGATTCAACTAAAGTTGAAGAAACAGACACCCGCCAGTCATCTTTATGCAACAAGTTGCATGTTAGTCGATGAAACTGGTCTCTCGTAAGCGTACGAGTAATGTTGGTCTGGGCCGCTTCAATCCAACAATACCACGAAATCAAGAAAAGACTAAGGAGGGCAGCAAATTGAACATCAACGCCCACAAACTCTATTGTGTTCTACTCGAGATATCATCTACGCATGAACCTAGCTCATGACTCCACTGTTGGGGAACGTTGCATGGGAAACAAAATAAATTCCTACGCACACGAAAGACCTATCATGGTGATGATCATCTACGACACGGAGATCGGATCCACATACCCTTGTAGATCGCTAAGCAGGAAGCATTAAGAAACGCGGTTGATGTAGTCAAACGTCTTTGCGATCTGATCATGATCCGTCCCACGAACTCCGTCCTGATCTAGTACCGAACGGACGACACCTCCGCTTCAACACACATACAGCTCGATGACGATCTTCGCCTTCTTGATCCAGAAAGAGAGACGACGGTGTGGCGGTGATGGTGGTGGAGCTACTCCGGCAGGGCTTCGCCCATGCCGTACCGAACTAGCCACGGGGTGTTGCTACCTCTTGAGCTTGCGTTGGTTTTTTTCCCTTGAAGAGGAAAGGGTGATGCAACACAGTAGTAGTAAGTATTTCCCTCGGTTTGAGAACCAAGGTATCAATCCAGTAGGAGTATCAAGATGAAGCACCGGCGTACCTGCGCAAAAACAGCAAACTTGCACCCAACGCTAGAAAGGGGTTGTCAATCCCTTCACGATTGATTGCAAGGTGAGATCTGAAGGCGGAAAGTGCAACAAAGTAAAAGTGTAGGGCTGAAAATATGATGTGAAGTAGACCCGGGGGCCATAGTGTTCACTAGAGGCTTCTCTCAAAATAGCAAATATTACGGTGGGTGAACGAATTACTGTCGAGCAATTGATAGAACCGCGCAAAGTCATGACGATATCTAAGGCAATGATCATACATATAGGCATCACGTCCGAGACAAGTAGACCGATACTTTCTGCATCTACTACTATTACTCCACACATCGACCGCTATCCAGCATGCATCTAGTGTATTGAGTTCATGACGAACAGAGTAACACCTTAAGCAAGATGACATGATGTAGAGGGATAAATTCATGAAATGGATATAAACCCCATATGTTTACCCTTGATGGCAACAACATGATGCGTGCCTCGCTACCCCTTCTGTCACTGGGTGAGATCACCGCACGGTATGAACCCAAAACCAAGCACTTCTGCCATTGCAAGAATCATAGATCAAGTTGGCCAAACAAAACCCACAACTCGAAGAGAATTACAAGGATATGAAATCATGCATATAAGAGATCAGAAGAAACTCAAATAAGATTCATAGATAATCTGATCATAAATCCAGAATTCATCGGATCTCGACAAACACACCGCAAAAGAAGATTACATCAGATAGATCTCCATGAAGATCATGGAGAACTTTGTATTGAAGATCCAAGAGAGAGAAGAAATCATCTAGCTACTAGCTGTGGACCTGAAGGTCTATGGTGAAATACTCATGCATCATCGGAGAGGCAATGGTGTTGATGAAGAAGCCCTCCGTATCCAAATCCCCCCTCCGGCAGGGCACCAGAACGTGTCCAGGATGGGATCTTGCGGAGACAGAAGCTTGCGGCGGCGAAAAAGTATTTTCATGGATCTCTCTCGTGGTTTTGGATTTTTCGGGGATTTATAGGTGGAAGAAGTAGGGCACACGAGCCACAAGGGGGCCACAAGCCTGCTAGGCGCGGGCCCCCCTGGCCACGCCTAGGGGGCTTGTGTCCTCCCCTGGTGCCCTCTGCCTTGGTTCTCAAGATCCCTGCGTATCTTCTGTTCCGGAAAAAATCTTTTCGGAAGTTTTATTCCGTTTGGACTCTGTTTAATATTCTCCTCTGAGAAGGGTCAAAAACACGGAAAAAACAGGAACTGGCACTTGGCACTGAGTTAATAAGTTATTCTCAAAAAAGATATAAAAGGCATACAAAACATCCAAAGTTTGACAAGATAATAGCATGGAACCATCAAAAATTATAGATACGTTGGAGACGTATCAGGTGTCACGAAGTAGTGGAGAGAGAGAGGGGTGCACAAAGGCTTGGGGTGCAAAAAGCCTCTCAAACCTCCACTGTATATAGGAGGAACAAGAGGGAGGCTGGCTTGCCTCCTACTCCAAGTAGGAGGATTCGGCCGAGCCAAGTGGGAGGAGTTCTCCCCCAATTCTGTTTGGTGGAGGACTCCTTCCCATCTTGTCCACCTCCTTCCTTTTCTTTTTATTATTTTTCCTTTATTTTGCTTTCAGCCGAAATAGGCTTATTGGGCTGGACTCACCAGCCCACTAAGGGCTGGTGCGCAACCCATGGGCCTATTAGGTCCTCTCCCGGGTGGGTGGCCCCTCCCGGTAAAACCCCGAAACCTATTCGTCACTCCCGATACTTTACCGGTAATGCCCAAAATCTTTTCGGATGCCAAATTCAACAATCCTATATATCAGTCTTTGTTTTCGGACCATTCGGGAGACCCTCGTGGTGTTCGTGATCTAATACGGGACTCCGAACAGTATTCGGTTACCAAAATAAATAGTTCAACTATACCGAAAACGTCACCGAACCTTAAGTGTGCAGACCCTGCGGGTTCGAGAACTATGTAGACATGACCGAGACACTCTGCGGTCAAAATCCAATGGCGGGACCTGGATGCCCATATTGGATCCTACATATTCTATGAAGATCTTATCGGTTGAATCTCTGTGTCAAGGATTCATATAATACCATATATCATTCCCTTTGTCCTTCCGTATGTTACTTGCCCGAGATTCGATCATCGGTATCCCCATACCTATTTCAATCTCATTACCATCAAGTCTCTTTACTCGTTCCGTAATACAAGATCATGTGGCTAACTCTTTAGTCACATTGCTTGCAAGGCTTCTTTGTGATGTTGTATTACCGACTGGGCCCCGAGATACCTCTCCGTCACACGGAGTGACAAATCCTAGTCTTGATCTATGCTAACTCAACGGACACCTTCGGAGATACCTTTAGAGCACCTTTATAGTCACCCAGTAATGTGGCGACGTTTGATACACACAAGGCATTCCTCCGGTGTCACTGAGTTACATGATCTCATGGTCATAGGAATGTATACTTGACATGTAGAAAACAATAGCAACAAAATAACACAATCACATGCTATGTTTATACTTTGGGTCTTGTCCATCACATCATTCTCCTAATGATGTGATCCCGTTATCAAGTGACAACACTTGTCTATGGCTAGGAAACCTTAACCATATTTGATCAACGAGCTAGTCAACTAGAGGCTTACTAGGGACAGTGTTTTGTCTACGTATCCACACATGTATCTATGTTTCCATTCAATACAATTATAGCATGGATAATAAACGATTATCTTGAAAAAGGAAATATAATAATTATTATTTATTATTGCCTCTAGGGCATATTTCCAACACATACTAAATAGGCCATTCCATGAATTGATTTTTTTAATATGTTGTACTACAAGCTTAGTATTTTTTTCAACAAGATGGTGCACACAAGATGGCTCCATGCAAAAGAATTTCATTTTTTGAGCCATTTTCATTTTATTTTACTTTTTCAAAATGGGGTCAAACTTGAAGTGTTGACCATTGATACAAAAAGGTTGGAATTCCTACTTTCATTGTCCCGTGTTCATCCACCACCAGCATTAGAGCATAAAATAAATTTTTTGCAATTTTCAGAATCAAACTAAATCACACTTGTAGTTCAAATTTGGGATATTTTTCATATTTCACAAAAAATAACTAAATAGATGGAATATAACAATGGTACTCTAAAATTACTAAACTTTGGTTAGTGATCATCCAATAAGACCTAATTTTGGTGATAAATGAAATGAAACAAATTTCAAAACTATTTGTGGAATTTCCTTCACAAGAAAATCATTTCTAGGACTTGTACAATAGAAAATTTACTTTTTATTACCAAATAATTGCACATTCCCATGGAAACATTGTCCACAATGGTAACACAAGTAGTTGTGCCAAATTCGGACAAATAATCACGGATTTTGCCATGTATGTGGTCATTTCCATGTGCATATGCCTTTGAATCGAGAAAAGTTCATACTAGATGGGCCATTTCGTGGGAAAAAAATCAAACATGTTGTAGTACAAGTTTAGTATGTTTCCCACAATATAGTGCACACAAGATGGCTCCATGCAAAATAATTTCATTTTTTGAGCCTTTTTTTATTTTCCCAAAATGGGGTCAAACATGAAGCGTTGACCATTGATACAAAAGGGTTTGGAATTCCTACTTTCTTTGTTCCATGTTCATCCACCACCAACATTAGAGCATAAAATATTTTTTTACAATTTTCATGACCAAACTACATCACACTTGTAGTTCAAATTTGGGCAATTTATGATAGTGCAGAAAAAGTGAACTAAATAGATGGAATATAGCAATGGTACTTTGAAATTACTGAAACTTGGTCATTGGTTATCCAATATAACATACTTTCGGTGAAAAATGAAATGGAACAAATTTAAAAACTATTTGAGGCACTTCCTTCACAAAAAGACATTTATAGGACTTGGAAAATGTAAATTTTAGTTTTTTATTACCAAATAATTGAAAATTCCCATGGATACGTTGTCCACAATGGTAACACAAGTAGTTGTGCCAAATTTGGACAAATAACCATGGTTTATGCCATGTATGTCATCATTTCCATGTGTATATGGCCTGTAATCCACACAAGTTAATACTAGATAGGCCATTTCATGAAGGTTTTTTTTCAATAAGTTGAACTCGAAGTTTAGTATTTTTCCCACAATCTAGTGCACACAAGATGTCTCCATGCAAAAGAATTTCATTTTTTGAGCCTTTTTCATTTTCTTTCTTTTTTCAAAATGGGGTCAAATTTGAAGTGTTGACCATTGATAAAAAAGGTTTGGAATTCCTACTTTCTTGATCCCATGTTCATCCACCACCAACATTAGAGCATAAAATATATTTTCGCAATTTTCAGGACCAAACTACATCACACTTGTAGTTCAAATTTGGGCAATTTCTCGTAATTCACAAAAGTCAACTAAATAGATGGAATATAGCAATGGTACTCCAAAATTACTGAAACTTGGCAGTGTTCATCGAATATGACCTACTTTTAGTGATAATGAAATGGAACAAAATTTTAAACTATTTGGTGCACTTCCTTTGGAAAAAAAAGTCATTTCTAGGACTTGAAAAATGGGAACTTTACTTTTTATTACCCAATAATTGCATATTCCTATGAAAACATTGTCCACAATGGTAAAACAAGTAGTCGTGCCAAATTTGTACAAATTATCATGGATTATGTTATGTGTGTGATAATTTCCATGAGCATATTGTTGGAAATATGCCCTAGAGGCAATAATAAATTAGTTATTATTATATTTCTTTGTTCATGATAATCGTTTATTATCCATGCTATAATTGTATTGATTGGAAACACAGTGCATGTGTGGATACATAGAAAAAACACTGTCCCTAGTAAGCCTCTAGTTGACTAGCTCGTTGATCAAAGATGGTCAAGGTTTCCTGACCATGGGCAAGTGTTGTCACTTGATAACGGGATCACATCATTAGGAGAATCATGTGATGGACTAAGACCCAAACTAATATATGTAGCATGTTGATCGTGTCATTTTTTTGCTACTGTTTTCTGCGTGTCAAGTATTTATTCCTATGACCATGAGATCATATAACTCACTGACACCGGAGGAATACTTTGTGTGTATCAAACGTCACAACGTAACTGGGTGGCTATAAAGATGCTCTACAGGTATCTCCGAAGGTGTTCGTTGAGTTAGTATGGATCAAAACTGGGATTTGTCACTCCGTGTGACGGAGAGGTATCTCGGGGCCCACTCGGTAATGCAACATCACACACAAGCCTTGCAAGCAATGTGACTTAGTGTAAGTTGCAGGATCTTGTATTACGGAACGAGTAAAGAGACTTGCTGGTAAACGAGATTGAAATAGGTATGCGGATACTGACGATCGAATCTCGGGCAAGTAACATACCGAAGGACAAAGGGAATGACATACGGGATTATATGAATCCTTGGCACTAAGGTTCAAACGATAAGATCTTCGTAGAATATGTAGGATCCAATATGGACATCCAGGTCCCGCTATTGGATATTGACCGAGGAGTCGCTCGGGTCATGTATACATAGTTCTCGAACCCGCAGGGTCTGCACACTTAAGGTTCGACGTTGTTTTATGCGTATTTGAGTTATATGGTTGGTTACCGAATGTTGTTCGGAGTCCCGGATGAGATCACGGACGTCACGAGGGTTTTCGGAATGGTCCGGAAATGAAGATTGATATATAGGATGACCTCATTTGATTACCGGAAGGTTTTCGGAGTTACCGGGAATGTACCGGGAATGACGAATGTGTTCCGGGTGTTCACCGGGGGGGGGGGGGGGGGACCCACCTCGGGGAAGCCCATAGGCCTTGGGGGTGGCGCACCAGCCCTTAGTGGGCTGGTGGGACAGCCCAAGAAGGCCCTATGCGCCATAGGAAGAAAATCAAAGAGAAAAGAAAAGAAAAAGGAGGAGGTGGGAAAGGGAAGAAGGACTCCACCTTCCAAACCAAGTTGGATTCGGTTTGGAAGGGGAGTCCTTCCCCCCATGGCTCGGCCGACCCCCTTGGGGCCCCTTGAGCCCCAAGGCAAGGCTCCCCCTCTTCCCCCTATATATACGGAGGTTTTAGGGCTGATTTGAGACAACTTTGCCACGGCAGCCTGACCACATATCTCCACGGTTTTACCTCTAGATCGCGTTTCTGCGGAGCTCGGGCGGAGCCCTGCCGAGACAAGATCATCACCAACCTCCGGAGCGCCGTCACGCTGCCGGAGAACTCTTCTACCTCTCCGCTCTCCTGCTGGATCAAGAAGGCCGAGATCATCGTCGAGTTGTACGTGTGCTGAACGCGGAGATGCCGTCCGTTCGGCACTAGATCGTGGGACTGATCGCGGGACGGTTCGCGGGGCGGATCGAGGGACGTGATGACGTTCCACTACATCAACCGCGTTCACTAACGCGTCTGCTGTACGGTCTACAAGGGTACGTAGATCACACATCCCCTCTCGTAGATGGACATCACCATGATAGGTCTTCGTGCGCGTAGGAAAATTTTTGTTTCCCATGCGACGTTACCCAACACATATGCTTTGGAATCCACACACGTTCATACTAGATAGGCCATTTCATGAACTTTTTTTCAAACATGTTGTAGTGCTAATTTAGTAAAAAAATCATAATCTAGTGCATACAAGATGGCTTCATGCAAAAGAATTTTATGTTTCAGCCATGTTTCATTTTCTTTTATTTTTTTCAAAATGGGGTCAAACTTGAAGTGTTCACCATTGGTACAAAAATGCTTGGAATTCCTACTTTCTTTGTCCCATGTTCATCCACCACCAACATTAGAGCATAAAATATATTTTTGCAATTTTCAGGACCAAACTACATCACATAGTTCAAATTAGGGCAATTTGTAATAATTTACAAAAAAGTCAACTAAATAGATGAAATATAGCAATGGTGCTCTAAAATTACTGAAACTTGGTCAATGGTCATCCAATATGACCTAGTTTTGGTGAAAATGAAATGGACAAATTTCAAAACTATTTGAGGCACTTATCTCACAAAAAAGTCATTTCTAGGACTTGGAAAATGGAAAATTTACTTTTCGTTACCAAATAATTGGAGATTCCTATGGAAACATTGTGTGCAATGGTAAGACGGGTAGTTGTGTCAAATTTGGACAAGCAATCATGGATTATGCCATGTATGTGGTTATTTATAGGTGCATATGCATTGGAATCCACGCATGCATGTTCATACTAGATAGGCCATTTCGTGAAGGGTCTTTTTCAAACATGTTGTACTCCAAGTTTAGTATTTTTTTCACAATCTAGTGCACACAAGATGGCTCCATGCAAAAGAATTTCATTTTTTAGCCTTTTTCATTTTCTTTTACTTTTTTTCAAAATGGGGTCAAATTTGAAGTGTTGACCATTGGTACAAAAATGTTTGGAATTCCTACTTTCTTTGTTACATGTTCATCCACCACCAACATTAAAGTATAAAATATATTTTTGCAATTTTCCGGACCATACTATATCACACGTGTAGTTTAAATTTGGGCAATTTCTGATAATTCATAAAAAGTCAACTAAATAGACGGAATCAATAGTACTGTGAAATTGGTGAAACTTGGTTAGTAGTCATCCAATATGACCTACTTTTGACGAAAAATAAAATGGAACAAATTTCAAAACTATTTGAGGCACTTCATTCACAAAGAAAGGCATTAAAATAAAAAATGGTGTACTGCAACTTTAGTATTTTTTTCCACAATCTAATGCACACAAGATGGCTCCATGCAAAATAATTTCATTTTTTAGCCTTCTTCATTTTCTTTTATTTTTTTCAAAATGAGGTCAAATTTGAAGTGTTAACCATTGGTACAAAAATGTTTGGAATTCCTATTTTCTTTGTTCCATGTTCATCCACCACCAACATTAGAGCATAAAATATATTTTTGCAATTTTTCGGACCAAACTATATCACACTTGTAGTTTAAATTTGGGCAATTCTTTATAATTCATAAAAAGTCAACTAAATAGATGGAATGAATGGTACTCTCAAATTAGTGAAACTTGGTTAGTAGTCATCCAATATGACCTACTTTTGGCGAAATATACAATGGAAAAAATTTCAAAATTATTTGAGGCACTTCATTCACAAAGAAAGGCATTAAAATAAAAAAAATGGTGTACTCCAAGTTTAGTATTTTTCCACCATCTAGTGCACACAAGATGGCTCCATGCAAAAGAATTTCATTTTTTGAGCCATTTTAATTTTACTTTATTATTTTGAGTGTATGGTTTTCGTTTTGAGTACTCTGCCTTGCTTAATAAGCTCCCTCTTTTTTTACTAAACCTACCACAAACCATGGCAGATGCTACGAGGTGGGCCCGCCATTGGTGTAGGTATCCCACGCGTCACTCGCACCGCCAACCACCTATGAACGCGCCCCGCTGATAGAGGTGTCGGACAAGTTAGTACCTGCGCCCACTACCGACTACCGTGTTGCTGCTGCCAGGGGTGTCCCATGCGTTAGTGACACCGCCAATCACCTACGAACGTGCAGCGCTGCGAGAGGTGCCCCACAAGTCATTCTATGCGTCCGCCACAGACGACCGCCCTACCACTGCGAGGGATGTCCCGCGCGTCAGTGACAAGGAGGGAGAACACTTGGCAACCCTAGAAAGAAACAATTTCAAGCACGGAGACCAAGGCAAAACAACTATGCATGAGAAAGTTTGACTGCTAAATAATTAAACGGGGAAAGCTCAAATATAGTAAGCTAAACACCTAAATTTGGTTGTTAAGCGTTTCCATACATTTAGCACCTCATCTATTTTTTGACAAACATTTCGCACCTCATCTAAGCATCTTTATATTGGAAGGGACTAAAAACCATCCATACAACTCCTAATTAGCAACTAGACGCCTCGTATAAAGCACCCGCTTATATATACTAGAAGGATTCATTGTGCTCTTGTTGCACGGTTAGTGTTGTTACGATTTCATTAAAAAATGGTTTGGTGTGCGGCGAAGATGATGTCATGTGGTTTCCTTTTCTATAATGTAGTATCTTAATGGTATCTTTTCTGAAATATGATTATGTGTTATCTACTCCCTCCGTTTCAAAATTGTTGTCTTACTTTTGTCTAGAAATGAATGTATCTAAATATTAAAACATGACTAGATACATTTATATATAAACAAATATAAGACAAGAATTTTGGGACGGAGGGAGTATAAATTAACCCATACATACATAGTAAAATTTCATGAAGTGGTGACCACATGTAATATATTGGTCACATGCTAGTATTTTTTGTCACGTGAGAGTGTGTGCTTGTATGGAGTTCACATTTAATTTAGTTTTCACTGGATATTCTCTCGAGTTCATATATTAACACGGCGAAGCTGCTGGACAGCCTGCGAACAAAGACACGACTGGTGTATCCACATCAGGAACATGCTGAATATTTTTCTCATCAAGTTCCCACCAAGCATCAACATTCTTTGTGCCCATACTATTTGAATTGTTACCATTATCGCTCTCTAAAAACTAAAATAGAACTCATCCAATATTTTGCTTACAAGCAACACAAACACAGGCTTGGCTTTTGTTCTTACCTCAGTAAGTGATACATGTGCTTTTTAAATAGTGGAACTCCCAAACAGAAAACTCTCATATTCAGAACTTTTTTTCCTTGCTGGAGAAGGGGATCATCTTGCGTCAATTGCGAACTTCAGCCTTCCATAATCAATATATCTACAGCTACAAGATAGTTTCACACACGGTGGTAACAGAAAAGGAAAAAAAATCCGGCACTTGCTATGAAGAGTAACTTCCAGACCAACTGTTAGAAATGATATTATTTGACTTCTCCAGTAGAACTAGCCCAATGCTGCCTCTTCAAGCCTAGCGCCTGCATGTTGGTGTCTTGATGTGATTGTGTCCACATGAGAGCCTATATTGGTCAAATAATCGAGTGTCATTGGGTAAAGCAAAACAAAAAACACAAATAATATCTTGAATATGATATGTAGGATGTCTACGTGATAATCTGTCTGGAACATAAAAGTGGAAAATTTGTAATAGAGCGGTACCATCAGCTTAACAAGAACCCCATCAAGAACTACCTATATTATTGTAAATTACAACACAACTATTAATCTTTGTTCAAGTAAAATCTGCCTTAACTAAATCGGTGGTCCAAGTCTTACAGGTTTCTTCACATAAGATTGAGATCCATCTGATGTGATTGTGTCCACATGAGAGCCTATATTGGTGGTTTAAGGTCACTGAGCAGTGTGCAAGGCACCACAAACTTTTCTATTGTGATCACAAATGCTAGTTTTTTATTTCTTCCGCAAGACATTATTGATGGGAAGTAAAGGAACCTCAACCAAGCTAAACACAGTACATTTATCAATGTCTTTATGTGCAATGTAAGTTGCTTAATCATCTTCAGAATTCACAAATGATTGGGCAAAAATAATGCATCTCGTCACTCATGATACAAACTATCATGGAGGATAGAATTCCTTTGACAAATCTGGTAATGAAATGGGTTAACGATAGTGCAATAGTTACACACTCAGACCTGTCAGATTCATAATTTCCAACATCTTAAATGGAAACCTAAATCGATACTCTAATATGTATTCCAGTTCCAGAAGATATACTACTAAGGTTTTGCCAGTGTCATTGAGGTAATCACGTGACTGATATGAGTCTTGCAGAAAATCAATTAGTCCCAGAATAGAACTCCCTGGTACCTACAATGTTTTCTAGCAACTTAAATGCAAGTACATACGGGTGGGGCAAGATAGTGCGCGACTGCCACAACTAACCTCAGAGCCTCTGGAAGAGGAAAGTGCTTCCTCATTTCACATTTTGTTTGACGCCATAAATTTGATTTTTCTCTCAGCAGGTTTGAGAATTTGAAATGAACACATCAAAGTTTCATCTACACTCATCATTGCTCCAGCATTATCAAATTCACCACAATAGTTGGGAGCCGAAAATATGGTGACCAATTGTCTGTCAGCAAAGAATTCATACCCATCCTCAACAACCTGATATCAGATGACGTACGTTAACACCTTAATTTCTGAGGAAGTAATAAACAAGATGATGTGTTGGATATTTAGAGTAGTACCTGGTGGGCACGGCAAATAAGATCAAGATCATGCTTTACAAGGAACTCCGTAACTTTGTCATGGCCAAATGTGTATGAGACACCCCTATCATTCATGCCCCACCCTTGGACATCTTTTCCTGGATCAGACCAAAGAAGATCGCATAGTAGACCTGTATCTGGCACATCGGTAGGACGGGGCAAGTTTTTTATCTCATCTAGGTGTCTGAGATCAGGAGAAAGGCCACCATGCATGCATAATATTTTATCATCAATTAGAGCGGCCACAGGGAGGCAGTTAAAACAGTCAGTGAAGACCTTCCATAGCCGCACATTAAACCGCCGCTTGCATTCATCATAAAATCCATATATTCTGTTTATTGAAGCACACTCATGGTTGCCTCTCAGAAGAAAAAAGTTCTCAGGGTACTTGATTTTGTATGCAAGGAGGAGGCATATAGTTTCCAGACTCTGTTTGCCTCGATCAACATAATCACCTAAGAATAGATAGTTGGCTTCTGGGGGAAAACCTCCATACTCAAATAGCCTTAAAAGATCACTGTACTGACCATGAATATCACCTGGAGGCAGATAACAAGGGAGAGCAAAATTAGTTGCTACTATGGTAACTAGAGAATAAAGACCGAGCTACTGACAGTTTGAAACTCTGAAGCATACACCAAGTAGAAAGCAATTTATCAGACCTTACTATGACAAGGCACAAGCATGTATCAGGATGGAGACAAAAGCAAGCAAAAAAAAAAACATGTCTCCTAGTACAGTTCTATTAGACAGAGGAATAGCAATAAGACCCAAGGTTAAAAAAACAAAAACTCAATCAAGGCAGAGGACGGATAGTACTTTAGCAAGTAGTTGAATGAACAAATGCTTGCTAGGCCATTGCTGCAAATACTACCACACAGTTTTGAAAACCTGTAGGAATCGTGTGCCTTAAAAGGCACATAGGTAGAGGTTAAGACAGAAAAGGAGAACCAAAAAGTTGCTGCTTGGCAGTCAATATGTACTGTATGCTTCATAATACGCCCTAGTTACAAGAAGGTAATCTTGTTCGGAGAGGGGATTTCACTTGCAAAGAGGTGAAAGGATGATGCGCTAATACTAAACTAAGGTACATACATGCACAGAAGCTTAAGTTTCTTAGGTTCTCACACAAGAGAATAGTAGTGGTATTAAGATGGTCACTGAAGGAGCTTGCAAGGACATTACAGGGAACACACATGCATAACATCACAGCGTTCTGAATTAGTGATTGGGATTTGGTTCTAAATTCTGTACAGAGAAAACGAGGAGGGGGTCTGGAATCAAGCCTAGAACCTTGAGGGCATATTCAAATTTCAACCGAGACAAAGCAAGTGGACTGTTTATGTGATAAAAATCAGCATCACTAACAAAAAGAACACTACAAAAAAAAAACAGTTTGCTAAAGCACATCTAGATGTGCCATAAGTATTGCACATCTAAGTCCTATGCCATTGATCTTACGTGGAGATCCGCATAGGTTTTTTTTTCTTTTCCTTTTTATGCTTGATTGAGTCAATTAGATGTGCAATAATTAAGGCACATCTAGATGTACCCTCGACACACCCAACTACAAAAAAAATACTTTGGATGCCTAAATAGACGTGATAAAATTCCATGTCCGCAAATATTTGCCACCATATGCATTGTTGTATATTCATGCAACAGAATGTTAGCTCCTGCAGCACCCAAGGAATTTTGGAAAATTTATTTATGTACAACAACAATTGAAACTAACAGCAAATATGATGTTGCCCTTAAGGTGGTGATTTTCAAGAGGTGGTTGCACAAGAAAACTTTGTCAGCCCAAATTAACACTAAAGAGTCTATGATGATTGCATCTTTGTCTGTGGGGCCTCCTCCTGTTCAAACACCTCATCCAATGGCAATTGCTTGTGTGCATACAGCAAAAACGTGAGCAGAAATCAATATGATAATGTCATCTAACAGAAACAAAACGACTAAACGAGAAGAGCCTGGTTAATGCCACAAATGATTGTTTATCGCCGCGACGCAAGTATGCAATACAAACTAGATCTAACTCTGCGAAGGGAGAGTTAAAGAAGGGCAAGAGGGGAGTTGGACGCACGCACCGCAGATCTTGATGGGCGCCTCGAGCTCGAGGAGGTTGGGCTGGGTGAGGAAGATGTCGCGGGAGGCGGTGCAGAGCTGGCGGATCTCCGACTCGGAGAGCTGCACCTGCTTGCCGGGGCGCGCCGTCCGCACCTCGAGCAGGCGGCGGATGATGTCGTCGAGGAGCGCGGCGTCCATGCCGCCTCCCTGCCCTCCCGCCGCCGGCGCCGCCGCCATCGCCTCCCCCGGGGTGGAGAGAGATCGGTGGAGTTAGGGTTTCGGCGCTTCGGGAGGAGCAGGTGGCCGAGGAGGGAGGAGGAGAGAGATTGGGTGGTGGGCCGTCGATGGCTAGATAAACTCGCCCCGTCGACTTGGTTTCGTTTTGTTTTTTGCTTGGTTATTAAAACCTCTCTCTTTTTTTTATTGCTATATATATCTGCGCGGACAGCGCTTGTGGAGGAATTGTGGCGTTGCGCGGTGGCCTGGTTGGTCTGCAACACCGATGTACCGGACACGCCGAGACGTACGTGTCCGCTCTTCTCCTACGGTCTTTGCTCACAGCCAACACATATCCATCACCCATCAAAACTTTAGCAAACTCTAGGAAACGTCATATGAGTATATCATTTTTTGATTTATTTTCTGCGTGAAAACGAATCCGACTCAAGTTTATCATTTTCATAAACGGGTTATGGCACATCCTTTTTGAAGAAAAAAAATTAGGATATTGTTTGTTGTTCTCAAACACATGCCCAAAAAATTTAAATCCTTTTCCGAGGTAATCTTCAAGCTAACAACAAACGCGCCGACTTGCTTCGACTCATTGACTGACATGGAGACTTCAACGTCTCGGTTGGGCCGAGGGCTTCATCTTCTCTTCATCAACCCACTCTAGGGACTTTGACGTCACGAGCTCACCAGCTTCATCACCACAACAATTGTGATGCATCACCACTTCATCAAGCCGAGCTCCTCGCTAGGTCACTTTGGCACCGGCTTGGGGCTGGGACCTCGACCTGCCTCAAGCTCGACCCATGTCATCAAGAACGAGCACATTAACCAACTAAGTCGCTTTCATGATTAATTATTTTCAATTTTCAATTTTTTTTGCTTGGTTCAACTAAGCATTATGTTTTTGTCTTAAAACAAAAGTTTGTTTGTTAAAAATACTTCTTTTACCCTCTTAAATTTATATGAGATGTTTAATAATGTTTTCTTCTTGGTCATTGCAAAGTATTTTTCTAATACTCCTTTATCGACGCGAGTGTGTGGTCAACAGTCGGATAGCGTGGTTTCTTTCTCAAGATGTTTGAGTTTAGTTTGCTAAACGGACCTCGGAAAAGCACTCTCCCTTCGTGATATGGAGGTTGAAGCCGAAGGCTGGCCCGTTTGGAGTTTGGAGACCGGATATATCATATTAAAACACGACCAAAGAGCATATTAGTTTTAAGACCAATTTTCGGATTGGCGGCAAGAAACTTGATTTAGTTCGGATGTAAAGTTTTGTAAGTTTTTTGGTTTCTTGAGCTTATGGCACATTTAACCATTTTTATGTTTTCGTTTAAGGAGGCAGGGCATCCTTTTCTTCGAGGTGTTCTGCGTGGTGGTTCTACTCGGGAAATCTTTTCCGACCCACAGTTCAACATCTTTCCTACCGAGTTGCACCTCGGCGTTGTCAAAACATACACAACAGCTGAACTAGTTCTCGAGGAGATACGATCCTAGGGTTGGCCATGTTACCCAACCAAAGTCTTGGGGGCTACTACATTGACGATTCAATGCATAAACTTCTACGTGCAAAACAGTTTTCGAGGATATTTCAATCCACGGGTTGGTGGCCGCACCCAACCTAAGTCTGGAGAGCCACTGCGCACCACGCTTTCGTTCCCAAGTGTGTTGTTGTGACGCCCTCGATTTATGCTACAGTAAACTCTGTAATCAAGTAACAATAATCTGAGGAATCAAACTCCCGTTCAAATCCCTATGCAACTTAAAATTATTTGAAATGTAAAATTAAAAGTTTTGCAAACTTCAAATTAAAAATCATGCTTAGGTTGCAATTATTCCCTAAGCTATTTAAAAATTGGAACCAACATTTTGTCAATCGGTTTAGTGCCTCTAAGACATTTATAACAGTGACAAAACAATTATTAAATGCCCATTTGAATTTGTGTAAGTTTCAATTATTTCTGAAAAGCCCCTAAACTTTTCATGTTGCTGTTTAATATTGCCTTTGTAATATTGGGCATGTCCTCTACTTTTTATAAATGATTTTATTACTAAAATAATTAAACAAAACAGAAACTAACAAAAAGAAAAAAAGAAAAAAGAAAAAAAATAGAAGAACTGCATTGTGCACTTGTAGCCCATTGCTACCGTGCACAACCCAGCCCACCCGAGGCCTTGTCCTTTCTAAGTGCAGAGAAGAAGGCACGCCATGGCGCTGGGATTGCGTGCACGCCGTCCACATCGCTGATTGTCGTTGTGTTGAACATCCACGATTCCCTCGCGTTGGATAAGATCACCCCGAACCCAGGGACAACCCTAACCCTCTCTGTTCTTCCTCCTTGCGCCGACTTCTTCCCCGAAGGCAGTGCTGAGCCGTCGTCTTCGCGGCCACCAGCCACCCCGCGCCGCACGGAGATGTCCAGGGGGACCGTCGTCATCGTCCACCGGCTCCGTCCATCGGTTAGAGTAGGAGAGCTCCCTGTCGTCGCCATCGAGCTCCTCTTTGCCCACGGTCGTCGCGGCCATCGTCGTCGATCTCCACCACCGATCGTCCCCGGGCCTTCCTGAGCTCGCCATCGGTCGCCATTGTGAGCCCTCGGTCGATCCCCTCGTCCCCCCTTCCTTCACTCGTCGTAGACGTCGTACGTCGCCGTCGCCCGAACCCGCTCGAGCTCGCTCTCACCGGCCCGCGACCGCGCCCTGCCCTGCGCTTGCCCGCGCGCGCTGGCCTCACTCGCTGCTCGCCCTCACCACCCCCTGCTGCCTAGCTGCTGCTACCCCGTGGTGCCTGATGTTGCTGATGCCCCATTGTCGCTCCTGCTCGCTGCCTACAACTGCTGCTCTCCCTATACTACTGCTGCTACGATAACATTCAGTTACTGCAGCAGTAGCTAGCTTTGTTGTTGCTACATTGACTACGTCTTTTGAGAGCAACAAACATCGACAAGACGAGTCCTAACATGAGTAAAAATTATATGAAGAGAAAGTAGACGTAACAAGCTTCATTTTGTTCCTGTGGGCCTGTTTCAGATAATGCATGGATTAATTCCTACGAAAATCACAAAATGCTAAGTTCTGTTAAGAGAAAAACTGAAAAACAACTTTATTTTCTTAGCTAATTTAGAGTTGTTGATGATCAAGCTAATGAACTCTAATATGGATAAAAGTTATACTAACATGTAGGTCGCACAAAAATGCTCATAATTGATGTAAGGCACAAAATCATAGGATGTACAGAACAACAACTATAGCCTTCGAAAAACAGTTAAGTGGTGTTTGAAACTAAGGGATTCTCAGACTTAGCAGAATTACAGAGATTTTCACAAAATTGCTACAACCTCGAAAATTCATAGAAATTCATCAGTAGTTCGGATGGAAATACTTTATACATAAAAGTTAATTAGAAAAACGAGACGAACCAGGATACGTTATCCGTTCATCTATCACGCATCCCTAGCATAGTGAACGTAGAACTTTTCCATCTGTTTCGCGTGACTGGTAGTAGCCAGAGAACCGGGAAATATCGTCAGATATTTTTCCGACCCGTCCATGACGAATAATACTGCATTAGCTCATGCCTAGCGCCGCATATATATATATATATATATATATATATATATATATGTCATGCTTTGTGATGCTTTTGATTGCTCTGTTATTTATTGTGTTTCTCCTACGTTACTGCCTTTCCGGTAGACCCCGAGGCCGATGATGATCTGGTGATCGACTACTTCCTGGTCGAGGATCCATTTTTATCTGCAGAGGAACAAGGCAAGCAAACCCCCCTTGATCATCCATATATCGCCTATTTCTTTCTCCCTCATGCTTGCATTAGAATTTTGCTACTGTTGTAGATAAATCCTATTCTGATGCATAACATGTTTTTGATGAACTGCTACTTTACTGTACCACAATCTAAACTCTTTAGTATAGGTGGAGCAGTCATCCCCTGTGTCCAGTTGCCCCCGCTTTATCGTCAAGTCTCGATCACTGATCGACGAGCCAAGACCCGACACAGCACTCACCCCCCCTTAGTTGTACGACGTTGTAGAGCTACTATCGACTATCGAGGATGACACCTCGTTACGTACTCCGATGTTAGCGTTGTAGTGTAGTTGATCGGCGGTGGTTCTCGAAGGGTGATTCCTCGTTCACCACTTCCGATAACGACTCTGTCGTACAACCCATCAAGCGTGGCCCATCGAGGGTGATTCCTCCCTCACGACCTTGACGTTTACATCGTTCGGAATCCATCGATGGTGATACCTCGGACCCCTCTGATGTTATAGCCACACGGTTACTTGACCTTGTTACTGGGAACATTGATGAATAAAAGTTAGGCGGGTGGATTCCCGCGTGGATGTGTCGATGAGTCAATTAAATGTTAATGGATTTGGGTATTTGATCTGGGTTGGTTGGAGTCCTTTTCGCACTAACCGGCTACGCGGGAGAAGTTATGGGTACTCGACGTCGTGGTATCAGTCGAAGCACTTCAGACGTCAGCAATGGAGCGGCGCGCGCCCGAGTGGTCTGTATTATCACCGTTCTTGTATAAGAGGTGCCAGGACTGACATCGGCCGCCCACGCAACGTGTAAGAGTGCAAAGGGCGATGGGCCCATGACCCCAGCGTGCTTATGATTTAGACTAGCGGGTTGGCCTCTCTGTTGAGTCTAGGTGGGGTTGCGACGTGTCGATGTTTCAAGGCCGGGCATGACCCAGGAAAGTGTGTCCGGCCAGAGTTTATCGAGCGTGATGGGAAACTTGGTGCACCCCTGCAGGGATGAAAATTAACTATTCGAATAGTCGTGTCCACGATTACAGGACAACTTGGAGTTGTGCCCTGATCTTATACAACTACAACCGTTACTTATCTGGAATGTTTGCTCCGAGATTGCTTCCTCACAGGGAGAAGAGGAAGAATCTCTTGGCGTGACTTTAATTAATATTGCTGCAACAATATGACTATTAATTGTGTTACCTGCACTACTCTCGCCTATTGTTGCAAGACCCCTGAAGATGCTAGTCTTCGATAAAACTAGGCCTTCTCTCTCTATTCTCGCATTGCTGCAGTCAATCCACATAAACCGCTTTCTTTGATACAGATGCATACTTAGAATAGTTCTGATGTCAGTCTTGCGAGTACTTTGGATGAGTACTCACCGTTGATTTGCTCCCCCCTTTCCCCCTTGATCTGTTGATGCGTCCAGATGATGGAGGCCAGGAGATGGCGTTGTTGGAATTATGCCCTAGAGGCAATAATAAATATAGTTATTATTATAATTCCTGTATCAAGATAATAGTTTATTATCCATGCTATAATTGTATTGAATGAAGACTCATTTACATGTGTGGATACATAGACAAAACACCGTCCCTAGCATGCCTCTAGTTGGCTAGCCAGTTGATCAATGATAGTCAGTGTCTTCTGATTATGAACAAGGTGTTGTTGCTTGATAACTGGATCACGTTATTGGGAGAATCACGTGATGGACTAGACCCAAACTAATAGACGTAGCATGTTGATCGTGTCATTTTGTTGCTACTGTTTTCTGCGTGTCAAGTATTTATTCCTATGACCATGAGATCATATAACTCACTGACACCGGAGGAATGCTTTGTGTGTATCAAACGTCGCAACGTAACTGGGTGACTATAAAGATGCTCTACAGGTATCTCCGAAGGTGTTAGTTGAGTTAGTATGGATCAAGACTGGGATTTGTCACTCCGTGTGACGGGGAGATATCTCGGGGCCCACTCGGTAATACAACATCACACACAAGCCTTGCAAGCAATGTAACTTAGTGTAAGTTGCGGGATCTTGTATTACGGAACGAGTAAAGAGACTTGCCGGTAAACGAGATTGAAATAGGTATGCGGATACTGACGATCGAATCTCGGGCAAGTAACATACCGAAGGACAAAGGGAATGACATACGGGATTATACGAATCCTTGGCACTGAGGTTCAAACGATAAGATCTTCGTAGAATATGTAGGATCCAATATGGGCATCCAGGTCCCGCTGTTGGATATTGACCGAGGAGTCTCTCGGGTCATGTCTACATAGTTCTCGAACCCGCAGGGTCTGCACACTTAAGGTTCGACGTTGTTTTATGCGTATTTGAGTTATATGATTGGTTACCGAATGTTGTTCGGAGTCCCGGATGAGATCTCCGGGGGGGGGGGGGGGAAACCCACCCCGGGGAAGCCCATAGGCCTTGGGGGAGACACACCAGCCCTTAGTGGGCTGGTGGGACAGCCCACAAGTGCCCTATGCGCCAAGGAGAAGAAAATCAAGAGAGAAAGAAAAAAAAAGGAGGAGGTGGGAAGGAAGGGGGACTCCCTCCCACCAAACCTAGTCCAACTCGGTTTGGGGGGGGGGCGAGTCCTCCCCCTTGGCTCGGCCGACCCCCTTGAGGGTCCTTGGACCCCAAGGCAAGGCCCCCTCCCTCCCACCTATATATACGGAGGTTTTAGGGCTGATTTGAGACGACTTTTCCACGGCAGCCCGACCACATACCTCCACGGTTTTTCCTCTAGATCGCGTTTCTGCGGAGCTCGGGCGGAGCCCTGCTGAGACAAGGTCATCACCAACCTCCGGAGCGCCGTCACGCTGCCGGAGAACTCTTCTACCTCTCCGTCTCTCTTGCTGGATCAAGAAGGCCGAGATCATCGTCGAGCTGTACGTGTGCTGAACGCGGAGGTGCCGTCCGTTCGGTACTAGATCGTGGGACTGATCGCGGGATTGTTCGCGGGGCGGATCGAGGGACGTGAGGACGTTCCACTACATCAACCGCGTTCTCTAACGCTTCTGTTGTACGGTCTACAAGGTTACGTAGATCACTCATCCCCTCTCGTAGATGGACATCACCATGATAGGTCTTCGTGCGCGTAGGAAAATTTTTGTTTCCCATGCGACGTTCCCCAACAGTGGCATCATGAGCTAGGTTCATGCGTAGATGTCTTCTCGAGTAGATCACAAAAGTTTTTGTGGGCGGTGATGTGCGTTTTGCTGCCCTCCTTAGTCTTTTCTTGATTCCGCGGTATTGTTGGATTGAAGCGGCTTGGACCGACATTACTCGTACGCTTACGAGAGACTGGTTTCATCGTTACGAGTAACCCCCTTTGCTCAAAGATGACTGGCAAGTGACGGTTTCTCCAACTTTAGTTCAATCGGATTTGACCGAGGAGGTCCTTGGATGAGGTTAAATAGCAACTCATATATCTCCGTTGTGGTGTTTGCGTAAGTAAGATGCGATCCTACTAGATACCCTTGGTCACCACGTAAAACATGCAACAACAAAATTAGAGGACGTCTAACTTGTTTTTGCAGGGTATGATTGTGATGTGATATGGCCAACGATGTGATGTGATATATTGGATGTATGAGATGATCATGTTGTAATAGAAATATCGACTTGCACGTCGATGGTACGGCAACCGGCAGGAGCCATAGGGTTGTCTTTATACTAACGTTTGTGCTTGCAGATGCGTTTACTATTTTGCTAGGATGTAGCTTTAGTAGTAATAGCATAAGTAGCATGACAACCCCGATGGCAACACGTTGATGGATGATCATGGTGTGGCGCCGGTGACAAGAAGATCGTGTCGGTGCTTTGGTGATGGAGATAAAGAAGCACGTGATGATGGCCATATCATGTCACTTATGAATTGCATGTGATGTTAATCCTTTTATGCACCTTATTTTGCTTAGAACGACGGTAGCATTATGAGGTGATCTCTCACTAAAATTTCAAGACGAAATTGTGTTCTCCCCGACTGTGCACTGTTGCTACAGTTCGTCGTTTCGAGACACCACGTGATGATCGGGTGTGATAGACTCAACGTTCACATACAGCGGGTGCAAAACAGTTGCGCACGCGGAACACTCAGGTTAAGCTTGACGAGCCTAGCATGTGCAGACATGGCCTCGGAACACATGAGACCGAAAGGTCGATCATGAATCATATAGTTGATATGATTAGCATAGGGATGCTTACCACTGAAACTATACTCAACTCACGTGATGATCGGACTTGGGATAGTGTAAGTGGATCATGAACCACTCAAATGGCTAGAGAGATGTACTTTTTGAGTGGGAGTTTAGCATATAATTTGATTAAGTTGAACTCTAATTATCTTGAACATAGTCTAAGTCCACTTTGAATATATTTGTGTTGTAGATCATGGCTCACGCGACAGTCATCCTGAATTTTAATACGTTCCTAGAGAAAGCTAAGTTGAAAGATGATGGAAGCAACTTTGTAGACTGGGCTCGTAATCTTAAGCTAATCTTACAAGCTGGGAAGAAGGATTATGTCCTTAATGCTGCGCTAGGAGATGAACCACCCGCTACGGCTGATCAGGATGTTAAGAACGCTTGGTTAGCACGCAAGGAGGACTACTCAATAGTTCAATGTGCAGTCTTGTATGGCTTAGAACCGGGACTTCAACGTCGCTTTGAGCGTCATGGAGCATTTGAGATGTTCCAGGAGTTGGAGTTTATCTTTCAGAAGAACGCCCGGATCGAGAGGTATGAGACCTCCGATAAATTCTATGCTTGCAAGATGGAGGAAAACTCGTCTATCAGTGAACATGTGCTCAAAATGTCTGGGTACTCAAACCGTCTAGCTGAGCTGGGGATTCAACTCCCGCAAGAAGCTATCACTGACAGAATCCTTCAATCACTGCCGCCAAGCTATAAAGGCTTTGTGTTGAACTACAACATGCAAGGGATGAAAAAGTCTCCCGGCGAGTTGTTTGCGATGCTGAAAGTCGCAGAGTCTGAACTCCGTAAAGAGCATCAAGTGTTGATGGTGAGCAAGACCACTAGTTTCAAGAGAAACGGCAAAGGCAAGAAGGGCAATTCGAAGAAGAGCGGCAAGCCTGTTCCCAATCCGCCGAAGAAACCCAAGGCTGGACCTAAGCCTGAAACAGAGTGCTTCTATTGCAAGGGTATGGGTCACTGGAAGCGCAATTGCCCCAAGTATCTGGCAGATAAGAAGGCGGGCAAAGAAAAATCAGGTATATTTGATATACATGTTATTGATGTGTACTTAACCGGCTCTCGTAGTAGTGCCTGGGTATTCGATACCGGTTCTGTTGCTCACATTTGCAACTCGAAGCAGGAACTGCGGAATAGACGAAGGCTGGCGAAAGACGAAGTGACGATGCGCGTGGGAAATGGTTCCAAGGTTGATGCAATCGCCGTCGGCACAGTGTCACTTCAGCTACCATCGGGATTAGTGATGAACTTAAATCATTGTTATTTAGTGCCTGCGTTGAGCATGAACATTATATCTGGATCTTGTTTATTGCGAGACGGTTACTCTTTTAAGTCTGAGAATAATGGTTGTTCTATTTCTATGAGTAACATCTTTTATGGTCATGCACCGAATGTGAGAGGATTGTTCATATTGAATCTTGATAGCGATACGCATATACATAACATTGAGACCAAAAGAGTTAGAGTAAACAATGATAGCGCCATATTTTTGTGGCACTGCCGCTTGGGTCATATTGGTGTAAAGCGCATGAAGAGACTCCATGTTGATGGACTTTTGGAGTCACTTGACTTTGATTCACTTGACACGTGCGAACCATGCCTCATGGGCAAGATGACTAAAACTCCGTTCTCCGGAACAATGGAGCGTGCAAGTGACTTGTTGGAAATCATACATACCGATGTGTGTGGATCAATGAGCGTAGAGGCACGCGGCGGATATCGTTATTTTCTCACCTTCACTGACGATTTAAGTAGATATGGTTATGTCTACTTGATGAAGCACAAGTCTGAAACATTTGAAAAGTTCAAGCAATTTCAGAGTGAAGTGGAAAATCATCGTAACAAGAAGATCAAGTTCCTACGGTCTGATCATGGGGGTGAATATCTGAGTTTCGAGTTTGGTGCTCACTTAAGACAATGTGGAATTGTTTCGCAGTTAACACCGCCTGGAACACCACAGCGTAATGGTGTGTCCGAACGTCGTAATCGTACTTTGTTAGAGATGGTGCGATCTATGATGTCTCTTACTGATTTGCCGTTATCATTTTGGGGTTATGCATTAGAAACAGCTGCATTCACTTTAAATAGGGCACCATCAAAATCCATTGAGATGACACCATACGAACTGTGGTATGGCAAAAGGCCAAAGTTGTCGTTTCTTAAAGTTTGGGGATGTGATGCTTATGTCAAAAAGCTTCAGCCTGAAAAGCTGGAACCCAAAGCGGAAAAGTGCGTCTTCATAGGTTACCCAAAAGAGACAGTTGGGTACACCTTCTATCTCAAATCCGAGGGCAAAGTGTTTGTTGCTAAAAACGGAGCTTTTCTTGAGAAGGAGTTTCTCTCGAGAGAATTGAGTGGGAGGAAGATAGAACTTGACGAGGTTGTCGAACCTCTCATCCCTCTGGATGGTGGCACAGGGCAAGGGGAAACCTCTGTCGTTGCGACGCCGGTTGAGGAGGAAGTTAATGATGATGATCATGAAACTCCAGTTCAAGTTTCTGTTGAACCACGCAGGTCGACGAGATCACGCGCTGCTCCAGAGTGGTACGGTAATCCCGTCTTATCAATCATGTTGTTAGACAACAATGAACCTGCAAATTATGAAGAAGCAATGGTGGGCCCAGATTCCAACAAATGGCTAGAAGCCATGAAATCCGAGATAGGATCCATGTATGAGAACAAAGTGTGGACTTTGGAGATACTGCCTGAGGGCCGCAAGGCTATTCAGAACAAATGGATCTTTAAGAAGAAGACGGACGCTGACGGTAATGTGACCGTTTATAAAGCTCGACTTGTGGCAAAGGGTTTTTCACAAGTTCCAGGAGTTGACTACGATGAGACTTTCTCACCCGTAGCGATGCTTAAGTCCGTTAGAATCATGTTAGCAATAGCTGCATTTTTCGATTATGAAATCTGGCAGATGGATGTCAAAACGGCGTTCCTTAACGGTTTCCTTAAGGAAGAGTTGTATATGATGCAACCCGAAGGTTTTGTCGATCCTAAAAATGCTGACAAGGTGTGCAAGCTCCAGCGATCCATTTATGGACCGGTGCAAGCATCTCGGAGTTGGAACAAACGCTTTGATGAGGTGATCAAAGCATTTGGGTTTATACAAGTGGTTGGAGAATCTTGTATTTACAAGAAAGTGAGTGGGAGCTCTGTGGCGTTTCTAATATTATATGTGGATGACATATTACTGATTGGAAACAACGTAGAGCTTTTGGAGAGCATAAAAGGTTACTTGAATAAAAGTTTCTCTATGAAGGACCTAGGAGAAGCTGCTTACATTTTAGGCATTAAGATCTATAGGGATAGATCAAAACGCCTGATAGGACTTTCACAAAGCACATACCTTGATAAAGTTTTGAAGAGGTTCAAAATGGAACAGTCCAAGAAAGGGTTCTTGCCAGTTTTACAAGGTACGAGATTGAGTAAGACTCAGTGCCCAGCAACTGATGAAGATAGAGAGCATATGCGCTCCGTCCCCTATGCTTCAGCCATAGGTTCTATCATGTATGCGATGTTGTGCACTAGACCGGATGTTAGCCTGGCCATAAGTATGGCAGGTAGGTTCCAGAGTAATCCAGGAGTGGATCACTGGACAACGGTCAAGAATATCCTGAAGTACCTGAAAAGGACTAAGGAGATGTTTCTCGTGTATGGAGGTGACGAAGAGCTCGCCGTAAAAGGTTACGTCGATGCAAGCTTTGACACAGATCCGGAGGACTCTAAGTCGCAAACCGGATACGTATTTATTCTTAATGGGGGTGCAGTAAGCTGGTGCAGTTCCAAGCAAAGTGTCGTAGCAGATTCTACATGTGAAGCGGAGTACATGGCTGCCTCGGAGGCAGCTAAGGAGGGTGTCTGGATGAAGCAGTTCATGATGGATCTTGGAGTGGTGCCAAGTGCACTGGATCCAATAACCTTGTTCTGTGACAACACGGGTGCCATTGCCTTAGCAAAGGAACCACATTTTCACAAGAAGACCAGACACATCAAACGACGCTTCAACCTCATCCGCGACTACGTCGAGGAAGAGGACATAAATACATGCAAGGTGCACACGGATCTGAATGTAGCAGACCCGCTGACTACACCTCTTCCACGGCCAAAACATGATCGACACCAGAACTGTATGGGTGTTAGATTAATTACAATGTAATTCACATGGTGATGTGAGGGCTAGATTATTGACTCTAGTGCAAGTGGGAGACTGTTGGAATTATGCCCTAGAGGCAATAATAAATATAGTTATTATTATAATTCCTGTATCAAGATAATAGTTTATTATCCATGCTATAATTGTATTGAATGAAGACTCATTTACATGTGTGGATACATAGACAAAACACCGTCCCTAGCATGCCTCTAGTTGGCTAGCCAGTTGATCAATGATAGTCAGTGTCTTCTGATTATGAACAAGGTGTTGTTGCTTGATAACTGGATCACGTCATTGGGAGAATCACGTGATGGACTAGACCCAAACTAATAGACGTAGCATGTTGATCGTGTCATTTTGTTGCTACTGTTTTCTGCGTGTCAAGTATTTATTCCTATGACCATGAGATCATATAACTCACTGACACCGGAGGAATGCTTTGTGTGTATCAAACGTCGCAACGTAACTGGGTGACTATAAAGATGCTCTACAGGTATCTCCGAAGGTTTTAGTTGAGTTAGTATGGATCAAGACTGGGATTTGTCACTCCGTGTGACGGAGAGGTATCTCGGGGCCCACTCGGTAATACAACATCACACACAAGCCTTGCAAGCAATGTAACTTAGTGTAAGTTGCGGGATCTTGTATTACGGAACGAGTAAAGAGACTTGCCGGTAAACGAGATTGAAATAGGTATGCGGATACTGACGATCGAATCTCGGGCAAGTAACATACCGAAGGACAAAGGGAATGACATACGGGATTATACGAATCCTTGGCACTGAGGTTCAAACGATAAGATCTTCGTAGAATATGTAGGATCCAATATGGGCATCCAGGTCCCGCTGTTGGATATTGACCGAGGAGTCTCTCGGGTCATGTCTACATAGTTCTCGAACCCGCAGGGTCTGCACACTTAAGGTTCGACGTTGTTTTATGCGTATTTGAGTTATATGATTGGTTACCGAATGTTGTTCGGAGTCCCGAATGAGATCTCGGACGTCACGAGGGTTTCCGGAATGGCCCGGAAACAAAGATTGATATATAGGATGACCTCATTTGATTACCGGAAGGTTTTCGGAGTTACCGGGAATGTACCGGGAATGACGAATGGGTTCTGGGAGTTCACCGGGGGGGGGGGGGCAACCCACCCCGGGGAAGCCCATAGGCCTTGGGGGAGACACACCAGCCCTTAGTGGGCTGGTGGGACAGCCCACAAGTGCCCTATGCGCCAAGGAGAAGAAAATCAAGAGAGAAAAAAAAGGAGGAGGTGGGAAGGAAGGGGGACTCCCTCCCACCAAACCTAGTCCAACTCGGTTTGGGGGGGGGAGAGTCCTCCCCCTTGGCTCGGCCGACCCCCTTGAGGGTCCTTGGACCCCAAGGCAAGGCCCCCTCCCTCCCACCTATATATACGGAGGTTTTAGGGCTGATTTGAGACGACTTTTCCACGGCAGCCCGACCACATACCTCCACGGTTTTTCCTCTAGATCGCGTTTCTTCGGAGCTCGGGCGGAGCCCTGCTGAGACAAGGTCATCACCAACCTCCGGAGCGCCGTCACGCTGCCGGAGAACTCTTCTACCTCTCCGTCTCTCTTGCTGGATCAAGAAGGCCGAGATCATCGTCGAGCTGTACGTGTGCTGAACGCGGAGGTGCCGTCCGTTCGGTACTAGATCGTGGGACTGATCGCGGGATTGTTCGCGGGGCGGATCGAGGGACGTGAGGACGTTCCACTACATCAACCGCGTTCTCTAACGCTTCTGCTGTACGGTCTACAAGGGTACGTAGATCACTCATCCCCTCTCGTAGATAGACATCACCATGATAGGTCTTCGTGCGCGTAGGAAATTTTTTGTTTCCCATGCGACGTTCCCCAACAGGCGTATCCCGCCGACGAAGACTGCTACCCCGACGGAGCCTGCTGCTAGGTGGAGGCCGTTGAAGACCATGAGTAGTTTAGGAGGTTCCCACGCAAGAGGCCTCGCCTCATTCGATCGTTGTTTATTTTGTGCTAGCCTTCTCTAAGGCACCTCATGTTTCATGTGTGTACTCAGATATTTGTTGCTTTCGCTGACTCATGTGTTTATCGAGCTTCTGTATTATAGACCTCGAGGCCCGTGGCTTGTAATACGAAGCTTGTATGTTTTTATTTGTGTCTAGAGTTGTGTTGTGATATCTTCCCGTGGGTCCTTGAGCTTGGTCACACATTTGTGTGTATGATTAGCGTACGATCAAATCCAGGGTGTTACAAGTTGGTATCAGAGTCGACTGCCTGTAGATAGCCCCCTTTCCAACTTCTTGGCTAAAGTTGAGTCTCGTACTTGAAAATACTTACTAACTTTGATGTTGTGGCTTATGGGCCGACATCTCAATCGGGTGGTATTAGTATCTTTTAACCCTTTTATATACTCTGGGTTCTACTCTCTCTTCTCTTTCGGGTTAAAGATTTTTCTAACTCTAACTTTAGATTCTCATAAATATTTTCTCCCGGAGAGCCCCTCATTCCAGGTGATCGCTTGATTCGTCAGAACACTCCGAGGATACTCTCTTATGTTCTCTCGAGAATTTGTGCCCATCGCCTTTTGTGATTCCCTTCTTCCATCAATCCGTATGGATGACTGCATACAAAGGTTGTTCATGCTTACTCTTCCAATTTCTCTTGTTATTACAAGGTACATAGAGTTATCTTATCGGGGGTTTGTTCGTCCTCGGTTGTCGTGGGTTTCGTAAGTCCTTCGAATTACTATTTGATCTTCCAAAATCCTCAGTAGTGCATTGCTCTTGACCTTCCTCATCTGCGTGCATTATGGTTAATTCCATGTGTCTAGTAACCATCATTTGAATCATTTGTGATTGTCCTTTGGTCTTATTGATCCAACCTGTGTGTGAATGCACATAATAATCTGTTGATACCCATAAATTAGCTTCCTGACTCAGACATTTTCTAAACAGGAGCTGGTTCTCGACAAATCAACCTTGGTTGATTGCCCATCTAAGTCCATTCATCTTGCTTGTACTTGATCGGAGCATCTGAATGTGATACACCAACCTGGAAATCATGATTGCTTTGGTAATTAAGTATCAATATTTTTTAAATGTTCTATAATCCGATGCCTTGCATTCTGTCTCCCTCTGATTGAGTACCTATAGTCAAATGAGGTCCTTTGTGGACCGCCACACCCATTGTTGGGTTATTATCCGACAGCATCCTTTACATTCAAAAATCCTTGTGATATTCTTCCCCCGATATCTGATGTCATTGGTAAATTATGTCTTCTCCCTGTGATAAATTGTATCCTATGCTTTTGTCGGCCATGCTCTGTTGTCAAGCATGTGTTAATTACTCTTGAAGTTGTGGTATATGTTCATAAGATGTCCCGATGGGTTGAACCTATGCCTTCCTAAATCAAGGTGATCCCAAGATTTTTTTCACGAGTCTTACTCTTTTGGTGTCTTGCCAGATAATATTTCCAAGCTACAACCTGATCAAAGGCGAGGAGTAAATGGCAGGTGATGCATTGATGAAGTGGGAGTCGACCTTGAACTTTGTGTTCATGCCCATGTAAACGACGTTGATCCTATCATAGAAACTTCTTGTATCATTTATCATTCATTGTATGAGTTGATCTTGCATCTGTGATTCGGTAATTTCCAACCATGGTTCCGACCATGATTATTCTTCTTTGATCCCGTATGTATAAAAGTTAAAGTGTTTGTCTTCCATAGATCAATACATCAGTTTAACCTCTATTCTGATCTACCTCGACTATTATCCCTCATATCTCGAGAATATCACGGGGTTATATAAACTTCTTATGAGCTCTGATACGTCTCCAACGTATCTATAATTTTTTATGGTTCCATGCTATTATCTTGTCAAACTTTGGATGTTTTGTATGCCTTTTATATCTTTTTTGGGACTACCTTATTAACTCAGTGCCAAGTGCCAGTTCCTCTTTTTTCCGTGTTTTTGACCCTTTTCAGAGGAGGAGGATTTTAAACGGTGTCCAAACGGAATAAAACTTTTGAAAAGATTTTTTCCGGAACAGAAGATACGCACGGGACGTGAGAACCAAGGCAGGAGCCACCAGGGGACCCCACAAGCCCCCTAGGCGCGACCAGGGGGGCCCGTGCCTAGCAGGCTTGTGGGCCCCTGTGGCTCGTCTGCCCTACCTCTTCCGCCTATAAATTCCTGAAAATTCCAAAACTGCGTGAGAGATCCACAAAAATACTTTTCCGCCGCCGCAAGCTTCTGTCTCCGCAAGATCCCATCTGGGGCACGTTCTGGTGCCCTGCTGGAGGGGGGTTCGAATACAAATGGCTTCTTCATCAACACCATGACCTCTCCGATGATGTGTGAGTAGTTCACCATAGACCTTCGGGTCCATGGCTAGTAGCTAGATGGCTTCTTCTCTCTCTTGGATCTTCAATACGAAGTTCTCCATGATCTTCATGGAGATCTATCCGATGTAATCTTATTTTGCGGTGTGTTTCTCGAGATTCGATGAATTGTGGATTTATGATCAGATTATCTATGAATCTTATTTGAGTTTCTTCTGATCTCTTATATGCATGATTTTGTATCCTTGTAATTCTCTTCGAGTTGTGGGTTTTGTTTGGCCAACTTGATCTATGATTCTTGCAATGGAAGAAGTGCTTGGTTTTGGGTTCATACCGTGCGGTGACCTCACCCACTGACAGAAGGGGTAGCGAGGCACACATTGTGTTGTTGCCATCAAGGGTAAAAAGATGGGGTTTACATCATTGGTTTGAGTTTATCCCTCTACATCATGTCATCTTGCTTAAGGCGTTACTCTGTTCGTCATGAACTCAATACACTAGATGCATGCTGGATAGCGGACGATGTGTGGAGTAATAGTAGTAGATGCAGAAAATATCGGTCTACTTGTCTCGGACGTGATGCCTATATGTATGATCATTGCCTTAGATATCGTCATGACTTTGCGCGGTTCTATCAATTGCTCGACAATAATTTGTTCACCCACCGTATTATTTGCTATTTTGAGAGAAGCCTCTAGTGAACACTATGGCCCCCGGGTCTACTTCACATCATATTTTCAGCCTTACACTTTTGCTTCGTTGCACTTTCCGCCTTCAGATCTCACTTGCAATCAATCTTGAAGGGATTGACAACCCCTTTATAGCGTTGGGTGCAAGCTCGTTTGTGTTTGCGCAAGTACTTTGGACACTTGGCTCGATTCTCCTACTGGATTGATACCTTGGTTCTCAAACTGAGGGAAATACTTACTGCTTCTGTGTTGCATCACCCTTTCCTCTTCAAGGGAAAAACCAAGGCAAGCTCAAGAGGCAGCAGAAGGATTTCTGGCGCCGTTGCCGGGGAGGATCAAGTCAAGAACTCATCCAAGTAAGTGTCGCAAACTCATCTCTTGAATTTACTTTTTTGCCTCTCGTTTTCCTCTTCCCCACTTCTGAAAAACAGAAAATTACAAAAATATTTGCCTTTTTCGTTTGCCTTTTTCGTTCGCCCTTTTCTCTCGCTTGCTTCCTGTTCGGTTGTGTGCTTGTTTGCTTGCTGAAGTCACCATGACTGAAAACAGCAAACTTTGTGACTTCTCGAATACTAATAATAATTATTTTATTAGTACTCCAATTGCTCCCGCCACTAGTGCATAATCATACGAAATCAATGCTGCCTTGCTGAATCTTGTTATGAAAGAGCAATTCTCTGGCCTTCCTAGCGAAGATGACGCATCCCATCTTAGTACATTCATTGAGCTTTGTGATATGCAAAAGAATAAATATGTGGATAATGATGTGATTAAATTGAAGCTTTTTCCGTTCTCGTTGCGAGATCGAGCAAAAACTTGGTTTTCGTCTTTGCCCAAAAATAGTATTGATTCTTGGAACAAGTGCAAAGATGCTTATATATCCAAGTATTTTCCGCCGGCTAAGATTATCTCTCTCTGTAATGATATCATGAATTTTAAGCAACTTGATCATGAACATGTTGCACAATCTTGGGAGAGAATGAAATTGATGATTAGAAATTGTCCCGCTCATGGTTTGAGTCTTTGGATGATTATACAAATCTTGTACGCTGGTTTGAATTTCGCTTCTAGAAATATCTTGGACTCCGCCTCAGGTGGAACGTTCATGGAAATCACATTAGGAGAAGCCACAAAACTCCTAGACAATATCATGACAAACTACTCTCAGTGGCACACTGAAAGGTCACCTACTAGTAAGAAGGTAGACACTATAGAAGAAATTAACTCAATGAGTGCCCTTTAGATCCTAATGACATGCCCTTGTCTTCCTTGATTGAGAGTAGTAATGCGAGCTTGGACGTTAATTTTGTTGGTAGGAATAATTTTGGCAACAACAATGCTTTTAGAGGAAACTATGTTCCTAGGCCTTTTCCTAGTAACCCCTCTAATAACTTTGGCAACTCCTACAACAATACTCATGGAAATTACAATAGATTACCCTCTGATCTAGAGAGTAATATCAAAGAGTTTATCAACTCGCAAAAGATTTTCAATGCGTCCATAGAGGAAAAACTACTCAAAATTGACGATTTGGCTAGGAGCGTTGATAGAATGTCTAGTGATATTGATGATTTGAAAGTTAGATGTGCTCCTCCCAAGATCAATATGGATGAAACTTTGAAAGCTATGCGTGTTTCCATGAGTGAGAGCAAAGAAAGAACCGCCCAAATTCGTGCTAGACATGAATGGATTAAAAGGGCGTGTTCTCGTGATAAGAATCACGAAGATCTTAAAGTGCTTGGTGTGACTCCCATTGAATCTTTGTTTTCTAGTGTCAAACCTACTGATGATGGGGCTGTATATGAATCCACTTTGGTTGAAAAACGCCCCAATGATTCGGAGTCCATCTATCTTGATGCTAAAAGCATTGAAAGTGGAGCAGAAGATATCAAAACTTTGAGTAGTAATGAAACTACTACTTTGGATTTCAAGGAATTCAATTATGATAGTTGCTTCTTGATTGAATGCATTTCCTTGATGCAATCCATGCTAAACTCTCCACACGCTTATAGTCAAAACAAGGCCTTTACGATCATATCGTCGATGCTATGATAAAATCTCTTGAAGAGAAACTTGAGTTGGAAGTTTCTGTCCCTAGAAAGCTTCATGATGAGTGGGAACCTACTATCAAAATCAAAATCAAAAACTATGAATGCAATGCTTTGTGTGATTTGGGTGCTAGTGTTTCCGCGATTCCAAAGTCTTTATGTGATGTTCTAGGCGTTAATGAGATTGAGGAGTGTTCTCTTAATTTGCATCTTGCGGATTCTACTGTCAAGAAACCCATGGGAAGGATCAATGATGTTTTTATTATTGCAAATAGGAACTATGTACCCATGGATTTCATTGTGCTTGATATTGATTGCAATCCTACATGCCCTATCATTCTTGGTAGACCTTTCCTAAGGACTATTGGTGCTATCATCGATATGAAGGAAGGGAATATTAGATTTCAATTTCCTTTAAAGAAGGGCATGTATCATTTTCCTAGAAAGAAAATAAGATTTCCTTATGAATCCATGATGAGGGCTACTTATGGTTTGAGCACCAAAGACGACGATACATGATTCCATCACCTTATGCCTAGCTAAGGGCGTTAAACAATAGCGCTTGTTGGGAGGCAACCCAATGAATTTATCTTTTTCTTTCTGTTTTGTTGCGTCCACACCATCATAATTCTGTTATGATTGTGTCTTTTGTATTTATTTTTGTGTTTGAGTCAAGCAAAACCTTTATGACTAGTTTTGGTGATGGTTGTTTGATCCTGCTGGAAAAAGACAGAAACTTTTCGCTCACGAAATTATTTTTCATTTTTATCCATAAAGATATTTTGAGTTGATTCTTTTTTGCTTCTGGTTTATATGCCTTTTTCCTAGACTGTAGTAATTTATTAGAATTTTTGAGATACCAGAAGTATACAAAGTATACAGATTGCTGCAGACTGGTCTGTTTTTTACAGATTCAGTTTTTGTTGAGTTGGTTGCTTGTTTTGATGAAACTATGGATAGTATCGGGGGGGGGGGGGGGGGGTACTAGCCATGGAAAAGTGAGAATACAGTAATTTAACACCAATATAAATAGAAATCAAGATTGCTACAATACCTAAAGAGGTGGTAATTTTTTTTCTTGTGCTAATGATATCACGAGTTTCTGTTTAAGTTTTGTGTTGTGAAGTTTTCAAGTTTTGGATGATGTTCTCATGGACAATGGGATAAAGAGTGGAAAGAGCTCAAGCTTGGGGATTCCCAAGGCATCCCAAGCCAAATTCAAGGACACCAAAAAGCCTAAGCTTGGGGATGCCCCGGGAAGGCATCCCCTCTTTCGTCTTCAATCCATCGGTAACATTACTTGGAGCTATATTTTTATTCACCACATGATATGTGTATTCCTTGGAGCGTCTTGTATCGTAGGAGTCTTTTATATTTGCTGTGTCACAATCATCCTTGCTGCACACCTTTTTAGAGAGAAATGCACTCATCGTGAATTTGCTAGAATGCTCATTGTGCTTCACATATATCTTTTGAGCTAGACCATTTTGCTCTATGTGCTTCACTTAGATCTTTTAGAGCATGGCGGTGCGTAACTTGGTAGTTGGCTTGTGCTATGAAAGTAGTCCCAAAGGTGATAGGTACCCAAAGAGGATACAATAAAACCTCCATCTTCATGTGCATTGAGTAGAAAGAGAAGTTTTGATTCCTCTCAATTAGTTCTGAGACGTGGATTTGGTATTATTTGGAGTTATGTTAGTAGGGTGTTGTGAATCTAGAAATACTTGTGTAGAAGTTAGTGATTCCCGTAACATGCACGTATGGTGAACCGCTATGTTAGGAAGTCGGAGCATAATTGATCTATTGATTGTCATCCGTTGTGTTGCGGTCGAGATCGCGCGATGGTTTACACCTACCAACCCTTCCCCTAGGAGTATGCATTTAGCACTTTGTTTCGATTACTAATAAAAACTTTCGCAATAAGTATGTGAGTTCTTCATGACTAATGTGAGTCCATGGTATAGATGCACTTTCACCTTCCACCATTGCTAGCCTCTATAGTACCGCGCAATTTTCGCCGGTGCACAAACCCACCATATGCCTTCCTCAAAACAGCCACCATACCTACCTACTATGGCATTTTCATAGCCATTCCGAGATATATTGTCATGCAACTCCCACCGTTCCATCTCATGACTTGTGCCATCACTCTCATATTGCCATTGCATGATCGTAAGATAGCTAGCGAGATGTTTCAACATCATACGCCAAGCTAGATCATTGCACATCCCGGTACACTGCCGGAGGCATTTCCTATAGAGTCATCATCGTTCTAAGCTTTGAGCTGTGAGTAAATAAAAGTGTGATGATCATCATTATTAGAGCACTGTCCTATGTGAGGAAATAAAAAAAGAGGCCAAAGTTTCCCACAATAAAAAAAAGAGAAAATAAAAAAAAGAGGCCAAAGAGCCCAAACAAAAAAAGAGAGGAAAAGAGGGAAGGGACAATGCTACTATCTTTTCCACACGTGTGCTTCATAATAGCACCATGTTCTTCATGATTGAGAGCCTCTCGTTTTGTCACCGCCATATACTAGTGGTAATCTTTATTATATAACTTGGCTTGTATATTCCAATGATGGGCTTCCTCAAAATTTCCCTAGGTCTTCGTGAGCAAGCAAGTTGGATGCACACCCACTTGTTCTCCTTTTGAGCTTTCACATACTTATAGCTCTAGTGCATCCTTTGTATGGCAATCCCTACTCATTCACATTGATATCTATTAATGGGCATCTCCATAGCCCTTTAATACGCCGAGTCAATGTGACCATCTCCTCCTTTTTGTCTCACAACCACCACCACACTCTATTCCACCATAGTGCTATATTCATGGCTCACGCTCATGTATTGCGTGAGAGTTGAAAATGGTTTGAGAAAGTAAGAGTGCGAAAACAATTACTTGGCCAATTCCGGGGTTGTGCATGATTTAAATTAGTTGTGTGGGGATGATGGAGCATAGCCAGACTATATGATTTTGTAAGGATAGCTTTCTTTGGCCTTGTTATTTCAAAAGTTCATGATTACCTTGCTAGTTTGTTTGAAGTATTATTGTTTTCATGTCAATAGCAAACTATTGTTTTGAATCTTATGGATCTGAACATTCATGTCGCATGAAATAAGTTACAAAGGACAACTATGCTAGGTAGCATTCCACATCAAAAATTCAGTCTGTATCACTTCCCTACTCGAGGACGAGTAGGAGTTAAGCTTGGGGATGCTTGATATGTCTCCAACGTATCTATAATTTTTGATGGTTCCATGCTATTATCTTGTCAAACTTTGGATCTTTTGTATGCCTTTTATATATTTTTTGGGACTAACTTATTAACTCAGTGCTAAGTGCCAGTTCCTGTTTTTTCCGTGTTTCTGACCCTTTTCAGAGGAGGATTTTAAACGGTGTCCAATAGGAATAAAACTTCCGAAATGATTTTTTCTGGAACAGAAGATACACACGGGATGTGAGAACCAAGGCAGGGGCCACCAGGGGACCCCACAAGCCCCCTAGGCGCGGCCAGGGGGGCCCGCACCTAGCAGGCTTGTGGGCTCCCTATGGCTCGTCTGCCCTACCTCTTCCACCTATAAATTCCTGAAAATTCCAAAACTGCGCGAGAGATCCACGAAAATACTTTTCCGCCGCCGCAAACTTCTGTCTCCACAAGATCCCATCTGGGGCACGTTCTGGTGCCCTGCCGGAGGGGGGATTCGGATACGGAGGGCTTCTTCATCAACACCATGACCTCTCCGATGATGCGTGAGTAGTTCACCATAGACCTTCGGGTCCATAGCTAGTAGCTAGATGACTTCTTCTCTCTCTTGGATCTTCAATACAAAGTTCTCCATGATCTTCATGGAGATCTATCCGATGTAATCTTCTTTGGCGATGTGTTTGTCGAGATCCGATGAATTGTGGATTTATGATCAGATTATCTATGAATCTTATTTGAGTTTCTTCTGATCTCTTATATGCATGATTTCATATCCTTGTAATTTTCTTTGAGTTGTGGGTTTTGTTTGGCCAACTTGATCTATGATTCTTGCAATGGGAGAAGTGCTTGGTTTTGGGTTCATACCGTGCGGTGACCTCACCCAGTGACAGAAGGGGTAGCGAGGCACGCATCGTGTTGTTGCCATCAAGGGTAAAAAGATGGGTTTACATCATTGGTTTGAGTTTATCCCTCTACATCATGTCATCTTGATTAAGGCGTTACTCTGTTCGTCATGAACTCAATACACTAGATGCATGCTGGATAGCGGTCGATGTGTGGAGTAATAGTAGTAGATGCAGAAAGTATCGGTCTACTTGTCTCGGACGTGATGCCTATATGTATGATCATTGCCTTAGATATCGTCATGACTTTGCACGGTTCTATCAATTGCTTGACAGTAATTTGTTCACCCACCATATTATTTGCTATTTTGAGAGAAGCCTCTAGTGAACACTATGGCTCCCGGGTCTACTTCACATCATATTTTCAGCCTGACACTTTTGCTTCGTTGCACTTTCCGCCTTCAGATCTCATTTTGCAATCAATCTTGAAGCGATTGACAACCCCTTTATAGCGTTGGGTGCTAGCTCGTTTGTGTTTGTGCAGGTACTCTGGACACTTGGCTCGATTCTCCTACTGGATTGATACCTTGGTTCTCAAACTGAGGGAAATACTTACTGCTCCTGTGCTGCATCACCCTTTCCTCTTCAAGGGAAAAACCAACACAAGCTCAAGAGGCAGCAAGCTCCTCATCAACTATGATATTTTACTGATTCCAGTTTTCCATGTGTTTTGAGTTGTTGGACACTCAAAGACACATGTACTAAATCGAGTACACATTGCGACTCAAGAGCTCTTAGTAATCTTATTTGCTTGCAAGTTTGTACTTGATCTTGTCATTCCAAGGTGTTAAGCTACATCATCATCGTCATGCTAAAACTTGACCATGCTATGCATGTCTTCCATCCCTCGAACACATTTCCAAATGTGGGTAAGCTTACATCAAGCTTTCAACATCATGTTTGTTGTCTTGAAAGGCAATTTGGATTCTGAGCTTTCAATCTTATATGTTGTTCCGACAACCTTTAGCTTCATCATTCCCTTGCTTCACGTCGTTGCTGAACGATTACATATTCATGAAACTTCTTGAAAAATGTGTCGTGATCAATCATTAGCATCCTGAGCTCTTCCAGGATGTTAATCGAGTTCATGGTGATAAATACCATCCTTTTCCCCTCGATGATGTGTGTTATCATCGACAATCTTATTGCTTTCCCTACAACACAAACTTGATCGCATTTTGTGTTGTCCCTTGAGTTCCTTGCTATACAACTTATGTTAATTTCTACCTTGGAGTATTACCATCTTTTATGTCAAGAGCGTTGTAAGGATTGTTGCGCCTCTTAAAGAATTCTTGATATAGTGATACTTCTCGCCATCACCATACTTTCTTGGTCCCCGTGTTGTTTCTAACTGGAATACTGACAAGTGAACTCTGATGTATGATTCCAATACTTCTAGCAGCCATATTGCTTCAGAGTTAATAACTAATTGTTTCATTCTTAGCGTGTTGATTGTTGACTCACATTTTAGAATTGGTCATGCTACTCGGTCTGTATTTCTAAGTGCACCCTTCAATCGATGTTTAATTATTAATGTTTCCTCGAGCATACGTCATTATACCATTTTATCTGTAAACTGGTGTCCCCTTGTCCTTATAATTCTGGAAATTCATCCCCATCGAAATCTTGAGGGATTGTTGCTGAGCCCATCGGCCACACCCTCAACTTCTCCATGGTTCGTGATGAAGTTTTTGAAAGCACTATCTTTGTGCCTAGCTCATGAAGAATATGTTTGATAGAAGAAATGTTTTCCCAAAATTCACGTGCATTCTTGCCTCCGTGAATATGTGAAAGTTTTGTTTTGCTTCCCCAAGGATCATCCCAATTCATTCACGCATGTGCGAAGTGTTATATGTTTTGGAGATTTGCTATCTTCACTTCATATAATTTCTCTTAGCACCCCAAGCCACTGACTGATTTGATCAAGGAAATTAAGTTCTATCATAAGAGCTAATCGAGGCTTACACAAGGGCCTTGATATCCTTGATGATGGTTCTTGATACGTCCATTTTGCATCATGCTTTCATGTTGATATTTATTGCTTTTTGGGCTGTTATATTCCTTTGTGGTACCATATTTATGCATTTTCTCTCTTATTTTGCAAGGTTTATTTGAAGAGGGAGAATTCAGGCAGCTGGAATTCTGGACTGGAAAAGGAGCAAATCTTAGTCCACTATTCTGCACATCTCCAAATGCCCTGAAAATTTACGTGGAATTTTTTGGGATTATATAAAAAATAGTAGGCTAAAGAAGTACTAGAGGGGGGGCTACCAGGGCGCCACAAGCCCTGCCACCGCCACCCCCTGGTGGCGGCTAGCAAGCTTGTGGGCTCCCTGACGGCCCACTGGCCCCCCTCTTTTGCTATATGAAGGGTTTCGTTCCAGAAAAAAAATCAATCGGGAGCTTTTTCGTGGTTTCACCGCCGCCACGAGGCGGAACTTGAGCAGATCCAATCTAGAGCTCCGACAGGACGATCCTGTCGGGGAAACTTCCCTCCCGGAGGGGGAAATCGTCGCCATCATCATCACCAACACTCCTCTCGTCGGAGGGGAGGCATCTTCATCAACATCTTCATCAGCACCATCTCCTCTCCAATACCTAGTTCATCTCTTGTAACCAATCTCCATCTCACGACTCCGGTTGGTACTTGTAAGGTTACTAGTAGTGTTGATTACTCTTTGTAGTTGATGCTAGTTGGATTACTTGGTGGAAGAGTTTATGTTCAGATCCTTGATGCTATTCATTACACCTCTGATCATGATTATGATTATGCTTTGTGAGTAGTTACTTTTGTTCCTGAGGACATGGGATAAGTCATGCTGATAATAGTCATGTGAATTTGATATTCGTTCGGTATTTTGATATGATGTATGTTGTCTTTTCCTCTAGTGGTGTTATGTGAACGTCGACTACATAACACTTTACCATATTTGGGCCTAGAGGAAGGCATTAGGGAGTAGTAAGTAGATGATGGGTTGCTGGAGTGACAGAAGCTTAAACCCCAGTCCATGCGTTGCTTCGTAAGGGGCTGATTTGGATCCACTAGTTTAATGCTATGGGTAGACGTTGTCTTAATTATTATTTCATAGTTGCGGATGCTTGCGAGAGGGGTTAATCATAAGTGGGATGCTTGTCCAAGTAAGGGTAGTACCTAAGCGTCGGTCCACCCACATATCAAACTATCAAAGTAACGAACGCGAATCATATGAAGATGATGAAACTGGCATGACAGAAATTCCCGTGTGTCCTCGGGAGCGTTTTTCCTCCTATAAGACTTTGTTCAGGCTTGTCCCTTGCTACAAAAGAGATTGGGACACTTGCTGCACCATTGCTACTACTTGTTACTTTTCGCTTGCTACGTTTCACCTCACTACACCATCACTTGTTACCGCTACTTTCAGTGCTTGCAGTTATTACCTTGTTGAAAACTGTTTACCAGAGCCTTCTACTCCTCGTTGGGTTCGACACTCTTACTTATCGAAAGGACTACGATTGATCCCCTATACTGGTGGGTCATCAAGACTCTTTTCTAGCGCCGTTGCCGGGGAGTGAAGCGCCTTTGGTAAGTTGAAATTGGTAAGGAAACATCTATATACTGTGCTGAAATTTATTGTCACTTGTCACTATGGAAACTGTTCCTTTGAGGAGTTTATTTGGGGTATCTTCACCACGAACGGAAGCACGAGGAGTTGTTCCTCAACCTGAGGTACCTACTAAAAATATCTTTTATGAAATTCCTTCGGGTATGCTTGAGAAACAGCTGGCTAATCCTTTTACAAGAGATGGATCTTCACATCCAGACTTGCATCTGATCTATGTAGATGAAGTTTGTGGTTTATTTAAGCTTGCAGGTTTGTCCGAGGATGAGGTAAAGAACAAAGTCTTTCCTTTATCTTTGAAGGATAAGGCGTTGACATGGTATAGGCTATGTGATGATACTGGATCATGGGACTACAATCGGTTGAAGTTGGAATTTCATCAAAAGTTTTATCCTATGCATTTAGTACATCGTGATCGGAACTTTATTTATAACTTTTGGCCTCGTGACAGGGAAATCATAGCTCAAGCTTGGGGGAGTCTTAAATCAATGCTATATTCATGCCCCAATCATGAGCTCTCGAGAGAAATTATCACTCAAAACTTTTATGCTCGGCTTTCTCATGAAGATCGTACCATGCTTGACACTTCTTGTACCGGTTCTTCTATGAAGAAGGATATTGACCACAAGTGGAATTTATTGGAGAGAATCAAACGTAACTCTGAAGATTGGGAGCTGGAGGAAGGTAAGGAGTCAGGTATGGATTTCCAATTTGATTGTGTTAAATCTTTTGTTGAGACAAACACTTCTAGAGATTTTAGCGCTAAGTATGGACTTAACTCTGAGATAGTAGCTTCTCTATGTGAATCTTTTGCTGCTCATGTTGATCTTCCCAAAGAGAAGTGTTTTAAGTATTATCCTCCCGTAGAAATCAACATAGTCAAAACCAATCTAGTTGAGGAGAAAGTCATTGCTTTTAGTGATCCTGTTGTTCCTTGTGCCTACACTGAGAAACCACCATACCCTGCTAGGATAAAGGATTATTCTAAAGCTCCAACCGTGATACGTAGGGGTTACATTAGACCACTTGCACCCCCTGAGGAGATTAGAGTTGAACCTAGTGTTGCTATTATCAAAGATCTCTTAGCCGAAGACGTAGATGATCATGTTATCAAATTCTATGAGGACTCCGCTAGAATTGCTAAACCTCACGCGAAAGACAAATACGGACCTGTAGTTGGCCTGCCCGTTGTTTCTGTCAAGATAGGAGATCACTGTTACCATGGTTTATGTGATGTGGGAGCTAGTGTTAGTGCAATACCCCGTTCCCTATATGATGAAATCAAAGATGAGATTGCACCTGCTGAGCGAGAACCCATTGATGTCACTATTACGCTAGCTAATAGAGACACTATCTGCCCTCTGGGAATTGTGAGAGACGTAGAAGTCCTGTGTGGTAAGACGAAGTGTCCTACTGATTTCCTCGTCCTTGGTACTGCACAAGATAGCTTTTGTCCCATCATATTTGGTAGTCCCTTTCTCAACACTGTCAATGCTCACATTGATTGCATTAAGCAGACCGTCACTGTTAGTTTCGAGGGTGTGTCTCATGAATTTAACTTCTCCAAGTTTGGAAGACAACCCATGAAAAAGAGTCGTCTAGTAGGGATGAAATCATTGCTCTTGCCTCTATTTCCGTACCTGCTACGGATCCTTTAGAGCAATATTTGCTTGAGCATGAAAATGATATGCATATGGAGGAAAGAGATGAGATAGATAAAATTGTCTTAGAACAATATCCTATTCTCAAGAATAATCTGTCTGTTGAACTGCTTGGGGATCCTCCCCCACCAAAGGGTGATCCTGTGTTCGAGCTTAAACAGTTGCCTGATACTCTTAAGTATGCCTATCTTGATGAGAAGGAGATATATCATGTTATTATTAGTGCTCTCCTCTTAAAGCACGAAGAGAATAAGTTACTAAAAACTCTGAGGAAGCACCGTGCTGCTATTGGATATACTCTTGATGATCTTAAGGGTATTAGTCCCACTCTATGTCAGCACAAGATTAAAACCGATCCTGATTCTAAACCAGTTGCTGATCATCACAGGAGATTAAATCCTAAGATGAAAGAGGTTGTTAGAAAAGAAATATTAAAGCTTCTGGAAGCAGGAATCATTTATCCTGTTGCTCATAGTGATTGGGTAAGTCCAGTACATTGCGTACCTAAGAAGGGAGGTACCACCGTCGTTCCTAATGATAAGGATGAACTAATCCCACAAAGGATTATTATTGGCTATAGGATGGTGATAGACTTCCGGAAACTGAACAAGGCGACCAGGAAAGATCATTACCCTTTGCCGTTTATCGACCAAATGCTAGAAAGGCTATCAAAACACACACACTTCTGCTTTCTAGACGGTTATTCAGGTCTCTCGCAAATACCTGTTGCACAATCTGATCAGGAGAAAACCACTTTCACCTGCCCCTTCGGTACCTTTGCTTATAGACGTATGCCTTTTGGCTTATGCAATGCACCTGCCACCTTTCAAAGATGTATGATGGCTATACTGTCTGACTTTTGTGAAAAGATTGTCGAGGTTTTCATGGATGACTTCTCCGTTTACGGGTCTTCCTTTGATGATTGCCTGAGCAACCTTGATCGAGTCTTACAGAGATGCGAAGATACCAACCTCGTCTTGAATTGGGAGAAGTGCCACGTTATGGTTAACGAAGATGTCGTTTTAGGACACAAAATTTCTAAAAGAGGCATTGAAGTTGATAAGGCTAAGGTTGATGCAATTGAGAAAATGCCTTGCCCCACAGATATCAGAGGTATACAAAGTTTCCTAGGTCATGCTGGTTTCTATAGAAGGTTCATTAAAGACTTCTCTAAGATTTCTAGGCCTCTTACCAACCTCTTGCAGAAGGATGTTCCTTTTGTTTTTGATGAGGATTGTGAGGAAGCTTTCGAAATACTTAAGAAGGCTTTGATAACCGCACCTATTGTTCAACCACCTGACTGGAACTTGCCCTTTGAAATCATGTGCGACGCTAGTGATTATGCCGTTGGTGCTGTTCTAGGACAAAGAGCTGACAAGAAGTTGAATGTCATTCACTACGCTAGTAAGACTCTAGATAGTGCCCAAAGAAACTATGCCACTACGAAAAAGGAGTTTTTAGCAGTCGTGTTTGCATGTGAGTTCAGATCTTATATAGTTGACTCCAGAGTCACTATTCACTCTGATTATCCTGCTATTAAGTACTTTATGGAGAAAAAGGACGCTAAGCCTAGACTGATCAGATGGGTTGTCCTGCTACAAGAATTTGATTTGCGTGTCGTTGACCGAAAGGGTGCTGATAACCCTGTAGCAGATAACTTGTCTAGGCTAGAGAATGTCCTTGATGAGCCGTGACCTATTGATGAGAACTTTCCTCATGAGCAACTAAATGTCATCTGCACTTCACATAGTGCACCGTGGTTTGCTGATTACGCAAACTATATCGTAGCAAATACATACCACCCAACTTAACCTATCAGCAAAAGAAGAAATTCTTCTTTGATTTGAGACACTACTTTTGGGATGATCCTCACCTTTATAAGGAAGGAGTATATGGTGTTATTAGACGTTGTGTGCCTGAACATGAATAGGGACAGATCCTGCAGAAGTGTCATTCCGAGGCCTACGGAGGACACCATGCTGGAGACAGAACTGCTCATAAGGTATTGCAATCAGGTTTCTATTGGCCCACTCTCTTCAAGGATGCGTGTAAGTTTGTCTTGTCAAGTGACGAATGCCAAAGAATAGGGAACATTAGCAAACGTCGGGAAATGCCTATGAACTATTCACTAGTCATTGAACCATTTGATATCTGGGGCTTTGATTATATGGAACCCTTCCCGAGTTCCAATGGGTACACTCACATCTTAGTTGCTGTGGATTACGTCACTAAGTGGGTAGAAGCTATCCCCACTAAAAATGCTGATCACCACACCTCTATTAAGGTGCTTAAAGAAGTCATTTTCCCAAGATTTGGAGTCCCTAGATATTTGATGACTGATGGCGGTTCACACTTCATTCATGGTGTTTTCTGCAAGATGCTCGCTAAGTATGATGTCAACCATAGAGTTGCATCTCCTTATCATCCTCAGTCTCGTGGTCAAGTGGAGTTGAGTAATAGGGAGATCAAATTGATCCTACAAAAGACCGTCAATAGATCTCGAAAGAATTGGTCAGGCAAACTTGACGATGCACTATGGGCTTATAGGACTGGTTATAAGAATCCCATGGGAATGTCACCGTATAAAATGGTTTATGGTAAGGCCTGTCATTTACCTCTTGAGCTGGAACACAAAGCTTATTGGGCAATCAAAGAGGTCAATTTTGATTTCAAACTTGCCGGTGAGAAGCGGTTGTTTGATATCAGCTCGTTAGATGAATGGAGAGCCCAGTCATATGAGAATGCCAAGTTGTTCAAGGAAAATGTTAAGAGATGGCACGATAAACAAATACAGAAATGAGAGTTCAATGTAGGTGATTATGTCTTGCTATACAATTCTCGTTTAAGATTCTTCGCAGGCAAGCTTCTCTCCAAATGGGAAGGTCCTTATGTTATCGAGGAAGTATATCGTTCCGGTGCCATCAAAATCAATAACCCGGAAGGAAATTTTCCTAGAGTGGTAAATGGGCAAAGAATCAAGCATTACATCTCCGGCACTCCCATAAATGTTGAGACCAATATCATCAATGTCATAACTCCAGAGGAGTACATAAGGGATGTTTATCAGCTTGTTTCAGACCCTGAAAACGAAGAGGTATCTGTTTCGGTAAGAAATTGGACTCCGATGCTTTTCCAATAGGAAATTTCCTCCGTTTTGGAATTTTTGGAAAATTAGAAAAATAGAAAGCAGTCCAGAGAGCGCATGAGGCGGCCACAAGCTTGGAAGCCGCCACCTACCCCCCTGGTGGTGGATGGAGGGCTTGAGGGCACCTCGTGTGCCTCCCGGACTCCATTTTCTTGTGGAGCACTCTTTCTGGTCCAGAAAAAATCAATATATATTTGCCCGAAGGTTTTGATCTCCGTATCGCGTAGTTTTCCTCTGTTTTTGTTTCGAGCCTGTTTCTGTGGCAGATCTAGATCATCATGACTTCCTCAAATACTCCTAAGGACAAGATCTTCGAGAAGGTCATCAATCCCTACCTCACAGAAGTGCTGAAACACCCTCAATCTATCAAGATGAGCGAGGGGATGTTGCATATCCGTGATGTTGAGGGGCCTAAGAAGACCGGAAGCGTGGAGACGAGGCTCGAAGCAATGGAGCAACAAGTCTTCAAGTGTCAAGGGATGGTGGAGCGTGGACTCAACGCCAACCACATGATGATCACGGAGTTCACTAGCAATCACAAGATGGATGCCATTGACATTGGGAAACACCTCTCCAGGCTCTATGACAGGGTTGACCAACTTCAGGGCCAGATCTATGACCTGCAGAACCAAAACTGTGAGTATTAGTACAGATTTAAATCAATAAGGTTGGCTGTAGATTTGAGGATTCCGGCGACTCGTTCATCCTGCCATGATGGAGCACCTATGCCTTGGAAGACGGAGGATCAGACTACTTCAACAACTCCACCACCATCACCACCAAAGGGAGACAACTAAGCATTGGTATGGGCAATCCCCTTGGCTTCTGCCAAGCTTGGGGGAGTTGCCCTGGTATCTTATCACCTTTATATCTTTTGCTTTTACCTTTGTTTTAGTTCTTTCCTTTTCAGTTTTTATTTCTTCTCTTAGAGGAATAAGTCTTTAGTGTTTAGTTTGAGTCTTTTGCTTTTGTCTCTCCCCCGATGTATTCGAGCTTACGAGCTATATAATAAAGAATATCTTAGTCAAGGGCTTTGCTTTGTGCCATAATCAAAAGTATGAAAAGAACGATAGCATGAAAGATCATGAGATGATCTTATGGGAAGTGATAACTTCACATATGACACGTATGATGATTGAAACTTGTTGAGGATAAATCAACATAGACCTTAGTCACTGTTGCAATTAATAATAAGTAATAAGGAAAGATAGGTTCACATATAAATATATCATCTTAGACACTTTTTTACAATTGTGAGCACTCACCAAACTATTACATGCTTAGGAGTAGATGTTGGACAGGGAAGACAACATAATGAATTGTGTTTGCTTGGTTCCAAACAATGTTATATGATTAGAGATCCCTTAGCATGTGACGATTGCTTCCACCTCATATTAGCAAAAACTCCTGCACCAAGTAGAGATACTACTTGTGCATCCATAAACCTTCAACCCAGTTTTGCCATGAGAGTCCACCATACCTGCCTATGGATTGAATAAGATCCTTCAAGTAAGTTGTCATCGGTGCAAGCAATAAAAATTGCTCTCTAATATGTGTGACCTATTAGTGTGTGGAAAATAAGCTTTGTACGAACCTGTGATGAGCAAGACATAAAAGCGACAGACTGCATAATAAAGTTCTTTATCATAGGAGGCAATATAAAGTGACGTTCGTCCGCACTAAGAGGGCACGCATTCAAACCTCAAAAGCGCATGACAACCTCTGCTTCCCTCTGCGAAGGGCCTATCTTGTACCTTTACTTTTTGCCCTTGTAAGAGTCATGGTGATCTTCACGAATTCCCTTTTTTTGCCTTTGTCTTGGCTACCGTCACATGCTTGGGAAAGATCTATATTTATATATCAACTTGGAGTTGAGTACTTATGCTTTATTGTTGTTGACTTTACCCTTGAGGTAAATAGTTAGGAGGCAAAACTATAAGCCCCTATCTTCCTCTGTGTCCACGTGAAACTTTGACACCACGAGTACCACGTGAGTTGTAACAATTGTGGAAAACAAAAGAGATGATTGAGTATGTGGGTTTGCCTCACAAGCTCTTATTTGACTCTTTCCGATGTTGTGATAAATTGCAATTGCTTCAATGACTTTGGACTGTTGTTGGTTACTTCTCAATAAGGTTTTTGCTTCATACTTTGCTTTGTGAAGGAATTGTTACTTTCCCATAAGAATCTTTATGATGTATTGCTGTTCTATGTGTGATCATGATGCCCTCATGTCCGTATTATGTTTTATCGACACCTTCGTCCCTCAACATGTGGACATGTTTATGGAACTTGGTTTTTTGCTTGAGGACAAGTGAGGTCTAAGCTTTGGGGAGTTATTACGTCCATTTTGCATCATGCTTTCATGTTGATATTTATTGCTTTTTGGGTTGTTATATTACTTTGTGGTACCATAGTTATGCCTTTTCTCTCTTATTTTGCAAGGTTTATTTGAAGTGGGAGAATTCAGGTAGCTGGAATTCTGGACTGGAAAAGGAGCAAATCTTAGTCCACTATTCTGCACATCTCCAAATGCCCTGAAAGTTTACGTGGAATTTTTTGGGATTATATAAAAAATACTGGGCTAAAGAAGTACCACAGGGGGGCTACCAGGGCGCCACAAGCCGTGCCACCACCACCCCCTGGTGGCAACTAGCAAGCTTATGGGCTCCCTGACGGCCCACTGGCCCCCCTCTTTTACTATATGAAGGGTTTCATTCCAGAAAAAATCAATCGGGAGCTTTTTCATGGTTTCGCCGCCGCCACGAGGCGGAACTTGAGCAGATCCAATCTAGAGCTCCGGCAGGACGATCCTGCCGGGGAAACTTCCCTCGTGGAGGGGGAAATCGTCGCCATCGTCATCACCAACACTCCTCTCGTCGGAGGGTAGGCATCTTCATCAACATCTTCATCAGCACCATCTCCTCTCCAATACCTAGTTCATCTCTTGTAACCAATCTCCGTCTCACGACTCCGATTGGTACTTGTAAGGTTACTAGTAGTGTTGATTACTCTTTGTAGTTGATGCTAGTTGGATTACTTGGTGGAAGAGTTTATGTTCAGATCCTTGATGCTATTCATTACACCTCTGATAATGATTATGATTATGCTTTGTGAGTAGTTACTTTTGTTCCTGAGGACATGGGATAAGTCATGCTGATAATAGTCATGTGAATTTGATATTCGTTCGGTATTCTGATATGATGTATGTTGTCTTTTCCTCTAGTGGTGTTATGTGAATGTCGACTACATAACACTTCACCATATTTGGGCCTAGAGGAAGGCATTGGGGAGTAGTAAGTAGATGATGGGTTGCTGGAGTGACAGAAGCTTAAACCCCAGTCCATGCGTTGCTTCGTAAGGGGCTGATTTGGATCCACTAGTTTAATGCTATGGTTAGACGTTGTCTTAATTCTTCTTTCGTAGTTGCGGATGCTTGCGAGAGGGGTTAATCATAAGTGGGATGCTTGTCCAAGTAAGGGAAGTACCCAAGCACCGGTCCACCCATATATCAAACTATCAATGTAACGAACGTGAATCATATGAACATGATGAAAATGGCATGACATAAATTCCCGTGTGTCCTCGGGAGCGTTTTTCCTCCTATAAGACTTTGTTCAGGCTTGTCCCTTGCTACAAAAGGGATTGGGCCACTTGCTGCACCATTTCTACTACTTGTTAGTTGTTACTTTTTGCTTGCTACGTTTCACCTCACTACACCATCACTTGTTACCGCTACTTTCAGTGCTTGCAGTTATTACCTTGCTGAAAACTGTTTACCAGAGCCTTCTGCTCCTCGTTGGGTTCGACACTCTTACTTATCGAAAGGACTACGATTGATCCCCTATACTTGTGGGTCATCAGTTCTCAAATCATAACTCAGTTGCATTTCGGTGTAAGAATTCCATGTGGGCACGAATGTCTTGGCATTGTGTTCACGTGTCTTACAATCCAACTCATGATTCAATACCCACTTCCGTAGTTCATATCCCAAGGATCTTGCATCACCATCTTGTCAATTTTGTTGCCCCCTTTTCTTCTCAGGCATCCCTTCAATACCTGCTTCTGTACTTCATATCCCGAGGATCTTGCATCACCATCTTGTCAATTTTGTTGCCCCCTTTTCTTCTCAGGCATCCCGAGCCTGAGGTATCCTGACACCAATCAGATCTGAATCTTGGTCAGATATGATGGTTGGAACATTTTCCCAATAATTATAACTTTGGTCTTTATGTAAACCAGTACGGTGATGTCTTGTCCAGCACACCTGGTCAAAGGACCTATTGTTATAATTTCTTCCATGTATAAGGTTAGCCATTCTACCATGAGGAAATTGTAAGACTTGTGTTATAAGTTGTTCACCATGTATCCTTTGTGTACCCAAAGTCCAACTTTTATCTGATGATCATGTCGATGCTACCTCGAAGCACAGATGTGGTACTTCAAATTTCAACAGGAACATTGGAAGCGCAATGCTAAATTGTTCTTGATCAATTATCCAAACCGTATGGTATAGGTAAACATCATGATTCTCCTCTCCCTTTTATCAAGATGGTTATGTACTTGATGACCTATCATGTATACCATACTCTGTATTTTCCTCGTGATTGGTATACTCTAATACTCGTGTGTGTGAATACATTTTCCTTCCATTGGTCAGTTTAACCTTTCTTGAATCTGAACTTATCTAAGCAGTGTTAATCCCCTGATTTGGTAACCACCTCGGTATACAACTCTGCCAGTAAGACCCGGTTACTATTGTGGATAGCATTCCGGTAGCCGTTAGTGGACGAGAACTTTGCCTATTGGTCTACCTCGTTCCAACGAGCAGGAAAATGGTTCTATTCGTTCCCCGCCCTTGGTACCGACGTTGTTGCCAATGTAACTGACAGGCTATCCTTTGACATGTCTTGCTACCAAGACCGTATAAGACGTCACCGCTCTGCCTACTCTTGGCCTGCATGGTGGACCCATAACCCAAAGTTCCAAACTCTTGGCCCACATGGTGGACCCACAACCCAAAGTTCCACAAGATCGAAACCTGAGTCTCCTGTACATCTTTTGACTCCAAAGTATCCTTTGCACTTGGCTTCGTATGAAATCCCCGAGCCACCATTCAATGGGACGATCAATTCAGTATTAGAAGCAATATTTATATTCGTTGCTCTAACCCCCTCTCATATCTCTTTAGGCATTAAACGATTGCCTAATCGTTGGAAACCTCTGTACCATCGATTGTTACTCTCAATGAATCCCGTGAGTTACAACTTGAGGACTAATTCATGTCTTCTTCCTTGAGTTTGCCGTCACATGCCCAACTTTGTGTAGGTGCATTCTTCCAACGTTTTCCCCTATTATCGCATTCGTAGGACGAGGAAGATCCCGAAGGAAGCATGAAGAATTCATCAGGATGACTTGAGTCAAAGAATTGAGGGTTTAATGAAAATGATGAATCTCTTCGGGAAAAGCAACCAAGACGAGAAGACTCATTAGAATTTCGTAACCAAACGTTTCCCCTTACCCCTACCTCTGAATTGTCAGGACGAGAATTTATTTTAGTGGTGGAGAGTCGTGACGTCCTGGATTTGTGCTACAGTAAACTCTGTAGTCAAGCTACAGTAATCTGAGGATTATGCTAATCCATTTTGCTAATCCATGTGTGATCACTATTGGAATCAAACTCGTTCAAATCCCTATGGAATTCAAAATTATTTGAAATGTGAAACTAAAAGTTTTGCAAACTTCAAATTAAAAATCATGCTTAGGTTGCAACTATTCTCTAAGCTATTTAAAAATTGGAACCAACATTTTATCATTTGGTTTAGTGCCTCTAAGACATTTATAAGAGTGGCAAAATAATTATTAAATGCCCATTTGGATTTGTGTAAGTTTCAATTATTTTCGAAAGGCCCCTAAACTTTTTATGTTGCTGTCTAAAAAGTTTAGGGGCCTTTCGAAAATAATTGAAACTCGTTCGTCCCGCGTTCGGAATTAGTCGAATCCGTCCGCGTGGTTGGATCCGGGGTGGAAAACCGCTAAACCTAGCCCCCCCATTTGTCTATATATAGTCCCCTCTGTATTTTGGACAGCCAACCACCCTCTACCCCGGGATCCGCCCCCGAAACCCTAGCCCCCCACTCTCTCTCTTCTCTGTCAGCCACCGCGGGCTGCGGAGCCCATCGCAGGCCCACCCGGGCCCGATCGCGCCCGTGCCCGAGGGAGCAGCCCTCGCTGCCGAGCTACTGTGTCTGCCTTTCTCCCGAGTTCCCTCTTCAGCCATCGCCGGCGAGCATCACGCCTCCCTGCCGGAGCTGCACCTGGCCAGACCCTCCGGTGCCCCAAACCCGCCGGACATCGCCCAGTGAGCCTCGGGCTCTCCTTCCTGAGAGCTCCCGAGCTCGAGCGTCTCCAACTCCTTGCCCCGCCGCCGTCCGGCCCGGATCGGGCGAGATCCGGCTGGATCTGCCGCCTCCGCCGCCCGGAGCTCCTCGCCCGCCTTCGCCGGAGTCGGGCCAGCAGCAGCCGCCGCCTCCTCTCGATCCTGAGCTGGATCGAGACGAGGAGGGATGTGCGCCAGCGACGCTAGCGCCTCGGCCCCCTCTGTCTCGCCCCGAGGCCTAGCGCCAGGCAGGCCAGCTCCTTCGGCCAGTTCACCCCGAGCCCACTGCACCAAGCTGGCCCGTAAAGGTGAGACCCCCCCGAACCACTATTCCACGCCCAGGCAGATGATAGCTATCCAGCGCCCGTGTTCTATAGGCCCAGTTAGTTGGATTTCGGCCCGGTAGTTATTGTTGTTTAGGGATTTTCAGAATTAAGTAAATTCCAGAAAATAGCCGTATAATAAAACTCCCGTAACTTTTAAACCGTACATCGGTTCGCTATGAGTTGTATATGTCTTTCGTGTAGAATTTCTTGTAGAATACGATTTTGCAACTAGCATATTTATTTGACGTTGTTTGACGTGTCGAAGGCATATGTTCATGTGCTATTCCAATAGGATACGTCCCGTAATTTATTTCTCGCGCATGTCTGGGTTGCTCGTATGCCATAGCTAAAATACGCATGTTTTAGGAACCTATTTTCCATGTATTTTAGAGCGGTCATTGGTATTTTTGCGTGTAGGGATTGCCGCTAGTTTATTTTTGTCACATCCCTAACCCTTAAGCAAGATAGCATTGTGCTCATGTCTTCTTTGCATTTGCATCTAAGAAGTTTCAACAAAAACAACAAAGTGGCAAAGGCAAAACTCAAAACCCTAGCCACCATTTCAATTAAAGGAAATTTCAAACTAGTTCAAAATCAATGAACCCAAAATGGCCTCAAGAAATGTTCAAACTTTCTGATAAATCATGAAAGTAAATGAGCATTGGAGAAAACTATTTTCTTGACACTTTAAGCATTTTAAATAAATGCAAAAGCCACTGGTTTCAAACTTTAAAATTTGAAATCAGAATCTATAAATTTCCAAAAATGTTGAAAACCGTGGAAATGAGTGGGGATATTATAACAAATATTTCAGGAGGTCTAAAATAGTTTTTACTTTTTGTTTTGGAGCTGAATTAATTGGCAAAACAATAATTAGCAAAACAGAAAAAAATAGAGAAACCTTACCTGTCGCCCAAGCCTGGCCCGGCCCATCTCCCCGCTCGTCCCCTCCCTCGCACCAGTAGGCAGCAGGAGGTGGCCGCCGCCTCCTCCGGCGCGGCCACGCACCTGCGTGCCTGCCTGGCCGCCGCCTCGCGCTGGCGACGACGGGGATAAGCTCCCCAGAGCCTCCCCTATCCATTCCCCGCCTCGATTCTCCTCCTCCTCCCGGATCTTCTCCTCCTCCTTGCTGCCGCCATTAGAGCCGAGCTCGAGCTCGAGCTGGCCGTGCCCCTAGCCATAGGTTTCCCTCCCAGAGCACGCCATTAGCTCCGCCTCGTCGCCCTGGTCATCCCTGCAGAAGCCGAAGCTTCCTCGAGCCCTACAACGCCCGCAACGCCGTCGTCTTCCACCTCCGGCCGCCGGACCCCTCCCGTCGATTCGTCGCCCCCAGGCCTTCCCCGAGCCGTCTAAGCTTTGCTCTGCACTCCCCGTGAGCATGCGGTCGTTTCCCCTAAGTTTTCCCCGTCGATCCCCTCCTCTAGCCCTAGTTTCACCGGAGCCCGACGAGGACCGCCGCTGCCGCTCGTCGCCGATAGCCCTCCGATGATCAGCTCGTCCTTCCGAGGGCACCAGCAGCTCCAGGACGACGCGTAGATGCCGTAGCAGCTAAGAACCGAACGTAGATCCCTATGATTCAAAGACCCCGATGACGCCGAGCTTCGGCCGCCGCTTCGGCTCGTCGCCGACGCCTCTTCCGGCGACCCTAGCCTCCCCAGTTGGTCCTGCCAGATCGGCCACTTCGCGAGCATGCTGTAGCTGCCAACCGCGTGCGTTTTGGTGCTGTGTAGCGCCGTCTAGGTCGCCTCCGGCGAGCCCTCCGCTGCGGGTCTGGTCGTCGGCGACCACCCTCCGGTGGGCGTCGACGTGGCCGACCATTAGGGCGTAATCGCCCTCCCCTCAGTCGCTGCCAGAGGGCCCCACGCCTGGTCAAACCCCAATTAGGGGCTGGTCAGCGCGGGATTAGTCCCAGAGAGGCTGACCAGTGGGGCCCCCCTATCAGGTTTGACCTGAACAGGTCGGCTGACCTGCTGACGTCAGCCTGATGCAATAAATGGAATTTCCAGTATAAAACTAATTCAGGAAATTGCTAAAATTTGTAAAAATCATAGAAATTAATCTGTAACTCCAATGAAAATAATTTATATATGAAAAAGTATCAGAAAAATTCAAGGATTCTGATTATGCTATTTTCAACCATGTTTGAAAAAGTTACAGAACCCTAAATTGTGGAATAAGGAATAATTCAATTCTTTTAATCACTTTATAAATGGAATTTGCAAAAATATTCAAATTTCATTATATGTGCAATGATCACACACTGCCCTAATTACAAACCAGTATCATAACATGACATTTCATGCATGTTAACATCAAGTTGAACCGAGCATCAGGTCGAATCAATTAAACCGGTATCCGAGAATACCCGTTTGAATTGCTATTCGAATGTGATTCAAATCAACTCTAAACCTATTACATGTTGAAAATAATAACTTGTCACCTTGCATTCTCATGCCATGCTCATGCATCATTTTGAGTGCATATGATTGTTATTGAATGTTGCCATTCATTTCGGTAGGCTCCGCACCCCCGGATTCCACCGAATATCCATCTGACGGATATCGTTCCTCCTCTGAGCAACAAGGCAAGCAACCCTTTTGATCATCCCGATAAATCCCATGTTCTTGCTCCTGCACCTGTTTATTGCATTTAAGATCAGATGCTCCAACTGCTTTTGCCACGATAGTTGAACCCACTTCCTTTGCATGACTTAACCTTGTCACGGTAAATAGCCGAACCTTGCAACCTAGCATACCTGGTAGTTGCTTGAGCTATGATGTGCCTTATCCTGCTATGCATGCTATGCTTAGAGTTGTGTATGGTCTGTCATCTGGGAGATGAACAGAATTGTGAAATGTGTTTGATGAGCAAAGGTTGTGTGTTGAACTTGTTTTGGTAAAGGTACCGGTGAAAGGCTGTGTAGGAGTACATGGCGGGTTGTTTCATTGGAACCGTCCTTAGGAACTGAGTTCCGTGTATGTAATCCAAGACTAGATACTACCACATGCTGGGCCCTGAAATATGACCCCGCTCGGCCTATTAATCGCGTAGTACTCGGTCCAGGAGTTGCAAGTAGTTTCTGGTGTTTATAGTAATGCTGGAGGCCGTGCATGGTGCTGACCTGAGAGGTGGACCGTGATGCGGTAGGCAGTGGCACGGTGTACCAAGTGGCACCCGGATGGTGGGCTTGGGAACCCTGCGCACATCGTTTGAGGCCGTGGCGGAAACCTCGGCCGGACTTCCGTACGGGTTACTCTCAGATAGGCGATAAACCTGGACTAGGTACTGGTGTGGTTAACGGTCGTGGCCGACTCCCTCGCTGGGCTTCCGCTTGAAGGTTGCCGAGGTGCATGACGTGCACATGGCGATAAGTGGCGAGAGCGTGTGTGACGAAGTACACCCCTGCAGGGTTATGATCTATTCGAATAGCCGCGTCCGCGGATATGGACTACTTGGAGACATATGTTGTTCATAGATAACTTCAATGGCTACTCATAAAATTGTCAAGATAAGCGTGAGTGTCGTGGACGGCATTTCCGTATGGAGATGGAATGATTCCATGATAGTGTATTGTTGTGGTGTTAGTGGACTCGTGTGCGAGAAATCAAGTTGTCAAAACTAATTTCAAAATGCAAGTTGTCTAGCCACGAGTCAAATGCTGGCTTCCCGCATGAAACCCCACAATACCTTTTGATACCTTGCATGAGTAGTTAGTTCTCCTAAAGTCTTGCTGAGTACCTTCGTACTCATGTTTGCTTAATAAATGTTGCAGAGGTTGCTAATGACCCTAATGGAGGGTTCTTCGTAGACATCGACGACGACGAGTAGCTGGTGTCCCAGCTACGATCTGGCCCTACATCGGCTCTGTAGTATAGTAAGGCCATGTGCCTTCTAGTTGCACTGTCTGTACCCAGACAGTTTATAACTCTTCCGCTGGCTTGTATTTGTATGACTTCTATTATGGGTCGAGAGACCTTAATGTGTAATATTATGTGTGTGGCTTTTCCGAGCCTCTTAAATAAAGGTTGTATGTTTATGGTTATGTTGTGATGCCATCGATGTATCTATACATATCGGTATGCCATGCGTACGTGTGTCGTACTTGATATGTATGGGGTTCGATTACCTAGTCGTGAACTTTAGTAGCACCCCTTACAAGGAAATGCCCCTTTGTGATCCAACGAGCCTTGGTAGTTCGCTACTGCTCCGGACACATTGGTTGACCGGCATGTGTCCTTCTTAGCTGCTGTGTCTGTCCCCTTCGGGGAAATGTCACGCGATGTAATGGAGTCCTTGTAGCTTGCTACGACTCGTCTACATTCGCTGATGACCGACACCTGCTTTGTTGGGTCATGTATGCCTGTCCTTGTGCAGTACTGCCACTTTGGCTTATGACTAGACATGTCGATCCGGGTTCTTTGACATTGGATTGCTAGCGACACTATCGCATACGTGAGTCAAAAGAGGCAAACGGTCCCGGCTAAGGTAAGGCTGCAGCCGTGGAGTTAACCGTGCGTGAGACCACAAAGGGATGCGATGTGTTACAGGCTGGATTCCTATGGCTTAGGATCGGGGTCCCGACAATTTTCCCGTGTATAGGTTATTTTCTTGCATTTACGTGTGGCGATATTTTTTGTTGTGCAACCCCACATATTTTATATGTTTCCGGGGTATTTTTCTGTGATTTTTCTGTGCAATTAGTTTTAGCTTTTGAGCAAATTAGTTCGCGCGATATTTTGCTGTGATGCCCTTTTTTTAATTCGTAGGATTTATTCCGTGCTTCGTTAGATTAAGTTGTCAACTAGAGAGTCGTTCTTTGATGTTTAGTCTAGCCCCTGGTATTTTTGGTTGCAATAGAAATGGATGTTTAGGTGTGGTTTGCTTGCTCTCAAGTTGCTAGAAATAGTGCTGATTTGGAGGTGCTGAAATATTTCTAAGTCTGGAATCTGTTATATTTTGTTGCTGTCTTGTCTTGCTTGTATCTTTTGATCTGTAGCTCTTTTGAGGTTGGTCCAATGGAGTTAGTTGTAGCCCTTGTGTTTCTCTAGCATGTTGTGAATTTTCATGCCATTTGAAATCCTGTAGCTATAGCTTTTTCTGCTGTCAATATGGCTTCAGATCGAAAACTGCACTTTCATGAAGTGTTAGTTTCACTAAGTCTGAAATAGTGTGTGAGATGCCATTTTGTGACTTCTTTCCCTAGTGATCCATGATGCCATGCTAATTGTTGTTAGTTGTTTGTTTTAGTGCTTCTTGCCCTCTTTCGTGTCATGCCTTGGTTGATTATATTTGAGATGAATAGTTCATAGTTGAGGGGTGTAGAAAATGCTATGTGGCTGATTTTGGCAGTTTGTAGTGATTTCTTGTTTTGCTCGTAGTTTTTGAACCGTAGCTCCGATTTGATCGTGTCCTACATGAAACTTGCTTAGAATCTCGTTTAATTTCATTTTCTCTTGCTGGTTGTATGTTTTGAAGTGCTCGTGACCGTCGTTGCACACATATTGCATTCATGCCATCATATCTTGCGGTGCTTGTAACTTTTGATCCGTAGCTCCGTTGGAGATGTTCTCTATGTGTAGATTGCTTGAAATGACGCGTAGAATCACGTGAACCTATTTGTTTTGCTGTTTAACAACCAATTAAATGTGTTAGTTCAGATCTGGACAGAATTGAAAATTAACATGTGAGGTCGTCTCGGAGGTGCTATATGTCATTTCCGACCTCATTTAAAATGACTAGATAGGTAGTTTAATTACGCTTCACCTCTTGCCATGTTTAACCACATTTAATATTGCTGTGTATCTAATCGGGATTGAACTAAATAAATAAATGTGGAGTTTCGTCAATATGCAACTCGTTGCATATTGACCTTCACTTAACGTGTAGTGATTGTTTGTCATGAATTGTCATGTCGTGACTTGCATGTATTCAGCTGCTCATGCATCATATGTGTTGTGCATCGTGTGGTGAATATCGTGTGTTGATTTGTGTTTCCGGTTTGCTTCGTCTCGATAGAGTTCCGCAAGCGTGCCGGATTGTGAGGACCCGTTCGACTACGTTGGTTCGTCTGCTTCACGGAGTCATTCTTCTTCCAAGCGGGATCTCAGGCAAGATGACCATTTCCCCAGATACCATTACTATCATTGCCATGCTAGTTTTACCGTTTCTATCCTTATGTCTCGTTGCCTACCACATGTTAAATGTCAGCCTCTCAACAATGCCATGAAACCTTCAACCTGTTCACAACCTAGCAAACCACTGATTGGCTATGTTACCGCTTGCTTAACCCTGTGTAGCGTTGCTAGTTGCAGGTGCAGATGCTTCCATGTGATAACATGGGTTCCTTCTTATATCACCATAGTAATTGCTATTTAATTTAATGCACCTATATACTTGGTAAAAGGTGGAAGGCTTGACCTTTCTAGCCTGGTGTTTTGTTCCACCTTTGCCCCCTTGGTTTCGGCTACCGGTGTTATGTTCCATAATTGAGCGCTCCTAACATGATCGGGGTTGTTATGGGGACCCCCTTGATAATTCGTTTTAGACTAAAGCTGGTCTGGCAAGGCCCAACATTGGTACTATTTGCCCAACATAATAATTCTGTTAAACTAAAATGCATAGGGAGTTAGCGCTACCCGAGGAGTAATTCTACATAATACAGGGGGCTAGTGCTGATGGTGCTGGTCCAAAACTAGAGCCGTTTGCGGGGCCAACCCGGGGCAACTCGGGAGATTTCTATCAGGCCATCGTACACTGTGCTTATCCGTCGTGTCCTGAGAACGAGATACGCGGCTCCTATCGGGATCGTCGACACGCCGGGTGGCCTTGTTGGTTAGTTTTACCTTTGACGAGATATCTTGTGCATCGGGATTCCGGTGATGCTTTGGGTAATCTCAGAGTTGAGGTTTTCCACTAGGGAATCCGACGAGATCGCGAGCTTCGTGATTGAGGATTTCTATGCGGCTTGTGGTAATTTGTGATGGATTAGTTGGAGCACCCCTGCAGGGTTAAATCTTTTCGGAAAGCCGTGCACGCGGTTATGTGGCAACGTGGAAACTTTGTTTAACACTGGTTCTAGATAACTTGAAGATAACTTAACTAAAACATGCCAACTGTGTGCGTAACCGTGACTGTCTCTTTCGTGAGTTCCTTCTCCGATCGAGGACAAGGTGGGGTTATGTCTAACGTAGGTAGGTGTTCAGGATCATTCCTTTGATCATCAGTAGTTCACGTACGTTATGCGTAGATCTTCCCCCTCTTATTTCTTGCACTCGTAAGTTTAGCCACCAAATATATGCTTAGCCGCTGCTGCAACCTCACCACTTAACCATGCCTCACCCATTAAGCTTTGCTAGTCTTGATACCTTTGGAAATGAGATTGCTAAGTCCCTTGTGGCTCACAGATTACTACAACACCAGTTGCAGGTATAGGTAAAGGTTACTTGACGCGAGCGCGTTGATTGATCATTTGGAGTTGCTTCTTCTTCTTCTTCATCGATCTAGGATGGGTTCCAGGCCGGCAGCCTGGGATAGCAAGGATGAACGTCGTTCTTATTTTTCTCATTTGTTTTCGTCCGTAGTCGGACCCTGCTCTTACTCTTGATGATTATGTCATGTACTGATGTGACTCTGATGTAGCTTGTGGCGAGTGTAAGCCAATTCTATATATATCTCTTCTTTTCAGTACATGTACTTGTAACGATATCGATTCTTGCGACACGACGAGATGTGCTTCTATCCCTGACGAGGCCTTCGTGCCAAATTGAGGATAGGGTCATATCTTGGGCATGACAAGTTGGTATTAGAGCAGTACCGACCTAGGAACCCCCTTGTTTGATCGAACCTGGCCGAGTCGAGTCTAGTGAAAAACTACTTTGAGTCTAGTTATATATCGGAGAGTAGGATTCTTTTTTCTCCTCTTCTATGCTCTGGTGAGGAATCTTGACGTAATAATTTAGTCTACTTCTCTTCTCACTCAAATTTTTTTAGGATCACGCGGATATTTTTGAGATCTATATGATGCCGATGTGACGGAGTTCTGTCTTGGTGCCTCCTATCTGCTTTGAGTTTCAGGGGAGTTGAGCTCCAGGGGATTCTTGAGCACATCGTTATCATTCAGATTTCTTAGTATCTGAGAACGAAGGATGTTCGTAATTGCTTCAATACTAGTAGTGGCGAGATAACCCCGATGTCCCCAGTACTGGTGCAGATTATTCGGGAGTACTGCCATACTTTGTATCGTTGTGATCACGAGGGACTGTTGTAGATGAAGGTCCGAGATTCTGGTTGTGTGTTGACAGATGTGATACAGGTGACGGGTTAGTATAGGAGTTGTGTGATTATTACTCCTTGTATCCGTGTACCAGATTGCATGACCAGATATTTCGGGAATTCATAGGTGGGAATTCTAGTAGTTGCTTATAGGACAATCTTCTAACAAATGCATGATGTTAGGTTGGGGTTCGACATCTAGTGGATTCCTGTCCACGAAAATATCGGGCGAAATCTTTCTCATGAGTTTGTTCTGGCTTGTTCCATAAGCCTCACCCTTTGTTTTGTTGGAATATGGTAATTCAAGTTGCTTCGATGTCAAGTGGTGTTTCAGATCTTTTCTAAGAGGTGTTCTCATATTTTTATGTGAGAGTGCAAATTCTTTTGCTCAATCAGTTGTCTTATCAATTCTTGTCAACCGGAGTCATCGTATCAATTCCATTCAAATGGTGTGTTTCTCTCCAAGTGAATTCAACCCTCTCCAATATTGTAGATCATTCTCTCATTTATTCCGGAGTTCATCACATCTGTCCCAAGTTGTCTTTGTTTTTCCCCGCCCTCCCGCCCTTTTCTTCAGTGTTTGGATTTCATCCAAGTGCCTTCTTATTCAGTGATGCTTCCGCTATCTCTTCTTCCTTTTTGTAGCCGGTGATTCATTGTGAACATTCTCAGGAGTCGAGTTCATCATTTCTTCATTTTGTTCCTTCCCGGTGAATTAATTCAGTTGTCCGTGTTCATTTGTAGCGACCCGACTCAATACGAGTCAAGCCTCTCGTGTTTGCGTACCATCCCAAGATCATGCTCGTACACACTCAGTACATCAATGTATATATCAAGAGTTCAATCACACAGCTTTATTAATCGAAATCTCATATCGAGTACTTTATTACAATAAAGTGGTTGAAGGCCATCTCATGAGATATCTAACGAAGACTAGCGGAAGCATCAGGTAGACGAGTCCATCCGACTCCAGGGCATGTCGTTGAGTGTAGATCGTAGCCTCACTCCTGGTTGGAAAAGTACTCTACAACATGATACGTTGCAGCCGTGTAGGTCAACATATGGAATATGCCGACAAGTCATCAAAGAGAGGGAAAAAAATAATAACCAACTATCTCTACATGCTTATTTGGCAGGTGGGGCTATAAGTTTTAGCATAAAGCCAATTTTCTCCTACAACAAGAGAGGACTGAAAGCAAAATATTACTACATTGTTTGTTGTTAACGAGATGGTTCCGCCAACCAATTCTCGTACCCGAGTTGTTGATAATTCCCACATCATTATTAAGTTGTGTAGAGAGTTCAGGGAAATTTCAATGCCTTCGGCTCAAGTTGTCCATGACCGTGGACACGGCTAATCGATTAGGTTTGGGCACTCTACAGAGTTTTACACACGTTCCCCACAATATTTGATCGCCTCTGAGTATGTCCTCGCACTTCGGGGTGTTTGAAGACCGGATGATCAAAACAGGGTCTTTCAACGGGTCCCTCTGAATCCCTGTCGGTGCCCATCCATTCCTACAGTTCTTCTACATCTTCTAGCACCGCCTGTCTAGAGTCGCCGCGTTGTCCAACCAAGCCAGAGCCCATAACTACTTGTGGCTGTGCAGGTAAGCCTTGGGTCTTGAAGCCTCCGTCCGTCTCTTCGAGCCTGGGTGAAGCTTTCTGCAAGATGTCATGGCACGTCTCCAGCATCCCGGGGTCGTCCACTGGTTTCTCCAGGGAGCCCGTCAAACTGTCCTTCACCCAGAGTTGCATTGCTTCACGAGGTCTTGAAAATCTTGACTTAACCGGTCTTGGTTAATTAATTATCCTCGCATCACTCATGTTATGCACTCAACCAGAATCTCGTCTACTCAAGCATAGCAATATGAAATTTGTCGTCCGGGGCCAAGTATCGGGGTTGTTGTGTGCCTACCACATGATACTACAACCTATAACTATAATTTCCAAGTACCTACTCAGCATGCAATTGGGCAAAGAAAGGTGAAACTACCATGCGTAGAAAACATAGGCGAATAGTATGATCAAAATGACTTGCCTTGATGATAATTTCCAAGTACCTACTCAGCATGCATAGGCGATTCTAAGTAACAAGCTTCGCACTCCGGGTGATCTACCGATACAAACAAATACACACCATAAGCACTACAATCATCAACAAGTAAAATAACATCACAAGCATAAGGTAGCTATGGCATAAAGTGAAAGAATTCACTTCACCTAACTAAGGCAGAAATTGTTTCTGTTAAAACCCCAAGTAAAAATATTTATAAAAATTTGAAACTTTTACTACGGTAAGATATAATCACTAGGAAGCAGTAGCAAAAAGAATCAAATAAAAATCTATTTTTAAACTCCTGGAATAAGCAAAACAAGGTTTAAACTAAATCTGATCTAAATCAAATTTGAAAATTTCAAACATAGACAAATTATATGTTTTTGAAAACTACAGAAAAATTGTGATCTACTGGAAAAAGAATCAACCTCATTGTATCTCTAGATAAAAAGTTATGAGCCAAACAAAATTAGAACTTTCTCTGTTTTGGAATTAAACAGAAAAAAATAGAACTGGTTCTAACGGACAGGGGTACACGTGGCAGCTTCTGGTTGGCCTAGGCGGTGTGTGCTGCGGGGCTTTCTAGCAAACGGCCACAATCTAAGCAAAAGCACCGACTAACTAATAAGTGAAGAGAAAACCGTTTTGTTTTTTTGTCTAAAGCCGAAGGGGTACATGGTATCTAATCCTAGCCATCTAAAACAAATCGGACGGAGGAGGGAGAAGAAGGGTTGCTCACGGGAGGAGATGCCGCCGTTGCTCCTTCTCCGGTGAAGTAGGAAGGTGATGGCGATCGAGGCTGGTGCTCTGGTGCTCCTCCGGCAACGGCGAGAGCACCAGGGGAACGTGGCGATCCTCCGGTGTCCTCTGGGGATGTCGGAGAGGTGCGGAAGGGCGGCGAGGGCGAGCTCCTCGAGCTCGGGGCTTCGGAAGGTGGTCGGGCTCCGGCGAGGGGGTAACAGGGGCGGCTGGGTGGAGGGCTCTGGGCTTTGGGGAGGGGAATGGAACGCGGAGAGGGCAGGGGTGTCTCTGGTGGTGGTGGGTGGCGCAGGGCGGCGCGACAGCGAGATGCAGAAGCTCCGGCAAGGCAGCGGGGGGGGGGGGGGGGGGGGGTTGGGGCAGTGACGAGGGGCGACGGCGGGGAAAACAGGGTGTGGAGGGGGCTCGGCTTATATAGGGGGAGAGAGGGGATCTCGGGAGGAAAGGAATCGGGGGCTCAGGGGGAAGGGGATCGGGTGCGATCGGCCGAGGAAGGAAAGAGAAGGGCTCGGGGAGGAAGAAGATGGTCGAGGGAGGGAAAGAGATCGGGCGTGGGGCCCACAGCCAGAGAGAGAGAGGCGAGGGGCAAGGTGCGGGCGGCCGATCCGTAATCCCTGCGAATCTGGCGAGGTGAGGATTCGGCACACACGCCTTAAATGCCGCTCGGGCAGTTTCCAAAAAAAAACAGAGAAGGTTTCCTATTTTCTATTTATTTAAAAAACAGAAAGTAAATCAAAGAAAAAGGTAAATAAATAAAATCTAAATATAGTGATATTATATATCAAATTGATCCGAAAAATATTTCCTAATTGTTTATCATTTTTCCAAAACCAAAATAAAAACTTTTTTAAAAAATGTTTTTTTTCTTCAGAAAAACTCCTTTTTTTATATAGTTTATTGGCAAAATGTTTTTCCCCATAAACTTGGGTTTTTCTTGGCTCAAATATTTTCACAAGTGCCTCACATTTTGGAGGGTCATTTTCCTCCGCTCTTTCTTGCTTGCAAGAAATTATTCCCCGGCATTTCTCGTGTGAAGAAAAACATAGAAATGCAAAAGCAAAAATTGAGAGAATTCAATTGCAAATCTTTATTGCCATTCAATATGCATAGATGCTTAGCTACAATGGTAAAACATTCCCAATTAGGAAAATTGTGATGTTACAAACCTACCCACCTTAAGATGAATCTCGCCCTCGAGATTCGGGTTGGCTAGAAAATAGGTGCTGGTGGTCTCGACGAAGATCTTCTTCTCGTTCCGAGGTGGCTTCTTCCTCGGTGTGGTGGCTCCACAACACCTTGTAGAACTTGATGATCTTGCTGCGGGTAACTCTGTTGGCAGTCTCGAGAATCCTGACGGGTTTCTCCTCATACGTCAGATCACTGTCAAGCTGTATGGCCTCTAGTGGCACTGTATCTCTCAACGGAACATCAGCCATCTCAGCGTGGCATTTCTTCAACTGGGAAACATGGAAGACACCTGAACTCCGGACAATCCTTCCGACAGTTCCAGTTTATATGCAACTTCACCTCTACGTTCAAGCATTTTGTAGGGGCCAATGAATCGGGGTGCTAACTTTCCTTTCACACCAAATCTCTTGATTCCTCGAAGTGGAGACACCCGAAGATATGCTCGGTCTCCCACTTCGCATGTTACTTCCTTGCGTTTGCTGTCAGCATAACTTTTCTGCCTGGACTGAGCTATCTTGAGTCGGTCACGAATCAACTTGACCTTCTCTTCAGAATCTCGGATAAGGTCGGGACCAAAAAGTTGTCGGTCTCCAACTCCATCCCACATCAACGGTGTTCTGCACCTCCTTCCGTATAGAGCTTCGAAAGGGGCCATCTTCAGACTGGTCTGATAGCTGTTGTTGTATGAGAACTCGGCATAAGGCAAATTGTCATCCCAACTATACCCATAGTCTAGTGCTCAAGCTCTCAACATGTCCTCCAGAATCTGATTGACTCTCTCGGTCTGTCCATCTGTCTGTGGGTGAAAAGTTGTACTGAACTCCAATCTCATTCCCAAGGTTTCATGCAGTTGGTGCCAAAATTTTGATGTGAACTGAGTCCCTCTATCTGACACAATACTCTTCGGTACTCCATGCAGACATACGATCCTGGTCATATATATCTTGGCTAGCTTGGCACTCGTGTAAGTAGTCTTCACGGGAATGAAGTGAGCTACCTTGGTCAAACGATCGACCACAACCCAAATAGAATCATAGCCAGAACGGGTCCTGGGTAATCCTGTGATGAAGTCCATACCAAGCTTTTCCCATTTCCACTCGGGTATCGGCAGAGGATGAAGCAAACCTGCTGGCTTCTGATGCTCGGCTTTTACTCGCTGACAAACATCGCATATTGCTACAAACTCGACAATGTCTTTCTTCATTCCTGTCCACCAGAAACTTCTTTCAGATCCAGATAAATCTTGGTGTTGCCGGGGTGTATCGAGTACGGGGAATCATGGGCCTCCTGAAGTATCAACTTCCTGAGTTCGGGATCATTGGGCACATAAATGCGATCCTCAAACCATAAAGTTCCGTGCTCATCCTCACGAAAACCTTTAGCCTTCCCGTCTTTCATTTTCTGTTTAATCTCAGCTATCTCCTTGTCTGATTTCTGTGCTTCGCGGATCTTTTCTGTCAAAGTGAACTGAATTTCCAGTGTGGCTACAAATCCTCTTGGAACTATTTCCAATTTGAGCTCTCGGAGATCATCGGCTAACTCCTGGGGTAATCCTCCTGCTATGATTGTGTTCACATAACTCTTGCGGCTCAACGCATCGGCTACAACATTTGCCTTGCGTGGGTGGTAATGCAATCTCATGTCATAGTCCTTGATCAATTCTAGCCATCGCCTCTGTCTGAGGTTCAACTCCTTCTGCGTGAAGATATATTTCAGGCTTTTGTGATCAGTGTAAACACCACAACTATTTCCGATCAGGAAATGTCTCCAAGTCTTGAGAGCGTGCACTACGGCTGCTAGCTCCAAGTCATGCGTGGCATAATTCAACTCATGGGGTCTGAGCTGTCTAGATGCATAGGCTACAACTTTACCTTCTTGCATGAGCACTCCTCCGAGTCCTTGACGAGAAGCGTCACAGTAAACCTGGAAATCCTTCCGAATGTTCGGCAATATCAGCACTGGGGCTGTAACCAGACGTTTCTTCAACTCTTGAAAACTGGATTCACATTCCTCAGTCCAAACATACTTGGACTCTTTCTTCAACAACTCTGTCATGGGCTTGGCGATCTTTGAGAAATTCTCAATGACCCCCCGGTAATATCCGGCAAGTCCGAGGAAACTGCGGATCTCCTTAACTGAAGTGGGTGCTACGCATTCGGTGACTGCTGTGACCTTGGCAGGGTCCACTGCTATTCCTTCTCCTGAAAAGACGTGTCCGAGGAATTCGACTTCCTTCAACCAAAATTCACATTTGCTGAACTTCGCATACAGTTGATGCTCTCGAAGTTTCTCCAGAACTAGACGCAGATGCTCCTTGTGTTCCTCCTCGTTCTTGGAGAATATCAGTATGTCATCGATGAACACCACAACAAACTTGTCCAAGTATTCCATAAATACCTTGTTCATCAGATTCATAAAATACGCCGGAGCATTAGTCAATCCAAATGACATGACCGTGTACTCATACAAGCCGTACCGAGTGGTGAAGGCTGTCTTGGGTATATCCTGTTCACGAATCTTCTGCTGATGATACCCGGATCGAAGATCGATCTTGTAGAATATTCGGGCTCCAACTAATTGGTCAAACAGATCATTGATCATCGGCAAGGGGTACTTGTTCTTGATGGTCACCTCGTTCAATGCACGATAATCGACAACTATTCTCAAGGACTTATCCTTCTTTTCAACCAAGAGCACTGGGGCTCCCCAAGGTGAAGAACTTGGGCGAATATACCCTTTGTCCAACAACTCCTTAATTTGCTTCTTGATTTCTACCAAGTCATTTGCGGGCATCCGATAGGGTCTCTTGGATATCGGGGCTGTTCCGGGTAATAGCTCAATCAAGAACTCAATCTCTCTATCCGGTGGCATGCCCGGCAATTCCTCCGGAAATACATCTGGGTATTCTTGTACAATCGGTACTTCCTCCTGGACTACTCCCGTGAGAGAGCTTACTCGTTTACTTCGTGTCGGGCGCTGAGACACGTACTTAATCCGCTTTTGCTCGGGGGTGGTGAGCAAAATAGACTTAAGGGCATAATCAATATTCCCTTCGTACTTGGCCAACCAATCCATGCCTAGGATTACATCCAATCCCTGAGACTCTAATACGATGAGGTCGATGGGAAACTTATGGTTCCCGATGTTGAGACTCAAAGCATGGCATCCTATCCCGGCTGTCATCATGCCTCCTGGGGAACTGACCTTAATAGGTTGGCTGAGGGTTCTAGTTGGCAAACTATATTTTTCCACAACTACCCTTGATATGAATGAATGCGTTGCACCAGAATCAAAAAGTACCAATACTGGACGTGAATTTAGCAAAAACTTACCAACCACAGTATCGGGGTGATCATAGACCTCTTCAACATCAATGTGATTCACCTGAGCTTGAGGAAAAGGATTGGGGTTCTTTGCTGCAGAGTTGCCGTTGCCGTTTCCATTTCCCTGCTTGTTCTGGGGACATTCAATGGTGTAGTGTCCCATCTTCTGACACTTGAAGCAGGTGATGTGATTCAGATCCTTCTGAGCTGGAGCTGAATGATGCTGAGTGCCGGTACCGCCATTCTTGAAGTTGTTGTTGTTGCGGTGGTTCCCATTTCCTCCATGGTTGTGGCCTCCATGGTTGTGCACTGGGTGGTTATGCTGGACGTGTCCTCCAAACTTACCGGATCCAGTCCCGGTATTCCCTGAGTAGGGGGTGTAGCGAGGCTTCTGCTGAGTGCCAGAGTTGAACTTTCCATTGCCATACTTCCGCTTGCGGTTCTCCATCTGCTGATGTTTCCCCTCCAAGATGAGGGCCTTATCTACCAGCTCCTGGTAGTTGTTGAAGTTGGCTACAGTCAGCTAAATGCTCAGCTCATCATTGAGTCCCTCCAAGAACTTTTCCTACTTGGCCGCATCATCGGCCACATCTCCAGGTGCATAACGGGCGAGCATGCTGAATTCATCGACATACTGAGCCACAGAGCGATTTCCCTGGCGTAAGTTGCAAAACTCACGCTTCTTCAGACTCATTGCACCAGCTGAGACATGTGCGGTGCGGAAGGCTTGCTTGAACTGCTCCCAAGTGACTCCAGCAATGGGGTATGTGGTGGTGTAGTTCTCCCACCATGCAGCTGTAGGGCCTTCAAGTTGATGCGCGGCAAAGCGCACCTTCTCAGCCTCAGTACAACCAACAGTGATTAGTTCCCGCTCCATCTTGCGGAGCCAATCATCTACCATAATGGGCTCAATGCTGCTGGAGAAAGTCGGAGGGTTCAACCTCAGGAAACGGGTGAGATTGTCGGCCTGGGGTGGATGATGGTTATTGTTATTGTTCTGGTTCTGGATGATCAGCTGCATCAGGGTATTCTGTTGCTGAATCAACTAAGTGAGTTCCGGCGGGAAGTTGGAAGCAGGGGCACGTCTCGGAGGCATCTGATGTTTGTAGAGGGGTGAGATTAGCATAGAACAATGGTCTATAGAGTAATTACACTACCCATATGAAATGCAACAAACAAGTATCACACCACACATTTTATTCAATACCATCACAAAAGGTTCACACACGGGGATACAAAATTCGATAACCTAAACATCGGCCTAAGCGTTTAACGATAAGATAAATTTGGTGGACTAGTCTAAGTGTTCTCCTCAGAAAAGCATGGTGGTGGGTCCTTCGGTGGAGCTTTCTTCATAGTCCTCCTCATTGCTGATCAAGGGGGCTACGTCTCCTTTGGGATGAAGGTTCTCGCCCATGTCCAGTTCCTCCTCCAGGTATGCGACTCGAGTCTTCAGCTTCTCGATCCTCTCGAGAAAGTCCTTCACCTCCAATTCGTGCTCATAGTGGGTTTCCCGGGCTGCTTCTTCAAGTTCGAGTTCGCGGAGCGACAGTTGCTTGATCTTCCTGGCGTCCTTGATCACACGATGCTCCAGAGTCCCGCTATGCTTCTCCAAGGTCTGGGCATAGGACAGGAGAGCGTCCTTGGTCTTGCTTGAGATGATTTCTCCATCTTCTCCTCTCCGGGATACCGTGAATAGGTCCGTTGAAATAGGGCAGCCTCTGTACACTTCCTTGATACGTCTGAGTGCACAATGGACCGCCATGTCCCTTCCGAGAATTCAGTTGGGTGCGATGAACTTGAAGTCCACAGGCTCAGTGCGCGGCTCGAATGTCCTTCCGGGAACGTGCACCTCAATCTTGTAGCGTGAATCCTCCGGGTAAGACGAAGTAGGATTCCCTGTGATAGTCGGCAGAGCAATCCTCAAGTCCTTGGTGATCTGTATCAGCTCCTTTCCAAAAGGCATAGTGGCGTCGGGCTGGCAAAACTCTGTGAACTTAACGGGGATGAAGGTGGCCATCTAAAACATTGGAAAATCAGAGAGAAGTCAGAAATGATCGGAAGAGGAAACAGAGGATTTATAGACATAAGAAAATAGTTTTCTTCCTAAGGCTTTTCCATTCCTAGAGGTTACGTCCTACGGTCAGTGTGTGCTCTGAATACCATTTCTGTAGCGACCCGACTCAATACGAGTCAAGCCTCTGGTGTTTCTGTACCATCCCAAGATCATGCTGGTACACACTCAGTACATCAATGTATATATCAAGAGTTCAATCACACAGCTTTATTAATCGAAATCTCATATCGAGTACTTTATTACAATAATGAATTACAATAAAGTGGCTGAAGGCCATCTCATGAGATATCTAACGAAGACTAGCGGAAGCATCAGGTAGACGAGTCCATCCGACTCCAGGGCATGTCGTTAAGCGTAGATCGTAGCCTCACTCCTAGTCGGAAAAGTACTCTGCAACATGATACGTTGCAGCCGTGTAGGTCAACATATGGAATATGCCAGCAAGTCATCAAAGAGAGGGGAAAAAATAATAACCAACTATCTCTACATGCTTATTTGGCAGGTGGGGCTATAAGTTTTAGCATAAAGCCAATTTTCTCCTACAACAAGAGAGGACTGAAGGCAAAATATTACTACATTGTTTGTTGTTAATGAGATGGTTCCGCCAACCAATTCTCGTACCCGAGTTGTTGATAATTCCCACATCATTATTAAGTTGTGTCGAGAGTTCAGGGAAATTTCAATGCCTTCGGCTCAAGTTGTCCATGACCGTGGACACGGCTAATCGATTAGGTTTGGGCACTCTGCAGAGTTTTGCACACGCTCCCCACAGGATTTGATCGCCTCCGAGTATGTCCTCGCACTTTGGGGTGTTTGAAGACCGGATGATCAAAACATGGTCTTTCAACGGGTCCCTCTTAATCCCTGTTGGTGCCCATCCATTCCTATCGTTCTTCTACATCTGCTAGCACCGCCTGTCCAGAGTCGCCACGTTGTCCAACCAAGCCAGAGCCCATAATGACTTGTGGCTGTGCTGGTAAGCCTTGGGTCTTGAAGCCTCCGTCCGTCTCTTCGAGCCTGGGTGAAGCTTTTCGCAAGATGTCATGGCACGTCTCCAGCATCCCAGGGTCGTCCACTGGTTTCTCCAGGGAGCCCGTCAAACTGTCCTTCACCCAGAGTTGCATTGCTTCACGAGGTCTTGAAAATCTTGACTTAACCGGTCTTGGTTAATTAATTATCCTCGCATCACTCGTGTTATGCACTCAACCAGAATCCCGTCTACTCAAGCATAGCAATATGAAATTTGTCGTCCCGGGCCAAGTATCGGGGTTGTTGTGTGCCTACCACATGATACTACAACCTATAACTATAATTTCCAAGTACCTACTCAGCATGCAATTGGGCAAATAAAGGTGAAACTACCATGCATAGAAAACATAGGCGAATAGTATGATCAAAATGACTTGCCTTGATGATAGTTGTCTTGATCGAGCGCTTCTAAGTAACAAGCTTCGCACTCCGGGTGATCTACCGATACAAACAAATACACACCATAAGCACTACAATCATCAACAAGTAAAATAACATCACAAGCATAAGGTAGCTATGGCATAAAGTGAAAGAATTCACTTCACCTAACTAAGGCAGAAATTGTTTCTGTTAAAACCCCAAGTAAAAATATTTTTTTTTTGAAACTTATACTACAGTAAGATATAATCACTAGGAAGCAGTAGCAAAAAGAATCAAATAAAAATCTATTTTTAAACTCCTGGAATAAGCAAAACAAGGTTTAAACTAAATCTGATCTAAATCAAATTTGAAAATTTCAAACATAGACAAATTATATGTTTTTGAAAACTACAGAAAAATTGTGATCTACTGGAAAAAGAATCAACCTCATTGGATCTCTAGATCAAAAGTTATGAGCCAAAAAAAATTAGAACTTTCTCTATTTTGGAATTAAACAGAGAAAATAGAACTGATTCTAACGGACATGGGTACACGTGGCAGCTTATGGTTGGCCTAGGTGGTGTGTGCTGCGGGGCTTTCTAGCAAACGGCTGCAATCTAAGCTAAAGCACCGGCTAACTAATAAGTGAAGAGAAAACCGTTTTGGTTTTTTGTCTAAAGCCGAAGGGGTACATGGTATATAATCCTAGCCATCTAAAACAGATCGAACGAAGGAGGGAGAACAAGGGGTTGCTCACGGGAGGAGATGCCGACGTTGCTCCTTCTCCGGTGAAGTAGGAAGGTGATGGCGTCATTGCTCCGATGCTCCTCCGGTGACGGTGAGAGCACCAGGGGAATGCGGCGATCCTCCGGTGTCCTCTGAGGATGTCGGAGAGGTGCGGAAGGGCGGCGAGGGCGAGCTCCTCGAGCTCGGGGCTTCGGGAGGTGGTCGGGCTCCGGCGAGGGGGTAACAGGGGCGGCTGGGTGGAGGGCTTTGGGCTTTGGGGAGGGGAATGGAACGCGGAGAGGGCAGGGGTGTCTCTGGTGGTGGTGGGTGGCGCAGGGCGGCGCGACAGCGAGATGCAGAAGCTCCGGCAAGGCAGCGGGGGGGGGGGGGGGGGGGTTGGGGCGGTGACGAGGGGCGACGGCGGGGAAAACAGGGTGTGGAGGGGGCTCGGCTTATATAGGGGGAGAGAGGGGATCTCGGGAGGAAAGGAATCGGGGGCTCAGGGGGAAGGGGATCGGGTGCGATCGGCCCCGTGGTGCTGTAGACGAGGAAGGAAAGAGAAGGGCTCGGGGAGGAAGAAGATGGTCGAGGGAGGGAAAGAGATCGGGCGTGGGGCCCACGGCCAGAGAGAGAGAGGCGAGGGGGCAAGGTGCGGGCGGCCGATCCGTAATCCCTGCGGATCTGGCGAGGTGAGGATTCGGCCCAGAGGCCTTAAATGCTGCTCGGGCAGTTTCCAAAAAAAACAAAGAAGGTTTCGTATTTTCTATTTATTTAAAAAACAGAAAGTAAATCAAAGAAAAAGGTAAATAAATAAAATCTAAATATAGTGATATTATATATCAAATTGATCAGAAAAATATTTCCTAATTGTTTATCATTTTTCCAAAACCAAAATAAAAACTTAAAAAAATGTTTTTTTTCAGAAAAACTCCTTATGCTATATTTCTTTTGGCAAAATATTTTTCCCCATAAACTTGGGTTTTTCTTGGCTCAAATATTTTCACAAGTGCCTCACATTTTGGAGGGTCATTTTCCTCCGCTCTTTCTTGCTTGCAAGAAATTATTCCCCGGCATTTCTCGTGTGAAGAAAAACATAGATATGCAAAAGCAAAAATTGAGAGAATTCAATTGCAAATATTTATTGCCATTAAATATGCATAGATGCTTAGCTACAATTGTAAAACATTCCCAATTAGGAAAATTGGGATGTTACATCATTATATCCTATTCATCCTTGTAATTCTTTCCTATGTTGGGAATTCTTATGAGCCTGTCTTGTTATTTATTCCTCTCTTTTCGATCCGGAGCGTTGAAGCTATCTTAGAAGTTTTTGTTTCCAATCTTTTCAGTTATTTCGAGGTGCTAACCTCATCAAGTTTTCTTTGTACCGGTGCAATATCTCTCTTTCAAGTAATCTTTTCTATCGGTGGTTTCTTTGAGTGGGCCCATAACCCACAGGTTCTTTCCCAGGATCTTTCCTGGCTCTTTTAATCTTTTCCCGGAGATCATCAATTCTTTTCAACTATGACGTAAGTATGATTTTCACCAGTCATATTCCTTCTTCAAGATCAACTTGAATTAATTCTCATATTTGGCTCAACCTTGCATTTTTCTTTATTCCGGAGTGTCTCAATATTCTTTGTGATGTTCTTCTCATCATTCTCTCCATTGAAGATTCGAAGGAGTGTTCCTCGTAAATCTTGCTCCGTTCTTGTGAAGATTGTCATCTCAGCTTCGTGTTATCCTCACATTATTTCCAATAATGAGTAAACCCTTTCTTGCTATCCGGTGCATTTCTGAGTTGTTTTTATTTCTCGTTCCTCCGAAGGCCATCATTTCAGAAGATTCTTCATTCTCAGTTTTCAGCTTCATCCTCAATCTTCTCAATTGTTGCCTCTTCGTTCGTCTCTCGTTTTATCCGGTGCCTTGTTCAAGTTTTCTCTCAGGTGGCTTATGATCTCTTCATTCTCATGTATATCCATTAATTCTTGGTATTCCCATTCAATTGTGAATTCTCACCGGTGCTCCCGTGAATTATGCGTCATGTGGTGCATACCTATCTTTCTCTTCAAGTTTCTTTCAAGAGTAATAAGTTGTATGCTAAATCCGTTGCTTGTCATCAATTAAACTTGATGAAGGTTAAGCATAACATAATTCTTATTCTTGTTCATAGTAATCTGAATTCTTCTTTCGGAGCGGCTCATGATTTCAATTCATTCTCAAAGTGTTCTTCAAGATTCTTGTTGGAGAACCTCAAGTATCCTTCCTCTTGCATTTATATGTGCAATTGTTCTTCCTTTATCCTTTGAGGTGGTATTATGGCATTCTTGTTAGTGTAGGAGCCTCGAAGAGATTTCGTTTCAAGAATGAGATAATTAAACCCACCAATTCTATGATCATGAGATATTTTCAACCCATGATTCTTCATTGAGCTATCTTGGTTTGGATTTCACCTAAAGCTCCACCTATGGATTGTTGCTATCATGGTGCTTGTCATTAATCCAAGTTCTCAATGTATCCTCTTGGTGTAAGAATTGTTCATATCTTGTTTCTCTCAATCAATCCTTGTTTCTGGTAGTGGCTGGTTGTCACTTCATTAGTTTGAAAAGGTTTCCATAAGCCCACTACTATCTTGTTCTTTTCGTTGTTGTTTTTCCAACAACTCCGTCCAATTCTTCTTGCAAGGATGCTTGCCAAGTTCATTGGAGTTAGTAGTTGTCATTTTCTTCTTCCGTATGAGCTAGTTCATATTTTATTGTTCCGGAGGCTTTGAGATGTTGCTCTTTTGGGTCTAGTATGTTGTTCTACCAAGATCTTGGTGTTCCCTTGCTCTATTTAGTTGTTTGTTATGAATATTGTCTATTTCTTCCTTCTTATCGAATTTTTTGTCCCATTTTCCTACCTAAGTGCTGCTGAAATTTTCCGTGAATTCTTGCTTCTTTCCCATATCATTCCTCATCTATTTTCAACCTTCAAGGATCGTTGGTTTCACTCGTTTGTCAAAGAAGCAATTAATTTTTTTTACCTCTTGTTCTTTCTCATCCTCTCCCCCTTTCATTCTTGGATCTCGGGGCGAGATCCTCTTGTAGTGTAGGAGAGTTGTGACAGCCCGATGCCGACGTTCCAGAAGATTCCCCTTCTATTCCGTTTTCGTCATGTGTCTATTTTTTTTTCGCGTCATCATCGCATCATGCGCATCATCAGCATTGCATCGGCATCCCGTTACCACCAGTTTTCAAAAGTTGCATCCGTTGTTAGTTGCCGGTTATCGTCGTTGTTCGTTCCGAGTCCGACCGCACTCGCACACGCCCGCGGCATAGTCAAACCTTGTTTTAAAAGTGTGTTGAAAACTTTCTCTGATCGGGGTGAAACTTGGCATGCGGTCGTGATTAGTTATAGCTAGGCCGCTTGTCCAATTTCGTCGCGATCGGAGACCGTCTGGTACCCGAACGATCGACCGTAGCGGCACCGTATTCGGTTTACCGTCGGACGTCTTTCGGTGTTGTTAATTACGTTGCCGTGCTGCCCGCTTTCCCTCTCGTCTCCGGATACATACTCTACACAGCCACTCGTCCGTCCCACATTCGAAATTAGTCGAATCCGTCCGTGCGGTTGGATCCGGGGCGAAAAACCGCTAAACCTAGCCCCCATTTGTCTTTATATAGTCCCCTGTGTATTTTGGACAGCGAACCACCCTCTACCCCGGGATCCGCGCCCGAAACCCTAGCCCCTCACTCTCTCTCTTCTGTGCTAGCCACGGCGGGCCGCCGAGCCCATCACAGGCCCACCCGGGCCCGATCGCACCCGTGCCCGAGGGAGCAGCCTCGCTGTCGAGCTACTGTGTGTGCCTTCCTCCCGAGTTCCCTCTTTAGCCATCGCCGGCGAGCATCGCGCCTCCCTGCCGGAGCTGCACCTGGCCAGACCCCCCCGGTGCCGTAGACCCGCCGGACATCACCCCGGTGAGCCTCGGGCTCTCCTTCCTGAGAGCTCCCGAGCTCGAGCGCCTCCAACTCCTTGCCCCGCCGCCGGATGCGATCCCTGCTCGCCCCGCCGCCGTCCGGCCCGGATCCGGCGAGATCCGGCCGGATCTGCCGTCTCCGCCGCCCGGAGCTCCTCACCTGCCTTCGCCAGAGTCGGGCCAGCAGCAGCCGCCGCCTCCTCTCGATCCTGAGCTGGATCGGGACGAGGAGGGACGTGCGCCAGCGACGCCAGCGCCTGGGCCCCTTGTGTCTTGCCCCGAGGCCCAGCGCCAGGCGGGCCAGCTCCTTCGGCCAGTTCACCCCGAGCACACTGCACCAAGCTGGCCCGTAAAGGTGAGACCCCCCCAAACCACTATTCCACGCCCAGGCAGATGATAGCTATCCAGTGCCCGTGTTCTATAGGCCCGATTAGTTGGATTTCTGCCCGATAGTTATTGTTGTTTAGGGATTTTCGGCATTAAGTTAATTCCAGAAAATAGCCATATAATAAAACTCCCGTAACTTTTAAACCGTACATCGGTTCACGATGAGTTGTATATGTTTTTCGTGTAGAATTTCGTGTAGAATACGATTTTGCAACTAGCATATTTATTTGACGTTGTTTGACGTGTCGAAGGCATAGGTTCATGTGCTGTTCCAATAGGATACGTCCCGTAATTTATTTCTCGCGCATGTCCGGGTTGCTCGTATGCCATATCTAAAATGCCCATGTTTTAGGAACCTATTTTCCATGTATTTTAGAGCGGTCATTGGTATTTTTGCGTGTAGGGATTGCCGCTAGTTTATTTTCCCGTGTATAGGTTATTTTCTCGCATTTACGTGTGGCGATATTTTTTGTTGTGCAACCCCACATATTTTATATGTTTCCGGGGATTTTTCTATGCAATTAGTTTTAGCTTTTGAGAAAATTAGTTCACGCGATATTTTGCCGTGATGCCCTTTTGTTTAATTCGTAGGATTTGTTCCGTGCTTCGTTTGATTAAGTTGTCAACTAGAGAGTCGTTCTTTGATGTTTAGTCTAGCCCCTGGTATTTTTGGTTGCAATAGAAATGCATGTTTAGGTGTGGTTTTCTTGCTCTCGAGTTGCTAGAAATAGTGCTGATTTGGAGGTGCTGAAATATTTCTAAGTCTGGAATCTGTTATATTTTGTTGCTGTCTTGTCTTGCCTGTATCTTTTGATCTGTAGCTCTTTTGAGGTTGGTCCAATGGAGTTAGTTGTAGCCCTTGTGTTTTTCTAGCACGCTGTGACTTTTCATGCCATTTGGAGTCCTGTAGCTATAGGTTTTTCTGCTGTCAATATGGCTTCAGATCGAAAACTGCACTTTCATGAAGTGTTAGTTTCATTAAGTTTGAAATAGTGTGTGAGATGCCATTTTGTGACTTCTTTCCCTAGTGATCCATGATGCCATGCTCGTTGTTGTTAGTTGTTTGTTGTAGTGCTTCTTGCCCTCTTTCGTTCCATGCCTTGGTTGATTATATTTGTGATGAATAGTTCGCAGTTGAGGGGTGTAGAAAATGCTATGTGGCTGATTTTGGCAGTTTGTAGTGATTTCTTGTTTTGCTCGTAGTTGTTGAACCGTAGCTCCAATTTGATCGTGTCCTACATGAAACTTGCTTAGAATCTCGTGTAGTTTCATTTTATCTTGCTGGTTGTATGTTTTGAAGTGCTCATGACCGTCGTTGCACACATATTGCATCCATGCCATCATATCTTGCGGTGCTTGTAACTTTTGATCCGTAGCTCCGTTGCAGATGTTCTCTATATGTAAATTGCTTGTAACAACGCGTAGAATCACATGAACCTATTTGTTTTGCTATTTAACAACCAATTAAATGTGTTAGTTCAGATCTGGACAGAATTGAAAATTAACATGTGAGGTCGTCTCGGAGGTGCTATATGTCATATCTGACCTCATTTAAAATGCCTAGATAGGTAGTTTAATTACGCTTCACCTCTTGCCATGTTTAACCACATTTAATATTGCCGTGTATCTAATCGGGATTGAACTAAATAAATAAACGTGGAGTTTCTTCAATATGCAACTCGTTGCATATTGAACTTCACTTAACGTGTAGTGATTGTTTGTCGTGAATTGTCATGCCGTGACTTGCATGTATTCAGCTGCTCATGCATCGTATGTGTTGTGCATCGTGTGGTGAATATCGTGTGTTGATTTATGTTTCCGGTTTGCTTCGTCTCGATAGAGTTCTGCAAGCGTGCCGGATTTTGAGGACCCGTTCGACTACGTTGGTTCGTCTACTTCACGGAGTCATTCTTCTTCCAAGCGGGATCTCAGGCACGATGACCATTTCCCCAGATACCATTACTATCATTGCCATGCTAATTTTACCGTTTCTATCATTATGTCTCGTTGCCTACCACATGTTAACTGTAAGCCTCTCAACAATGCCATGAAACCTTCAACCTGTTCACAACCTAGCAAACCACTGATTGGCTATGTTACCGCTTGCTTAACCCTGTGTAGCGTTACTAGTTGCAGGTGCAGATGCTTCCATGTGATAACATGGGTTCCTTCTTATACACCATAGTAAATTCTATTTAATTTAATGCACCTATATACTTGGTAAAAGGTGGAAGGCTCGGCCTTTCTAGCCTGGTGTTTTGTTCCACCTTTGCCCCCTTAGTTTCGACTACCCGTGTTATGTTCCATAATTGAGCGCTCCTAACATGATCGGGGTTGTTAAGGGGACCCCCTTGATAATTTGTTTTAGACTAAAGCTGGTCTGGCAAGGCCCAACATTGGTACTATTTGCCCAACATAATAATTCTGTTAAACTGAAATGCATAGGGAGTTAGTGCTACCCGAGGAGTAATTCTACATAATACAGGGGGCCAGCGCTGATGGTGCTGGTCCAAAACTAGAGCCGTTTGCGGGGCCAACCCGGAGCAACTCGGGAGATTTCTATCAGGCCACCGTATGCTGTGCTTATCCGTCGTGTCCTGAGAACGAGATACGCGGCTCCTATCGGGATCGTCGACACGCCGGGTGGCCTTGCTGGATTAGTTTTACCTTTGACGAGATATCTTGTGCATCGGGATTCCGGTGATGCTTTGGGTAATCTCAGAGTTGAGGTTTCCACAAGGGAATCCGACGAGACCGCGAGCTTCGTGATTGAGGATTTCTATGCGGCTTGTGGTAATTTGTGATGGACTAGTTGGAGCACCCCTGTAGGGTTAAATCCCTCTCTGTTCTTCCTCCCTGCGCCTTTCGGGGAGGAAGAACAGAGAGGGTTAGGGTTGTCCGTGGGGTTCGGGTGATCTTATCCAATGCCACGGCATCATGGATGTTCGACACGGCGACAATCGATGATGTGGATGGCGTGCGCGCACTGCCATCGCCATGTGTCACACCCAAGATGCGACCCTATCCTCAATTTGGCACGAAGGCCTTGTCAGGGATAGAAGCACATCTCGTCGTGTCGCAAGAATGGATTTCGTTACAAGTACATGTACTGAAAAGAAGAGATATATAATAGAATTGGCTTACACTCCCCACAAGCTACATCAGAGTCACATTAGTACATACATATTCATCAAGAGTAAGAGCAGGGTCCGACTACGGACGAAAACAAACGAGAAAAGAAGAATGACGTCCATCCTTGCTATCCCAGGCTGCCGGCCTGGAACCCATCCTAGATCGGTGAAGAAGAAGAAGAAGAAGCAACTCCAAATGAACAATCAACGCGCTCGCGTCAAGTAACCTTTACCTGTACCTGCAACTGGTGTTGTAGTAATCTGTGAGCCACAGGGGACTCAACAATCTCATTTCCAAAGGTATCAAGACTAGCAAGGCTTATTGGGTGAGGCATGGTTAAGTGGTGAGGTTGCAGCAGCGGCTAAGCATATATATGGTGGCTAAACTTACGAGTACAAGAAATAAGAGGGGGAAGACCTGCGCATAACGGACGTGAACTACGGATGATCAAATGAATGATCCTGAACACCTACCTACGTCAGACATAACCCCACCGTGTCCTCGATCGGAGAAGGAACTCCCGAAAGAGACAGTCACGGTTACGCACACAGTTGGCATATTTTAATTAAATTAACTTCAAGTTATCTATAACCAGTGTTAAACAAAGTTTCCACGTTGCCACATAACCGCGGGCACGGCTTTTCGAAAAGATTTAACCCTGCAGGGGTGCTCCAACTAGTCCATCACAAATTACCACAAGCCGCATAGAAATCCTCATTCATGAAGCTCGCAATCTCGTAGGATTCCCTAGTGGAAAACCTCAACTCTGAGATTACCCAAAGCATCACCGGAATCCCGATGCACAAGATATTTCGTCAAAGGTAAAACTAATCCAACAAGCCACCCGGTGTGTCGACGAACCCGATAGGAGCCGCGTATCTCGTTCTCAGGACACACCGTCTATGCATAGTGGACGGTAGCCAAACCTCAAGTTGCCCCAAGGTGGCACCGCCGACTTCTAGGTGGGTGGACCAACACTCATGCAGAGCACTCGCCCGGAGGGTTGATTAAATTATCCTCGGGGTCCGGAAAGTCCCTATGCAATTTTATTAGGTTATTAGGAAAATGTAGTAGCAAAGTTGGGCCTTGCCAGACCAGCTTTAATCTAAAACGAATTATCAAGGGGGTCCCCATAACAACCCCGATCGTGTTAGGAGCGCTCAATTATGGAACATAACACCGGTAGCCGAAACTAAGGGGGCAAAGGTGGAACAAAACACCAGGCTAGAAAGGCCGAGCCTACCATCTTTTACCAAATATATAGGTGCATTAAATTAAATTGCATTTGATATGGTGATATAAACAAGGAACCCATGCTTTCACATGGAAGCAACTGCACCTGCAACTAGCAACGCTAACACAAGGTTAAGCAAGTAGTAACATAGCCAATCAGTGGTTTGCTAGGCCGAACAGGTTGAAGGTTTCATGGCATTGTGGAGAGGCTCATATATAACATGTGGTAGGCAACGAGACATAATCGGTAGAAGCGATAAACTAGCATGGCAATGATGGTAATGGTATCTGGGGAAATGGTCATCTTGCCTGAGATCCCGCTTGGAAGAAGAATGTCTCCGTGAAGCAGACGAACCAATGTAGTCAAACGGGTCCTCACAATCCGACACGCTTGCGGAGCTCTACCGAGACGAAGCGAACCGGAAACACAAATCAACACACGGAATTCACCACATGATGCACAACACATATGATGCATGAGCAGCTGAATACATGCAAGTCACGGCATGACAATTCACACACTCAAACACTACACATTAAGTGAAGTTCAATATGCAACGAGTTGCATATTGACGAAACTCCACGTTTATTTATTTAGTTCTATCCCGATTAGGTACACGGAAATATTACATGTTATTAAACATGGCAAGAGGTGAAGCGTAATTAATCTACCTATCTAGGCATTTTAAATGAGGTCGGAAATGACATATAGCATCTCCGAGACGACCTCACATGTTAATTTACAATTCTGTCCAGATCTGAACTAACACATTTAATTGGTTGTTAAACAGCAAAACAAATAGGTTCACGTGATTCTACGCGTCATTTCAAGCAATCTACACATAAAGAACATCTCCAACGGAGCTACGGTTCAAAAGATACAAGCACCACAAGATATGATGGCATGAATGCAATATGTGTGCAACGACGGTCACGAGCACTTCAAAACATACAACCAGCAAGAGAAAATGATACTACACGAGATTCTAAGCAAGTTTCATGTAGGACACGATCAAAACGGAGCTACGGTTCAACATCTACGAGCAAAACAAGAAAACACTACAATCAACCACATAGCATTTTCTACGCCCCACAACTACGAGCTACTCAACTCAAATATAATCAACCAAGGCATGACACGAAAGAGGGCAAGAAGCAATGCAACAAACAACTAACAACAACTAGCATGTCATCATGGATCACTAGGGAAATAAGTCACAAAATGGCATCCCACACACTATTGCAGACTTAGTGAAAATCACACCTCATGAAAGTGCAGTTTTCGATCTAAAGCCATATTGACAGCACCAAAACCATAAGCTACAGGACTCCAAATGCCATGAAAATTCACAGCATGCTATAGAAACACAAGGTCTTCAACTAACTCCATTGCACCAACCTCAAAAGAGCTACAGATCAAAAGCTAGAAGCAAAACAAAACAGCAACAAAATATAACAGATTCCAGACTTAGAAATATTTCAGCACCTCCAAATCAGCACTATTTCTAGCAACTTGAGATCAAGCAAACCACAGCTAAACATGCATTTCTATTGCAACCAAAAATACCAGGGGCTAGAGAAAACATCCAAGATCAACTCTCTAGTCGACGACTCCTTCAAACGAAGCACGGAATAAATCCTACGAATTAAACAAAAGGGCATCATGGCAAAATATCGCGCGAACTAACTTGCTCCAAAGCTAAAACTAAATACACAGAAAAATCCAAATTTTTCTACCCCGAAAACATATAAAATATGTGGGGTTGCGCAACAAAAATATTGCCACACGTAAAAGCGAGATATAAACCTAAACACGAAAAATAAACTAGCGGCAAATCCCTACGCGCAAAAAAATACCAAAGACTACTCTAAAAAACATGTAAAAGAGGTTCCTAAAACATGGACATTTCTATTACGGCATACGAGCAATTCGGGCACGCACGAAAATTAAACACGGGCAATATTCTAATGGGACAACATGTAAATCTAAGCATTTGGCATGGCAGACCCCGTCAAACAAATATGCAAGTTGTGAAATCGTGTTCTACGTGCAAAACTACCTCAAAACTATATACAACACGTGCCGATCCGACTAACGGATAATAATCTACGGGCGATCTAATAAATGCCTATTTTCTGGAATTATAAATTCCTAAAACATCCTAAATTCCCTAATGGGCCAAACTGGGGCGCAACACACTAAGAAGCGCACGCGGCGCTGGATAGAGGCGGGGCTCACCTGGGGCCATGGGCCAGGTCGGTGGAGAAGGCTGCCGGCCTGTGCAGCCGGGCCAGGGAGGCGCTTGGGCCACGGGAGGCCGAGCTGAGGTGCCAGCTGGGCTGAGGCGGTCGGGGGGGGGAGGCTCACGTGGGCGTCTCGAGTGCTGGGAGCGCCCTCCTCATCGTGCCCGAGGGCACGGCCTGGCGGCGGCCGACGGATCGAGCACGGGAACCCGACAACGAGGACAAGGAGGCCAGATCCCGGTGGGGTTCTGCCGGATCTGGTCAAGGCGGCCGGAGGCTGCCGGCGCTGCGACGAACGAACGGCGGGCGACGCGGAAGCTACAGCGCTGGGGCTGCCCGAGGTGACGGCGGCGGGAACTTCGACGAGGGGCTGGCCGACTGAGGTGCTCCGGCGGCGAGCAAGGCAGGAAGCAGAGAGCTCCGGCCGGCGACGGGGAAGGCACGAGGGGCGGCGAGGCGGCGCGCTAGAGGGCAGGGAGGCGCTCGGGAGGCCGGCTGTGCGCGGCACTACGGGGCGTGGCTCGGGATAGGGGTGAGAAGGCGGCGGCACGAATCCGGTCCCGGGGCGGGCCGGTTGCGGGCTCTGGCGCCCCCCCCGGCGGGTGGGGCTGGATGGAGGAGATAGAGTGAGGGGGGAGTTAGGGTTTGAGGGGCACGGATCCCGAGGTGGAAGGAGGGGGTTGATTAAAATGGAAGGGGAGGTGTGTTTAAATAGGAAAGGGGGGCTAGGTTTAGCGAAATTTCGACCCGGATCCAACCGCGGGGTCTTATTCGAGTAATTCCGAATGCGGGGCAGACGAGTGGCTGTGAAGAGTGGTTTACCGGAGACGAGAGGGGGAACGGGCGGCACGACAACGATTTTTAAAACACCGACAACCGTCCGACGGTAGACCGAATACAGTGCCTCTACGGTCGACCGTTCGGGTACCAGACGGTCTCCGATCGCGACGAAATTCGACAGGCGGCCTAGCTATATTAAGATAAGACCGCACGTCAAAACTGAACCCGATTAGAGAAAGTTTTACGCACACTTTTAAAACAGGGTTTCGAACGATGCCGCGGGCGCGTGCGAGTGCGGTCGGGCTCAGAACTGACAACGACGAGAACCGGCAACTAACAACGGATGCAAGTTTGAAAACTGGCGGCAACGGAGATGCCGATGCAATGCAGATGATGCGCATGATGCGAAAAAAGTAAATATACACACGACGAAAACGAAATAGAAGGGGAATCTTCTGGAACATCGGCATCGGGCTGTCACAGGGTGATACTGTGTTCGAGCTAAAACAGTTACCAGATACTCTTAAGGATGCCTATCTTGATGAGAAGGGTATATATCCTGTTATTATTAGTGCTCACCTCTCGAATCATGAAGAGAAGAAGTTATTAAAAACTTTGAGGAAGCACCGTGCTGCTATTGGATTTACTCTTGATGATCTTAAGGGTATTAGTCCCACTCTATGTCAGCACAATATTAAAACTGATCCTGATTCTAAGCCAGTCGCTGATCATCAACGGAGGTTAAATCCTAGGATGAAAGAGGTCGTGAGAAAATAAATATTAAAGCTTCTGTAAGCAGGAATCATTTATCCTGTTGCTCATAGTGATTGGGTAAGTCCAGTACATTGCGTACCTAAGAAGGGAGATATCACCGTCGTTCCTAATGATAAGAATGAACTAATCCCACAGAGGATTATTACTGGCTATAGGATGGTGATAGACTTCCGGAAACTGAACAAGGCAACCATGAAAGACCATTATCCTTTGCCGTTTATCGACCAAATGCTAGAAAGGCTATCTAAACACACACACTTCTGCTTTCTAGACGGTTATTCAGGTTTTTCGCAAATACCTGTTGCACAATCTGATCAGGAGAAAACCACTTTCACCTGCCCTTTCGGCACCTTTGCTTATAGACGTATGCCTTTTGTCTTATGCAATGCACCTGCCACCTTTCAAAGATGTATGATGGCTATATTCTCTGACTTTTGTGAAAACATTGTTGAGGTTTTCTTGGATGATTTCTCCGTTTACGGTTCTTCCTTTGACGATTGCCTCAACAACCTTGATCGAGTCTTACAAAGATGCAAAGATACCAACCTCGTCTTGAACTGGGAGAAGTGCCACTTCATGGTTAATGAATGCATCGTCTTAGGACACAAAATTTCTGAGAAAGGCATTGAAGTTGATAAGGCTAAGGTTGATGCAATTGAGAAAATGCCTTGCCCCACAGATATCAGAGGTATATGAAGTTTCCTAGGTCATGCTGGTTTCTATAGAAGGTTCATTAAAGACTTCTCTAAGATTTCTAGGCCTCTTACCAACCTCTTGCAGAAGGATGTTCTTTTTGTTTTTGATGAGGATTGTGAGGAAGCTTTCGAAATACTTAAGAAGGCCTTGATAACCGCACCTATTGTTCAACCACCTGATTGGAACTTGCCCTTTGAAATCATGTGCGGTGCTAGTGATTATGCTATTGGTGCTGTTCTAGGACAAAGAGTTGACAAGAAGTTGAATGTCATTCACTACACTAGTAAAACTCTAGACAGTGCCCAAAGAAACTATGCCACTACGGAAAAGGAATTTTTAGCAATCGTGTTTGCATGTGAAAAGTTCAGATCTTATATAGTTGACTCCAAAGTCATTATTCACTCTGATCGTGTTGCTATTAAGTACCTTATGGAGAAGAAGGACGCTAAGCCTAGGCTAATCAGATGGGTTCTCCTGCTACAGGAGTTTGATTTGCACGTTGTTGACCGAAAGGGTGATGATAACCCTGTAGCAGATAATTTGTCCAGGCTAGAGAATGTCCTTGATGACCCACGACCTATTGATGACAGCTTTTCCGATGAGCAATTGAATGTCATCCACACTTCACATAGTGCACCGTGGTATGCTGATTACGCAAACTATATCGTAGCCAAATACATACCACCCAGTTTCACCTACCAGCAGAAGAAGAAATTCTTCTTTGATTTGAGACACTACTTTTGGGATGATCATCACCTTTATAAGGAAGGAGTAGATGGTGTTATTAGACGTTGTGTGCCTGAACATGAACAGGGACAGATCCTGCAGAAGTGTCATTCCGAAGCCTACGGAGGACACCATGCTGGAGATAGAACTGCTCATAAGGTATTGCAATCAGGTTTCTATTGGCCCACTCTCTTCAAGGATGCCCGTAAGTTTGTATTGTCTTGTGACGAATGTCAAAGAATAGGGAACATCAGTAAACGTCAGGAAATGCCTATGAACTATTCGCTTGTCATTGAACCATTTGATGTCTGGGGCTTTGATTATATGGGACCCTTCCCGAGTTCCAATGGGTATACTCACATCTTAGTTGCTCTTGATTACGTCACTAAGTGGGTAGAAGCTATCCCCACTGGAAATGTTGATCACCACACCTCTATTAAGATGCTTAAAGAAGTCATTTTCCCAAGATTTGGAGTCCCTAGATATCTGATGACTGATGGCGGTTCACACTTCATTCATGGTCTTTTCCGCAAGATGCTCGCTAAGTATGATGTAAACCATAGAGTTGCATCTCCTTATCATCCTCAGTCTAGTGGTCAAGTGGAGTTGAGTAATAGGGAGATCAAATTGATCTTACAAAAGACTGTCAATAGATCTCGAAAGAATTGGTCTAGCAAACTTGACGATGCACTATGGGCTTATAGGTCTGCTTATAAGAATCCCATGGGCATGTGCCGTATAAAATGGTTTACGGTAAGGCATGTCATTTACCTCTTGAGCTAGAACACAAAGCTTATTGGGCAATCAAAGAGCTCAACTTCGATTTCAAACGTGCCGGTGAGAAGCGGTTGTTTGATATCAGCTCATTAGATGAATGGAGGGCCCAGGCATATGAGAATGCCAAGTTGTTCAAGGAAAAGGTTAAGATATGGCACGATAAAAGAATACAAAAACATGAGTTCAATGTAGGTGATTATGTCCTGCTATACAATTCTCGCTTAAGATTCTTCAGAGGCCAACTTCTCTCTAAATGGGAAGGTCCCTACGTTGTCGAGGAAGTATATCGTTCCGGTGCCATCAAAATCAACGACACTAAAGGTAATTTTCCGAGAGTGGTAAATGGGCAAAGAATCAAGCATTATATCTCTGGTACTCCCATAAATGCTGAGAGCAATATCATCAATATCATAACTCCAGAGGAGTACATAAGGGATGTTTATCAGCCTGTTTCAGACTCTGAAAATGAAGAGGTATGTGTTTCGGTAAGTAATTGGACTCCGAAACTTTTCCAGTAGGAAATTTTCTTTGTTTTGGAATTTATGGAAAATAGAAAAATAAAAGGCAGTCTGGAGAGCGCATGAGGCGGCCACAAGCTTGGTAGCCGCGGCCTCCCCCCTGGTCGCGGCTACAGGGATTGTGGGCACCTCGTGTGCCTCCCGGACTCCGTTTTCATGCAGGGTACTCCTTCTGGTCTGGAAAAAATCATTATATATACTTTCGTTTGGTCTGACCCCTGCATCACGCAGATTTCCTCTGTTTTTCGTTTCGAGCCTGTTTTCTGCCGCAGATCTAGGTCAAGATGGCTTCTCAGGATTCAGAGGGGGAGATCTATGTGGATGATTACCTTGCTAACCCCAAGGTCTATGGGGACTTTGATCCATGTGGCTGGACCTCTGATCAGGAAGAAGATTATGATCCCAAGGGGAAGGAACAAACAAGTTCCGATGAAGAGGAGGCTCCTCTACCTCAACTTGGACGCACACATGTGCAGTTCAAGAAGTCGAGCCTCCCTGACTCAAGGAAGAAGCCTAAGACCTTGTTTATCCCTTCTCGTTTCTTGCAGGAGAGTAAGCAGGAGCTATGGCAAAGAGTGTTGAAGCTGGAGGAGGAAAATGATGATCTGAGGGAGCAGAACTTTATGCTCAAGTGCAAATTAGACAAGCTCAAGACCGCTTCAACAACTCCTCCACCTTCACCACCAAAGGAAGACAACTGAGCATTGGTATGGTCAATCCCCTTGGCTTGTGCCAAGCTTGGGGGAGTTTCCCTAGTATCGTATCACCTTTATATCTTTTGCTTTTACCTTTGTTTTAGTTCTTTCTTTTTCTGTTTTTACTTTCTTCTCTTAGTGGGATAAGTCTTTAGTGTTTAGTTTGAGTCTTTTGCCTTGTGTCTCCCCCGATGTATTCGAGCTTGCGAGCTATATAATAAAGAGTATCTTAGTCAAGGGCTTTGTTTTGTGTCGTGATCAAAAGTATGAAAATAAGGATAGCATGAAATATCATGAGATGATCTTATGGAAAGTGATAGCTTCACATATAACAAGTATGATGATTGAAACTTGTTGAGAATAGACCAACATAGACCCCAGTCATTGTTGCAATTAATAAGAAGTAATAAGGAAAGAGAGATTCACATATAAATATATCATCTTAGACACTTTTTACAATTGCGAGCACTCACCAAACTATTACATGCTTAGAAGTAGATGCTGGACAAGGAAGACAACATAATGAATTGTTTGCTTGATTCAAACAATGTTATATGATTAGAGATCCCTTAGCATGTGACGATTGCTTCCACCTCATATTAGCCAAAACTCCTACACCAAGTAGAGATTCTACTTGTGCATCCATAAACCTTCAACCCAGTTTTGCCATGAGTGTCCACCATACCTACCTATGGATTGAATAAGATCCCTCAAGTAAGTTTTCATCGGTGCAAGCAATAAAAATTGCTCTCTAATATGTATGATCTATTAGTGTGTGGAAAATAAGCTTTATACAAACCTGTGATGAGGAAGACATAAAAGCGACAGACTGCATAATAAAGTTCTTTATCACAGGAGGCGATATAAAGTGACGTTCCTCCGCACTAAGAGGACACGCATCCAAACCTCAAAAGCGCATGACAACCTCTGCTTCCCTCTGCGAAGGGCCTATCTTGTACCTTTACTTTTGTCCTTGTGAAAGTCTTGGTGATCAACACCAATTCCCTATTCCGTCTTCATCTTGGTGAACGTCATATGCTAGGGAAAGATCTATATTCATACATCAACTTGGAGATGAGCACTTATGCTTTACTTTTGTTGACTTTACCCTTGAGGTAAATGGTTGGGAGGCAAAATTATAAGCCCCTATCTTTCTCTGTGTCCAACTGAAACTTTGATGCCATGAGTACCACGTGAGTTGTAACAATTGTGAAAAACAAAAGAGATGATTGAGTATGTGGATTTGCTTTACAAGCTCTTATTTGACTCTTTCTGATGTTATGATAAATTGCAATTGCTTCAATGACTATGGACTGTTGTTGGCTACTTCTCGGTAAGGTTTTTGATTCATACTTTGCTTTGTGAAGGAATTGTTACTTTCCCATAAGAATCTTTATGATGTATTGCTGTTCTATGTGTGATCATGATGCCCTCATGTACGTATTATGTTTTATCGACACCTTCATCCCTAAACATGTGGACATGTTTATGGATCTTGGTTTTCGCTTGAGGACAAGCGAGGTCTAAGCTTGGGGGAGTTGATACGTCCATTTTGCATCATGCTTTCATGTTGATATTTATCGCTTTATGGACTATTATTATACTTTGTGGTACCATACTTATGTCTTTTCTCTCTAATTTTGCAAGGTTTATTTGAAGAGGGAGAATACCGGCAGCTGGAATTCTGGACTGGAAAAGGAGCAAGTCTGAGTCCTCTATTCCGCGCAACTCCAAATGCCCTGAAAATCAACAAGGAATTTTTTGGGATTTTATAAAAAATACTAGGCGAAAGAAGTGCCAGAGGGGAGCTGCCAGGGGCCCACAAGCCTGGTGGCCACGGCTATAGGGCTTGTGGGCAACCTGGTGGCCCATTGGCCCCCCTCTTCTGCTATATGAAGGGTTTCTTCCGGAAAAAAAATCAAGGCAGAGCTTTTTCGTGGATTCGCCGCCGCCACGAGGCGGAACTTGACCAGAACCAATCTAGAGCTCCAGCAGGACGATCCTGTCGGGGTTACTTCCCTCCCGGAGGGGGAATTCGTCGCCATCGTCATCACCAATGCTCCTCTCATCGTAGGGGACTCGTCACCATCAACATCTTCATCAGCACCATCTCATCTCCAAACCCTAGTTCATCACTTGTAACCAATCTCCGTCTCTCGACTCCGATTGGTACTTGTAAGGTTGCTAGTAGTGTTGGTTACTCTTTGTAGTTGATGCTAGTTGGATTACTTGGTGGAAGATTTTATGTTCAGATCCTTGATGCTACTCATTACACCTCTGATCATGATTATGATTATGCTTTGTGAGTAGTTACTTTTGTTCCTGAGGACATGGGATAAGTCATGCTAATAATAGTCATGTGAATTTGGTATTCGTTCGGTATTTTGATATGTTGTATGTTGTTTTTCCTCTAGTGGTGTTATGTGAACGTAGACTACATAACACTTCACCATTATTTGGGCCTAGAGTAAGGCATTGGGGAGTAGTAAGTAGATGATGGGTTGCTAGAGTGACAGAAGCTTAAACCCCAGTCTATGCGTTGCTTCGTAAGGGGCTGATTTGGATCCACTAGTTTAATGCTATGGTTAGACGTTGTCTTAATTCTTCTTTCGTAGTTGCAGATGCTTGCAAGAGGGGTTAATCATAAGTGGCATGCTTGTCCAAGTAAGGGCAGTACCCAAGCGCCGGTCCACCCACATATCAAAATATCAAAGTAACGAACGCGAATCATATGAACATGATGACACTAGCGTGACAGAAATTCCCGTGTGTCCTCGGGAGCGTTTTTCCTCCTATAAGACTTTGTTCAGGCTTGTCCCTTGCTACAAAAGGGATTGGGCCACTTTGCTGCACCGTTGCTACTACTTGTTACTTGTTACTTTTCACCTCCTACGTTTCACCTCACTACACCATCACTTGTTACCGCTACTTTCAGTGCTTGCAGTTATTACCTTGCTGAAAACCGTTTATTAGAGCCTTCTGCTCATCGTTGGGTTCGACGCTCTTACTTATCGAAAGGACTAAGATTGATCCCCTATACTTGTGGGTCATCAAGTAGTAGTAATTATTTCCCTCAGTTTGAGAACCAAGGTATCAATCCAGTAGGAGTATCATGATAAAGCACCGATGTACCTGCGCAAAAACAACAAACTTGCACCCAACGCTACAAAGGGGTTGTCAATCCCTTCACGATTGATTGCAAGGTGAGATCTGAAGGCGGAAAGTGCAACAAGGTAAAAGTGTAGGGCTGAAAATATGATGTGAAGTAGACCCGGGGGCCATAGTGTTCACTAGAGGCTTCTCTCAAAATAGCAAATATTACGGTGGGTGAACGAATTACTGTCGAGCAATTGATAGAACCGCGCAAAGTAATGACGATATCTAAGGCAATGATCATACATATAGGCATCACGTCTGAGACAAGTAGACCGATACTTTCTGCATCTACTACTATTACTCCACACATCGACTGCTGTCCAGCATGCATCTAGTGTATTGAGTTCATGACATACATAGTAACGCCTTAAGCAAGATGACATGATGTAGAGGGATAAATTCATGCAATAGATATAAACCCCATCTTTTTACCCTTGATGGCAACAACAGGATGCTTGCCTCGCTACCCCTTCGGTCACTAGGTGAGGTCACCGCATGGTATGAACCCAAAACCAAGCATTTCTCCCATTGCAAGAATCATAGATCAAGTTGGCCAAACAAAACCCACAACTCGAAGAGAATTACAAGGATATAAAATCATGCATATAAGAGATCAGAAGAAACTCAAATAAGATTCATAGATAATCTGATCATAAATCCATAATTCATCGGATCTCGACAAACACACCGCAAAAAAGATTACATCGGATAGATCTCCATGAAGATCATGGAGAACATTGTATTGAAGATCCATGTAACGACCAAGATGCGGTCCTTTCCGATCTGGGGATCGAGGCCCCGAATTGGAAAGGAGCGCATCTAAGCATCTCGCAAACAGGTAACACAACACATACATAATAATAAAGATAGACAATCAGGGATTCAATTGCCTTCTCATTAATATCTCAGAGTACATCACACATACAACCAAGGTAGTTCCGCTACGGACTACAAAACGTAGAAAGGCTATGCTACCCTGCCTGCAGGCCCAAGATCATGACCACGCCTCAATCTTCTGGATAGTTCACGTACAGGCGGTCTGTCTCCTCATCGTACTGGCATGCCAGCTGCGTGTCGTCGGGATCATCTGTCTCTGGGGTACCTGAACCTGCTGGTATTGTGGAGGAATCCATGAGCCACGGGGACTCAGCAATCTAAGACCTTGGTGCCAGAACTAGTCAAGTTATTAGGTAGGATAAGGTGAAGTGTTTAAGGTTGCAGCATCCTAAGCTTGATTTGGTGGCTAACTTACGTAGAGCAAATATGAAGGTGGTTTATACTTGCGGTCGTGAATACTTGATCACTAAGTGATCCTGAACACCTACCTACGTCATTCACAACCCCACCGTGTTCCCGACCGAAGAGAGATCTTCGAGGGGAGAGTCATGGTTATGCACACGGTTGGCAATTTTATTAGATTATGTTTAAGTTATCTATTACCGGATGTTAACAAAATATTCCAAGTTGCCACATAACCACGGGCACGACTTTCCCAAAGATTAAACCCTGCAGGGGTGCTCCAACTAGTCCATCACAAACGTACACAGGCCGCAAAGTAATCCTCTATCACGAATCTCGTGATCTCGTCGGATTCCTTAGAGGAAAACCTCAACTCTGGGGGAAACCAAAGCTTCATTGGGATTCCTATACGCAAGATATATCGCTAAGGTAAGGCAAGGCTAGCAGGACCTCCCGACGTGTCGACGACCCTGATAAGAGCCGCGTAACTCAGTCTCAGGACACGCCGGATGAGCGATGGTTACCACGCCAAAACACCGAGTTGCCCCGGGGAGCGTAATAAGCTGCTCTGGGTTGGACCAACACCCATGAGGAGGACTGGCCTGGGTTATTGATTAAATTCCTCGGGGTAGCTATTCCCTATGCAGTTAATTATTAAGTGATTAGCAAATTAACACCAATGTTGGGTCCTGCCGGACAAGCCTTAGCACTAGCGATTTATCGAGGGGGTCCCCATAACAACCCCGAATGTGTTAGGAGCGATCATTATGGAATCAAACACCGGTAGCCGGTAACTAAGGCGGCAATAACGGAACAAAGCACCCGACAAAAGGCTAGGCCTTCCGTCATTTACCAAGTATATAGGCGCATTAATTAAATAACAAAATTTAAGATAATGATATCAAGCTCATGTTGTCACATGAGACAAAGCACCTGCATCTAGCAACGCTAACATTAGTAGCTGAGCAAAGCCTACTTAGCCATTCAAGTTTGCTAGGAAGGGATCAATGTTTGGGTTCATGGCATATCAAGAGGCAAATATTTCAGTGGTAGGCAGCGAGCAATATGACATGGAAACGCAAATTAGCATAGCAAGTCTAGAGATGGAATCAAGGTCATATCATCTTGCCTGTGATATCCTCAGCTTGGAATGGTTCTTGTTCGTCCTGCACGTACTCTCCCGAATCCACGTACTCGTTCTCCGATCCCGGTTCTACCCAACATAAGAATAACATCCAATGAACAAAAACACGTCAAGATGCAACAAGCACATGATGCATGAGATGAAAAATGAGCATGCATCACTAATTCTATCACCAACACAAGCTTAAGAAGCTAAAACAAGTTCCTGAACAGAACTGCATGCTAACCTATTTTGACATGCATGACGATGACATGATCAGATGCGTCTCGTGAAAACGATGCAAAACCATATAAAGAACATAACAATCGGAGCTACGGATCAACGGGAATCAACGAAACAAGATACGAAGCCCTACGTGTCAAAATCATCACCTCACACTCAAATGGCACAAATCTGGTATTCCCAGGTTGCCAAGACATATAACAACCCAAAATGAATGGGTTGGAGCAAGGAAGAACACCACATCATCAACTAAGCACTCACAATCATCAAAATGACAAAACTACATAATCTGCCATAAACTGCATCATAGCACTTTGTGAGCTACATGCAAAGCACCTACAGCCATCCAACAATGACAAATAATATATGTGGATGTAGCTAGCCAAGAATACTACCAGCACAAGCAAGAATCACACAAAAATGAATTAAACACAGGAAGATACAAGGCTGCAAACGTTCCCAAAACCATCAGATCTCAGGGACTTAGTGAAAATTCCTGCACCTGACTTTCTATCTTTGCTCTGAAGCTTTTTGACAGCAGCCAAAACAATACCTAAAGGGCTCCAAATGACATGAAATTTTACAGGGAGCTAGACAAACATATCAGGTCCAACTTTCTAGTTGAAAGCTAGGGCTAGATCACAACACAATGACCATCACAACCTCATCTACAGGGGAAGAAAATATAAACAGATTCTCAGACTTTGTGAAAATCTCACTAAGCTGGAATTTCAGCCACAAGCCTAGTTTGGATGGGCACAACTTGCACACATGGATTCCAAATCATGAATTGAAACCAACATGTGGTAGAGGGGTTCACCCTCTACTACCACAAACAAGAAACAAACACAAGAGCACATCACAATTCATGGAACCAAGCTCTAAACTTAGAAGAAAATGCAAATATGACTTTTCCAGAAAATGTTCCAATGGCAAAAATTGATTTCACCATTGGATTCCTGGGATCTTCCTACCACAAAAACATATATAAAACACATGCACTTGCTTGGAACAAGTGATCACAAACTAGGAAGGAAAACAACATAGATTCCTATATAGTGAATAGTGCAACATCTCATGTGCATTCACTAGATCAACTCCTACATGGATGCTTGTTCATGTGCACAACACCAATGGTTACATGAGGGTTTTGACCCCATGTATGTGTGTCATAACACATCCACATCACAAGCACCTCTACCAAGCTGTCCACACAAACAAAACACCATGCCCTCTCACATATGGTCATGTGAAGTTGCAAAGGTGGAATGCTTATCACACACACATCTACTCCACACTCACATATAATCTAGCATAACCTAATATATACATGAACCCAAACCTATACATGCATGCCCACACATGATATATCTACACATGCACTCCTAATGCAAACACACACACACATATGATCTAGAACAACATATGCACATATGTTCCAAAGTACACACATGAATTCATCTCAAACTAGCAACAAATGCTAGAACCCCTAGTTTTGAGAGCAAAAGAAATAAATACTACATGAGCTGTATAGCCTACCACAGCAAGCTGTAAGAGAAACAACACAGGAAAGCAAAAAAATTAAAAGGGGTTGGTCTGGGTTTCGAACCCAAGACCTGCAGGTATAACCTACTGAGCCTACACCACTGTACTATGGCTCGAACACTTGACAGTTTAGAGGAGTCTGCAAGGTTAAGCCATACCTATGCGCTACTGAGCCCAAAACAGAATTAAAACAAAAAAGGGGGGTTGGCGCCTGCGGGACTCGAACCCACAACCGCTTGAACCACACACCGCGGCACCTACCACCACGCTACGAAGAGGGACTTGACAGAGAGGAGGATCTAAACAAGGTAAACTTCTTCGACGCCCTGCTCGGCTCTGCACAGCGAGCCGACGACAGAGAGGTCACCGGAGCAAGCCTCCTACTGCTGCTGCGCTACGACGGGAGAAGACACTGCTGCCGATGCTGCTACGCGGGGGAAGGGAGCCCTTCTCTGCACTACACACCCACAGCCACTACATGCCATCCATCTACTGCACCACTACTCACACTGCTGCTGCCCTGCTTCGACAGAGGTACACGCGACAGAGAGATCCCCGGCTCCTCGTCGTGCTGCTACTGCTACTGCGCCACCGGAGGTCTACCACTACGCTACCTCTCCGCTGCTGCGTGGTGCTAGCCACGAACACCTTGCTGCACGAGCACACCTCACACAATCCTCCACGTATACACAACACAACTCGGGCAGGGAGGTGCAGCAACTACGGCTAGCCAGACCCAACGAGGGAGAAGGGAGGAAGAAGGAAGGGGGAAGGCACCTCACCTTGGGGAAGGAAGGAGAGGACCCCACGGCGACGAGGCGATGAAGAGGAAGAAGACGAATTGCTGCTGCCGAACCGAAGAAGAGGAAGAAGAGCTCCTGGTCCGAGGCGATGACGAGGTCCTGGCCGTCGTTGAGGTCGCTCCTCGACCTCAGCGATGGCGGGAATGGAGTGCGGGGCGATCTCTCGTGCCCCTCGACATGGCCGCCGGTGCCGGAGACGACGGGAGGGCGGCGTTCGACGACGGAGGGTTCTCTGGCTACCTACTGTACTTACCAGAGAGGGGAGGAAGAAGAAAGGAGAAGGTGGCGGCGCACTGGAGGAGGAGAGGGAACCCTACGGAGGAGGAGGAAGACCTGGGGCTTTATTCCCCTCGGGGAACGCGCTTGAGCCGCTGGATTGGGGGGAAGGCGATCGGGAGGTGGAGTGAGGTTTGTACAGGCGTGACGTCGCCAGGAGGAAGACAAGCGACGGTGAGGTGGGCTACTGCTGCGCTACTGGGAGAGATGGGCCTCTCTGGTGGGAGGAAGCCCACCAGAGCGTCACTTGAAGGAAAAAGCCCTCCCCGCAGATTCCTATTAAATAAACACAGAGAAAAGGAAAAAGGCCACAAAGAAAAGCAAAGAAGATAAATTAAAAACAAAAATGTTCCTCGGCCTGAAAAATAGCAAGCTAATTAAATAAAATAACATAATGAATTTTGGGGCATATGAAATAAATACAAAACAACATTATAGATTCTGTTTTGTGTTTATTTGCAGCTTCAAAACACTTTTCAAAACACCAAATTTAGCACCCCAAATATACCCACAATATTTCCTAAATAAAAGACATTTTTAAAACAGCTTAGGAGCAAGTAGAATTTGAACTTGAGAATAAAAGAGAGAAAAAGGGTCTTTTGATTTAGAGAAGGGCTTGAAGTAAACAACCACCATATCAATTCTACTCACCCCAACATCTCATGAGCATCCCACATGAATTCACAAGATCACAAGCATCACAAGGTACCTAACCACAAGATCACAACCACCACATGAAATGCTATGACCATATTGCAACAACACAAGACATGGGCAAGACATGATATGTTATGCATGCATGCAAGGGAAGGAAGTAGTAAGGGACACACATGAAATCATGACACAAAATAACATCATCATACATGACAAGGCGGACCCACATGCAATAGGTTCCAAATAGGGAAAGTTACACACTTGGGGCACTACAAACTCTCCCACACTACAAAAAGATCTCGCCCTCGAGATCTAAGACTGAAATAAATCGGGAAATTCAGAACGGAGGTGATCCCCGCGTTCCCACGTAGCCTCTTTATCGGAATGGTGAGACCACTGCACTTTGAGAAATTTGACAGTCTTGTTACGGGTCTTGCGCTCAGTCGCCTCGAGAACCACGACTGGATGCTCACGATAAGAAAGGTCAGGCTGAAGGTCGATATCTTGAAGATGCACAGTGCGCTCGGGGGTCTTGAAACACCTCCGAAGCTGAGAAACATGGAACACATCATGGACATTTGCAAAGGTTGACGGAAGCTCGAGCTGGTACGCAAGGTCGCCTCTCTTGCCAACCACTCTGAACGGACCAACGAAACGAGGCGCAAGCTTGCCTTTGATGCCAAAGCGCTGCATACCCTTCATAGGCGACACCTTGAGACAGACAAAGTCATCAAGCTCATAAGACATGTCACGGTGCTTGCTATCATAATAGCTCTTCTGACGGTACTGAGCTGCTCTGAGGTTGTTGCGAATGATCCGACACATCTCCTCAGCTTCTTCTATCATATCATTGCCAAGGATCTGACGCTCGCCGGTCTCGGACCAGCTGAGCGGGGTGCGACACTTCCTGCCATAGAGAATTTCAAACGGAGCCTTGCCAGAACTAGCTTGATAACTGTTGTTATATGAGAACTCCGCGAAAGGCAGACAATCTTCCCACTTCATTCCAAAAGAGATAACACAGGGTCTCAGCATAACCTCAAGAACTTGATTTACTCTCTCCACTTGACCACTAGTCTGAGGATGGAACGCTGTGTTGAAGCGGATCTTCGTGCCCATAGCAGACTGAAAGGAGTCGCAGAACTTGGAAGTGATGATACTTCCGCGATCTGAAGAGATCATCATAGGCACGCCATGCAAAGAGACAATCCTGGAGGTGTACAACTCTGCCAGTTGAGCTGCTGAAATGGACTCCTTGACTGGAAGAAAATGAGCCACTTTACTCAACTTGTCGATGACGACGAAGATAGCATCATTACCCTTCTTGGACTTTGGAAACCCGGTGACGAAATCCATCTCATTGTGATCGAACTTCCACTCGGGAATCGACAAAGGCTGCAAAAGGCCTGCTGGGCGTTGATGTTCTGCTTTCACCCTACGACATACATCACACTCGTTTACGAACTGAGCAATCTCACGTTTCATACGAGTCCACCAGAAGGTCTGCTTCAAGTCATGGTACATTTTGGAGCTTCCAGGATGAATAGAGAGCAGAGAGTTATGAGCTTCTTCCATGATTACCTTCCTGAGATCACCTTTCGGGACGACAAGGCGATCCTCGAAAAACAACGTGTCCCTGGCATCAACAGTGAAGCACTTATACTTGGGGAGACTCTTTCCCACGCCAATCTTGACCTTCTTCACCATAGCGTCAAGAAGCTGAGCTGCTCTGACCTGATCTTCCAAGGTAGGAGAGATCTGAAGGTTCGCAAGAAATCCCTGAGGTACTAGCTGAAGGTTGAGCTTCTTGAAAGACTCACAAAGACCCGGCTGGAGAGGTTGCAGAATCGGACTGTTGCAATATGCCTTCCTGCTCAAAGCATCTGCCACGACATTAGCTTCGCCTGGCGTGTACTCAACACTCGGATTAAAATCCTGGAGCATTTCCACCCAACGTTTTTGCCGAAGATTCAAGTTAGGCTGAGTGAAGATGTACTTGAGACTCTTGTGATCGCTGAAGACTTCAACCTTACGTTCCAACAAGAGATGTCTCCAAGTCATCAAGGCGTGTACAACAGCTGCTAGCTCGAGATCATGCACAGGATAGTTCTTCTCCACAGGTTTCAACTGCCTGGAGGTATAAGCAACCACCTTCTTATCTTGCATCAAGACTGCACCAAGACCCTGGAGAGAAGCGTCGCAGAAGACCTGGTACGGCTTGGAATCATCCGGAGGGGCCAAAAACGGAGTGGAGATAAGCTTCTCTTTGAGTGTCGAAGGCCAGTTGACACTCTGGAGACCAAGCATACTTAACACCCTCTACTGCACGAGCACACCTCACACAATCCTCCACGTACACACAACACAACTCGGGTAGGGAGGTGCAGCAACTACGGCTAGCCGGACCCAACGAGGGAGAAGGGAGGAAGAAGGAAGGGGGGAAGGCTCCTCACCTTGGGGAAGGAAGGAGAGGACCCCACGGCGACGAGGCGATGAAGAGGAAGAAGACGAACTGCTGCTACCGAACCGAAGAAGAGGAAGAAGAGCTCCTGGTCCGAGGCGACGATGAGGTCCTGGCCATCGTTGAGGTTGCTCCTCGACCTCAGCGATGGCGGGAATGGAGTGCGGAGCGATCTCCCGTGCCCCTGGACATGGCCGCCGGTGCCGGAAACGACGGGAGGGCGGCGTTCGACGGCGAGGGTTCTCTGGCTACCTACTGTACTTACCAGAGAGGGGAGGAAGAAGAAAGGAGAAGGTAGCGGCACACTGGAGGAGGAGGAAGACCTGGGGCTTTATTCCCCTCGGGGGAAAGTGCTTGAGCCGTTTGATTGGGGGGAATGCGATCAGGAGGTGGAGCGAGGTTCGTACAGGCGTGACGTCGCCAGGAGGAAGACGAGCGATGGTGAGGTGGGCTACTGCTGCACTACTGGGAGAGATGGGTCTCTCTGGTGGGAGGAAGCCCACTAGAGCGTCACTTGAAGGAAAAAGCCCTCCCTGCAGATTCCTATTAAATAAACACAGAGAAAAGGAAAAAGGTCACAGAGAAAAGCAAAGAAGATAAATTAAAAACAAAAATATTCCTGGGCCTGAAAAATAGCAAGCTAATTAAATAAAATAACAGAATGATTTTTGGGGCATATGAAATAAATACAAAACAACATTATAGATTCTGTTTTGTGTTTATTTGCACCTTCAAAACACTTTTCAAAACGCCAAATTTAGCACCCCAAATATACCCACAATATTTCCTAAATAAAAGACATTTTTAAAACAGCTTAGGAGCAAGTAGAATTTGAACTTGAGAATAAAAGAGAGAAAAAGGGTCTTTTGATTTGGAGAAGGGCTTGAAGTAAACAACCACCACATCAATTCTACTCACCCCAACATCTCATGAGCATCCCACATGAATTCACAAGATCACAAGCATCACAAGGTACCTAACCACAAGATCACAACCACCACATGAAATGCTATGACCATATTGCAACAACACAAGACATGGGCAAGACATGATATGTTATGCATGCATGCAAGGGAAGGAAGTAGTAAGGGACACACATGAAATCATGACACAAAATGACATCATCATACATGACAAGGTGGACCCACATGCAATAGGTTCCAAATAGGGAAAGTTACACACTTGGGGCTCTACAATCCAAGAGAGAGAAGAAGCCATCTAGCTACTAGCTATGGACCCGAAGGTCTATGGTGAACTACTCACGCATCATCGGAGAGGCAATGGTGTTGATGAAGAAGCCCTTCGTATCTGAATCCCCCCTCCGGCAGGGCACCAGAACGTGCCCCAGATGGGATCTTGCGGAGACAGAAGCTTGCGGCGGCGGAAAAGTATTTTCGTGGATCTCTCCCGTGGTTTTGGATTTTTCGGGGATTTATAGGCGGACGAAGTAGGGCAGAGGAGCCACAGGGGGCCCACAAGCCTGCTAGGCGCGGCCCCCTGGCCGCGCCTAGGGGGCTTGTGGCCTCCCCTGGTGCCCTCTGCATTGGTTCTCAAGCTCCCTGCGTATCTTCTGTTCCGGAAAAAATCTTTTCGGAGGTTTTATTCCGTTTGGCTCCGTTTAATATTCTCCTGTGAAAAGGGTCAAAAACACGGAAAAAACAGGAACTGGCACTTGGCACTGAGTTAATAAGTTATTCCCAAAAAAGATATAAAAGGCATACAAAACATCCAAAGCTTGACAAGATAATAGCATGGAACCATAAAAAATTATAGATACGTTGAAGACGTATCAAGCATCCCCAAGCTTAACTCCCGCTCGTCCTCGAGTAGGGAAGTGATAAAGACTGAATTTTTGATGTGGAATGCTACCTAGCATATTTGTCCTTTATAACTTCTTTCATGTGACATGAATGTTTAGATCTGTAAGATTCAAAACAATAGTTTGCTATTGACATGAAAACAATAATACTTCAAGCAAACTAGCAAGGTAATCATGAACTTTCGAAATATCAAGGCCAAAGAAAATTATCTCTACAAAATCATATAGTCTGGCTATGCTCCATCATCCCCACACAACTAATTTAAATCATGCACAACCCTGGTATTATCCAAGTAATTGATTTCACACTTTTACTTTCTCAAACCTTTTTCAATTCTCACGGAATACATGAGCGTGACCCATGGATATGGCACTATAGGTGGAATAGAGTGTGGTGGAGGTTGTGAGGCAAAAAGGAGGAGATGGTCACATCGACTCGGCGTATCAAAGGGCTATGGAGATGCCCATCAATAGATATCAATGTGAAAGAGTAGGGATTACCATGCAATGTATGCACTTAGAGCTATAAGTATGTGAAAGCTCAAAAGGAGAAGTAGTGGGTGTGCATCCAACTTGCTTGCTCACGAAGACCTAGGGCAATTTTGAGGAAGCCCATCATTGGAATATACAAGCCAAGTTATATAATGGAGATTCCCACTAGCATATGGTGGTGACAAAACAAGAGACTCTCAATCATGAAGAACATGGTGCTATTATGAAGCACAAGTGTGGAAAAGATAGTAGCATTGTCCCTTCTCTCTTTTTCTCTTTTTTTGTTTGGGCTCTTTGGCTCTTACCATATCTCTTTTTCTTGTGGGCAACTTTGGCCTCTTTTTTATTTCCTCACATGGGACAATGCTCTAATAATGATGATCATCACACTTTAATTTACTCACAGCTCAATGCTTAGAACGATGAGGACTCTATAGGAAATGCCTCCGGTAGTGTACCGGGATGTGCAACGATCTAGCTTGGCATATGACATTGAAACATCTCGCTAGCTATCTTACGATCATGCAATGGCAATATGAAAGTGACGGCACATGTTATGAGACGGAACGGTGGGAGTTGCATGGCAATATATCTCAGAATGGCTATGAAAATGCCATAATAGTTAGGTATGGTGGCTGCTTTGAGGAAGGTATATGGTGGTTTTATGTACGAGTGAAAGTTGCGCGTCACTAGAGAGGCTAGCAATGGTGGAAGGTGAAAGTGCATCTATACCATGGACTCACATTAGTCATGAAGAACTCATATACTTATTCCGAAAGTTTTTATTAGTAATCGAAACAAAGTGCTAAACGCACACTCCTAGGGGAAGGGTTGGTAGGTGTTAACCATCGCGTGATCCCGACCGCAACACAAAGGATGACAATCAATAAATCAATTATGCTCCGACTTCCTAACATAGCGGTTCACCATACGTGCATGTTACGGGAATCACTAACTTCAACACAAGAATTTCTAGATTCACAACACCCTACTAACATAACTCTTAATATTACCAAATCCATGTCTCAAAACTATTTGAGAGGAATCAAACTACTCTTTCTAATCAATGCACATGAATATGGAAGTTTTATTGTATCCTCTTTGGGTGCCTATCACCTTTGGGACTAGTTTCATAGCATAAGCCAACTACCAAGTTACTCAGAGAGAGCACTCTCAAAAAGATATAAGTGAAGATCGAGAGTTCTTATTTCTCCAAAATATGACACCGACGTGCTCTAAAATATCTAAGTGAAGCACTTAGAGCAAATTTATCTAGCTCAAAAGATATAAGTGAAGCACATGTGAGCTAAATTGCCTAACTCAAAAGATATAAGCGAAGCTCAACGAGTATTCTAGCAAATTCACGATGAGTGCATGTCTCTCTCAAAAGGTGTGCAGCAAGGATGATTGTGACACAACAAAAATAAAAGACTCCTATAATACATGACGCTCCAAGCAATACACATATCATGTGGTGAATAAAAATATAGCTCCGAGTAATGTTACCGATGGATTGAAGACGAAAGAGGGGATGCCTTCCCGGGGCATCCCCAAGCTTAGGCTTTTTTGTGTCCTTGAATTTGGCTTGGGATGCCTTGGGCATCCCCAAGCTTGAGCTCTTTCCACTCTCTATCCCTTTGTCCATGAGAACATCACCCAAAACTTGAAAACTTCACAAAACAAAACTTAAACAGAAACTCGTGATATCGTTAGCACAAGAAAACATGGAAAAGAAAACTCTTGAGTTACTGTAGCAAACTTTATTTCTATTTATATTGGTGTTAGATTACTGTATTCTCACTTTTCCATGGCTAGTACCCCCCCTATACTATCCATAGTTTCATCAAAATAAGCAATCAACACAACAAAAACAGAATCTATCAAAAACAGACCTGTCTGTAGCAATCTGTATACTTCATATATTTCTGGTATCTCAAAAATTCTGAAAAATTACGACAATTTGGGCAATTGGCATATCAACCAGCATAAAAAAGAATCAACTCCAAAGCTCTTTCTAGATAAAAATGAAAAATAATTTCGTGAGCGAAAAGTTTCTGTCTTTTTCGAGCATGATCAAACAACCATCACCAAACTAGTCATAAAGGTTTTACTTGGCTCAAACACAAAAAGAAACACAAAGGACACAATCATAGCAGAATTATGATGGTGTGGACGCAAAAGAACAAAAATTAAAAAGCAAAGATAAATTTATTGGGTTTCCTCCCAACAAGCGCTATTGTTTAACTCCCTTAGCTAGGCATAACGCGATAGAATCACGTATCGTCGTCTTTGGTACTCAAACCATAAGTAGGGTGAACACTCATCATCTTAAGGTCTTCATCTCTCTTACTAGATGGTTCACCACTATTTTTAGGAATAAAAACAGCCTTGGTGGTCTTATTGTGGGCAAAATTTGGAGTGTTCTGCACAGCGGCAAAAGCGGATCCCAAGTTGGTTATAACATCCTCTAGTTTGCCAATCCTAGCGGAATCATGACCTAGTTTTTTGTTAACTATGGGTTCCCTCTCCTTTAAATTTTTCAAAGTCATTCCCACCTTGAATCCATACTGAGTGATTTGATTGTGGATCTTTTTATCCAAATTCTCAATGAGTTCGATCGTAGCAACTTTATTTTCAATGATATCCAGCCTACGCATCACATGTTCCAGAGTTAAGGTAGTTCCATTAACCATGAGTGGGGGTGAGCCTACCAAATTTATTAAAGCACCGTAAGAACCAACAGTATGGCTACCCAAGAAACTTCCGCCTACAATGGTGTCAAGAACATACCTATTCCAAGGGGAAATACCCACATAAAAGTTGCGAAGTAAGACAATAGTAGATTGCTTACGAGTAGATCTACTCTGAGCATTCCAAATCCTACTCCAACTTCGCTCTCGGGAGTATCGTTCGAAGCGGTAGGTCTAGCCATGAGGACAGGTAGACTATCCCACTCAAGCAGGCAGAAAGCAAGCGAAGGAAAAGGGCAAATAAAAAAGGCAATTTTTCGTAAGTTTTTGTTTTTCTGAAGTGGGGGAGAGGAAATCGAGAGGAAAAAAAAGTAAATGCAAGAGATGAGTTTGCGACACTTACTTGGATAAGCTTCACTTGATGCTCCCCGGCGACGGCGCCAGAAATTCTTCTTGCTACCTTGTCACGCCCAAGATGCGACCCTATCCTCAATTTGGCACGGGGGCCTTGTCAGGGATAGAAGCGCATCTCGTCGTGTCGCAAGAATGGATATCGTCACAAGTACATGTACTGAAAAGATGAGATATATAATAGAATTGGCTTACACTCGCCACAAGCTACATCAGAGTCACATCAGTACATTACATAATCATCAAGATTAAGAGCTGGGTTCGACTATGGACGAAAACAAACGATAAAAGAAAAACGACGTCCATCCTTGCTATCCCAGGCTGCCGGCCTGGAACCCATTCTAGATCAAAGAATAAAAAGAAGAAGAAGCAACTCCAAATGAACAATCAACGCGCTCGCCTCAAGTAACCTTTACCTGTACCTGCAACTGGTGTTGTAGTAATCTGTGAGCCACATGGGACTCAGCAATCCCATTTCCAAAGGTATCAAGACTAGCAAAGCTTAATGGGCGAGGCATGGTTAAGTGGTGAGGTTGCAGCAGTGGCTAAGCATATATTTGGTGGCTAACTTACGAGTACAAGAAATAAGAGGGGGAATATCTACGCATAACGGACGTGAACTACTGATGATCAAAAGAATGATCCTAAACACCTACCTACGTCAGACATAACCCCACCGTGTCCTCGATCGGAGAAGGAACTCACGAAAGAGACAATCACGGTTACGCACACAGTTGGCAAGTTTTAATTAAATTAACTTCAAGTTATCTAGAACCAGTGTTAAACAAAGTTTCCACGTTGCCACATAACCGCGGGCACGGCTTTCCGAAAAGATTTAACCCTGCAGGGGTGCTCCAACTTGTCCATCACAAATACCACAAGCCGCATAGAAATCCTCGATCACGACACTCGCGATCTTGTCTGATTCCTTAGTGGAAAACCTCAACTCTGAGATTACCCAAAGCATCACCGGAATCCCGATGCACAAGATATCTCGTCAAAGGTAAAACTAATCCAGCAAGGCAACCCGGTGTGTCGACGATCCCGATAGGAGCTGCGTATCTCGTTCTCAGGACACACCGTCTATGCAAAGTGGACGGGAACCAAAACCTCGAGTTTTCCCGTGGTGGCACCGCCGACTTCTAGGTGGGTGGACCAACACTCATGAGGAGCACTGGCCCGGGGGTTGATTAAATTATCCTCGGGTTAATTACTCCATATGCAGTTCATTAGTTATTAGGCAAATGTAGTACCAAAGTTGGGCCTTGCCAGACCAGCTTTTATCTAAACGAATTATCAAGGGGGTCCCCATAACAACCCTGATCGTGTTAGGAGTGCTCGTTTATGGAACATAACACCGGTAGCCGAAAACTAAGGGGGCAAAGGTGGAACAAAACACCGGGCTAGAAAGGCCGAGCCTTCCACCTTTTACCAAGTATATAGGTGCATTAAATCAAAAAGCATTAAATATGGTGATATGACAAGGAACCCATGTTTTCACATGGAAGCAACTACACCTGCAACTAGCAACGCTAACAACAGGGGTAAGCAAGCAGTAACATAGCCAAATAGTGGTTTGCTAGGTCAAACAGGTTGAAGGTTATCATGGCATTGTTGAGAGGCTGATATTTAACATGTGGTAGGCAACGAGACATAAACGATAGAAGCGATAAAACTAGCATGGCAATGATAGTAATGGTATCTGGGGAAATGGTCATCTTGCCTGAGATCCCGCTTGGATGAAGAATGACTCCATGAAGCAGACGATCCGATGTAGTCGAACGGGTCCTCACATTCCGACACACTTGCGGAACTCTATCGAGACGGAGCAAACCGGAAACAAACATCAACACAGATATTCACCACACGATGCACAACATGATGCACAACCTACTATGATGCATGATCAGGTCAACATGCAAGGGAGGGCATGGCAATTCACCTCACACAAACTCTACACATTAAGTGAAGCTCGATATGCAACGATTTGCATATCGACGAAACTCCACGATTAATTATTTAGTCCACTTCCGGTTATTTACCCGGCAATATTAAATTGTTGTTAACATGGCAAGGGGTGAAGCGGTGATTCTACCTGGCATCCTAGATGGTTAACACGCGGAACATAGAGCGGAGCTACGTCACAAGAGGCATACAACACAAGATAAATGCCATGAATGCGTCATGCATGCGAGTTCATTACATCACGGCAAGAAGGGAAAAGAAGCAAGTGTCGCCACGGCGAGCGAAAGGGGAACTATGGTGGCAAAACGGTAACGAAGCCACGGCAACGTTCCTATCCCGATAACTCAGCGAGATATCATGCCAACGTATAGGGAGCGCGTGCAGGAACGCTAAATGAAGATGGGTGATCCCGGTTACCGGGTTCCCATGTGTCGGGGCACAACATAAGAGGGACAACGTGCAACGGGCAACATACGGTGCAAACATACATTCATCTCATACATCACATGAACACGATCACGACAACATTCCATCGGTATACCTTTGAAGCGTGCGTATCGGAACGGTTCGGATCGGTGAAGGAGATCAACGATCGTCGTGGTCGTCGTGGAAGTCGTGGTACTCGGTCTCATCAACGGTAGTCGTTCGCTCGGCGTCATGGTTCACGGTCTCCGGCGTCGGGATCGAACACGTTTCCGAAGAGGCCGTCGAGGACGTCGTTGAACTAGTCGAATTTGTCGATGACTCTCGACAGGCGGGGATGGTGCACGCGGCGACGGCGTGCGACATCACAAGCAAATGCGAGCAGCGGTCACGGCTACAAGCGGCAGCAACTAATATCTAGCAACTAGCATGCCTCAGCTAGCAACCTAGCAACAGTATCTAGCATCAACAAGCATCTATTAGCAAGCAAAGCAAAGCAATAGCAAACAACTCCAGCAGCCTAGCAAAGCAAAGCAAAGCAGCAACTAGCAGGAGCAACAGCTACCACAATAAGAGCAATAGCAAAAGCTTGGCAAGCAGGCAGCGGCTAGCAGCATAGCAAGCCGCAGCGGCAACAGCCAGCGCAGTAGCTATCTACAACAACAAGAAAACGCAACAGGCAACAGCAGCGGCTCGACACAAGCATGCGAGAGGCCACGGCGGCAGCAGCATGCGGCTACAGCACCAGCAGGCACGCACAAGCGCAGCAGCACGCGGCACTAACAGCAGCACAGCACACGGCAACTCGGCATCCACAGGCTGGGGAGACGGCGCACCAAGACGAGGGCGTCGGGGACGGTGAGGCCACGGCGGCGGGGACGGCGAGGCCACGACGGCACGACGAGGCACAGCAGCAAACCGCCGAGGCGGAGCTGCACGCGGGGAGGCCGGCGAGGACGACCACGAGGCGGCACGCGGGGACGGCGAGGAGAGGCGAGGTCGAGGCCATGGCGGAGGCGAGCACCTTGGCCTGCTGCAGGAGGCTAAGCCGGCGGGGACGACGAACGGCGAGGCGAGGAACGGCGAGCGGCTGCGCGGCCAGGGAACGGCGAAGGGCGGCTCAGGCAGGGCACCGGCGGCGCGCAGAGGGCAGGCCACCTGTAGGCGAGGCGGCGCGGTGAGGCACGGTGACGACCACGGGAGGCCAGGGCGGAGGAGGTGGTCGGGAGCGAGGGCATGGCCATGGTGCGGCCACGCGGGGCTGCTGGCGGGCGTCGGGGAGGTGCCACGGCGAGGTCGGGCAAGGCACGGGGCACAAGCGGGGCGAGGGGGAAACAGGGGGTGGAGGAATCGGGAGTAGAAGAGGGACGAGGGAACAAGGCCAGGTTGGTGGGGAAGAACGACGACGCGGGGGGAGATGGATCAGGGAGGACGAGGGGATCGGGCTCCTCTCGCTAGGGCTACGGGGAGGGGGGCTGGTTCGGCTCCCTCTCCTTGCTAGTTTTGATTTTTTTTCTTTTTTAAAAAAACAGGAAACTAAATCAAAAGGAAATAGGTTTAAGCAAAAATAAAAAAAATAAAGGCTTTTGACTACTTGAAACAAAAATTATGCCCCACTATAAAATAGATTGGGCACTTTTTAAAAACGAATAAAAATAAGGCCTTTTGAAGATTTAAAATAAACCCTTTTTTACAAGAGAACAAAATAAAATCCCTTTTATTTAAAGAATAAAATAAGGGCTCTTTAAAGGAGATAAGAAATGAGACTGATTTTGAAAAATAAACAAAAGGAAAAAAATAAAGGAAACCCAAGGGGTTGCCCCCCACATTTAATAAAAGTTTTTTTTAAAGAAGAAGCATTTATTTTGAAGGGGTTAAAACTGAAATAGTTAGCAAACCCACAAAAAATGAAATAAGAGGGGAAGGAAGGTTTTAGGCCCGCGGTGCCACAGGGCTTTGAGGTGGCTCTCACGCACCCACTCTCATCACTCCAAAACAACGCCACTCACAAAGCACTAACACCCAACAACACGACAACAAGCAACACCGACAAATAACACGGATGTCATGATGCCATGCATAATGCCATGATGCAAACTACATGATGATGCAACCAACAAAACAAAATAGCCACACGACGGAAACGGAGTAAAGGGGGGAATCTTCTGGAGCGTCGGTCTCGGGCTGTCACAACTCTTATACACTACAAGAGGATCTCGCCCTGTGATCCAAGAACGAAAGGGGGGAGAGGATGAGAAAGAACAAGAGGTAAAAAACTTAGTAGCTTCTTGACAAACGAGTGAAACCAACGATCCTTGATGGTTGCAAAGAGATGATGAATGATATGAGAAAGAATCAAGAATTCACGGAACATTTCGGCAACACTTCGGTAGGAAAATGGGACAAAAAATTCGATAAGAAGGTAGAATTAGACAAAATTCATAACAAACAACTAAATAAAACAAGGGAACACCATGATCTTGATAGAAGAACATGATAGACCCAAAAGAGCAACATCACAATGCCTCCGGAACAATAGCATAGGAACTAGCTCAAACGGGAGAAGAGAATGAAGAGAGAATGACAACTACTAACTCCAATGAACTTGGCAAGCAACCTAGCAAGAATAATTGAACGAAGTTGTTGGAAAAACAACAACGAAAAGAACAAGATAGTAGTGGGCTTATGAAAATCATCTCAACATATATGAGGTGATAACCAACCACTAACAGAAACAAGGATAGATTGGGAGCAACAAGATATGAACACTTCTTTCACCAAGAGGATACGTTGAGAACTTGGATCAATGATAAACACCATAATAGCCACAATCCTAAGGAAAAGCTTTAGGTGAAGTCTAAACCAAGGTAGCTCAACGAAGAAATCATGGGTTGAAATATCTCATGATCAAATAATTGGTGGATTTAATTACCTCATTCTTGAAAGAAAAACTCTTCGAGGCTCCTACACTAACAAGAATGCTATAATACCACCTCAAAGGATAAAGGAAGAACAATTGCACATAAACATGCAAGAGAAAGGATACTCGAGGTACTCCAACAGGAATGTTGAAGAACACTTGAGAATGAATCACATCCTTGAAGAACCAGCATGACGAGTCTCTGTATCAAAAGGATGATGCAAGATATGAAGGTAGAAAAGAATAAGATTATGACCTTGCAATGATTTAGATGAAGCTTCACAAAGAGATACTGATAGACTTGGAACTCCGGAAAAGAAAGATAAGCACCTGAGAAAAGAATCGATATCATGAGCTACTCCGGAAGAAGAATTCAGATTACTATGAACAAGAATAAGAATTATGTTATGCTTATACTTCACCAAGTTTAATTGATGACAAGCAACGGATTTAGCATACAACTTATTCCTGTTGAAAGAATCTTGAAGAGGCAGAGAGATAAGCACCACTTGAGGCATAATAGAAGGAAGCACCGGTAAGAATTCACAATTGAATGGAAACACCAAGAATTAATGGAGATACATGAGAATGTTGAGATCATGAGCCACCCGAGAGAAAACTAGAACAAGGCACCAGATAAACGAGAGACGAACGAAGAGACAACAATTAAGAAGAATTGAGGATGAAAGCTAAAAGCTGAGAACGAAGAATCTTCTGAAATGATGGCCTTCGGAGGATCGAGAATGAAAACAACTCAGAAATGCACCGGATAGCAAGAAAGGGATACCCACGATTGACAACAATTAAGATTATGGCACAAAGCTGAAATGATGAATCTTCAAAAGAATGAACCAAGATAGAGAGAAACACTCCTTCGAATTTGCAAGCTGAGAATGATGATGAGGAACAACACCAAGAATAGCTGAGACACTCCGGACTAACGAAGAATGAAATGTTGAGCCAAAGACGAAAATAAATTTGAAACGATCTTGAAGAAGGAATATGACTGATGAAATTCATACTTACGTCATAGTTGAAAAGATTTAATGATCTCCGGGAAAAGATTGAAAGAGTCAGGAAAGATCCTAGGAAAACCTGTGGGTTATGGGCCCACTCAAAGAAATCACCGTTAGAAAATATTGCTTAGAAGAGAGATATTACACCGGTACAAATGAAGACTAGATGAGGTTAGCACCTCGAAATAATTAAAATAATTGAAAACTCGAAACTACTGAGATATCTTCAACACACCAGATAAAAAGGAGATGAATGAATAACAAGATAGGCTGATAAGAATCTCCAACATGGGAAAGAATTACAGGGATGAATAGGATATAATGAACACGGATAGCTTGAACCGAGTTCATCGGAAAAGATGACAAGAATGAATAAAGGTGAACACGAAGCTCCTGAGAATCTTCACAATGAATCACCGGGTAAGAGAGAAAAGAACAGACAGCGGAAGCACAATGAAAAGAAAACTCCTGGATAAAAATTGAATCACTGAAGAAAAAGGATGGGAGGGCGGGAAAAACAAAGACAACTCGGAACGGATGAGACAAACTCCGGTAAGAATTGAAAGAATGATCTGCAAATATTGGAGAGGATTGAATTCAGTTGGAGAGAAGCACACCGATTGAAAAGAATTGATACGATGACTCCGGTTGAAAATAATTGATATGACAACCTGATTGAACAAAATAATTACTACTCTCATAAAAATATGAGAACACTGCTAGAAAGGATCTGAAATCACCACTTGACATCGAAGCAACACGAGTTACCTTATTCAGCAAAAACAAAGGAATGAGGCTTATGAAACAAGCCAGTACAAACTCATGAGAAAGATTTCGTCTGATATTTTCGTGGACAGGATCTCACGGGCTCGATCCTTACAGTAGACATCAAGTGCAAGGCAGTGCACCCGACATACGAAGCGTCCCCGAGTCGTAGCAAGCAACAAGGACTCTTTAAGACACAACGAGAACAGCTGTAAGTCGACCGTCAACAAACGAATCCACTAGATGTCGAACCCCAACCTAACATCATGCATTTGTTGGAAAATTGTCCTATAAGTGACTACTTGAATTCCCACCTAAGAATTCCCGAAATATCTAGTCATGCAATCTGGTACACGGATACAAGGAGTAATAATCACACAAATCCTATACTAACCCGTCACCTGTATCACATCCATCAACACACAACCAGAATCTCGGACCCTCATCTACTACAGACCCTCGTGATCACAACGATACAAAGTATGACAGTACTCCCGAACAATCTGCACCAGTACTGGGGACATCGGGGTTATCTCGCCACTACTAGTATTGAAGCAATTACGAACATCCTTCGTTCTGAGATACTAAGAAATCTGAATGATAAGATGTGCTCGAGAATTCCCTCGAGCTCAACTCCCTAGAAGAAAATCAAGTCAGACAGGAGGCACCAAGACAGAACTCCGTCACATCGGCATCATATAGATTCCAAGAATATCCGCATGATCCTAAAAAAATTTGAGTGAGAAGAGGAGTAGAGTAAATTATTACGTCAAGAATCCTCACCAGAGCATAGAACAGGAGAAAAAAAATCCTACTCTCCGATATATAACTAGACTCAAAGTAGTTTTTCACTAGACTCGACTCAGCCAAGTTCGATCAATCAGGGGGGCCCTAGGTCGGTACTTCTCTGATACCAACTTGTCACGCCCAAGATGCGACCCTATCCTCAATTTGGCACGGGGGCCTCGTCAGGGATAGAAGCGCATCTCGTCGTGTCGCAAGAATGGATATCGTCACAAGTACATGTACTTAAAAGATGAGATATATAATAGAATTGTCTTAAACTCGCCACAAGCTACATCAGAGTCACATCAGTACATTACATAATCATCAAGAGTAAGAGCAGGGTCCGACTACGAACGAAAATAAATGATAAAACAAGAACGACCTCCATCCTTGCTATCCCAGGCTGCCGGCCTGGAACCCATCCTAGATCGATGAAGAAGAAGGAGAAGAAGCAACTCCAAATGAACAATCAAAGCGCTCGCGTCAAGTAACCTTTACCTGTACCTGCAACTGGCGTTGTAGTAATCTATGAGCCACAGGGGACTCAGCAATCCCATTTCCAAAGGTATCAAGACTAGCAAATCTTAATGGGTGAGGCATAGTTAAGTGGTGAGGTTGCAGCAGCGGCTAAGCACATATTCGGTGGCTAACTTAGGAGTACAAGAAATAAGAGGGGGAAGATCTACGCATAATGGACGTGAACTACTGATGATCAAAAGAATGATCCTAAACACCTACCTACGTCAGACATAACCCCACCGTGTCCTCGATCGGAGAAGGAACTCACGAAAGAGACAGTCATGGTTACGCACACAGTTGGCAAGTTTTAATTAAATTAACTTCAAGTTATCTAGAACCAGTGTTAAACAAAGTTTCCACGTTGCCACATAACGGCGGGCACGACTTTCCAAAAAGATTTAACCCTGCAGGGGTGCTCCAACTAGTTCATCACAAATTACCACAAGCCGCATAGAAATCCTCGATCAGGACACTCGCGATCTCGTCGGATTCCTTAGTGGAAAAACCTCAACTCTGAGATTACCCAAAGCATCACCGGAATCCCGATGCACAAGATATCTCGTCAAAGGTAAAACTAATCCAGCAAGGCTACCCGGTGTGTCGACGATCCCGATAGGAGCCGCATATCTCGTTCTCAGGACACACCGTCTATGCAAAGTGGACGGGAACCAAACCTCGAGTTGCCCCGTGGTGGCACCGCCGACTGCTAGGTGGGTGGACCAACACTCATGAGGAGCACTGGCCCGGGGGTTGATTAAATTATCCTCGAGTTAATTACTCCCTATGCAGTTCATTAGTTATTAGGCAAATGTAGTACCAACGTTGGGCCTTGCCAGACCAGCTTTTATCTAAACGAATTATCAAGGGGGTCCCCATAACAACCCCGATCGTGTTAGGAGCGCTCGTTTATGGAACATAACACCGGTAGCCGAAAACTAAGGGGGCAAAGGTGGAACAAAACACCAGGCTAGAAAGGCCGAGCCTTCAACCTTTTACCAAGTATATAGGTGCATTAAATTAAATAGCATTAAATATGGTGATATGACAAGGAACCCATGTTATCACATGGAAGCAATTACACCTGCAACTAGCAACGCTAACAACACGGTTAAGCAAGCAGTAACATAGCCAAACAGTGGTTTGCTAGGTCGAAGAGGTTGAAGGTTATCATGGCATTGTTCAGAGACTGATTTTTAACATGTGGTAGGCAACGAGACATAAACGATAGAAGCGATAAAACTAGCATGGAAATGATAGTAATGGTATTTGGGGAAATGGTCATCTTGCCTGAGATCCCGCTTGGAAGAAGAATGAATCCATGAAGCAGATGATCCGATGTAGTCGAACGGGTCCTCACATTCCGACACACTTGCGGAACTCTATCGAGACGGAGCAAACCGGAAACAAACATCAACACATATATTCACCACACGATGCACAACATGATGCACAACCTACTATGATGCATGATCAGGTCAACATGCAAGGGAGGGCATGACAATTCACCTCACACAAACTCTACACAATAAGTGAAGCTCGATATGCAACGAGTTGCATATCGACGAAACTCCACGATTAATTATTTAGTTCACTCCCGGTTATTTACACGGCAATATTAAATTGTTGTTAACATGGAAAGGGGTGAAGCGGTGATTCTACCTGGCATCCTAGACGGTTAACACGCGGAACATAGAGTGGAGCTACGTCACAAGAGGCATGCAACACAAGATAAATGCCATGAATGTGTCATGCATGCGAGTTCATTACATCACGACAAGAAGGGAAAATAAGCAAGTGTCGCCACGACGAGCGAAAGGGGAACCATGGCGGCAAAACGGTAACGAAGCCACGACAACGTTCCTATCCCGATAACTCAGCGAGATATCGTGCCAACGTATAGGGAGCGCATGCGGGAATGCTAAATGAAGATGGGTGGATCCCGGTTACTGGGTTCCCATGTGTCGGGGCTCAACATAAGAGGGACAACGTGCAATGGGCAACATACGGTGCAAACATACATTGATCTCATACATCACATGAACACGGTCACGACAACGTTCCATCGGTATACCTTTGAAGCGTGCATATCGGAACGGTTCGGATCGGTGAAGGAGATCAACGATCGTCGTGGTCGTCGTGGAAGTCGTGGTACTCGGTCTCGTCGACGGTATTCGTTCGCTCGGCGTCGTGGTTCACGGTCTCCGGCGTCGGGATCGAACACGTTTCCGAAGAGACCGTCGAGGACGTCGTTGAACTCGTTGAATTTGTCGATGACTCACGGCAGGCGGGGATGGTGCACGCGACAACGGCATGCGACAGCACAAGCAAATGTGAGCAGAGGTCATGGCTACAAGCGGCAGCAACTAATATCTAGCAACTAGCATGCCTCAGCTAGCAACCTAGCAACATTATCTAGCATCAACAAGCATCTATTAGCAAGCAAAGCAAAGCAACAGCAAACAGCTCTAGCAGCCTAGCAAAGCAAAGCAAAGCGGAAACTAGCAACTAGCAGGAGCAACAGCTACCATAGCAAGAGCAATAGCAAAAGCTCGGCAAGCAGGCAACGGCTAGCAGCATAGCAAGCAGCAGCGGCAACAGCCAGCGTAGCAGCTATCTACAGCAACAGCAAAACGCAACAGGCAACAGCAGCAGCTCGGCACAAGCATGCGAGAGGCCACGGTAGCAGCAGCATGCGGCTACAGCACCAGCAGGTACGCACAAGAGCAGCAGCACGCGACACTAATAGCAGCATAGCACACGGCAACTCGGCATCCACAGGCAGGGGCGACGGCGCACCGGGACGAGGGCGGCGGGGACGGCGAGGCCACGGCGGCGCGACGAGGCACAACAGCAAACCGGCGAGGCGGAGCTGCACGCGGGGAGGCCGGCGAGGACGACTACGAGGCGGCGCACGGGGACGGCGAGGAGAGGCGAGGCCGAGGCCATGGCGGAGGCGAGCACCTCGGCCTGCTACAGGAGGCTAAGCCGGTGGGGACGGCGAACGGCGAGGCGAGGAACGGCGAGCGGCTGCGCGGCCGGGGAACGGCGAAGGGCGGCTCGGGCAGGGCACTGGCGGCGCGCAGAGGGCGGGCTACCTGCAGGCGAGGCGGTGCGGCGCGGCACGGCAACAACCACGGGAGGCCAGGGCGCCGGAGGTGGTCGGGAGCGAGGGCATGGCCATTGCGCGGCCGTGCGGGGGCTGCTGGCGAGCGTCGGGGAGGTGCCATGGCGGCGCGGCGAGGTCGGGCAAGGGACGGGGCACAAGCGGGGCTAGGGGAAACAGAGGGTGGAGAAATCGGGAGGAGAAGAGGGACGAGGGAACGAGGCCAGGCTGCACTGGAAGAACGATCGAGCGGGGGGAGATGGATCGGGCAGGATGAGGGGATCGGGCTCCTCTCGCTAGGGCTACCGGGAGGGGGGCTGGCTGGGCCTTGGGCCTGGCCGGCTGGGCTCCCTCTCCTTGCTAGTTTTGGTTTTTTTCTTTTTTAAAAAAATAGGAAACTAAATCAAAAGGAAAAAGGTTTAAACAAAAATAAAAAAATAAAGGCTTTTGACAACTTGAAACAAAAATTATGCCCCACTATAAAATAGATTGCGCACTTTTTAAAAACGAATAAAAATAAGACCTTTTGAAGATTTAAAATAAACCCTTTTTTACAAGAGACAAAATAAAATCCCTTTTATTTAAAGAATAAAATAAGGGTTCTTTAAAGGAGAGAAGAAATGAGACTGTTTTAGAAAAATAAACAAAAGGAAAAACATAATGGAAACCCAAGGGGTTGCCCCCCACATTTAATAAAAGGTTTTTTTAAAGAAGAAGCATTTATTTCGAAGGGGTTAAAACTGAAATAGTTAGCAAAACCACAAAAAATGAAATCAGAGGGGAAGGAAGGTTTTAGGCCCGCGGTGCCACAGGGCTTTGAGGTGGCTCTCACGCACCCACTCTCATCACTCCAAAACAACGCCACTCACAAATCACTAACACCCAACAACACGGCAACAAGCAACACCGACAAATAACACGGATGACATGATGCCATGCATAATGCCATGATGAAAACTACATGATGATGCAACCAACAAAATAAAATAGCCACACGACGGAAATGGAGTAAAGGGGGGAATCTTCTCAAGCGTCGGTCTCAGGCTGTCACATACCTCTTAGCTTGCATTGGTTTTTCCCTTTAAGAGGAAAGGGTGATGCACCACAGTAGCAGTAAGTATTTCCCTCAGTTTGAGAACCAATGTATCAATCCAGTAGGAGTATCAAGATGAAGCACCGATGTACCTGCGCAAAAACAACAAACTTGCACCCAACGCTACAAAGGGGTTGTCAATCCCTTCACGATTGATTGCAAGGTGAGACCTGAAAGCGGAAAGTGCAACAAGGTAAAAGTGTAGGGATGAAAATATGATGTGAAGTAGACCCCCGGGCCATAGTGTTCACTAGAGGCTTCTCTCAAAATAGCAAATATTACGGTGGGTGAACAAATTACTGTCGAGCAATTGATAGAACCGCGCAAAGTCATGACAATATCTAAGGCAATGATCATACATATAGGCATCACGTCCGAGACAAGTAGACCGATACTTTCTGCATCTACTACTATTACTCCACACATCGACCGCTATCCAGCATGCATCTAGTGTACTGAGTTCATGACAAACAGAGTAATGCCTTAAGCAAGATGACATGATGCAGAGGGATAAATTCATGCAATAGATATAAACCCCATCTTTTTACCCTTGATGGCAACAACATGATGCGTGCCTCGCTACCCCTTCTGTCACTGGGTGAGGTCACCGCACGGTATGAACCCAAAACCAAGCACTTCTCCCATTGCAAGAAACATGGATCAAGTTGGCCAAACAAAACCCACAATTCGAAGAGAATTACAAGGATATGAAATCATCCAAAGTTTGACAAGATAATAGCATGGAACCATAAAAAATTATAGATAAGTTGGAGACGTATCATGCGCCCGCGCGCACTGGCCTCGCCCGCTGCTCGCCCTCACCGCCCCCTGCTGCCTAGCTGCTGCTACCCCGTGGTGCGTGCTGTTGCTGCTGCCCCATTTCCGCAGGTGCTCGCTGCTTGTACTCCTCCTGCTACAGTAACATTCAGTTACTGTAGTCGTAGCTAGCTTTGTTATTGCTACTTTGACTACATCTTTTGACAACAACAAAATAGCGACATGATGAGTCCTAGCATGAGTGAAAATTATATGAACAAAAAATATACATAACAAGCTTCATTTTGTTCTTGTGGACCTGTTTGAGATAATGCATGGATTAATTCCTACAAAAATCACAAAATACTAAGTTGTGTTAAGTGAAAAACTGAAAAACAGCTTTATTTTCTTATCTAATTTAGAACTGTTGATGATCAAGCTAATGAACTCTAATATGGATAAAAGTGATACTAAAATGTAAGCCGCACAAAAATGCTCATAATTGATATAAGGCACAAAATCATAGGATGTACAGAACAACACCTATAGCCTTCGGAAAACAGTTAAGTGGTGTTCGAAACTGAGGGATTCTCAGACTTAGCAGAATTACGGAGATTTTCAAAAAATTGCTAAAACCTCGGAAATTCGTAGAAATTCATCCGTAGTTCGGATGGAAATACTTCATACATGAAACTTAATCAGAAAAACAAGACGAACGAGGATACGCTATCCGTTCATCTATCACCCATCCCTAGCATAGAGAACGTGAAACTTTTCCATCCAATTCGCCTCACCCGTAGTAGCGAGAGACCCGGGAAATATCGTCAGATATTTTCCCGACCCGTCCATGACGAATAATATTGCATTAGCTCATGCCTAGCGTTGCATATAGATATGTCATGCTTTGTAATGCTTTTGATTGCTCTATTATTTACTGTGTTACCCCTAGGTTACTACCTTTCCGGTAGACCCCGAGACCGATGATGATCCAGTGATCGACTACTTCCCGATCGAGGATCCGTTTTTATCTGCAGAGCAACAAGGCAAGCAAACCCCCCATGATCATCCCTATATCGCCTATTTCTTTCTCCCTCATGCTTGCATTAGAATTTTGCTACTGTTGTAGATAGATCCTATTCTGATGCATAGCATGTGTTTGATGAACTGCTACTTTACTGTATCGCTATCTAAACTCTTTATTATAGGTGGACTGTCATCCCCTGTGCCCCCTTAGTCCAACCCATCAAGCGTAGCCCATCGAGGTTGATTCCTCCCTATCTACCTTGACGGTTACATCATTCAGAATCCATCGAGGGTGATACCATGGATCCCTCTGATGTTATAGCCACACGGTTACTTGACCTTGTTACTGGGGACATTGATGAATAACAGTTAGGCGGGTGGATTCCCGCGTGGATGTGTCGATGAGTTAATTAAAATGTTAATGGATTTGGGTATTTGATCTGGGTTGGTGGGAGACCTTTTCGCACTAACCGACTATGCAGGAGAAGTTATGGGTACTCGGCGTCGTGGTATCAGCCGAAGCTCTTCAAACGTCAGCAATGGAGCGGCAGGTCCGAGTGGTCTGGATTATCACCGTTCTTGTATAAGAGGTGCCAGGACTGACATTAGTCGCCCACGCAATATGCAGGAGTGCAAAGGGTGATGGGACCATGCCCGTGCGCGCTTAGGAATTAGACCGACGGGCTGGCCTCTTTGTTGAGTCTAGGTGGGGCTGCGACGTGTCGATGTTCCGAGGCCGGGCATGACAGGAAAGTGTGTCCGACCAGAGTTTATCAAGCGTGACGGGAAGCTTGGTGCACCCGTGCAGGGATGAAAATTAACTATTCGAATAGCCATGTCCACGGTTACAGGACGACTTGGAGTTGTGCCCTGATCTTATACAACTACAACTGTTACTTAACTAGAATGTTTGCTCCGGGATTGCTTCCTCGCAGGGAGACGAGGAAGAGTCTATGGGTGTGACTTTAATTAATATTGCTGCAACAATATGACTATTATTTGTGTTACCTGCTCTACTCTCGTCTATTGCTGCAAGACCCCTGAAGATGCTAGTCTTTGATAGGACTAGGCCTTCTCTCTCTATTCTCGCAGTGCTGCAGTCAGTCCACATAAACCGCTTTCTTTGATACTAATGCATACTTAGCATAGTTCTGATGTCAATCTTGCGAGTACTTTGGATGAGTACTCACCTTTTCTTTGCTCCCCCTTTCCCCTTGATCCATTGATGCGACCAGATGATGGAGCTTTGGAGATGGCGTATCCCGCCGCCGACGACCGCTACCCCGACGGAGCCTGCTGCTAGGTGGAGGTCGGTGAAGACCGGGAGTAGTTTAGGAGGTTCCCAGGCAGGAGGCCTCGCCTCGTTGGATCGTTGTTTATTTTGTGCTAGCCTTCTCTAAGGAACCTCATGTTTCATGTCTGTACTCAGATATTTGTTGCTTCCGCTGACTCGTGTGTTTATCGAGCTTCTGTATTCTAGCCCTCGAGGCCCCTGGCTTGTAATATGAAGCTTGTATGTTTTTATTTGTGTCTAGAGTTGTGTTGTGATATCTTCCCATGGGTCCTTAAGCTTGACCGTAGGCATTTGCATGTATGATTAGCGTACGATCAAATCGAGGGCGTCACAATTGTCGAGCTAGGAGTTGATCCTCAGGCCAATTTCTTGAATTAGCCTGAGTCTCACAGGCTTCTGGGATCAACAACTTAGGTCATCCTTTAGGTCAATCCTGGATTATAGGTTGAAACACACCTTTTGGGCTACTCGGTATACATATCGGCAAATAATAACTTGCACAAAATCCACAAAAAAAATTCATAGGGCCGTGGTCGTGCACCACCTCAGAAGAAGTATGGCGTGAAGCTCGGATGCAAGTGGCTGGCTCCATAGAGGGCATTTCCAGCCTTAAGCTCGACTGAACTCCTTGAAGTGCTTCAAGACCAAAGTAATTTATGACACCTTGGATGCCAAATCGGAGTTGGAGCTCAGATGCAAGAGGACTCCTCCTCACAGGAAACACTTCAAACCCGAGGTGGCGTAAATACAATGAGGCATTAATAAAGGTCGGTAACTTAAAGGGGCTCCTCGGATGCCTGACGTGTTAACTCTTCAGATTCACCTCCACGATCCTCAAGATGAAAGATGTGAAGATTTGTTGAACAAGTTTTCAAGACCGACGACCGAAGATGAATAACAGTTCAAAAGGACCGAGGAGCGTCCCTAACTTGAAGACCGATTCAGAGGGCTACTAATAGTGTCCTGGACTAGGGGGTGATCACCCCATCATGTCCCGACCAGGTGGATCGGGCCGAGGACCCCCATGACGGTTCACTATTGGTCTGCTTCGGGCAGCCCATGGCATATACGAGGAAGATTCTACAAGACTTGGTGAACAATACAAAGACTCATCTCCACCGACGTAGTCGACTAGAACCCTTGTTATCCTAGGCCTGTGGTGCATTATATAAGTCGAGGCCAGGCTAGTCGATAGATCATTATCACCCATACACACAAACTACGACCCATACGGTTTAGCCCACGATCTGACGATTTCAGGGTAGATCAAATTTCTAACTATCATAATATCAATACAACAAGAGCAGTACGTCGGGTTTTACCTCCATCGAGAGGACCCGAACCTGGGTAAAAACCTCGTGTTATTTTGTCTTCTGTTATCCTTGATCCAATCTTACGGCTTGGTCCCCCTAGCTGAGATTTGTTGGTTTTGACACCGATAATCACCAGTATCACAAGAAATTGGGGCGCCGTTGTCGAGGAGACATCATAAAACAACTACAGGTCCCTTCATATAAATTGTCATTTATTTATTTTACTTTTTATTTGCCTTCATTAGTCTGATCAAAAAAATGATGGGATGCACTGAGGGACAATTGGTTGTAAAGCCCTCATGCTACGTTGTCATCTTTTACCATACATATCAAATATGACCGTGCATTGTAATGAGAGAAAAACAACAATATACCCTTAGCCTAATGCCCTAATAAGCATGGACATGACTCCCCTCATAGGTCAACATCCTCTATTACCACACCACACCCCATTCTGATGCTTCTGCTTCGATACATAGCAAACGCCGATTTCCATAAACCACCGTTAGCTGGGTAAAGGAAATTGGCCGCTAGATAAGGGTAGCTGATTACAAAAGTGAGACTTGATCCTAACTAAATTGCAAAAAAAAACACCTACCTTCCTATATGATTGATCAACCCATTTATTACTGAGTACCACAACAATTTGTATTCTAGACTCATGTACCTATGCAACTATCTGAGTCGTTCCCATTCCTATGTTGTCCGCAGGGATAAGAATAGAATTAAATATTCACTAGATCAACATTGATCATATTTACACATGTAACATAATTTATTGTCTTTCTTTTGAAAAATGGTTATTGTGAGTTCAACAGAGTGGTAAATAATAAGATTTTAACGAATAATCAGAGGGCTGCCTACTTCGGATTAATAATGTACATTTTCTTACCCATGCATTTGGAAATTAGATTTTAATATCTTATACGATCAACTTGTTGCAACGTCAACTTATCTTGCATGACACAAAAATTCGCAACTACTCTCTATCATAATGTATGCCGTTTTAGCAGCTTAAATTAAACCGCTAAAATGTCATATATTATGGTACGGAGGGAGTATGAAACTAAGAGTTTACTAGGACATAGAATAAAACATTTAGCATTCAACTATTTACACACACACACACGTCTTTAATTGCTTTCCTTCCGCATTTTTTCTTTTCCTTTTGTACCGAAATTTATTTATTTCCTTTCAGGCTCATACCTTTCCTTCCCGACATGTAGTGGAATCTATAACCTATTTATTCATTTCCTTGCTAGATTATAGTGGAATTTATTCCCTCTTTTATTTATAACTTTCCTTACAACTCATATTGGTGAGCAAACGGGATCCATCTTGTTCGTTGATTCTTCAGGAGGCTTGTTGACTTCAAATCATAAACGTATATAATTTGATAGGACACAATATATGAAAGCAAGGTGCAAAAGTCCTATTCTACTCCCGAGCTTAGATGCTCCCTCGTGAACAGTAAAATAAAAAAATAGTCAAAAAATTCAAAACAATCTGAATTTTTTAGATAAACTTTGACAAATGTATTACATGCATACCTAAATTTAGCATGAAATAACATTCCTGCAAGTCGTGGCGAAAAAACAAAAATAGCAGTCCGAAATGTATACAAAACTAGCATTTTTGGAGCATTGATTTATTTTTTGCCATGACTTCCACAAATATTATTTTGGTCTGAAATTTTGCAAGCATACAAAATATTTGTCAAAGTTTACCACAAAAAATTCAGATTTTTTTTGAAAGATCTTACTATTTTTTCGATTTTACTATTTATGAGGGAGCATTTGTGTTCACGAGAAAAAATTCCATGTCCATAAAGGTTGGACTATTTAATAAGTGAATATATCACCTTTTTTATACACAACCATAACCAATTAACTGGTCAACGGTTGACTTCAATAATAAAAAATAAAAAATAAAAATAAAAATTCATAAAAATGAAAAATGGAAAAATGTTCATGAATTTTCAAAAATATCAAGCAGTTTTTATAAAGTAAAACGAGTTTTCGAAAAATAATATAAATTAAAAAAAGTTCATTAATCTTGAAAATAGTTCACCGGTTTTAAAAAAAAACTTTATCGAATTTGAAAAGAGTCCAGCAGTTTTTAAAAAGTTCACGGATTTTGGAAAAAAGTTCATCAAACTTAAAGAGTAAAAAAGTTCATAAAATCTAAAAATAGTTCATAAAATTTGAGAAAAAGTTCATCAGATGTTAAAAAAGTTTATCGAGCTAGAATATTTGTAGAAAAATAAAAAATGCATCATTTTTTAAAAGGGTTCATAATTGTTTTCTAAAAAACATCAATGTTGTGAAAAAAATCATAAATATTGAAAAAGGTTCAACGAGTTTGAAAAATAGTTCATTGATTTTGAAAAAAGTTCACTAATTGGAAGAACAATATCAATTTTGAAAAAATATCATTGGACTTGAAAAAAGTTCATCAAATTTGGTAAAAGTTCAGAAATTTTAAAAATTGTTCATCGAATTTGGGAAAAAAATCATCAATATGAAGAGAATGTTCACTAATTTGAGAAATAATTCGTCGAATTTGAAAAAAGTTCATCGAATTTAAAAAAAAGTTCATTGGACTTGAAAAAAGTTCATCAAATTTGGTAAAAGTTCACAAATTTTAAAAATTGTTCATCGAATTTGAAAGAAAATCATCAATATGAAGAGAATTTTCAATAATTTGAGAAATAGTTCATTGAATTTGATAAAAGTTCATCAAATTTAAGAAAAGTTCATCTATTTTGGAAAACCGTCGAGAGATCAAACGCGAAAAAATAGAAAAAAACCTTTCGAATAAAAATAAAGACAAAAAAAATATAGATGAAAAAAGAAATAGAAAAAAGTAGAGAACGTAAGAAGAAAGAGATGAAGAAGCAGGAACTGAGCATCTAACTCCCGAGGCTGGAGTTGTTAGCGCGTCGCACCATTGACCGTGAGGACTCGAATTCCAGCCAATGCGTGTATTCATTTTTTGCCTGTACAATGGAAAAAAGCAAAGAGAAGATGGGCCGAGCGCAGATAACCCGCTGCACGCGCCGGTTTGCAGAAAAGCGAAGAAACCGACACGTGGAGGGCTAAATAGGAAAACCCCATCTTTTCTTACTTGGTTTGGCCGATCCGATGGGTTGAGGCCCAATTCAGCGATGATGTTAGTTCGAATGCGAGGTCACAAGAGTTTGTTTTATATGAGCCTAATAACACACCTAAAAAAACTCTAAGCCCAATAAGAGCACAAGTTAGTTTTTTAGGAGCCTAATAAAAACATTATTATTTTGGATAAACGTGCACAATATTTAGTACCACATCGTATAGTAAAAACAAATAAATATGGATGAATAGACATTTTTTTAGAAACACTACTTCCTTTATTATTAGATAAGGATTTATGTCGCTGTTATTAGTGTTCCACTAGCTCTAGCTCTGTTTTATAAATTGTTCTAGAACATCACAGGGAACGAGAAAGAGGTGGAAGAGAGGGTTCAACATACTGCGAGGAAATCCACCGCATTCTGTGGCCACCGAAATGAATGGTATTGGACGAAAACCTGAACATCACCAAAATTCTAGCCCTATTAAAATGCGTGACATAAAGCCAAATAGCGACTCGAAGTCTGCATAAATAGCAAAATGAGCATTCTGCATAACCTAGCAAACACGGCGACTATCCTCACAACGAAGAATAACCAACACAAAAACTGATGGCACCCCTGTTGGGGAACGTCGCATGGGAAACAAAAATTTTCCTACGCGCACGAAGACCTATCATGGTGATGTCCATCTACGAGAGGGGATGAGTGATCTACGTACCCTTGTAGACCGTACAGCAGAAGCGTTAGATAACGCGGTTGATGTAGTGGAACGTCCTCACGTCCCTCGATCCACCCCGCGAACAATCCCGCGATCAATCCCATGATCTAGTACCGAACGGACGGCACCTCCGCGTTCAACACACGTACAGCTCGACGATGATCTCGGCCTTCTTGATCCAGCAAGAGAGACGGAGAGGTAGAAGAGTTCTCCGGCAGCGTGACGGCGCTCCGGAGGTTGGTGATGACCTTGTCTCAGCAGGGCTCCGCCCGAGCTCCGCAGAAACGCGATCTAGAGGGAAAACCGTGGAGGTATGTGGTCGGGCTGCCGTGGCAAAAGTTGTCTCAAATCAGCCCTAATACCTCAGTATATATAGGAGGGAGGGGGAGAGAAGAGGCAGCCTCAAACCCTCAAGGTTTGGCCAAAATTGGAGGTGGAGGAGTCCTACTCCAATCCTACTTGGAGTAGGATTCCACCTTCCCACTTGGAAACTCTTTCCACCTTGTGTTTTTTTCCTTCTCAAACCTTATGGGCCTTAGTGGGAACTTATTCCAGCCCACTAGGGGCTGGTTTATCTCTTCCCATAGCCCATGAGACCCCTTGGGGCGTGACACCCCTCCCGATGGTCCCCGGCACCCCTCCCGACACTCCCGGTACCCTACCGATGAGCCCGAAACTTTTCCGGTGACCAAAACAGGACTTCCTATATATCAATCTTTACCTCCGGACCATTCCGGAGCTCCTCGTGACGTCCTGGATCTCATCCGGGACTCCGAACAACATTCGGTAACCAACCATATAACTCAAATACGCATAAAACAACATCGAACCTTAAGTGTGCAGACCCTGCGGGTTCGAGAACTATGTAGACATGACCCGAGAGACTCCTCGGTCAATATCCAACAGCGGGACCTGGATGCCCATATTGGATCCTACATATTCTACGAAGATCTTATCGTTTGAACCTCAGTGCCAAGGATTCATTTAATCTCGTATGTCATTCCCTTTGTCCTTCGGTATGTTACTTGCCCGAGATTCGATCGTCAGTATCCGCATACCTATTTCAATCTCGTTTACCGGCAAGTCTCTTTACTCGTTCCGTAATACAAGATCCCGCAACTTACACTAAGTCACATTGCTTGCAAGGCTTGTGTGTGATGTTCTATTACCGAGTGGGCCCCGAGATACCTCTCCGTCACACGGAGTGACAAATCCCAGTCTTGATCCATACTAACTCAACTAACACCTTCGGAGATACCTGTAGAGCATCTTTATAGTCACCCAGTTACGTTGCGACGTTTGATACACACAAAGCATTCCTCCGGTGTCAGTGAGTTATATGATCTCATGGTCATAGGAACAAATACTTGACATGCAGAAAACAGTAGCAACAAAATGACACGATCAACATGCTACGTCTATTAGTTTGGGTCTAGTCCATCACATGATTCTCCTAATGATGTGATCCCGTTATCAAGTAACAACACTTGCCTATGGCCAGGAAACCTTGACCATCTTTGATCAACGAGCTAGTCAACTAGAGGCTTACTAGGGACAATGTTTTGTCTATGTATCCACACAAGTATTGTGTTTCCAATCAATACAATTATAGCATGGATAATAAACGATTATCATGAACTAAGAAATATAATAATAACTAATTTATTGTTGCCTCTAGGGCATATTTCCAACAGTCTCCCACTTGCACTAGAGTCAATAATCTAGTTCACATCACCATGTGATTCCAACGAATCCAACACCCATATAGTTATGGGGTCTGATCACGTCTTGCTCGTGAGAGAGGTTTTAGTCAACGGTTCTGAAACTCTCAGATCCGTGCGTTCTTTACAAATCTTTATGTCATCTTATAGATGCTGCTACTACGTGCTATTCGGAAAAGCTCCAAATATCTACTCTACTATACGAATCCGTTTCACTACTCATAGTTATTCGGATCAGTGTCAAAGCTTGCATTGACGTAACCCTTTACGACAAACTCTTTAACCACCTCCATAATCGAGAAAAGTTCCTTAGTCCATTAGTTACTAAGGATAAATTTCGACCGCTGCTAGTGATTCAATCATGGATCACTCTCTGTACCTTTCAACATACTTTGAGTCAAGGCACACATCAGGTGCGGTACACAGCATGGCATACTTTAGATTCTACGGCTAAGGCATAGAAGACGACCTTCGTCTATTCCTTTTATTCTGCCGTGGTCGGGTTTTGAGTCTTACTCAAATTCACACCTCACAACGCAACCAAGAACTCCTTCTTTGCTGATCTATTTTGAACTCATTCAAAAACTTGTCAAGGCATGCATCTTATTGAAACTTACATTAAGCGCTTTTGATCTATCTCCATAGATCTTTGATGCTCAACGTTCAAGTAGCACAATCCAGGTATTCCTTTGAAAACTCCTTTCAAACAACCTTGTATGCTTTACAGAAATTCTACATTACTTCTGATCCACAATATGTCAACCACATATACCTATCAGAAATTCTATAGTGCTCCCACTCACTTCTTTGGAAATACAAGTTTCTCATAAACCTTGTACAAACCCAAAATCTTTGATCATCTCATCAAAGTGTATATTCCAACTCCGAGATGCTTGCACGAGTCCATTGAAGGATCACTGGAGCTTGCATCCTTGCTAGTATCTTTAGGATCGACAAAACCTTCTGGTTGTATCACATACAATGTTTGCTCAAGGAAACCGTTGAGAAAACAATGTTTTGACATCCTATGTGCAATATTTCATAAATAATGCATCAACAACTAACATAATTCTAACAGACCTTTAGCATCGCTACGAGTGAGAAAGACTCATCATAGTCAACAGTTTGATCTTGTCGGAAACATCTTTGCAACAAGTCGAGCTTTTCTTAATAGTGACTTATCACCATCATCGTCTGTCTTCCTTTTAAAGACCCATCTTTACTCAATAGTCCTCTGACCATCAAGTAGTTCTTCCAAAGTCTACACTTTGTTTTCATACATGGATCCTCTCTCGGATTTCATGGCTTCCAGCCATTTGTCGGAATCTGGGCCCACCATCGCTTTCTCCATAACTCGTAGGTTCACTGTTGCTCAACAACATAACCTCCAAGACAGGGTTACCGTACCACTTTGTAGTAGTGCGCGACCTTGTCAACCTACGAGGCTTGTAGTAACTTGATCCGATGCTCGATGATCACCATCATCAGCTTCCACTTCAATTGGTGTAGGCGCCACAGGAACAACTTCCCGCGCCCTGCTACACACTGGTTGAAGTGATGGTTCAATAACCTCATCAAGTTCTACCACCCTCCCACTCAATTCTTTCGAGAGAAACCTTTCCTCGAGAAAGGATCCATTTCTAGAAACAAACACTTTGCTTTCGGATCTGAGATAGGAGATGTACCCAACTGTTTTGGATATCCTATGAAGATGTATTTATCCGCTTTGGGTTCGAGCTTATCAGACTAAAACTTTTTCACATAAGTGTCGAAGCCCCAAACTTTCAAGAAACGACAGTTTAGATTTCTCTAAACCTCAGTCTATACTGTGTCATCTCAACGGAAATACGCGGTGCCCTATTTAAAGTGAGTGCGGTTGTCTCTAATGCATAACCCATAAACGATAGTGGTAATTCGATAAGAGACATCATAGTATGCACCATACCAAATAGTGCGTGGCTATCACGTTCAGACACATCATCACACTATGATGTTCCAAGTGGCATGAACTGCGAAACAATTTCCACATTGTCTTAACTGCGTACCAAAACTCGTAACTCAGATATTTATTTCCATGATCATATCGTAGACAGTTTATCCTCTTGTTACGACGAACTTCACTCTGAAACGGAATTGAACTTTTCAACATTTCAGACTTGTGATTCATTAAGTAAATACTCATGTATCTACTCAAATCGTCAGTGAAGTAAGAACATAATGATATCCACTGCGTGCCTCAGCACCCATTGGACTGCATACATCAAAATGTATCACTTCCAACAAGTTACTATCTTATTTCATCTCAATGAAAACAAGGCCTTGCTCATGTGGTATGATTTGCATGTCACTAGTGATTCAAAATCAGGTGAGTACAAAGATCCATCAGCATGGAGCCTCTTTATGCAATTTATACTAACATGACTCAAGCGGCAGTGCCACAAGTAAGTGGTACTATCATCATTAACTCGTATCTTTTTGGCACCAATATTATGAACATGTGTAACACTACGATCGAGATTCAATAAACCATTGAAGGTGATTATTCAAGAAAATAGAGTAACCATTATTCTCTTTAAATGAATGATCGTATTGCAACAAACACGATCCAATCATGTTCATGTTTAACGGAAGCACCAAATAACAATTATTTAGGTTTAACACCAATCCCGATGGTAGAGGGAGCGTGCGCCGTTTCATCATATCAACCTTGGAAACACTTCCAACACGTATCGTCACCTCGCCTTTAGCTAGTCTCCGTTTATGCCGTAGCTTTCATTTCGTGTTACTAATCACTTAGCAACCGAACCGGTATCCAATACCCTCATGCTACTAGGAGTACTAGTAAAGTACACATCAACATCATGTATATCTAATATACTTCTCTTGACTTTTGCCAGCCTTCTTATCTACCAAGTATCTAGAGTTGCTCCGCCTTAGTGACTGTTCCCCTCATTACAGAAGCACTTAGTCTCGGGTTTGGGTTTAATCTTGGGTCTCTTCATTAGTGCAGCAACTGTTTTGCCATTTCACGAAGTATCCCTTCTAGCCCTTGCCTTTCTTGAAACTTAGTGGTCTTACAAACCATCAACTATTGATGCTCCTTCTAGATTTCTACTTTCGTAGTGTCAAACATCGCGAATCGCTCAAGGATCATTGTATGTATCCTTGATATGTTATAGTTCATCACGAAGCTCTCACAGCTTGGTGGCAGTGACTTTGGAGAACTATCAATATCTCATCTGGAAGATTAACTCCCACTTGATTCAAGCGATTGTCGTACTCAGACAATCTGAGCACACGCTCAACGATTGAGCCTTTCTCCTTTACTTTGTGGACAAAGAATCTTGTCGGAGGTCTCGTACCTCTTAACAAGGGCACAAGCATGAAATCACAATTTCATCTGTTTAGAACATCACTTATGTTCCGTGACGTTTTACAACGTTTTTGGCGCCTTGCTTCTAAGCCATTAAGTATTTTGCACTGAACTATCGTGTAGTCATCAGAAACGTGTATGTCGGATGTTCATAGCATCCACAGACGACGCTCGAGGTGCAGCACACCGAGTGGTGCATTAAGGACATAATCCTTCTGCGCAACAACGAGGACAATCCTCGGTTTTACAGACCCAGTCTGCAAAGTTTTGCTACTATCAATTTTCAACTAAATTTTCTCTAGGAACATATAAAAACAGTAGAGCTATAGCGCAAGCTACATCGTAATTCGCAAAGACCATTAGACTATGTTCATGACAATTAGTTCAATTAATCATATTACTTAAGAACTCCCACTCAAAAAGTACATCTCTCTAGTCATTTGAGTGGTACATGATCCAAATCCACTATCTCAAGTCCGATCATCACGTGAGTCGAGAATAGTTTCAGTGGTAAGCATCTCAATGCTAATCATATCAACTATACGATTCATGCTCGACCTTTTGGTCTCATGTGTTCCGAGGCCATGTCTGCACATGCTAGGCTCGTCAAGCTTAACCCGAGTGTTCCGCGTGCGCAACTGTTTTGCACCCGTTGTATGTGAACGTTGAGTCTATCACACCCGATCATCATGTGGTGTCTCGAAACGACGAACTGTAGCAACGGTGCATAGTCGGGGAGAACACAATTTCGTCTTGAAATTTTAGTGAGAGATCACCTCATAATGCTACCGTCGTTCTAAGCAAAATAAGGTGCATAAAAGGATTAACATCACATGCAATTCATAAGTGACATGATATGGCCATCATCACGTGCTTCTTGATCTCCATCATCAAAGCACCGGCACGATCTTCTTGTCACCGGCGCCACACCATGATCTCCATCAACGTGTTGCCATCGGGGTTGTCGTGCTACTCATGCTATTACTACTAAGCTACATCCTAGCAAAATAGTAAACGCATCTGCAAGCACAAACGTTAGTATAAAGACAATCCTATGGCTCCTGCCGGTTGCCGTACCATCGACGTGCAAGTCGATATTTACTATTACAACATGATCATCTCATACATCCAATATATCACATCACATCGTTGGCCATATCACATCACAAGCATACCCTGCAAAAACAAGTTAGACGTCCTCTAATTTTGTTGTTGCATGTTTTACGTGGTGACCATGGGTATCTAGTAGGATCGCATCTTACTTACGCAAACACCACAACGGAGATATATGAGTTGCTATTTAACCTCATCCAAGGACTTCCTCGGTCAAATCCGATTCAACTAAAGCTGGAGAAACCGACACTTGCCAGTCATCTTTGAGCAACGGGGTTACTCGTAGCGATGAAACCAGTCTCTCGTAAGCGTACGAGTAATGTCGGTCCAAGCCGCTTCAATCCAACAATACCACGGAATCAAGAAAAGACTAAGGAGGGCAGCAAAACGCACATCACCGCCCACAAAAACTTTTGTGTTCTACTCGAGAAGACATCTACGCATGAACCTAGCTCATGATGCCACTGTTGGGGAACGTCGCATGGGAAACAAAAAATTTCCTACGCGCACGAAGACCTATCATGGTGATGTCCATCTATGAGAGGGGATGAGTGATCTACGTACCCTTGTAGACCGTACAGCAGAAGCGTTAGAGAACGCGGTTGATGTAGTGGAACGTCCTCATGTCCCTCGATCCGCCCCGCGAACAATCCCGCGATCAGTCCCACGATCTAGTACCGAACGGACGGCACCTCCGCGTTCAGCACACGTACAGCTCGACGATGATCTCGGCCTTCTTGATCCAGCAAGAGAGACGGAGAGGTAGAAGAGTTCTCCGGCAGCGTGACGGCGATCCGGAGGTTGGTGATGACCTTGTCTCAGCAGGGCTCCGCCCGAGCTCCACAGAAACGCGATCTAGAGGGAAAACCGTGGAGGTATGTTCGGGCTGCCGTGGCAAAAGTTGTCTCAAATCAGCCCTAATACCTCAGTATATATAGGAGGGAGGGGGAGGGAAGAGGCAGCCTCAAACCCTCAAGGTTTGGCCGAAATTGGAGGTGGAGGAGTCCTACTCCAATCCTACTTGGAGTAGGATTCCACCTTCCCACTTGGAAACTCTTTCCACCTTGTGTTTTTTCCTTCTCAAACCTTATGGGCCTTAGTGGGAACTTATTCCAGCCCACTAGGGGCTGGTTTATCTCTTCCCATAGCCCATGAGACCCCTTGGGGCGTGACACCCTTCCCGATGGTCCCCGGCACCCCTCCCGACACTCCCGGTACACTGCCGATGAGCCCGAAACTTTTCCGATGACCAAAACAGGACTTCCTATATATCAACCTTTACCTCCGGACCATTCCGGAGCTCCTCGTGACGTCCTGGATCTCATCCGGGACTCCGAACAACATTCGGTAACCAACCATATAACTCAAATACGCATAAAACAACATCGAACCTTAAGTGTGCAGACCCTGCGGGTTCGAGAACTATGTAGACATGACCCGAGAGACTCCTCGGTCAATATCCAACAGCGGGACCTGGATGCCCATATTGGATCCTACATATTCTACGAAGATCTTATCGTTTGAACCTCAGTGCCAAGGATTCATTTAATCTCGTATGTCATTCCCTTTGTCCTTCGGTATGTTACTTGCCCGAGATTCGATCGTCAGTATCCGCATACCTATTTCAATCTCGTTTACCGGCAAGTCTCTTTACTCGTTCCGTAATACAAGATCCCGCAACTTACACTAAGTCACATTGCTTGCAAGGCTTGTGTGTGATGTTGTATTACCGAGTGGGCCCCGAGATACCTCTCCGTCACACGGAGTGACAAATCCCAGTCTTGATCCATACTAACTCAACTAACACCTTCGGAGATACCTGTAGAGCATCTTTATAGTCACCCAGTTACGTTGCGACGTTTGATACACACAAAGCATTCCTCCGGTGTCAGTGAGTTATATGATCTCATGGTCATAGGAACAAATACTTGACATGCAGAAAACAGTAGCAACAAAATGACACGATCAACATGCTACGTCTATTAGTTTGGGTCTAGTCCATCACATGATTCTCCTAATGATGTGATCCCGTTATCAAGTAACAACACTTGCCTATGGCCAGGAAACCTTGACCATCTTTGATCAACGAGCTAGTCAACTAGAGGCTTACTAGGGACAATGTTTTGTCTATGTATCCACACAAGTATTGTGTTTCCAATCAATACAATTATAGCATGGATAATAAACGATTATCATGAACTAAGAAATATAATAATTACTAATTTATTATTGCCTCTAGGGCATATTTCCAACAACCCCATGAAGAACTTTGGCTCTTATCACTCCCGTGCAATCGGTCGCCTGGATGCGTCACAGATCTGGATCAAGGTTATCGTGCTCATCATGTTTATCTCCCTCTATCATGAAGCTTCACTGCATTATCAACATGTTCTAAACTTCCCTAATACAAAAAAAGCACTTGGAGAAGACAATCGCAAAAGGAGTTTTAATCAACTTTTTCTCAAAAGTGGCTCAATTTCGAAAAGAGCCAAATAGCCAAAGAAATTGTTCCTAATCCCATGGTGTAAAAGAATCTCCATCAAAGAGGAAAGTGTAACACGGGGAGAATTATTGCCAATAGTTGTTGGGATAAACGTCGATCCCAACATCACTCTCATTGATTGCCAAACTACCCAAGCTACAGGACAAGTGAATAAGAGGTGTTGTGATGATTCATTTTCCATACAGACAGAGCAAATCGGATTACGAGACCACCTTCTCCGCTCCATAACTTGCCGAATAACCATGGCATATCATGGGAAAATTTGTAATTTACGAGATAACTTCTCTTTCCAGATACATTTAAAATTACATCCACTAAGAGGTTTTTCCAACCACTTATCACTACTGTAGGAAGGTCCTAATACGACACATGCATGTGAGACCCTTCGATCAAACTGTGTGCGATCAATCAATTACAAACAATATGTTCCAGTTGTGTCGCCAATAACACAAACTGTGTGCAATGGCTGGTCCATCAGGCACGATCGAGATGAGACTTGCATGTGCGATGTGTGGCGTACACTTGGTCCTCATGAAATGTTTGTAATTAGCCAAGATAACACACATGGTTGACAAAATACATACGTGTGCGAAGTATGACATACAGTTCACTTGGATAAACTATTTGCACTAATTCGGAAGAACACAAAGTATTTAGCGTAAGAAGGTATGTGTGATATCCGGTGAACTGTTTAGTAATAAGAACTGTGTGAGAAGACCAATAATAACACAGGCGATTCATCATGACAAGATGTATGTGTTATGGGCACACGGTTGCTCGTAAAATCATTACCGACGCTACATAGGGAACTGTCATTTGCTATGTATAAATATCGCAGAAATTTTATTATTAGTACATGTATGCCTGTGTGCTATCCCGTCCTCCTCACGCACATCTTATCATCGCACTGCAACCAGAGGAATTCAGCGCACGCTTGAGCACGTCACATGTGTTTTGTTTGGCCATGCGTCGGTGAGCCTGTTCCCGCGCAACCATTGAAGCTTCCCGCCCGGGTCGTCAAAATCCCCCAAAGAAGCATCCTTATCGGGCTTCCTTCTTTCCTAAGTTCTCCATCGATGGCGTTACCCGAGCACGCCATTGTTCCCACCGCTTACCCATTAGTTTCCTGGCACAAGTGATAGCGCATAAGAGCCTAGAAGGAGTGCAACACATGGAGATGCACACCTAGCGCAGCCTAGCCCATCTACCATTTCCAAGCATGCCAACCTAACAAAGCGCCACCTCTGCCCTTAACCTCCTCGACAACGAAAACAATTTGGTGCAGGTGAAACGGTTCGTCGAGGCTGAAGGCGTCCTCGACAATGCGTTGGACAATGTTGTGTTGCGCACAGGGTTGAGCACACCCTTGGTGCAGGGTGCGGCAGTACCGTCAAGCAACATAGTCGCCTCACCATCGAGACCTTGCACCGTGCCACACAAGAAGGTCATCATTGGTGCTGTGTAGAGAAAAATGTGTGTATCCGCGCCGAGAGGGCAAGGTGTGTCGCATAGCAAGGCCGATGGAGGGCCGCGGAGCAAGAGCGGTTCCATTCCCTCTTGCATGATATCCCACCGACATGATGTTGCACCTATGTCCACCACACGTCAATAGCCCGATTTCTAGTCAGGAATGTGCAACGGACGTGTGCGCCATACTTGCACTAGAGCCCGACGACATTGTACTTGCACCGGACACCGGTTGTGCCGTTCACATGGGTCGCGCCATTCGCATTGTCTGCGTCCCCCTCGATGCGAAGGGGCTGGTCGGTAGGCTCGAGCGCCTCCATGGCCCAGGTGTCCAGCAAGGAGTGATGCCTCTTCAAGGAATATATAATTTTTATTGTTTCATGCTATAATATTATCATTTTAGGATGTTTTTGGGTGTTTATATACTAACTAATATTATTTTGACCACTAACCTATTGAACTAGTGACCAATATTCGTTGTTATTTTCTGTATGTTTTTGACTTTTTAGGTTTACAGTATCAAACGAAGTCCAATTGCCCCAAAACATTTTTATGATTTTTTCTGGACCAAAACAAAACCAAGAAGCATCGGGAGGAGACCAGACGCTGCATGAGGAAGGCATCACATAACAGGGCGCGCCGAGGAGATGGTCACGCCCTGATGTGTGTTGGCCCCCTGTGTGGCCCCTCGCGCACCTCTTCGTCCTATAAATTCTTAAATACCCCCAAAACCCTAGGGAGCCACCCGAAATACTTTTTTCGTCGCTCCAAGTCTCTGTTTCACCGTGGGGCTATCTTGGCCTCCGAGACACTGGGTCGACACATCATTTTAAAATTTACGAAGTCATCGTAGGTGGTTCGTCGTTGACGGGAACATCTCCTTTCACTGAATGTGCATCGCCGAAAATCCTAAAATAAATCGAGGAATAATGTGAATACCACTATCTCTCTAACCATTCAACCAAGGTTTGGTTCACTCATTCTCTGTTTTTTATAATGTGATATTCGAGGAATATTTATTTGTATGGGTAGTCTTTAAAATTCTCAAAGAAATAGGTACTTTGGGATGTGGACTACTATTATATTTACAATAACGTTGCACTTGTGGAGTTCTTATTGTACATGTCTTTTTTCATCACGAAAGGAGAAGGCCCGTGGTTTATTTTTGTGTGTGAGAAGTGGGACGTGGACTCCCACTCTAGCGTGATGCTTGAGGAATTCTCATTGTATTTATATTTTTTTCCATCATAGAGGGAGAAGACACGTGGATTTTGCTATTGATTAAAACTTAACGTGGGTGTTGAGGGGTTTTTGATGTACGTGCTGGTATATATATTCTTTATACGTATGTTCTATTTTTCCTATTAGAAATCAGATAGGCTCTTCTTTTAGATCATCATCATTAAATTTTACATCTTTGTAGCATGTGAAGAGGTGCCTTCCCGTTGGTTTCCCTTTCAGTTTCCTTTTATTGCGTAAGTAGGTGGAAATAGAGAAGTCTATCTTTTATAAACGACAGTAATTTAGTTGATATGTTAATGATTACAGATGCCCTTTTATATGTTCTTGAGAGATACGATGGTTGGGGGAGGCGTCGGTTTCAGACGGACGCGACTGTGTGGGAGACAACCGCACAGTGGTTTGGGCAAGGGAAGATTTCCACTAATTACATTTGTAATTAAGGACAGTAAAACTGCACCCAATCCCTGTCCTCACAATGATTTGCATTTTTGACCGTCCATTTTCGTGATCTCATAGTTTCTGACCATCGGATTTCGTGTAAAAAACGATCTGTCTCACACGGTATGTAATCTGACCGAGCTGTCCTGTGAGGTGCTGCTCCACAGGCCGAAACGTTGGCTTCCGATGCATTGGGTCATCCGTGAGCCGCCAGCCCATTCCAGCGATCCACTGCTGGGCTTGCTGGGCGTAAGAGCGACGACGTGAAATCCATCAACTCCCGATTCAATTATTTTAAAAGAAATCCATCCTCATCGAATCCATCCAATCCGGATTCGAGTCGCACAGAGGACTCTATCCAGTCCGGATTTGAGTCACAGAGAGGAGCGGCCGGTGAGGCCGGTTCCATCCAGTCGAGACGGCCCGTGAGGGTTGGGATCGAGACAATTCGTGCGTTAGGATCGACCGGAGGAGCGGGATCCGGGTCGAGCCGATGTAGTCCAACGAGTGAGGGAGGTGCGCGAGGGGATCAGCACAGACGCACGATGCGCGTCAAGAAAGATGGGGGCGACGACGATAATGGCAGACACCTCGTCTGCTCGAAACTGCTCTCCTCTCTTCAAGCAAAAAATCATGGCCTATTCATGGATGGTAATGTTGCAATCCTTTCATATGCCGAGTGGTACTATATAATGCTACGCTCCAGTGTAGCGTTTCGATTAGCTATACTCTAGGAAACAAGCTAGGATCGATGCGAAAGAAGGGGGAGGTCGCTGCGAAAAGAAGGGGATTGGCACGAGGGCCTCGCCAATTGATGCTGATCTTCTCGCACGCCGAAGCAGGTCTTTGATCATGGAGGTGTGTTAGTCACAAGCTTACCTCCTTTTCCTTTATTACTTCAAGAGCCACAAGATCAGTGTTTTCTCGTTCGTTCCAGCGAAACCCAGCCGTGCTCCTCATGTACGTGATGGTGATGAGTGCAATGGCCGCTTGAGCTTCTTATCCTCACCCTTCGGGATTGCTTCCCCTCTCCCTTCCAGGTTGCCATGGCGGCCGCTCTCCCTCGGTCCCTCCCCTCTAGGCCGAAATCCCCCATGGCGAACACACGAAGTAGCGGTTGTTATGGGAGGCGAGCAACAGTACCTGCAAACTGGCTGACATTGAGACAAGGTATCTACCATTTTTTTGCTTATTCATGACAACCAAAGCAATGATAAGAGAAGATCTTGCTTTTACCTTCCTATATTTGCTCCCGGTGTTTGTGATTTTTTCATGTTTCTTGATCCAATCTGCCATGTATGTGATTTATGTTTACTTCAATTGATAAATGAGGCGTTGGCGTCCTTGGAGATGATTGTTATAGTCTATCCTTATTAGCACATTTATGATTGTGAGCTTCTTTAAATGAATTGTTCCAGGCCAATAGAAATGTACGCTTATGTCTCTTGTCTTAGTCTTACAATTTAGATGGTAGATTATCTAGCATATTTTAGCCAATGGTTTATTTCCACATTCAAATAAAAGGACCCTGATTGGGTTGTAACCTCAGCGAAATAAAAGTTTTTGATTCTATACCGTACGCGAGATGTTTCTATCAGGTTGTAGCATGTTTTGTTCGTGTGATACTTATGTTTAATTCCCTTGCAATCTAACTAGGTGTTCCACAAGCATAACAGGACGATGATCTCCAGAAAGGAGATGTTCAAGGACACGTTGAAGAAGCGGTGCACGCGTGGAAGCACATCGTCGAGCTGCGTCTAACATGTCCTGTGGATGCCCAACACCAACTCCATGCTTTCTCCGGCATTTATTTGTTCTATGTATGTACTCTTGACTGATGTACGGCCATGTTTTTGTGTATTAAGTGATTAACAGATGAGGAAGCCAACTTGTTGAGGTTGTACGTCAACCAGCCTGGTTATGTCGATCTCCATTGGGTATGATCCTATAATAGTCTTGCTGTTGGTGCCATGCAAGGAAGCTCAGTATTTACTTATTTGCATGCCACTTTGACTAATGATTTTTGTTTCTACATTGAGTTGTTACCTCTGTATTTTTTTACAGTGCATTTGCAAAGGCAAGATGTTTGCCCGGTGTACCTGAAGGTCAAAACAGATTGTGTCATTGAGATTCCATTTTGATTTGTGAGGAAGATGGTGGTATTGGAAATATGCCCTAGAGGCAATAATAAATTATTTATTATTATATTTCTTTGTTCATGATAATCGTTTATTATCCATGCTATAATTGTATTGATTGGAAACACAATATTTGTGTGGATACATAGACAAAACACTATCCCTAGTAAGCCTCTAGTTGACTAGCTCGTTGATCAAAGATGGTCAAGGTTTCCTGACCATAGGCAAGTGTTGTTACTTGATAACGGGATCATATCATTAGGAGAATCATGTGATAGACTAGCCCCAAATTATAAACGTAGCATGTGATTGCGTCATTTTGTTGCTATTGTTTTCTGCGTGTCAAGTATTTATTTGAAGTAATGTAGAATTTCTGTAAAGCATAAAAGTTTGTTTGAAAGGAGTTTTTCAAAGGAATACCTGGATTGCGCTACTTGAACGTTGAGCATCAAGATCTATGGAGATAGATCGAAACGCTTAATAGAAGTTTCAACAAGATGCAAGCCTTGACAAGTTTTTGAAGGAGTTCAAAATAGATCAGCAAAGAAGGAGTTCTTGGTTGTGTTGTAAGGTGTGAATTTGAGTAAGACTCAAAACCTGACCCCGGCAGAATAAATAGAATAGGCGAAGGTCGTCTTCTATACCTTAGTCGTAGACTCTAAAGTATGCCATGCTGAGTACCGCACCTGATGTGTGCCTTGCTACAAGTCTGTTAAGAGGTACACAGAGTGATCCAGGATTGAATCACTGATCAGCGGTCAAAGTTATCCTTAGTAACTAATGGACTAAGGATTTTTTTTCTCGATTATGGAGGTGGTTAAAGAGTTCGTCGTAAAGGGTTACGTCGATGCAAGCTTTGACACTAATCCAAATAACTATGAGTAGTGAAACGGATTCGTATGGTAGAGTAGATATTTGGAATATTTCCGAATAGCACATAGTAGCAGCATCTATAAGATGACATAAAGATTTGTAAAGCTCACTCGGATCTGAAAGGGTTCAGAACCGTCGACTAAAACCTCTCTCACAAGCAAGACGTGATCAAACCCCAGAACTGCAAGGGTGTTGGATTCTTTAGAATCACATAGTGATGTGGACTAGATTATTGACTCTAGTGCAAGTGAGAGACTGTTGGAAATATGCCCTAGAGGCAATAATAAATTAGTTATTATTATATTTCTTTGCTCATGATTATCGTTTATCATCCATGCTATAATTGTATTGATTGGAAACACAATACTTGTGTGGATACATAGACACAACACTGTCCCTAGTAAGTCTCTAGTTGACTAGCTTGTTGATCAAAGATGGTCAAGGTTTCTTGACCATAGGCAAGTGTTGTTACTTGATAACGGGATCACATCATTAGGAGAATCATGTGATGGACTAACCCAAACTAATGAACGTCGCATGTTGATCGTGTCATTTTGTTGCTACTGTTTTTCTGCGTGTCAAGTATTTATTCCTATGACCATGAGATCATATAACTCAATGGCACTGGAAGAATACCTTGTGTGTATCAAACGTCACAACGTAACTAGGTGACTATAAAGATGCTCCACAGGTATCTCCGAAGGTGTCCGTTGAGTTAGTATGGATCAAGACTGGGATTTGTCACTCCGTGTGACGGAGAGGTATCTCGGGGCCCACTCGGTAATACAACATCACACACAAGCCTTGCAAGCAATGTGACTTAGTGTATGTCACGGGATCTTGTATTACGGAACGAGTAAAGAGACTTGCCGGTAAACGAGATTGAAATAGGTATGCGGATACTGACGATCGAATCTCGGGCAAGTAACATACCGAAGGACAAAGGGAATAACATACAGGATTATATGAATCCTTGGCATTGAGGTTCAACTGATAAGATCTTCGGAGAATATGTAGGATCCAATATGGGCATCCAGGTGCCGCTATTGGATATCGACCGAGTAGTCTCTCGGGTCATGTCTACATAGTTCTCGAACCCGCAGGGTCTGCACACTTAAGGTTCGACGATGTTTTATGTGTATTTGAGTTATATGGTTGGTTACCGAATGTTGGTCAGAGTCCCGGATGGGATCAAAGACGTCACGAGGGTTTTCAGAATGGTCCGTAGACGAAGATTGATATATAGGTTTGTCTCATTTGGTTGCCGGAAGGTTTTTGGGCATTACCGGGAATGTACCGGGAATGACGAATGGGTTCCGGAGTTCTACCGGGAGGGGCCAGTCCACCCGGGAAGAAGCCCAAAGGTTTTGTGGGGGCACACCAGCCCTTAGTGGGCTGGTGGGCATGCCCAAGAGGGCCCTTGCACAGGAGATAAAGAAATCAAAGAGAAAAAGGAAAAAAAGGGAAGTGGGAAAGTGGAGAAGGACTCCACCTTCCAATCCTAGTTGGACTAGGATTGGAAGGGGAGGACTCCCCCTTGCTTCGGCTGACCCCTTGGGGCTCTCTTGAGCCTCAACACAAAATCACTCTCTCACAGAATATGCATGGGTAGGAGAGGTTGATTTAGTGGAAAGCAGTTTGGGGAGGCTAGAGATCAAGATTGAAATGAATTTAGTAGAATACCTTGGTCTCAACACATGAGTAGGTGGTTCTCTCTCAGAAAACGGATCTGGAAATGAAGAGTGTGTTTTGAGTACTTCTCCCATAAATGAGAGGTGGGTGAAGGGGTGTATATAGGTAGCAGCCAAAATCCAACCGTTACACACAAAGTGGCAAACTCAGTGACACTGAAGTTGAAAACTTGGTGGTACCGATTGGCACAAAGGTGTGAACTTTTGAATCTCGGCGAAACCGATATATCAAACTCGGTGGCACCGAAAAGGTGGCTAACAATCAGATGGCCAAACTCGGAGGTACCGATACTCAAACTCGAAAATTCTGATTTTGTGTATCGAGGCACCCGAAAGTTGGTCACCCAAACTCGGTAGCACCGATATGGATTCGGTTGCGCCGATTTGGTGGCAGTGGCTAGGGTTTCTGTCGGAGGTCAAACTCGATGGGGCCGAAATATGAAAGTTGGTGACACCGAATTTGTGTATGTGGATGTTGACAGAATGGTTATTTGGGAAAAATGACTGAGTATTGTGGTGGCTAACTAAGAGCACTTGAGCAATCAATTCATTTTACTACCTCACCCCCTTTTAATAGTATTGGCTTTCCCATGGACTCAAATGTTATTTCTCACAAAAATAAAATGAAGAGTCTTCTAGATTGAAGCTTGAGCCAATATTATTTCTTTCTTGCATCAAGGGGCATCTCTGCATAAACCTTTAGCCAAAGCATCTTTTGAACTTTTCTGAAATGTACTTGAAAAACATATTAGTCCAATGATCCATATGTTGTGATCAATTATCAAAACCACCCTAGGGAGCAATTGTGCTTTCAATTTCCCCCTTTTTAGTAATTGATGACAACATATAGATCAAAGCTTCGACAAAAGATGTAATCAATGATTAACATCGATGCTTTGAGAAGTATGCGAAAAGCAATTGCTTTCCCTAAATTTGTGCATTATTTAAAATTTGTGTTTGAATGAAAATGCGCAATCAATTAGGATCATGGGTCAGTCTTCCATGTCACATACATCTTGGTGGTGCGTAAACAAGATAAGAATGAATAGTAAGCACATGACACCATAAATATAAGTGAGTGATCATCACATGGATAGCTAAAATATAGTAAAGTAGCATCACACAGGAAAAAGCGTATGATCACTCACAAGATAAGGTTATCCAAATGATAAAATTTTTGAAACCAAACAAGAGCAAACAAAAACAAAAACTCTCTCTCACACGAAGTCTATGATCTATACATTTCTCCTCCTTTGGCAACAAGTTACCAAAAAGTTCAAAAGTATAGAACTACTCGTCTCTATGGGCAGCTGATGATGGGGTCGACAGAAGAGTGTCCGCGAAGTCCTCTACAGAATCTCTGGGAGATGGAGGAGTGAATACTGGAGGTGCCTGAGTTGATGTTGGAGGTGGAGCTGAAGGTGCACATGCTTGAGCTGATGAAGTCTGTCGTGTCTCTGAAGAAGTTACAACATCAGGTCTAGACTTGGTGCTGAACTGAGTGGTAGTGTGAGGAGGTGAATCTTCATCATAATCATTTGAGCGAGCAACTTGCATTGAGTCAACTTCATGTTGAAGTTGTTTGACTATAGTGTTCAATTCTGCGACCTTCACATCCATGTCACGAAATTTTGTCTCCACAACTCTTTCAAGGCTCTTCTGGTTTTGTAGAATCTCGTGAATGTTCTTCTCCATGCCTTGGACACAACTAACTAGAAATTCCATTTGCTCAGTTTGAGTCTTGAGGTGTCGAACTGGTGGTGGCTTGTTTCTAGCAGCCTCAGCTTGTGCTGCCTGTGCTGCCATTCTGGATGCAGCAGAACTTGGACCATTGTCATCCATCACCACTTCATTGTCTTTAAACTCTGGTTGAAGAGGTAGATGGGGACAATCAAGTAGATATACATGCTTGCCTAGCTTGGCATTGAGAAGCATCTGAATGCATGTGGCATATCCACATGATCTCTTTTGATCAGGAGCAGTCCTTCAGATAGTCTCTACTATCAAATCCATCACTCTGAATCTGGTGTGAGTGTCCAAGTGGTGCAGCAAGTTGATGGAGCATTCACTAATCATCTTCTCATCACCTAATTTAAACATCAAGGTGTATCTTAGAATATTGTTAGTTGTGGGTATTCCTACTTGCAAGAAATAAACTCAGCCCATCTTGTGCCTAGCTAAATAATCATGAGGAATTGGCTTGTACATATTGGCCATGGAGTTGTGACTCTTCTTTGCTTTGGAATACACATCATCATCACTTTATTTTTTGCTTAGGGGCACCAATGATAGTGGCCCACTCATCAATTGTTGACTCATATTTGTAACCATCCGTCATCCATACAATGGAACCATGTCCACAGAAATGAATAGTCGAGTAGAATTGCATGATCAGCTCATCATTCCATGGGGTCATCACCTTTCCAACAAAATCTTCAATGTACACTAGCCTAAAATTTTCTCGGACATGGGGAAAGAAGTCTTCATTGGCTTTGATATAAGCCCACACAACATATCTCATATCACTGACAGCTAGGGATTTATCAAGCAAGACGGTCTCATAGAAATCTTATTGTTCCTTGGTGTGAAACCTTGGATCAACAAAAGTTCTCCTTCGCACATCAATGGATCAGCAGATCTCCACTTCCTTAGACATGCATCCTTCCCCTTCTTCATGTCTTCAGCTATAGGATGAGCATCATTATGAATTGGCAGATGTGGTCGGAGCTTCCAGAGAATGGTTGCATCCTCATCTTCTTCCTCCTATGCATCAAAGGCACTAGAAAGAGGGCCTTTCTTCTTAGCAGCTGCAGGAATGTCCTTTGTAGTCTTCCGGTGAGCTAAAACTTCTTGCCCTTAAGAGGCTTTGAAGTATACTTCTTGGTCATAGCATCAGCCATGAGCTTCTTCTTGGGAGGAGCTGGAATCTCATCTTCTTCTTCAACACTTCTTCAGGGTATTCAAACATGGAAGTTTGTCTTCCAACAACATGAACTACCCTCTTCCTTGTTCTCTTCATACCAGTTTTCTTAGGAGCATCATTAGTGGAAGGTGTTGTGCTTTTCTTCACATAGTCACGTGCTCTCAGATCAACAGCACTAGCAGATATCTTCATGACAACTTTCTTTGGAGGAGCCTTCCGAGGAGCTGAAGATTCCTTTGGCACAAAGTCTGAGTCCTCTTCATTAGAATTTAGTTTCTTCCTTTGTCTGGTGGATGCCTTGGGCAAGCCATGGGAGCTGTAGGAACCAGGGACAAAGTTAGACTTCTCTGGACTAGTGCCTGAGCTCAACTCAACACTCGGTTCCCTAAAATCATTCTGACATTCTTGAGAACCAGACATCTCTGACAAGCAAGCAGAACCTCAACAACAAGCAGCAAATCGTGTGAAGCAGATATAGGAAAGACAAAAGGTTTGAGCATCAAAAAATTAAGATGTTTTTGAAAATTTGAAAAAATAAATCCTTAGTTTTAACTTTCTGCATAACACATTTCGGTAGCACCGAGATTGAACTTTCGGAGTCACCGAGACACATGAACTCCTTAACAAAAACTTGGTCATCACTTTCGGTGGTACCGAAAATAACAACTCGGTTTCACCGAGTTCATTCCCAGGAACCCTAGGTCCAAAATTGGTAGCACCAAATTTTGCAACTCGGAGGCACCGATAAGGGGGTCTCCGGACAGCCAACCCTAAAAACTTTCTCGTCTGCTAATCTATAGAAGTTTCTGGTGGATTGAGAGATTTTCACATGGTGGATTATGGATAAAACTTTCCAATGTGTGAGAATTTGATGGAGGAACACACACGAGGGTCCGAACCATACCCTAATTTGGCGGTGGTCCGGCTACGGCGGCGATGACGGTGAATAATCTGTCAATGACGGTGATTCCCAGCGGCGGAGATGCACGGGGAGTCAAGGGCGACGACCATGGGTCTAGGAGGCAGCGTAGGGTTTGAGACGAAACGGCTTTGACGAACTAAAATGAAAGACTCAATCCGCTGGATTTCATACCTTTTGCTATCGGTGTCACTGAGATTACAAAATCGGTGTCACCGAGTTCCTCTACTGTCAGCTGAGAGGGAAACTCGGTGTAACCGAATTTGTGATGTACGTGGTACCGAGATGAAAAATCCTAGATCAACTCTGGAATTCGGTGGAACCGAGTTTGTGGACTTGGTTTCACCGATTTCATTTTCAGAGAGGTTTTAAAGGTCAGACAATGACGATACGGAACTCTGGGTGCTTCTTCACACAGAGGGATCTACAAGTGCTTGTTCATGTTTTGTGATGAAGCATGAATAGAACTTGAGATGAGATAGCATAGATAGCTAGAAAATGGTCCTAGGTATTCTTGTCCGTCCATTTGGCAAAAGATAAATCAAAATTCAAATAACAACAATTGGATGTCCTCGAATGATCAAACATATGCAAACCAACATGCTCACACAATGAGAATGATAGAGAAAATATGATGAACATGCAGAAACATCCTAGCAGCTATCAAGCACATGGGCGATGACAAAGTCATCTATATATATGAGTATATTGACTTAGGAGCCAAGTAAGAATACTTGATCATAGGTCATACCCATCGTTAAGCACAAGTCGGGCTACCACTTTTACATAAGCATTAATGTGTTCATATCCTTAGGAGATGCTTATACTCAGGTTTTAGAGTAAACCCCCCCCCCTTGATATGACATCCCCCTTAAGAGGGACAAACTAACCTTGGGTTGTGTCATAGCAGACTTCAAGTAGGTGAAGTAGTGGTGGATGTTCAATGTTGATGAAGATCATCTTGAGTTGGGAGCAATCCTTGTTGTTTCTTACTCTTCCCACCTATATGGGTTAGTCCCAAAGCAAAAGGAACATATGCAAGAATATCCATGGGCATAAAGTGAAACACATATGGGCTGATGTCCGAAGATGCATTAATTACCTTGTCCCTTTCTTACCTTTGAGGGAATGTGTGACTCCTTGAACTAATGCATATGGTTGAGGTTGATTGCATATAGTTTTTGCCAAAATAAATAAGAGTGAATTTTATTGGTAGAGTCACCCCTCGAGAACTCTCTAGTTCTTCCTCTTGGTAATCCACATCAACTTGATGGTGATCCTTAGAGTTGTGGTAGCACTAGTTGAGGTAGATCTAGAAGTGTCTTTGGGAATCCACTTGACCTTGACTTGGGGTTCTTCTTCATAAAGGTCAATGTCATCTTGAAGCTTTCCCTTACCCTTGTGGTCTTGTGGTGGAAGGTCATCTTGTGAGCTTATTCCCTTGGAAGGAGTAGCATCATACTTCTCCTCTTGAGGAACAAACTTAGGAATGGGATATGGTCCTTCTTCCCAATCATCTCCGTTGATGTTGAAGTAGACAACACCTTGTTTATTCTGATGTCCTCCTTTCTTGCATACAATTTCCTCAAATTGTTTACTTCTGGCAAGACTCTTGAAGACACCTCTCTCTATAATCCCTTTAAATAAATCATTTTCTTGCTCAAGTATAGCTTGGCTAAGAGAATCATTAGTGGAATCAAGAGAGCTACTAGCAACAATATTAGGTTTAGCTTTAGCATTGTTGTCACTAGATGAAGAAACTTTCTTGCCTTTGTTACTAGTGTTCTTAGACTTAACTTGTGGAAGATAATAAGAACTCTTCTTTCGAAGATTATCATTGATTGCTTCTAGGAACTCATGTTCTTGCTCCAAATTGAGCTTCTCGAAGCGTAGCTTCTCATGAGTTCTTGCAAGCTCTCTATGATCTTCTAGAGTAGTTTCATGAGCTAACTTAAGAGTGTTTAATTCTCGAGTTAGTCATTCAATCTCTTTCTTATCGTCGTCATCTAATTTCTCTTGACTAGCATGATAATTAGCAAGTTCATTTTGAGTGCAATCACTAGTTTTATCAAAGAGCAAGTCATCTTCTCCTAATAAGTCATCCTCATCACAATTGAAATCAAGATACTCGGGGTGTGATACCTTAGGGCCTTTAGCCATGAAGCAGTTTCCGAACACTTCATTCGGTGAGTCAAATAGGTCGCAGGAGTTTGAGGAAACAAGTGCAATGCCGACAACACCTTCTCTCGGAGTGGTTGTCAGACTCGGAGCCAGAAACCATCCTCCAACATGAGCTTGATGTCTTCTTCTTGAGCTGCTCTGGGTGTATTTGTCCTTCTTCTCTGATTCATTGCCTCTCCGTGAGTGTCTTCGTTCATAACGATCTTATCTACTCCTTCTCTCTCTGCGAGGTGACTCATCTCTTGAGCTTCGTCTTCGAGGTGACTCTTATCTTATTTTGTAGGGAGCCGAGCACCCATTGAAGTAGTGTTTGGGCTTCCCACAATTGTAGCAGTTTCGGTCACGACTGGACGAACGCTTCTTATCTTGAGCTTGAGCTTCTCTCTTTGTCTCTAGTCTTGTAGTACTTGTTGAATTTTCTAACCATGAGGCTTATCTCTTCATCAGTAACAAGATTGTCCTTTGAAGTAGCGGGAGCATCACATGAAGCTTTGTAAGCACCGCTTGACTTGTTGTGCAACTCATCTTTGTCCTTGAGTGACATCTCATGAGCGACAATCCTACCAATGACTTCAGTTGGCTTGAGATCTTTGTAGTTTGGCATCATTTGGATCAATGTGCACACTATGTCATACTTGCCATCGAGAGCTCTAAGTATCTTCTTGATGATGAATTTGTCGGTCATCTCTTCGCTTCCTAAGCCGGCAATCTCATTGGTGATGAGAGCTAGCCTGGAGTACATTTCAGCGACACCTTCACCATCCTTCATCTTGAACTTGTCAAGCTGAATTTGAAGCACATCCAACTTAGATTCTTTGATAGAATCAGTACCTTCGTGCATATCGATCAAAGTATCCCAAATCTCTTGTGACATCCTCGACTTCTGCAATAGTAATTATTGTAATTAAGCTATAGTGATCAATCGCTAATGATGCCACGTCATCGAATTCCCATCTCAGACCCGCGTTGATTCGAGTTTGTCCGGATCCAAAAATTGAAAAACAAAACGAGAGTACGTTATGAGTTCATTGCAAATATTAAAAGAATATATATGTAAAAAAAAGGAAAGTATTAAAGAAATAATAATGATAAAAGAAAGAAAAGAAAATTGAAAGAAAGAAATAATAAAAAGAAAAGGGAAAAGGTAAAACAAAATAAAACTAAGCAAAAAAAAATGAAAACAACCCCCACTCCCCCGGCCCAGCTGGGCCACCCACCGGCCCAACCGGCCAAACCCTAGCCCCCCTGGCGAGCAAACCCTTCCCACGCCAGCTCCCTCCCCCCCCCCCCCCCCCCCGAGTGCCCCGCCGCCAGCCACCCCCCCTCGTGGGGGGCCCCACCCCCCGCGCCTCCTGCCCTCCCACGCTCTCCTCTCCTCCCGTAGCTCCCTCTCTCTCTCGCCCCCCCCACCAACCGAGAGCCCCCCCATCCCCACGATCCCTCCCAGATCCCGTCGCCCCCCCTCCTCTCCACCTCGCCCCAGAATTCCACCTCGGCCGGCGGCCTCCCCTGCCTCCCGCCGGTGAGCTCCCCCGCCGGCCCCCTCCCTCCATCCTCTCCACCGCCTCCTCCTACCCCGGCGGTCCCCCCTCTCACGGCCACCTCCTCCTGCCGGTGGCCTCTCCCCCGGCGGCCTCTCCTTCTCCCGGCCGACGAGCCCCCACCTCCACCGCGCCGGCCAGCCCCTCGACCTCCACACCACCGGCAGGGGGCCCCGGTTGCCTCGGCCTCCACCGTGCCGGCCACCTCGGCCGCCCCCATCTCGGCGGCCGGCCCCTTCCGGGAGGTCCCTCTCCGGCGGCCCTCTCTACGGTGGCCGCCCCTCCCCGTCGGCGGCTCCATCTCCGGGGGCCCCTCCTCACCGGGGCCCCTCTCGGCGAACCTCCGGCCGGCTCCTCCTCGCCGGCACGCCCGTCTCCACCGGAACCACGCCGTCTCCACCGTCACCTTCGTGCGAACTCCGACTTCACCGGGCCGTCACATCACCGTCGGTGAGCCCCTCCTCGGGCTCCTCCCACCATGTCGTTCTCCTCGACGTCCCGGTTCCGTTCCGGCAAACGGGACCTCGATCCGGCGACGGTAGCCTCCGGTAGGAGGATTTGAAGTTTGTGTTCTTCTAGGTGGAGTTAGAGAGAGTTCTTTGTCTGTGTTAACAGAGAGAGAGATGAGTGTTGATAGAGAAAAGTCAATAAAAACAAATGATGTATTAAATGTGTATGTATGTATGTATGTATGAGATGTGATGTATGTATTTACGTATATGGATATTTAGAGGAATACGGTATTTGCACGGTTAGGTATCTAATAAATAAAATGAGAAAATAACCTTAGGCCACTTACCGGTGGGGCCAATGCACCCGCTGTCTATGACAGGGAGGCCCCACGCGAGAGTTAATATAAATATTAAAAATAATGTTTTTCTTAAATAAATAAATAAATAGATATATTAGTTAAAATAATTAATTAACATAATTAGAGTATGACACGTGGGTCCCTCGTTGAATTAATCTGATTAATAAATATTTAATCTTAAATAAAACTTGTGCCTATGACGTTCGGGACCCGCTGGTCAGTTGACCAGTCAAATGTGATGTCAGCATGACATCGCGATGATGTCATATTGGAATTTTATTAAATCTTTTAAATCTGTTTTTAATTCCTAAATAATTAATAAAACTTTGAAAATTAATACAAAATAATCCGTAAGTCAGATCGAATTATTTTCAACATGAAAGTTGATCAGCAAAGCGAGACGAACCCGGATACACGCCCCGTTCGTCTGTCACGCGTCCCTAGCATAGCAAACATGGAACTTTTCCATCGTTTCCAGTATAACCGGTAGTAGCCCGAGACCCGGGAAAATATCGTCAGATATTCTTCCGACCCGTCTATGACGGATGTTGCTGCGTTAGTTCATGTCTAGCCTGCATCTTTCCATGTCATGCTTTGTGTTGCATCGGTGCTATTATTTATTGTTTCTTCCCCCTCTTCCTACCGGTAGACTCCGAGACTGACGCTGCTGTCGGGTACATCTACGACCCTGTCGATCAGTCCTTTGCCGCAGAGCAGCAAGGCAAGCAAACCCCCCTTGATCATTCCTATATCGCCTATGTCTTTCTTCCTACTGCTTGCATTAGTATTTTGCTACTGTTGTAGTTAGCTCCTATATCTGATGCATAGCCTATTTTTGTTGAACTGCTACTTTCAGTCTTGTACCTTTAATATGCTTAGTATAGGTGGAGCTGTCATCCCCTCTGACCCCGTAGGTCAGTTGCCCCTCTTGTTTTCAAATCTCGATCTCTGATCGACGAGCCAGACCCGACACAGCACATTCACCCCCTTCGTTGTACGACGCTACAGAGATACTATCGGGTACCGAGGGTGACACCTCGCTAAGTACTCCTGACGATATCTCTGTAGTATAGCTAGTCGGTCGTGGTTATCGAGGGTGATTCCTCTTTCACCATTCCCGATGATGCCTCTGTCGTGTAACCCCGCGAGTGTGGGACCCCCGAGGGTGATTCCTCTAAGCCCACCCTGACGGGTACATCGTTCGGGATCCAACGAGGGTGATACCTCGGATTCCCCCCGATGTTACGACCACACAGTTACTCGACCATGTTACTGGGATCATTGGTGATTAGTTGTAAGACGGGTGGATTCCCGCGAGACTGTGTTGCTGGCCTAATTAAAATGCTAATGGATTTGGGTATTTGATCTGGGTTGGTCGGAGACCTTTTCGCACTAACCGGCTACGCGGGAAGAATTATGGGTACTCGGCGTCGCGGTATCAGCCGAAGCTTTTCAGATGCCAGCAGTGTAGCGGCTCGCGCCCGAGTGGTCCCGAGATGCATCGCGCTTGTGATTAAGGGATGCTAGGACTGACGTCGGCCGCCCACGCCACGTGCAGGAGCGTGAAGGGGAACTGGGCCCATGAACCCTTTGTGCTTAGGATTTAGACCGGCGGGCTGGCCTCTGTGATTAGTCTTAGGTGGGTCTGTGACGTGTCGATATTCCGAGGCCGGGCAGGACCCAGAAAAGTATGTCCGGCCAGAGTGTTATCGAGCGTGACGGGACATGTGGTGCACCCCTGCAGGGATGAAAATTAACTATTCGGATAGCCGTGTCCACGGTTACAGGACGACTTGGAGTTGTGCCCCGATCTTATACAACTACAATTGTTACTTAACTGGAATTAGTGTGCCTCGGGATTGCTTCCTCGCAGGGAGTCGAGGGAGGATCTTTAGGCGTGACCTCACTTTAATATTGCTGCAACAATATGACTATATGCTTTACCCCTGTTCTACTCTCGTCTATTGCTGCAAGACCCTGAAGATGCTAGTCTTCGATAGGACTAGGCCTTCTCTCTCTATTCTCGCATTGCTGCAGTCAGTCCACTTATACACCCCCTTCTTTGATACTGATGCATAATTAGAATAGTTCTAATGTAAGACTTGCGAGTACTTTGGATGAGTACTCACCGCTGCTTTGCTTCCCCCCTTGTCCCCTTGATCCGTTGCTGCGACCAGATGATGGAGCCCAGGAGATGGAGGTCCCCGCCACCGACGACTGCTACCCCGACGGTGCCTACTACTACGTGGAGGCCGCTGATGATCAGGAGTAGTTAGGAGGTTCCCAGGCAGGAGGCCTCGCCTCGTTCGATCGTTGTATCTTTTGTGCTAGCCTTCTCTAAGGCACCCCATGTTGTTTTATGTCTGTACTCAGATATTGTTGCTTCCGCTGACTCGTGTGTTTATCGAGCTTTCGTATTCTAGCCCTCGAGGCCCCTGGCTTGTAATATGAAGCTGATGTTATTTTTATTTGTGTCTAGAGTTGTGTTGTGATATCTTCCCGTGAGTCCTTGGGTTTGATCGTACGCACTTGCGTGTATGGTTAGCGTACGATTAAGCCGAGGGCGTCACAAGTTGGTATCAGAGCCAACTGCCTGTAGGTAGCCCCCTTTCCAACTCCTTGGCCGAAGTTGAGTCTAGTGTTTGAAAAACTTACTAACACTGATGTTGTGGCTTACGGGCCCACATCTCAATTGGGTGGTATTAGTATCTTTTACTCCTTTTCTATACTCTGGGCTCTACTTTCTCTTCTCTTTCGGGTCAAAGATTTTACTAACTCTAACATTAGGTTCTCGAATCACATCAATCCAGAGCGCTGGACTATCTACTCTTTTTCTCCTGAATATGTATTACACACACTGTCATTGACATCCGTCAATCTTATTTTCAGATGCGTCCCGCAAGACAGCACGTGCGCCTGACACAGGCCACCGAGACGACTGGGTTCCCGGCCATTTTGGTCGATCTTCTGACCAGGCTGGGATATCGCTGGTACCCCGAGTACACTGTGTTCGAGGATTTCCGCGAGTACAACCAGTGCCAGTACCAGGCTGAGGTTCGCATCTTCGACCAGAGGGGCGGCGAGACCCTCGAGCGCCACGTGTTCTGTGGTATTGGAGTGTCGGTCGAGATGGCCGTCCATGATGCGGCCTACATCGCCATCACCCGTCTCCGTGGAGCGTACCCTCATCTGGAGGAGAGCCCTTTCAGATACATCCCGCATGCTCCTGCTGGGGATGAGACTGGGTCTGATCTCACTGCCTACGCTTCTGACGTTCGGGAGCGCAGCGACCGTTCCTACGTCGCTGTCTGCGCCCCCTACGTGACGCGTCGCTACGACGCGCGGATTCTGGTGCAGTACACTGAGGCAATGGATCGTGCTTTCCGAGCTCTGACTGTGGAGCTATATGCTACGCGCGCTTGTCTTTACGACGCGTTGACAGAGCTGCAGCCATCACACTGTCCGAGGGTTCCACCTATGCGCATCCGCGAGCCGAGCAGGACAGAGCTACCATCAGCTCTCGAGTGGACTGATGTTGGGGGTAGAACCCCTGCACTTGGACCTCAGCTGCTCGATTGGATGCGGTACCCTCACCAGAGTCACAACGGGACACAGGGTCCTGTCCCTACCTTCTATCACCGCCAGCTACCAGGATTCGATCGTCCTCTCCGACGTTGATGTAGCCTTATCGCTACATCTCGTTGTGGTACTCTTCCACCGCGTGCCTGCGCGCTGCCTAGTGAGTCCAGGGTATCGTTAAATGCGTCCGGGCTATCGCCAAATTTCGAGTTTTTAATCGTTAGTCTGTAATCGAACTTATGTATGGGTCTGTATGTCGAACTCAACTACTATGGAGTATCTATCGCATTTCCCTTTCATTATGCTTGATTACTTCATGGATGTGTGCGATGCCTTTGCAATTGCTTTAAGCTAAACTACCCCTGCTAAATATTTAACAGGATGGTTAGACCAGTTGGCCGCCCGCGTGGCCCTGCCAACGATGCACCACCCCCGCCTCCTGAGTATATGGCGGGGATGATCCAACAGTCTGAGCTGAACCGCCAGTTTATGCAAGGGCTCATGGATCAGTTCCAAAGGCCGAACATGAACCAACCACAAGGTGTGACACTGCAAGACTTCTGCCGTCTCAACCCTGCGATCTACCGCAGCTCAACTCAGCCTCTAGATGCTGATGACTAGCTCCGTGACATTTCCTATGAGCTAGAGTCTGCCAATGTGCCCCTGGCGAGCTATGTCAACTTTGCCGCCAACTTTCTGAAGGGTCCCGCTGCTCAATGGTGGGACAGCCACAGGCGCTCTCAGCCCGATGGAACTATCATCACTTGGGCAGAGTTCAAGGCTGCTTTCCGTGCTCGATACATTCCCCAGGGAATCATGGACTGGAAGAAGCGTGAGTTCCGCAACTTGGTCCAGGGCAACAAGACTGTGGATGCTTATCAGCGGGAATTTCTGGAATTATCTCGCTATGCTGAAGAAGACATTGCGACTGATGCACGCAGGCAGGAAAAGTTCCGTGAAGGCCTCCACCCTGATATCAAGCTGACACTCCTCGTTCAGGACTATGCTGATTTCGCCACCCTCGTGAACAAGGCTATTCAGGTTGAGACTGGTCTGCAGGAATACAAAGATAGCAGCAAGCGCAACCGTGACATGGGCTCATCTTCGGGCTCATCTGCACAGAAGCGGAAGATCTGGATTCCCAACAACATGTACCATGCACCTGCTCCTACTCCGAGGCCGTCCTATGCTGCACCTCGCCTGCCTCCTCCACCACCTAGGCAGCCGAGGCTTCCAGCTCCACCGCCTCGAGTTCCTCCTTCCCGTCCTGAGGACGGGCTGTGCTTCAAGTGTGGCCGTCCAGGTCACCGTGCTAGAGACTGCAGGCAGAATCAGAATCAGCTGGCACTTCCCGCAACTGGCCGTGGCAACAACCAGAACCGCAACTTCAACACTAAGCCTGCTTATGTTCGTGGTCAGGCCAACAACATTGATATGGGTCAAGCTCAAGACCAGCCTGCTACCGTGATGGGTACACTTCTCGTTAACTCAGTACCTGCTTCTGTATTGTTTGATACAGGAGCATCGCATTCCTTTATGTCGGAAAATTTTGCATACATGCATGACATTAGGAGCGAAGAGATGAACATCCCGATAGTGGTAAACACCCCTGGGGGCGAATGCCGAACCTCTGTGGTTTGCCCCCATGTTCCAGTTGAAATTGAAGGATTGGAATTCCTTGCCAACCCCATCCTACTAAAGTCATCCAACATTGATCTCATATTGGGGATGGACTGGTTGAAAGCTCATACGGCATCGATCGTTTGTGCCACCAAAACCGTCCACCTCCTACACCCTTCAGATGAACTAGTAAGCTACCATGCTCATCTCGTCCGTAATGCTGAGGCACGGCTGTATGCTTTGAATGCATTAAATGCGTCGCCTCTTGAAGGGATTGAAAACATTCCAGTGGTCCGAGAGTTCCAAGATGTCTTTCCAGAAGAACTTCCAGGAATTCCCCCTGCTCGAGGTGTCGAGTTTGTCATTGACTTGGTACCCGGTACCACTCCTATTGCCAAGCGTCCTTATAAAATGCCTCCACATGAACTCCTTGAACTTAAGCAAGAAATTGACAACTCGCTCCGTCTGGGTTTCATCCGTCCGAGTTCCTCTGCTTGGGGAGCACCTTCTCTCTTTGTTAAGAAGAAGGATGGGACAAATCGTTTGGTTCAAGACTATCGTCCTATCAACCAGGCCACTATTCAGAACAAATATCCTCTCCCGCGGATAAATGATTTGTATGATCAACTTGCTGGTTCCACCGTTTTCTCTAAGCTCGATTTGAGATTGGGATACCACCAGATCCGTGTTCGCAAGGAGGATATTCCAAAGACCGCCTTTGTTACTCGATATGGATCATACGAGTACACCGTCATGTCCTTCGGCTTAACCAATGCACCGGCAACCTTCTCTCGACTGATGAATTATATATTCATGGACTACCTCGACAAATTTGTCGTGGTATATCTGGATGATATTCTGGTGTTTTCGAAGAACAAAGAGGAGCATGCTGAACATCTTCGTCTTGTACTGGATAAGCTTCGGGAGCATAAACTCTATGCGAAGTATTCCAAATGTGAGTTCTGGCTAGACGAAGTGACCTACCTTGGTCATGTGATTTCCAAGGATGGTATTGCGGTCAACCCCGAACGAATTCAAGCTATTCTTGACTGGACTCCCCCGAAGAATGTCAAACAAGTCAGAAGTTTTCTCGGACTCGCCAGCTATTGCCGTCGATTCATCGAGAACTTCTCCAAGATTGCGAAGCCCTTAACCAACCTGCTTCACAAAGGTGTTAAGTATGAATGGACTGATAAATGTCAGGAAAGTTTCCAGGCACTCAAGGACAAACTAACGTCCGCTCCAGTACTTGCTCCCCCAGATACGAAAAGGGATTTCGTCATATACTATGATGCTTCTCGTCAAGGAATAGGTTGGGTCCTAATGCAGGATCGCAAGGTGATCGCTTATGCTTCACGTCAACTGCGTGCTCATGAAGAGAACTACCCAGTTCATGATCTCGAGCTTGCCGCAGTCATTCATGCATTGAAGGAATGGCGACAATACCTTGTCGGTAATCGCTGTGAAATCTACACCGACCATCAGAGTCTGAAGTACTTGTTCACTCAACCGGAGCTGAACCTGCGTCAACAAAGATGGATGGAGCGTATAGCAGATTTTGACTGTAGTATATCATATACCCCTGGCAAGGCTAATGTAATGGCTGATGCCTTAAGTCGCAAGTCATACTGCAACCACCTCCAGGTTCATCAGGTTCACGATCGTCTGCAAGAGGAATTCCGTAAGCTGAACCTCCACATTGTTCCTCAGGGTTACCTTGTTCCCCCTCCTGAAGAGTATCAAAAGATGAACCTTCGTGTTGTTAATCAGGGTTCCCTCAGTAACCTAGTGGTTGAACCAGATCTTGTGAGCTCCATAAAGAATATACAAGGCTTTGACGATGATGTCGACAGGATTAAGAGCTATATTGCAAAGGGTAAACCCTCCTTTTTCACTGTTGATGAAAGTGGCACCTTGTATTTCAAGGGTCGCCTATTCGTCCCAAATAAGAAGGAAAATCTCAGGATGACTGGGAAGGTGATGGAAGAAGCTCATGACACACCATTGTCTATTCACCCGGGTAGTACCAAGATGTACCAAGACATCCGGCAAAGATTCTGGTGGCCCAATATGAAACAAGACATTGCACGCTATGTGGCAGAATGTGATATATGCCGGCGTATCAAAGCAGAACACCAAAAGCCTGCTGGAACTCTGCAACCTATCTCTATTCCCGAGTGGAAATGGGACCATGTTGAAATGGACTTCGTCACTGGTTTCCCAGATCTCAGAAAGGTAATGATGCTATTCTTGTCGTCATTGATCGACTGTCCAAAGTTGCACATTTCCTGGCCGTCAAAGAAACGATTAATGCTAGTCAGCTGGCAGATCTTTATATGTCAAGAGTTGTTTCACTTCACGGTATTCCGTTGGTAATCAGTTCGGACCGTGGCAGTTTGTTCACTTCGAAATTCTGGGAAAGTTTTTAGAAGGCTATGGGGACTCATCTGTCCTTCAGCACTGCATTTCATCCTCAATCCCAGGGACAAGTTGAACGAGTCAACCAAATTCTCGAGGACATGCTTCGAGCTTGTGTCATTTCTTTCGGAAAGAAATGGGAGGAATCTCTCCCGTATGCCGAGTTCTCTTACAACAATAGCTATCAAGCTAGTCTGAAGATGGCCCCTTTTGAAGTATTGTATGGGCGAAGGTGTCGAACTCCTCTGAATTGGTCAAAAACTGGGGAACGATCACTCTTCGGTCCGGATATTATTCAACATGCCGAAGATCAAGTCCGCATTATTCATGAGAATCTGAAGGCTGCTCAGTCTCGTCAGAAGAGTCAGTATGACCGTCATCATCAAGATATGGTCTATCAACCTGGCGAAAAGGCTTATCTTCGTGTCACACCAATGAGAGGTGCACACCGTTTCGGAATCAAGGGCAAGTTAGCTCCTCGTTATATTGGTCCTTTCACTGTTCTCGAAAGGCGTGGAAGACTGGCTTATCAATTGGAACTGCCGGCGAACCTTTCTCAGGTTCACGATGTCTTCCATGTTTCTCAGCTCCGTCGCTGCTTCAAGGACCCTATTCGAGCAGTGGATCACGATATGCTTGAGCTACAACAAGACCTCTCTTATAAAGAGCATCCGGTCCGCATTCTCGACCAAGCTGAACGTAAGACTCGTCGCAAGGTCACCAAGTTCCTTAAGGTGCAGTGGTCAAATCACTCTGAAGATGAAGCCACTTGGGAACGCGAGGATCATCTTCGTGATGAATACCCCGGGCTTTTTCCCTCTACCTCTTAATTCTCGGGACGAGAATTCTTGTTAGTAGGGGAGAATTGTGACATCCTCGACTTTTGCAACAGTAATTATTGTAATTAAGCTACAGTGATCAATCGCTAATGATGCCACGTCATCGAATTCCCATCTCAGACCCGCGTTGATTCGAGTTTGTCCGGATCCAAAAATTGAAAAACAAAAGGAGAGTACGTTATGAGTTCATTGCAAATATTAAAAGAATATATATGTAAAAAAAGGAAAGTATTAAAGAAATAATAATGATAAAAGAAAGAAAATAAAATTGAAAGAAAGAAATAATAAAAAGAAAAGGGAAAAGGTAAAACAAAATAAAACTAAGCAAAAAAAAAATGAAAACAACCCCCACTCCCCCGGCCCAGCTGGGCCACCCACCGGCCCAACCGGCCAAACCCTAGCCCCCCTGGCGAGCAAACCCTTCCCACGCCAGCTCCCTCCCCCCCCCCCCCCGAGTGCCCCGCCGCCAGCCACCCCCCCTCGTGGGGGGCCCCACCCCCCGCGCCTCCTGCCCTCCCACGCTCTCCTCTCCTCCCGTAGCTCCCTCTCTCTCTCGGCCCCCCCACCAACCGAGAGCCCCCCCATCCCCACGATCCCTCCCAGATCCCGTCGCCCCCCCTCCTCTCCACCTCGCCCCAGAATTCCACCTCGGCCGGCGGCCTCCCCTGCCTCCCGCCGGTGAGCTCCCCCGCCGGCCCCCTCCCTCCATCCTCTCCACCGCCTCCTCCTACCCCGGCGGTCCCCCCTCTCACGGCCACCTCCTCCTGCCGGTGGCCTCTCCCCCGGCGGCCTCTCCTTCTCCCGGCCGACGAGCCCCCACCTCCACCGCGCGGGCCAGCCCCTCGACCTCCACACCACCGGCAGGGGGCCCCGGTTGCCTCGGCCTCCACCGTGCCGGCCACCTCGGCCGCCCCCATCTCGGCGGCCGGCCCCTTCCGGGAGGTCCCTCTCCGGCGGCCCTCTCTACGGTGGCCGCCCCTCCCCGTCGGCGGCTCCATCTCCGGGGGCCCCTCCTCACCGGGGCCCCTCTCGGCGAACCTCCGGCCGGCTCCTCCTCGCCGGCACGCCCGTCTCCACCGGAACCATGCCGTCTCCACCGTCACCTTCGTGCGAACTCCGGCTTCACCGTGCCGTCACGTCACCGTCGGTGAGCCCCTCCTCGGGCTCCTCCCACCATGTCGTTCTCCTCGACGTCCCGGTTCCGTTCCGGCAAACGGGACCTCGATCCGGCGACGGTAGCCTCCGGTAGGAGGATTTGAAGTTTGTGTTCTTCTAGGTGGAGTTAGAGAGAGTTCTTTGTCTGTGTTAACAGAGAGAGAGATGAGTGTTGATAGAGAAAAGTCAATAAAAACAAATGATGTATTAAATGTGTATGTATGTATGTATGTATGAGATGTGATGTATGTATTTACGTATATGGATATTTAGAGGAATACGGTATTTGCACGGTTAGGTATCTAATAAATAAAATGAGAAAATAACCTTAGGCCACTTACCGGTGGGGCCAATGCACCCGCTGTCTATGACAGGGAGGCCCCACGCGAGAGTTAATATAAATATTAAAAATAATGTTTTTCTTAAATAAATAAATAAATAGATATATTAGTTAAAATAATTAATTAACATAATTAGAGTATGACACTTGGGTCCCTCGTTGAATTAATCTGATTAATAAATATTTAATCTTAAATAAAACTTGTGCCTATGACGTTCGGGACCCGCTGGTCAGTTGACCAGTCAAATGTGATGTCAGCATGACATCGCGATGATGTCATATTAGAATTTTATTAAATCTTTTAAATCTGTTTTTAATTCCTAAATAATTAATAAAACTTTGAAAATTAATACAAAATAATCCGTAAGTCAGATCGAATTATTTTCAACATGAAAGTTGATCAGCAAAGCGAGACGAACCCGGATACACGCCCCGTTCGTCTGTCACGCGTCCCTAGCATAGCAAACATGGAACTTTTCCATCGTTTCCAGTATAACCGGTAGTAGCCCGAGACCCGGGAAAATATCGTCAGATATTCTTCCGACCCGTCTATGACGGATGTTGCTGCGTTAGTTCATGTCTAGCCTGCATCTTTCCATGTCATGCTTTGTGTTGCATCGGTGCTATTATTTATTGTTTCTTCCCCCTCTTCCTACCGGTAGACTCCGAGACTGACGCTGCTGTCGGGTACATCTACGACCCTGCCGATCAGTCCTTTGCCGCAGAGCAGCAAGGCAAGCAAACCCCCCTTGATCATTCCTATATCGCCTATGTCTTTCTTCCTACTGCTTGCATTAGTATTTTGCTACTGTTGTAGTTAGCTCCTATATCTGATGCATAGCCTATTTTTGTTGAACTGCTACTTTCAGTCTTGTACCTTTAATATGCTTAGTATAGGTGGAGCTGTCATCCCCTCTGACCCCGTAGGTCAGTTGCCCCTCTTGTTTTCAAATCTCGATCTCTGATCGACGAGCCAGACCCGACACAGCACATTCACCCCCTTCGTTGTACGACGCTACAGAGATACTATCGGGTACCGAGGGTGACACCTCGCTAAGTACTCCTGACGATATCTCTGTAGTATAGCTAGTCGGTCGTGGTTATCGAGGGTGATTCCTCTTTCACCATTCCCGATGATGCCTCTGTCGTGTAACCCCGCGAGTGTGGGACCCCCGAGGGTGATTCCTCTAAGCCCACCCTGACGGGTACATCGTTCGGGATCCAACGAGGGTGATACCTCGGATTCCCCCCGATGTTACGACCACACAGTTACTCGACCATGTTACTGGGATCATTGGTGATTAGTTGTAAGACGGGTGGATTCCCGCGAGACTGTGTTGCTGGCCTAATTAAAATGCTAATGGATTTGGGTATTTGATCTGGGTTGGTCGGAGACCTTTTCGCACTAACCGGCTACGCGGGAAGAATTATGGGTACTCGGCGTCGCGGTATCAGCCGAAGCTTTTCAGATGCCAGCAGTGTAGCGGCTCGCGCCCGAGTGGTCCCGAGATGCATCGCGCTTGTGATTAAGGGATGCTAGGACTGACGTCGGCCGCCCACGCCACGTGCAGGAGCGTGAAGGGGAACTGGGCCCATGAACCCTTTGTGCTTAGGATTTAGACCGGCGGGCTGGCCTCTGTGATTAGTCTTAGGTGGGTCTGTGACGTGTCGATATTCCGAGGCCGGGCAGGACCCAGAAAAGTATGTCCGGCCAGAGTGTTATCGAGCGTGACGGGACATGTGGTGCACCCCTGCAGGGATGAAAATTAACTATTCGGATAGCCGTGTCCACGGTTACAGGACGACTTGGAGTTGTGCCCCGATCTTATACAACTACAATTGTTACTTAACTGGAATTAGTGTGCCTCGGGATTGCTTCCTCGCAGGGAGTCGAGGGAGGATCTTTAGGCGTGACCTCACTTTAATATTGCTGCAACAATATGACTATATGCTTTACCCCTGTTCTACTCTCGTCTATTGCTGCAAGACCCTGAAGATGCTAGTCTTCGATAGGACTAGGCCTTCTCTCTCTATTCTCGCATTGCTGCAGTCAGTCCACTTATACACCCCCTTCTTTGATACTGATGCATAATTAGAATAGTTCTGATGTAAGACTTGCGAGTACTTTGGATGAGTACTCACCGCTGCTTTGCTTCCCCCCTTGTCCCCTTGATCCGTTGCTGCGACCAGATGATGGAGCCCAGGAGATGGAGGTCCCCGCCACCGACGACTGCTACCCCGACGGTGCCTACTACTACGTGGAGGCCGCTGATGATCAGGAGTAGTTAGGAGGTTCCCAGGCAGGAGGCCTCGCCTCGTTCGATCGTTGTATCTTTTGTGCTAGCCTTCTCTAAGGCACCCCATGTTGTTTTATGTCTGTACTCAGATATTGTTGCTTCCGCTGACTCGTGTGTTTATCGAGCTTTCGTATTCTAGCCCTCGAGGCCCCTGGCTTGTAATATGAAGCTGATGTTATTTTTATTTGTGTCTAGAGTTGTGTTGTGATATCTTCCCGTGAGTCCTTGGGTTTGATCGTACGCACTTGCGTGTATGGTTAGCGTACGATTAAGCCGAGGGCGTCACATCTCTTTTGCATTCTCAAGGCGGCTGGTTTTGTTGAATTCTTCGCGACAGAGACAGTTGAAGATGATGTCATAGGCTTCTGCACTAAGTTGCAACATCTTCATGTCATTAGTTGTTGCATCAAGATCCGGTTCACGCCCTTCCCCAAAGAAATCACCTTGCACACCAACACGAATAACAACCCAAACATGAGGATTAAAGCCAAGTATATGCACTTTCATCTTATGCTTCCAACTAGCAAAATTAGTGTCATCGAAGTAAGAACCTCTACGATGATAATTTCCCTCACTAGACGCCATACTCTCCTAGGTTGTGAAACCAATGCAATGGAGACCAAAGCTCTGATACCACTTGTAGAAACGAAACTATGTCTAGAGGACAGGTGATTAGACTACTTTAGTTGGGAGGCGGCTATGGCAGTTATAGCAAGTTGATAACCCACAAGTATAGGAGATCAATTGTAGCCCTTCTCGATAAGTAAGAGTGTCGAACCCAACGAGGAGCGAAAGGTATAACAAATATTCCCTCAAGTTCTATCGACCACCGATACAACTCTACGCACGATTAGCATTCGCTTTACCTAGAACAAGTATAAAACTAGAAGTACTTTGTAGGCGTGATAGGATAGGTTTGCAAGAAAACAAATAAAATGTAAATAAAAACTAGGGGCATCTAAGATAAAGAAACAACTAAGTTGGACTTAGTAGAGATCTTTTTGTCACAAGAAGGTTATTTGTCCCTAGGCAATCGATAACTCGGCCGGTAATCATTATTGCAATTTTATATGATGGAGAGGCATAAGCTAACATACTTTCTCTACTTGGATCATATGCACCTTTGATTGGAACTCTAGCAAGCATCCGCAACTACTAAAGATCATTAAGTTAAAACCCAACCATAGCATTATAAGGTATCAAGTCCTCTTTACTACCATATGCAACAACCCACCTACTCGGGTTTATGCTTATGTCACTCAAGCAACCCACCATAGGCAAATCATGAAGACATTGCAACACCCTACAGCGAGGATCCCTCACACTTGCGCGACACGAAGAGCACCATAGGACAACACCAATAATAAAACATGCAACTCAAACCAATCATGATCATCAATCAACCCGTAGGACAAAAACGGATCTAATCAAACATCATAGAATAGCCATATATCATTGGGGAATAATATATAGCGTTGAGCACCCTGTTTCAGTAGATATTACAGCGGTGGGAAGAGGTGTTGAACCGCTGCATAGAGGGGGACAGTTGGTGATGATGGCGCCAAAGTTGTTGGTGTAGACCGTCGTCACGATGATGGCCCCGGTAGCATTCCGGTGCCACCGGGGGAGGGGGGAGAGAGCCCCCCTACTTCTTATTCTTCCTTGGCCTCCATCCTAGATGGAAGGAGGATTTCCCCTCTAGTCCTTGGCCTCGATGGCGGTGGAGGGGCGAGAGCCCCTCCGAGATTGGATCTCTCTCTCTCTCTCTGTTTTTGCGTTTTTCTGCTCTCCCAGTTCTGGTGTTTCACCATTTCTTATATTCCCGGAGAATCATAACACCGATTGGGCTGAAATTTTAACACGAGTTTTATACAGATATTAGCTTTCTTGCGGATAAAGAAGTGCACCAACCGCCTTATGGGGTGGCCACAAGACAGCTTGGCGCGCCCTACCCCCAGGTCGTGTCCCTATACTTTGTGGGGGCCTCGGATACCGCCTTCTATTGATTTCGCTTCCCAAAATTCACATATATTCCAAAAAAATATCCGTAAGTTTTTTTGATCCTGTTTGGACTTTGTTTGATATGGATTTTCTATGAAACAAAAAACATGCAACAAACACGAACTGTCACTAGTCACTGTATCAATATGTTAGTCCCAAAAATAGTGTAAAAAGTTGCAAAAAGTATATGAAAGTTGTAGAATATTGGCATGAAACAATCAAAAATTATAGATACGATGGAGACGTATCAACATCCCGAAGCTTAATTCCTGCTCGTCCTCGATTAGGTAATGATAAAAAATTGATGTGGAATGCTACCTAGCATAATCTTGATCATAATCCAATCATGGCATGAATATTAAGACACGAGTGATTCAAAGCAATAGTCTATCATTTGACATTAAGACAATAATACTTCAAGCATACTAATGAAGAAATCATGTCTTCTCAAAATATCATGGCTAAAAGAAAGTTATCCCTACAAAATCATATAGTCTGGCTATGCACCATCTTCATCACACAAAGTATTAAATCATGCACAAGCCCGATTTTAGCCAAGCAATTGTTTCATACTTTAGTGTTCTCAAACTTTTTCAACTTTCATGCAATACATGAGCGTGAGCCATGGGTATAGCACTACAGGTGGAATAGAATATGGCGGAGGTTGTGGAGAAGACAAAAAGAAGGAGATAGTCTCACATCAACTAGGCGTATCAATGGGCTATGGAGATGCCCATCAATAGATATCAATGTGACTCAGTAGGGATTGCCATGCAACGGATGCACTAGAGCTATAAGTGTATGAAAGCTCAAAAACAAACTAAGTGGATGTGCATCCAACTCGCTTGCTCACGAAGACCTAGGGCAATTTGAGGAAGCCCATCATTGGAATATACCAGCCAAATTCTATAATGAAAAAATCCCACTAGTACATGAAAGTGACAATGTAGGAGACTCTCTATCATGAAGATCATGGTGTTACTTTGAAGCACAAGTGTGGAAAAAGGAATAGTAACATTGCCACTTCTCTCTTTTCTCTCATTTTTTTTTATTTTCTCCTTTTTTTGGTGGGCTTCTTTGGCCTTTTTTTATATGGGCTTCTTTGGCCTCTTTTATTTTTCATAAAGTCCGGAAAGACAGCCCAATTTGTGAGGAATCATAGCTTTCATCATCCTTTCCTCACATGGGACAATGCTCTAATAATGATGATCATCACACTTTTATTTACTTACAACTCAGGAATTACAACTCGATACTAGAACAAAAGATGACTCTATATGAATGCCTCTAGTAGTGTACCGGGATGTGCAATGATCTGCCATAGCAATGACATCAAAAACATGAAAACATCATGCTAGCTATCTTACGATCATGCAAAGCAATATGCAATGATGGTGCGTATCATAATAAACGGAACAGTGGAAGTTTCATGGCAATATATCTCGGAATGGCTATGGAAATGCCGTAATAGGTAGGTATGGTGGTTGTTTTTGAGGAAGGTATATGGTGGCTATTTTGAGGAAGCTAGGTTTAATGCACCGACAAAAGTTGCGCGGTACTAGAGAAGCTATCAAATGTGGAAGGGTGAGAGTGCGTATAATCCATGGACTCAACATTAGTCATAACGAACTCACATACTTATTGCAAAAATTTATAAGTCATCAAAACAAGGTACTACACGCATGCTCCTAGGGGAAGGATTGGTAGGAATTAACCATCACGCGATTCCGACCTCCACACAAAGGATGACAATCACTAGTTAAATAATGCTCTGACTTCTTCACATAAGGGTTCACCATACGTGCATGCTACGGGAATCACAAACTTTAACACAAATATTTCTACCAATCCACAATTACTCACTAGCATGACTCTAATATCACCATCTTTATATCGCAAAACTATTGCAAGGAATCAAACATATCATATTCACTGATCTACAAGTTTTATGTAGGATTTTATGACTAACCATGTGAATGACCAACTCTTGTTAACTCTCTAAATAGATATAAGTGAAGCATGAGAGCTTAATTATTTCTACAAAATATATGCCCACGCTCTAACAAATATAAGTGAAGCAAAAGAGCATTCTACAAAGGGCGGTTTTCTATGTGTAGAGAAACAAGCAATCCAAACTTCAAATGCTATAAGTGAAGCACATGAAGCATTCTATAAATCCATACTCAAAAGATATAAGTGAGGTGCAAAGAGACTTATATAAATCAACCAAGGAATTTCTCATATGAGCATGGTGCATTATTAAAATTAAAATAAAAAGCACACGATGCTCCAAGATTTACGCATATCATGTGACGAATAAAAATATAGCTCCAAGTGAAATTACCGATGGTTGTTAGAAGAAAGAGGGGATGCCTTCCGGGGCATCCCCAAGCTTAGTTGCTTGGGAGTCCTTGAATATTACCTTGGGGTGCCACAGGCATCCCCAAGCTTAGTCTCTTTCCACTCCTTATTCCTTCATCCATCGTGATCTCGCCCAAAACTTGAAAACTTCAATCACACAAAACTTAAGAAAACCCTCATGAGATCCGTTAGTAATAATAAAGAAAATTACAACTTTAAGTAATAATGCTAACTTTTGTATTTTATCTACTATAATATAACTTTTCCATGGCTTATACCACCGGTACAATCGATAGTTTCATCAAAACGAGCAAAACAATGCATCAAAAACATAATCCGTCAAAGACAGGACAGTCTATAGTAATCTATACATTCACCATACTTGTGTAACTCTAAAAATTCTGAAAACTTAGGAAGAAATAAACAATTTGCATAACAGTACTCTGTAAAAAAATTAGAAACTTTTGACATTCCAGTAAAAATGTAAATTCACGTACTACACCCAAAGTTTCTGTTTTTGCACTGCACACACCAAACAAGCAATCTAATCATCCTAAATGCAAATCTTGGCACATTATTTGTATAATATAATGGATTTATACAAGGGGATAATTATATTTGTTGAAAATATTCTGTAATTAAGATTCACAAGGTTTCCATGGGCATGAACAAAGTTAAAGGCATGCTCCCATTTTAACAATGCTCGTTTCTCTCACTTTCTATTTTCTTTTTGAAAAAGTTTTAGGTTCCCCTCTTGTTTTTTTGTTATTTAAACTACATGAAAGCACACGACAGAATAAAATTACTCTCTAAAACTTCTAGGTTGTCTCCCTGGCAGTGCTTTCTTTAAAGCCATTAAGCTAGGCATAAAGTGCTCAAGTAATTGATCCACCCGGATCCCAAGGTATATCAAAGCCAATTTTAATTAACAATGATTTGTAATTTAGTAGTGATCACAAAGTAACATATACTCTCTTCCTATGCATCGGCATGTCATAAAAGAACAATTCATGCACACAAAGTAAAGGCCAATGCATAGTATAAACAATTTCTTGCAATTGTATCGTATTGGAAACATAGAGAGACGGAGATGTAGTTTCTTTCTCATAATAATTCCAAGTAGTATCAGCAAGCACATGCATATTATATCTATCAAAATCATCATGTGTAATAGTAAAAGGCAACCAAATATATAATCCTTCATAAGTGCAAACTTCTCCAATATAGTGTAGTTGGGAGAATTCAAAAAGATAATAGGACTATCATGTGTGGGTGCAATAGCAACAATTTCATTCTTAACATAAGAAACTATAGCAAGTTCATCTCCATAATCATCATTCATATTGGCATCATCGCGACAAGAATAGCAAGCATCAATTTCATCAAAAAAGGATATTTCAAATGAATCCAAGGGATCATAACAATTATCATAGCATTCATACTTTGGTAAGCACGAAGGGAAATTAAACAATGTATGAGTTGAAGAGTTACTCTCATTAGAAGGTGGACACGGGTAGCTAATCCGCTCTTCCTCCTTTTGTTGTTCGCTCTCCTCCTCATCTTTTTCATCCAATGAGGTCACAGTGTCATCAATTTCTTCTTCCATAGATTCCTGCAAAATATTAGTCTCCTCTTGGACAGCGGAGGAGTCCTCAATATATCGCTTAACATAAGCATTAGAAGCATAGTTTTCATAGCAATATTTAAGTATGGCAAACCTTTCAACTTTGTAAAGAGCAGCATCATACTTTTCAATCAAAGAATCAATTTCATAGGCACCCTTAAAAGAAAAAAATTATTCAATTTTCTCAATATCATAGTAATTATAAACACCCTTGGCATAAGATGATACGACTCCATTATCCTTAAACTCACATTGATAGGGAAGGTGTTTTTAGGGTCTTCAATAAAACAAGTAAAATCATAAATTTCGCATAAATTCCAAGCAAAACATTGGAAAGTATTAATATGATGCCATAAAAGTTTCCCTTTTTGAGATAAGTGGTGTCTCACATAATAAGCATGCTAATTTAATGATTTGCCCTCAACTAAGCTAGTTGGGGTTTCAGCACGAGCACAAATGGATCGAAGATGACCCAAGTAATATTCTTCGGTGGTACGGAACAGTAGTGGTTCCTGAACTTTTCGAGCACCAAGTACATCTATTGTTTTTGGTATTTTGCGTTTCCTACCCATATCTAAAGATAGAAAACAAGCTAAACAACAAATAAAATCTACTTAGTGATAAAGCAAACAAGCACACACGAGAATATTCACCCCATGCTATTGCTCCCCGGCAACGGCGCGAGAAAAAGGTCTTGATAACCCACAAGTATAGGGGATCAATTGTTGCCTTTCTTGATAAGTAAGATTGTCGAACCCAATGAGGAGCTAAAGGTAGAACAAATATTCCCTCAAGTTCTATCGTCCACCGATATAACTCTACACACGCTTAACGTACGCTTTACCTAGAACAAGTATGAAACTAGAAGTACTTTGTAGGCGTGATAGGATAGGTTTGCAAGAAAATAAAGAACATGTAAATAAAAACTAGGGGCAGCTAAGATAAAGAAACAACTAAGTTGGTCTTAGTAGAGATCTTTTTGCCACAAGAAGGTTATTTGTCCCTAGGCAATCGATAAATAGACCGGTAATCATTATTATTATTTTATATGAGGAGGCATAAGCTAACATACTTCCTCCACTTGGATCATATGCACTTATGATTGGAACTCTAGCAAGCATCCGCAACTACTAAATATCATTAAGGTAAAACCCAACTATAGCATTATAAGGTATCAAGGCCTCTTTACTCCCATATGCAACAACCCACCTACTCGGGTTTATGCTTCTGTCAGTCAAGCAACCCACCATAGGCAAATCATGAACACATTGCAACACCCTACAGCGGGGATCCCTCACACTTGCGCAATACGGAGAGCACCATAGGACAGCACCAATAATAAAACATGCAGCTCAAACCAATCATGATAATGAATCAATCCATAGGACAAAAACGGATCTACTCAAACATCATAGGATAGCCATACATCATTGGGAAATAATATATTGCGTTGAGCACCATGTTTAATTAGAGATTACAGCGGTGAGAAGAGGTTTTGAACCATTGCATAGAGGGGGAGAGAGTTGGTGATGACGGCAGCGAAGTTGTTGGTGTAGATCGTCGTCACGATGATGTCCCTGGCGGTGTTCTAGTGCCACCGGGAGAGAGGGGGAGAGTGCCCCCTCCTTATTCTTCTTCCTTGGCCTCCCCTTAGATGGGAGGAGGTTTTCCCCTCTGGTCCTTGGCCTCCATGTCGGCGGAGGGGCGAGAGCCCCTCCGAGATTGGATCTCTCTCTCTCTCTCTCTGTTTCTTTCTGTTTCTGCATTTTTCTGCTCTCGAGATTCTCGCATTTCACCGTTTCTTATATTCCTCGAGACCCGTAACTCCGGCTGGGCTGAAATTTTAACACGATTTTTATCCAGATATTAGCTTTCTTGCGGCTAAAAAGCACCAACCGCCTTACGGGGTGGCCACATGGCAGCATGGCGCGCCCTACCCCCCAAGCCGCGCCCCTTTGGCTTGTGGGCCCCTCGGGCACCGCCTTCTATTGATTCCACTTCCCAAAATTCACATATACTCCAAAAAAATCTCCATAAGTTTTTATCCTGTTTGGACTTTGTTTGATATGGATTTACTGTGAAACAAAAACATGCAACAAACAGGAACTGGCACGGGGCACTGGATCAATATGTTAGTCCCAAAAATAGTATAAAAAATTGCCAAAAGTATGTGAAAGTTGTAGAATATTGGCAAGCAACAATCTAAAATTATAGATACGACGGAGACGTATCACAAGTCAAGTACACCCTACACATGTAGTTCTAAGAGTGTAGCAGCGGAAAGTAAAACATGCAAGTGTAAATTAAAGGAGTAAGGTAGGGAGATCAAACGCATGAGGTCGACACAACAATTTTTGGCATGGTTCCTATAGGTGGCGCTATCATACGTCCATGTCAGTGGAGAGTTCAACCCACGAACGGTAACGGCTGCGAGAGTCCATGGAGGGATCCACCCATGAAGGGTCCACAAAGAATTGGCCTTGTCTATTCCACCACGGCTTCTGTACACGGAGGACTAGCCTTACTCACGGTAGATCTTCACGAAGTAGGCAATCCCCTTGACCTTACAAACATCTTGTTTCAACTCCACAACATGAAGTAGGAGGCTCCCAAGCGACACCTAACCAATCTAGGAGACACCATCCTCCAGAAGGTAATAGATGTGGTAGATCAATGACTCATTGCTCTTGTGCTTCTAAAGATAGTATCCTCAACACAAAATCACTCTCTCATAGAATATGCATGGGTAGGAGAGGTTGATTTGGTGGAAAGCGGTTTGGGGAGGCTAGAGATCAAGATTCAAATGAATTGAGTAGAATATCTTGGCATCAACACATGAGTAGGTGGTTCTCTCTCAGAAAATGGATCTGGATATGAAGAGTGTGTTTTGAGTGCTTCTCCAATGAATGAGAGGTGGCTGAAGGGGTATATATAGGCAGCAGCCAAAATCTAACCGTTACACACAAAGTGGCAAACTCGGTGACACCAAAGTTGAAAACTCGATGGTACCGATTAGCACAAAGGTGTGAACTTTTTAATCTCGGTGAGACCGTTATATGAAACTCGGTGGCACCAAAAAGTTGGCTAACGGTTAGATGGCCAAACTCGGTGGCACTGATACTCAAAATCGGAAATTCTGATTTTGTGTATCAAGGCACCTGGAAGTTGGTCACCCAAACTCGGTAGCACCGATATGGATTCGGTTGCACCGATTTGGTGACAGTGGCTAGGGTTTCTGTCTGAGGTCAAACTCGGTGGGTCCGAAATATTAAAGTTGGTGACATCGAATTTGTGTATGTGGATTTTGACAAATGGTTATGTGGGAAAAATGACTGAGTATTTTGGTGGCTAACTTAGAGCACTTGAGCAATCAGTTCATTTTACTACCTCACCCCCTTTTAATAGTAGTGGCTTTCCTATGGACTCAAACGTGATTTATCACAAATAGAAAATGAAGAGTCTTCTAGCTTGAAGCTTGATCACATATTATTATTTTCTTGCATCCAGGGGCATCTACACATAAACCTTTAGCCAAAGCATCTTTTGAACTTTTCTGGGATATACTTGAAAAACATATTAGTCCAATGATACATATGTTGTGGTCAATCATCAAAACCACCCTAGGGAGCAACTGTGCTTTCAGCGGTATTGTTAGATGAAGTGTCCCAGACCAACCTTACTCGTCCACGTACGAGAAACTGGTTCCATCGACTAACATGAAACTTGTTGCATAAAGATGGCTGGCGGGTGTATGTCTTTCCTACTTTAGTTGAATCGGATTCGACAGAGGTGGTACTTGTAGAAGGTTAAATAGCAACTTGTATATCACTGTTGTGGTTTTTGCGTAGGTAAGAAGCATTCTTGCTAGATAACCATAGCAGCCACGTAAAACATGCAACAACAAATTAGAGGCCGTCTAACTTGTTTTTGCAGGGTATGTTGTGATATGATATGGCCAAAGACATGATGATATATTTTTGATGTATGAGATGATCATGTTGTAATAGTTAATATAGACTTGCATGTCGATGCTACGGCAATCGACATGAGCCATAGGGTTGTCTTTAGTTATTGTATGACCTTCATGTCACTCATTAAGCGGTAGGTAATGCTTTACTTTATAGCTAAACGGTAGCAATAGTAGTACAAGCATGGTTGGCGCGACAACCTCGATGGAAGCACAATTATGGAGATCATGATGATAGAGATCATGGTGTGGCACCGGTGACGATGGAGATCATGCCGGTGCTTTGGAGATGGAGATCAAAAGCACAATATCATGGCCATATCATGTCACTTATCATTTGCAAGTGTTGTTAATTCTTTTTATGCACCTTGTTTTGCTTAGGACGACGGTAGCATTATAAGGTGATCCCTCACTAAAATTTCAAGATAAAATTGGTTCTCCCCGAGTGTGCACCGTTGCAAAAGTTTGTCGTTTCGAGACACCACGTGATGATCGGCTGTGATAGACTCTACATTCACATACAATGGGTGCAATAATGTTTTGTACATGCGGAACACTCGGGTTAAACTTGACGAGCCTAGAATGTAGAGACATGGCCTAGGAACACAAGAGACCGAAAGGTTGAACATGAGTCATATACTTGATATGATCAACATGAATATGTTCACCATTGAAACCAGGTCATTGATACGTCTCCAACGTATCTATAATTTGTTATCATTCCATGCTATTATATTATCAACTTTGGATGTTTTATATGCATGAATATGCTATTTTATATTATTTTTGGGACTAACCTATTGACCTAGAGCCCAGTGTCAGTTCCTGTTTTTTCCTTGTTTTTGACCTTTTTCAGATAGGAATATCAAACGGAGTCCAAACGGAATAAAACTTTTGTCGTGATTTTTGATGGAAAATATCAAAGATACCAGAAGAAAAAGATACTGGAGAGGAGTCCCGAGGAAGCCACAAGCCAGGGAGGCGCGCCCACCCCCCTGGGCACGCCTGGGGGGCTCGTGACTCCCTCGTGGGTCCCCCTGACTTGTTCTGGATGCCATCTAGTCTTATAAATACAGAAACCTCTAGAAATAAACCTAGATCGGGAGTTCCGCCGCCGCAAGCCTCTATAGCCACCAAAAACCAATCGGGAGCCCGTTCTGGCACCCTGCCGGAGGGGGAATCCATCTCCGGTGGCCATCTACATCATCCCGGCGATCTCCATGACGAGGAGGGAGTAGTTCACCCTCGGGGCTGAGGGTGTGTACGAGTAGCTATGTGTTTGATATCTCTCTCGTGTTCTTGAGATGTCATGATCTCGATGTACCGCGGGCTTTTCTACTATACTTGGATCCTATGATGTTCTTCCCCCTCTCCCTTCTTGTAATGAATTGAGTTTCCCCTTTGAAGTTATCTTATCGGATTGAGTCTTTAAGAACACTTGATGTATGTCTTGCACGTGTCTATCTGAGGTGACAATGGGATATTCATGTGAGTACTTGATGTATGTTTTGGTGATCAACTTGCGAGTTTCGTGACATCGGGAACCTATGCATATGGGTTGGCACACGTTTTGACTCTCCGGTAGAAACTTTGGGGCACTCTTTGAAGTTCTATGTGTTGGTTGAATAGATGATTCTGAGATTGTGTGATGCATATCGTATAATCATGCCCGCGGATACTTGAGGTGACAATGGAGTATCTGGGTGACATTAGGGTCTTGGTTGATGTGTGTCTTAAGGTGTTATTCTAGTACGAACTCTAGGATAGTTTGAACGGAAAGAATAGCTTCGTGTTATTTTACTACGGACTCTTGAATAGAGTGATCAGAAAAAATAACTTTGTGGTGGTTTCGTACCCGACAAAAATCTCTTCGTTGTTCTCCGCTATTAGTGACTTTGGAGTGACTCTTTGTTGCATGTTGAGGGCTAGTTATATGAGACAATTATGTTATCATTGTTGAGAGAACTTCACTAGTGAAAGTATGAACCCTAGGCCTTTTTTCCACGCATTGCAATACCGTTCATGCTCACTTTTATTATTAATTACCTTGCTGTTTTTATATTTTCAGATTACAAAAACCTATATCTACTATCCATATTGCACTTGTATCACCATATCTTTGTTGAACTAGTGCACCTATACAACTTACCATTGTATTGGGTGTGTTGGGGACACAAGAGACTCTTTGTTATTTGGTTGCAGGGTTGCTTGAGAGAGACCATCTTCATCCTACGCCTCCCGCAGATTGATAAACCTTAGGTCACCCACTTGAGGGAAAATTGCTTCTGTCCTACAAACCTCTGCACTTGGAGGCCCAAAAACGTCTACAAGGAGAAGGTTGCGTAGTAGACATCACTCATCTCACGTGATGATTGGACTTGGGTTGGTGGATTTGGATCATGTGTCACTCGAATGACTAGAGGGATGTCAATTTGAGTGGGAGTTTTTAATATGATTAACTAAGCTCATTATCTTGAACACTAGTCTAAATAATGTTTGCAAATTTATGTTGCAGATCAATGGCTCACGTAGTAGCACCCCTAAATTTTAATGCGTTCCTAGAGAAAGCTAAGATGAAACATGATGGGAACAACTTTGTAGACTGGGCCCGTAATATGAGGCTTGTCCTCATGGTTTCCCAAAGAGTTATGTCCTTGATGCACCACTTGGTGATGCGCCCCTCTTCCCGGCGACTGAAGATGTTACGAACGTCCCGTAGTCGCGTCTGGATGATTACTCAATAGTTCAGTGGGCAATTTTCAATGGCTTAGAGCCGGGACTTCAAAGACGTTTTGAACATCATGGAGCATATGAGATGTTCCAGGAATTGAAGTTTATCTTTGAGAAGAGTGCCCGGATCGAGAGCTATGAGACCTCTAATAAATTCTATGCTTGCAAGATGGAGGAGAACGGGTATGTCAGTGAACATGTACTCAGAATGTATGGGTATGCCAGTCATGTGGTTGAGTTGGGAATTGTTCTCCCTCGAGAGGCAATCACTGACAGAGTTCTTCAATCACTGTCACCTAGCTATAAAAGCTTTGTGATGAACTACAACATGCAAGGGATAAATAAATCAGTCGTCGAGCTGTTTGCGATGCTGAAAGTCGCTGAGTCAGAAATCCAGAAGGAACATCTAGTGTTGATGGTTAATAAAATCACTAGTTTGAAGAAAAATGGCAAGGGCAAGAAAGGTAACTTGAAGAAGAGTGGCAAATCTGTTGCCCCTCCCATGAAGAAAACCAAGGCTGGACCCAAGCGAGAAACCGAGTGCTATCATTGCAAGGGGACCGGCCACTAGAAGCAGAACTGCCCCAAGTATCTGGCCATCAAGAATGCGGCCAACGCCAAACAAGGTATATATGATATACATCTTATTGTAGTGCGTGGGTATTGATATCGGTTCGGTTTCTCACATTTACAACTCAAAGCAGGAAATACATAATAGATGGAGGTTGGCAAAGGACGAAGTGACGATGCACATGGGAAATGGTACCAAGGTTGATCCGATCGCCGTCGCCATGCTCTCACTTTAGTTACCATTGGGATTAGTGATGAACCTAAATAATTGCTATTTAGTGCATGCATTAAGCATGAATATTATATCTAGATCTTGTTTATTGCGAGATGGTTACTCATTTAAATAAGAGAATAATGGTTGTTTTATTTATATGAGTAATATCTTTTATGGTCATGCATGTAATGTGAGGGGTTTATTCTTATTGAATATCAGTAGTAATGACACACATGTTCATAACATTGATGCCAAAAGATGTAGAGTTGATAATGATAGTACCACTTTCTTGTGGCACTGCCGCTTAGGTCATGTTGGTGTAAAGCCCATGAAGAAACTATGTGCTGATGGACTTTTGGAGTCACTTGATTTTGAATCACTTGACACATGTGAACCATGCCTCATGGGCAAGATGACCAAAACTTTGTAATCCAGAAAAATGGAGCGAGCAAGTGACTTATTGGAAATCATACATACTGATGTGTGTGGTCCGATGAGCATTGAGGCGCGCGGTGGATATCGTTACTTTCTCACCTTCACCGATGACTTAAGTAGATATGGTTATATTTACTTAATGAAACACAAGTCTGAAATGTTTGAAAAGTTCAAGCAGATTCAGAGTGAAGTGGAGAATCATCGTAACAGGAAGATCAAATTCCTACGATTTGATCGAGGAGGAGAATGTCTGAGTTATGAGTTTGGCACTCACTTAAGACAGTGTGGAATTGTTTCATAGTTGACACCCCCTGGAACACCACAACACAATGATGTGTCTGAACGTCGTAATCGTACTTTATTGGATATGGTGTGTTTTATGATGTCTCTTGCCGATTTGTCGTTATCATTTTGGGGTTGTGCATTAGAGACATCTGCATTCACTTTAAATAGGGCACCATGAAAATCCATTGAGACGACGCCATATGAACTGTGGTTTGCTAAAAAACCAAAGTTGCCATTTCTTAAAGTTTGGCGATGTGATGCTTATGTCAAAAAGCTTCAGCGTGAAAAGCTAGAACCCAAAGCGGAGAAATCCGTCTTCATAGGATACCCGAAAGAGAAAGTTGGGTCTACCTTTTATCTCAGATCTGAAGGCAAAGTGTTTGTCACTAAAAATGGAACATTTCTTGAGAAAGAGTTTCTCTCGAAAGAATTGAGTGGGAGGAAGATAGAACTTGGTGAGGTTATTGAACCTTTCCTTCAACCGGAAAGTAGCGCAACACAGAAAGTTATTTCTATGGAGCCGGCACCAATTGGAGAGGAAGCTAATGATGATGATCATGAAGCTATGGATCAAGTTGTGATTGAACCTCGTAGGTCGACAAGGGCACGTACTACTCCTGAGTGGTACGGTAACACTTTCTTATTAATCATGTTGTTGGATAACGATGAACCTACAAACTATGAAGAAGCGATGGTGGGCCCGGATTCCAACAAATGGTTAGAGGCCATGAAATCCGAGATAGGATCCATGTATGAAAACAAAGTGTGGACTTTGGAAGTATGACCTGAAGGGTGAAAGGCCATTCAGAATAAATGGATGTTTAAGAAGAAGATGAACACACACGGCAATGTCACCATCTATAAATCTCGACTTGTGGCAAAAGGTTTTTCACAAGTTCAAGGAGTTGACTACGATGAGACTTTCTCACCCATAGCGATGCTTAAGTCCATCAGAATCATATTAGCAATAGCTGCATTTTTCGATTATGAAATTTGGAAGATGGATGTTAAAACAGCTTTCCTTAACGGTTTTCATAAGGAAGAGTTGTATATGATGCAACCGGAAGGTTTTGTCGATCCAGAGAATGCTAACAAAGTATGCAAGCTCTAGCGATCCATTTATGGACTGGTGCAAGCATCTCGAAGTTGGAATCAGCATTTTATGAGGTGATCAAGGCGTTTGGGTTTATACAAGTTTATTGAGAAGCTTGTATTTACAAGACAATGAGTGGGAGCTCTATAGCGTTTCTAATATTATATGTGGATGACATATTGCTGATTGGAAACAATACAGAATTTTTGTGAAGCCTAAAGGATTATTTGAATAAGATTTTTTCAATGAAGGACCTAGGATAAGGTGCTTACATATTAGGCATCAAGATCTATAGAGATAGATCAAAACGCTTAATAGGACTTTCAGAGAGCCCATACCTTGACAAATTTTGGAAGAAGTTCAAAATGGATCAGTCCAAGAAACAGTTCTTGCCTGTATTGCAAGGTGTGAAGTTGAGTAAGACTCAATGCGAAGTGAGTGCAGGAGATAGAGAAAACATGAGTGTTGTCCCCTATGCTTCATCCATAGGTTCTACCATGTATGCAATGTTGTGCACAAGACCCGATGTCAGCCTTACCATAAGTATTGTGGAAAGGTTTTAGAGTGATCCAGGAATGGAACACTGGACAGCGGTCAAGAATATTCTGAAGTACCTGAAAAGGACTAAGGAAATGTTTCTCGTGTATGGAGGGGCTCAAGAGCTCGTCATAAAGGGTTACGTTGATGCAAGCTTTGACACTGATCTGAATGAATCTAAGTCGCAAACCGGATACATACATATTCTCAATGGGGGGCGGTAAGCTGGTGCAGTTCCAAGCAAAGCGTGGTAGCTGATTCTACACGCAAAGCGGAGTAACATACCTACCTCGGAGGTGGCTAAAGAAGGTGTCTGGATGAAGGAGTTCATGACAGATCTTGGAGTTGTGCCTAGTGCATTGGATCCAATGACTCTGTTCTGTGACAACACTGATGGCATTGCTCTGGCCAAGGAACCAAGGTTTCACAAGAGGACCGAACAAATAAAGCGACGCTTCAATTCCATCCGCTATTACATCAAGGAGGAGGTCATAAATATTTGCAAAGTGCACACTAATCTGAATGTTGCAGACCCGTTGACTAAGCCTCTTCCACGAGCGAAGCATGATCAACGCCAGAACTGTATGGGTGTTAGATTCATTACAATGTAAATCACATAGTGATATGAGCTAGATTATTGATTCTAGCGCAAGTGGGAGACTCTTGGAAATATGCCCTAGAGGCAATAATAAAATAGTTATTATTATATTTCTTTGTTCAAGATAATTATTTATTGTCCATGATAGAATTGTATTGATTGGAAACTCAAATACATAGGTGGATACATAGACAACACAATGTCCCTAGTAAGCCTCTAATGGACTAGCTTGTTGTTCAAAGATGGTCAAAGTTTCCTCGCCATAGACAAGACTTGTCATTTGATAACGGGATCACATCGATATTAGGATGATGTGATGGACAAGACCCAAACTATGAAACTAGCATATGATCGCGTCAGTTTGTTGCTATTGTTTTCTGCATGTCAAGGATATGTTTCTATGACCATGAGATCATGCAATTCTCGAACACCGGAGGAATGCCTTGTGTGTGTCAAATGTCACAACATAAATGGGTGACTATAAAGGTGCTCTACAGGTATCTCCAAAGGTATGTGTTGGGTTGGCGTGAATCGAGAATGGGATTTGTCACTCCATACGACGGAGAGGTATCTCTAGGGCCCACTCGGTAATAAAACATCACAATGAGCTTGCAAGAAATGTGAGGAAGGAGTTAGTCACGGGGTTTTGTATAATGGAATGAATAATGAGACTTGTCGGTAACGAGATTCAACTAGGTATGGAAGTACCAACGATCGAATCTCGGGCAAGTAACATACCGATGGACAAAGGGAACAACGTACGGGATTAACTGAATCCTTGGCATAGAGGTTCAACTGACAAAGATCTTCATAGAATATGTGGGAACTAATATAGGCATCTAGGTCTCCTTATTGCTTATTGACCAGAGAGTGTCTCGGTCATGTCTACATAGTTCTCAAACTTGTAAGGTCTGCACACTTAAAGTTTGATGATGTTTCAGTATAGTTGAATTATGTATGTTGGTGACCGAAGGTTGTTCGGAGTCCCAGATGAGATCCCGGACGTCATGAGGAGTTCCGGAGTGGTCCGGAGATGAAGATTTATATATAGGGAAGACTTATACGTTCCGGAAAGGTTTCACGCACTGTCAGTAAAGTACCGAGAGTGACGAATGGGTTCCGGGGGTTCACCAGGAGGGGCCACCCACCTCAGGGGCCACATAGGCCTAAGGGGTGGCGCACCAGCCCCTTGTGGGCTGGGCGGCCAGCCCCTATGGGCCTATGCGCCGGAGTGTGAGGAGGGGAGGGATTCTGAATTGGAGGAGGACTCCTCCTTAGCGCCTCCACCTCCCCAATCGGAGGAGAATTCCTCCTCTTGGGCGCCGCCGGCCAGCCCTAGGGTTTTGGCTAGGGTGGCACCCCTTCCCTCCCTCCTATATATTGTGGAGAGGAGAGAGGCAGCCGACCCTAATCCACATCACATCTCTCTCCCTACACTAGTTCGTTGCACCTCTAGATCGATTCGGTAGCGCGCGGCAAAGCCATGCTGCATCAGCTCCACTAACACCGCCGCCACACCATCGTGTCGCCGGAGAATTCATCTACCTCTCCGCTCCCTCTTGCTAGATCAAGAAGGCGGAGATCGTCATCGAGTTGTACGTGTGTTGAACGCGGAGGTGTCGTCCGTTCAGCGCTAGATCATGATTGGATCGCTGGACGGCTTGCGATTTTGATCGCGAAGACGTTCGACTACGTCAACCGCATTTCTTAATGCTTCCCGCTTAACAATCTACAAGGGTATGTGGATCTGATCACTCCTCTCGTAGATGGTCATCACCATGTGTTGGGGATATTATCCCGCCATGAGACCCGTCCTGAGGGGCCGGGTCAAGGTGACGGCGCCTCAAGAATTTCCTGTTCAAGATGGGCCATGACTTATCGAGAAGAAGGCATAAGGTGAAGTCAGAAGAGCCGTTTGTAGCCCAAGACATAAAGATGGCGACTTGTGGACCATATAGGAGAAGGGGTTTCGAGAAGTTTTCCTTGCAAAGAAAGTAAGGCGAGTTAGAGATATGTCTGGTCACGAATGACATGTTACCCGGACTCTTGTAAGCCTAGAGACTCAACCTGTATATAAAGGCGAGTCTCTAGGGCTCATAGGCTTAAGTTACCATCAATCAAGAGCTAGGTCATGCGAATCCGCACCCTTGTAATCGATTTCCACAGCAATATACATAGAGCAGGACGTAGGCTTTTACCTCGATCTAAGGGGCCGAACCTGGGTAAAATCATCTCTTGCTCCCTGCTAACCCCTTTGAGTTGCCACATGGTTGCGATGCCCTCATCACTAAGTTCTCTCAGGAGGGCATCTGCCGTGACAAAACCACGACAGTTGGCACCCACCGTGGGGCTTATGCACATTGGAGTTAAGTTCTCAAAGGGAGCCCTTCCAGGGTTCGGGAACTTCGTAGTCGGTCTCATGACTAAGAGCCGCCACAGAAGGTACTACATTGACAACTCAAGCTCGGGTCCCGAGGCCAGTTCAATTGAATCAGGTTACCGGGTCCCCTTCGTCTAGATTCATGTCTTCATCGGCAAAATCGGAACATCGGTCCCTGAGCCGGACATCTGTACCAACACCGTCGAGTCGGCTCGTCTTGCTCAACCCATCAGGCCTCAGATCGAGCAGCGTCACGTCTTCATCGGCTTCAGGCAAGGGGTTAGCCTTCTAGACGAGCCGGAAGCTGGTGGAGATACCCGTGTCAACTCTGAAAGTGAGTCATCAATGGGGGATACTGATTCAATTTGCCCCCTCTATGAGGGGAGGCTGGGGGCTTTCCTGAGGCAGCAATCTCCGAAGGGCCACAGGAACCGCCACGCCAAGTCGCCATCTACATGGTGGGGCCTACGGCGGTTCAAGATCAGTCAAACGCGATGACCGCCAACGAGGCCAGTGGGTCTGGAAAGACACCGGCCCATGCCATGACAGATTTGATGGTTGAGATGTCAAAACTCATGGTAGTCGCCATAACGGCTAACAACCAAGAGGAAGTCAATGCAGAACTGGCCAAACTTCAGGAGGCGATGGCACAGATACATCATGAAATCGATGCTGAGAAGAACCGGATTGTGGATCAGCAGGCTTGGATCGATGAGGAGGTAGAGCGCTTGAAGTTGGAAGCATGGTGACTTGAGTGTCAACGAATCGTATCCGATGTCGTCCATCAGAGGAGGCATTAGAGCCATGTCCCGTCCAACCTTAACCCTACCCGTCTGTTTGGCAACCCACATATGCCCGACATGGAGCATAACCCGCCTCGCCAGAATGATCCGCAGGTCGAGATCGTCCAGCGGCAAAGGCAACCCTCACCGATCCCGCAGGCGGCTCAACACTTCCAAACACCCCAAAGTCACTTCTCCAACCCGGTGGACAACGTGTTGGCTGCAACCCGCCACTTGGAGTCTCTCCCTATTCGTGGGAACACACCGCTTGAGGTGGAAGCGAGGAACGCTATTGAGATGTGAAAAACGGCGGTGGTCCAGGAGGCGCAGTTTTCATATAGTCATGATCGACTGCACTCCATGCCATAGGCAATCCATACGAAGAGTCTCTCAGATGATCCCCCAACGGTTTCCAGCGGAGGCCATCGACACCAACCTCAAATCAGCCCGCCCGAGCCGCCATCATCAAATTCTCAGGCTCTTGTCAAGGCCGCACGAGCCGCCCGACACGCAGAAGCAGAGGTGGCGGCGACATTGGCGGGCCATGGAGTTCCACCGCATGCCTAGTTGGCCCCTGGGTATAGTGGATCGGGAGGAAGGAATGTAGTGGTCCCTTGTCTATCATTTGCTTTGCGCAATGAGCGCATGCCCGGAGACTTCAAGGGCCCTCGTAGGGTGCCCAATTATACACCTGATCTTGAGCCAGTGGCATGGGTTTAGAGCTACGAGTTGGCTATCGACATGCTTGATGCCAGTGACGCGGTATGCGCCAAATATTTCACCATGATGTTAGAAGCGTCGGATCGCACATGGCTGAAGAATTTGTCACCCAACTCCATCAACACATGGGTGGGACTCAAGGAGTGTTTTGTTAAAAACTTTCGAGGGACTTGAAGCATGTGATGACTATTGTAGATCTTCAACATTGTGTTCAGCGAGCGGATGAATCGGCTCATCACTGGAGAGGCGGGTCGCGGAGATCATCCATTCTTTGGATGACATTACGATGGCTCAGGACGTGCTAATCTTGGAAAAGAACTGTCATTTTCAGCCCCTGGTGTTGAAGCTCAGCCACCTAAAGCGAAAGGTGCAAGATATGGGCGAGTTGATGGGCACCCTCACCAGGTATGCCGAGTCAGACGACACGAAGGATGCCAACTCTGATGATGAGAAGTCCAGTGAAGTTAAAAGGGGAGATGGAGCTAAGGGTCACTTCCAGACTCACGAGCACAACAATAACCATGGATGTCAAGGAAAAAGGAGGCAGCAAGATGGCGTATCTAATTTTTTTGCTGACGCCAGTGCCGGGTCCAAAAACCAGCGCCAGAACCTTGGTTAGGATCGTGGTTTTAGCGGGAGGAAGCCGTGCAACTATGAAGAACTGCTTAAGGGACCTTGCCCTAAGCATAGTACCTCGGTGCCCCATCTTCTCACTCTTCGGAAAACTGGTTTGTAATCCAGAGACCACCAAGGAGGTAACGAAGGTGCCTAGCTTGGTCAATTTGGCCCTCGTTCGGTGATTTTCCTAACTCGGGCTCTCAAGGGTGAGGCATCTCACATAACAATGGTGGACAATCGTCTCGCCAAGGCAATCAGCAGTATAATGACCAGGGCAGTTTTCAGCACCCAAACAACTAGGGTGGCTTTGAGAGCAATCCTAAGCAGTTGAATGGTGGTCAATACCATGTCTTCACCACTGGCACCTGTAAAAGGGATAAGAAAATAAAGCATAGGGAAATCAATATGGCTGAGACAGTGGTTCCCAGATACCTAAACTGGTCTGAACAGCCTGTCACGTGGAGTAGAGCTGATCACCCGCCCTAGATCAATAACCCTCGCGACTTGGCGTTGGTGGTGGCGCCTCAGGTTGGGGGATACACACTTTCTAAGGTCCTCATGGACGGAGGTAGTTGTATCAATATCATGTACTATGACACCTTCCGACGGATGAACTTTGCGGAGAAGGACTTGATGTCTTCAACAACGGTTTTTCATGGCATTGTTTTGGGCAAGTCGGCATATCTTGTTGGGCGGATCAAGTTGAATGTGGCTTTTGGTGATGAGTCCAATTACAGGAGTGAGTCATTGATGTTTGAGGTGGTCAAAATTAAGAGCCCTTATCATGCTTTGTTCGGGCAGCTCGCTTATGCCCGCTTCATGGCCCGGTCTTGTTATCTGTACCTTAAACTTAAAATGTCTGGTCTCAAGGGCACCATCATAGTTAATGGGGATTGAAAGATAGCCCAAGAGTGCGAAGAAGGAGACGCCGCATATGCTGAGCCGGCGTGCGTTGTCGAAGAGTTGAAGTTTCACAAGGCCAATGTGGACCCACCTGACATGAGCCCGCTAAAAAAGCCAACTATTGATTCTGAGCCGCCCCTTAAGTTCAAGCCGACACATGAAACCAAACAAGTCGATTTCATCCATGGCGACTCTTCCAAGCAGTTTACTATTGGGACCGGCTTGGATCCCAAATAGGAAAGTGCGCTCATCGAATTCATCCGTGAGAATCGGGACATCTTCGCATGGAAACCTTCTGACATGGCAGGAGTACCGAGAGAATTCGATGAGCACCATCTCAATGTTGATCCCAATATGAAGCCGGTTCGTCACTACCTCCGTCGTTTTAATGGGCAGAGGCGTAAAGCAATTGGAGAAGAATTCGCCCGGCTCTTGGCCGTCGGGTTCATCGTCGAGGTTTTTCATCCTGAGTGGTTGTCTAACCCAGTCTTAGTTCTCAATAAGAATGACACTTTTCGCATGTGCATCGACTATACAAACCTCAATAAAGCTTGTCCGAAGGATCCTTTTTCCCTTCCCCGTATCGATCAAATCATTGACTCTACGGCGGGTTGTGAGCGTTTGTGCTTTCTGGATGCGTACTCTGGTTATAACCAGATCAAGAAGGCCAAGGAGGGCCACGAGAAAACGACCTTTATCACTCCTTTTGGTGCTTTTTGCTATGTTTCAATGCCTTTTGGACTCAAGAGCGTTGGGGCGACTTATCAACATTGTATTCAGAATTGTTTGCATAGTCAGATTGGACATAACGTTCATGCTTATGTCGATGACATCATGGTGAACTCATAGAAGAAGGAGACACTTCTAGGCAATCTCAAGGAGACATTTGACAACCTTCGGGTGTATCAGATGAAGCTTAACCCGACCAAGTGTGTGTTTGGGGTTCCTATAGGAAAATTACTGGGATTCCTAGTGTCCGAACGTGGCATTGAATCTAACCCGGACAAGATCAAAAGGCGATAAATTCGCTTGGGAAGTCGGCTAACATTAATCAGGTCCAGCGTATGGCGGGTCGTATTGCACCACTGAGTCATTTCATAAGTCGCCTCAGTGAGAAGGCCATCCCTCTTTATCAGTTGCTTAGAAAAATGGATCACTTCGTATGGACCGATGCGGGTAATGAGGCTTTCGAGGCCCTTAAGAAGCAACTTGCTGAGCCGCCCGTGCTGGCAGCCCCGGCTGATAAAGAACCAATGCTCTTGTACATTGCCGCTAACTCTAAAGCGGTGACTGTAGTGGTGGTTGTTGAACGCAAGGAAGAAGGCAAGGAATATCATGTTCAGCGGCCAATGTATTTTCTCAGTGAAGTATTGACCCTGTCCAAACAACGATATCCACATTGGCAGAAGTTGGTATTTGGGATTTTTATGGAAAGCCGGAAGTTGAAGCACTACATCCTGGAGCACCCAATCACTGTGGTTAGTTCTGCACAAATTGCGGACATTATACAGAACCGAGAAGCCACTAGGCGGATTGCTAAATGTGCAATAGAGCTTGGTCCTCATCATGCGAAGTATATGCCGCGCACAACCATCAAGTCTGAAGCTCTGGTGGACTTTATCAATGATTGAACTGAGTTGCAGATTCCGGAAGATAGGCCTCATAACACATAGTGGACTATTCATTTTGATGGTTCTAGGCAGTTGGAAGACTCGGGTAATAGAGTGGTGTTATCCTCCCCATGAGGCGACAAGTTTTTCTATGTTTTGCAACTCATGTTTCCTTGTACCAACAATGCGGCTGAGTATGAGGCATTGCTCCATGGGCTTAGGGTAGCTAAGGAGATGAACCTTAGCCGGGTCAGATGCTTGGGTGACTCAGATTTGGTGGCTCAGCAAGTATCTAGGACCTGGGATTCCAAAGACCCATTTATGGCGGCTTATACGCATGCGGTAACTGAAGTGGCGGGTCACTTCCATGGTTACCAGGTTGATCACATTGATTGTCAATAGAACGAGGTGGCTGATGCTTTATGGCGACTTGGATCACAATGTAAGCATGTTCCCCCCAATGTGTTCTTGGATATCTTACATAACCCTTTTGTGAAGTTGCTTTCTAGAGAAGACATGGCAGTTCCTGACCCGGAATCACAGTTGGTGGCGGCTCTCCGAGCGATTCCTGACTGGACAGTACCGTACATGGCTTATCTCGCCCGAGGCGAGTTCCCAACTGATGAAATTTTTGCTAGACAAATCGTGTGGTGGTGCAAGTCCATGGTTATACATAAAGGCGAGTTACACAAACGAAGTACCTGTGGGGTTTTCCAGCGCTGTGTTTTGCCGGAAAAAGGGCGAGATATTCTCAATGAGATACATGCGGGCCACTGTGACATCACGTCTGGTCACGATCTTTGCTGTCAAAAGCTTTTCGCCATGGCTTCTACTGGTTGACGGCTCATGCCGATGCAGAGGATATAGTGCGCCGATGTGATGGAAGCCATAAGTTTGGACATCAAGTACATGCGCCGACTCAAGAGTTGCGCCTGATCCCAATTACATGGCCTTTCCCAGCTTGGGGGTTTGATATGGTTGTCCCGTTTAAAATGTCTTCCGACAAAAAGACCCATTTGTTGGTGGCGGTTGATAAATTTACCAAGTGGGTTGAAGCAGAGCCGGTCAGCAATTGTGAGGCAGAGACGGTAGTCAAGTTCCTCAAGAAGGTGATTTTCCATTTTGGTTATCCCCACAACATCATTACAGATAATGGTACTAATTTGTCTAAGGGGGCAATGAAGGAGTTTTGTCAACGAGAGCACATCCGGCTTGATGTATCCGTAGTGGCTCATCCAGAGTCCAATGGTCAAGCTGATCGGGCTAACCAGGAAATCTTGCGTGGAATCAAGCCCCGACACATGGTTCCTTTGCAGCGCACTCCGGGTTGTTGGGTCGAAGAGCTTCCTTCCATACTTTGGAGCATCAGAACAACACCAAACAGATCCAGTGGTTACAATCCTTTTTTCCTCGTCTATGGGGATGAGGCGGTTCTTCCAAGCGATATAAGGCATGATTCTCCCAGAGTCGCCGCATATGTTGAAGCAGATAATGAGCAAGCACGTCACGATTCTTTGGATGCACTGGAGGAGGAGCGTGATTTAGCCGCAGCATGATTGGCTATCTACCAACAAGACCTGCGTTGTTACCATAGTCGACAGGTCAAGAGTCGGGTCTTCCAGGAGGGCGACTTAGTGCTTTGACTGATTCAAGATCACACGGGCATGCACAAGCTCTTGCCTCCATGGGAAGGACCTTTCGTCGTCAGCAAAAACCTTCACAACGGCTCTTATTACTTGATTGATCTTCGCCCTGACAAACCAACCTCGGAGGAAGAGATAACCCGCCCGTGGAACATTGCTCGTCTGCGGCCTTACTACACTTAGTGCCATTGGCTCCTTATCGATGTACATAGTTCAGTATTTGTGTACTCTTTATATCACATCAATAAAGTCGGCGCCCACGAAATTCAGGATCTCTGCCGTTTCATCCTATATGTTGAGCATGAGTCTTCATTGATTAAATAAGCCGCCCAAGAGGATGAGTCGCCGCCAAGGAGGCCATTCAAACATGCACGCTATTAGTATCAAAGAGAACGAGTCATCGTGTTGTGATCGTTCAAACATAGATCCTAGTAAGCCAAAGAGGACCAAGTGCCATGATGCATGGTTCAAACATAGGCGCCAATGTATGATCATCAACGATAAAAATCGGCTTACTTGGGGGCTACTAGTCCCCAGGTTGTTTAGCGGTAATAACATTGTCTTATGCAATCCTATGCCCATTTTTCCTTTATCATAGGTAACTTGGGGGCTTTTAACTCATTGAGTCCCGCCTTAATACCCTCTTGGCTAGCGAAAAATTAACGCATTACAATGGTTATACTGGACTGTGTGTTTTGCGATTCGCCCCATAAGCCCCGTGTACTCTTGGCGATTCAATCCAATCTTGGACCCCTGAACTTCCAAAGTTAAAACATTGAGGTGCTTGCGAGAGCCAGCATATGGAAAATAGACAAACCATGGGGTCATAGAACGCGCTTCACTCAAGCTTGACTTTAGCGTGATCTGCCAGTCTAAAAACATAAAGGTTTTTGCAAAAACCTCTTAGGGTACTACTAGAGCCTTGCAAGCCCGTCTACCCGCCGTGACTCACTGAGTCGGCTTATTTTTTCACCTTATATGGTGTTATATTTTCAAGCACAGATCTAACAGATGTACTAACTCATCCAAATTGGATGATTCCAAAAGTCTTTCCTTTCAAGGAGGGGAAGACAACATACTTCCTAACCAGAGATAGCTCAAATAGGCGACTTATATTACGAGGTAACACTACGAAAGTTTTGGCATCCATACTCATGCAAATATATAGCAGTTTAAGTATACTCAAAAGCAAATTACATGGCTCAGAAGGCTAAAAGTTTTTTCCATATTAACCCGGTGGCAAGTTTCCTCCGAGTTCAGTCTTTTTCTTCAGGTTGAAGTTTCGAGGGTCGCCTCGTCTAAGCCGCCTCCGGGTCACCCTGTGTCGAGCTTTCGGGGTCTTGGATCTGGAAGTCATCCACATCCCAGGTGCAATTGATTAAAGCATGAAATTCAGCTTCCTGTGTCAAGATGGTTGACGGGTCAGCATCAGAGGCAAAAGGATGCTTACGGCGTTGAGGAGTTAAATCCGTTGGTGCAAAACTCGGAGGCACCACACGTTTATGGTTATCATCATAGGTCGGCTGATACTTGGACAGGTCAAGACTCTCGGCAAGCTGACTTGCTATAGGACGAACATCCCTTACACACTGGGCGTAGTCTTCTTGTGTAAATTCTAAGCCATCATCCGTATACTCAGGAAACCCGTTGGCTATTTCGTCTAGCTTGAGTTCTGGAGCATAGGCTAAAGACCGATTCATAGCCGTGATCAGGCCTTTCCATGCGAATGATTTCTTTATTTCCTCTATATGTTGGGGTATGGTTGAGAGCCGCCTTAGCATGTCCCTGATGTGTTTTACCGGGTCTTTGTCACCCTATACAACCTTGATGGTGAGTAAGCCGCCAGCATAGAGTTGTTTTGTCAAGGTATATAACGCTTTTAGCTTCAGCACATAGTCACCCTGAAGACTGGCAGATCGCGGGCCTGCAAGGAGCAAATGAAACATAAGTCGCCTGGCACCTTGTGTCCTTTACAATGGTTACAATAGGCACTATCTCAAAGACTTACCAAACACAGCACTGGTCATCTTGGAGATGTGTCGCCTAAGACCAGTCAATTCTTCTGTGACTAGTTTCAGCTGACCCTCGGTGTTTTCAGCATGTTTCAACAGGGTGGCTTTCTCAGCTTCAGTTGACTCTTTGTATATTATGTGCTCAGCCATGACTTTTTCAAGTTCTGCCAAAGAGACTCAAAGTTTTTCATCAGCTGCAACCCTGGAGTCTTGTTGACGTCCCAAACTTGTTTTCATACCACTCAAGGATCAGTCAGCTTGACTTATAGTTTCCTACATAATCAAGCAGGGTGGATAACTTACCTTGGTACTGCCTGGTCGGATTGATCATTTGACATCAAGTCTCAAGCAGATTGCAAGCAATACACTTGACACTTGGGGGCTAATGCACTAGCTTTTTCAAGATTATTAAACAAGACCCGGCTCATCTTCAAGAAGATGATCTGGCCCTTGGGGGCTACAGGTTGAAGTTTTCAAGATTATTAAACAAGACCCGACTCATCTTCAACAAGATGACCCGGCCTTTGGAGGCTACAGGTTGAAGTTTTCAAGATTATTAAACAAGACCTGGCTCATCTTCAAGAAGATGACCCGGTCCTTAGGGGCTACAGGTTGAAGTTTTCAAGATTATTAAACAAGACCCGGCTCATCTTCAAGAAGATGACCCGACCCTTGGGGGCTATAGGTTGAAGTTTTCAAGATTATTAAAAACAAGACCGGCTCATCTTCAAGAAGATGACCTGGCCCTTGGGGGCTACAGGTTGAGGTTTTCAAGATTATTAAAAACAAGACCCGACTCATCTTCAAGAAGATGACCCGGCCCTTGGGGGCTAGAGAGGGGTATATGGGGTAATTTATTACACAACACAATACATCGTATCTTTTCTTCATCATATTTACCAGGCCAGCTTCCAGGTCCCAGCTCATGGAGAGGCGATTTAGATATCCTGCGTGCAACTCTTCAAAGTTCAGTTTCTCAATATTGGGAAGCTCAAGTTTAGCTTTCCCTTTGTCTATTTCGGTTGAGACATCCTTGGAAGTATGCTTAGCCAACACATTAAGGATGGGCATCATGTGACCCGTCCCGGTAATAAGGACAACCTCTTCTTCAAGCATGGCATCTTTGGATGACTTCATGGGGCTTGCCGGGTTGAGATTTTCTTTCTTACTCGGGTCCATGTTCGCATTACTCTCACGAGGTTCGGCATAAGTTTCGACCGGTTCAACCAGAGTATCACGGATAGAATCATTTGTTTCCTCCACTTCAGGTGTTTCATTATTTGGGATTGACCCGCTGGTTTTTATTTTCTTCGCTTGAGCCCTAAAAATGAAAGGTTAAGGTATGTATAATGACGTGTGAAGTTTTGAAGCAAGCACTCATAAAACAAGTAGTAATATACCCTGGGAGACGAATCAGGGGAGGCAATTTTGAAGATGCTGAATCGCCAGATGAAGGAGGAGACATCTATTACAGTGGAAAAATCTTGTGAGCTTAAGAAAATTGACAAACAAGGTACATTTGATAAAGAAAGAGAAGGTACCTGAGTGCAACGTTTACGACCAGATGTTTTCTCACGCAGACCCGCCACAAGATCACTTAAGGAGCTGCGGGTGTGGCATTTTGGAGTATATAAAGCCTTCTTCAAAAGGAAGTTAGGATCCAAATGAGCATCCAGATGATTCATAGGAACTTTCCTACAAACCCGCCTTCGAGGTCTTTCCAAGGAAATATTTGAGTCAGAACATATTGAAATTACCTCAGCATCTTCAGCGTCACTTTCAACGTCATCCCCATGAGAATAAGTTGCGTGATTACAATAGCATGTGGCATAATAAGGGGACAATCTAGACATTTACCTCAGATAGTTCTTCAATGTTATGTGACTCGCCCACAACGGATGACTCGCCTGCACCTGTTTTGGTTTTCTTCTTCTTCTTTGTGGTAGTCTTGACCCTTTAAACATGCGGCTTTGCTGGTCTACGTTTCCAGAAGGGCGCATTTTTCTACAACAGGTGTAGTTAGTTCTACAAAGAACAAAGGGAATACCAAATAAGGCAGCTGATGGTTGGATATATTTACCTCATGAGCCGGATTCAGGATGCAAAATGGTTTCAAACTAATTTTGGAACATGCTTCTTTGGGCTCACCACATAATTTCTTCACAAGGCTATTAACTTCTTCAGAGTCAAGCATTACATTCGTGAAGCGTTGAGCATTGTTTAAGTTGTCGTTATAATGGCACATCAGTCCATCCCGGTGGCTTAAGGGCATAATGTGCCATTCCACCCAGCATCGGATCAAGTCAACTCTGGTCAAGCCGTTGGCATTCAAAGCTCTCAGTTTTGCCCAGACAAAGGTGTGGGCGGCCTGTTCTTCCGGGGTCAATGCACCGGGGAGCTAGAAATCCATTGGAAGACGCTGTTCTCTGAAACCAGGCACAGGATTTTCTGAGCTGGTGCGGTATTCTTGCAATAAAACCAAGTTTTTCCCCAGCCCTTGGGGTGACTGGGTAAGGTGACATCAGGAAAATTGCACTCACGCCGCCTCTGGATTGTGACTCCGCCGAGTTCTAAACTGGGGCCATCATCCCATTTTATCTGGCGGTTCAAGTAGAAGAACTCTCTAAATAAGGGAACGGTGGGTTCTATCCCTAGGTATGCCTCACACAAGACTTTAAACTCATATAAATTATTGATTGAGTTGGGACCTAGATCTTTGGTGTGAAGGTTGTAGAAGTTGAGAGCGTCCCGAAAGAATTTTGAACCAGGGGAGAGAAACCTCGTTCTAAATGATCAGTGAAAACCACAACCTCTCCTTCGGCGGGTTGAGGTCACACTTCTCCAGCGACGGCTCTCCATCCGATCATCTCCTTAGAAGACACGGTCCCTACTGACATGCATCGCTATAGGGCGTCATCGCCAACTTCAGAGAGTAACCAGTCACATTTTGATGGTTTCGACATGTCGACAGGTCCAGGCAGGAAATAGGCTGCATAAGTATGACTGGCGGGTTATTCCAACGAACGAAAATTGTTTGGAGAAACAAGAAGTGAGGAAGTTCATAATATTTGAGTCGCCTTAATGAAAAAGGCGGTTCACGGAGAAGGCAAGTTGCAAAATGTCTAACAAATCGGCGTGAGAGTGATAATGACTTATAGAGGAACTCTGATATCATATTCCACTAAGTACTGCACAAACAGTTTTCTACCAAAGTGTATAGACAGACGGATCTACGAATGGTGTGGAAAAGGAATTTAATAGTCCTAGGCGACAGTAAAACATGGGGCAGCAACAGCCAGTGTTCATGAGGTTCCCACAAAATGTCCAAGAAGTTTATGCGAGATTCAGATTTATATTCTTTCCGCGACCTATCGTTGGGGAAGATTTTCATCAAGAAGTCAAATAGATCTGTAATGGCGGTAGCTACAGGATGAACCCTATGAACTGTGTTGAAATACAGTGAGCGACCTAGCCAGATCCAGTACAAGAAACGAAGCCTTACCTGATGGCGTTGAGGGAGGTGGATGAGGCTTGCGTTTCGGCACAGAAGACGCGCGGCGACGGAGCCCTCGTACCGGAGTTCTAGATGACGCGAGGCGCAGCGACGGCACTATGTAGACTTGAACCCGAGGTAGAAGATGAAGAAAAGGAGCAGGGTAAAGGTGAAAGAGATATTCTTGTCAGTATTTAAAGGCCGGAGCGGAAATGGAAACGGCAGGCGCGGGAATCTAGGAGGTAGAGTAAATTTTGGAGTTGATGGCGCCTCGATTGTTGGGCCAAACGGATAAGCCAAAGGAGCCACTTGAGTGATGTCATAAAGATCCCCTGGAATCTCGGGATAGCCGATATCATTAACAAATGAAGCAGAAAACCAGAAGGATATTACAAGCCGGCTTTTCTTCCATTAAGAGACAAGTTGGGGTTATGTGTGAGCCGCCCAAAGTGCGAGGAAGGTTTATTGACGTGAACGAGTTCAAGTCAATGTGGGGCCTAATGTTGGGGATATTATCCCACCATGAGACCCGCCCTGAGAGGCCGGGTCAAGGTGATGGCGGCTCAAGCATTTCCTGTTCAAGATGGGTGATGACTTATCGAGAAGAAGGCATAAGGTGAAGTCAGAAGAGCCGGCTGTAGCCCAAGACATAAAGATGGTGACTTGTGGCCCATATAGGAGAAGGGGTCTCGAGAAGTTTTCCTTCGAAGAAAGTAAGGCGAGTTAGAGATATGTCCGGTCACGGATAACACGTGACTCAGACTCTTGTAACCCTAGAGCCTTGACCTGTATATAAAGGCGAGTCTCTAGGGCTGATAGACTTAAGTTACCATCAATCGAGAGCTAGGTCAGGCGAATCTGCACCCTTGTAATCGGTTTCCACAGCAATATACACAGAGCAGGACATAGGATTTTACCTCGATCCAAGGGGCCCAACGTGGGTAAAATTGTCTCTTGTTCCGTGCTAACCCCTTTGAGTCGACACATGGTTGCGATGCCCTCATCACTAAGTCCTCTCTGGAGGACATCCGACGTGACAAAACCACGACAACATGGATAGATCTTGTATGTGCATAGGAATTTTTTTGTTTCCCATGCAACGTTCCCCAACAACAAAAAACATGTGTGATGAATCTTTGCGTCCCAAGTTTTTTCGTGCACCTAGCAAAAAAGATTGCCGACCGCCAAAAATATATGCATGTCCCCTCCCTTCTCGCCCAACAAGGGCCACATTTCCCCTGTTTCCCCCTTCCTCCCGCCACCACATCTCTCCTTCGCGCATCTCACCACCGCAGATGCTATGGTCTCCTTGAATGACCCCTTCAACAGTATCTCCTCTGATGACGAATCCCTCAGCAGCCAGGTATTCCTATCTCCTCTCTCTTCCTCACCTAGGCTTAGGGTTTTGTTTTGGAAATGGGGATTTCAAAGCGGCGGTCATTTGAGCCATTTCTTCCTCTTGTAGCTCCCTAGGGCAATCACTTCCAAGAAATGGAGCGGTGTAGCTGAAGACATGCCTGATCATGGTCAACATAAATCTCCATACATGAAGTTAGGTGCTTTTGAATCTGGGGATGGTGGAAGAAAGGTTCTGGGACATGCAAAGAAGCTTATCCCAACTATCATTGTTAGAAATCATTTGTTGTATTCAATTTGATTCAGACACTTTTCGTGTGCAATTTGATTCCGTATGTGATTAAGACATTGTCATAGTTCTACGTATGTGAGTACTATTCTAATTGATATCATAAGTAATGTGTTATAAATTTGTGCATGTAGAAACCTGTCATTGTTAATTTGATCTTATTCAAATAATGTCGCCATGCATCCTCTACTACAAAGATTGTGGCATTTATATTTAGGTTCCTCGTAAAACTGAATTTTTTTATTACACATGACAGAAATAGGGGATGGATGAGAAATAGAGCATCATATGCAAAGACTCTTCGTCTAGGGCCATGGCATGTTCGAAGAAGACTTATAGGTTAAGAAGTGATTTTGGTGTATTGAAGACTTATAGGTTAAGAGATTGATATGTTTGTGAGTGTACACAGGCTCTATAAGTCATTGAGGAGTTTGAATTATTGGAGTAATATCAATCCCTAAAAATGTATGCTTCGGCTGAAGACTTTGGTATTTCCTGTGAAGACTTTGAAAGTGAGTAAATTGGTGTGTCCGTGAAGAAATCAATGTGAAGACTTTGAAGCATGAAGACTTTCATTTTCATAGTTCCATTTTCTATATTTTGTGTCATAGCACCACCATACTGTTAAAGGGGCCGAGGTCAAACTAAGGAAAAGTTTCCAAGTGGTGCTCATCTCAAAGCCTACTAATACAAACCCTTCGGATGAAGCCTTTGGAAATCTTCAAGAGCTTAGTCAAATTCTTCAGTGACAAAGAGGAAGATCTTCTCGTCTCTGAGGAATTTGCTCTAACCGAGGAGTTAGGTATTCGCTAGTGTGAATTACCTACATGTGAGGAACATGAGTCAAGTGAGGACTTTCATAGCTGAAACGTTCCGACCTAGGCTGTGTTGCGTGCTAGTTGTTCCCAACCTTATCCACCTAACGGTCATATCATTGGGGCATTTATGTCAATTCATGTTCGGATTGCTCCCCGGCTATAAATAGTCGCCCCCATGACCACTAGTAGGCTGGCTGCTCCGCGAGAGAAACTAACAGTTGTCATTTGAGAGCAACCCAATCATCAAAGACTTCGAGAGAAATTCATCAGGGAGGAAAATCCCGAATACCTAAACCAAAACCCACAACCCAAAGTGATTGAGCATCACTGAAGAGATTGTTCCTGTGTGGAACCGACGCTTGTTACCTTTGAGGAGTATGCATCCTCCAGAAGGTTAGGGATCATGGTCTAGAGCATCCAACGGTGAATTGTGGATTGTGAGTTACCAAGTTTGTGAGGTTTTGGAAGTTTACCCTAAAGACTAACCACGAGTGTTGAGTGAGGATTGTGTGTCCTTAGCTCAAGGAGAATACGGTAAGGGACTTCTGCCCTGGGACTGTGTGTCCTTTGGTTCAAATAACAAGCCGCTCCAAACCAGACGTACGACTTTCACATCATTTGGAACTGGCTCATCAAATCATTGTCTTCATCGAGCATCAGGTTCTAATTCCTCAACCCTCTTATTTCCTCGATTGTATGTTGACGACTTTGATCTTTACTATTTTAAGAATTTGGTTGAAGACTTTCTCAATTTTTCTCACCCCAAATTCTTCACTTTACTTATTCTTCATCTGTATGTCCTCAATACTCTACTTGTGCAATCACAACGTTTAATTTCATTCTGACGACTACGCTATCGTTGTTTTACACACCGGTTTGAGTTCTTATTCCGTTGTGCATAGTTCCTGACTGAGGACTTTCTTACAAGGAATTTCCTTAGTGACAAAATCATAAAAATCACCTATTCACCCCCCCTCTAGTCGATATAACACACTTTCAATTGGTATTATAGCTAGGTACTCCCTTGTTCTGTGTGATTTTGGTTTAACCACGTGGAGTTTTAGTTATGTCGACCGTAGGTATGATCAAGGTCACCGCGGGTTGTCCTACCTTTGAAGGAAAGGACTTCCCCTATTGGAAGAACAAGATATTGACAACGATCTCTAGTTTATTGTGGAAAGAGGAGTTCCCACCGTGTGTGAAACTGTCAATGTTGTTGATGTGAAGAAATGCAAGCAACTCGACTCTCAAGTGAAGATTATCATCTGTGGCCATCTGAGCAAAGGTCGGTATGGAAGAATGATTGCTTTGGGTACTGCAAAGCAAATCTGGGAAAGGTTGTAAAAGGTCAATGGAGGATTTTCCACTCAACGTGACTCTCTAGTGGATGTTCTTCGCAATCTATTCAACCACTTTAAGAGACTTGACAACAAGAGCTACCAAGAAACCTTCGATCGCCTCACTGACATCTCCAATGAACTACAGACTCCTGGAGCCAGAGACATCATTGATCATGAAGTTGTGAAAAACTGATGAGATCTCTTAATTCTTCATTCGATACACTGGTTTTGATGATTCAAGAACGAAGATACTACAAGGCACTAGATTCTGCTGATATTCTTGAGAGACTCAATACTCATGAACTCCAACAAGCTGAGAAACGAGACCTTTATGGATCAAGCTACGGAAGACCTCGTGCGCTGAAGGCAAAGGTTGTTTCCTCATCTTAAGAAGAAGACTCTGTTTGTAGCCTTGGTGACGCTGAAGAACTTGATCAGGAACTTGCAATGCTCATGAGGAAATTCCAAAAGTTCTCAAAACAAGGCCAGTTCCGAAAGTCTTCAAGAAGAGATGTGAGGAAATCAGAATCTTCACGTGAGGACTACAATAAGAGGACCTCCCTTAAATGCAAGATATCTGGTAACTATATTGCTCACTGTCCATGCTGGATGAAGGAATCAAAGAAGAAGAAGTATAAGGATGAATGTTCCGATGACTCGAAGAAAAAAAAGAAATCTTCAAATTCCTCATCCTCAAAGTCCTCGTCGCACAAGAAGATCATCTTCAGACAGGCTCGGGCACTTATTGGCAAAGAAATGTATTCTGAGGAAGAATCTGAAGAATGTGATGAAGAGGAAGGTTCTGAAGAGGAGTCAGAGTCTGGTGTGGCAAGCCTAGACCTTGCTACCACATTCGTCAGCAAGTCCATCTTCGACCTAGAACAAAATGACAATGTCAACAACAATGACGACTATGATGACAACTTTTCTCCGACTTATTGCTTCATGGAAAAAGGTTCAAAGGTACCTAGCCACACTTCCTCTTTTGATTCTAGTGATTGTGAACCTGATGACTAAGTTACAGAAAAGTCAGTTACTACAAGCTTGCTAATATTGCCACTAAGCAACAAACTGCTATTGAAAAGCTTCAGAAACTGCTAGACAAAAGCGATGACCTGTTGAATGAGGAAATGGATCGGACCCAAATCTTGACTGATGATGTCAAAAGTCTCCAGTCTAGGTTTGATAGTCTTCAGGATCATCGTGTTACTCTCTTAGCCGATCATGAGAAGCTTTCTTTTGAATTCCTTCAAAGAAAGCAAGATCTTGAAAAGTTAAGGGCGTCTCATGATGATCTTGGAGTTGAAAATGATTATTTTCTTGCTCAACAGATAAGTACCGCTCACGAAGAATTCATTCCACCAAGCTTGAAATGCATCGAACGCGAATCTACTAATTCTTCACCTGAAACTTCAAATGCTTCTATTGCTAAAAATTCTTCAACTGTGTCTCTGGTTACAAATTCCTCTCTTGAGGTAACCACAAATGTCACTGAATAAAATGCAGGGTTGAAGGAATTCTATGTGACACACATATACAAAAGTCTCAAAGGGCATCAAACCCTTTGTGATGTGCTCAAAAAGCAGACTCTAAACAGAAACCTTAGGAAAGAGGGTATTGCCTTTGAGAGGAAATTGAATGTTGATGGGTCATACTAGAAACCTGAGCAGTATCCCAGAACCTCATGGGTTGCTGCAAAAGGACCTCCTATTGATCCATCATCTCTAACAGGCTTTGCACATGAAATTTCATATTCCTCTGATGAGTCATTTGACTCAAACTATAAACGCTTCAAAAATCAGAATGGTGAAGTATTTGCTCGATATGTTAGAACTAAGTGCAGGAGTGACCACCCTTGAGGAAAATCTGGGTTCCCAAAAGCAGCTTGGAAAGTCTTCACGTGAAAGTCCTCACGACACCACGAGTGAAGAATAGGAACCCCGGATCAAATTCCTCAAGTGGACCAAAGTCTTCACAAGGAACAAATACCTCATATGGTCAAAACTATGCTTGTACTCGCACTAATGCTTCTGATATGCAAGGAAACTACAAGGGGCATGAATATGTGCACTATTCCTAAAATCACTATATTCATAAGTCCACGAAGAATTTCTCTACCTATTCATTTGAGTACTCTAACCCCTCCCGTGACACGAAGTGGATTGGCCTAAATGCCTCAATTCTCTTATGGTGCTCATAGGATAATGAACTCTTTGCCACCCCTCCAGATGTGGGTGGTGAAGAAATTGAACTAATCACTTATGCACGTCAGGTCTCCAGATGAAAGTCATCATCTGAAGAATTTGTCGGAGACCTGAGGAAATTGCTTGATAGGACACAAGCTAATCCTGATGGAATGTCCTCATTATGTATTAAATATACTTTATGTGATTAAATTCAAGTCTGATGAATTTGATATTATATTCTTCACTCTGAAGCATATGAGATGGTAAGCACTACTAATTCATGTGCATGATGACAAACCCAAAACCACAGAGTGGGTTCTTGACAGTGTGTGTACTAATCACATGACTGGTGACAAGAGTTTACTGACGAATATCCCACTGACTCCATCACCACTGAAGCATATCACCCACACAGACAAAGGTAAAATCAAGGTATTGGGACTTGGTAAGGTGGCTATTTCCAATGACCGACACATGGACAAAGTCATGCTTGTCGAATACCTTGGGTTTAGCCTCATGTCAGTCTCAATGCTTTGTGATGTTGATATGATTGTCATCTTTGGCAAATATCGATGCGTAGTCATCATGGAATCTGACAAATCCAAAGTCTTCGAAGGCTTTAGGAGAGGAGACTTGTACATTGTTGATTTCTCTAGAGGTCCTCTGTCAGTCGTCTTCTTGCAAAAGCCTGAAAGGGCTGGCTATGGCATCGACGACTTGCTCATGCAGGCATGAGGAATTTGCACACACTCGCAGAGAAGAAGCATGTCATTGGCATTGAAAGCGTCAAATTCCTCAAGGATCATCTTTGCGGGGCGTGTGAGTCTGGAAAGATGGCCAGATCCAAGCACCCCTCGAAGACATCATGACCACTACTTGTCCTTTCGGATTGCTTCACATGGATCTCTTTGGACCTACTCATTATTCTACTATGATCAATGCAGCATCTCTATATGGCTTTGTCATCATTGACGACTATTCTCGTTATACTTGGGTGCATATCATTCTTTACAAAACTGAAGTGCAGAAAGTCTTCAAACGATTTTCCTCAAGGGCCTCGACAAAATTTGGCATCAAGATCAATAACATCAGGGGTGACAATCGGATAGAATTCAAGAACACCGGTCGTCATGACTATCTTGATGAACTTGGTGTTACTCATGAATTGTCTGCTCCTTATACTCCTCAACAGAATGGCTCGTCTAGTGCCACAACAGGACTCTGGTTGAGAGGCACGGACTATGCTTCAAGAATATTAGACTCCTCGTCGCTTGTGGCCTGAGGCAATCAATATTGCCTACCACATCATCAAGATGGTATATCTTCACAAATTCCTCAAGAATACTTCATACGAACTCCTCACTGACAAGAAACCCAATGTAAGTTATTTCAAAGTCTTCGGTGCAAGAAGCTGGATTAGAGATCCTCATCATAGTTCAGAATTTGCACCAAAAGCACATCAGGGTTTTATGCTTGGTTACGGAAAGGACACGCACACCTAGAGAGTCTTCAACAACTACCACAACAAGGTTGTTGAAACTGTAGATGTGTGGTTTGATGAAACTAACGGCTCACAAAGAGAGCACCTGCCTCATGTGCTAGATGAAATGCCTCTAAAGTAAGCCATTAAGCTCAAGGCCACTGAAGATATAATTCCTACTGAGCAACAACCACATGTTGAAGAAGCCGTCCCAAACAACGATGTTACATCCCTAAACCTTAAGCTAGATAGCATTGTGCTCATGTCTTCTTTGCATTTGCATCCAAGAAGTTCCAACAAAAACAACAAAGTGGCAAAGGAAAAACTCTAAACCCTAGCCACCATTTCAATTAAAGGAAAATTCAACTAGTTCAAAATCAATGAACCCAAAATGGCCTCAAGAAATGTTCAAACTTTCTGATAAATCATGAAAGTAAATGAGCATTAGAGAAAACTATTTTCTTGACACTTTAAGCATTTTAAATAAATGCAAAAGCCACTGGTTTCAAATTTTAAAATTTGAAATCAGAAACTATAATTTTCCAAAAATGTTGAAAGTCTTGGAAATGAGTGGGGATATTATAACAAATATTTCATGAGGTGAAAATTAGTTTTTACTTTTTGTTTTGGAACTGAAATAATTAGCAAAGCAATAAATAGCAAAACAGAAAAACAAAAGCAGAAGAAAAAGGAAAATACTTACCTGACGCCCAAGCCAGGCCCAGCCCATCTCGCCGCTCGTCCCCTTCCCCGCGCCAGTAGGCAGCACGAGGTGGCCGCTGCCTCCTCCGGCGCGGCCACGCACCTGCGTGCCTGCCTGGCCGCCGGTTCGCGCTGGCAACGACGGGGATAAGCTCCCCAGAGCCTCCCCTATCCATTCCCAGCCTCGGTTCTTCCCCTCCGCCCGGATCCCCTCCTTCTCCCTGCTGCCGCCATTAGAGCCGAGCTCGAGCTCGAGCTGGCCGTGCCCCTGGCCATAGGATCTCCTCCGCGAGCACGCCATTAGCTCCGCCTCGTCGCCCTGGTCGTCTCTACAGAAGCCGAAGTCCCCTCAAGCCCTGCAACGCCCGCAACGCCGTCGTCTTCTTCCTCCGGTCGCCGGACCTCTCCCGTCGATTCGTCGCCCCTAGGCCTTCCCCGAGCCGTCTGAGCTCTTCTCTGCACTCCCTGTGAGCATGCGGTGGTTTTCCCTAAGCTTTCCCCGTCGATCCCCTCCTCTAGCCCTAGTTTCACCGGAGCCCGACGAGCACCGCCGCTGCCGCTCGTCGCCGGTAGCCCTCCGATGTCCAGCTCGTCCTCCCGTGAGCACCAGAAGCTCCAGGACGACGCGTAGATGCCGTAGCAGCTAAGATCTAAGCGTGGATCCCTCTGATTCAAAGCCCCCGACGACGCCCGAGCTTCGGCCGCTGCTCCGGCTCGTCGCCGACGCCTCTTCCGGTGACCCTAGCCTCCCCAGTTGGTCCTGCCAGATCGGCCACTTCGCGAGCTTGCTTTAGCTGCCAACCGCGTGCGTTTTCGTGCGGTGCAGCGCCGTCTAGGTCGACTCCGGCGAGCCCTCCGCCGCGGGTTTGGTCGCCGGCGACCACCCTCCGGTGGCCGTCGACGTGGCCGGCCATTAGGGCCTAATCGCCCTCCTCTGAGTCGCTGACAGAGGGCCCCACGCCTGGTCAAACCCCAATTAGGGGCTGGTCAGCGCGGGATTAGTCCCAGAGAGGCTGACCAGTGGGGCCCCCCTGTCAGGTTTGACCTGCACAGGTCGGCTGACCTGCTGACGTCAGCCTGATGCAATAAATGGAATTTCCAGTATAAAAATAATTCAGGAAATTGCTAAAAATTGCAAAAATCATAGAAATTAATCTGTAACTCCAATGAAAATAATTTATATATGAAAAAGTATCAGAAAAATTCAAGGATTCTGATTATGCTATTTTCAACTATGTTTGAAAAAGTTACAGAACCCTAAATTGTGAAATAAGGAATAATTCAATTCTTTTAATCACTTTATAAATGGAATTTGCAAAAATATCCAAATTTCATTATAAATGCAATGATCACACACTGCCCTAGATGTAAATCAGTACCATAACATGACATTTCATGCATGTTAACATTAGGTTGATCTGAGCATCAGGTCGAATCAATTAAACCGGTATCCGGGAATATCCGTTTGAATTGCTATTCGAATGTGATTCAAATCAACTCTAACCCTAAAACATCTTGATTATAATAACTTATCACTTTGCATTCTCATGCCATGCTCATGCATCATTTTGATTGCATATGATTGTTATTGAATGTTGCCGTTCATTTCGGTAGGCTCCGCACCCCCGGATTCCACCGAATATCCGTCCGACGGATATCGTTCCTCCTCTGAGCAACAAGGCAAGCACCCCTTTTGATCATCCCGATAACACCTATGTTCTTGCTCCTGCACCTATTTAATGCATTAGGATCAAATGCTTCAACTGCTTTTGCCACGATAGTTGGACCCACTTCCTTTACATGACTTAACCTTGTCACAGTAAATAGCCGAACCTTTCAACCTAGCATACCTGGTAGTTGCTTGAGCTATGATGTGCCTTATCCTGCTATGCATGCTATGCTTAGAGTTGTGTATGGTCTGTCATCTGGGAGATGAACAGAAATGTGGAATGTGTTCGGTAAGCAAAGGTCGTGTGTTGAACTTGATTTGGTAAAGGTACCGGTGAAAGGCTGTGTAGGAGTACATGGCGGGTTGTTTCATTGGAACCGTCCTTAGGAACTGAGTTCCGTGTATGTAATCCAAGACTAGATACTACCACATGCTGGGCCCTGAAATATGACCCCGCTCGGCCTATTAATCGCATAGTACTCGGTCCAGGAGTTGCAAGTAGTTTCTGGTGTTTATAGTAATGCTGGAGGCCGTGCATGGTGCTGACCTGAGAGGTGGACCGTGATGCGGTAGGTAGTGGCACGGTGTACCAAGTGGCACCCGGATGGTGGGCTTGGGAACCATGCGCACATCGTTTGAGGCCGTGGCGGAAACCTCGGCCGGACTTCCGTACGGGTTACTCTCAGATAGGCGATAAACCTGGACTAGGTACTAGTGTGGTTAACGGTCGTGGCCGACTCCCTCGCTGGGCTTCCGCTTGAAGGTTGCCGAGGTGCATGACGTGCACATGGCGATAAGTGGCGGGAGCGTGTGTGATGAAGTACACCCCTGCAGGGTTATGAACTATTCGAATAGCCGCGTCCGCGGATATGGACTACTTGGAGACATATGTTGTTCATAGATAACTTCAATGGCTACTCCTAAAATTGTCAAGATAAGCATGAGTGTCGTGGACGGCATTTCCGTATGGAGACGGAATGATTCCACGATAGTGTATTGTTGTGGTGTTAGTGGACTCGTGTGCGAGAAATCAAGTTGTCAAAATTAATTTCAAAAGCAAGTTGTCTAGCCACGAGTCAAATGCTGGCTTCCCGCATGAAACCCCACAATACCTTCTTGATACCTTGCATGAGTAGTTAGCCATCCTAAAGTCTTGCTGAGTACCTTCGTACTCATGTCTGCTTAATAATGTTGCAGAGGTTGCTAATGACCCTAATGGAGGGTTCTTCGTAGACATCTACGACGACGAGTAGCTGGTGTCCTAGCTACGATCTGGCCCTACGTCGGCTCTGTAGTATAGTCAGGCCATGTGCCTTCTAGTTGCTCTGTCTGTACCCAGACAGTTTATAACTCTACCGCTGGCTTGTATTGTGTGACTGATATTATGGGTCGTGAGACCCTTAATGTGTAATAATATGTGTGTGGCTCTTCCGAGCCTCTTAAATAAAGCTTGTGTGTTTATGGTTATGTTGTGATGCCATCGATGTATCTATACATATCGGTATGCCATGCGTACGTGTGTCTTACTTGATATGTATGGGGTTCGAATACCTAGTCGTGAACTTTAGTAGCACTCCTTACAAGGAAATGCCCCTTTGTGAACCAACGAGCCTTGGTAGTTCGCTACTGCTCCGGACACATTGGTTGACCGGCATGTGTCCTTCTTAGCTGCTGTGTCTGTCCCCTTTGGGGAAATGTCACGCGACGTAATGGAGTCCTTGTAGCTTGCTACAACTCGTCTACGTTCGTTGATGACCGACACCTGCTTTGTTGGGTCATGTATGTCTGTCCTTGTGCAGAACTGCCACTTTGGTTTATGACTAGACATGTCGATCCGGGTTCTTTGACATTGGAATGCTAGCGACACTATCGCATACGTGAGTCAAAAGACGCAAATGGTCCCGGCTAAGGTAAGGCTGCAGCCGTGGAGTTAACCGTGCGTGAGACCACAAAGGGATGCGATGTGTTACAGGCTGGATTCCTATGGCTTAGGATCGGGGTCCCGACAAACGAATAAATCTAAGCTGGTGTTGAGGAACGTCGCATGGGAAACAAAAAATTTCCTACGCACACGAAGACCTATCATGGTGATGTCCATCTACGAGAGGAGATTTGGATCTACGTACCCTTGTAGATCGCACAGCAGGAAGCATTAAGAAACGCGGTTGATGTAGTGGAACATCCTCACATCCCTCGATCCGCCCCACGAACCGTCCCACGGTCCACTCCGATCTAGTGCCGAACGAACGGCACCTCCGCGTTCAGCACACGTACAACTCGATGACGATCTCCACCTTCTTGATCTAGCAAGAGGGCGGAGAGGTAGAAGAGTTCTTCGGTAGCGTGACGGCGCGCCGGTTGTGGTGATGATCTACTCCGGCAAGGCTTCGCCTAAGCTCCGCAGAAATACGATCTAGAGGAAAAACTGCGTGGTATAGGGTCGAGCAGCACGTGGCAAAGTTGTGTCTGAAAAACCCTCAATACCTCTAGTATATATAGGAGGGAGGGAGGGGAGGAGGCAGCCTCAAACCCTCAAGGTTTGGCCGAAATTGGAGATGGAGGAGTCCTACTCCAATCCTACTTGGAGTAGGATTCCACCTTCCCACTTGGAAACTCGTTCCACCTTGTGTTTTTTCCTTCTCAAACCTTATGGGCCTTAGTGGGAACTTATTCCAGCCCACTAGGGGCTGGTTTATGTCTTCCCATAGCCCATGACACCCCTCCCGATGGTCCCCGGCACCCCTCCCGGCACTCCCGGTACACTACCGATGAGCCCGAAACTTTTCCGGTGACCAAAACAGGACTTCCTATATATCAATCTTTACCTCCGGACCATTTCGGAGCTCCTCGTGATGTCCTGGATCTCATCTGGGACTCCGAACAACTTTCAGTTACCAACACCTATAACTCAACCATACCGAAACGTCACCGAACCTTAAGTGTGCAGACCCTGCGGGTTCAAGAACTATGTAGACATGACCCAAGACACTCCTCAGTCAATATCCAATAGCGGGACCTGGATGCCCATATTGGATCCTACATATTCTCCGAAGATCTTATTGGTTGAACCTCAGTGTCAAGGCTTCATATAGTCTAGTATGTCATTCCCTTTGTCCTTCGGTATGTTACTTGCCCGAGATTTGATCGTCGGTATCCGCATACCTATTTCAATCTCGTTACCGGAAAGTCTCTTTACTCGTTCCGTAGTACAAGATCCCGTGATTTACACTTAGTCACATTGCTTGCAAGTCTTGTGTGTGATGTTGTATTACCGAGTGGGCCCCGAGATACCTCTCCGTCACACGGAGTGACAAATCCCAGTCTTGATCTATACTAACTCAACGGACACCTTTGGAGATACCTGTAGAGCACCTTTATAGTCACCTAGTTACGTTGCGACGTTTGATGCACACAAGGTATTCCTCCGGTGCCAATGAGTTATATGATCTCATGGTCATAGGAACAAATACTTGACACGTAGAAAACAATAGCAATAAAACGACACGATCAATATGCTACGTTCATAGTTTGGGTCTTGTCCATCACATGATTCTCCTAATGATGTGATCCCGTCATCAAGTGACAACACTTGCCTATGGCCAGGAAACCTTGACCATCTTTGATCAACGAACTAGTCAACTAGAGGCTCACTAGGGACAGTGTGTTGTCTATGTATCCACACATGTATTTGAGTTTCCGATCAATACAATTCTAGCATGGATAATAAACGATTATTATGTACAAGAAAATATAATAATAACTAATTTATTATTGCCCCTAGGGCATATTTCCAACAGTCTCCCACTTGCACTAGAGTCAATAATCTAGTTCACATCACCATGTGATTTTAATGAATCCAACACCCATATAGTTCTGGGGTCTGATCACGTCTTGCTCGTGAGAGAGGTTTTAGTCAACGGTTCTGAATATTTCAGATCCGTGTGTGCTTTACAAATTTTATGTCATCTTATGGATGCTGCTACTACGTGCTATTCGGAAATACTCCAAATATCCACTCTACTATATGAATCCGTTTTACTACTTATAGTTATTCGGATTAGTGTCAAAGCTTGCATCAACGTAACCCTTTACGACGAACTCTTCAACCACCTCCATAATCGAGAAAAATTCCTTAGTCTATTAGTTACTAAGGATAAGTTTGACCGCTGTTCAGTGATTCAATCCTGGGTCACTCTCTATACCTCTTAACAGACTTGTGGCAAGGCACACATCAGGTGCGGTACATAACATGGCATACTGTAGAGTCTATGGCTAAGGCATAGGGGACGACCTTCGTCCTTTCTCTTTCTTCTACAGTGCTCGGGATTTTGAGTCTTACTCATATTCACACCTTACAACACAGCCAAGAACTCCTTCTTTGCCGATCTATTTTGAACTCCTTCAAAAACTTTTCAAGGCATGCATTTCATTTGAAAGTTCTGTTTAGCATTTTTGATCTATATCCATAGATCTTGATGCTCAATGTTCAAGCAGCTCAATCCAGGTTTTCCTTTGAAAAAATACCTTTCAAACAACCTTTATGCTTTACAGAAATTCTACATTACTTCTGATCACCAATATGTCAACCACATATACTTATCAGTAATTCTATAGTACTCCCACTCACTTCTTTGGAAATACAAGTCTCTCATAAACCTTGTAGAAACCCAAAATCTTTGATCATCTCATCGAAGTGTATATTCCAACTCCGAGATGCTTGCACAAGTCCATTGAAGGATCGCTGGAGCTTGCATACTTGTTAGTATCTTTAGGATTGACAAAACCTTCTGGTTGTATCACATACAATCTTTCCTCAAGGAAACCGTCGAGGAAACAATGTTTTGACATCCTATGTGCAATATTTCATAAATAATGCAGCAACTACTAACATAATTCTAACAGACTTTTAGCATCGCTACGAGTCAGAAAGTCTCACCATAGTCAACTGTTTGATCTTGTCGGAAACATCTTTGCGACAAGTCGAGCTTTTCTTAATAGTGACTTATCACCATCATTGTCTGTCTTCCTTTTAAAGATCCATCTTTACTCAATAGTCTTAGTACCATCAAGTAGTTCTTCCAAAGTCTACACTTTGTTATATACATGGATCCTCTCTCGAATTTCATGGCCTCCAGCCATTTGTCGGAATCCAGGCCCACCATCGCTTCTTCATTGCTTGTAAGTTCATTGTTGTTCAACAACATGACCTCCAAGACAGGGTTACCACACCACTCTGCAGCAGTACGCGACCTTGTCGACCTATGAGGTTTGTAGTAACTTGATCTGAAGCTCAATGATCACCATCATCAGTTTCCACTTCAATTGGTGTAGGCGCCACAGGAACATCTTCTTGCGCCCTGCTACACACTGGTTGAAGTGACGGTTCACTAACCTCATCAAGTTCCACTACCCTCCCACTCAATTCTTTCGAGAGAAACCTTTCCTCGAGAAAGGACCCGTTTCTAGAAACAAACACTTTGCTTCCGAATCTGAGATAGGAGATGTATCCACCTGTTTTGGATATCCTATGAAGATGCATTTATCCGCTTTGGGTTCGAGCTTATCAGACTGAAACTTTTTCACATAAGCATCGCAGCCCCAAACTTTTAAGAAACGATAGCTTAGGTTTCTCCAAACCATAGTCTACACTGTGTCATCTCAACGGAAATACGCGGTGCCCTATTTAAAGTGAATGCGATTGTCTCTAATGCATGACCCATAAACGATAGTGGAAATTCGATAAGAGATATCATAGTATGTGCCATATCAAAATAGGGTGTACCTATGACGTTCGGACACATCATCACACTATGGTGTTCCAGGTGGCATGAATTGCGAAACAATTTTCACATTGTCTTAACTGCGTACCAAAAACTCGTAACTCAAATATTCATCTCTATGATCATATCGTAGACAGTTTATCCTCTTGTTACAACGAACTTCACTCTGAAACAGAATTGAACTTTTTCAATATTTCAGACTTGTGATTCATTAAGTAAATACTCCTCTATCTACTCAAATCTTCATTGAAGTAAGAAAATAATGATATCCACTGCGTGCCTCAGCACCCATTGGACTGCATACATCAAAATGTATTACTTCCAACAAGTTACTATCTTGTTTAATCTCAATGAAAACAAGGCCTTGCTCATGCGGTATGATTTGCATGACACAAGTGATTCAAAATCAAGTGAGTATAAAGATCCATCAGTATGGAGCCTCTTCATGCAATTTATACCAACATGACTCAAGCGGAGTGCCACAAGTAAGTGGTACTATCATCATTACCTTGTATCTTTTGGAACCAATATCATGAACATGTGTAACACTACGATCGAGATTCAATAAACCATTGAACGTGATTATTCAAGCAAATAGAGTAACCATTATTCTCTTTAAATGAATAATCGTATTGCAATAAACACGATCCAATCATCTTCATGCTTTACGCAAGCACCAAATAACAATTATTTAGGTTCAGCACCAATTCCGATGGTAGAGGGAGCGTGCGACGTTTGATCATATCAACCTTGGAAACACTTCCAACACGTATCGTCACCTCGCCTTTAGCTAGTCTCTATTTATTCCGTAGCTTTCATTTCGTGTTACTAATCACTTAGCAACCAAACCGTTATCCAATACCCTCGCGCTACTAGGAGTACTAGTAAAGTACACATCAATATCATGTATATCAAATATACTTCTGTCGACTTAGCCAGCCTTCTTATCTACCAAAATCTAGGGTAGCTCCGCCTCAGTGACCGTTCCCCTCATAATAGAAGCATTTAGTCTCGGGTTTGGGTTTAATCTTGGGTCTCTTCATTAGTGCAGCAATTGTTTTGTCGTTTCACGAAGTATCCCTTCTAGCCCTTGCCTTTCTTGAAACTTAGTGGTTTTACTAACCATCAACTATTGATGCTCCTTTTTGATTTCTACTTTCGCAGTGTCAAACATCGCGAATCGCTCAAGGATCATTGTATCTATCCTTGATATGTTGTAGTTCATCACGAAGCTCTCACAGCTTGGTGGCAGTGACTTTGGAGAACCATCACTATCTCATCTGGAAGATTAACTCCCACTTGATTCAAGCGATTGTCGTACTCAGACAATCTGAGCACACGCTCAACGATTGAGCTTTTCTCCTTTACTTCATGGACAAAGAATCATGTCGGAGGTCTCATACCTCTTAACAAGGGCATGAGTATGAAATCACAATTTCATCTCTTTAGAACATCTCTTATGTTCCGTGACGTTTTCAAAACGTCTTGGGCGCCTTGCTTCTAAGCCATTAAGTATTTTGCACTGAACTATCGCGTAGTCATTAGAAACGTGTATGTCGGATGTTCACAACATCCACAGACAACGCTCGAGGTGCAGCACACCGAGTGGTGCATTAAGGACATAAGCCTTCTGCGCAGCAACGAGGACAATCCTCAGTTTTACACACTCAGTCCGCAAAGTTTGCTACTATCAACTTTCAACTAAATTTTCTCTAGGAACATATAAAATAGTAGAGCTATAGCGCAAGCTACATCGTAATTCGCAAAGACCATTTAGACTATGTTCATGATAATTAGTTCAATTAATCATATTACTTAAGAACTCCCACTCAAAAAGTACATCTCTCTAGTCATTTGAGTGGTACATGATCCAAATCCACTATCTCAAGTCCGGTCATCACGTGAGTCGAGAATAGTTTCACTCGTAAGCATCTCTATGCTAATCATATCAACTATACGATTCATGCTCGACCTTTCGGTCTCTTGTGTTCCGAGGCCATGTCTGCACATGCTAGGCTCGTCATGTTTAACCCGAGTGTTCCGCGTGTGCAACTGTTTTGCACCCGTTGTATGTGAATGTTGAATCTATCACACCCGATCATCACGTGGTGTCTCGAAACAACGAACTGTCGCAACGGTGCACAGTCGGGGAGAACACAATTTCGTCTTGAAATTTTAGTGAGAGATCACCTCATAATGCTACCGTCGTTCTAAGCAAGATAAGGTGCATAAAGGATTAACATCACATGCAATTCATAAGTGACATGATATGGCCATCATCATGTGCTTCTTGATCTCCATCACCAAAGCACCTGCATGATCTTCTTGTCACCGGCGTCACACCATGATCTCCATCATCATGATCTCCATCAACGTGTCGCCATCGGTGTTGTCGTGCTACTCATGCTATTACTACTAAAGCTACATCCTAGCAATATAGTAAACGCATCTGCAAGCAAAAACGTTAGTTTAAAGACAACCCTATGGCTCCTGCCGGTTGCCGTACCATCGACGTGCAAGTCGATATTAACTATTACAACATGATCATTTCATACATCCAATATATCACATCACGTCGTTGGCCATATCACATCACAAGCATACCCTGCAAAAACAAGTTAGACGTCCTCTAATTTGTTGTTGCGTGTTTTACGTGGTTGATATGGGTATCTAGTATAATCGCATCTTACTTACGCAAAAACCACAATGGAGATGTGCAAATTGCTATTTAACGTCTCCAAGGACCTCCTCGGTCAAAACCAATTCAACTAAAGTTGAAGAAACCGACACCCGCCAGTCATCTTTATGCAACGAGGTTGCATGTCAATCGATGAAACCAGTCTTTCGTAAGCGTACGAATAATGTCAATCCGAGCCGCTTCAATCCAACAATACCGCCGAATCGAGAAAAGACTAAGGAGGGGAGCAGATCGAACATCACCGTCCACAAAACCCTTTGTGTTCTACTCGAGATAACATCTACGCATGAACCTAGCTCATGATGCCACTGTTGGGGAACGTCGCATGGGAAACAAAAAATTTCCTACGCACACGAAGACCTATTATGGTGATGTCCATCTACGAGAGGATATTTGGATCTACGTACCCTTGTAGATCGCACAGCAGGAAGCGATAAGAAACGCAGTTGATGTAGTGGAACGTCCTCACGTCCCTCGATCCACCCCGCGAACCGTCCCACGAACCGTCTGCGATCCGTCCCACGGTCCGCTCTGATCTAGTGCCGAACGGACATCACCTCCGCGTTCAGCACACGTACAGCTCGATGACGATCTCCACCTTCTTGATCGAGCAAGAGGCAGCGGAGAGGTAGAAGATTTCTCCGGCAGCGTGACGGCGCGTCGGTGGTGGTGATGATCTACTCCGGCAGGGCTTCGCCTAAGCTCCGCAGAAATACGATCTAGAGGAAAAACCGCGCGGTATAGGTTCGAGAAGCACGTGGCAAAGTTGTGTCTCAAAAACCCTCAATACCTCTAGTATATATAGGAGGGAGGGAGGGGAGGAGGCAGCCTCAAACCCTCAAGGTTTGGCTGAAATTGGAGGTGGAGGAGTCCTACTCCAATCCTACTTGGAGTAGGATTCCACCTTCCCACTTGGAAACTCTTTCCACCTTGTGTTTTTTCCTTCTCAAACCTTATGGGCCTTAGTGGGAACTTATTCCAGCCCACTACGGTCTGGTTTATGTCTTCCCATAGCCCATGAGACCTCTTGGGGCGTTACACCCCTCCCGATAGTCCCCGGCATCCCTCCCGGCACTCCCGGTACACTACCGATGAGCCCGAAACTTTTCCAGTGACCAAAACAGGACTTCATATATATCAATCTTTACCTCCGGCCATTCCATAGCTCCTCGTGATGTCCTGGATCTCCTCTGGGACTCCGAACAACTTTCGGTTACCAACACCTATAACTCAACCATACCGAAACATCACCGAACCTTAAGTGTGCACACCCTGCGGGTTCGAGAACTATGTAGACATGACCCGAGACACTCCTCGGTCAATATCCAATAGCGGGACCTGGATGCCCATATTGGATCCTACATATTCTCTGAAGATCTTATCGGTTGAACCTCAGTGTCAAGGATTCATATAATCCCGTATGTCATTCCCTTTGTCCTTCGGTATGTCACTTGCCTGAGATTTGATCGTTGGTATCCGCATACCTATTTCAATCTCGTTACCGGAAAGTCTCTTTACTCGTTCCGTAGTACAAGATCCCGTGACTTACACTTAGTCACATTGCTTGCAAGGCTTCTGTGTGATGTTGTATTACCGAGTGGGCCCCGAGATACCTCTCCGTCACACGGAGTGACAAATCCCAGTCTTGATGTCTTGATCCATACTAACTCAACGGACACCTTCGGAGATACATGTAGAGCACCTTTATAGTCATCCAGTTACGTTGCGACGTTTGATGCACACATGGTATTCCTCCGGTGCCAGTGAGTTATATGATCTCATGGTCATAGGAACAAATACTTGACACGCAGAAAACAATAGCAATAAAACGACACGATCAATATGCTACATTCATAGTTTGGGTCTTGTCCATCACATGATTCTCCTAATGATGTGATCCCGTTATCAAGTGACAACACTTGCCTATGGCCAGGAAACCTTGACCATCTTTGATCAACGAACTAGTCAACTAGAGGCTCACTAGGGACAGTGTGTTGTCTCTGTATCCACACATGTATTTGAGTTTTCAATCAATACAATTCTAGCATGGATAATAAACGATTATAATGAACAAGGAAATATAATAATAACTAATTTATTATTGCCTCTAGGGCATATTTCCAATAGCTGGTGCACCTAAGGAAATCGCTCTAGATCAAATTCCTTAACCCAATCAAAGTCTTCAACCCACGCACCCGAGGATTGCAAATGAAGTGGAAATTGACAAAATCCTCGATGACATCAATGCGCCAGGGCCCCTCACATGCGCAAAAGCTTCATATTTGATTAACTTTTGTGGGCATAATTCCTTTGTGTCTATCACAGAACCCTCAAAAGTTGATGAAGCCTTCATGGAACCTGAGTGGATTCAAGCTATGCAAGATGAACTTCATCAATTCAAGCTTAACAATGTGTGTGAACTCGTCAAACAGCCTGATCCTCGCAACCATAATGTCATCGATACCAGGTGGATCTACAAGAACAAGCAAGATGAGGATGGTGAGTTAGTGAGGAACAAGGCATGATTTGTAGCCCAAGGCTACACACAGGTTGAAGGAATTGACTTTGATGAAACTTTGGCACCTCTTGCTAGACTTGAACCTATTCATATATTGCTTTCTGATGCTAATCATCACAATATTGCATTGTATCAAATGGATGTGAAAAGTGCATTCCGCAATGGTAATCTTGAGGAGGAAGTATATGTTGCTCAACCCCGAGGTTTTGAAGACCCGAAGCATCCTGACAAAATCTTCAGACTCAACAAAGCACTCTATGGCCTCAAGCAAGCCCCTTGGGTGTGGTATGATACATTGAAGAAATTCCTAGTGAAGAAAGGATTCAAACCTGGTTCACTCGACCCTACTCTTTTCACAAAACCCTATGATAATGAAATATTTGTATGCCAAATATATGTGGACGATATCATCTTTTCTTGTACTGACAAATGTTACAGTGAAGAATTTGCCAACATAATGGGTGAAGAATATCAAATGTCCATGATGGGGGAGCTAAAAAAATTCCTAGGGCTTCAAATTCGTCAACAATGCAACAGCATCTTCATTTCTCAAGAGAAATACCTCAAGAATTTCTTGAAGAAATTCGGCATGCATGAATGCAAAGGCGTCAAAATTACCATGCCTACCAACGGCCACCTCTGCACTGACAAAAATGGTAAAGATTTCGATCAGCGGGTATATCGCTCTATGATTAGCTCTTTATTGTACCTATGTGCATCTATTCGAGACATTATGCTTAGTCTTTGCATGTGTTCCCGTTTCTAAGAAACACCGAAAGAATCACACCACAAGGTTATGAAACATATTCTTCGATATCTAGCTCACACACCAACACTTGTATTATGGTACCCCAAGGGCTCAAATCTTCACCTCGTTGGATATTCTGACTCTGACTATGCTGGTAACCGTGTGGATCGCAAGTCAACATCAGGCACGTGCCATTTCCTCGGACGATCCTTAGTCTCTTGGTCCTCAAAGAAGCAGAACTACGTGTCACTTTCCAGTGCTGAAGCTGAGTACATTGATGTTGGTTCTTGCTGTGCTCAATTGTCGTGGATGAAGTAAACCCTCAAGGACTAGGACATCAACATGAAGAATGTGCCACTCTACTGCGACAATGAGAGTGCAATCAAGATTGCATACAACCCAGTACAACACTCGAAGACCAAGCACATCCAGATTCATCATCATTTTCTTCGAGATCATGTACTCAAGGGCAACATCGTCATCAACCACGTGAAGACTGAAGGACAACTAACGGATATCTACACTAAGCCCTTGGATGAAAAGAGATTTTGCAAGTTGCGGTGTGAGCTAAATATCTAAGAATCTTCGAATGTTTTGTGAAAGGACACACATCCTAACTTTTATGCAAAATTGATGACTTAGATGTGCAACACACGAAGTAAGTTTTTTCTTCAATCAATGAAGACTAACACTCGAAGTGTGAAGAAATTAGTGAAGAATTTGATTCTCAGGACCCTACGACAATTGTACGTGGTGCTTGAAATCATTATTCTTATACGGTGGGTCACGCCACCAACCCAATTTGAAATTCTTCAAGTTGAAATTCTTCAAAGTTCAGATTTTTGCAAATTCTTCAAATATTCAAAGTCTTCAGATTTTCAAAATCCTCAAGATTACAAATTTCTCAAAATTTCAAATTCTTCAAACTTCTCAAAATATGGTCTTCGTTGTCTATATACTAATTTATGATCTTTCAAAGTCCGCAACAACATTCACTTATAGCCAAGTCTTCATGCGGTTTTTTTCTTCTAAGTGAATGTGATCGGACCCGATCCCCCTCTATGCTAAGCCCAACCCAGTTTATTCTCAAATTCTTCATATGCATTCTATTTGAAACTCGTTCAAAGTCTTCACTAGATCCTTCTGATCTGAAGAATTTGTGAAGAAAGTCCTCAAAAATTTATTTCAAAAATTTTCCAGCCGTTACCGCTCAAACCGCACCCACTATCCATGATTGGATAAGCACGATCTCCACTAAGTCCACTGCTTAATATGTGTGTGCCACCTGTCGAGCGGAGAGGAAGGCTAGGGGCAATCGGGTCCAAAATTTTTGGGCCGGACCATTTCTCACCTCGGCTATAAATACTCCACTCTCACCCCCAAGGTTACTTCTTCCTCTCGTTCCCACTTCTTACCGCTCGAAGCCATACCTAGTGCCACCGAGGGAAATCATCACCGTTGGTGACGAAAAGCTTCACTACCTCGACCTCATCATCGTCATACTCATGTCGGCCGCGGATCTTCTTTCTCCGCTGCCGCCGTAGCTGTTTTCAGCCACCGAGTTAGGGCGCTGAAGATCTGAACCGACGAGCTTCTCTTTCCACCATCTACAGTTCGTCGTGTTCTTCGTGTTCTTCATCCAGGGTAATTAAAATATAATTTTACTGCCCTTGTAGATCTTTATGTTTTCATAGAATCTTTGAAATGTGTTTTTCCTCAGCAAATTCATCAGATGAACACTTCCATGCCTAAGAACCCTTGATAGATTTGACTAAGCCACTCAATTCCTCAAGAGATTCCTCAATTGTGTGAATTTTCGGATCTGCACAACTCTGCAACCCAAGTCAAGGACACTTAGCGAAATTCCTCAAAAACAGTATTGGCCAATTTCCTCAACTTGAGTCATTTTTGAAAATCTTCTCAGAACGCATATGACCTCTTCAAATTCTTCGCACCTATACTCTATTCACACATACAAAATGTTTGTTGATGAATCTCTAGGCACTCTATTCGCGTTGGTTAAAAAATTGCATACCTCATCATAGTCCTCAAAAGTTCATATTCCTCAAGTGAAGAAAATGGCTGATGAGAGGAAACAGAAGGGTGGAAAGAAGGTCGATACCAACACTACCTTTGAGATTCTTGATGACATCTATGATGAATACTGCAACCCCGATGAAGCTGTCTATGGAAAGGAAACAAAGGAAAATCGCAAAACACGCTTGCATAAAATTCAGAGGATATGGGCCAAAGAATGGAGGGAGTACACGTATGTGACTCCCAAATACATGAAGAAATTTGCCCTAAAGTCTCCATGCAAAAGGCCTCTTCTGGGCACTCAACGGGTAGCTAATCCAACAAGTCTTGCAACTACTCAAGACTATCCTGAAGAGTATGCAAAGCAGTAGGCCAAAGTGCAGAAAGTTGCACACGTGGCCGTGAAGAAATTCAATGAGGATCCTGCAGGTGCAGCTGCTGCTGCGTCCTCCTCTGTTGTTGAGGCCTCTAGTACCGAGACCACTCCGGAGTGAACCATTCTGAAGAAGTCTACTGTCAAACCAAAGTCCTCAACATCTCAAACTTCACAGCAAAATCCTCACACAACTGCTAAGGTGGCAACAAAGTCCTCAACTGCTGCCACAGAGTCTTCACCACCAGTGAAGGTGACGACCACTCAGAATCCCTCAGGGCCATGTGCTTCAGGCTCTACACATACTTCTTCAAGTGCTAATGTGAAGAAGAAAATGATCGATGGGCAAGGAAGAAGGCGGAGCCCTAGCAAAGTTCTCAATGTTCCTTCTGCACCAGAAGAAGAAGATGAAGTTGATGATGAAGTTCTTGCAGCAAACATCAGAAACAAGCAACAAAGGGTCGCACAGGCCAAGGGCACCACCATTCCCCTCATGATGGACCCAAAGGTGATCTTAGACTTCATTGACATCTCGTATGACGATCCTCAAACACTAATTGATGGGTTGAAGCTTCCACCTCGACCAAGTCACCTATTAACAACTTTCATCAATGAAGAAAAGTGGAAGGTGCAGAAGGCCAAACAAGGCAGTAAGGCTCAGAATCAGAAAGAGATCTTTCTGAAGAACAACATTCTAACTATGACCCCTGATCAACTCCTTACTGGTCAAACTAAGATCAAAAATCTCAGTGAAGAATACAGTTGCTTCAATGCTGACTAGAAGGGTGCAAAAGCCAGATTCGTCAACGTTGCCAACAAAGTCATCACTGAACACAACAAGCATGTTGCAGCCAAAATGCAGCCTCAAATTCCTCACGCAAACTACATAGTTAAGCTCGCTCACGAGGTTATGAAACTCCTCCAACTAACGAACCTGCCAGGGTAGCCGAAGTAATAGATGCGCGTGAAGAACTTGTTACTGCCAGAAGGACTGCAACAGGTGTGCCTGAGGAAACTTCTCCTGCTCCAAAATCTTCACAAGTGAAGAAAGTGAAGCTTTCTTCTGCAACGGAAGTGAAGAAAACAAAGGATGCTGAGAAGGAAGCAACAAAGAAGAGAAAGGTGTCAACGAGCTCAAAGTCCTTAGAAGAAAAACGCTTGAGGACTTTGACAACCCCCTCAACTGCTCCAATTGATGCCACCCCTATCAATGTTGCACCTGCCTATGTGATGGTACCATTTGGTGCCGACCAAGGCCATCCAACAAGAGGATGAAGAAATGGAAGACACTCACTCTGCTACTTCCACACCAATTGACGAGGAAATTGAATCTAATCCAAATCCTTCAATTCCTCAAGCCTCATCTCCTCAGCCACACCAGACCACAGATGTGGCAGATGAAGACAAGGATGAAGATGTGTACATTGGCTGCACAGCACCGGTGATCAATGACGACTACTGGGAACAGGCTCATCCCAACAAACCATTGACCACTCCAATTCCTCAAGTGCCTCTATCCCCTACAGCAACTGAAATTCAGACAGGGTCTAAAGAAAAGAGCACTCCAACGAAGTCTATCCCGGAAACCAAATTAGCTGCATCCACTAAAGAAACTACAAATCAAACGACTACTAAGGAAACTACTACGCCAGAAATTGATGAATCTGCACACCATATTCATCAAACTGAGAAGAGTGCCACTGAAGAACATGTTCCTCACAGTGAAGACATTGCCTCTGAACTCATGTTGATAATCCTCGGTCAGCAATTGTCGTGGTTGAAACTCCTCAAACTGAAGATCTTCGAAGACTTGTGGGCCGCTTCAAGCGAAATCTTCAACCGAAGAGTATTCAGCCTTTCACTAGAACAAAAAGGCCAAAGTTTAACAAGGAAAAAATGTTTGATGAACATCACTATTTCATTGGCGCAAATCCTTTCGGCTCTCCAAGGATCACGCGCAATAGATTCTGGACCCACGGTGAGATGAACTACTATGGTGTTGTACTCTTCAACAAGTATAAGGTTTTTCCTCACTCGCAAATTCCTCATGCAGATATGGAGAATATTCCTTTCTACACTCCATTTCTTCAAGTTCTTCAAGAAGCTGGACTACTACAATTCTGCATGGACATCTATGATTGGAATGAATAAATCATTCTTCAATTCTATGCTACATTGCACATCTCATGAGATATCTCGGATGTCAACACTTGGGTTCTCTACTGGATGACTCAAAATACTCACTACACAGCCCCTACCACATAATTACTTCGTTCAATTCTATGCTACATTTCACATCTCATGAGATATCTCGGATGTCAACACTTGGGTTCTCTACTGGATGACTCAAAATACTCACTACATAGCCCGTGCCACGGAATTACTTCGGGCACTCCCAGTTCCACTTCCCTCGGAAGGAGCCAGATGCGTCTATGAAGAAACTGAACTGCCCAATCACATGATGCAAGTGCTCATGAAGCATTTGGCTCCTAGAAAGCCGCCAAGAACCAAATTTCTCATGAAGGAATTGATCTATGTGCCCAGGACAGTGTACCGCATTTTGTCCAAAACTTTTTGTCCAATCAAGGGTCATGACTCCAACGATGAAGAAATTGTGGGCATCATGCAGAACTTGCTCTTCAACATCATCCATGGGATTCCAATCAATCTTCACGATTTCTTCATGAGTACTTTGGCCAACACAACTCTGTCACCTTTTGATCTGAAGCCTTATGCACCATGGATCATGAGATTCATCACTAACAGGTCTGGAATTCCTTACAAGGTAGACATTCTGAATCATCACGCATATCTGCCTCCACTTGAAGTCATCAAGAAGTCTTTTGAGATGATTGAAGGCAAAGGTAAATCCATGATTGATGAAGGATCTCGATCCCTTGATGGACAATTTCGCAAAGTTGCGTCATACTCCACCAATGACAACACTGCCTCACAAGACTCAGCTGCCATAGGAAAAGCCCCTCGTCCATCTGTACCGCGTGTGATAACTGACCGTGAGATCTTGCTAAGTCTTCATCAGAAGGTTGACCGCAACCACAAATGGGTAAAGCATCAGTTTGGTACCATTGTGAAAGACCTCAATGCCACTCGGAATGGAGTAAAGAAAAATCACTATTATCTTCATGAGATCTTCGACCGCACATGGACAAGTAAGACTTCGACTAGTCCTGGCCGCCTAAGAAGAAGTTCAAGAAGATTCCAGTTCCTCAACTGGTGGCCAACTCATTTTCCTCAACGCGCACAACTGATGATGCTGAAGATCTTAACGAAACTGTTGCGATGAACGACCCCAATGCTCCTCCTCCACCAACAAAGTGATATTCTTCAAGGGTGTTAGTCCTCAGTTTCGTCCCTTTTTCGTCACTTGATGACAAAGGGGGAGAAATCTGAGTTAGTCTTCAAGAGGGTGTTCTTTATTAGTTTACGAGCTTTTCAACTATATTTTCTTTAAGTTACAACTCCCGTTCTTCTGAAGTGTTTGGTTGTATGAGCTGTAAACTTATGCACGGTGGTGGTCTGACACTTTTGAATCATTTTTTGCATGCTCATTCCTCATGTTGCCTAATGCATGCATGCTGAAATTCATCAGACTCCACTTTCCATCGCGCATTTCAATTTTCTCAAGTTATATGCCAAATGCATGCATGGATTACAAGATATAGAGGGAGATCTCCATGGTATAAATCCTCAATGTGCACTTGCAGTTCAAAGAAAATTCCTCAAATATGCACATCTTCGTGGGGAGCCTCTCTATATCTTGCATTCAAATTGCTCAAACTCTATACTTACACTTCATATTATTATTCCCACTGAAAACTTAACTTCTTTGTCATCAATCAGCAAAAAGGGGGAGATTGTAAGTGCATCTAGTGTTCCTTAGTCATTTTTGTGTATTGAAGACTTATGAATTAAGAGACTGATATGTTTGTGACTGTACACATACACTATAATTTATTGAGGAGTTTGATTTATTCGAGTAATATCGACCCCTAAAAATGTATGTCTTCGGGTGAAGACTTTTAAAGTGAGGAAATTGGTGTGTCCGTGAAGAAATCAATGTGAAGACTTTGAAGCGTGAACACTTCTGTTTTCATAGTTTCATTTTCTGTATTATGTGTCATAGGACCACCATATTGTTAAAGGGGCTCAAGGTAAAACTAAGGAAAGTTTCCAAGTGATGCTCATCTCAAAGCCTACACATACAAACCCTTCGGATGAAGCCTTTGGAAATCTTCAACAACTTAGTCAAATTCTTTAGTAATAGAGATAAAAATCTTCTGGTCTCTAAGGAATTTTCTCTAACTGAGGAGTTAGGTCTTTGCCAGTGTGAATTACCTACCTATGAGGAACATGAGTGACATGAGGACTTTCATAGCTGAAACATCCTGACCGAGGTTGTGATGTGCGCCAGTTGTCCCCAACCTTATCCACTTAATGGTCATATCATTGGGGCATTTATGTAAATTCATGTCGGGATTGCTCCACGACTATACATAGCCACCCCCATAACCACTAATTGGTTGGCTACTCCGCGAGAGAAACTAACACTTGTCATTTGAGAGCAACCAATCCTCGAAGACTTCAAGAGAAATCCATCAGTGAGGAAAAACCTCAAACACCCAAACCAAAACACAAAACCCAAAGTGATTAAGCATCACTGAAGAGATTGTTCATGTGTGTAACTGACGCTTGTTACCTTTGAGGACTATGCATCCTCCAGACGGTTAGGAGTCATTGTCTAGAGCATCCACCAGTGAATTTTGGATAACCGAGTGACCAAGTTTGTGAGGGTTTGGAAGTCTTCCCTAAAGACTTACCACGAGTGTTGGGCGAGGATTGTTTGACCTTAGCTCAAGGAGAATACGGTAAGGACTTTGTGTCCTAGGACTGTGTGTCCTTTGATTTAAATACCAACCCGCTCCAAACCAGATGTACGACTGTCTCAAAACTTGGAAGTGGGTCATCAAATCATTGTCTTCATCGAGCACCGAGTTCTAATTCCTCAACCCTTATATTTACTTGATTATATGTTTACGACTTTGATCTTTACTATTTGAAGAATTTGGCTGAAGACTTTTTCAATTTCCTCACCCCAAATTCTTCACTTTACTTATTCTTCACATGTATGTCCACAACTAGCTACTTGTGCAATCTGAACGTTTAATTTCATTCTAACGACTATGCTATTGTTGTTGTGCACATCGGTTTGAGTACTTATTCTGCTGCATGTAGTTCGTGACAAAGGACTTTCCTCACAAGGAATTTCCTCAGTGACGAATTCATAAAAATTGCCTATTTACCCCCTCTAGTCGACATAACGCACTTTCAGATACCACCACTATGCATTATGTACTACAAAGATTGTTGCATTTATATTTAGCTTCCTTGTAAAATTGAATTTTTTTATTACATATGACAGAAATAGGGGATGGATGAGAACTAGAGCATCATATACAAAGACCCTTTGTCTAGGGCCATGGCATGTTCGATGAAGAAATTGACATGACACTATCTATGACTAAAGTAGATGCACTTGAACGACGCAACTACAAGTATGCCCAACCATTTCTTGTTGGTGAATACTTTGAGGAGTGCAGTTCCAGTTGCCACAAGTTACATAAATATTGCATAAGAAAATGTGAGAAGGTCATAATGATATGTAAGTCAACTATGACTAAGCATTTTTGTCACCTGCGAGGTACCATCTGTGTGGAATTCGAGGACTTTCATATTTTCTTCAAATTAGATATTCTTATTGGCACTCTTTTTAAAGGATTGATGTTTTAAGTACTTCACAAAATCTGATCAAACTTCTCCATAGAAGGTTGTTAACGAAATAAAGCTGACTATATTGTATCAATACTTTCAGGATTGATGGTGCGGAGATCATTAAGGCAGCATGCTTTTTTCATAGATCTTGAATTAGAAAACGACACTTTGTTATGTGAGAATGTTGCACGTAAGGATTCCATTAAACATGTTGCCAACATCATCCATATGTTACATGTAACACAATTCTTCATGTGGCCATAGCATGAAGGGTAAGTTAAATATTCAACCACGCATACATTGATCGTCTTTTAGTTTTCGACACAGTTCGTAAGTTCATGGTTTTCTTAAACTGCAGCCATCACTAGATCTCGGTGGGGTTTTTCCAAAAGGCAACATTGTTTACTACCTAGATTCTATCAGAGAGTCAGAAAAGCCTCAGGATCGGGAGCATCTTCAGGAATTCATGGATAGGTATTGAATTCTTTGATATTCAAATTATGTATTAATATCTGGTTCGAGAACTGAGTATGTAAAATTCATCTTCATTTGAGTGTATTGTCAAGGTACATAACTTTAAGAGGTTCACGTTTAACCGCCAACTACCTCTGCAGCACGATATTCTTTCTCCAGTAAGACACCAAAATCTGCTATTTTCACAAAATTCTAGTCAGATGTTCAAGTTTCTAAGTAAACCTCTTTCGATTTCTCTCCAAAGAAGAACAAAAAAATAAACTACATTGATTGGATTGTTCCTAACAGGCTAAAGACATGACTAATTATGTATAGAAAAATTAGTGTCCTCAACAATAAGAAGGGGCCAACCTTTGTGGATACTACGTTTGCACACACATGATGTCCCTATGTAGATCGCCTAATTGTTGTGTTGATGTTGACAACATAGTACCAGTAAGTCTGTATCTTAATTACTATCTTCTACTCCACACGTATGACACATTCCAATTTAAAAAAAATCATACAACTGATCTTTGAACCGATGACCCCTGAACCGCTCGCCACAACTGAATTGCTGGTTGTTAGGAAATTTATCATTAACTTCTCTGTGAACTGCTATATCAAGCCCACTCAAGACCATGAAGATTTCAGCCTTACTTTTCATTGAACAATAAGTATGCATTCAATTAGTGTTATCAGCTAAACATATATGCATGGATGCATTGTTTTCCATTTGGTCATGTCTTCGCATTTCGTACACAATGATTATGCACTGCATATGTACATACACGTGTGGAATTTATATACCATTTGTTCAATTGCATATTGTGGCAATTTTTGATGAATGTTCTTCATGTGGACACTATTTGTTCAATTGCACATTATGGCGAATTTGCTTTTCGCGGGGTGATTCAAATGTGATTTTTTATGATAACTTGGCCATTTAAGTGCACGTGGTTCAAGCAAGTAAATGTGTGCAATCCAGAATGATAAGCATATGTAACTCATAGCGCAATCGTCTATGATCTACATGAAAAGTATGCGAGATATAAACTTAAACATTGGTGATACATAACAAATCGCACACGATTTGCACCACTTCTGGGTGCGCATAAGAGCTCCTCAATCGTTTTTTATAGAACATTATCTCACACGTGAATCGACATGAAACCATGTGTGATGCAAAGTGCAATCCCATGCGTAAATTAGTCAAGAAACCTACGCGATGATGTCATGCATGGCAGACGCTTGCTGAAGAAAACTCGTGTGCGATGATGCACACATCACACACGAGTTTTCTATGATGGCCCAAGTGGCTTAGTTAATATTTCACAAAAGGTTAAAGGTCAAACACCATTAATTTTTTAAGAACAATTACACGTGTTTCAGTCGTGATAGACATGTGCGATTGGTCCCCAAATCCAACATGTGTGCCCAAAGTATAGTGTGTGCGATATGTTATTTCATCGCCCATGATTATATTTGGTAGAGCATCTGCATCATTGGTCACCATCGCAGATGATTTCTATGTCGTGTGGGATGGACCCCCTATCTCCCACACAGAAAAGGCGACGGTTTAATACTATGTCGCAAAAGGGATTAAAATTGTATGTATAGGACAACGCTGCACCAGTGTATACAGAGACATGGTAGTATAGTTATGAGTGTTATTCAATCCTCAATGAACATTGTCATTCTCCTTGAACATGGATATTAGAGATATATACACATACTCTATGTCATTGCTCCATCAGATCTGGGTTAAGACTTCTTTGGAAGAAGGTTGTAGTGTCAATAGAATGGAACTTATCAACAATATAGTCCCGATGAGTGCAAATATCAGAAGGTTTGGGAAATTAGACAATAAGTGGGGCCAGTCCACTAATAGAGTCCTTCCACGGTTTGACTAAGTTCCAACATTCAATTTTAGCTCTTCTCCCAGCCATGTATAGTTCCCTGATCTTAAAAAGATCTTTAAAAAAGGGGGAGTCTGAGAACCTCGGGCTAATAGTGGCAACGGTCTTACTAGCGATGTATCTAGATTTGACCATCTCTTGCCACACCCCACTTTGAGTCTCAATTTTCCACCACCATTTGACCATAAGACTGATATTATGCTTTCTAAGATCTTTCATACCCAAATCCCCTTTATCTTTGGATCTACTATCTTATTCCATTTGACAAGATAATATCTCATTTTCTTGTTACACCCGTGCCAAAAGAATCTCCTTTTATGCTTATCTAGCTTCTCAACAAAGGTTTTATTCATAAGCCAGATGGACATATGGTAAAGGAAGATTTGGGTCATGACAAAATTTAGAAGTGTTTGCCTCCCATAGAAGTAGCATTGCACACCTATGCATCAAATCATTTGAGATATTTTCCCTCAAGAAAATCATTACCAGAGGCTTTGAGAGTAGTAAAACTCAAAGGCATGCTTAAATATTATATATATAATAACCCTATATCACAATTAAAGAGCCCAATATACTTTTTAACTATGTTCTCATCACCTCCAGCAGCAAGAATATCACTTCTCTAAAAAATAACTTTGAGGCTAGATATCATCTCAAACATGTAAAGTAACTATTTCATGTTAATGGCTCTGTCGAGACCATGCTCAATGCATATTATACCATCATCCACATACTGCAGGGACAACCACACGATTAGGGATAACATCAGGAGACATCCCTACGAGCGGGTTATTCTTTTTAGCGTTATTAATCATCTTAGTGAGGCATTCAACAACAAGGTTAAACAGAAAAGGGGAGAGGGGATACCCCTGCCGTACTCCCTTGGCACTTTGAAAATAGGGGTCAATGGTGTTGTTAAGCTCAAGAATCTCACTTTTCTAAAAATTAACTTTGAGGCTAGATATCATCTCAAACATGTAAAGTAACGATTTCACGTTAATGGCTGTGTTGAGATCATGCTCAAGACATATTATACCGTCGTCCACATACTGTAGGACGCCCACACGATTAGGGATAAGATCAGGAGCCATCCCTACGAGCGAATTATTCTTTTTGATGTTATTAATCATCTTAGTGAGGCATTCAGCAACAAGGTTAAACAGAAAAGGGGAGAGGGGGTACCCCTGGCGTACTCCCTTGGCACTTTCTAAATAGGGGTCAACGGTGTTGTTAAGCTTGATACCAACTGTACCATTGTAAAGGATGCGACCAATCCAATTGCATCAAGTTTCATTAAAAAAATCAAGCTTGTGGCATTCCAATAGGAATTCCCAATTAGCTTTGTGTATGACCTCTCAAAATAGAGCTTAAGCACTACCCCACCCCTCTTCTTCACATGTGTGTAATTAAGCAATTCATGGAGCGAGAAAATTCCATAATGTTCCTCCCTTTCACAAAAGCAATTTATATAGGGCTAATAAACTTATCAGGATAAATGCTAACTCTACGGTCCATCAATAAGTTTATAAGGACACCAAAGAAGAGAAGTATGGTGAAATTTTTGGATTATGTCGACCCCATATACCTTTGGTAACATGGTAATTATGCCATAGTTGAGACGCCGGACATCTAACATCTCTTTAAGGAAATGAACAAACAGTTGCATGATGTCATGCTTCACAGGATCTCAGCAACATTGGTAAAACTCGATTGGGATATTGTCAGGGTCGGGTGCTCTGTTTAAATCCATCAAAAAGAGCATCATTGACCTCTTTTTTTAGTGAATTTGTTGCATAAGTCAGCGTTATGTTTCTCATTTAACTTTTCCTCATCACTCCAGGTGTCAGGATTTATATGAAATTGATTGCCAGGGCCAGGGCCGAACAGATTTTTATAAAACTCGATGGCATGGGCAATCAAATTATGAGTACCCTTGGTTTCCACCTCACCGCATCTCAGCGCATGAATAATGTTTTTTTATTTATGCCCATTAGCAATCTTATGAAAGTAGTCAGTCTTAAGATCACCTTTCAGCAGCCAACGTACATGAGATTGTTGGAGCCACAAGATTTCCTAAGTTACTAACATTTCGTGTAATTGAAAGTTCACATCAATCGTCCTATTGTAAAGTTCAGGAGAGACAGGGGGCATCCTATTCTAATTCCTCGAGCAGAGAGAGCTCCAACCTAAGCTCTTACTTTCTATTTTTATCATGCCCTTATTTACTAGAACCCTAACCTTTGAAATAGGATTTCATCCTTTTCAATTTGATACTTGGAATATCAATTGGGTCGGTGGCATTCACCCTTATAGACCAGATTCTATCAACCTGAGCTGGGAAGTCCTCCCTCTTAAACCAAGAGAAGAGTGTTGTGATCCGAAATCTCTCAAACCAACTTCCTAACAAAGAACAATGGAAAAACAGACTCCTAGTTGTCATACATCAAAATCCTATCGAGTTTCTCCAATGCGGGGTGAGCCTAGTTGTTAGTCCAAGTCTATTTGACCTCTGCAAATGTGGATTTACCTCGGACCTAGAAATTTGATAATAGAGTTACAGATATACACAAATTTGCATCTTGATATCTTTCTCCCCACAGTGTCTGGGAGCAACTCCAACACGTGCGATATCTAAGCGACGCGTTGGAAAGATAGAGATTTTAGCATGCGTGCACCCGTGTCGGGCGGTCCAGCGCAAGCGCTAAAGTCGCGCGCGCTGGAAAAGCAATTATGCATGCGGAGGGAAACACCATCCCGCGTTGGTTATTTCGAGCGCCCGCTCTCGTGCGCGCAACAAAGCAAAATCACGCGTGCAACATATCTCCCTCTCTCGTTGCCCCGCCTGCGCCTCGCCCCTCGCCGCCGCCAGAGAAATCGCCTGATGAAGAGTGCCAATGAAATCCCCCTTACCCCTCCCTACACCCGCGACCCCTCCTATGCTATCGTATGAAGGATCACTTTGATGAGCGAAACAAGAGTGGGATTGAGCGAACCAATAGATCTCTTCGCTCCCGGTGGTTGACAATCAACAAAGATTGTCAAAGGTGGGCGGCGCCAATGAAGTCGGTTGATACGATAAACCCAAGTGGCACTAATGATAAAGATAGGGTAAGTGAAATTTCTTTATGTTCCATGTTCATGCTTGTTTGGTGTTTCAAGTGCTAACTTGTCTTTTGTTTGTAGCTCACTATTGCACAAAACCTATTTTGAGGAGAGGAGAAGAAAGGCAAGAAAGGCAAGATCAAGAAAGGGAGAGCATTTGTGTTGGCCCATTGCTACGAAGTCTTGAAAGATGTAGAGAAATGGAAGCCCCGCGATGACCAAGAGAAAACAAGGGAACTATTGATTTGGATTTTGATGAGGAGGAGGCATCAACTGATGATGGCAAGAGAAGCCCTACACCAAACTCGGTTGCCTACTCCAAGCCAAAAGACCAAATGGAAGAGAAAGATGCAAAAGAAAAGAAGAAGAGGAGAGGAGATGATGAGTTAACGACCGCTGTGAATGCTCTTTCGGAGGCAAGAAAGGAAGCAACCAAGGTGAAAAGGATGGCAAGGAGCCAAGATGCAACGACCGAGGAGAGGAGGGTGGTAGACGAGGATAGGAGGGTGGCGGCCGAGGAGAGGAAGGTGGCATTGGAGGAGAAAAAATTGGTCATGGAGGAGCGAGCTAGATTATTGGAATGGGAGAAGCACTTGTTCTTCATGGACACATCTACCTTCGATTATAGGAAAAAGAAGTTCAGCAATCTTTCCCGTGATGAAGTCTTGGCCCAAAAAAGATCCATGGACACGGGAGGCTTCGAAGGCATGGGAGCTATCATGCACTCGCGGAGGATCATTGGGGAGGTGGAACTCGTCGCCAGCGGTGGCGCTTTCATCAAGAGTGACAGACCCGAGCGATGGATCTCCGGCTCGAGGTCAAGTAGCTCTCTCCAGGATGCAATCAGAGGAAGGAGGAGGTGGGACGGGGTCAGGGGCGTCCAGGGACTTCGGATCAGAAGAAAACAGGGGCGGAGGAGGGTCGTACCGCACATACTCCGGCAAGACGAGGTAGGGCCTCGGTCGATCCCACATGCACAGGGCTTCGGGGGGCTCTGCGAGTGCGGCAGTGGCTCGCTTGGGAGAAGGAGGAAGCGACCAAGGGGGAAGGAGGCCCGAGAGTAGCTTAAATAGCCGAGCCGCGGTCCACTGCGTGCTCGTGCGCCGGCGATGTCAAGGCCACTACTATAGGGAGAAAGAGCACTCGGGAACGCGTCTTGGGCCTTTGTGGATGCGGTCTGGGGTCGGGGAGAGGACAAGGAGGAGCGGGGGCAGGCTCCTAGTGGGTCTCGAGTGCGGCATGCGCTCTAGATGGGAGAGGGAGAGAGAGGAAGAGGGAGGAGGGGCCCGATAAAGCACAGGGTTCCGGACGCCGAGGACACATCGGGAGAAACCAGGGTGGGACTCGAGACGGTCGGGGTTGGCCATTGGGCAACGACTTTAGTGCGGGAGCGCACTGTAGCGCGTTCGAGAGCACCTTTTTGGCATGACATGGCATGTTAGCGCTCTGGCGTGCCCCAGTTTGTCCACTAGCTCGTGGTGGATCTAAAGATGCTCTCGGGGCTAGGGAGGCTAAGGACCTGGAGGTAAGAAGCTCGGGAGGTCAAAATGAGTGTTGTCCTAGGTGTCCAAGGGGTTAAAATGTGGTTTTTCACCCCCTCAATCATGGATTTGTGGTCGTGCAAGTCTTAATGGAGGTAAAAGGTAAGAATATGAGCTTGTGGTAATAATTTGGAGTGAAGGGGAATAGAAGAAGGGGCGAAAGTAGTAGTTTTACCAAATCACTAGAAGATATTTGATGATGTTCTGAGCAAGGTAAAATTTACCACTTGCAGTGAGATTTAACACGATCAATTGACGGGTAATGATGACAGGAATCACAAGGTTTGAGCTCATTTGAGCAAAGTTGGCAATGCAAACTTGAAAACCCTTAAAAATGGGCAGAACCAGATTTCTGAAGGCTAAGCTAGGCTAATCTATTCCCATAAATGCACAACTTGGTGTAGCACCCTTATTTGGGGTCTAGATCACTCCTGCAAAGCTTGAGATCAATTGGACAAACCTGGCAATGTAAAGTTGCTCAAATTTGGTTCTGACCATAGAGGGTTTTTGAATATTTTGGTAGACCAAATCAACTTGGATTGATATGAAACCTGGCAAGGTCACCACATATATCATGCGTGATTTGCTAGAATTTTCCTGGAATTTATTGAGAATATTTCCTATGAAAATATTTCAAAAGCTTGAAATAGGCAGAAAGGGTTTTGAGGGGTTTTGTCCAATATTTTGAACACGACCATGTGTTGAAACTCTTACATATGAAAAATATATGTTCACTCAGCTTCCATAAATTTTCTCAAATATTTTTGACGTAATAAAATAATTTTTCCCTATGAAATACCATTTCTGGCCTCAAAAATAAGTATTTAAATAAAATAGTAAAATAACCTTTAAAATAATTATTTTATGGTTTCGTCAAGTATTTTTGATAATAGGATCCAAATAAAACCTTTGGGGTAAAGCACTCCTAAATTGAGGACTTGTAGTACAAATCTCAACTCAAAGGTTTTTGAAAGCTTAAAATAAATAAATGCCTTTTAGTTAAAATAATAATTTATAAAAATATTTTCTGGTCCTATACACATGACATGATCATTGGGCAAAGATTTGGGGTCAAGGAGATGAGTTCTTGAGAGGAGAATAATTTTAGTGATTAAAAACACAATCAACCACACAAGCAAGTAATAACTAGATCAAACATCACAAACATGCAAAAAAGTTTTAAATGACTCTAAATTTTATAAAAACATAATGTGACAAAGAAATACAGATCGTGACAGCATGGCTTTCGGTATGTCGTACATAGCTTCGCATAATATCGTTGGAGATGATCTCATGGATGGACGCATGGCTCATAACGAGAACGACGAATCGTCTTCGTCCTCAAACGAAGAAGAGGACGAAGCAGAGAAGGAAGAGGATGAGACATGATTGTCCATGTATCATTTGTTTGTGTGTGAACTTTATATTTGTCATGATCTTTGTTCGATAATTTTGAACTATGTCATGTAATTGAACTATGCTATGTTGCTCGAATGCAAAAATATTTTACGTTTGAAATATTTATAGCGTTTCGCTACTCGCGCGCGTCTGACTTCTTGCGTGTGCTGAGCCTGCTGGAGCGGCAACAGCACGCCTCATTTTACGGCGGCTGTTGCTGCATGCTAAAAAAAGGTATTTCGGCGCTACAAAATAATTTTAACGCAACGCGTTGTTGGAGATGCTCTGCGGATGTTAAAGTCACCTCCCGCAATATAAGGAATGTTAATACTGTTGTCTGACTGTGTGATGAATGGTGGAGAATCTCAGGACTACTAGCACCAAGTTCAACCCAGGAGGCAGCAGAACGTTCAGATCGTTTCCTGCCCGGAACGAGGCGCCACAGCCCGCCGAAAAGGCCCCGCACTTGCACGTACGGCGACGCCAGCCAGCGGCAGCTTTCGGGGGTGCGCGCGCGGCCCTTTTCGGTTCCCCCCGAGAATTCATTCCAAGCAAGCGTACTCTTCCCGCATCGTCCTCCTCCTTCTCTCCCCCGTTCCCGCGTCTCTCCGGAGCATATCATCCTCCACGAAAAAAAAAACATGCATACACCATAACAAAACCGAAAAGCCAACGAGGGGCATACATTCCCGTTGACACAACGAATCTCTCCTCCCTCCTCTTTCCCCTCCGCCCAGCACGAGACCAGCAAATTATTCGCCCCCCCCCCCCCCTGCCTGGGCCGTGCGTTCGCCCACCGCTAATGCGCCATCAACTGGCGCCAGCCAGCCAGCGGCGAAGAGAATTTCCTAAAGCCGACGGCCGGGATCGCGCTAATCTCTCGCCCTTGGTTGCTTTTACGCCGGGAAGCCGAGATGCCGTCCGTGAGGTGTGGGCGGCCGGCCGCCCTTCGCTTCACCCTCAATCCTTTCCTTTCTGTCGCCGCCAACTCCACCACCACATAGCTTTATTCTCCAAGAACTTAAGCCCCCCCTCTCCCCCTCCCTCCTCCTCCTCCGTCCATTCCAGCTCCTCTTGCCTCTCGATCCTCCTCCCCCCTCCCCTGCATCCTCCCCGCAAACATCGTGATCGCCGCCGTTCTTCTTGCCACCGCTGTTATTCCTCGACGGCTGTCAGCGCGGTGCGTCGTGTATATATATGCCGGGTTCGGACACCGGTGCTTCCTCAGTAGATGGCCTACCACCCCTCCAGGGCTTATAACCAGTGCGGCGGCCACGGTAATCACAACTCTCTGCTCTTCTATTTTCACTACCGTACGTGCATGGTTGCTCCTAGATTTTACGCACGTACTTCGGCGCCACCAGCCGTCGTTCTCCTTGTCCTTGTTTTCCCTCGCTAGAGGTTGAGCTTCTGTTTGCTGCCTTTCGATTTGAATCGTGGGTTCGTTTCAACTTTTAGATTAGAGAACGCAGAGTAAACCGTCGGCGATCCATTTAACAACATACATAGGTGCAGGACAAAAGGAAGCGAGCTGAGAAAAGGCGAGATGAGTTTTCAGCTATCTTTTCTGTGAAACGTAAGACGACAATCAGTTTAGTCTCTGTCTGCTGTGTTTTGCTCTATCCCTTTCATAGCAAACTTCGATTATTTTACCGGTCGATCCACGTGTGGGCTAACGAACCATTTTTTCTTATGCACTTACTGTATTTTGAGACTGATATCCATTAGGCCGGTCACATCATGTACAGTCACTAGCCCATGCTAATAGCGTGGAGAAAACTGTGTTGCAATCAATCAATGTAGCAAAGGCTTTGAATCAACATTTTCTGACAGTCATGCAAGAGGGGGAGTTAGACTGAAACTGACTCTTACAATCCAGGATAAACCAAGGTCCACCAAGATGGTGACTGACCCTGACCCTGGCCGCGCCTGCGTTGCTGTCGGTGGATGAATCGGTGGTAGCACTGAAAAGAAAAGGAAGATATATAACTGTGATTAGCACGGCGTAGAGGCGGCCATGTTAGCAACCCAAGCAATTTCCGTATGTGTTACTTGATCCTGTTCAATGCAGGTATTCCGTATTCGTCATCTGGCCTTTTTTCAATAATGTTCCCATTAAACGCCCCATATAAAAAACAATAATAAAAAGTAGAAAAAACTGTAGTTAAGAGCTGATTTCATTCGAGTGGATTTCCATGATGCAAACAAGAACAGTTCCTGTAGTCTGCGCATGGCATATAGTAGTGACTGAAATTCAATATACATATAACTGTCAGAGTGTCGGCTCGTGAAGGTTCAGAGCTGCTCATGAGAGTTCTAAAGCTTCTATCTGACAATAGTCACTCCAAACTTTCGCCTTACAGGGATTAGTTGGTAGGGCGTTGCTCTCCACTATTCAGTTGAGCCACTTGCTTGAAATCCTGCTGACATTTCGCTTGGGCCTATTTGATGTTAATGTAACGTTGCTGTACACAGAAAGGAGATCCAGCTTCATGAAGTGGCTCTGCAATTTCCTCAAGGGAACGAAGCCCGTGGAGTCAAACCACCGGCGGCGGCCTCGGGTGACGGCGGGAGAAGAGAGCTCGCTCTGGCAACATGAACCAGTCAGGCCAAAGGTGCTGATACCCTCTCCTTGCCAGAGTCTGCCATTTTTCTTCAGTTGCCCATATCTTCCTGAAATTACAATGCATGAGTCACATTCAATTCACCCCCACATTTATTCAAGCACTTCATATTAACCTATTTTGTGCGATCATGGAACAACTGGCTGCTTAAACCTTTTTTTTTCACTGTTTCCAGAGGGAAGATCCACCTAGACATGACAATGAAGAATTGGACCGTCAGATTGCACTCTCTCTTGCAGAGGAAGCCAAACGTCCTAAAGGTACACATATACAGCAATGTAACCCTGTCCGTCACGCATTTCTGGTTAACAATCTCGTAAGAGTGTGTGATTTCGGTTGAATTCCGATACAGAGCGAAACCATAACAAGGGAGAGAACGATGAAGACCTCGCCAAGGCAATGCAGGATAGTCTGAACATGAATCCTTACATGCCACACAACCCCTATGCCCCCGCCCCCGCCCCCTCCCAGGCCTTGCCTAGAGGGCAAAGGTTAGCTGCATAACTTTATTCGTTGCCTTTCCTCCACTGTCCTTGAAAGAGCTAGTGTGTGAAGAAGCTATGTACATCCTGCAGGGTCTGTGGTGGCTGCAAGCATGAGGTTGGACATGGCCATTACTTGAGCTGCATGGGGATGTACTGGCATCCTCAGTGCTTCCGTTGCTCTTCCTGCACCCACCCTATCCGTGAGACTGAGGTGACCATCCTACACTCCCTTTAAGCCTTGAGCTACAGATCCATTGAAATAGAAAGTGACCGTCACCCGTTTTCTCTATCTTTGTGTTTCCAGTTCACCTTGCTAGGCGCAGAGCCATACCACAAGTTGTGCTACAAGGAGCTACACCACCCGAAATGTGATGTCTGCCTTCAATTTGTAAGACTCTTCTATGAATGAACTCCGTTTGACAAGAGCTAGAGCTGATGTTTGGATTAGCATGTAACTTGATTTCTTTGTGCGTGCATTTCTGCAGATCGCAACGAACAGGACAGGCTTGATAGAGTACAGAGCCCATCCATTCTGGGGCCAGAAGTATTGCCCCTCACATGAGCTTGACCGCACACCTCGTTGCTGTAGCTGTGAGAAAATGGAGGTAAAAATCTTCCCTTCTGCTTTTCCTTCAATTTTCAGGAGATGAATGCTTGAACTGCCAGTTATATAAGTGCGTTGCCAAACATCCACAACCTTTAGGGTGATAGTCCTGCATTTTAATTCCTCGAATCGCCTCTCCAACCACGAAACTTTCTTTTGCAAATGCTACAGCCAAGGAACACAAAGTATATGTCGCTGGGAGACGGCCGCAGTTTGTGCATGGAATGCCTGGATTCTGCGGTCATGGACACCGGTGAATGCCAGCCCCTGTACCATTCCATCAGAGACTACTACGAAGGGATGAACATGAAACTCGACCAGCAGATACCCATGCTCCTGGTTGAACGGCAAGCCCTCAACGAGGCAATGGAAGGAGAGTGCAAAGTGAGTTCTTATGTTCCTTTGATCGTCGAAGCAAATCGAAGCGTTGCAAATGTTAATGATCATATTCACTTCTGCAGGGTCCTCACCACATGCCTGAAACAAGAGGCTTGTGTCTGTCGGAGGAGCAGACTGTGAGCAGTGTGAGTACAACCTCTCAGCCCAAATTGACTTTTAGGGGTCAAATTATCCAGTAGATGATTCTTTTTGACCCTCTGCGGCTTGGCTACTCAGATACTTAGAAGACCCAGGATTGGTGGACATAGGTTACTAGATATGAGAACCCAGCCACAAAAGCTGACTCGGCGATGTGAAGTCACTGCAATTCTTGTCTTGTATGGACTCCCCAGGTCAGTTCATTCTTCACTGAGATGAGAACCAAATGCTGGAGTTCTTTGTCATTCTATGACTGGTGCGTCATTCGTATAAAATCAAAATATTCCCCACATGATTGCAGGCTACTAACTGGCTCCATCCTTGCCCATGAATTGATGCACGGGTGGTTGCGCCTCAAAGGTACGTGTATGAACAACCTGTGCTGACTGAACATTCCATGGCCGTATTTCTATAATTTGATCTGAATACATGGCACCTTCAGGTTACCGAAACCTAAGCCCAGAGGTTGAGGAGGGTATATGCCAAGTCATGTCTTACTTGTGGCTAGAGTCAGAGATTCTTCCAGCTTCTACAAGACACGCCCAACCTTCAACCTCTTACGCTTCATCGTCGTCGTCTTCCTCGTATCGACCACCATCATCCAAGAAGGGTGGCATATCTCACACTGAGAAGAAGCTCGGCGAGTTCTTCATGCATCAGATTGCCAATGACACCTCAACAGCATATGGTGACGGATTCAGAACTGCCTATAAAGCTGTCAACAAGTATGGCCTTCGCCAAACACTGAACCATATACGTTTAACTGGAGGTTTTCCTGTGTAACACAAGGAAACACCATGTCCATATCGGAGAAATGCAGAGATCATATGCACATACATAAGGAGATGGATGTGCTACAGAAGAAGGGTTCAGATTTCAGTGACCTTGCCTTTTCAGAGGGGTCATTCAGAGTGAATCAGGAAAGGAACTGCATTTACTCGAAGTAACAGGATGGAAGGTGTAATAAGATGAGATAAGAAACACCAATGTAACTAGCAGCATTGCCAATGCTAATGTATTGAGGTATTTATGTATGTATATGTGTAAAGTCAAGTTGTCTATTATTGATGTGCACATAAGCATGAGCACCAATAAGGCGAAGTGCAATGGAAAAAAAATCTGAAGTAACCTAATTAATAAGCTTACCTATAGAAAAAACATTAACCTCGAATCCAACACATCTTAAGAAGACTTAACTAACCTATCCATTAGCCCCAATCAGTGGCTTCACATTAGTTAGACAGTTCTTAACTAAGTGTAAGTCAGAAATGGAACCAAATGACATCATTCATAGGGAGAATGAAACATCAAACTAAGTTTACCTTTTGAGAAGAGGAGACAGTTACCGTCTTCTGTGGATCAGTTCTTGCAGTTCACACACCAGGACTGATGCTGGGCTGCCTCTGCAGCATATAACACATTAGCATATATTTCAACAAAGTCTCGATTTTGTCATCACCATGAGTTGCTTGGTTGTTGTTTTATGTAAAGGGCCACCAGCTCATTCAGGATAAGAAACAGAAATGCAATAAATCAGTCCTGGTGTATGAACAGCTAAAGTAATTCTAGAATTTCCAATACTCTGGTACAAGTACATAATGACCATGCGAGGATGAGGTACGAGGAAGTTGAACTCTTTTACAATGCCGACCCAGTAATTTGGAACATTGGTACACCAGACAATTTAACATAAGAGAAGAGGATCCATACATCAAAAAGTTTAACAAAAGAGAAGATAACCCAACATATATAAATCAAATGAGCATTGGCATTGTACAATTGAGGTACATTACAGGCATAAACCAAACAGATCCAAGATCCATATCAAGATGACTGAATGACAAGACTAATTGCAATGTTACAACCAAAATCACGGGTCATAAGTCATAACCTCACTGTATAACAACATAAATTATATCAGAGGCCGTGCTCCAGAGGTATGAAATTGTCAGGCTGAAGATGGTAGCCAGTACATTACCAACTGAAAACGTGAACATACACAAAACAAGGGTGGACAGCAAAATTTTGGTAGACCTATGGCACTTACTGATCTTCTTGGGTGCACTACAAGAAAACCTATAGCCATATAAATATTGTCTGATGATACTGCTACGTAATGAACTCCAAAATTTAGCACCACCTAAATCCTACCATATGCTACAAACACATCTCTTCCTCCCCCTCCCTCCCTAATAACCTCCAATGCTACTCTGGCCCAGGTGTCAAAACTGTCAAGCATGATCGGACTTTGGAGATCTATTCATCTGATGCCCCTCCTGCGAACATGGACTTCAGTGTCTCGTATGTCATAAAAATGAGGCCAACGCTTGGAACCACTTTGCAGTACTCAGGCAAGATCCCTCTATACAACCCTCTATAACCTTCTGTCTGAATAATATGCCCAAACGTTCCAACAAGTCCTGTCTTGTAAACATTGGCCCTCCCAGCTGCACCTTCCAACTGCTTGCGGCGTCTTACAAGATCCAATGGAAAGGTAACTGGAATATAATAAACGTAAATGATCAAAACAATGTTCATTAAGTTTGACAGGACCATGTTCAGTATAATAATAACAAAGAATAAGGTACTGTTTCTATGGTAATTCAAATAAGAACGCCTTTCTTGTTTGAAGTTTACATACAAAATTACTTGAGACCAAATTAAAAGGAATAGGCAATTGTCAAGTAACAAACAAAAAATACTAATATCATTTACTCTCTCCGTCCCATAATATAAGAACGTTTTGCAAGCTGTTTTAGCTTTGCAAAACGTTTTTATATTATGGGACGGAGGGACTACATGACAATTTGTTAACAAGACAAGTATCTGTCTCACTTGCATATAATTTCATATGCAGGTCGTTTTTATATTATGGGACAGAGGGACTACATGACAATTTGTTAACAAGACAAGTATCTGTCTCACTTGCATATAATTTCATATGCAGGTAAACATTTTAATCGTGTCAACTCTTTTTCAGAAAATTTGCATTGATAGGCTATGTTTATTGTTTAACATTTGCATACAATTATGATAATCCCTTTTGGCTAACAAGCTTTGTCCTATCTATCGTTTGGCTAACAAGCTTTTTCCTATCTCCACGGTTACAATCCCACAGCAGACCATAAAATATGTTGAGCACATCACAGTTTAGCAACCACAAACTCAGTCTTAGCAATACAGATGATATTATTCCTCATTTCTAGTTTAACAACATTACAAGGTACACATACCATTGACGATCTAGAGACTTGGTGGGAATTTTTACATACAGAAATATAGGCATTTAGCCTTTTCTTTGAAAACTAAGTATTTTCCAGCATGGAACTGGCCCAGTCAGTTTCTGAGAATCTGATCGAGCCCACTAGATTATCAATGAGTTTATGGTAACAAGGGCAGTTTATTTATAGATCACTTACTAGTTGATGATGCAACTCCTGAAAGACTTCCACAAGCCAAACTGATAAAGATAGGGGAATCATATGGCCTGAAAAGAATTCCAGGTAACACAAATTAAATTGATACGAAGTTGCATGAATATGACCCAACACGTATCCTGTACAACTTACCTCTCTAGTAGCCAATGCGAACGTAGAGTTTCATAAACTGAGAAGCTTATTGCTATACTGGGGCCTACTCCCTGTATTTCAAAGAATCACCAAAAATGAGATTTTACAATAGAAAAGCTCAATAAACTGGAAAATCAAATAAGTGCCAAATGTTCATACCAGTAAAGTGGGACCAAGACCCTTGTACAACCCTCTGGGACCCTCATCTCTGCAGATCGCAAAAAGAGCATGAGATATGCCCCTGTAGTAGGCTGTGTTCGTCTGCAATCATTCAATTGAAAAAGAAAAATTGGTTCAGATGCCTAGCTGAACACTGTAAGACAATGTTGGAAACAGTCTTCAAGTATGCTCAAAGCAAATAACTTCCTATCCAGACCGCAAGGCAATAAAAGGGAAGATGAGGGGGGAGGGGGAAGAATATGCAGGATGTGTATGTTAGCGTTTGGCATGGGCATCACCAGGTTTTATTGCTGGCAGTTATCTGTCCTCATCCAGCAGTATGTCAAGAACGCTAACATCAAACAGTTTGTTTACTAATAATTTTTGCAGGGCATGACAAGAGGTGACCAAAGTGTTACTTCTCTCCAATAAAAAATGAGAATCATCAACCATGTTATTGGAACTGTAGTCTTCTCCAAACAGATATTAATTTGATCACATGCATTTCATGTTTCGAGTGAAAATTTCAAAACAGTTTCTTTGAATTTCTACAGTTAGTGATAGCAGCTTACCTGAGCAGCCAGACGTGTCCGTACCAAGTCCAGTGGATATGTCAAAGAAGCTGCAGTTATCCCAGACAAGCCACCGCCTACCATTCTGACACCAACATCGGCACCTAATCCACCACTGTTGTCGAGACCAGGTATCATCTGAAGCCACTGCACACTCAACATTAATCAAATTAAGCACATATCATAAGTGACAAAGAATTGCATGTGAATTTTATACAAAAACACTTGTACTTACATTCTTATATCTCTCATAAGTATAGAAACTAATTGAGGAGTAAGGTAACCGATGTGCAATAGTTACAAGATTTCCTTTCCAGAAGGCTCGTAGCCCTTCTTCATAGACAATGCGCGACGCTTCACGCCATATACTAGTGTTGCGCATGGTAGCCACATCTGAGTGCATTCCTTGTACCTGCGCATAGAAATGATACAAATCTCAATGGCAAGCATACTATCACTAACTCTGGCATGAGCGCAAACGGGGTTCAGCACTGTCCGGAGCCACGTCCATGTGCACACAAGGTCATGATAACATCCGGCTGAGGTGTACGGCATGGAGTGTGCCGTGCATACACGCCATCGTACCGCAGCACAAGTCATATATATATATATGTGCATTAGGATTTGGTTTGTCTTTACAGTTTGTTTTTTCTTTTGCCTTAGTGCTAGAATTGGTCCAAAAATGCATCAAAATTCCCATTTCTCCGGTATCCCAAAGCAGAGTCATTCCCAAGAAGCTCAATTAAGTAAAAGATGTCACTCGGTTGCTTATACTAATATACAGGCCAACAGTTAGCACTAGAGGCTAGAGCAATCTGGTGAAAAAAAATTGATACGGGCACTCTGGGGTAAGGACGATTGGGCACTCTGGATAAGAGGCGCACCTGAAATAGGATGGTGAGGCGGGCGAGCGGCGCAGTGCAGGTCTTGCTGACGGCGCCGGCGACGCCGCCGGCGAGGAGGTGGAGCGTCGTCCCAAGCTTGGGCTGGTTGTGGTGCTGCTGCGGCTGCGGCTGCGGCTGTTGCGTCGAGTACCTCCGCGCGGCGACGGCGGCGGCGCCGTCCACGGTCGCGGCGGCCATCCCCACGCTCGCCTCCGTCTGCATCCGCCGCCCCCTCCCTCGTCGCCAGCCCACCGCCGCCTCTGGGGCGTGGACACTAACGCGGGTGACCGGATCGCGCGAAGAGAAGGCGGTCGTCACTAAACCCTAGAGTTTGGGGCGGACTGTGGGCGCAGGGCTTTAGGGTTTGGGGGTGTTTTTTTAATTTTCCGTTTCCGGCGTGGGTCGGCGGGCGCGAATAAAGACGCAGGGGAGGGAGCGGCGTGGTGAAAGCCGAGACCGACTTGGAGAGAAAGAGACGCTCCCACCAGTAACGGTATATACTTAGCATCTGGTTGATAAGATCTTTTTTTGGCTGGTTGTAATGGGTAGTATCATACTCCCTCCGTACCTAAATATAAGTCTTTTAAGATATTTCACTAGGTGTCTATATACGGAGCAAAATGAGTGAATCTATATTCTAAAATATGTCTATATACATCAGTATGTAGTCCATTAGTGAAACTCTTAGAAAGACTTATATTTAGGAACGGAGGGAGTATAATACTGTGTACGATACCACATCCGTAATGCATAGTATCATATGTTAGTACTATAGTGTAAGTTATTTATTGTCATGCAAGACACATAGTAAAACATCATTTAATATGATACTCAACCCTCCCTTTCTTCATTTAATTCTATGTCATCTCATCGAAATTGCTTAGTTGGCATGCATGATACTATCTATGATATTCCCGTTACGGGCAGTCTTAGGATGATGATGATAATGTCCTTTTTAATGAAATAAATATCTCTTTTTGGGGCATTGAATAATTATATCAATATATGTTAAATAAAAAACATGAATATATATTTTTTACTGGTAACCATGAATATTCCGTGTTTTATATTTTTTGTTTATGAAAAAGCATTGAACAGAATACAATTAAAATTGTTGTACATGAGCATATACTTATTTTTATAAACGCATATAATTACGTTCTATGAGCATTCCAAAAAACTGAATCAACACATTATTTTAAATTTAACGAAATCGCTACAGCCTTCTTAGAGATAGAGATTGATTTCCTTCACTAAATCATCATGTACATGTGTGTTACATATATATAGCACAGAGAGTGTGACAGTCCGACGCCGATGTTCAAGAAGATTTTCCTTTTATTCCCTTTTCGTCGTGTGATTTATTTTATCTGTCACATCATCATCGCATCATTCGCAACATCTGCATTGCATCGGCATCCCGTTGCCGCTAGTTTTCAAAACTTGCATCTGTTATTAGTTGTCGGTTCTCTTCGTATTCGTTGTTGCCTGTTCTTAGCCCGATCACACTCGCACGCGCCCGCGGCATCGTCAAAACCTGTTTTTAAAATTGTGTATAAAACTTTCTCTGATTGGGTTAAACATGACGTGCGGTCTTAATTAGTTGTAGCTAGGCCGCCTGTCAAATTTCGTCGCAATCGGAGTCCGTCTGGTACCCGAACGATCAACCGTAGCGGCACCGTATTCGGTCTATCGTCGGACGTTTTATCGATGTTTTAAATTAGTTGTCGGGTGCCCATTTTCCCTCTCATCTCCGGCTAACCTACTCTACACAGCCCATCAAACACATCTAGCCACTTCCTCCATTCGTGGTCGTCGGATCCCGATCGGGCGGACGAGGTCCACCCCACCAGAGACCAACCCTATATAAGAACCACCCCATGGAGAGACCCCTCTCACTTCACTAGGGTTTCCCCTAGTCATTTTTGCACCCACCCACCCTAAAAAAACCACCTGCTAGCCCCATCTCCTCTCTCCCCCGAAATCTCACCCCAAGTCAGATCTGGACCATTGGATTTCCATCCACAAACCCAGATTCGCCAGTTTTCCCACCTACCGGACATTTTCGTGGTCAAACCGGACACGTCCGGCGTCCACAGGGCAAAGGGAGGAGTCCCGAGCTCCTCTGCTCCCGCATCCTCTCCAGGCCGCCTGCCTCCCGCACCCCTAGCGCCGCCTCTCCCCGCCACCGGGCACCTTCGCTGCCGGCCCCGTGCCCCGAGGCCATATCCGGCCAGCCGCCGCCGGATCCGGTCGCATGCGATGTGCCTCGCCTCTCCCCCCGCAGTGCTCGCCGCCCTTGGCCCGCATCGTGCCGTCGGTGGCAGGTCGTTGCGTGAGTTCCCATCGCCGCTGCCTTTTTCCCATCGGTCCCGATCTGGACGAGGCAACCGCTCGCGTTGACCAGTGCCGCATCGCGCGTGGGCGCCAGCGCTCACCAACAGCTCGGCCAGCTAGCCAGGCCCAACGCGTCGCCGCGCCCAGCAGGCCTCCCCTCTGCGCCGCGTTCCAGGTCGGCCAGCTACAGTGCCAGCAGGCCCAGAGCGCCTCCAGCCGGCCCACGTTAGCGCCGCAGCATCCCAGGCCAGGTCGGCCTCCCCCAGGTCCGCCGGCCCCCCAGCTCCTCCTCTTTTGGGTCGAAGCCCAAGGTGAGAATCACCCCTATCCTTCACCGAGGCGTTGTATAGTTAAATTGCGCAACAGATTAGGCCCGGTAGTATATATATATATATATATATATATATATATATATATATATATATATATATATGCCTAGATTTGCGTGTTGTCCCAATAGGGGATTGTTCCGTATTTATTTTTCGTGCGTGTCCGGATTGCTCAAACCCCGTAGATAAAATGCTCATGTTTTTAGGAACCTTTTGCCATGTATTTTAGAGTAGTTATTGGTATTTTTGCATGTAGAATTCCGTAGCTAGTTTATTATATCACGTTTAGGACATAATCGCGCATATATGTGTGGCGATATTATTGTTGTGCAACCCCACATGTTATATATGTTTTCGGATAGAAAAATCCATAGAATTTAACTGTGCATTTAGTTTTAGCTTTTGAGCAAGTTAGTGCACGTGATATTTTGCCATTTTGCCATGTTGCCCTTTTGTTTATTTTGTGGGATTTAATCCATGCATGATTTGAATGAGTTGTCAACTAGAGATTTGTTCTTGGATGTGTAGACTAGCCCCTGGTAATTTTGGTTGCAATAGAAATCCATGTTTAGGTGTGGTTTGCTTGTCCTAAAGTTGCTAGACAATGGTGCTGATTTGGAGATGTTGAAATATTTCTAAGTCTGAAATATGTTATATTTTGTTGTTGTCTTGTCATGAGTTTATGTGGTGATCTGTAGCTCTTTTGAGGTTGGTGCAATGGAGTTAGTTGTAGGCTTTAGGATTCTCTAGCATGCTGTCAATTTTCATGCCATTTGGAGTCCTATAGCTTATGGTTTTGCTTCTGTCAATATGCCTTCAGATCAAAAACTGCACTTTCATAAACTGTGGTTTTCACTAAGTCTGAAACAGTGTGTGAGATGCCATTTTGTGACTTCTTTTCCTAGTGACCCATGCTTACATGCTAGGTGTTATTAGTTGTATGTTGTAGTGCATCTTGACCTCTACTGTCTCATGCCTTGTTTGAGCCTTTTGGATTTGTGTACCTCGTAGTTGTGGGGTGTAGAAAATGCTATGTGGCTGATTTTGGCAGTTTGTAGTGATTTCTTGTTTAGCTCGTAGTTGTTGAACCATTGCTCCATTTTGATTGTGTCTTATATGAAACTTGCTTAGAATCTCGTGTAGTTTCATATTATCTTGCCGGTTGTGTGTTTTGAAATGCCTGTGACTGTCGTTGCACACATATTGCATTCATGCCATCATATCTTGCGGTGTTCGTAACTTTTGAACCGTAGCTCCGTTGCAGATGTTCTCTATGTGTAAATTGATTGTAACGACGCGTAGAACCAAGTGAACCTATTTATTTTGCGGTTAACAAACATTTAAACGTGTTAATTCAGATCTGGACAGAATTGTAAATTAACGCATGAGGTCATCTCGGAGATGCTATATGTCATTTCCGACCTCATTTAATATGCCTAGATAGGTAGATTAATTACGCTTCACCTCTTTCCATGTTTAACCACATTTAAATATTGCCGTGTACCTAATCGATATAGAACTAAATAACTCGTATGTGGAGTTTCGTCAATATGCAACTCGTTGCATATTGAACTTCACTTAATGTGTAGTGTTTGATAGTCGGAATTGCCATGCCTTGTCTTGCATATATTATCTGATCATGCATCATATGTGGATTGCATCTTGTCGTGCATGTGTCGTGGTGAATATTTGTGTTGATGCTTGTTTCCGATTTCCCTCGTCTCGATAGAGTTCCGCAAGCGTGTCGGAACGTGAGGACCCGTTCGACTACATCGGTTCGTCCGCTTCACGGAGTCATTCTTCTTCCAAGCGGGATCTCAGGCAACATGACCATTTACCAAGATACCATTACTATCATTGCCATGCTAGTTATTTCGATTCTATCGTTATTGTCTCATTGCCTACCATCTGTTAAATATCAGCCTCCCAACATTGCCATGAAAACCTTCAACCTGATCACCACCTAGCAAACCACTGATTGGCTATGTTACCGCTTGCTTAACCATGTGTTAGCGTTGCTAGTTGCAGGTGCAATTGCTTCCATGTGACAACATGGGTTCTTTGTTATATCACCCTATTAAATTTTAATTAATTTAATGCACATATATACTTGGTAAAAGGTGGAAGGCTCGGCCTTTCTAGCCTGGTGTTTTGTTCCACCTTTGCCCCCCCCTTTAGTTTCGGCTACCGGTGTTATGTTCCATAATTGAGCGCTCCTAACACGATCGGGGTTGTTAGAGGGACCCCCTTGATAATTCGTTTTAGACTAAAGCTGGTCTCGCAAGGCCCAACATTGGTTTTACATTTGCCTAATCTAATAAAATTGCATAGGGACTTTCCGGACCCTCAGGATAATTAATCAACCCCCGGGCCAGTGCTCCACATGAGTGTTGGTCCACCCACCTAGCAGTCGGCGGTGCCACCTCGAGGCAAGTCGAGCGTTTGGCTACCATCCACTATGCATAGACGGTGTGTCCTGAGAACGAGATACGCGGCTCCTATTGGGTTCGTCGACACACCGGGTGGACTTGCTGGATTAGTTTTACCTTTTACGAGATATCTTGTGCATCGGGATTCCGGTGATGCTTTGGGTAATCTCAGAGTTGAGGTTTTCCACTAAGGAGTCCGGCGAGATCGCGAGCTTCGTGATCGAGGATTTCTATGAGGCTTGTGGTAATTTGTGATGGACTAGTTGTTAGAACATATATCTCCATATGTGGTTTTGGTAATTGATGACAATTCCTATGGACTAATGGTTGCCTTAAGTTATATTTATAGGATTTGTCCATAGGCACTTCTTGAAGTCCATCTGTTGGGTTCAAGGAGTTTATATGATGACCAAGATGGTATTCAAGGTATTATCCAAAGAATGGTCATAGAGACACTAGGTTGATCAAGATCTCAGACAAAGAGTAAAGCAAGATGATCAACACACAAAGCGTATAAGATGTACCGAGAGGGATCAAGTGATCCCATGGTATGGTAAGCATTGTCCATTACGTGTTTGTGTACTAACCCATGGTCTTTGTGAGAGTCCTATGTGGGGGTTAGGTGTGCTTCCATGGGCTTGCGTCAAAAGGAAGATCTCATACAACCCATGAAGGATGACGTCAAGTGGTGATCGTCATCAAGATTGTGGTGTGCAAGTTCAAGTGGATCAGCATGAATATATCATTGAAACTATTGTTAATGATCATGTGTTGATAAGGACAAGCTCATGTGCTAACAAGGACAAGATCAAGATAAGCATTCCTCAGCACTACATGCTTGATTCTTGTGGATGTTCACATGGTGGACAAATGAAGATGAATACATAAGCTAGGCTTTCCACATTGTGTATGGGAGAGCTGCTTGAGGACTTCATCATGTCTTGCTTTCAACTTGAGCCAAGAAGGAACAACAACATCAAGCTCAAGTGAAAGGGCTAACTCAAAGGTATCAGTTCCTTTGACGTTAGTGGTGCGGAGTGATGATCAGCAAATAAAAGTATACACTCAAGTATGGATCATCAGTACCCCTTTTATGATTCTTGAGTCTTTAGGGATCCCGCACTATTAAGAGGGGATCACAGGTTTTGCGATGAACTTGCTCAAACTACATCTCTACTTTTCTGCTCAAAGCACATCTCCACTGCTCTGCTGTTATCTGAAAACAAAACCAATGCCTCGGACATCCGGCTTCCTCCGGACGTCCGAGGGACGGACGCCCGACCACTTCGGAAATCCGGAACCTTATACCAGAGAAATCCAGAGTCAAATAACTCGGACGTCCGGCTCTCTCCGGACGTCCGTGGCCCAGACGTCCGGGTCTCTCCGGACGTCCGAGGCCCGGAGGTCCGGCTCTATCCGGACGTTCGAGGCCGAGACGTCCGCCCCCTTCGGAAAACCGGAACCTTGCACCAGAGAAATTTGAGTCAAATAACTCGGACTTCCGGCCTCCTCCTGACGTCCGAGGGTCGGACGTCCGGCCTCCTCCAGACGTCCGAGGGCCGGACGTCCGGCTTCCTCCGGACGTCCGGTCCCTGTTCGACTACACAGTGGTTTCTGATATATATACATCCCTCGGACGACCGACCCCTGTCGGACGTCCGACCCCTTGTGGGAGTCCGGACATCCGAGAACTCCCGGATGTCCGACTACTGTCAGACTTAAGTGACCCCAACGGTCACTTTCCCTTCTCCACTATAAATAGCCCCCTCCCACTTCGTGAGAGGGTGCCCAACACAGCCATATCCTCATAAGAACACATTTCTACCTCACACACATTTGCTCACACCAAATCTTAGATCCCAAGAGCATTTGTGAGCCCCTTTGAGAGTTGTTCCAATCAAAAGATAGATCGTCTCCCTCTCCTCCTCTCAATCCAAGCTATTTGAGATTTGAGCAAGTTTTGAGCATTCCCTGTGATCTTGTTACTCTTGGAGGTTGGAGACTCCTAGGCGGTAGGAGTTCTTCGGAGAGGAATCAATCTGTGTGATTTCCCCCGGAAAAGTTTGTGAGGGTTTGGAAGCCACCTCAAAGGCTTACCACTAGTGGTTGAGAAATGCCTTCGTGGTGTTATCTAAAAGGGAGAATAGGGTGAGCCTTCGTGGCGTTGGTGTGCCTTCGTGGTAACATCCACCTCTCTAATAGTGACTAGCTTCCCTCCAAGGAAGTGAACACCGGGATACATCTTTCTCTCAGTGACCTTGGTTATCCTTAACCCTAACTCCTTACTTGTGGTTTACTTGTGTTACTTGAGCATACATACATTGCATATTGTTTATGCTCATTATATTGTGTTGGCTATTTCTTTGTACAAGATTAATCGTTCAAGCATACCCTCTATATCCACACATTCACACTTGCAGCTTTTGATATATCGTGTGCTATAGTGTGATCTAGTATTTTGTGTCGTTCACCTACTTGTCGGGTGATATAGCTCAAGTAAGTTTGTGTAACTTGCTTGTGCTTGTTAGTAACTGTATTGTGTCTATCTTGGTAGATCGTGTTGTTGATACACGTTGCAGTGCCTATTGCATTTAGGATTTGTGCTTGAAAAGTATCCTCTTAGTTTATTTCCGCATTAGGTTTAAGCCAAATCCGAAGAAGTTTTTAAATAGCCTATTCAACCCCCCCCCTCTAGGCGTCATCGAGGTCTTTTCAATTGGTATCAGAGCAAGGTCTCTCTTTAATTAGGTTTCACGACCTAGAGAGTATCGATGTCGATTATTGGATTAGTGCACAATGACACCTTTGACTTTGATGGCACAAATTATACCCTATGGAGAATTCGTATGCTTCATCACTTTCGGGCCATGGGCCCAAATACTTTACGAATTGTTCTTGTAGGGATTGCCGACAAAAAGGATCATGCATCTTCATCTACTAATGAAATGTATCTTGATTGTGAGGCTTTTCTTGCCATTCATCGAACCATAAGTCCTGAAGTGTTTAAGTCTATCTCGACTTGCAAGTCAGCTCATGAAGTTTGTACTAAACTTGAAGATATATATGGTGGGTCCAATCTTGATGAAGACGATATTATGATGAAGGAGTTGGTGCATGAGCTCTTCACTCTTTTCGATCATAAAGAGTCCACCACTACTTCCATATCCGATTGCTTGCACACCTCAGCATCTTCAATCTCACAAGGTAATGACATGGTGAGTGAAGAAATATATGTTGATGAAAATGGCATAGCCTCTATGGACACGAGCATATCTAGCATCACACATAGTGTAAATTATTGTGCTGATAGGTCATGCATTTCACCTAAAGATCCCTCGACAAATGTCTGTGGTGATATGCCTGCTTTCCCGTGCCTCTTGATCAAAATATCTTATTTCTCCCTAGTTGCTCTATGACTAATCATTTAGGGGAAATCAAGAAATATGAAGTACTTTTTACTAATGAAGAATCTGATTCACCAAAAGAATCATCATCAACTCCTCCAGTTCACATGTGCCTCATGGCAAGAGGTAATAATGAGGTATCATCTTCCATGTGCAATAACGATGATATTTGCGATGAGGATGATGATGATGACTTGACTGAAAATATCTATGTGATCGGTAAAATTCTTCATAAAGCTAAAAATAACGCTCTTCAAAGATTCCAAGATGTTCTTGCTTACTTTGAAAATTGTAATGATTCACTTAATCATGAACAATCTAAAAGTGAACAACTTGAACATGAACTTGAGAAGAGTCATCAAGCATGTAGAGACTTAAGATCTTCAAAAGGAGAGATTGAAGTTGCTCATGATAAACTTAAAAAGGATTTTGAGGTCCTTCTCCTTGAATGCAATAATGTCAAGGGAGAGCTCATCAAAACCTCTAAGATCTATGAGGAGCTTCAATCTACTCATGAGAAGTCTCTATTTGCTACTTACTCCTCTCATATTGTTGATGATACTTGTACATCTAACTCTACCTCATTTGAAGTATCAACATTGAAGGAGAATATTGAGCTACGTGCTCAACTTGATTTACTAACTAGCAATTATGGGAAGTTGGAAGAAAACCATGTAATGCTCACAAGCTCTCATGCCGATCTTCTAACATCCTATAATGTGCAAAAGTTAGCTCATGAGGCTATCATCACCAAGGTAACATCAAGTGATACTCATATGGACAATGGCACTACTTCTAGTCAAAGTACTATATTTCCATGTGCTAGTCCTCGTAATTCGTCTACTCATAATGTTGCTACCTCGTGTGATGAATTACTTTCCTTGCCTTGTTGCTCTAACATTGAAGCTTACACTTCATCTAGTACTTGCATTGATACTAACCATGCAGAGGAAATCGAAGAGCTCAAGGCCCAAGTGAAGAAAGACTTGGAACAGTGTCATGAAGGGATGTCCACACTCAACAACGTCCTGTGTGAGCAAACATCTCCGAATGACAAAAATGATGTTGGAGTAAACTCAAACAAGAACAAGAGGGGCCTAGAACAAGTTAAGAATTCGGCCAAAATCATTTGCTTCAAGTGCAAAGTTAAAGGGCACCATGTTAGATCTTGCCCTCTGAAGAGGAAGTCTCAAAGTCACAAGCAACAAGGGAAGCGGCCACAAACTCAATCACATATTCAGCTACAAGTTGAAGGAAGGCATCTTCCCAATAAGACCCAAGCCAACACTCCCCGAGGTGAGAAATCAACTGGGAAGAAAGCAAAGGGTAGATGTTGCTACTTATGTCATGAGAAGGGTCACGTCGCTTCGTCTTGCACAAGAGGTAACTTATCCAACCCAATCACTATTGATGATATCTATTCCCTTGGAAAGGATAAGGTTGGCAATGTGTTTGCCAAGTTTGTTGGTACTCAAAATGGTGTCAAGAAAAGAACCATTTGGGTTGCCAAGCCTATTGTGATTAACCTCTTAGGACCCAACGTAGTTGGGGACCAACAAGCTCAAACTTGATCAATAGGTGACTATGGAGGACATTAGAGACTTGGATACATAATGAAGAATTAAGGGGTCTTCATCATTCATATTATCTCAAGCCAAGTCATTTGGATTATCGAGTTTCTATCTTATATCCAATGTGCCTCCTTACGGTAACTTATACTTAAACTATTTACATTGTTAGGTGCTTGCCCCTTTGCATGTTGTGGTTTTGTACCTTGCATGCGTTTGTATATGTTGTGCTTCCAACTTGCTTATCTTGAGTAATCGAGTATGTGTATGTTGGTTTGCATATCATGTACATGTGAGTCTTGTATTGAGCCTTTTTGCATCTTGTTTGTATTTTTGTTGGCTCTTGTGAGAGATTAGTGGATTATCCCATTGTGGGGGAGTGATGTGCTTTGCACACCTCACAATCCTATAAATGTGTATACATGGGGAATACCACCTAGTTTTGATATTTCAAGATTATCTAGTTTCTATGTGGTATGTCTTACTCATGAGAAATTCAAATTCTATATGGTCCATTAAGTATCTCTTGTTGGTTTTAATTTGACACTTGTTAATATTGTTGGTTTATCACATTATGGGGGAGTAATATGCTATGTGCATATTACAAACCTAGAAAATGTGTACATTTGAGGTGTTGCCACTTAGTGTTGATATTGTAAATTATCTTGTTCCTAGGTGGCATGTTAGCTCTACAAGTGTCATTTGCTTGCGTTTTATGGGTAAAGATGATATTGGATATATTTGTGATCTACCAATGAGTATCACTTCCAAAATACTTCTTGTCCTTGACAATTGGTATTCCCATCATGTGATAGGAATTGCTAATCGTCTTTACATTGGATTTTGTGTTTCGTTTGTCTTCCTTGCCTCTTATGGATATATTTTAACATGTCTAGTGTTTTTATAGATATAGAGAAAGTGATGATCCCATTGTGTGCATTTTGTATTTAAATGCAAATTCTATATAATGCACGTCCCTTGGGGGAGCTATCCTATTTTCTTTAGAACACTCTCTTTATTCACCCATCATAAAATCTTTTGATCCCCATCAAGTGTGTGTTGATGGGAGGCAAGTCTTGATCTTTATGATGCTTTGTGCCATCATGAAAATTTGTCGAGGGCTTGGTTTGTTGGAACCTAGCTCTCTTTTGGAAATTAGATACCTCGTGTTTGTTTTCCTTCAAGTGATAGTTCTTTTTTGTTTCGGATCTTATTATCACTTGATACCTTGTCTTTTGGTGACTTATCAACTTTGTGTTGAGTTGATTCTTGAGAGTCTTGAGCATGCATATCTACTATATACAACTTCTTTTGCTTGCTTTCCTTCTTTGACCCAATATATAGGGGAAACTCCACCTTGTCATAAACTGGCTAAAGTGTGCATGAAATTCAAATTCATATCTATATGCACATATGTATGTGGAGTTTGTCCTATGTATTGCTGGTTTTCTAACTCTTTGGTCCCAATGAGTTTGGGCACCATTTTATTTGTTTTGCTGTTTCAGGAACAACTGGAGATGCATTGGATGCTCGGCTCACCTATAAGGAAGGTGTTGAGACCATGTTGCATCATGGCATGAATCTCTTGATTCGTTCTTGTAGTACTTGTTTGCTTTCTCAAATCATCCAAACGATGATGTTTTACTACTAGTTGGGATGTCTTTGATGTTCGTATGTTGGAAGTTCATATTGTACAATAAGAAAATATTAGGCCATGTGCTATGTTTCCAAGCAAAAGATCTCATTGATATATTTATGACTTCCTTTTGGATATCTAGTTTGTTCCTTCTTGTAACCATTTCGTGTGTACATCCTTCTTTGTGGATATATATCATCATGATTGTCTTCAACTTAGAATCTTTTACACATGAGAGAAGTTACATCTCTAATTGATATCCTCTTTTCTCTCACGTCCATCGTTGCATTTCCTTTTTCAGTTTTTGGTGGCTTCGTGAAAGGATTTGTTTTGAGTGCGTATCTTATTTTCCTACACCTTGATGCACTCTTTGGCCGTGAAGATTATTTTTCGTCATGCTTGTCTTGATGAGGGTTTTGCCATTTCAATTAGTATCCCTCCTCCTCTTGACAAGGTTCTTACTTCCTATCTTCACAATGGGTTGTCACAAGCGTTGGTTCTTATTTTGTTTATTAGTAAGCTTGTGAACCCATTTTCTAGTATGTGTGTGTGGGAATGATATGTCTTGCACTTTGTATATCATTTCATCAAGACTATGTTGATGAGTAATGCTCATCCTTGTCTTAGTCTTCTCAAGTGCTTTGCCATGACTCACACACATTACTTTGGTTGAGCCTATTCTTAAGTTGCTTCTTTTACATGTTGCTCAACCATTTGTTTTGTGCAATTGATATGCTTATTGTCTCATCTATCTCTTTTGCACTCGTTGTGTGTTTTTATTAATTTTGGGGGAGCAACCATCCTATTTTGTGCACCTGTATCAAATACAAAAATCTCATATTAGTGCACAAATCATGGGGAGCTTCTCTAGTTTTTGATAAAACACTCTGTTGCCTTTATCATAATATCTTTTATTCATGTGGTTCGAAGGACCATATGATTGTTTGTCCCATCTGGAATCTTTTGATAGCTTGCCTCTATTTTTGTATGTCTTTGTGGCATACGATCCTTTTATTTGCAATCTTTGGGTCCTCAATATAGTTTGTTTTCCTCCAACTACTTATCATTGTATTTGTGTATTTCTCTGCACTCATTTGCTGAGAAGTACATACTTTTTGGAGGACCACCTACTATATTGGCTTTCTAAACTTTTCGTCCATTTTGGCAATCGATGCCAATGGGGGAGAAGTTTAGAGAGTTTTACTTTGGATATGTTTAGAGGGTTTTGCTTTTATTGCGTAAGCATTTACATCTTTCACGCATGCACTATTACCTTGTATGTGTGCGCTTGGTTATGCTTATTTCCTTATATAAACTCTCTTGAAGTGGTTGTCTTCAATTACCAAAATGGGGGAGATTGTTAGAGCATATATCTCCATATGTGGTTTTGGTAATTGATGACAATTCCTATGGACTAATGGTTGCCTTAAGTTATATTTATAGGATTTGTCCATAGGCACTTCTTGAAGTCCATCTGTTGGGTTCAAGGAGTTTATATGATGACCAAGATGGTATTCAAGGTATTATCCAAAGAATGGTCATAGATACACTAGGTTGATCAAGATCTCAGACAAAGAGTAAATCAAGATGATCAATACACAAAGCGTATAAGATGTACCGAGAGGGATCAAGTGATCCCATGGTATGGTAAGCATTGTCCATTACATGTTTGTGTACTAACTCATGGTCTTTGTGAGAGTCCTATGTGGGGGTTAGGTGTGCTTCCATGGGCTTGCGTCAAAAGGAAGATCTCATACAACCCATGAAGGATGACGTCAAGTGGTGATCGTCATCAAGATTGTGGTGGGCAAGTTCAAGTGGATCAGCACGAATATATCATTGAAACTATTGTTAATGATCATGTGTTGATAAGGACAAGCTCATGTGCTAACAAGGACAAGATCAAGATAAGCATTCCTCAACACTACATGCTTGATTCTTGTGGATGTTCACATGGTGGACAAATGAAGATGAATACATAAGCTAGGCTTTCCACATTGTGTATGGGAGAGCTGCTTGAGGACTTCATCATGTCTTGCTTTCAACTTGAGCCAAGAAGGAACAACAACATCAAGCTCAAGTGAAAGGGCTAACTCAAAGGTATCAGTTCCTTTGACGTTAGTGGTGCGGAGTGATGATCAGCAAATAAAAGTATACACTCAAGTATGGATCATCAGTACCCCTTTTATGATTCTTGAGTCTTTAGGGATCCCGCACTATTAAGAGGGGATCACAAGTTTTGCGATGAACTTGCTCAAACTACATCTCTACTTTTCTGCTCAAACCACATCTCCACTGCTCTGCTGTTATCTGAAAACAAAACCAATGCCTCGGACATCCGGCTTCCTCCGGACGCCCGAGGGACGGACGCCCGACCACTTCGGAAATCCGGAACCTTATACCAGAGAAATCCAGAGTCAAATATCTCGGACGTCCGGCTCTATCTGGATGTCCTAGGCCCGGACGTCCGCCCCCTTCAGAAAACCGGAACCTTGCACCAGAGAAATTTGAGTCAAATAACTCAGACTTCCGGCCTCCTCCTGACGTCCGAGGGTCGGACGTTCGGCTCTCTTCGGACGTCCGAGGGCCGGACGTCCGGCTTCCTCCGGACGTCCGGTCCCTGTTCGACTACACAGTGGTTCCTGATATATATACATCCCTCGGACGACCGACCCCTGTCGGACGTCCGACCCCTTGTGGGAGTCCGGACATTCGAGAACTGCCGGATGTCCGACCATTGTCGGACTTAAGTGACCCCAACGGTCACTTTCCCTTCTCCACTATAAATACCCCCTCCCACTTCGTGAGAGGGTGCCCAACACAGCCATATCCTCATAAGAACACATTTCTACCTCACACACATTTGCTCACACCAAATCTTAGATCCCAAGAGCATTTGGGAGCCCCTTTGAGAGTTGTTCCAATCAAAAGATAGATCGTCTCCCTCTCCTCCTCTCAACCCAAGCTATTTGAGATTTGAGCAAGTTTTGAGCATTCCTTGTGATCTTGTTACTCTTGGAGGTTGGAGACTCCTAGGCGGTAGGAGTTCTTCGGAGAGGAATCAATTCGTGTGATTTCCCCCGGAAAAGTTTGTGAGGGTTTGCAAGCCACCTCAAAGGCTTACCACTAGTGGTTGAGAAACGCCTTTGTGGTGTTATCTAAAAGGGAGAATAGGGCGAGCCTTCGTGGCGTTGGTGTGCCTTCGTGGTAACATCCACCTCTCTAACGGCGACTAGCTTTCCTCCAAGGAAGTGAACATCGGGATACATCTTTCTCTTAGTGACCTTGGTTATCCTTAACCCTAACTCCTTACTTGTGGTTTACTTGTGTTACTTGAGCATACATACATTGCATATTGTTTATGCTCATTATATTGTGTTGGCTATTTCTTTGTACAAGATTAATCGTTCAAGCATACCCTCTATATCCACATGTTCACACTTGCAGCTTTTGATATATCGTGTGCTATAGTGTGATCTAGTATTTTGTGTTGTTCACCTACTTGTCAGGTGATATAGCTCAAGTAAGTTTGTGTAACTTGCTTGTGCTTGTTAGTAACTGTATCGTGTCCATCTTGGTAGATCGTGTTGTTGATACATGTTGCAGTGCCTATTGAATTTAGGATTTGTGCTTGAAAAGTATCCTCTTAGTTTATTTCCGCATTAGGTTTAAGCCAAATCCGAAGAAGTTTTTAAATAGCCTATTCACCCCCCCCCCTCTAGGCGTCATCGAGGTCTTTTCACTAGTTGGAGCACCCCTGCATGGTTAAATCTTTTCGGAAAGTCATGCCCGCGGTTATGTGGTAACATGGAAACTTTGTTTAACACTGGTTCTAGACAAATTGAAGTTAACTTAATTAAAATATGCCAACTGAGTGCATAACCGTGGTTGTCTCTTTCGTGAGCTCCTTATCCGATCGAGGACACGGTGGGGTTATGTTTGACGTAAGTAGGTGTTCAGGATCATTCATTTGATCATCAGTAGTTCACGTCCGTTATGCGTAGATTTCCCCCTCTTATTTCTTGTACACGTAAGTTAGCCACATCATATATTGCTTAGTCGCTTGCTACAGCCTCGCCACTTAACCATACCTCACCTAATAAGCTTTGCTAGTCTTGATACCTTTGGAAATGAGATTGTTGAGTCCCATGTGGCTCACAGATTACTACAACACTAGTTGCAGGTACAGGTAAAGGTCACTTGACGCGAGCGCCTTGATTGTTCATTTGGAGTTGCTTCTTCTTCCTCTTCTTCATCGATCTAGGATGGGTTCCAGGCCGGCAGCCTGGGATAGCAAGGATGGACGTCGTTTTCTTTTCTCGTTTGTTTTCGTCCGTAGTCGGACCCTGCTCTTCTTCATGTTATTTATGTATTGTACTGATGTGACTCTGATGTAGCTTGTGGCGAGTGTAAGCCAATTCTATATATCTCATCTTTTCAGTACATGTACTTGTAACGCTATCCATTCTTGCGAAACGAAGAGATGCGCTTCTATCCCTGACGAGGCCCTCATGCCAAATTGAGAATAGGATTGCATCTTGGGCGTTACAGAGAGGGAGAGTGGCATCCGAAAGAGGTGGCACACATGCCATGGAGCCGGTCCAGATCCTATATACAAGGAGGACTAAGTACATGTATGTTAACACCCCCCTCAGCCGGGACACCATTGGGATGGACGTTGAGGCTGGATCGAAACTCGGTGAACACCGGTGTTGGTAAGCCCTTTGTGAACAGATCGGTGAATTGCGAGCTTGATGGAACATGGAGAACGCGAGTGTCGCCGAGAGCTACCTTGTCACGAACAAAATGTAGATCAATCTCGATGTGTTTAGTTCGTTGGTGTTGCACCGAATTGCTGGCAAGGTAGGAGGCGCTGACATTGTTACGGTATACAATTGTTGCTCGAGTCGGTGGACACATGAGCTCGTGAAGAAGCTGACGAACCCAGCATGTTTCGGCGACGCAGTTGGCGATGCCTCTGTATTCAACCTCTGCACTCGATCGAATGACCGTGACATGTCCCTTCGACGACCAGGAAACCAGGTTCTGTCCAAGGAAGACGCAAAAGCCAAAAGTGGATCGACTTGTATCCGGGCACCCAACCCAATCAGCGTCTGTGTAGGAGAGGAGATGCGGTGAAGAGGCTTTTTAGAACTGTATGACGAAGTGAGTGGTGCCCTTGATATAGCGGAGAACTCGTTTGATGAGCTGCATGTGAGTGTCGCGAGGTTGATGCATAAACAAGCAGATCTGTTGGACTGCATATGAGATGTTTGGGCGCATGAGGGTTAGGTATTGGAGAGCGCCAGCAAGACTTCTGTAATGCGTGGGGTTGGACAGTGGGCGACCAGCGGTAGCAGATAGCTTAGAGGAGGTGTCGACGGGTGTGGGAACTGGTTTACAGTTCAGCATGTCAGCGCGATCAAGGATCTCAAGTGCATATTGTTGTTGGCACAAGAACAGGCCGGAGGGGTTTGGTGTGACATTGATGCCGAGGAAGTGATGAAGTTCCCCGAGATCAGTCATGGAGAATTCCTGTTTGAGGGAATGGATGATGTGGTGTAAGGTATGAGTGGAGCTGGCTGTGAGGATTATATCATCGACATAGACCAGTAGGTAGGCGATGGAGGATCCTCGACGAGGAATGAAGAGGGAGGTGTCTCTTTTGGACGCGGTGAAACCAAGGGAAATAAGAAAGGAGCGGAAGCGGTGGAATCAGGTGTGTGGTGCCTGTTTGAGACCGGTAAGGGATTTTCGAAGGAGACATACGTGGTTTGGAGAAGTTGGGTCAATGAAACCTGATGGTTGGGCACAGTAGATTGTCTCCTTTAGATCACCATTGAGAAAAGCGTTCTTGACGTCGAGGTAGTGTATCGGCCAGCTGCTGGAGGTGGCAATGCTCAAGACGACGCGAATGGTGGCTGGCTTCACCACAGGGCTGAACGTCTTGTTGTAATCGACCCCTTCTTGTTGTGTAAAACCACGGACGACCCACCGTGCTTTGTACCTTGCCGAGGACCCATCGGGATTGAATTTGTGGCGAAATATCCACTTGCCAATCACCACATTGACACCTGCAGGTTTGGGAACCAAAGACCAAGTCGAATTCTGAATTAAAGCATTATATTCATCTTGCATTGCGGTAAGCCAATGGGGATCCTTTAGAGCGGAACGATAGGTAGGTGGAATGGGAGAAGTGGTGGTGGTAGACGTGGTAGTCAGGAAGAGGCGCTTGGGTTGGCAAAAACCAGCTTTGGATCGGGTCCGCATGGGATGGGAGTTCAGGGGTGGTGCGGTCGGTATTGCATGTGGAGGGACGCGTGGAGGTGTTCGATTGGCCGGCGCGGAAACTAAGGAGGATCTGGTGGAGGGAATGTGCGCGGCAGGCGAGGCAGGTGCGGGATCCGAGGAAGATGGTGTGGCAAGTGCGACAAAGGCGGGTAGTGGCGCGTCAGAAGGGGGATCCGGTGGGTTCGACGAGAGCAGGTGAGTGGGGCACGGCGGTCGAAGAAGATGCCGTCGTGGGGGTACCAGGTGTGGGGCTCGGAGAGGGAACTGTTGGTGCGATGATTGTGTTGGGTGGGTGGGATTGGATGGGAGCGACAAAACCAGTCGGTTCGTTGCGGTACAAGGTAGGTGGGGCGAGTGGGTTGGTAGTGGTGGCAGGTAGCGGATATGGTGTGGTGGATGGGGTGTGGCTGGTATCGGTGTGGCCGAGGGTGTGGCTGGAGAATACGGGAACATTTATTCATCAAAGATTACGTGATGGGAGACAATGACTCGACGCGAGGAGAGATCGTAGCAACGGTAGCCCTTGTGCTCCAGATGGTAGCCGAGGAACACACAATGTGTGGAGCGAGGGGAGGGCTTGTGATCTGCTGTGGTGTAAAGATTGGGAAATCCTATGCAACCGAATACGCGGAGGTGATCCTATGTAGGAGGGATGTCGTGAAGACGTAGGTAAGGTGTGTGCCATCGATGGCACGGGATGGTCGCCGGTTGAGGAGGTATGTCACGGTGTGTAGAGCCTCGACCCAAAACGGAGGAGGGAGGTTGGCTTGGATGAGGAGAGTGCGGATGACATCGTTCGTGGTGCGGAGAAGGCGTTCGTCCTTGCCGTTTTGGGGGGAGGTGTGAGGGCAGGAGAACCGGTAGGCAATGCCATTGAGGGAGAAGAATGATCGAAGGTGGGTGCTGATGAACTCCGTGCCATTGTCACATTGGAGAGCCTTGATGATCACATTGTATTGAGTGCGTGTGAACGAGAAGAAGCGTTCGAGGGTGAGAGAGGTGTCAGATTTGTTGCGTAGGGGAAACGACCAGGAGAAATGAGAGTAATCATCCAATACAATCAAGTAGTATTTGTAGCCCGAAAAACTTACAACGGGAGATGTCCAAAGATCAAAATGGATTAACTCAAACGGTGAATAGGTTCGGCTAGTAGAGGAGGGGAAGGAGAGGCGAGGCTGTCGACCTAATTGGCATGCAATACATGGTAATATGCCCTAGAGGCAATAATAAAGTGGTTATTATTATATTTCCTTCTTCATGATAATTGTCTATTGTTCATGCTATAATTGTATTAACCGGAAACATTAATACATGTGTGAATATATAGATCACAATATGTCCCTATTAAGCCTCTAGTTGGCTAGCTCGTTGATCAACATATGATCATGGTTTCCTGATCATGGACATTGGATGTCGTTGATAATGGAATCACATCATTAGGAGAATGATGTGATGGACAAGACCCAATCCTAAGCATAGCACGAGATCGTGTTGTTCGTCTACTAAAGCTTTTCTAATGTCAAGTATCATTTCCTTGGACCGTGAGATTGTGCAACTCCCGGATACCGTAGAAGTGCTTTGGGTGTATCAAACGTCACAGCGTAACTGGGTGACTATAAAGATGCACTACGGGTATCTCCGAAAGTGTCTGCTGAGTTGGTACGAATAGAGACCGGGATTTGTCACTCCGTGTGACGGAGATGTATCTCTGGGTCCACTCGATAGAACATCATCATAATGAGCTCAATGTGACTAAGGAGTTAATCACGGGATGATGTGCTACGGAATGAGTAAAGAGACTTGCCGGTAACGAGATTGAACCAGGTATAGGGATACCGACGATCGAATCTCGGGCAAGTATCATACCGATAGACAAAGGGAATTGTATACGGGATTGATTGAATCCTTTTAATCGTGGTTCATCCGATGAGATCATCGTGGAACGTGTGGGAGCCAACATGGATATCCAGACCCCGATGTTTGTTATTGGCCGGAGAGGTGTCTCGGTCATGTGTGCATGCCTCCCGAACCCGTAGGGTCTACACACTTAAGGTTGATGACGCTAGGGTTATGGGGAAATAGTGTACGTGGTTACCGAAGGTTGTCTGGAGTCCCGGATCAGATCTCGGACATCATGAGGAGTTCCGGAATGGTTTGGAGGTAAAGATTTATATGTAGGATGAAAGGTTTTGGACACCCGAAATGTTTCGGGTGTCATCGGTAGCGTACCGGGACCATCGGAAAGGGTTCCGGAGGTCCACCGGGAGGGGTCACCAGCCCCAAAAGGTGACATGGGCCAAAAGGTGGAAGGGAACCAGCCCAAAATGGGCTGGTGCACCTCCCACCAGGGGCCCAAGGCGCAGGGAGAGGGAAGGGGGGCAAACCCTAAGCCAGGTGGGCCTAAGGCCCACCACGGGTGGACCACACCCCTCCTCACCGCCACCTCCTGGCGCAGAGGGGCTCATGCGCCCTTGGGGGTGGGAACCCTAAGGGTTGCGTCCCCTCCCTCCCCCTATATATAGTTGAGGTTTGGGGCTGTTTTGAGACACACGAATCTCTCTTTCTCTCTCGGCGCAGCCCTACCTCTCTCCTTCCTCGTCCTTCGCGGTGCTTGGCGAAGCCCTGCCGGAGTTCCACGTAGCTCCACCGCCACCACGTCGTCGTCCTGCCGGAGCTTTCCCTCAACCTCTCCTCCATCCTTGCTGGTTCAAGGTGTTGGAGACGTCACCGGGTTGCACGTGTGTTGAACGCGGAGGTGCCGTGATTCGGCACATAGATCGGAATCACGCCGCGATCTGAATTGTTGCGAGTACGACTCCATCAACCGCGTTCTAGTAACGCTTCCGCTTAGCGATCTTCAAAGGTGTCGTGGTTTTGTCACGTCAGATGTCCTCGTGAAAGGACTTAGTGTTGGAGCCATCACACCTTGGTGGCGACTCAAAGGGGTTGAACGGGAGCGAGACAGAGATTTACCCAGGTTCGGCCCCTCGTGAGGAGGTAAAAGCCTACGTCCTGCTTTGTGTTGTATTGATGGAGTTTCGATTACAAGGAGGGTGTAACTCGCCTGACCTAGCACTCGATGATTTCTAACCAGCCCTCTTCTTCCCTGGGACTCGCCTTTATATACAGGTCAAGTCCTTAGGGTTTACAAGGATCCTTTCCTTTACACAAATCGTGACTCTTGCGATCTCTAAGTCGCCATCTTTCCAAGGCTTGGAGACCTTCTCTATTATGGACTCCTTCTGAAAGTCGTAAACCGCCATACAACTTTCGGCCTTACCAGGCCAAGACCCGAAACACATTTTAGATGAGTCGCCAGCTTTGGTGACCCGACCCAACTAGGGCAGGTTATCAACAGATAATATCCCCAACATTAGGCCCCAGATTGACTTGAATTTCCTTCATGCCAAAATCCTTACTCAATTAGGGGCGATTCATCTTCACTCCTCTTATGCACCATGCACTTAAACCGCCATCTGTTGCGGAAAATCTTTGAGTCGCCAAACCATTTCTTGTTGGCACCTCCTCATCCCTTGAATCCTGGAAAGTATAATGACATAATCCCCAATGGATCCTTCGATATCGTTATCCCAAAAATTTCGGGGCGCCATCATGGCGAATCTTTATCTTTTGGCAGTTCCCGCTCGCGGCGCCTCGATCCTAGCGCCCGACCTGATAAATAGGCGGGAGGAAGGGACTGGGCGCATTTCACCTACCTGTCTTGTTGCCTTTCCCTTCCCCACTATCGCAGCGAAAATCTCATCGCCACCCGAGAGCTCCGCCGCCACCCGAAGACCTCGTCGCCAGCTGAAAGCTTCGGTGCCGCCCGAACACTTCGTCGTTGCCGAACACCTCATCGTGGCCGAGCAGTTCGTCGCCGCCGAACGCCTTGCCGCCGTCGAGCACCTTGTCGCCGTCGAACACCTCATCGCCACCCGAGGTTTTCGCATCCTTCCGAGACCTTCGTCGCCGTCCGCGCAACGCTCGCGGCGAACCCTTCTTCGGACGTCTCCAGCCGTATCCACCAAGTTAGCTTCCCGCCATTTAAGGGCAAATCCAAGTTTTTTCAAGGTTCATACCTACTGTGTTCTTGGCATCTCCCGAATGGCTTTATTTGTTCCTGATTAGTCGGCGGTGATTATAGCGAGTACAACAACGTTTTTCATACCTTTATTTGTTCGGCCTTGACTTGTATACTTAGAAAAGGGCTTCACCAAGATCAACAGTATTGTCCCCACCTTAGTCGCAGTTTGTTCTATCCAGACATTTTTTTAAATTCATTTCCGTCTGCCTGGTAGATCCATAATCTATCGCTTGTCAAGTGAAATCTGTTTGTAGTCTCATACTTCACCATTTTGACAAATACCACTAATGCTCTGAAACACCTCTCCTTTAAGTAGCAAGAGTTTCATAAGTCGCCCTGGCAACCTGACCCGGACCTTCGTTGGCCAGTCAAAAAACTCCCTCAGCCATCAGGCAAATTGTTTGGCGAGTCAAATGAACTTGTTTCACCATTTTCAGTAGATGCTTGGCATGTCAATTCACCCGTAATTTTATCCCTTTGTAGCATGGGCGCTGTTTTCAAAAGTGACTGGCTCCCAACCAAGGTTAATGACGCTATACTTAATGATTATGTGAAAACGGGGAATCTGGACCCTCAAGAGGTTATTGGTTGGCGCACCGGGTTAGGAGAAGAAGTCCCCAATCCCAAGGAAGGGGAGATAGTTGTTTTCGTTGAACACCTTGAGCGGGGCTTTAAGCCGCCCGGATCGAAATTCCTCAGAGACGCCATGACTTTTATGAATGTCCGCCTCCAAGATCTAGGGCCCAACTCGATAAGCAATCTATGCCAGTTCCAGGTATTTTGTGAGGCTTACTTGCGGATGGAACCCTCAGTTCCCTTATTCTGGTACTTCTTCCACTTGAATCGCCAAACAAAATTTCACAATGGCCCCAGCCTCGAGCATGGTGGTGTCAATGTTCAGCGCCGCAGGCATAGCTCATTCCCGTCACTCGCCATGCCAAGCCATCCCAAAGGCTGGGGCGAGTCTTGGTTTTACTACCAGGAGACTTCGCCTGAAGGCGAGAACAAGCTTCTAGGTTATAGGGAAGATCGCCTTCCAACAAATTTCAAACTCCCAGACAAGCTCACTGAAGAGGAGGAGTCAGACTTTATCTGAGTATTGTCCGAGTTAATATCTTTGACAAACAACGGCCTTACTGGAGTTGACTTGATCCGCTGCTGGGTCGAATGGTGTATCCTCCCTTTAAGTCGCTGGGTTAATGTGTGAATTCGACGACACCCTAGACCATCCTCAGTGCTACTTCCACACAGCTCTGACGGAAAATGATATTGTAACCATCATCAAGAAGCTGACAGGCGAACCCGCGGCAAAATGCGGCCAAATAGGTCTTAAACCTTTCTGCAAGATTAACCCGACACCAAAGGTAAATAACTTAACCCGCCTTTTGTTTTTTATTCCTTACGTCTTACTTGAACTATGACCTCTTATAAAATATGTCATTTCAGAAAGGTGATAAATTTTGGTCCAAGAGGCCAAAAAGGTCAGCCATGAAGCAAGCTAGGCCGCCTCCAAAGAAGAAATCCAAGGGCAAGGGCAAAGCTGCCGTTACCGAGCCATCTGAAGCCGATGAATCCCAAGTCGGCGACGTACCTTCAGAGGTAAAAAATCCATCCTTTTTAACTCGCCATCCATTACTGATAATTTTGTGTTTACACCTCTGTATCTCTTGTGTAGAATGAAGACAATGAAAGCCAGGAGGATTCTATAGAGGTAATTTCTGTTTCCTCCGACTCATCTCCTTATCCACCTAAGTCGTCCAGGCGAATTTGTGGGAAAGTTCCCTTCTCACACCTGAATGCTTGTTTGGATCCAAATTTTCTTCTAAAGAAAGCACAACACGCCTCAAATCGGAAAACTCGAAGTCATTCTGGAGACCTGGTGTCCGGATTACCAACAAGAAGCAAGAAAAGGCAAAATGAGGTATCTTTTAATAACACTTCTTGAGGTCCTTTCGGATCGCGTTTGTAACTCGCTCATATCTTCGAAGTATATTTTTTTTGCAGAGTTCTCCTCCCACATCTGGCGACTTAGTGATGTCGGCACTTCCACCAATGATCCGTGTCCCTGGGTAAGCCTTTGATAATATTTACCTTTAGTCTGATGGTGATAATATCCATTCCTTTAAACGCACCCCCTTCTCCTTTTAGGGCACACGCGAAGAAAAGAAAAATTGGCAGGTCAACTCCCATTACAATTTCGGAGCCTATCAAAAAATCGGCGCCGATCCAGGATAACCCAGACCAAGACAAACCTGAAGATCAAGTGGATCTCCCCAGCTCGCCTAAGGAAACCATGGAAGCGCCTAACCCGCCGAGTCCATTGACAACAGCAGAAGACCCGGACGCTGTAGTTATCACCAGTACTCGCTTCTCTAAACCAGCCACATCGGTTTTATCGAAGCATGTATCATCATCATCTCAACCTGTTTTTGAGCATAAACTTTCCAAGGCTAAGCTCTCCCAATACGAGAATCTCGAATTCAAAGAACTTTGCTCTAGCTTTGCAAGTCGCCTAGAGGCGAGTTATGAGATGGAGAAGAGCCTGCTTCGAATGCTGAAGAACAAACATGAGGTACGTTTTGTTGTATACTATATTATCCTCATTAACCCCCAAGGGCCGGGTCATCAGTAAAAAGATGAGCCGGGTCTTGATGATTGAAAAACTTTCGACCTGTAACCCCCAAGGGCCGGGTCATCAGTGAAAAGATGAGCCGGGTCTTGATAATTGAATAAAAAACTTTCGACCTATAACCCCCAAGGGTCGGGTCATCAGTAAAAAGATGAGCCGGGTCTTGATAATTGAAAAACTATCGACCTGTAACCCCCAAGGGCCGGGTCATCAGTAAGAAGATGAGTCGGGTCTTGATAGTTAAAGAAAAAACTTTCGACCTGTAACCCCAAGGGCCGGGTCATCAGAAAAAAGATGAGCCGGGTCTTGATACTGTATAATTTTGTCTAAAAAATTATACATTAGCCCCCAAGTGTCAGGGATGTTGCTTGCAATAATTCTGAGACTTGCCCCTTAACTATATATTTCAACAAGAATCTCTTATCCAAACTGAATCAGCACTTGGCGACTTGAAGAAAAGTTTAACCGATCAGCAGGATGCCCGGGCAAAATCAGAAGAGAAGTATCAACTGATCTTATCTGAGATGGAGAAGCTAAAAGCCGACTTAAAAAGGGCTCAATCTGATCAAGATGCTTTAACAAAGCGAGCAGAAAAAGCGAAAGCCAAGTTGGATACTGTGCAACAGGAGCTGTCCGGCTTAAAGCGACATATCTCAAACATGGCGCAAGCTGTCTTTGGTAAAAACCAACTCTTGACCTTTGTAAACAAATAGCTTTGTATAAATCGCTGACTATCATTACCTCTTATATAGGTCTGAGAGCCGCCAACCTTCAAGATGATTGCGTCCTGATGCTGAAGGCGATTTACACGTTGACGGAGCAGCTGTATACCGGGAGTGTGCTGACCGTGAAAGCAGTGATGGGCGCAAAGGAACCTATAACATCAATAAAGAAGATGCTTGGATGCTTATCTACTCTTCCTCCTCAAATTGGCGAGCTAACTCGGTCACCCGCCCGGAAAGGAGCACTGATTACACTGAGTCGGTGCTTAGCATATGCTCCAGAAATAAGCCCGGAAGAAGTAGCGACGGGCTTTCCTCAGCTCAAGGATGACGGGTCAGAATTTGCTGAAGAGGACTACCAGCATGTTGTTAAAGACTCCCGTTTGGCGGCGACTCAGCTTGCTGCAAGCTTGGATTTATCAAAATACCAAGCCGCCTATGACAACAAAAACAAGAAGGTTAACCCGCCAACCTTTGCGACGACCAGCTTAACTCCGCGTCGACCCAAGAATCCTTTTGACTTGGAAGCGGATCTCTCATCAGTGCTGAACGATGAAGATGAGTTCGCCGCGCTATCCAAGTGTAACTGGGTATTGGGCAACTTGCAAATTGAAGTCGGCCAAAGCTCGCAGCAGGCTGATCCATGGGCATCAGCAGAATAACACTTCATAGATTTGGCCATGAGAGCCATGTAATAAGTCTCTTTAGGAATCAAACTGCTTCTGTGATATCTCAAAAAATCCTTATGTCGCCCTTAAGGCGTTTTGAAATGCTTGATCCGCCGTTTGAGGCATTTATTATGATACTTGACCCGCCATTGAGGCGTTTTCATGATGCTTGATCCGCCATGGCTAAAGTGATTTTGATATCAACCTGTTTTAAGCTTGAAAACATATATCAAACCATCTCAGTGAGTAATGGGTGATAACAAATAGCAATCGCCCCAAGATATTTTGAGGCGAGTCAGAAAAAAGTCTGAAAAACCTTGTGGCAGTGCCAGGGAGGTAAAAAATAGTAATTTCGTCGGCTCATCAGGTCGCGACAGGATAGGGCGAGTTAAACAAACTCAAGCGCCACCCAAGGGAGACTTTTGTATCAAAAGCTCAAGTATTTAGACCGGCTGATCAGGCACAAGTCAAGATTCAGTGAAGCGGGTTCAATGAACCAATGGTTTCTCTATTTTCCATGTGAGGCGCTTGCCGGTACCAGACATGTTTTAACCAAGGCAAGTTCAGGGTCCATGAGCGGAATAACTCGCCAAGAGTTCATGGGTCCATATGGCGATTCGGCCAACACACAGTCCAGTATAAGCATTTGTAATGCGGTAATTTGTCGCAGGCCAAATGGGTAGTAAGGCTGATCTCAGTGAGAGGAAGCCCCCAAGTGACCTATGATTAAGGGAAAGACCGTCATAGGATTGTAGAAGCGTATACGCTATTACCACAAAACGACTTGGGAACACACTGTCCTCAAGTAAGTCGGTCTAATCCATAGAATCATATAAGGCGCCTATGTTTGAATATCGCGCTTGTGGCGACTTCGATCCTCTTTGGCTTATTGATACCCAGTTTTGTAATAAGCGCATCGTGGCGACTTAAGCTCTTTGGTATGGATAGCGTCCATGTTTGGGCGACTTGTTGATGAAAGAATAAAGATCCATAACTTTCAATAAGACGAATTAGCAGGAAAGCCCCCAAGTCGGGAGGCGTTTAATTTTATTGCTTTATAAGAAATGAAAAACTTACAAAACGTAGAGCTTAATAGCTCAAGTGTAATAAGGCCGCAAGTGGGCAATATTCCAGGGGCGAGTCGACTCAACCTCCCTGGTTGGCCGATCAGGCCGTAGATCCACCAGATAGTAAGACCCGTTGCGAAGGTTTTTGCTGATGACGAACGGTCCTTCCCATGGTGGTGATAACTTATGCATGCCAGTGCGATCTTGTATCAGCCGAAGCACTAAGTCGCCTTCCTGAAAGGTCCGGCTCTTGACCCGGCGGCTGCGATAACGCCGTAAATCCTGCTGATAAATGGCCGATCGGGCTGCAGCCAAATCACACGCTTTCTCTAAGGCGTCCAAAGAGTATTGACGCGCCAGTTCGTTGTCCTGTTCCACATAAGCGGCGACTCTAGGCGAGTCATGCCTTATGTCAGTGGGAAGAACGGCTTCTGCTCCATAGACCAGAAAGAAAGGGGTAAAACCCGTAGACCGGTTCGGGGTGGTACAGATGCTCCATAGCACCGAAGGCAACTCCTCAACCAACACCCCGGGGTTCGTTCCAAGGGAACCATGAGTCGGGGCTTGATTCCCCGCAAAACTTCCTGGTTCGCCCGCTCCGCCTGTCCATTAGATTGTGGGTGAGCGACCGCAAAAACATCAAACCGGATGTGCTCACGACGACAAAACTCCTGCATCGCCCCTTGAGACAGATTAGTGCCATTATCAGTAATGATACTGTGCAGATATCCGAACGGGAAGATCAATTTTTTCAAGAATTTGACCGCTGTCTCCGCATCGCAAGCTCCAACAGGCTCTGCCTCAACCCACTTGGTGAATTTATCAACCGCCACCAGCAAATGGGTTTTCTTGTTGGATGACATCTTAAAGGGGCCAACCATGTTTAACCCCCAGACCGTGAAAGGCCAAGTGATGGGTATCATCCTTAGTTCTTGAGCCGACAGATGAGCATGTCGCCCATAACGCTGACATCCATCGCATCGACGAACTATTTCCTCTGCATCTGCATGGGCCGTCAACCAAAAGAAACCATGACGGAACGCCTTTGAAACCAAGGAACGTGACCCAGCGTGATGCCCACAATCTCCGGAATGAATGTCATTTAGAATTATGCACCCTTCTTTGGAGGAAACACATCTTTGAAAACCCCCGGAAGTGCTTCGCTTATATAGTTCGCCATTGATGATCACCATGGATTTGCTTCGCCGAATGATTTGGCGAGCCAACACTTCATCCGTAGGTAAATCTCCTCGGGCGAGATAGGCCAGATACGGAAGAACCCAATCCGGCGTAACGTGAAGAGCCGCCACGAACTGGGACTCAGGATCTGGTATCGCAAACTCCTCCTCTGAAGGCAAACTTACGGAAGGATTATGCAAAGTATCCAGAAAAACATTGGGGGGAACCGGCTTTCGCTGGGAACCGAGACGTGAAAGGGCATCAGCTGCCTCGTTAAGGCGCCGGTCAATGTGATCAACCTGATAGCCATGGAAATGACCCGCCACATCGGACACAGCCCTCCTGTAAGCCGCCATCACGGGGTCCCGAGAATGCCAAGTGCCTGAAACTTGCTGAGCCACCAGATCAGAGTCGCCAAAACATCTACCCGCATAAGGTTCATCTCCTTGGCGAGTCGCAAGCCGTGAAGTAAAGCTTCGTATTCCGCAGCATTGTTGGTACATGGAAACATGAGTCGGAGGACGTAACAGAATTTGTCTCCTTGAGGAGACACCAGCACCACGCCAGCCCCCGAGCCTTCCAACTGTCTAGATCCGTCAAAATAAATAGTCCAGTATGTAAGATCAGGCCGGTCTTCCGGGACCTGTAACTCGGTCCAATCATTGACGAAATCAACCAGGGCCTGAGATTTGATAGCCGTGCGAGGGGTGTACCGCACGTGGTGCAACCCAAGTTCAATCGCCCACTTGGCAATCCGTCCCGTCGCCTCCTGATTCTGGATGATGTCCCTGAGGGGAGCGGAACTAACCACCGTGATGGGATGCTCTTGAAAATAATGTTTAAGCTTCCGGCTTGCCATAAACACCCCATACACTAATTTCTGCCAGTGTGGGTATCGCTGCTTGGAAAGAGTTAGCACCTCGCTGATAAAATACACCGGGCGCTGCACAGGGTATTCCTTTCCTTCCTCCTTCCTTTCAACGACCACCGCCACACTCACCGCTTTGGAGTTTTCCGCAATATATAAAAGCATGGGCTCTTTCTTAGTCGGGGCGGCCAAGACCGGCGGGTTGACCAGTTGCCGTTTTAAGGCTTCGAAAGCTTCATCGGCTTCATCTGTCCAAACAAAATGGTCAGGTTTCTTTAGCAATTGATAAAGGGGAATAGCCTTTTCTCCCAGGCGGCTTATGAAGCGACTTAAGGCCGCAATGCGACCCGCCATCCGTTGGACTTGACTAACATTCGCTGGCTTCCCAAGGGAGGTAACCATTTCGATCTTGTCCGGGTTAGCTTCGATGCCGCGCTCAGACACCAGGAAGCCCAACAACTTCCCTGCAGGAACACCAAAGACACACTTGGTGGGATTCAGCTTCATCTGATATACCCGCAGATTATCAAAAGTTTCCTTGAGATCTTCCAATAGCGCTTCCCTCCGGTGGGTTTTAACCACAATGTCATCGACATAGGCATGGACGTTGCGTCCGATTTGGCCATGGAGGCAATTTTGGATGCAACGCTGATAAGTCGCCCCTGCACTCTTGAGTCTGAATGGCATGGACACATAGCAAAAAAGCCCCAAAGGGGGTTATAAAAGCTGTTTTCTCTTGATCCTCCACGGCCATTTTGATTTGGTGATATCCAGAATAAGCGTCCTAGAAGCACAAACGTTCGCATCCCGCCACTGAGTCAATAATTCGGTCGATGCGGGGAAGAGCGAAAGGATCCTTTGGACAAGCTGTGTTAAGGTCCGTGTAATCAATGCACATACGGAAGGTACCATTCTTATTGAGCACCAAGACCGAGTTAGCCAACCATTTGGGGTGAAAAACCTCTACGATGAATCCGGCGGCCAAGAGACGGGCAACCTCCTCCCCGATTGCCTTGCGTCTTTCCTCATTGAACCTACGAAGATATTGCTGGATAGGTTTTGCCTTTGGGTCAACATTAAGATGGTGCTCAGCGAATTCTCTCGGCACACCAGGCATGTCAGAAGGTTTCCATGCGAAGATGTCCCGATTCTCACGGATGAATTCGATGAGCGCGCTTTCCTATTTGGGATCCAGACCCGTCCCAATAGTGAACTGCTTGGTTGAGTCGCCAGGGACGAAATCCACTGTTTTAGTGTCATCTGTTGGCTTGAACTTGAGGGGCGGCTCAACATCTGTCGTTGGCTTTTTTAGGGGTGACATATCAGCCGGATCAACATTGGCCTGGTGGTATTTGAGCTCCTCCGCAGCACAAGCGACTTCTGCGTAAGCCGCATCCCCTTCTTCACATTCTCTTGCAATCCTCCTATCACCATCAACAGTGATGGGTCCCTTAGGGCCAGGCATCTTGAGTTTAAGGTAAACATAGCATGGGCGAGCCATGAACCGGGCGTAAGCCGACCGCCCAAACAGCGCATGATAGGGGCTTTTTAACTTGACCACCTCAAAGATCAGCGACTCACTCTTGTAATTAGATGATGTTCCAAATGCAACTGTGAGCCTGACTCGGCCTATTGGGTACGCCAATTTCCTTGGGACGATTCCGTGGAACACCGTGGTTGAAGGCATCAAATCTTTCTCCAACAGGTTCATCCTTTGGAAAGTGTCGAAGTACAAAATGTTGATGCTGCTGCCACCATCCATCAGTACCTTCGACAGGGTATATCCCCCAACTTGGGGAGCCACGACCAACACTAAGTCGCCGGGATTGTCAACTCTTGGCGGGTGATCCTCCCTACTCCATGATATGATCTGCTCGGACCAGTGGAGGTATCTAGGGAGTGCCGGCTCAGACACACTGTACGCTCGGTGACTCACCTTTTTATCACGCCTGCAAGCATTGGTGGTGAAAACGTGGTACTACCCATTGCTTAACTGCTTGGGATTGCTGCGGAAGCCGCCATTATGATCTTGCCCCTACGAAGCCTCCTGTGGGGGTGGTTGCTGAAAAACTCCAGGCGGGTTATACCGTCGCTGGTGATGCACCGGATACTGGCCGCTGCTTGGCTGCGAGCCACCCTGAGCCCCAGGCTCGGCAAAACCGCCGAAGGGGTTCTGGCGTTGATTGGGTGCGCTGAACTATTCCTGCCCTTGGTCTAGGTCACCGCGTTGCCCTTTTTTGATCGCCTCCGCCCAAAACTCTCGCATCACGTAACAGTCCTCCCAGGAATGAGTCGCCGGTCCGTCTGCCATGGCGTGGTGCGGGCAGGGGCCCTTGAGTAACTCATTATAGTTGCGCGGTTTTTTGCCACTTTAACCCCTACTTTTCTTCTGGCGCTGGTTGCCATTATTGGTGTTGGTGTTGGCGACTAAGTCCGAAGACTCTTCCTCCTGCTTTCTCTTGCTATTCGCTCCCTGATTATGGCGGGCGCGTCCCTGGAACCGGGTATGATTTTTGGATGACTCGCCCTTTCTAGGCGAGTTAGTTTTACCACCATCCTCGCCGGGATCTTTGGTGTCGTCCGCCTCAGCGTACCTAGTGAGGGTGTCCATTATCTCCCCCATGTCTTGGACCTTTCGCTTGAGTCGCCCCAACTTCTGCACCAAAGGCTCGTAGTGGCAATTCTGCTCGAGGATCAGCACAGCCTGAGCCGCCGTAATACCGTCTGACGAGTGAATGACTTCCGCGACCCGTCGCGACCAGTGGTGGGCCGATTCATCCGGGCATTGGATGCAGTGCTGCAGATCGACTATTGTCATCGGACGCTTGCAGGTTCCTCGGAAGTTTTTGATGAAACGCTCTTTCAATTCAGCCCAAGTCTGGATGGAGTTGGGAGGCAAGTTCTTTAACCAAGTACGTGCTGTCCCTTCGAGCATCATTGTGAAGTATCTGGCGCAAAGTGCTTCGCTTACATCGAGCATATCCATGGCGATTTCATAACTCTCGACCCACGACGCCGGCTCAAGGTCCGGAGTGTAGTTAGGCACCTTTCTTGGCCCTTTAAAATCCTTGGGCATTCGCTCGTTACGAAGGGCGGGGGCCAAGCATGGCACCCCCACTTGTGTGCCGCTCCCAACAGGAGGCGCTGGGGCGACTTGGATGTCCGGGTGATCCCGACCTGGCGGGTGTCGATGGTCAGGCGAGTTGTCCTAGGGGAAGGGTCGCGGTCCGCTGGTTCTAGCGGGCTGGTCCTCTGGCCGACTCCTGGTGCGGCTTGCCTGGGGAGTGGAATGCAGCCTATCTAGGCTGTGTGAGAACTGGGTGTTTTGAACCACCGCCGTCTTCAACATCTCAATGGCGTTCCTCGCCTGTATCTCGGCAGGAGTATTGCCGTGAATCGGAAGGGATTCCAAATGGCGAGTTGCGGCAAGGACGTTGTCCACCGGGTTGGAAAAGTGACCTTGAGGTGTTTGGAATCGGGGAACGCGATCCACAGCTGGCTGAAACGGCGGGTTTGGTGGCTGGCCCGGCCCTCCCCCCGGGGCGGCTCCCGCCCCGGGAGTTCACGGAGTGTCGAACAGGCGGGTCGGGTTGAGATCAGGGGGCAGGCGACCCTGGTGCCTTCGCTGATGGACGGTGTCAGACACGCGCTGGTGCCTTTCGAGTCGCCAGTTATCGGAATTCAAGCGAGCTATCTCTGCGGTAATTTGAGCTTGCCGGGTCTCGATCCTAGCGGACTCCACCTCGGCATCCCGCTGAGCCTTTGCCACCCCTTCTCTTAGCTTCTCAATTCCGTGTTTACCGCCTCCTAGTTTTCCGGTGTGATGGGGGTCGCCATGAGCCTTGTTATTTCCGCTGCTAACTCCACGAAAATCGCGGTCGGGCTTCTAGACGTCCCGCCAGTTCCAAGTCCGCCTGCCGGGTTCGGCGAGGGTTGAGTCGCCCCTGCCATGTAAACGGCGATCTGACGGCGAGTCGGGTCAAGAACTTCGGGGTCCATGGCCAGTGACAAGCCCCCAAGGGAGCCCCCGTCAACAGACTGGATTGAATCTGAATCGCCCATGGACGATTTGTCATCAGTGTTGACCGGCGTGGTTTCCTGGGTCGCTGAGTGTTCTGGTTCCTCTGATCCCTGCGTGAATCCAACAAAGACCGGGCGGGTTAGGTTTGGCGTCACGACCGGGCGGACGTACCTGGTCGGCTCGACGATGTCGGAGGAGGTGTCCGGCTCAGGCACGGGCGATCCAATCATGCCGATGAAAACGCTGATCTTGGCGAAGGGGACCCTGTAACCAGATTCGATCGAATCCGCCTCGGGCCCACATAGCAAGTTGTTGATGTAGTACTTCCCACGGCGGCTCCGGGTCATGAGCCTCGTCGCATAGCTCCCAAACCCTGGTAGGGCTCCCTTTGAGAACTCAACTCCACCGTGCGCAGGCCCCACGGTGGGCGCCAACTGTCGTGGTTTTGTCAAGGCAGATGTCCTCGTGAAAGGACTTAGTGTTGGAGCCATCGCACCTTGGTGGCGACTCAAAGGGGTTGAACGGGAGCGAGACAGAGATTTACCTAGGTTCGGCCCCTCGTGAGGAGGTAAAAGCCTACGTCCTGCTTTGTGTTGTATTGATGGAGTTTCGATTACAAGGAGGGCGTAACTCGCGTGACCTAGCACTCGATGATTTCTAACCTGCCCTCTTCTTCCCTGGGACTCGCCTTTATATACAGGTCGAGTCCTTAGGGTTTACAAGGATCCTTTCCTTTACACAAATTGTGACTCTTGCGATCTCTAAGTCGCCATCTTTCCAAGGCTTGGAGACCTTCTCTATTATGGACTCCTTTCGAAAGTCGTAAACCGCCATACAACTTTCGGCCTTACCAGGCCAAGACCCGAAACAAATTTTAGATGAGTCGCCAGCTTTGGTGACCCGGCCCAACTAGGGCGGGTTATCAACAGTCCCCAACAAAAGGTATGAAGATGATCTTCCCTCTTGCTCGTTGCTGGTCTCTCCATAGATAGATCCTTGTATGGTGTAGGAAAATGTTGAATTTGCTACGTTCCCCAACAGTGGCATCCGAGCCAAGGTTCTATGCATAGATTCTATGCACGAGTAGAACACAAAAGTTGTGGGCGCTGATTTTGTCAATTGCTTGCCGTTACTAGTCTTATCTTTTCCGACGGTATTGTGGGATGAAGCGGCCCAGACCGACTTTACACGTACGCTTACGTGAGACTGGTTCCACCGCCACACATGCACATGGTGCATAAGGTGGCTAGCGGGTGTCTGTCTGTCCCACTCTAGTCGGATTGGATTCGATGAAAAGGGTCCTTATGAAGGGTAAATAGCTTTGGCATATCAACGTTGTGGATGTCGCGTAGGTAAGAAGGAGTTCTTGCTAGAAACCCAAATCTGCCACGTAAAACGTGCGACAACAATTAGAGGACGTCTAACTTGTTTTTGCAGGGTTTGCTATGTGATGTGATATGGCCAAAGGATGTGATGTTACATGTGTGATGTATGAGATTGATCATGTTCTTGTAATAGGATTCATGACTTGCATGTCGATGAGTACTACAACCGGCAGGAGCCATAGGAGTTGTATTAATTTATTGTATGAGATGCAACGTCATGTGTTTATTACTTTACTTAATTGCAAAAGTTAGCTATAGTAGTAGAAGTAATAGTTGACGTGACAACTTCACGGAGACACAATGATGGAGATCATGATTATGGATATCATGGTGTCACGCCGGTGACAATGATTATCATGCAATGCCCCGAAGATGGAGATTAAAGGAGCAAAGATGATAATGGTCATATCATGTCACTATATGATTGCATGTGATGTTTATCATGTTTTTCATCTTATTGCTTAGAACGACGGTAGCTAAATAAGATAATCCCTCATAAAATTTCGAGAAAGTATTTCCCTAAGTGTGCACCGTTGCAAAGGATCGTTGTCTCGAAGCACCACGTGATGATCGGGTGTGATAGATTCTAACGTTCGCATACAACGGGTGTACGCCAATTTACACACGCAAAACACTTAGGTTGACTCGACGAGCCTAACATGTACAAACACGGCCTCGAATACGGGAGACCGAAAGGTCGAACATCAGTCGTATGGTTGATACGATCAGCATGGAGATGCTCACCATTGATGATTAGTCCGTCTCACGCGATGATCGGACACGGGCTAGTCGATGTGGATCATGTAAAACTTAGATGACTAGAGGGATGTCAATTAAGTGGGAGTTCATTACATAATTTGATTAGATGAAATTGATTATAATGAACTTAGTCTAAAAGTTTTATTTACAAATATTGTAGATCCAATGGCCAACGCACCTGTCAACCTGAATTTCAACGCGTTCCTAGAGAAAACAAAGCTGAAAGATGATGGCAACAACTATGCGGATTGGGTCCGTGGCTTAAAAATCATCCTTATTGCGGCCACGAAGGCTTATGTCCTTGATGCGGTGCTAGGTGATCTCCCCGCTGCCCCGGAAGCCGAGGATGTTCAGAATGCCTCGCAGTCGCGAAGTGATGACTACTCTCTGGTTTAGTGCGGCATGCTATACAGTTTAGAACCGGGGCTCCAAAGGCGTTTTGAGCAACACGGAGCATATGATATGTTCCAGGAGCTGAAACTAGTTTTTCAGCGTCATGCCCGGGTCGAGAGATATGATGTCTCCGACAAGTTGTTTAGCTGTAAGATGGAGGAGAATAGTTCTGTTAGTGAGCATATACTCAGAATGTCTGGGTTGCACGGTCGTCTGACTCAGCTTGGAGTCGAACTTCCGGATGATGCTGTCATTGACAGAATCCTCCAGTCTCTCCCACCTTGATATAAAAGCTTTGTGATGAACTACAACATGCAAGGGATGGAGAAGACCATTGCCTAGTTGTACTCGATGCTGAAATCTGCAGAGGTAGAAATCAAGAAAGAGCATCAAGTGTTGATGGTCAATAAGACCACCAGTTTTAAGAAAGGCAAGGGTAAGAAGAACTTCAAGAAAGACGACAAAGCTCTTGCCGCGCCCTGTAAGCCAATTGCCGGGAAGAAGAAAAAGAATGGACCCAAGCCTGAGACTGAGTGCTACTATTGCAAGGGAACCGGTCACTAGAAGCGGAACTCCCCAAATACTTAGCGGATAAGAAGGCCGGCAACATCAAAGGTATATATGATATACATGTTATTGATGTGTACCATACCAGCGCTCGTAGTAGCTCCTGGGTATTTGATACCGGTGTTGTTCCTCACATTTGCAGCTCAAAGGAGGAACTCCGGAATAAACGAAGATTGGCTAAGGAAGAGGTGACGATGCGCGTCGGGAATGGTTCCAAGGTCGATGTGATCGCCGTCGGCACGCTACCTCTACATCTACCTTCGGGATTAGTTTTAAACCTTAATAATTGTTATTTAGTCCCAACTTTGAGCATGAACATTGTATCGGGATCTTGCTTAATGCAACATGGCTACTCATTTAAGTCAGACAATAATGATTGTTCTATTTATATGAGTGATATGTTCTATGGTCATGCCCCGCTGGTCAATGGTTTATTCTTGATGAATGTCGATCATGATGTTACACATATTCATAGTGTGAGTACCAAAAGATGCAAGGTTGATAATGATAGTCCCACATACTTGTGGCACTGCCACCTTGGTCATATCGTCTTAAAGCGCATGAAGAAACTCCATACAGATGGACTTTTTGAGTCACTTGATTTAGAATCATTTGACACATGCGAACCGTGCCTCATGGGCAAGATGACCAAGACTCCATTCTCCGGAATAATGGAGCGAGCAACCAACTTGTTGGAAATAATACATACCGATGTATGCGGTCCAATGAGCGATGAAGCTCGTGGTGCTATTGCTACGTCAACAAAAGTACTTCCCTCGCAATGGTGCCAGAGATCCTTCTGTCATCTCTTGAGCTTGCGTTGGTTTTTCCCTTGAAGAGGAAAGGGTGATGCAGCATAGAAGCAGTATGTATTTCCCTCAGTTTGAGAACCAAGGTATCAATCCAGTAGGAGAATCTCGTCAAGTCCAGAGTACCAGCGCAAACACAAAAGAGCTTGCACCCAACGCTATAAAGGGGTTGTCAATCCCTTCAAGATTGTTTGCAAAATGAGATGTGAAGGCGGAAAGTGCAACGAAGTAAAAAGTGTAAGGCTGAAAATATGGTGTGGAGTAGACCCGGGGGGCATAGTGTTCACTAGAGGCTTCTCTCAAAATAGCAAGTATTACGGTGGGTAAACAAATTACTGTCGAGCAATTCATAGAACCGCGCAAAGTCATGACGATATCTAAGGCAATGATCATACATATAGGCATCACGTCTGAGACAAGTAGACCGATACTTTCTGCATCTACTACTATTACTCCACACATCGACCGCTATCCAACATGCATCTAGTGTATTGAGTTCATGACGAACAAAGTAACGCTTTAGGCAAGATGACATGATGTAGAGGGATAATCTCAAACCAATGATGAAAACCCCATCTTTTTACCCTTGATGGCAACAACACAATGCGTGCCTCGCTACCCCTTCTATCATTGGGTGAGGTCACCGCAAGGTATGCACCCAAAACCAAGCACTTCTCCCATTGCAAGAATCATAGATCTAGTTGGCCAGACAAAACCCACAACTCGAAGAGAATTACAAGGATATGAAATCATGCATAAGAGAGATCAGAAGAGACTCAAATAAGATTCATAGATAATATGATCATAAATCCACAATTCATCGGATCTCGACAAACACACCGCAAAAGAAGATTACATCGGATAGATCTCCATGAAGATCATGGAGAACTTTGTATTGAAGATCCAAGATAGAGAAGAAGCCATCTAGCTACTAGCTATGGACCCGTAGGTCTATGGTGAACTACTCACGCATCATCGGAGAGGTCATGGTGTTGATGGAGAAGCCCTCCGTGTCCGAATCCCCCCTCCGATAGGGCACCAGAACATGCCCCAGATGGGATCTTGCGGAGACAGAAGCTTGCGACGGCGGAAAAGTACTTTCGACGATCTCCTGATTTTTTATGGAATTTTTGGGAATATATAGGCGCAAAACCTAGGGCAAAGGAGCCTCAGGGATCCCACAAGCCAGGGGGCGCGGGCTCCCCCTGGCCACGCCATGAGGGCTTGTGGGGTCCCTGGTGGCCCCCCTGCCCTGATTCTCCGGCTTCCCGATCCTTTTCTGTTCCAGAAAGTATCTTTTTGGCAGTTTCATTCCGTTTGGACTCCGTTCAAAATCCTCCCCTGAAAGGGGTCAAAAACATGGAAAAAACAGGAACTGGCACTGGGCACTGAGTTAAGAAGTTAGTCCCAAAAAATATATAAAAGGCATACAAAACATCCAAAGTTTGACAAGATAATAACATGAAACCAACAAAAATTATAGATACGCTGGAGACGTATCAAGCATCCCCAAGCTTAACTCCTACTCGTCCTCGAGTAGGGAAGTGATAAAGAATGAATTTTTAATGTGGAATGCTACCTAGCATAGTTGTCCTTTGCAACTTCTTTCACGTGACATGAATATTCAAATCCGTAAGATTCAAAACAATAGTTTGCTATTGACATGAAAACAATAATACTTCAAGCAAACTAGCAAGGTAATCATGAACTTTCAAAATAACAAGGCCAAAGAAATTTATCCCTACAAAATCATATAGTCTGGCTATGCTCCATCATCCTCACACAACTAATGTAAATCATGCACAACCCCGGTATTGGCCAAGTAATTGTTTTCGCACTCTTACTTTCTCAAGCTTTTTATAACTATCACGCAATACATGAGCGCGAGCCATGGATATAGCACTATAGGTGGAATAGAGTGTGGTGGTGGAGGTGAGACAAAAAGGAGGAGATGGTCACATTGACTCGGCGTATAAAAGGGCTATGGAGATGCCCATTAATAGGTAACAACGTGAATGAGTAGGGATTGCCATACAAGGGATGCACTAGAGCTATAAGTATGTGAAAGCTCAAAAGGAGAACTAGTGGGTGTGCATCCAACTTGCTTGTTCACGAAGACGTAGGGCAATTTTGAGGAAGCCCATCATTGGAATATACAAGCCAAGTTATATAATGAAGATTTCCACTAGCATATGGTAGTGACAAAGCAAGAAGCTCTCAATCATGAAGAACATGGTGCTATTATGAAGCACAAGTGTGAAAAAAGATAGTAGCATTGTCCCTTCTCTTTTTTTTTATTTGGGCTCTTAGGCCAATCTTTTTTCTTTTCTCTTTTCTATTTTTTGGGCTCTTTGGCCTCTCTTTTTTATTATTATTTCCTCACATGGGACAATGCTCTAATAATGATGATCATCACACTTTTATTTACTCACAGCTCAAAGCCTAGAAAAGACTCTATAGGAAATGCCTCCGGCAGTGTACCGGGATGTGCAACGATTTAGCTTGGCGTATGACGTTGAAACATCTCGCTAGCTATCTTATGATCATGCAGTGGCAATATGAGAGTGACGACACAAGTCATGAGATGGAACGGTGGGAGTTGCATGGCAATATATCTCAGAATGGCTATGAAAATGCCATAGTAGGTAGGTATGGTGGCTGTTTTGAGGATGGCATATGGTGGGTTTGTGTACCGGCGAAAGTTGCACGGCACTAGAGAGGCTAGCAAAAGTGGAAGGTGAAACTGCATCTATACCATGGACTCACATTAGTCATGAAGAACTCATATACTTCTTGCGAAAGTTTTTATTAGTAATCGAAACAAAGTGCTAAACGCATACTCCTAGGGGAAGGGTTGGTAGGTGGTAACCATCGCGCGATCCCGACCTCAACACAAAGGATGACAATCAATAGATCAATTATGCTCCGATTTCCTAACATAGCGGTTCACCATACGTGCATGCTACGGGAATCACTAACTTCAACACAAGTATTTCTAGATTCACAACACCCTACTAACATAACTCTTAATATTACCGAATCCACATCTCAAAATTAATTGAGAGGAATCAAGACTTCTCTTTCTACTCAATGCACATGAAGATGGAGGTTTTTATATCCTCTTTGGGTACCTATCACCTTTGGGACTACTTTTATAGCATAAGCCAACTACCAAGTCACGCACAACCGTGCTCTAAAAGATATAAGTGAAGCACATAGAGCAAAATTATCTAGCTCAAAAGATATAAGTGAAGCACTATGAGCATTCTAGCAAAATCACGATGAGTGCACGTCTCTCTCTCTTAAAAAGGTGTGCAGCAAGGATGATTGTGACACAACAAAAAGAAAAGACTCCTACGATACAAGACGCTCCAAGCAAAACACATATCATGTGGTGAATAAAAATATAGCTCCAAGTAATGTTACCGGGGCATCCCCAAGCTTAGGCTTTTTGGTGTCCTTGAATTTGGCTTGGGATGCCTTGGGCATCCCCAAGCTTGAGCTCTTTTCACTCCTTATCTCTTTGTACATGAGAACATCACCCAAAACTTGAAAACTTCACAACACAAAACTTAAACAGAGACTCGTGATAACATTAGCACAAGAAAACAAACTACCACCTCTTTTGGTACTGTAGCAAACTTGAATTCTATCTAGATTGGTGTTGGGCTACTATATTCTCACTTTTCCATGGCTAGTACCCCCCGACACTAACCACAGTTTCATCAAAACAAGCAACCAACTCAACAAAAACATAATCTGTCAAAAACAGACCAGTGTGTAGCAATCTGTATACTTCGTATACTTCTGGTACCTCAAAAATTCTGAGACATTACGAGTGCCTGGGAAAAAGGCATATCAACCAGCACAAAAAAGAATCAAATCAAAAGCTCTTTTTGAATAAAAATGAAAAATCATCTCGTGAGTGAAAAGTTTCTGTCTTTTTCCCACAGGATCAAACAACCATTACCAAGACCAATCATAAAGGTTTTGCTTGGCTCAAACACAAAAAGAAACACAAAAAACACAATCACAATAGAATTATGAAAGTGTGGACGTAAAAAACAGAAAGAAAAAGATAAATTCATTGGGTTAACTCCCAACAAGCGCTATTGTTTAACGCCCTTAGCTAGGCATAAAAGCGATAGAATCACGTATCATCGTCTTTGGTGCTCAAACCAGAAGTAGCGTGATCACTTATCATCTTAAGGTTTTCATATTTCTTGCTGGATGATTCACCGCTACTTTTAGGAACAAAAACAGACTTGGTGATTTTATTGTGGGCAAAATTTGGAGTATTCTGCAGAGCGGCAAAAGCGGAACCCAAGTTGGTTATAACATCCTCTAGTTTGCCAATCCTAGCGGAATCATGACCTAGTTTTTCGTTAACTGTGGGTTCCTTCTCCTTTAAATTTGATTGTGGATCTTTTTATCCAAATTCTCAATGAGTTCGATCGTAGCAACTTTATTTTCAATGACGTCCAGCCTAAGCATCACATGTTCTAGAGTTAAGGTAGTTCCATTGACCATGAGTGGGGGTGATCCTACCAAATTTATCATAGCTCCATAAGAATCAACGGTATGGCTACCCAAGAAATTTCCACCTACGATGGTGTCAAGAATATACCTATTAAAGGAGAAACACCCACATAAAAACTGCGAAGCAGGACGGTAGTGGATTGCTTATGAGTAGATGTAGCGACCAGACCTCAATCAGTCCAGTCTCTATGCATCTGTGTCATCCCTGGATCGGTATGCCGACACGCACAGTACTTCGATGGGTATTATAACAGAGTAGCAATCACAGACATATTACAACGAATGTCTCAAAGAGAACTTATTACAATAATATGGCCTAAGGCCATCTAAATATGATAACAACGGAAGGCTTGGAAGATAAAGTAGGTCCATCAACTCCAACGACATAGCTGAGTGCAGAACAATGACCTATGGCACTTACTCGATATCTGAAAAGTCTGCAACATGAACGTTGCAGCCTGAAACGGGTTAGCACATGGAATATGCTGGCAAGGTAACACATAGAGAGTGAACAAAAATAAAAGCTATATCTACATGCATATTTGGCTGGTGGAAAGCTCTATGGTTAACAGTTTTGCATAAAGCCAAATTTCTTCCTATATTAGTGCAACAAAGTTTATTTAACTACATTGTTAGTTATTAAACAATGAGAAGGTTCCTCCAACTCAAACCCAAAATAATCATCATTAACCCGCAAATTAATTTAGAGTGTTGAGATACACATGAAAATCCAAGAACCAGATACTGAAGATGTCCATAACCGGGGACATGGCTAACCATGATTAGTTTGTACACTCTGCATAGGTTGTGCACTTTTTCCACAAGACTCGAAATACATCCATGGCGGACCTTAGGATGATCACACGATTCCCCCGGGATATCCTGACAGCCACTGGGGATTCCAGGGTGCCTCAAGCAATCCACCCAGATGTGTATTTAAGTAGCCACCTTAAGTTAACCTTTAATTAACAATACTCACATCTGTCATGGAATCACTCACCCAATAACGTCTACGAGCATAGCAAAGTAATAATAACATAACGTAGAAGTAACTCCCAAAAGTTTGATAGTAAACAGGTAATAGGTTCTACCTCTTTATCTACTTCCCAATACCCACATGTTAATTAGATCCTAACCATGCAATGTGTGAGGTGGATCTAATGCAATAAAACTGGGTAATAAGGGATATGATCAAAGTGTTACTTGCCTTGCTGATGATCCGCAAAACCTAGGGACTCGTAGTAGCATGCTTCACAATCCGGGTATTCTGTCGCAACAAACAATAGCACAGATAAGCAACAATATAGATGCACGGGTAAAATCGAATAAGATCTAACGAGAAAGTTCAAGTAAAGAACTCCGGTTTGCAAAAAGAATCAAATCAAACGGATCAACGAAACTCAAACTGCGAAAGAAACGAGATTCGTTTACTAATCTGGAATAAAGTCAAAATTTTATTTATAAAAATCTTGTGCAAGTGGATTAATCGGAAAGATATTTTCGTGACGAAAATCTGGGCGTTTGAATCACGTGATTCCGATAAATGAGCAAAAAGTTATACTAAAACGAAATTCGGATCAGGAATCGCGATCGAAATTAATTGCGAAAAAAATCCCCGAAAATAAATCTGACGAACAGACGGACGAACAAACGTTCATCGTCTGAAATTAATTAACGATAAGTGTTCGTCAACATGAACGTGCGGACGAACGTCCGTTAATTAAATAAACCAAAAAAATCTGAAAAAATAATTTTTTTCTACCTCGGGCGGCGTGCTCTAGCGAGTGGCGGCGAGCGGCGGCGGCGGCGGGCGGCGGCTAGGGTTTGTGCGCAGGGGGCGGCTTATATAGGCCTCCGGGGTCGGTTCATTATTTTTAAATCGGACGAGATAGAAAATTCAAACGGAAGTCCATACGAACTCCGATTTCGATGAAACAAATTTTGCGGGACTCCTAAAAATGAGCCCTACCACGTGGACATTTTTAAAAGGCCGAAATAATATTTTGAAAATCGCGTATTTTCGTAAATCCAATAAAATAGCAAATAAAATCCAGATAAAAATTATTATTTGGCTTTAATATTTCCTCTCAAATATTTCTAAAATTTGGGAAAGTCATTTTATCCCCTCTCTCATATTTTTATATATGAAATATTTGAAGAGAAAAATAATTAAAAACCAATGATCCTCTTTTCATTATTTGAGAAAATCCCAATATGAAAATAAATAAATTCCCAACTCTCTCCAAGGGTCCTTGAGTTGCTTAGAATTTTTAGGATCAGCAATTATGCAAATAACATATGATATGCAAGATGCTCTAATGGAATAACATTCCAAATTGGAAATTTGGTATGTTACAAACCTACCCCATTAAGATGAATCTCGCCCTCGAGATTCGGGTTGGCTAGAAAATAGGTGCGGGTGATCTTTCCGTAGATACTCCTCTCGTTCCCAGGTGGCTTCTTCCTCGGTATGGTGGCTCCATTGAACTTTGCAGAACTTGATAACCTTGCTGCGTGTGATTCGGCTGGTATACTCGAGGATCTTCTCTGGTTTCTCATCATAGGTCAAATCACTATAAACTGAATTGCTTCCAGCGATACTGTATCCCTCAGAGGAATATCGGCCATCTCTGCATGTCACTTTTTCAACTGGGAAACATGGAAGACATCGTGAACTCCCGACAATCCTTCCGGCAATTCCAACTTGTAAGAAACTTCTCCCATACGTTCCAGAACTTTGTATGGTCCCACAAAACATGGTGCTAATTTTCCTTTAACTCCAAAATGCTTAACTCCTCGAAATGGGGACACGCAAAGATAAACTCTGTCTCCGACTTCATGAACTGTCTCCTTGCGTTTTAAATCCGCATAGCTCTTTTGTCTGGACTGGGCTACCTTCAGTCTATCATGAATCAACTTAACCTTTTCTTCATATTCCTTAATCAAATCTGGTCCGAACAACTGACGGTCTCCAACTTCGTCCCATAACAACGGTGTCCTGCACCTTCTCCCGTACAAAGCTTCGAAAGGTGCCATCTTTAAACTGGCTTGATAGCCGTTGTTGTAGGAGAACTCTGTGTACGACAAATTGTCGTCCCAACTAGATCCATAATCTAGTGCACAAGCTCTCAGCATGTCCTCCAGAATCTGGTTGACTCTCTCGGTCTGTCCATCTGTGTGTGGGTGAAAGGCTGCACTGAACTCTAGCCTGGTTCCCAAGGTTTCGCGCAACTGATTCCAGAACTTTGAGGTAAACTGGGTTCCTCTATCTGATACAATGGCTCTCGGAACTCCATGTAGACATACGATCCTGGTCATGTATATCTTCGCCAACTTAGCACTGTTGTAAGTAGTCTTTACTGGGATGAAATGAGCTACCTTCGTCAAACGGTCGACTACAACCCAAATCGAGTCATAGCCTGAACGCGTTCGGGGTAATCCCGTGATGAAATCCATGCCTAGCTTGTCCCACTTCCATTCGGGTATCGGCAATGGCTGTAGCAATCCTGCTGACTTATGATGCTCTGCCTTCACTCTTTGACAAACTTCACAAACTGCCACACACTCCGCAATATCCTTCTTCATTCGAGTCCACCAGAAACTGTCTTTCAAATCCAGATACATCGGTGAATCGAATACGGCGAATCATGTGCCTCGTGCGGAATCAACTTCCTGATCTCAGGGTCATTGGGCACATACACGCGATCCTCAAACCATAAGGTATCGTGCTCATCCTCACGAAATCCATTGGCCTTTCCCTTGCTCATTCTTTCCTTTATCTCGCAAATCTCAGTGTCAGACTCCCGAGCTTCTCTGATCTTACTCATCAGGTTAGACTGAATTTCCAATGCTGCTACATAACCCTTCAGAACTATCTCCAAGCATAGCTCGCGAAGATCTTCGGCCAACTCCTCGGGCAATCCTTTGGTTATGAGTGTATTGACATGACTCTTGCGGCTTAACGCATCGGCTACTACATTTGCCTTTCCGGGATGATAGTACAATCTCATATCATAATCCTTGATGAGTTCCAACCATCTCCTTTGTCTGAGATACAACTCCTTCTGAGTGAAGATATACTTCAAACTCTTGTGATCCGTGTATACTTCACAATGGTTTCCAATGAGAAAGTGTCTCCACATCTTCAGTGCATCCACTACGGCTGCTAACTCCAGATCGTGAGTAGCATAGTTCAACCCATGGGGTTTAAGTTGTCGTGAAGCATACGAAACAACTCTTCCCTCCTGCATCAGCACTGCTCCGAGTCCTCGACAAGAAGCGTCGCAATACACTTGATAATCCGTGCGTTGATCTGGAAGAATCAACACTAGGGCTGTAACCAAGCGTTTCTTCAACTCCTGGAAACTGGCTTCACATTCCTCAGTCCAATTGAACTTGGTGTACTTCTTTAGCAACTCCGTCACGGGCTTTGCAATCTTTGAGAAATTCTCAATGAACCTCCGGTAGTATCCCGCGAGTCCAAGAAAACTCCGGATCTCTCCAACTGTTGTGGGGGATTCCCAGGTTGTCACAGTGTCAACTTTGGCGGGGTCTACTGCTATTCCTTCTCCGGATATAACGTGTCCGAGGAAACCAACTTCCTTCAACCAAAACTCACACTTGATGAACTTGGCATATAACTGATGTTCTCTGAGTTTCTCAAGTACCAAACGCAAATGCTCTTCATGCTCCTATTCATTCTTCGAGAAGACCAGAATATCATCAATGAACACCACGACGAACTTGTCCAAGAACTCCATAAATACCTTGTTCATCATGTTCATGAAATAGGCAGGTGCATTGGTCAGACCAAATGACATAATAGTATACTCATATAGCCCATACCTCGTGGTAAAAGCTGTTTTAGGTATATCCTGCTCTCGAATCTTCAGCTGGTGGTATCCTGATCGCAGATCGATCTTGGAAAATACCTTAGCTCCTTGCAAACGATCAAACAAATCATTGATCATCGGCAGTGGATACTTGTTCTTAATTGTCACTTCATTCAGCCCTCGATAATCAACAACCATCCTCAATGATCCATCCTTCTTCTCCACTAGAAGTACTGGTGATCCCCAAGGTGATGAACTTGGGCGAATATAGCCTTTATCCAGTAACTCCTTAATCTGCTTCTTAATTTCTTCCAAATCCTTTGCAGGCATCCTATATGGTCTCTTGGATATTGGTCTTGTGCCTGGCAAAAGCTCAATAAAAAACTCAATGTCTCTGTCCGGTGGCATGCGTGGCAACTCCTCTGGAAATACATCACGGAAATCCTTCACCACCGGTACTTCCTTGTGTACAACTCCTGATAAGGAATTTACTCGCGTCCTCTTCGGTATATGCTGGGATACATATTTAATCCTTCTTCCTTCCGGGGTGGTGAGTAAAATCGACTTACTGGCGCAGTCAATGTTCCCTCCATACTTTGATAACCAATCCATACCTAATATTACATCCAGTCCTTGTGACTCCAATACTATTAGGTCTGAGGGAAACACGTAATTACCCATCCTCAAAGGTATCCGATCACACCTTACGCTAGCCATATATTCTGCTCCTGGCGAGGTTACTAACATGGGTGACCTAAGGGATTGCGTTGGCAGGTTATACTTATCCACAAATCCCCTTGATATGTATGAATGCGATGCACAAGTATCGAAAAGAACAATTGCAGTAAATGACTTGACCAGAAACTTACCTACTACCACATCAGGTTGTGCTTCAACCTCCTCCACGCTAACGCGGTTCACTTGTCCCCTATTTAAAGGGTCGGGCTTCTTCCCAGAGTTGTCATTGCCATTCCCATTCTTTGCTTCGGGACACTCGGTGGCGTAATGTCCCTTCTTCCCGCACTTGAAACAAGTAATGTGACTTAGATCCTTCTTGGCGGGCGTTGCTGGGGTGGAATGGTTCTATCCATTGCTTCCTCCATTACCATTCGCATTCCTGGGGCCACTATGATTATGCGAACCCCCTCCATGGTAACGATTTCCCCCATGGTTGTGGTGAATGTGCCCTCCCGAGTTCGGGGTAAAACGGGGCTTCTGGTGAGCTCCAGAATTGAACCTCCCTTGTCCATACTTTCTCTTGCAATTATCAATCTGCTGCTGCTTCCCTTCAATCATGAGAGCTTTGTCTACCAACTCCTAGTAGTTGTTGAAGGTTGCCACCATCAACCGCATGCTCAGCTCATCATTTAGTCCTTCAAGGAACTTGTCTTCTTTAGCGACATCTGTAGCAATGTCATTAGGGGCATAACGGGCTAGCTTGCTAAATTTCTCCACATACTGGCCAACTGGGCGCCCTCCTTGGCGTAAGTTGCAAAACTCACGCTTCTTCATGGCCATAGCTCCTGCTGAAATATGGGCGGTGCGAAAAGCTTGCTGAAACTTCTCCCATGTGACAGTGTCAATGGGGTAAGTGGCTGTGAAATTCTCCCACCATGATGATGTGGGCCCATCTAGCTGATGTGCGGCAAAACACACTCTTTCCGCATCTGAGCATCCTGCAGTGGTTAACTCCCTTCCAATCTTGCGGAGCCAATCATCTGCAACAATCGGCTCGGTGCTACTAGAGAACACCGATGCATTTAGTCTTAAGAAATGGGCTAAGTGATCAACAGGTGGTGGTGGCGGCGGAGGGTTGTTGTTGTTGTTGTTCCCTTGATTCTGATTCTGGACTAGGATCTGCATCACGGCATTCTGCTGCTGGATCAATTGGGTGATCTCTGGCGGGAAAGCAAATTCGGGTTCACGTCTCGGAGGTGCCATCTGAGGGGTTTAGAAAAGATGAGAAAATAGATTAGAGTGAGGTCTAAAGAGAAAACACTACCCATATGCTCATGAGACAAACACAATCATATCACTCAATCAATTTCAAACAACAACATACAAACGATCTATCTAACGTTCACAAAAGTGCTCAGCTAATATTTACATGGGGAAATACTTGCTAGTGATATGGTGGTCGACTAGAAGTTTTGATCGGCGGAAGACTCCATGATATCTGCTCCAGCTTCATTAATGTAGTCATCATCTTTTTCATCAGGGTCGGAGTCGGTGTCGTCGATGATGATGAAGCTCTTTGCGCTAGGGGGAACATCTTCATCTCCTCCTATCGTGGGTGTGACAGCCCGAGACCGACGCCCCAGAAGATTCCCCTTTTGTTTCATTTTCATCGTGTGGTTCGTTTGTCTGTCGCATTCATCATCGCATCATCCGCATCATCAGCATTGCATCGGCATCCCGTTGCCGCCAGTTTTCAAAAGTTGCATCCGTTGTTAGTTGCCGGTTCTCGTTGCTGTCCGTTTTGAGCCCGACCACACTCGCACGCGTCCGCGGCATGGTTTAATTCTTGTTTTCAAAAGTGTGTGTAAAACTTTCTCCGATCGGGTTGGGATTTGACGCACGGTCTTTATTAGTTGTAGCTAGGCCGCGTGGCAAGTTTCGTCGTGATCGGAGTCCATATGGTACCCGAACGGTCGACTGTAGCGGCACCGTATTCGGTATATCGTCGGACGTCTGTCGGTGTTTTAAAAAATCGTTGCCGCGTCGCCCGTTTCCCCTCTCATCTCCGGATATCTACACTACACGGCCACTTACCCGTTCCGCATGCGGAATCGTCCGAATCCGACCGCATGGTTGGATCCGGAACGAAATTCCGGGTAACCTAGCCCCCCATTTGTCTATAAATAGACCCGCGTGCATTTTAGAGAGCCCCTCTTCTCCCACCTCGGGATCCGTGCCCCTAACCCTAACCGCTCTCTCTCCCCTGTCTCCCACCTCCATCCGTCACGCTCGCGAAGCCCGCGTTGGGCCCGCCCGAGCCCATCTAGGCCCGAGGCTCCCGGAGCTCCTGCAACTCCTCCCGAGCCCCTCGCCGTGCAACCCCGTAGCAGTCGGAGCCCAACCCGCCTGAGCGCTTCGCAGGAGCAGCCGCGACCAGGCCCCAGTACAGGCCAGAGCATCGCCCTCTTCCTCCCCATCCCCTCCTCTCATGTCGACCTCCCTCTCACTCTTCTTCTCTCCGTCCCGCAGGAAGGCACCATGGAAGCCACGCCCGATCTCTTCGCCCCGGGCCCGCCTCGAGCCACCAACGTCGGGAACGGAACCCCGGTGGCCGGATCGACCAAGGGCCGCTGGTTCCCCGCCGTTCCGTCGCCCCTAGTGCACCCGCGTGCTAGCAGAAGCGCCGCCATGGCCTCGCTCGCCCAGGCCGGGAGGTAGACGGAGCACCAGCTCGGCTAGGCCCCGCAGCCGGCCGAGCACCAGCTCGGGCCCCCGTCACGCGCCGCATCATGTCGGCCCAGCTAGCCCGCCCCGACCAGGCCGCCTCCCGTGGGCCCCGTTCTGTCTCGAGCTCCGCGCCTAGGCCGGCCTTTGGCCCAAGGTGAGCTCCCCTTCAGCCCCTCCCTGTCCGACGCCCCGGGCGGGATTTTATTAACCAGTGCCCAACCCTGTTTCGGCCTGGTAGAGAGAAATCGGCCAGATTCGTTTTTTTTCGTTTAACTATTTAGTTATTTTCACGGAATATACCGTATATTAGAACGCCCGTAACTTTTAAACCGTAAGTCGGATCGCAATTAGTTGTATATGGTTTTCGTGTAGTTTCTGGTGTAGAATCCGTTTTTACAACTTGCATATTTGTTTGGAGTAGTTTGACGTGCCTAGTGTATAGTTTTACGTAGTGTCTCGATTGGTTTAGTGCCCGTAGTTATTTTTCGCGTGTGTCCGGATTGCCCGAACCCCGTAGATAAAATGCCCATGTTTTAGGTACCACTTTTCCATGTATTTTAGAGTAGACGTTCGTATTTTTGCGCGTAGGGATTTGCCGCTAGTTTATTTTCCGTGCTTAGGACATTATATCGCATTTATGTGTGGCGATATTTTTGTGTTGCAACCCCACATATTATATATGTTTTCGGGGTAGAAAAATCCATGGGATTTTTCTGTGCAATTAGTTTTAGCTTTTGAGTAAGTTAGTTCGCGCGATATTTTGCCATGTTGCCCTCTTGTCTTTTTCGTAGGATTTATTCTCTGCTTCGTTTGATTAAGTTATCAACTAGGGAGTTGTACTTGGATGTTTACTCTAGCCCCTGGTATTTTTGGTTGCAATAGAAATGCATGTTTAGGTGTGGTGTGCTTGCTCTCAAGTTGCTAGAAATAGTGATGTTTTAGAGATGCTGAAATATTTCTAAGTTTGGAATCTGTTATATTTTGTTGTTGTTTTGTTTTGCTTCTATCTTGTGATCTGTAGCTCTTTTGAGGTTGGTCCAATGGAGTTAGTTGTAGCCCTTATGGTTCTCTAGCATTCTGTGAATTTTCATGCCATTTGGAGTCCTGTAGCTTATGGTTTTGCTGCTGTCTATATGACTTCAGATCAAAAACTGCAGCTTCATAAACTGATATTTTCACTAAGTCTGAAACTATGTGTGAGAAGCCATTTTGTGACTTCTTTTCCTAGTGATCCTTGCTGCCATGATAGTTGTTGTTAGTTGTTTGTTGTAGTGATTATTTCCCTCTTTCGTCTCATGCCTTGCTTGAGTTTATCGGAGTTGTGTAGCTCGTAGTTGTGGGGCATAGAAAATGCTATGTGGCTGATTTTGGCATACTGTAGTGATTTCTTATTTTGCTCGTAGCTTTTGATCCGTAGCTCCATTTTGATCGTGTCCTATATGAAACTTGCTTAGACTCTCGTGTAGTTTCATTTTCTTTTGCTGGTTGTTTGTTTCAGAGTGCTCGTGACCGTCGTTGCACACATATTGCATTCATGCCATCATATCTTGCGGTGTCCGTATCTTTTGATCCGTAGCTCCGTTGGAGATGTTCTTTATGTGTAAATTGCTTGTAACGACGCGTAGAATCCCGTGAACCTATTTGTTTTACTGTTTAAAAACTAATTAAATGCATTAGTTCAGATCTGGACAGAATTGTAAATTAACATGTGAGGTCGTTTCGGAGGTGCTATATGTCATTTCCGACCTCATTTAAAATACCTAGATAGGTAGATGACTTGCACTTCACTTCTTGCCATGTTTAACCACATTTAATATTGCCGTGTACCTAATCAGGATAGAACCAAATAACTCATACGTGGAGTTTCGTCAATATGCAACTCGTTGCATATTGAACTTCACTTAAGGTGTAGTGTTTGTTTGTGTGAATTGTCATGCCATGTCTTGCATGTGTTCAGCTGCTCATGCATCATATGTGATGTGCATCGTGTGGTGAATATCGTGTGTTGATTTGTGTTTCCGGCTTCCTTTGTCTCGATAGAGTTCCGCAAGCGTGTCGGATTGTGAGGACCCGTTCAACTACATCGGTTCGTATGCTTCACGGCGGCATTCTTCTTCTCAGCGGGATCTCAGGCAAGATGACCATTTCCCCAGATACCATTAGTATCATTGCCATGCTAGCTTTATCGCTTCTATCGTTTATGTCTCGTTGCCTACCACTTGTTAAATATCAGCCTCTCAACAATGCCATGAAATCTTCAACCTGTTCGACCTAGCAAACCACTGATTGGCTATGTTACTGCTTGCTTAACCTTGTTCTTAGCATTGCTAGTTGCAGGTGTCGATGCTTCCATGTGATAACATGGGTCCCTTGTCGTATCACCATATTAAATGCCATTTAATTTAATGCACCTATATACTTGGTAAAAGGTGGAAGGCTCGGCCTTTCTAGCCTAGTGTTTTGTTCCATCTTTGCCCCCTTAGTTTCCGGCTACCGGTGTTATGTTCTGTAATTTAGCGCTCCTAACACGATCGGGGTTGTTATGGGGACCCCCTTGATAATTCGTTTTAGATTAAAGCTGGTCTGGCAAGGCCCAACTTTGGTACTACATTTGCCTAATCACGTAATAAAATTGCATAAGGACTTTCCGGACCCCGAGGATAACTTAATCAACCCCTCGGCCAGTGCTCCTCATGAGTGTTGGTCCAAACTGGACAGACTGCGGGGCCACCACGGGGCAACTCGAGGTTTGGCACCTGTAGGCTTTTCCATCCGTCGTGTCCTGAGAATGAGATACGCGGCTCCTATCGGGTTCGTCGACACGTCGGGCGGCCTTGCTAGATTAGTTTTACCTTTGCCGAGATATCTTGTGCATCGGGATTCCGATGATGCTTTGGGTAATCTCAGAGTTGAGGTTTTCCACTAAGGAATCCGACGAGATCGCGAGCTTCGTGATTGAGGATTTCTATGCGGCTTGTGGTAATTTGTGATGGACTAGTTGGAGCACCCCTGCAGGGTTAAATAATTTTGGAAAGCCGTGCCCGCGGTTATGTGGCAACGTGGAAACTTTGTTTAACACTCGTTCTAGATAACTTGAAGTTAACTTAAATAAAACTTGCCAACTGTGTGCGTAACCGTGACTGTCTCTTTCATGAGTTGTTACTCCGATCGAGGACTCGGTGGGGTTATATCTGACGTAGGTAGGTGTTCAGGATCATCCATTTGATCAACCGTTGTTCACGTCCGCTATGCGTAGATCTTCCCCCTCTTATTTCTTGTACTCGTAAGTTAGCCACCAAATATATGCTTAGCCGCTGCTGCAACCTCACCACTTAACCATACCTCACCCATTAAGCTTTGCTAGTCCTGATACCTTTGGAAATGAGATTGTTGAGTCCCCTGTGGCTCACAGATTACTACAACACCAGTTGCAGGTACAGGTAAAGGTTACTTGACGCGAGCGCGTTGATTGTTCATTTGGAGTTGCTTCTTCTTCTTCTTCTTCTTCATCGATCTAGAATGGGTTCCAGGCCGGCAGCCTGGGATAGCAAGGATGGACGTCGTTCTTCTTTTCTTGTTTGTTTTCGTCCGTAGTCGGAGCCTGCTCCTACTCTTGATGTTTATGTAATGTACTAATGTGACTCTTATGTAGCTTGTGGCGAGTGTAAGCCAATTCTATATATATATATATATCTTCTTTTCAGTACATGTACTTGTAACGATATCCATTCTTGCGACACGACGAGATGCGCTTCTATCCCTGACGAGGCCTTCGTGCCAAATTGAGGATAGGGTCGCATCTTGGGCATGACAAGTTGGTATCAGAGCAGTACCGACCTAGGAGCCCCCTTGATTGATCGAACATGGCCGAGTCGAGTCTAGTGAAAAACTTCTTTGAGTCTAGTTATATATCAGAGAGTAGGATTCTTTTTGTCCACTTCTATGCTCTGGTGAGGAATCTTGACGTAATAATTTAATTCTACTCCTCTTCTCACTCAAATTTTTTTTAGGATCACGCGGATATTCTTGGGATCTATATGATGCCGATGTGACGGAGTTGTGTCTTGGTGCCTCCTGTCTGACTTGATTTTCTTCCGGGGAGTTGAGCTCCAGGGGATTCTCGAGCACATCGTTATCATTCAGATTTCTTAGTATCTGAGAACGAAGGATGTTCGTAATTGCTTCAATACTAGTACTGGCGAGATAACCTCGATGTCCCCAGTACTGGTGCAGATTGTTCGGGAGTACTGCCATACTTTGTATCATTGTGATCACGAGGGTCTGTTGTAGATGAAGGTCCGAGATTCTGGTTGTGTGTTGACGGGTTAGTATAGGAGTTGTGTGATATTACTCCTTGTATCCGTGTACCAGATTGCATGACCAGATATTTCGGGAATTCATAGGTGGGAATTCAAGTAGTTGCTTATAGGACAATCTTCCAACAAATGCATGATGTTAGGTTGGGGTTCGACATCTAGTGGATTCATTTGTTCACGGTTGACTTACAACGGTACATGTTGTGTGTTAAAGAGTCCTTGTAGCTTGCTACGACTCGGGGACGCTTCGTATGTCGGGTGCACTGCCTTGCACTTGATGGCTACTGTAAGGATCGAGCCCGTGCGATCCTGTCCACGAAAATATCGGATGAAATCTTTCTCATGAGTTTGTTCTGGCTTGTTTCATAAGCCGCACCCCTTGTGTTGTTGGAATATGGTAATTCAAGTTGCTTCGAGGTCAAGTGGTGATTTTAGATCTTCTCTAAGCGGTGTTCTCATATTTTTGTGGGAATGCTAATTCCCTTTGCTCAAATGAGTTGTCTTATCATTCTTGTCAATCGGAGTCGTCATGTTAATTATTTTCCAACCGGTGTGTTTCTCTCCAAGTGGATTCAATCCTCTCCAATATTTGCAAATCCATCTCTCATTTGTTTCCGAAGTTTGTCTCATCTGTCCCAAGTTGTCTTTGTTTTTCCCCACCCTCCCGCCCTTTTTCTTAGTGATTCAATTTTCATCCAAGAGTTTTCTTTTCATTGTGCTTCCGCTGTCTGTTCTTTTCTCTTTTAACCGGTGATTCATTGTGAAGATTCTCAGGAGCTTCGCGTTCATATTTATTCATTCTTGTCATCTTTTCCGGTGAATTTAATTCAGTTGTCCGTGTTCATCATATCCTTTTCATCCTTGTAATTCTTTCTATGTCGGAGATTCTTATCAGACTATCTTGTTATTATTTCCTCTCTCTTTCTATCCGAAGCGTTGAAGTTATCTCAGAGGTTCTTGTTTCCTATTCTTTCAATTATTTCGAGGTGCTCAACCTCATCAAGTTTTCATTGTACCGGTGCAATATCTCTCGTTCTAGCAATCTTTTCAACGGTGGTTTCTTTAAGTGGGCCCATAACCCATAGTTTTTTCCCAGGATCTTATATGTCTCTTCTAATCTTTCGGAGATCTTTAATTCTTTTCAATTATGACGTAAGTATGAATTTCATCAGTCATATCCCTTCTGCAAGATCTATTCGAATTAATTCTCATATTTGGCTCAACATTCCATTCTTCTTTATTCCGGAGTGTGTCATTATCCTTGGTATTGTTTCTCGTCATCATTCTCAGTGTTTCTCCATTCTTGCGAAGATTGTCATTTTAGCTTTGTGCCATCATCTTGAATTTGTTCCCAATCACGAGAATCCATTTCTCGCTATCCGGTGCTTTTTGAGTTGTTTTCATTCTCGTTCCTCCGAAGGCCATCATTTTAGAAGATTCTTCGTTCTCAACTTTCAGCTTTCATCCTCGATTCTTCTCAATTGTTGTCTCTTCGTTCGTCTCTCGATTATTCTGGTGGCTTATTCAAGTTTTCTGTTAGGTGGCTCATGATCTTGTCATTCTCTTGTATCTCCATTAATTCTTCGATTTCCCATTCAATTGTGAATTCTTACCGGTGCTTCCTTCAATTATGCTTCAAGTGGTGCTTACCTATCTCTCTCTTCAAGTTTCTTTCAAGAAGAATAAGTGGTATGCTAAATCCGCTGCTTGTCATCAATTAAACTTGATGAAGGACAAGCATAACATAATTCTTATTCTTGTTCATAGTATTTTGAATTCTTCTTCCGGAGTGGCTCATGATATCAATTCTTTTCTCAAGTGCTTATCTTTCTTTTCCGAAGTTCAGAGTCTATCGGTATCTCTTTGTGAAGCTTCATCTAAATCATTGCAAGGTCATAATCTTATTCTTTTCTACCTTCATACCTTTGCATCATTCTTTTGTATACAGTGGTCCGTCATGGTGGTTCTTCAAGGATGTGATTCATTCTCAAGTGTTCTTCAAGATTCTGTTAGAGAACCTCAAGTTTTCTTCTCACACATTTCCAAGTACATTTGTTCTTCCTTTATCATTTGAGGTGGTATTATAGCATTCTTGTTAGTGTAGGAGCCTCAAAGAGTTTTCCTTTCAAGTATGAGATAATTAAACCCACCAATTCTATGATCATGAGATATTTCTACCCATGATTTCTTCATTGAGCTATCTTGGTTTGGATTTCACCTAAACCTTTTCCTATGGATTATGCTATCATGGTGCTTGTCATTAATCCAAGTTCTCAATGTATCCTCTTGGTGTAAGAAATTGTTCATATCTAGTTTCTCCCAATCAATCCTTGTTTCTGTTAGTGGATGGTTGTCACTTCATTAGTTTGAAAAGGTTTCCATAAGCCCACTACTATCTTGTTCTTTTCGTGGTCGTTTTTCCAACAAATCCGTTCAATTCTTCTTGCAAGGATGCTTGCCAAGTTCTTTGGAGTTAGTAGTTGTCATCCTTTTCTTCGTTCTCTTCATCCGTATGAGCTAGTTCATATTCTATTCTTCCGGAGGCATTGTGATGTTGCTCTTTTGGGTCTATTATGTTGTTCTACCAAGATCATGGTGTTCCCTTGTTCTATTTAGTTGTTTGTTATGAATATTGTATATTTCTCCCATCTTACCGAATTTTTTGTCCCATTTTCCTACCGAAGTGCTGCCAAAATTTTCTGTGAATTCTTGCTTCTTTCTCACATCATTCCTCATCGCCTTGCAACCTTCAAGGGTCGTTGGTTTCACTCGTTTGTCAAAGAAGCGACTAAGTTATACCTTTTGCTTTTCTTCTCCTCTCCCCCTTTCATTCTTGGATCTCAGGGCGAGATCCTCTTGTAGTGTAGGAGAGTTGTGACAGCCCGAGACCGACGCCCTAGAAGATTCCCCTTTTGCTTCGTTTTCGTCGTGTGGTTCATTTGTCTGTCGCATTCATCATCGCATCATCCGCATCATCAGCATTGCATCGGCATCCCGTTGTCGCCAGTTTTCAAAAGTTGCATCCGTTGTTAGTTGCTGGTTCTCGTCGTTGTCTGTTCTGAGCCCGACCACACTCGCACGCGTTCGCGGCATGGTTTAATTCTTGTTTTCAAAAGTGTGTGTAAAACTTTCTCTGATCGGGTTGGGATTTGACGTGCGGTCTTTATTAGTTGTAGCTAGGCCGCCTGTCAAGTTTCGTCGCGATCGGAGTCCTTCTGGTACCCGAACGGTCGACCGTAGCTGCACCGTATTCAGTATATCGTCGAACGTCTGTCGGTGTTTTAAAAAATTGTTGCCGCGTCGCCCGTTTCCCCTCTCGTCTCGGGATATCTACACTACACGGCCACTTACCCGTTCCCGCGTGCGGAATCGTCCGAATCCGACCGCATGGTTGGATCCGGAACGAAATTCCGGGTAACCTAGCCCCCCATTTCTCTATAAATAGACCCATGTGCATTTTAGACAACCCCTCTTCTCCCACCTCGGGATCCGCACCCCTAACCCTAACCGCTCTCTCTCCCCTGTCTCCCACCTCCGACCGTTAGGCCCGCGAAGCCCGCGTTGGGCCCGCACGAGCCCATCTAGGCCCGAGGCTCCCGGAGCTCCCGCAGCTCCTCCCGAGCCCCTCGCCGCGCAGCCCCGTAGCACTCGGAGCCCAACCCGCCGGAGCGCTTCGCAGGAGCAGCCGCGACCAGGCCCCAGCACAGGCCGGAGCATCGCCCTCTTCCTCCCCATCCCCTGCTCTCATGTCGGCCTCCCTCTCACTCTTCTTCTCTCTGTCCCGCAGGAAGGCACCATGGAAGCCACGCCTGATCTCTTCACCCCGGGCCCGCCTCGAGCCGCCAACGCCGTGAACGGAACCCCGGTGGCCGGATCCACCCGGGGCCGTCGGTTCCCCGCCGTTCCGTCGCCCCTCGTGCACCCGCATGCTGGCAGCAGCGCCGCCATGGCCTGGCTCGCCCAGGCCGGGAGGTAGACGGAGCACCAGCTCGGCTGGGCCCCGCAGCCGGCCCAGCACCAGCTCGGCCCCCCCGTCGCGCGCCGCATCATGTCGGCCCAGCTAGCCCGCCCCGACCAGGCGGCTTCCCATGGGCCCCGTTCGGTCTCCAGCTCCGCGCCCAGGCCGGCCTTTGGCCCGAGGTGAGCTCCCCTTCAACCCCTCCTTGTCCGACGCCTCAGGCGGGATTTTATTAACCAGTGCCCAAACCTGTTTCGGCTGTTGGAAATATGCCCTAGAGGCAATAATAAATTAGTTATTATTATATTTCTTTGTTCATGATAATCGTTTATTATCCATGCTATAATTGTATTGATTGGAAACACAATACTTGTGTGGATACATAGACAAAACACTGTCCCTAGTAAGCCTCTAGTTGACTAGCTCGTTGATCAAAGATGGTCAAGGTTTCCTGGCCATAGGCAAGTGTTGTCACTTGATAACGGGATCACATCATTAGGAGAATCATGTGATGGACTAGACCCAAACTAATAGACGTAGCATGTTGATCGTGTCATTTTGTTGCTACTGTTTTCTGCGTGTCAAGTATTTATTCCTATGACCATGAGATCATATAACTTACTAACACCGGAGGAATACTTTGTGTGTATCAAACGTCGCAACGTAACTGGGTGACTATAAAGATGCTCTACAGGTATCTCCGAAGGTGTTCGTTGAGTTAGTATGGATCAAGACTGGGATTTGTCACTCCGTGTGACAGAGAGGTATCTCGGGGCCCACTCGGTAATACAACATCACACACAAGCCTTGCAAGCAATGTAACTTAGTGTAAGTTGCGGGATCTTGTATTACGGAACGAGTAAAGAGACTTGCCGGTAAACGAGATTGAAATAGGTATGCGGATACTGACGATCGAATCTCGGGCAAGTAACATACCGAAGGACAAAGGGAATGACATACGGGATTATACGAATCCTTGGCACTGAGGTTCAAACGATAAGATCTTCGTAGAATATGTAGGATCCAATATGGGCATCCAGGTCCCGCTATTGGATATTGACCGAGGAGTCTCTCGGGTCATGTCTACATAGTTCTCGAACCCGCAGGGTCTGCACACTTAAGGTTCGACGTTGTTTTATGCGTATTTGAGTTATATGGTTGGTTACCGAATGTTGTTCGGAGTCCCGGATGAGATCATGGACGTCACGAGGGTTTCCGGAATGGTCCGGAAACGAAGATTGATATATAGGATGACCTCATTTGGTTACCGGAAGGTTTTCGTGCATTACCGGAAAGGTTTCGGGCTCATCGGTAGTGTACCGGGAGTGCCGGGAGGGGTGCCGGGGACCATCGGGAGGGGTGTCACGCCCCAAGGGGTCTCATGGGCTATGGGAAGAGATAAACCAGCCCCTAGTGGGCTGGAATAAGTTCCCACTAAGGCCCATAAGGTTTGAGAAGGAAAAAACACAAGGTGGAAAGAGTTTCCAAGTGGGAAGGTGGAATCCTACTCCAAGTAGGATTGGAGTAGGACTCCTCCACCTCCAATTTCGGCCAAACCCTTAGGTTTTGAGGCTGCCTCCTCCCCTCCCCTCCCTCCTATATATACTAAGGTATTAGGGCTGATTTGAGACGACTTTTGCCACGGCAGCCCGACCACATACCTCCATAGTTTTTCCTCTAGATCGCGTTTCTGCGGAGCTCGGGCGGAGCCCTGCTGAGACGAGATCATCACCAACCTCCGGAGCGCCGTCACGCTGCCGGAGAACTCTTCTACCTCTCCGTCTCTCTTGCTGGATCAAGAAGGCCGAGATCATCGTCGAGCTGTACGTGTGCTGAACGCGGAGGTGCCGTCCGTTCGGTACTAGATCGTGGGACTGATCGCGGGATTGTTCGCGGGGCGGATCGAGGGACGTGAGGACGTTCCACTACATCAACCGCGTTCTCTAACGCTTCTGCTGTACGATCTACAAGGGTACGTAGATCACTCATCCCCTCTCGTAGATGGACATCACCATGATAGGTCTTCGTGCGCGTAGGAAAATTTTTGTTTCCCATGCGACGTTCCCCAACATCGGCCTGGTAGAGAGAAATCGGCTCGATTCGTTTTTTTCCCGCTTAACTATTTAGTTATTTTCACGGAATATACCGTATATTAGAACCCCCGTAACTTTTAAACCGTAAGTCGGATTGCGATGGGTTGTATATGGTTTTCGTGTAGTTTCTCGTGTAGAATCCGTTTTTGCAACTTGCATATTTGTTTGGAGTAGTTTTACGTGCTGTCTCGATTGGTTTAGTGCCCGTAGTTATTTTTCGCGCGTGTCCGGATTGCCCGAACCCCGTAGATAAAATGCCCATGTTTTAGGTACCACTTTTCTATGTATTTTAGAGTAGACGTTCGTATTTTTGCGCGTAGGGATTTGCCGCTAGTTTATTTTTCGTGCTTAGGACATTATCTCGCATTTATGTGTGGCAATATTTTTGTGTTGCAACCCCACATATTTTATATGTTTTCGGGGTAGGATTTTTCTATGCAATTAGTTTTAGCTTTTGAGTAAGTTAGTTCGCGCGATATTTTGCCATGTTGCCCTCTTGTCTTTTTCGTAGGATTTATTCTGTGCTTCGTTTGATTAAGTTGTCAACTAGGGAGTTGTACTTGGATGTTTACTCTAGCCCCTGGTATTTTTGGTTGCAATAGAAATGCATGTTTAGGTGTGGTGTGCTTGCTCTCAAGTTGCTAGAAATAGTGATGTTTTAGAGATGCTGAAATATTTCTAAGTCTGGAATCTGTTATATTTTGTTGCTGTTTTGTTTTGCTTCTATCTTGTGATCTGTAGCTCTTTTGAGGTTGGTCCAATGGAGTTAGTTGTAGCCCTTATGGGTCTCTAGCATTCTGTGAATTTTCATGCCATTTGGAGTCATGTAGCTTATGGTTTTGCTGCTGTCTATATGACTTCAGATCAAAAACTGCAGCTTCATAAACTGCTATTTTCACTAAGTCCGAAACTATGTGTGAGAAGCCATTTTGTGACTTCTTTTCCTAGTGATCCTTGCTGCCATGCTAGTTGTTGTTAGTTGTTTGTTGTAGTGATTATTGCCCTCTTTCGTCTCATGCCTTGCTTGAGTTTATCGGAGTTGTGTAGCTCGTAGTTGTGGGGCGTAGAAAATGCTATGTGGCTGATTTTGGCAGACTGTAGTGATTTCTTATTATGCTCGTAGCGTTTGATCCGTAGCTCCGTTTTGATCGTGTCCTATATGAAACTTGCTTAGATTCTCGTGTAGTTTCATTTTATTTTGCTGGTTGTTTGTTTTGGAGTGCTCGTGACCGTCGTTGCACACATATTGCATTCATGCCATCATATCTTGCGGTGTCTGTATCTTTTGATCCGTAGCTCCGTTGGAGATGTTCTTTATGTGTAAATTGCTTGTAATGACACGTAGAATCACGTGAACCTATTTGTTTTGCTGTTTAACAACTAATTAAATGCATTAGTTCAGATTTGGACAGAATTGTAAATTAACATGTGAGGTCGTTGCGGAGGTGCTATATGTCATTTCCGACCTCATTTAAAATGCCTAGATAGGTAGATGACTTGCGCTTCACCTCTTGCCATGTTTAACCACATTTAATATTGTCGTGTACCTAATCAGGATAGAACCAAATAACTCATACGTGGAGTTTCGTCAATATGCAACTCGTTGCATATTGAACTTCACTTAAGTTGTAGTGTTTGTTTGTGTGAATTGTCATGCCGTGTCTTGCTTGTCTTCAGCTGCTCATGCATCATATGTGATGTGCATCGTGTGGTGAATATCGTGTGTTTAGTTGTGTTTCTGGCTTCCTTTGTCTCGATAGAGTTCCGCAAGCGTGTCGGATTGTGAGGACCCGTTCCACTACATTGGTTCGTCTGCTTCACGGCGGCATTCTTCTTCTCAGCGGGATCTCAGGCAAGATGACCATTTCTCGAGATACCATTACTAGCATTGCCATGCTAGTTTTATAGCTTCTATCGTTTATGTCCCATTGCCTACCACTTGTCAAATATCAGCCTCTCAACAATGCCATGAAACCTTCAACCTATTCGACCTAGCAAACCACTGATTGGCTATGTTACTGCTTGCTTAACCTTGTTGTTAGCGTTGCTAGTTGCAGGTGTAGATGCTTCCATGTGATAACATGGGTCCCTTGTCGTATCACCATATTAAATGCTATTTAATTTAATGCACCTATATACTTGGTAAAAGGTGGAAGGCTCGACCTTTCTAGCCTGGTGTTTTGTTCCACCTTTGCCCCCTTAGTTTCCGGCTACCGGTGTTATGTTCCATAATTGAGCGCTCCTAACACGATCGGGGTTGTTATGGGGACCCCCTTGATAATTCGTTTTAGATTAAAGCTGGTCTGGCAAAGCCCAACTTTGGTACTACATTTGCCTAATCACCTAATAAAATTGCATATGGAGTTTCTGGACCCCGAGGATAATTTAATCAACCCCCGGGCCACTGCTCCTCATGAGTGTTGGTCCAAACTGGACAGACTGCGGGGCCACCACGGGGCAACTCGAGGTTTGGCACCTCTAGGCTTTTCCATCCGTCGTGTCCTGAGAACGAGATATGCGGCTCCTATCAGGTTCATCAACACGTCGGGCGGCCTTGCTGGATTAGTTTTACCTTTGCCGAGATATCTTGTGCATCGGGATTCCGGTGATGCTTTGGGTAATCTCAGAGTTGAGGTTTTCCCCTAAGGAATCCGACGAGATTTTGAGCTTCGTGATTGAGGATTTCTATGCGGCTTGTGGTAATTTGTGATGGACTAGTTGGAGCACCCCTGCAGGGTTAAATCTTTTGGGAAAGCCGTGCCCGTGGTTATGTGGAAACGTGGAAACTTTGTTGAACACTGGTTCTAGATAACTTGAAGTTAACTTAAATAAAACTTGCCAACTGTGTGCGTAACCGTGATTGTCTCTTTCGTGAGTTCTTTCTCCGATCGAGGACACGGTGGGGTTATGTCTGACGTAGGTAGGTGTTTAGGATCATACATTTGATCAACCGTAGTCCACGTCCACTATGCGTAGATCTTCCCCCTCTTATTTCTTGTACTCGTAAGTTAGCCACCAAATATATGCTTAGCCGCTGCTGCAACCTCACCACTTAACCATACCTCACCCATTAAGCTTTGCTAGTCCTGATACCTTTGGAAATGAGATTGTTGAGTCCCCTGTGGCTCACAGATTACTACAACACCAGTTGCAGGTACAGGTAAAGGTTACTTGACGCGAGCGCGTTGATTGTTCATTTGGAGTTGCTTCATCTTCTTCTTCTTCTTCATCGATCTAGAATGGGTTCCAGGCCGGCAGCCTGGGATAGCAAGGATGGACGTCGTTCTTCTTTTCTTGTTTGTTTTCGTCCGTAGTCGGAGCCTGCTCCTACTCTTGATGTTTATGTAATGTACTGATGTGACTCTGATGTAGCTTGTGGCGAGTGTAAGCCAATTCTGTATATATATATCTTCTTTTCAGTACATGTACCTGTAACCATATCCATTCTTGCGACACGACCAGATGCGCTTCTATCCCTGACGAGGCCTTCGTGCCAAATTGAGGATAGGGTCGCATCTTGGGCGTGACAGTGTGCTCCGTCGTGAAGACTTCTAGCTTCTTAATCAAATCGTCATTCTTCTCCACAAGTGTCGTCATCTCGTCCATGTAGCCATCTCGTGTAGACTTGAGTTCTTCCTCCAGCTCCTTGATCCTCGTCATTGCCTTCTGTAAAGTATCCATACTCTCATACATCTGATTATCTTGGAGTCGAATGTGCTGTTTCAATTCCTAGATGTAAGAGGCAATGGATCTGTCCCTCCTCGTGATGACTATCTCACCCTGTTCGTCTCGGCGTCCACAAATCTGGTAGATAGTATCTTCGAGATCCTGGTGATAAACTTCTCCAATGCGTCCCATGGTAATTTGGGATGTCATGCTCTTTCCTATGCCCCAGGTTGGTGCATTAAAGGAAAACTCTATGGGCTTAGTGACTGGCATGAGCGTCCTTCCTGGAACTTGAACTCGAATCTTCCAACGCTCCTCTTCAGGTAGGGTGGCGATGAAGGTCCCGGTGAAGCTTGGTAGTCCGGTGTTCAGGTACTTAGTGGCTTCCTTCAAGTGTCTTCCAAAAGGTGTGTCCTCATCCGGTTGAGTAAACTTGCTCCTTTTATCCACCATCCTATAGATTTGAAAGGGGAGAGGAGTCAGAAAATGAGAAGAGAGGAGTGACCTATGGTTTTAGCTTAGTGGTCGTGTCCTACAGTCAACGTGTGCTCTGATACCACCTCTGTAGCGCCCAGACCTCAATCAGTCCAGTCTCTATGCATCTGTGTCATCCCTGGATCGGTATGCTGACACACACAGTACTTCGATGGGTATTATAACAGAGTAGCAATCACACACATATTACAACGAATGTCTCAAAGAGAACTTATTACAATAATATGGCCTAAGGCCATCTAAATATGATAACAACGAAAGGCTTGGAAGATAAAGTAGGTCCATCAACTCCAACGGCATAGCTGAGTGCAAAACAACGACCTATGGCGCTTACTCGATATCTGAAAAGTCTGCAACATGATCGTTGCAGCCCGAAACGGGTGAGCACATGGAATATGCTCGCAAGGTAACACATAGAGAGTGAACAGAAATAAAAGCTATATCTACATGCATATTTGGCTGGTGGAAAGCTCTATGGTTAACAGTTTTGCATAAAGCCAAATTTCTTCCTATATTAGTGGAACAAAGTTTATTTAACTACGTTGTTAGTTATTAAACAATGAGAAGGTTCCTCCAACTCAAACCCAAAATAATCATCATTAACCCGCAAATTAATTTAGAGTGTTGAGATACACATGAAAATCCAAGAACCAGATACTCAAGATGTCCATAACCGGGGACAAGGCTAACCATGATTAGTTTGTACACTCTGCAGAGGTTGTGCACTTTTCCCACAAGACTCGAAATACATCCATGGCCGGAGAATTCGAGACACAGTCTTTCTGAAGCATTAACTCTCTACTTCTGGGTAGACCGTACCACCTATACCCTCTACATCTGCTAGTCTACCACTTCGAGAGCTTCACACAACTTACTCAACTATGCTGGAGCCCATAATAGCTTGCGGCCGCACACGTAAGTTTCAGGTATGAACAGTCTTATGATCCCTTTGAAGCTGGGTGGCGGACCTTAGGATGATCACACGGTTCCCCCGGGATATCCTGACAGCCACTGGGGATTCCAGGGTGCCTCAAGCAATCCACCCAGATGTGTATTTAAGTAGCCACCTTAAGTTAACCTTTAATTAACAATACTCACATCTGTCATGGAATCACTCACCCAATAACGTCTACGAGCATAGCAAAGTAATGATAGCATAACGTAGAAGTAACTCCCAAAAGTTTGATAGTAAACAGGTAATAGGTTCTACCTCTTTATCTACTTCCCAATACCCACATGTTAATTAGATCCTAACCATGCAATGTGTGAGGTGGATCTAATGCAATAAAATTGGGTAATAAGGGATATGATCAAAGTGTTACTTGCCTTGCTGATGATCCGCAAAACCTAGGGACTCGTAGTAGCATGCTTCACAATCCGGGTATTCTATCGCAACAAACAATAGCACACATAAGCAACAATATAGATGCACGGGTAAAATTAAATAAGATCTAACCAGAAAGTTAAAGTAAAGAACTCCGGTTTGCAAAAAGAATCAAATCAAACGGATCAACGAAACTCAAACTGCGAAAGAAACGAGATTCGTTTACTAATCTGGACTAAAGTCAAAATTTTATTTATAAAAATCTTGTGCAACTCGATTAATCGGAAAGAGATTTTCGTGACGGAAATCTGGGTGTTTGAATCACATGATTCCGATAAACGAGCGAAAAGTTATACTAAAACGAAATTCGGATCAGGAATCACGATCGAAATTAATCGCGAAAAAAATCCCCGAAAATAAATCTGACGAACAGACGGACGAATGAACGTTCGTCGTGTGAAATTAATTAACGGACAGTGTTCGTTAACACAAACGTACGGACGAACGTCCGTTAATTAAATAAACCAAAAAAAATAAAAAATAAAATCTGAATTTTTTTACCTCGGGCGGCATGCTCGGGCGAGTGGCGGCGACCGACAGCGGCGGCTAGGGTTTGTGCGCAGGAGTGGGGCGGGTGGCTTATATAGGCCTCCGGGGTCGGTTCGTTTTTTTTAAATCGGACGAGATAGAAAATTAAAACGGAAGTCCATACGAAGTCCGATTTCGATGAAACAAATTTTGCCGGACTTCTAAAAATGAGCCCTACCACGTGGACATTTTTAAAAGGCCGAAATAATATTTTGAAAACACGTATTTTGGTAAATGCAATAAAATAGCAAATAAAATCCAAAGAAAAATTATTATTTGGCTTTAATATTTCCTCTCAAATATTTCTAAAATTTGGGAAAGTCATTTTATCCCCTCTCTCATATTTTTATATATGAAATATTTGAAGAGAAAAATAATTAAAAACCAATGATCCTCTTTTCATTATTTGAGAAAATCCCAATATGAAAATGAATAAATTCCCAACTCTCTCCAAGGGTCCTTGAGTTGCTTAGAATTTTTAGGATCAGCAAATAAAATATGATATGCAAGATGCTCTGATGCAATAACATTCCAAATTGGAAATTTGGGATGTTATAGTAGATCTACTCTGAGCATTAAAAATCCTATACCAAACGTCCTTTAAGTTTTCTTTCTCAATTTGTTTGAAATTGAGGACTTCGCTCTCGGGAGTATCGTTCGAAGTGGTGGATCTAGCCATGAAGACGGGTAGACTATCCCACACAAACGAACAGAAAGAAAGCAAGAGAAAGGACGAACAAAAAGGCGAATGAAAAAGGCAAACGAAAAAGGCAAATTGGTGAAGTGGGAGAGAGGAAAACGAGAGGCAACTGGCAAACAGAGTAAATGTAAGAGATGAGTTTGCGGCACCTACTTGGATGAGTTCTTGACTTGATCCTCCCCGGCAACGGCGCCAGAAATCCTTCTACCACGTCAACAAAAGTACTTCCCTGGCAATGGTGTCAGAGATCCTTCTGTCGTCTCTTGAGCTTGCGTTGGTTTTTTCCTTGAAGAGGAAAGGGTGATACAGCACAAGAGCAGTAAGTATTTCCCTTAGTTTGAGAACCAAGGTATCAATCCAGTAGGAGAATCTCGTCAAGTCCAGAGTACCTGCGCAAACACAAAAGAGCTTGCACCCAACGCTACAAAGGGGTTGTCAATCCCTTCAAGATTGTTTGCAAAGTAAGATCTCAAGACAGAAAGTGCAACGAAGTAAAAAGTGTAAGGTTGAAAATATGGTGTGGAGTAGACCCGGGGGGCATAGTGTTCACTAGAGGCTTCTCTCAAAATAGCAAGTATTACGGTGGGTGAACAAATTACTGTCGAGCAATTGATAGAACCGCGCAAAGTCATGACAATATCTAAGGCAATGATCATACATATAGGCATCACGTCCGAGACAAGTAGACCGAAACTTTGTGCATCTACTACTATTACTCCACACATCGACCACTATCAAACATGCATCTAGTGTATTGAGTTCATGACGAACAGAGTAACGCTTTAAGCAAGATGACATAATGTAGAGGGATAATCTCAAACCAATGATGAAAACCCCATCTTTTTACCCTTGATGGCAACAACACGATGCGTGCCTCGCTACCCCTTCTGTCACTGGGTGAGGTCACCGCATGGTATGAACCCAAAACCAAGCACTTCTCCCATTGCAAGAATCATAGATCTAGTTGGCCAGACAAAACCCACAACTCGAAGAGAATTACAAGGATATGAAATCATGCATAAGAGAGATCAAAAGAAACTCAAATAAGATTCATAGATAATCTGATCATAAATCCACAATTCATCGAACCTCGACAAACACACCGCAAAAGAAGATTACATCGGTTAGATCTCCATGAAGATCATGGAGAACTTTGTATTGAATATCCAAGAGAGAGAAGAAGCCATCTAGCTACTAGCTATGGACCCGTAGGTCTATGGTGAACTACTCACGCATCATTGGAGAGGTCATGGTGTTGATGAAGAAGCCCTCCGTGTCCGAATCCCCCCTCCGGCAGGGCACCAGAACGTGCCAGATGGGATCTTGCGGAGACAGAAGCTTGCGGCGGCGGAAAAGTACTTTCGATGATTTCCTGATTTTTTATGGAATTTTTGAGAATCTATAGGCGCAAAACCTAGAGCAAAGGAGCCTCAGGGATCCCACAACCAGGGGGCGCAGGCTCCCCCCTGGCCGCACCATGAGGGCTTGTGGGGTCCCTGGTGGCCCCGTGCCCTGATTCTCCGGCTTCCCGATCTTTTTCTATTGTAGAAAAAATCTTTTTGGTAGTTTCATTCCGTTTGGACTCTGTTCAAAATCCTCCTCTGAAAGGGGTCAAAAACATGGAAAAAACTGGAACTGGCACTTGGCACTGAGTTAATAAGTTAGTCCCAAAAAATATATAAAAGGCATACAAAACATCCAAAGTTTGACAAGATAATAGCATGAAACCAACAAAAATTATAGATACGTTGGAGACATATCAGCTATCATTATGTTCTCACCCTCAGTGATGATTTAAGTAGATATGGATATGTCTACTTAATGAAGCACAAGTCTGAAACCTTTGAAAAGTTCAATGAATTTCAGAGTGAGGTGGAGAATCAACGCGACAAGAAAATAAAGTTTTCTACGATCTGATTGTGGAGGAGAATATTTGAGTCATGAGTTTGGCACACACCTACGGAAATGTGGAATTGTTTCACAACTCACGTCGCCTGTCACACCGCAGCGTAACGGTGTGTCTGAACGTCGTAATCGCACTTTATTGGATATGGTACGATCTATGATGTCTCTTACCGATTTACCGCTATCATTTTGGGGATATGCATTGTAAACCGCATCATTCACTTTAAACAGGGCACCGTCTAAATCCGTTGAGACGACACCGTATGAATTATGGTTTGGAAAGAAACCTAAGCTGTCGTTTCTGAAAGTTTGGGGCTGCGATGCTTATGTGAAGAAACTTCAACCAGAAAAGCTCGAACCCAAAGCGAAGAAATGTGTCTTCATAGGATACCCTAAAGAAACTATTGGGTATACCTTCTACCTTAGATCCTAAGGCAAAGTCTTTGTTGCTAAGAACGGATCCTTTCTAGAGAAAGAGTTTCTCTCGAAAGAAGTAAGTGGGAGGAAAATAGAACTTGATGAGGTAATCGTACCTCCTCTTGAACCGGAGAGTAGCGCAGCGCAAGAAAATGTTTTTGAGGCGCCTGCACCGGTTAAAGATGAAGTTAATGATGATCATGACACTTAGGATCAAGTTGCTATTGAACCTCGAAGGTTGACAAGGGTGCGCTCCGCACCAGAGTGGTACGACAACCCTGTCATGGAAATCATGTTGTTAGACAACACTGAACCTTCGAACTATGTAGAAGCGATGATGGGCCCGAATTCCAACAAATGGCTTGAGGCCATGAAATCCGAGATAGGATCCTTGTATGAGAACAAAGTATGGACTTTGGTGGACTTGCCTGATGATCGGCGAGCCATAGAAAATAAATGGATCTTTAAGAAGAAGACTGACGCGGACTGTAATGTGACTGTCTACGAAGCTCGACTTGTCGCAAAGGGTTTTCGACAAATTCAAGGTATTGACTACGATGAGACTTTCTCTCCCGTAGCGAAGTTGAAGTTGGTCCAAATCATATTAGCAATCGCCGCATTTCATGATTATGAAATTTGGCAAATGGACGTCAAAACATCATTCCTTAATGAATATCTTAAGGAAGAGTTGTATATGATGCAACCGGAAGGTTTTGTCGATCCTAAGGGTGCTTACAAAGTATGCAAGCTCCAGCGCTCCATCTATGGGCTGGTGCAAGCATCTCGGAGTTGGAACATTCGCTTTAATGAGGTGATTAAAGCGTTTGGGTTTATACGGGTTTATGGAGAAGTGAGTGGGAGCTCTGTAGAGTTTCTCGTACTATATGTTGATGACATGTTGTTGATGGGAAATGATATAGAGTTATTGGAGAGCATAAAGGCCTACTTGAACAAAAGTTTTTCAATGAAGGACCTTGGAGAAGCTGCATACATATTAGGCATCAAGATCTATAGAGATAGATCAAGACGCCTCATAGGTCTTTCACAAAGTACATACCTTGACAAGATATTGAAGAAGTTCAATATGGATAAGTCAAAGAAGGGGTTCTTGCCTCTATTGCAAGGTATGAGATTGAGTAAGACTCAATGCCCGACCACGACAGAATAAAAAGAGAAGATGAGTACCATCCCCTACGCTTCAGCCCTAGGTTCTCTTATGTATGCCATGCTGTGTACCAAACATGATGTGAACCTTGCCATAAGTTTGGTAGGGAGGTACCAAAGTGATCCCGGTATGGAACACTGGACAACGGTCAAGAATGTCCTTAAGTACCTCAAAAGGACTAAGGAGATGTTTCTCGTTTATGGAGGTGACGAAGAGCTCGTCGTAAAGCGTTACGCTGATGCTAGCTTCGACACAGATCCGAATGACTCCAAGTCACAGACCGGATACATGTATGTTTTGAATGGTGGGGCATTCAGCTGGTGCAGCTGCAAGCAAGACGTTGTGGCAGCATCTACATGTGAAGCGGAGTACATAGTTGCTTCAGAAGCAGCTCAAGAAGGGATCTGGATGAAGGAGTTCATCACACACCTTGGAGTGATTCCAAGTGCACCAGACCCGATGACACTCTTCTGTGACAACACTGGAGCTATTGCCATAGCCAAGGAGCCCAGGTTTCACAAGAAGACCAAACACATCAAACGCCGCTACAACTCCATCCAGGACTACGTCCAGAAAGGAGAAATAGATATTTGTAAAGTACATACATATCAGAATATTGCAGACCCGTTGACTAAACCTCTTCCACGAGCAAAACATGATCAACAGCAAAATGCTATGGGTGTTCGATTCAACACAATGTAACTAGATTATTGACTCTAGTGGGAGACTGTTGGAAATATTCCTTAGAGGCAATAATAAAGTGGTTATTATTATATTTCCTTGTTCATGATAATTGTCTATTGTTAATGCTATAATTGTATTAACCGGGAAGAGTAATACATGTGTGAATATATAGATTACAATGTGTCCCTAGTAAGCCTCTAGTTGGCTAGCTCGTTGATCAACAGATGATCATGGTTTCCTATTCATGGATATTGGATGTTGTTGATAATGGGATCACATCATTAGGAGAATGATGTGATGGACAAGACCCAATCCTAAGCATAACACGAGAACGTGTTGTTTGTCTGCTAAAGCTTTTCTAATGTCAAGTATCATTTCCTTGGACCGTGAGATTGTGCAACTCCCGGATATCATAGAAGTGCTTTGGGTGTATCAAACGTCACAATGTAACTGGGTGACTATAAAGATGCACTACGGGTATAACCGAAAGTGTCTGTTAAGTTGGTACAAATCGAGACCGGGATTTGTCACTCCGTGTGACGGGGAGGTATCTCTGGGCCCACTCGGTAGAACATCATCATCATGAGCTCAATGTGACTAAGGATTAATCACGGGATGATGTGCTACAGAACGAGTAAAGAGACTTGTCGGTAACGAGATTGAACAAGGTATAGGGATACCGACGATTGAATCTCGGGCAAGTATCATACCGATATACAAAGGGAATTGTATACGGGATTGATTGAATCCTTCACATCGCGGTTCATCCGATGAGATCATCGTGGAACGTGCGGGAGCCAACATGGATATCCATACCCCGCTGTTGGTTACTAGAGGAGAGATGTCTCGGTCATGTATGCATGCCTCCCGAACCCAAAGGGTCTACACACTTAAGGTTCGATGACGCTAGGGTTATAGGGAAATAGTGTATGTGGTTACTGAAGGTTGTTTGGAGTCCCGAATCAGATCCCGGACGTCACGAGGAGTTTCGGAATGGTCCAAAGGTAAAGGTTGATATGTAGGATGAAATGGTTTGGACACCGAAAATGTTTCGAGCGTCACCAGTAGCGTATCGGGACCACCGGGACCACTAGAAAGGGTTCCGGAGGTCCACCGGGAGGGGCCACCAGCCCCAAAAGGTGACATGGGCCAAAAGGTGGAAGGGAACCATCCCAGAGTGGGCTGGTGCGCCTCCCACCAGGGGCCCAAGGAGCAGGGGAGAGGGAAGGGGGGCAAACCCTAAGCCAGGTTGGCCTAAGGCCCACCAGGGGTGCGACACACCCCTCCTCCCCTCCTAGGCGCCACCTCCTGGCACAGATGGGGGATGCCGCACCCATTGAGGGTGGGAACCCTGAGGGTTGCGCCTCCCTCTCCCCCTATATATAGTTGAGGTTTGGGGTTGTTTTGAGACACACGAATCTCTCTCTCTCTCTCTCGGCGCAACCCTACCTCTCTCCTTCCTCGTCCTCCGCGGTGCTTGGCGAAGCCGTGTCGGAGTTCCACGTAGCTCCACCGCCACCACGCCGTCGTGCTCCCGGAGCTCTCCCGCAACCTCTCCTCCCTCCTTGCTGGTTCAAGGTGTTGGATACGTCATCGAGCTGCACGTGTGTTGAACACGGAGGTGTCGTGATTCGGCACATAGATCGGAATCACACCACGATCTGAATCAGTGTGAGTACAACTCCATCAACCACGTTCTAGTAACGCTTCCGCTTAGCGATCTTCAAAGGTATGAAGATGTTCTTCCCCCTTGATCGTTGCTGGTCTCTCCATAGATAGATCCTTGTATGGCGTAAGAAAATGTTGAATTTACTATGTTACCCAACAGTCCAAAGATCACAATGGATTAAATCGAACGGTGAATAGGTTCGGGTAGTAGAGGAGGGGAAGGAGAGGCGAGGCTGCCGACCTAATTGGCAGGTAGTACATGGTGTTGCTGGGGATTTATTACAAGGGGAAAGAAAATCGCTAGTAATGGATGAAAGGGACTGCGAGCCAGGGTGGCCGAGGCGGCGGTGCCACAGGTCGGCGGTGGAGGTGGTGGTGGAGAGTGCAGCTGGCCACGTCGAGTTATTGCCGAAGAATGGGTAGAGATCGCCGGAGCTAGCGGAGATCATGAGAACCTTCCTGGGGCGCAGATCCTTCAAAAGAAAGCCAGAGGGGTAAAATTCAATGGAACATGAGTTATCGCGTGTAAATTGGCGGACAGAGATTACGTTAATGACGATGTGTGGGGGAAAGAAGACATCATGAAGGTGGAAGGGGGAGGGAGAGATAGTGGTGGATCCGGTGCCGATGATTGGAAGATGATGCCCATTTCCGACGACAACACTAGATAATTTATGCTTTAATGGAGAAGTCGAGAGGGTGAGGTTACCACGGTTGCCGGTGATGTGGGATGTCGCGCCGCTGTCGAGGTACCAGTTGGTGGTGGCAGATGCCGCGGGTGGCTCGTTGTTGGCGCTCTAGGCGGCATGAAGCATGGCAAGGTGATCCCATGCCGGCTGGTGGGACGATGGGGGAGGAGGAGCTGACACGTGGTGAACAGGATATGCCTGTGCATGGGAGCCCGGGGCGGGCCCAAGAATGCCGACGGAGTTGGGGGGAACTGTCACGCCCAGATGCGACCCTATCCTCAATTTGGCACGAGGACCTCGTCAGGGATAGAAGCGCATCTCGTCGTGTCGCAAGAATGGATATCGTTACAAGTACATGTACTGAAAAGAAGAGATATATAAAGAGTTGGCTTACACTCGCCACAAGCTACATCAGTGTCTCATCAGTACATTGCATATTCATCAAGAGTAAGAGCAGGGTCCGACTACGGACGAAAACAAATGAGAAAAGAAGAACGACGTCCATCCTTGCTATCCCAGGCTGCCGGCCTGGAACCCATCCTAGATCGATGAAGAAGAAGAAGAAGAAGCAACTCCAAATGAACAATCAACGCGCTCGCGCCAAGTAACCTTTATCTGTACATGCAACTTGTGTTGTAGTAATCTGTGAGCCACAAGGGACTCAACAATCTCATTTCCAAAGGTATCAAGACTAGCAAAGCTTAATGGGTGAGGTATGGTTAAGTGGTGAGGTTGCAGCAGCGCCTAAGCATATATTTGGTGGCTAACTTACGAGTACCAGAAATAAGAGGGGGAAGATCTACGCATAACGGGCGTGAACTACTGATGATCAAATGAATGATCCTGAACACCTACCTACGTCAGACATACCCCCACCGTGTCCTCGATCGGAGAAGGAACTCACGTAAGAGACAGTCACGGTTACGCACACAATTGGAATATTTTAATTAAGTTAACTTCAAGTTATCTAGAACCAGTGTTAAACAAAGCTTCCACGTTGCCACATAACCGCGGGCACGGCTTTCCGAAAGATTTAACCCTGCAGGGGTGCTCCAACTAGTCCATCACAAATTACCACAAGCCGCATAGAAATCCTCAATCACGAAACTCGCGATCTCGTCGGATTCCCTAGTGGAAAACCTCAACTCTGAGATTACCCAAAGCATCACCGGAATCCCGATGCACAAGATATCTCGTCAAAGGTAAAACTAATCCAGCAAGGCCACCCGGTGTGTCGACGAACCTGATAGGAGCCGCGTATCTCGTTCTCAGGACACACCGTCTATGCAGAGTGGACGGGAACCAAACCTCGAGTTGCCCCGTGGTGGCACCGCCGACTGCTAGGTGGGTGGACCAACACTCATGAGGAGCATTGGCCCGGGGGGTTGATTAAATTAGTCCGCGGGTGCCGGCGGGTCCCTATGCAATTTTATTAGGTGATTAGGCAAATGTAGTACCAATGTTGGGCCTTGCGAGACCAACTTTAATCTAAAACGAATTATCAAGGGGGTCTTCATAACAACCCCGATCGTGTTAGGAGCGCTCAATTATGGAACATAACACCGGTAGTCGTAAACTAAGAGGGGCAAAGGTGGAACAAAACACCAGGCTAGAAAGGCCGAGCATTCCACCTTTTACCAAGTATATATGTGCATTAAATTAAATAGCATTTAAATATGGTGATATAACAAGGAACCCATGTTCCACATGGAAGCAACTGCACCTGCAACTAGCAACGCTAACAACAGGGTTGAGCAAGCAGTAACATAGCCAATCAGTGGTTTGCTAGGTTGAACAGGTTGAGGATTTCATGGCATTATTGAGAGGCTGATATTTAACATGTGGTAGGCAACGAGACATAATCGATAGAAGCGGTAAAACTAGCATGGCAATGATAGTACTGGTATCTGGGAAAGTGATCATCTTGCCTGAGATCCCGCTTGGAAGAAGAATGACTCCGTGAAGTAGACGAACCGACGTAGTCGAACGGGTCCTCACAATCCGGCACGCTGCAGAACTCTATCGAGACGAAGCAAACCGGAAACACAAATCAACACACGAAATTCACCACACGATGCAACAATACAAATGATGCATGAGCAGCTGAAAACATGCAATACACGGCATGACAACTCACGACAAACAAACACTACACATTAAGTGAAGTTCAATATGCAACGGGTTGCATATTGACGAAACTCCACGTTTATTATTTAGTTCTATCCCGATTAGATACACGGCAATATTAAATGTGGTTAAACATGGCAAGAGGTGAAGCGCAATTAAACTACCTATCTAGGCATTTTAAATGAGGTCGGAAATGTCATATAGCACCTCCGAAACAACCTCACATGTTAATTTACAATTCTGTCCAGATCTGAATTAACACCTTTAATTAGTTGTTAAACAACAAAAAAAAATAGGTTCACGTGATTCTACGCGTCAAGGCAAGCAATCTACACATAAGGAACATCTCAAACGGAGCTACGGATCAAAAGTTACAAGCATCGCAAGATATGATGGCATGAATGCAATATGTGTGCAACGGCGGCTACAAGCACTTCAACACATGCAACCAGCAAGAGAAAAAGAAACTACACGAGATTCTAAGCAAGTTTCATGTAGGACACGATCAAATCGGAGCTACGGTTCGAAAACTACGAGCAAAACAAGAAATGACTACAATCTGCCAAAATCAGCCACATAGCATCTTCTACACCCCACAACTACGGGCTACACTACTCTGATTAACTCAAGCAAGGCATGACTCGGAAGAGGGCAAGAAGCACTACTACAAACAACTAACAACAACTAGCATGGCAGCAAGGAACACTAGGAAAAGAAGTCACAAAATGACATCTCACACACTATTTCAGACTTAGTGAAAATTACACCTCATGAAAGTGCAGTTTTCAGCCTGAAGGCATATTGACAGCAGCAAAACCTATAGCTACAGGACTCCAAATGGCATGAAAATTTACAGAATGCTAGAGAAACACAAGGGGTACAAATAACTCCATTGGACCAACCTCAAAAGAGCTACAGATCACAAGATAGAAGCAAGACAAGACAGCAACAAAATATAACAGATTCCAGACTTAGAAATATTTCAGCTCCTCCAAATCAGCACTATTTCTAGCAACTTGAGAGCAAGAAAACAACACCTAAACATGCATTTCTATTGCAACCAAAAATACCAGGGGCTAAACAAAACATCCAAGATCAACTCTCTAGTTGACAACTCCTTTAAACAAAGCACGGAATAAATCCTACGAATTAAACAAAAGGGCATCACGGCAAAATATCTCGCGAACTAACTTACTCAAAAGCTAAAACTAATTGCACAGAAAAATCACATGGATTTTTCTACCCTGGAAACATATAAAATATGTGGGGTTGCAACACAATATAAAGCCCCACTAAATGCGAGATAATAACCTATACATGGGAAAATAAACTACCGGCAAACCCTACACGCGAAAATACAAATGACCGCTCTAAAATACATGCAAAAATGATTCCTAAAACATGGAAATTTATACTATGGCATACGGGCAGTCCGGACTTGCACGAAAATTAAATACGGGGCGCGTCCTATTGAAAAAACACGCAAAACTAGGCGTTTGGCACGTTAAACTACCTCTAACAATTATGCAAGTTTGGTAATCGTATTCTACGCGAAATTCTACGCCAAAACCATATACAATATGTCGCGATCCGACTTACGGTTAAGAATCTACGAGCGTTTTAAAATACGGCTATTTACTGGAATTTTAACTAATTCCGAAAATAACCTAAAAAGAAAAATAACTAGCGGCCTAAACTAATTGCTAATGGGCTACACGGGTATGGGCGCAGTATAACTAAACTACGCGCGGGCACTGAATAGACGAGGGGAGGCCTCACCTGAGCAGGCCGTGGCCCGGATGCGAGGAAGAGGCCGAGTCCTCGGGCTTGGGGACCCTGGGCCGGCCTGGTGCAGCGGGGCAGAGGCCTCGGCCTGGCTCGAGCAAGCTGGGCCTGGGGGCGCGGCCCAGCCGCAGCGCTAGAGGCTGTCGGTCGGCGGATCGGGGAAGACCGACGCGGCTCGCGAGCGGAAGAAGGGCGAGCGCTCCTCGGGGTCCTGCGCTGTCCCGATGCACCAGGGGCCAGCGGCGCGATGAGGTAAGGCGCATTGGCCGCGGGGGGTTGTGGATCCGGCCGGCGAGGGCTCCTATCCTGGCGGTGGCCGAAGGCGAGGGCGGTCGGCCAAGGCGCGGGGGGGGGGGGGGGCCGGGAGGCGATGGATCTGGGCGGATCCGAGGCGGCCAGACCCGTTCCCGCCGGTGGCGGCTCGAGCTGGCGACCGGGCGAGCAGATCGGCGGCGGGGAAGACGCGGCGAGGTTCCTGGCTCGGGCAGTGGCCGTGTCCGGCGCCCTGGAGCTGCCAGGAGGCGCGGCGAGCCTGGCAGGGGGCTGCAGCGGCAAGGCCCACCCCGGGCAGGCGGCGGCCGCGGCTCAGGCGCAGGGCACGGGCAGCTGCCGGCGGCGAGGGCACCCTGGCGAGGAGCACAGGAGCTCGGGGAAGAGAAGGGATGGCATGGGGCGGATCTGGGCCGTTGGATCTTCGATCCGACGGTCCAGATCGCTCAGATCGGATCTGAGGGTTAGCTGGAGAATGTGGAGGCTAGGGTTTGCACGAATTTCGAGGAGAGAGGGGGTTGGCTGCCTAAAAAATAGGAGGGGTCTATTTATAACAAATGGGGGGGCTCGCGTAAACGGAATCGCGTTCCGGATCCAACCGCGGGGTCGGATTCGGACGATTCCGCACGCGGGAATGGGTACGCGGCCGTGTAGGGTGGTTTACCGGATACGAGAGGGAAAACAGGCGGCGCGGCAACAAATTTTAAAACACCGACAAACATCCGATGGTAGACCGAATACGGTGCCGCTACGGACGACCGTTCGGGTACCAGACGGACTTCGATCGCGACGAAATTCGACAGGCGGCCTAGCTATATTAAAATAACACCGCACGTCAAAACTCAACCCGATCAGAGAAAGTTTAACGCACACTTTTAAAACAGGGTTTCGACGGTGCAGCGGGCGTGTGCGAGTGCGGTCGGGCTCGGAACGGACAACGACGAGAACCGGCGACTACTAACGAATGCAAGTTTTGAAAACTGACGGCAACGGAGATGCCGATGCAATGCTGATGATGCGCATGATGCGATGATGATGCGACAAATATAAATAGACACACGACGAAAATGGAAAGAGAGGGGAATCTTCTGGAACGTCGGCATCGGGCTGTCACAGGAACCCATCCAGGGCGAGGTGGAGGGATCGCCATGCTGTATGGGGTGAAAAACCCCATGTATGGGTTGTACGGAAGGTGGAGAGGAGGACCACGGCCGGTGTGATCGTCGCGTCCACGACCACAGCCACGACCCCGTCCGCGGCCGCGATCACCGCCATCCTGACCACGACCATGACCCTTGGGCTGGCTTGGCCCGCGATCAGTGGAGCCGGCAGATTGATCGCCAGAGCGCGGAGTGGAGGAGCCGGGGTGGGGCCACTGGTGACGGCGAGGATGGTGGCGCGGTCGTCAGCCTCCCATTGGGAGAGATTCTATTCGACAAGTTTGAGCCGAGAGAAGACAGTCTCAAACGTCAGTAGAGGCACTGTGTCGCCAAGAACGACGTGGATGGTGTCAAGCCGTTTGTCTATGCCGTGGAGGAACTGAGTGGTGAGATCCACTTCAGTGACGGGGTAGTTGATGTTGGCGAGACCGGCGGTGAGGAGCTTCATGCGACGAGCATATCCGGCGACAGAGAGATCCCGCTGTTTGAGATTGCGGTACTGCCGATTGAGGGTCATGTACCAGGTGCCGCGATTGGCGAGGAAGTAGTCGCGGATGTGCCCCCAGAGATCGAAGGTGGTGGTGGCGCCAACTACGTGATCGATGAGGGGATCAGCCAGGGTGGAGTGGATCCAGAGAACAAGGTGGGCATCGAGTTCATGGAGATGAGCATCGGCGTTGGGAGGGAGGGGCTGTTCAATGAAGTGGGTGACGCCGTAACGGAGAAGAACAAGGAGGAAGAAGGACTTCCACTTATGATAGTTCTGGTCGTCAGGGTTTAGTTGAAATTTGATGTGGTTCTGGATGCTGTCGTGGAAGATGGGATGGCGTGATTGAGGAGCGGCGGGCTGAGGGCTGGAGCGGCGGAGAGGGGCGCGGTGGTAGAGAAGAGGGGCGCGAACGTAGATGGAGCAGAAGGTGTACCGAAAACGAAGGGGGAGGAGGCAGCGGTGGCGGCGGGGCTGGGCGCCGCGGCGGTGTCGACGATCATCGTCGAGGAGGAGGAGGTGCCGGAGCCGATGGCCGACGCGAAGGGGAGATCGGAGGTGGTCATGAGGAGAGTCTGGAGTCTGATACCAAGATAGAGATTGATTTCCTTCATTGAATCATCATGTACATGTGTGATACATATATATAGCAAAGAGAGGAAGAGTGGCATCCGAGAGAGGTGGCACGCACGCCATGAAGCCAGTCCAGATCCTGTATACAAGGAGGACTAATTCCATGTATGTTAACACTTAGTCGACGAAAATGAAATAATTATCAACCAGACCAAGTAGAGAAAATGTATGAAGCCATAAATTTCACAAGAGAGGGGCACATAAACTTTCCGCGGCGGTTCAAAAAACAAATTCACACGACGGCCATGGGAAAACTTTGTCGGTGTCGCCAGCCGCGGAATATGCACAACATCTCCGGGATGCGCTTCCCGGTCGCGCCACGCGGTGCCTTGTGTCCTCTTCGTGGCCATTTTTAAGGGCTTCTATACGTGTCCTCTACGTGACGGTGGCCGGTCGCTAAGAGCATCTCTAGTAGAACCCTCAAACCCTCAAAAATAACCGCTTTTTTACAATTTTCATCGGAAAAACGGCGTAGACTAGAACCCTTAAACCCTTAAACCCGTAAAAAAATTTAGAGGTCGAACCCTCAAACCCCTTCCCAGCCTGTAGAAGTGAGGGTTGGGGGGGGGGGGAACTGCCCCCAACCCGCACTCATTTTCCCTCCTCGCACGGGAGGCAGTTGGTTCCCCCGCGCGAAAGGAAATAGCTCGGCCGCATCTCGCCCCGCCGCCGACCCGCGCTCCGGCCGCCGCCCCGCAGCCCCTCCGCCCCCCGACCGTCGACCCGCCGCCCCTCCGCGCCTCGCGCCCCCGCCGTGGCCTCGTCGACCGGCCGCCCCGCCGCATCTCGCCCCGCCGCCGCCCCGCGCTCCGGCAACCGCCCCTCCACCCCTCCGCGACTCGGCGCCCCAGCCACCGCCCCTCGGCGCCCGCCGCCATCCGCATCTCGCCTCGCCGCTTCCCCTTCGCCCCGGCCGCAGCCCCTCCGCTCCGGCCGACGCCCCGCCGTCCCCATGCTCCGGCCGCCGTCGTGCCGCCCCACCACGCCTCGGCCGCCGCCCCTCCGCTCACCGGTGAGATTTTTTTTTACTTTTTTAGTTTTAAATTTTTGCTTCATTGGCACTAATTGTAGCCACTTCGTATGTAGATGGACTCGTTGTCGGATTCGTCGGATTGGTCGTCATCCGACGATTCGGACATTGACGAGTTGTTGCAAGACGACGACGTCGAGATGATGAGCCTCATCGTCGACGTGCAAGCGTTTGAAGACCGCGTGAAGCTTTTGGATCAGAGGAGAGGGTCGAAGATGGGGCGACTCACCGTCTACCGGAACCGTGCTCTCGGACATGAGCATTTGATGCGAGACTACTTCGCGGAGGTACCTACATACCCTCCTCGTCTCTTTCGCAGAAGGTACCGGATGAGACGTAGTTTGTTTGTGAAGATTGTCACCGATTGTGAGGCCGCCTCGTATTATTTTACACGTCGTAGATCCGCCGCCGGTATCATGGGGTTTAGTGCATATCAAAAGATATCGGCGGCAATGCGGGTACTCGCTTATGGCATACCCGCGGATTATACCGACGAGTATCTTCGCATTGGGGAAGATACAACCACGGAGTCCGTCCGTAGGTTTGCCAAGTTGGTCATCCGGTTGTATGGTGAGCAGTATCTTCGGGCACCAAACGAGGAAGATACAAAGAGATTAATGGATATGAATGAAAAAAGGGATGGCCCGGGATGCTTGGTAGTCTTGATTGCATGCATTGGAGGTGGAAAAATTGCCCAAAGGCATGGCACGGAATGTATTACGGTAAAAGCCGTGATGCTACCATTGTTCTTGAGGCCGTAGCATCGGAGGACACATGGATTTGGCATGCATTCTTTGGGTTGTCGGGAACACTCAATGATATCAATGTCCTCAATAGATCTCCCTTGTTCAAAAGATTAATTTCTGGGGATGCTCCAGCTTGCAACTACAAAATCATGAACAATGAGTACTCAATGGGATATTATCTCACCGATGGCATCTATCCCGAATGGGCAACTCTTGTGAAGTCCATCAAGGATAAAAATGGGGTGCCCTTAACAAGAAAACATGCTCATTTCACCAAGGCACAAGAGGCAGTACGCAAAGATATTGAGAGAGCTTTCGGTGTTTTGCAAGCAAGGTTTGCCATAGTTCGGGGTCCAGCAAGGTTTTGGGACAAAAAAACCTTGATGAACATCATGAAATGTTGTGTGATTCTACACAACATGATCCTAGAGGATGAGAGAGGGTTAAACCTCCCTTGTTTCTATGACAATGTTGGTACCCGTGTGCAACCGGAAAGAAACCCTTCTCGCATACAAGCTTTTTTTGAAGCACATCGTGAGATTGAGGATGGAACCACTCATGGTCGGATCCGGGATGATCTAGTAGAGCACCACCGGCATTTGGATGTGCGGCGCATTGGCCCATGATGTATCTTTGTTTTACTTTTCTATGTCCTATTTGATTCGAACAATTGTTGTTATTTGCTCAAACATTGTTGTAATGATTTGAATGATTATTGTTTTATTCGGTGTTGTAATAATAACTAGAATGATTATTGTTTTATGTCAAATGTGATTGAATTTGTGATATGTCATATGATGAAATGTGTGATATATGAATGACAGTTTTAAGGTTTGGGGTTGGGGCAAAGACTAGAACCCTCAAACCCAACTCTTATAACGGAATATTCCGTTATAAGGGTTGGATTTGATAAGGGTTGGGTTTGAGGGTTCTATTCTTTGCCCCTGTTTTTCAACCCTTAAAAATGTTAAAAATGTGCAATTCTTAACCCTTAAAACTGATTTTTGTTTTAAGGGTTTGAGGGTTCTACTAGAGATGGTCTAACGACGATAGGCCTTGCACCCTCAGCCCTGAATGAATGTGATATCTTCTCGGGTAACTCTGATGGGCCTCACACCTCAGGCCCTACAACCTACAACCAGGGCCTCGTATTCGCAGGGCCCAAACTGACGTTGCTGGGCTAATGGATCAGGTTTCTCTCTTCTAAAAAGAACTAATGGACCAGCTGCCTACCCCACTGACTGAGCAGTCTTACCATGGGCCTCTGGCAGCCGTAGCCATACGTGCAGACTGGCTGGCAATCCGACAGGTCGTAGCTCGTCGTGGACGCGGTTAGGTGGCTGCCGGCCGGTGCCCGGCGCTTGCTGCGAGATCGAGGCCTGGATAACGCTGTCCTCGACACAAACGACGCACAACAATGAGTAAAGCTACGGTTGACGAGAGCGCGATCTCGTGATTGATTCATGTGGCCGTTTTGAGCGGACACTAAACAGTGAAGCCAGCTACGAGCCCAGGATGGCTGGATCCATGAAAATACCAAGCACGCACGCAAAAAGCCACTGCAGATCTTTCGTAAGGGCCTGTTTGAGTCGTGGGATTTTAAAAACATAGGAATAGAAAAAGCATAAGGTTAAAATCGCACGCCCACTTGAATCCTATAAAATTAGCAATGAGCGTTTAGTGACACAGAAAAAGAAAGTTATAAAAGGCGATTAGGATGAATGTTAGATTTTCTATGAAATATAGTACAAAAGATGTATAAGAAAATTTCCTACGGGATGCAATTCTATGAATCAAAGGACCAATATGTGAAAAATTCCTAAAGATTTCAATCCTTAAAAAATTCTATAAAATTTCTTTGAATCAAAGGAGCCTTAATATGGTGTTTGAATATTTTTTTTGGACAAAATTACCGTTCTGGTCTTTATGGTAAACTTAGACACAAATTGATTATGTTTCGAAAATAATCTTGAATCTAACCTTTTTTGGTCACGTCAACGCTTGTAACGTCTCAATTGCACAGAAGACGTGAGGATCCTCGGCGTTTTGATCTGTCCCACACTCGTCCTGTCAGTGTTGACATGGCAAAGAGGAAACGACATTGCCCTTGGCGTTTGGCAAAACGCCCTAGGCCATGGCGTTTGGTCATTATGTATCTAGCCGCATTCATATAGAAAGTCACGCACTGCTCCCGAGCTTATTTAAGCTCAGGATAAACATAGAACCAAAATAAATGAAAAATATTTTAAGAAATTCTGTTCTTTTTTTGTTGCATATATTGATAAAAGTTCTTAGTGCCTACAAAAATTCATAGAAACTAACATTCGTAGAAGTTCAAAAAATAAATAAAATCAAAACTCCAAAATGTTATTGGAAATAACATTTTTGCAGCATTATTTTTTTCTGACTTCCACAAATGTTATTTTATGAAATTTTATGAGCATTGAAAACTTTTATCAATATTTGCATCCAAACAAACAAAACTTTTTGGATTTTTTTTAAAGGTACCTTTTACCCGAGCTCATTTGAACACGGGCTTAGAAACACCACGTCCCATTCATACACGGTTGTTTGGTTCCTCCCTTCTAAACCTCATTCCCTGCATCACATTAGTACAACGTCTCCTCCCCATGCAAAAGGCATGAATGGATGGTGCCATGTCAAAATGATGAGCGTCAAATTCATCTCCCTCCCAACGAAAAAAAGTGTGTCATGTTCTTTGCCCTTCTAAACGAAATATGTGTCATGAATTTTCACCACCAAAATTTAGGGGCTTGGAAGTTTAAAACTCAAATAAATATGTCTAGAAATCCTTCCACTCCATCTCCTTACTATGTAATTCTACACTCGGTCCTTTTCACTTCTCTACTTTCTCATTTTACTTCAATGTGTGCGTCGTTGATGCAATAAGATAGTGGCAGAGGCGTCGCTTGCCTGGCTGGATGTGTGCCCTTCGCCAACACAACCAGGATCACTAAGGGCATCCACAGTGCTTAGAGGCCGGCTTGCCTCTAAGCTGGACCCCACAACCCTGCCTCTAAGCACATCTCAAGACCACGCAGTGTACAACATTTTGCTTCAGCCTCTATTGTGGGCCAATGATTGATTAAACAAAGGAATGGTAACCTGAACAGAAGGGGCATTTCACGCATCACATGCAACGTGCTGGCGAGTGGGGCTGCTTGGCTATTTTGATCAGAAGATGCAGCCTCCAAGCTAAGAGGCGACGCTAGCAATTTTTCTTAGAGGCGTGAAGCCACCTCTAAGAAGAGAGAGAGAGAGTGCTTAGAGGCGGTGAAAAATACACATTGCGGATGCTCTAAGAGTAACTTTAATGTGAGGACGCAAACGAACACACATTTTATCTGCCTTCGTCTGTTTGGATCGCTCGAGTGGACAGATATGTTCGCTTTTTCGTTTCGTTCGACCGTGTCATCCAACGCGAGGCCGACATATTTTTCTTCTGTGTGGACAAAAATAGAACTTTAAAAGCATGCGATCACATTTATAACATAATAATACATTGAACGAAGGTCAACAACCGATAAAAGTCTACTTAAAGATTAATTGAATATAAATTAGAAAAAAATGAAGTCGCACATGCTGCCCTAGGCGTCCTTGACATTGCCTCAACCGTAGCCGGTGAGGTCGCGGGCAACGTCATGCTCCATGGCGAACTAGGCCTCCTAGTTAGGGAAATGGCGTGTAGACGGGGTCGTGTTGCTGCTCCGGCGCCAACAGAGCGCGACGCTTGCTCATCTCCTTCGCGAGCGCCAGGTAGCAAAGCGGTTTCTTTGCGAGCGACAAGTAACGATCAAGCAAATCCACTATTAAGGAAAACCCTACGAGTAGCGTGAGACTTTTAGCTACTCGTAGCGGAGGTAGATGCGCTACTGCTATGATGCTATAAATAATTTTTAGCAGCAGCGCGCTTCATGACCCGCGCTACTCGTAAAGTCACATATGAGTAGCGATGTGAGCCCATACGCGCTATTGATATGTGACTTTACCGGTAGCGTTATTTTTTAACGAGTGCCACTACTAATCCCGTATATTTATTTTTGTATATTCATTTTGTATTTTCACACCGTTATACATATTAATATACAACAACAATAATAATTTTACAAAAAACAACATTTAGATTAAAGTGGATGGGTGTAAGTGATCAAGTTGGGTTGGAGAGAAAATAAAAATATGATGTTACATAGCTTATATTTTCCTCTAATTCAACTTGATCATTTGCATTCATCCACTTTAATCTAATATATGTCATATAACTTATCATCTTCTTAATCATCTAACAACTCATGATCCTCTTAATCATCTAACAACTCATTATCCTCTTAATCATATCAAGTTAAAATGTCATAAAACTAAAAAACGTCATAATAATCATCATCGTAATCGATCATGCCAAGTTAATATATGTCATAGGACCTAGTCCTCTGTCCTAGTAAAATGTTATAAAATAGAAAAACAACTAAGTTTCCATGATGAAGTAAAGAGATCCAGCAGTCTTCAGCTTGTGACTTGCGATCCTTCTTTATTTATCTCCATGCTTCAATTTGAAGTTTTCCTCGTAATTTGCGCTCAGTCGGGTATTTAAAAACGAAAGGGACGCACGGGCGGCTTGTAATTACCATCTCACCTTCACCATGCATCAACGGAGCAACCAAAATCCATATGCTTTGCCTAGAGCTTGCCAAGTTGAGCAACCAAAATGTGAGCGATTAAGTGCATTGTATAGTTTAACCACAAATGTCAAACCATGTTTTTGTTGGAATTATGCCCTAGAGGCAATAATAAATGTATAGTTATTATTATAATTCCTGTATCAAGATAATAGTTTATTATCCATGCTATAATTGTATTGAATGAAGACTCATTTACATGTGTGGATACATAGACAAAACACCGTCCCTAGCATGCCTCTAGTTGGCTAGCCAGTTGATCGATGATAGTCAGTGTCTTCTGATTATGAACAAGGTGTTGTTGCTTGATAACTGGATCACGTCATTGGGAGAATCACGTGATGGACTAGACCCAAACTAATAGACGTAGCATGTTGATCGTGTCATTTTGTTGCTACTGTTTTCTGCGTGTCAAGTATTTATTCCTATGACCATGAGATCATATAACTCACTGACACCGGAGGAATGCTTTGTGTGTATCAAATGTCGCAACGTAACTGGGTGACTATAAAGATGCTCTACAGGTATCTCCGAAGGTGTTAGTTGAGTTAGTATGGATCAAGACTGGGATTTGTCACTCCGTGTGACGGAGAGGTATCTCGGGGCCCACTCGGTAATACAACATCACACACAAGCCTTGCAAGCAATGTAACTTAGTGTAAGTTGCGGGATCTTGTATTACGGAACGAGTAAAGAGACTTGCCGGTAAACGAGATTGAAATAGGTATGCGGATACTGACGATCGAATCTCGGGCAAGTAACATACCGAAGGACAAAGGGAATGACATACGGGATTATACGAATCCTTGGCACTGAGGTTCAAACGATAAGATCTTCGTAGAATATGTAGGATCCAATATGGGCATCCAGGTCCCGCTATTGGATATTGACTGAGGAGTCTCTCGGGTCATGTCTACATAGTTCTCGAACCCGCAGGGTCTGCACACTTAAGGTTCGACGTTGTTTTATGCGTATTTGAGTTATATGGTTGGTTACCGAATGTTGTTCGGAGTCCCGGATGAGATCACGGACGTCACGAGGGTTTCCGGAATGGTCCGGAAACGAAGATTGATATATAGGATGACCTCATTTGATTACCGGAAGGTTTTCGGAGTTACCGGGAATGTACCGGGAATGACGAATGGGTTCCGGGAGTTCACCGGGGGGGGGGGGGGCAACCCACCCCGGGGAAGCCCATAGGCTTTGGGGAGACACACCAGCCCTTAGTGGGCTGGTGGGACAGCCCCAAGGGGGCCTATGCGCCAAGAGAAGGAAATCAAAGGAAAAGAAAAAAAAGAGAGGGAAGAAGTGGGAAGGGAGGGGGACTCCTCCCACCAAACCAAGTCCAACTCGGTTTGGGGGGGGAGTCCTCCCCCCCTTGGCTCGGCCGACCCCTTGGGAGTCCCTTGGACCCCAAGGCAAGGTCCCCCTCCCTCCTCCTATATATATGGGGCTTTTAGGGCAGATTTGAGACGACTTTCTCACGGCTGCCCGACCACATACCTCCATAGTTTTTCCTCTAGATCGCGTTTCTGCGGAGCTCGGGCGGAGCCCTGCTGAGACGAGATCATCACCAACCTCCGGAGCGCCGTCACGCTGCCGGAGAACTCTTCTACCTCTCCGTCTCTCTTGCTGGATCAAGAAGGCCGAAATCATCGTCGAGCTGTACGTGTGCTGAACGCGGAGGTGCCGTCCGTTCGGTACTAGATCGTGGGACTGATCGCGGGATTGTTCGCGGGGCGGATCGAGGGACGTGAGGACGTTCCACTACATCAACCGCGTTCTCTAACGCTTCTGTTGTACGATCTACAAGGGTACGTAGATCACTCATCCCCTCTCGTAGATGGACATCACCATGATAGGTCTTCGTGCGCGTAGGAAATTTTTTGTTTCCCTTGCGACCTTCCCCAACAGTTTTGTCCTCACATAAGCTTTCCTCGTCTCCATATTCTCCATTTCTGGATAACCGAGCTTCTCCAATACATACCGTCTTGCATGGCAGGGGATGCACTAGTCGAATTGTAAAAAGGAGAAATTACATGTTGATCAAAGCAAAGAAACACAAAGCAAAGAAGCAAAAAATAACGGTCATCGTTGCGCATCGTAAAAACATCAAAGGTCTCGCCAAGCTTGATGGTGAAGAACATGTCGTTTTGCATGTGAGGCATGTCGCACAAACCGTGATCTTCGCCGCAATAATCGCACTCAGGGATCCCCTCGTCCTCAGAAAATATTTCTATGTTCATGATTCAAAGATTAAAAACCGACCACAACTGTTGGTGTACATGAAAAATTAGCATGGTTGAGTTTCGGTCTCTCGAGGCTTACTTGAAAAACTCTCATATCTCATGATGTATATGGTGCACACTCCCTTGCACTCATGTGGTGCCGAATGTTGGTGCACACTCCCTCACATTACTATTTCGACCGTCGATGATGACCGCTCTTCCTTCCGTTTTCGCGTGCCTTTCCAAGATATCTAGCACACGGGAACGAAGGAGGAAGCGACCCCCACGACAACAGTCGTGATTATTCCTCTTATATTTTCAACCGTCGGTGATTGTCGCACCTATTCTTCTCTCCTTGCGCATTATACTGAGGGATATATCGCAAGAAGAAAAGAAGAGCAAGCGAGCCCCACGGCAACAGTCGGTATTCCTCCATCAAGAACATACTGAAAGTCACACAAGGAGCTCCGACAGACTGAAGTCAACCCTATAAGCATTAGTCAATTATAACATTATATTTATGGAGTAGCGACATAAAAATTGCCTATGTTTTGTCGGAATGTCATCTAATTTCTATTCTAACAAATCAAGGGCACTCAATATTTCCTACTTTCTAGCACAAGTCATGCCAAAATCAATTTTTTGGCATGACCTTTTCTAGAAACAAGACATACCGAGCACCTGACACTTGCCGAAATGAAAATAAATCAACATTTGGCAAAATATTGACCACTCCAAGGTGTTTCCTGCAAAATCATACACTTCAATAGTGACATATAGCATTCTTTGTTGATAAAGTGGTAATGACATAAAATTATTTAGATTTTTTTTTACTAAAAAATATATATTACTAAATTTGGAAAACCTATTCTATTCTATTTTTATACCTATTTTTATTCTATTCTATTCCTATGCCTTTCACTAAATTTTTTATATTCTGTTTAAAACCTATTCTATTCTATTAAAAAAACAATACCATTTTAATCTATACAAGAAGAGAGGGAGGAGGGAGGGAGGGAGGAGCAACCTCGGCTCCGTGGCGGCGAGCGCATGACAGGAGCAAAGAGAGTGGGATGACGGCGAGCGCGGGATGGCGGCGGCAGACGGCGGGCAACGACAGTGGGAAACGACGACGACGGGTGTGGAAGGGCGACGGACGCGGGAGAAGGGGTGGGGGATGGAGAGGAAGAGAGTGAGCAGAGTGAGGGGCGGACGCGGCCTTGGTAAGAGGATAAGTTAGGGTCAGCAGCAGCGCGGGCTTGAAAACATGCTACTGCTAAGTGAGGGCAAGGGATGTGGGCCTCGACAGGATACGTTAGTAACGCCGGCCCAGAAAGGGCACTACTGTTAATTGTCTTAGCGGTAGGCCGTTTCGTGACGCATGCCCCTACTATCGCCAACCCATGGGTATAAGGTGTGCCTCATACATTAGCAGGAGGGTTAACTCACCGGCGCTACTCCTATGACTTACCGGTAGCGCGTATTGATGACATGTGCTACTGCTAAGTAACAGTGGCGTGGGGCACTAAAAATACGCTATTAATAAGATATTTCCTAGTAGTTGTGTGTCATACCGCGTGTCTTTTCGTCGCTGGAATGACCACTCTTATGATGACGACGTCGACAACGACGACGACATGAACGACATGGTGGTTCCACTGTGAATTATGTTTGAACTTAAATGAATTTTGTTGTCTTTGCATGAAATACGTTTTGATTTGTTAAAATCACCTGTTAAAATATGCTGGCACGATTAGATGGTTGGATCCCATATTCTTGCCCACGGACTGACTCGAACCAGTCCACTAACAAATACAATGTTGTTTCAGGGATCAACGTTGGAGATGCCTTACTACTTACTTTGGGTTTCCTACGACTAGTTTTACGCATAGCATGTGTTGTCCTGTGCAATGCAATTCATCTGATCGACTCTATCTAATACTCCATTCGTTTCAAAATAAATGTCTCAAGCTTAGTATAATTTTGTATTAAAGCTAGTATAAAGTTGAGACATTTATTTCAAGACGAAGGGAGTACTATGTTGCAACGCTTTGTATGTGGTTGACTCTGTTGATTGTAGCAAGAGGCACGAGCGACACTTTAGTTACTAATTACTACATATTCACTTGCAAAGAAAAAAACTTCACTTGATGCTGTCTATCTAGTTAGCCAAGCTCTCGGTTAGCTTTAGCTAAAGTTAGACCAGGACACATTGTGTGTGTCACCAGGCGTTTACCCCAAACGCTAAGCTATGTGGCGTTTCCCCTTTGCCACATCAGCTCCAACTGGGTAAGTGTGGATTTCGTGGCGTGGCGTTTTCAGTGCAATCAAAACACCGATGTTGGCATAATCAAAAAAGGTCAGATTTAAAAATATTTTTTAAACGAGGTCGTTAATCTTCGTGTATAAGGTCAAAACAGAGATTTCATCCCCTTTTAATAACTTAAAGATGGATTGCAGGCATCAGAAAGTTACTATTACCGCGGGGGGATAACTTTCAGCGGCACTGCATTCAAGATACCCACGTACTACTACCAGTACCACTACCGCGGGGAGTAGTAACATTTACGGCCGGACACGTGAGAACGAAGGGGCTGCCAGTAAATGAAGGTTCATCCCTAAAACCCCCGCAAAAAAAAGGTTCATCCCTAAAAAAGGTAAATGAAGGTTCGCCGTAACAGAAAACCCGGGGTTGTGGAAAGCAGCGCCCACATCCGATCACAAACGTCAATCGATCACACCAGCAAATATTCCGCCCGCGCGGTTGCTCGACAACGCGGCAAGTACGGCTCGCACGAACGGAGTGCGGGGCGAAAACAGGCGGGACGCAACGTGCCGCGCGTTTTCTTCCCTCCGGCGGCTACCCGTTTGGCCCCCGATTCTTGCCCCCCGGCCGGACGGGTTGCCTTTGGATTCTTCCAAAGCCATTGCCATTGCCGTTGATCGTGACTCGATCGCTTTGCCCAAAGCAACTTGGTACCGTAGCCTCGATAGGGCCTATTATTTCTAGCGTCTGTTGCCCGCCCTTTTGCCGGGTTTTCCGACCTTTGCTGTCGAATGTATAGTACGCTCCGCTGCAACAGTCCTCGTTTTTTTGGAATATAATATGCTCGTAGGGGTGAGGGGAAAAGAGGTCCGAGAATAGTAGATTTCCATCCCCATGCGGTTCCATCGACAGGACGGAAAGCTGCTTCTTTAATTCACCATCGGGCCAGGGACGAGATTCCCCCCAATCATTTCGATGCCTCCCCTTATCTCCTCCCGTGAGCTTTGTTTTATCGCTTAGCTTCTAGTCACGTTGCTGGTGAAGCCTTCTTGGATTTTAGTTATACATACATATATATATATCGCCGCAGCGTGTTCCATGGTTTATTCTCCGGACATATGTCATGTGCTTGGATGTTCAGAAGCCAACGCGGTCAATTTCACCGGCCGAAACAGGTTGCATGCAAGCTAGTAGAGCAAGCACGATCTCGCTCCACATGGACGGCGCGGCGCCTTCGTATGCAGGCGACGACGCCCAAGTGCGGCACAGTCCCGCACCAGCAAGAACAAGTCCCAACAAAAAAGAACTGCAGATCGAACAGCATCGACCCGGACTTTAGTAGCTGTCGAAGAAAGCAACTGCGTTTCACTGTTGGACGCTGTGCGGCTTTGGAAACAAAGGAGGATCGGCGCCGAAAAACGGAAAAGAGGGCTCGTTGTATTGTAGCTTTGGGAGGCTTGGACGGTGTGATGTACAAGCGTTGTATGCCGTACGATTTGGAGCGGCGATCTCCTTGACATGCGACCCGGAAAAGAGTAGACATAGAGATGCTACGTAAAGAGTACGAGCAATGCCAACCCAATGACCCAAACGGATATGTATTTTGTCTTTTTTTGTCCGTTTGAATCATCCGTTCGTCTAACGGACATGGGACGGTCATGCACGGACGGCGAATGCTCCCAATGCACAGATACAAAAATGGACAAGCGCACAACATCACCATAACAAGCCACACTCTACAATCACCCCGTCTCCTCTTCCGCGGCGACGACACCAACGCAGGCGGGAACATCCTTGTGTCGGCCCTTCGCTCCTCCTTGTTGACACGCACCTCCTTGCGCCGCCCCTCCGCTCCCTGTCGCGTCGCCCCTCCGCTCCTCCTTGTTGGCGGGCACCTCCTTGTGCCGCCCCTCCGCTCCCTGTCGCGTCGCCCCTCCACTCGTCCTCGCTGGCGGTCACCTCTTCGTGCCGCCCCTCTGCCCCCCGTCGCGTTACCCCTCCGCTCCTTGTCGCCGGCGAGCACCTCCTCGTTGTCGGTGTCAAAACCGGGTGATCTCGAGTAGGGGGGTCCGAACTCTGGATCTAGGGTCGATGGGTAACAAGAGACGATGAAGACGATGTTTTATCCAGGTTCGGGCCCTCTTGATGGAGGTAAAACCCCACGCCCTGTTCTTGGTGTTATTGGTGGAATAGTACAGAGTACAGAGTTGATCTACTACGAGATCTGATGTCGTGGTCTAAACCCTAATTCTAATGAGCTTAATCTGTCGTGCGAGCCATGGCCCCCTGGCTTATATAGATGTCACGAGTGTTAGGGTTTACACAAGGCCGGTTAGAACAGAGAAGGAATATGCCGATTACTACATCTCCTTGGATTACATGCCAAGTCTTTCGAAGAGTTCATCTTGAGTCCGATACATTTACTAATGGTCGGACAGGCCCGGGTCCGTCCCGTGAGAATGAGTAAGCGACCCAAGGACCCCTTAACCCCGGGCTCCCTCAGTAGGCCCCGAACTAGCCTCCAATGCCGTAGTTTAGGTTCACCACTTCCTCGTTTCTTCGGTCTTCGGCTTGCGAGGCGAGTTCCACATTATATCCGGTTGATCCTTTTTTCCGCATTGTTCCTTCACTTGCGACTGACGAAACGTCACATGGCCCACAAAGAATGAATATTTTTCCTTCCACGGAATTAACCACCTCCTTGATTCCCGTGCGCCAATGGAAAATGGGCGGTTCCTTCCCAAAGAAAAGAAGTTACGCATCATATAACCTATGCGTGCCCCTCAGCAACGCTCTCCATCCCTTCAACACGTCGAGAAGAACACCAGAGAAACGAAGACATGGCGACCGCCACAAGCTCCTCCTCGCGCCCTCATGGCTCTCTCCGAGGAGATTGGGCCAGTTGTTCTCTAACGCGCCTCCGTCTGCGCGGGCTTGAGGGGCAAGGGTATTTGCCCGACTCAGATCTGGCTTCCTCCCACCCTAGGCTGACCTCTACCAACGGTGAGGCCTTTGCAAAGAGATTCTCTACACCCAATACGTGGAGAGGGTATGCTTTGTTCCCTACCTCTTATGAGACCTAGGCTTCCCTACCCATCCCTTTCTATGGGGCCTGTTGGAGTACCGTGGGATCCAACTTCACCACCTTACCCCTATATCTATTCTCCATATCGCACGATTTTCCGCTCTTTGCGAGATGTTCCTGGGTTGCGAAGCCCATTTTGAATTGTGGAAGATGTTTTTTGCCTCTTCCCACGAACTGAGGGCATGACTATTTATGAAGTTGGAGGAGCCGAAGTATGGCACATAGCTGGGTCGAGTATCCGGTAGGTACCCCAAAGGCAGAACCGAAGAGTGGACCTTCGAATGGTTCCACATTGAAGATGTGCCTTTGTTTGACCCCGTCTGAAGGGGTCTGCCCGAATTCTCAACCGCTCCTCTTGAGAAGCGTTTCAATTAGCGCCCAAGAAGCCCATATAAAGAAGATGACCCACAGGTGAGACAGTTGGTTGCCAATGTAAAGTTGTTGACACACTTCCAGCTTACTATGATTGATGTAATGGCCGAGGCTACAAGGCGGTGTGTTCAACCCATCCAACAAAGATCACATCCGCTCTGGCAATTCAACGATGCAAGTGACACCACTCTATACAAGGGTGAAGGTCCGACGGATTCGACAACATTGGCTGTCGTATTGGCCGATCTTTATAAAGGAGAAAAGGATGGTTTTATCAGCCAGAACACCAAGGAGGGATACTCAAACCACAACCCCATAGAATGGGTTACTATAGTTTAGTTCCCCTAATTCAGATTCTTATAGCATCTCTAGTCTAACTAAGTCCCTAAATTATGTTTAAATAGGAATGGAGCCGTGTGGTAGAAAAAAATCAGATGCCCTCCTCCTCAATGAGAGAATTATGCCAAGGACGACGACCCCGGATTCCATGATGATCCAGATACGTCGATCTTTTTTGCAAATGGGTTCTTTTATCAGATGAGTAAAAATGACACCGAGGTCATCCTCATTGCTGACTATCTGAAGATACCTTCTTTATCGAACAAGGAGAAAAAGAAGACACTGCCTCCATGAAAAGGTCGCTCGACTATCTCAACGGCCCCTCCTACTACAACGGGTCGTTGTTCCACGCGTCGAACACCTATTATTATAGGGTCTGCCGAACCTGTGCCGAATACCGGCCAGTCCTTTAAACATGGGGCCTCTACAGGGACGGCTCCCACTGCTCCCCCTCCAAGAGGTATCAATTTCAAAATAATCATTGTTTTTCCAATAAACGACAGTTATTTAGACTTATCGATGTATTCGATAGGACCCGAACAGAGCCACCTATTTCGAATGCGGTGGACACTGTGGAAGTGCCTCCTGCACGTCAGTCCATCAAGATTATGATCATGTTTCGGTTAGCAACTCCGAAGTGGAGAGTGTAATGAACCATCGTCGACGGAAAGAATCCATGCGCCATCCTGATTTTAACGAACTTGAGTTTAACGCCTTGAGTTCGGTTAACGCGCACGTTGGAGCTGCATGAGCAGGACTCGAAGGAGTAGCCAGCCGTATGTCAACAAGCCTTAAGATATGTATTCGAATTTTTGTCGTTTTGTGTACAAATTCCCAGCCACTAGCCCCCCATCCTCGATTGGGCAGTATGGCCGATCCGAGGGTCTAACCCTTACTGTGGACATGCTTTTTGAGGTACAAAATAATGAACTGTCCCAAGAGATTGGGACTTACCGAACACAACTCGAGGCTGCTAAAGCCGAGTTAGAACAAGTGAAGAGTTTCAGAAGACAAGCACATGGGAAGAGTTTTTGTTTTAAACTCATATGCATAGTTGCCCTATTGTCCCCCCCTTTTTTTTAAATGAAAGCATATTTTGTAGCAGCTGAATCTATAGGCCAATGCAAAAAATATATAGAAACAACCAAGGAATCACAAAGATACACCGAGTCTTAGAATGAGGCCAGCCGCAACTCGTTATTCCGAAGTGTAAATGAGAATACAAATCTGAAGGCAGAAAACAAGAACACATAAGCCAAATCGAGAGTTTAAAGACTCAACTGAGACAAATCACCAAAGAAAACAAGAGAATGAAAGGTGGAATGTTTGGTAAGTAATGTACCAAACTGTATGAATATACCAAAATGACTTATGATATCTTGATCAATGATTCCATTGTTTTGGTATAACACTCCTGACAGGGCATCCTGAAGAAAAGCGTGTTCGTTTGGTGGTGACCTTTTAAAAGAAATGTCCATAAGTTATGAGCGCAGGCACAAAGTGATGAAAAGCATGCTAAATGCATTATGACCGACCGAGAAGCCCCCGGAAAGGATGTCGGAACTGGCTGAGCCCTTTAGAGGGGCTTAGAGCCGATTTGAGTTGTGGAAGACGTTGTCCTACCAGGAAGGTGATCAGGAGGCGTGGGCGATGGTGAAGACAAGGTTTATGAAGCTTAATCCTGAAGAACTGGCACAAGTCGGGCCGGTAGGGCCCGATGGTGAGGAAGTGCCTCTTCACCTGGTTTACGACCAAGTAATGCCTAGTGCATGCTTGTCGGAACAAGATTGTCGCCTAGATGCAATAACACATAACTTAGATCACCAGACTGATGCATGATTTTATGTAACCGGGTATCTGCAATTCCCTGTCCGATGTGTTAATACTATCTTAACCAACCATCCGCTTCTGCCGTCCTCGATAAACATCAAGAAGTGGTTCGTACTATGTAACCGGTGAAATAGGTAAACAGTTCGGGGAACTAGGCAATCCGTCCATGTGCTGCTAACATATAGATAATTATCATGGAGTAATGTTATATTACTTCTTACTTAGTAAGAAACATCTTCCCAAGGAAATAGTTTCTTTATAGGTACCTTTATTTGGGTTTTGTGAGCATCCGTTGCGTACGGAGCTAGTATATGTTTGGGAATTTTTACCCTTGGTGTTAACCGCCGAATTATTGTTATTACCGTCCTTTGCAAGACCAATTCGTCATTAAGAACCCTAGATTTCGGCTTCACCCATCTGAGGTACATATCCGGATTACCCGGTTGTAACAATCACACAAGTGCTCCCTTTATCCTCTAGCCGAACAATCGGGAATGTAGAGGATAAACACAGGAGCGAGGCAACCCAGTTGGTAAACTCTTAAGTCAAATTTAGTGCATATTGAGGCTTTAAGTATAGGAAGAGAATATGCATTATAAAAATGATGCACACATGTATTATTATCGGCTTTACAAAGCCCCGAGGTGTCTACAGAAATTACATTTTTCACGGACATGGTCTCTTTAATCCGAACATCAATTGGGATACGCTAATCCCCTTTGACAGAGGAAAAATGATACAACAAAAAATGGGAAAAGATAATGAGGGAATAAGTAAGTGTAACTACGTCAGCTTAGGTGTAGAAATGCCGAAGACGAGCCATGCTCCATGGGTTTGGTTCAAGACGATTGTACGACGCCTTGCGGAGACGATATGCCCCTCCGGTAAGTACGTTGTCGATGATGAAGGGGCCCTCCCATATGAGTGCAATTTTCTTCTTTTCTTCTCAGGGAGGTGTAGCACAAGCTCACCCACGTTGTAAGTCTTTGCCCGAACTTCCCTGCTCTAATAGCATCGACCTGCTGTTGATAAAAGGAGGACCACGCCAGGGCTATGTCGTGCTCTTCTTCCAGTGTGTCCAAGTTATCCCGCCGATCTAACTCACCTTCTTTTTCCTCATACATGCACACTCTAGGTGCGTCGTTGATAATGTGACACGAGAGGACTGCCTCCGCCCCATACACCATAAAAACAGTGTGTAACCCGTCTACCTATTCGGAGTTGTATGGAGACCCCATAATACGGAGTCTAGCTCCTCTACCCAGTTGCAATCAGATTCTTTGAGAGATCGGACTTGACGAGGTTTGATGCCGCTCATGATGAGGCTGTTAGCCCGTTCGACAGAGGCATAGTCGAGCTTAATGCCCAAATTCGCGCATCTATCCTTAACCTCCTAGGCTGTAAAATTGGACCATCATCCATGATTATACTACGCGGAATGCCATAACGGTGAACCACAACTAATATAAACTCGATTACTAGTCCGAACTTGGCAGAAGTTACTGGTTTTCCAGGTGGTGTCTGCTACTGCAACAAAAGACCTTCCAACGACGCCAGAAACACGTGCTGACGGGAGACTATTCTTGTCTTGATTCTCCTCAGCAACGGCACCAGGAATCCTTCTGCTACGGCTACTCCTTTAGGGACTTCCTAGGCAAATATGCAAAGGATTTCCGCGTGGCCTTGGAGCCGTGCGTTGGTGTTCCCTCGAAGAGGAAAGGGTGATGTAGCACATCGGTGGTAAGTATTTCCCTCGGTTTTGAGAACCAAGGTATCGATCCAGTGAAGGAGTATCACAAGTACCTGCACAAACACAAAAAGCTTGCTCCCAACGCTATAAAGGGGTTGTCAATCCCTTATAGATTGTTTGCCGAGTGAGAACTGAAAGCAACAAAGTAACAAAGCAAAGTAAAAGCGAAAGTGGAAATGATAGGTGTAAATAGACCCGGGGGATGTAGTGTTCACTAGTGGCTTCTCTCATGAAAGCAAGTAGACGGTGGGTGAACAAATTACTATCGAGCAATTGATAGAACCGCGCAAAGTCGTGACGTCATCTATGGCAATGATTATATCTATAGGCATCACGTCCAAAACAAGTAGACCGATACTTTCTGCATCTACTACTATTACTCCACACGTCGACCGCTATCCAGCATGCATCTAGTGTATTAAGTCCAAAAGAACAGAGTAACGCCTTAAGCAAGATGACATGATGTAGATGGATAATCTCATATCTATGACAAGGCCCATCTTGTTACCCTTGATGGCAACTACACGATGTGTGCCTTGCTGCCTTTTGTGTCACTCGAAAAGGTCACCACACGGTATGAACCCAAAACCAAGCACTTCTCCCATTGCAAGAATCATAGATCTAGTTGGCCAAACAAAACCCAAGACTCGGAGAGACTTACAAGGATATCAAGTCATGCATATAAGAAATCAGCAAAGACTCAAATATATATCATAGATAATCTGATCACAAATCCACAATTCATCGGATCTCGACAAACACACCGCAAAAGAGGATTACAACGGATAGATCTCGATGAAGATCATGGAGAACTTTGTATTGAAGATCCAAGAGAGAGAAGAAGCCATCTAGCTACTAACTACGGACCCGTAGGTCTGAAGTGAACTACTCATGACTCATTGGAGGGGCGATGATGTTGATGTAGAAGCCCTCCAACTCTAAAGTCCCCTCCGGCAGGGCACCGGGAAGGGTCTCCAGATGAGATCTCGCGGAAACGGAAGCTTGCGGCGGCGGAAAAGTGTTTTCATGGATTCCATGATTTTTTTCTCTGTATTTTAGGGAATATATAGGCGAAGGAGCTAGGTCAGGGGTGCGCCACGGAGGCCACAAGCCTGCTAGCCGCCGCCCCCTGGTGGCGGCTACATGGCTTGTGGGCCCCGTGTAGCTCTCCTGGCTTGGCCCTCAAGCCCCTTGATCTTCTTCCGTTCGGGAAAAAATTATTTCGGGGATTTTATTCCGTTTGGTCTCCGTTCCAAAATCAGATCTGAAAAGAGCCAAAAACACAGAAAAAACAGGAACTGGCACTTGGCACTGAATTAATAAGTTAGTCCCAAGAAAGATATAAATGGTACATAAAACATCCAAAGATGACAAGATAACAACATGAAACCATCAAAAATTATAGATACGTTTGAGACGTATCAAGCATCCCCAAGCATAACTCCTGCTCGTCCTCGAGTAGGGAAGTGATAAAGAATGAATTTTTGATGCTTTCATGGTACCTAGCATAGATGTCCTTTGTAACTCCTCTTATGTGACGTGAATGTTCAGATCCATTAGATTCAAAACAATAGTTTGCTATTGACGTGGAAACAATAATACTTCAAGCAAACTAGCAGGGTAATCATGAACTTCCAAAATAACCAGGCCAAAAGAAAGTTATCCCTATAAAAGCATATGGTCTGGCTATGCTCTATCATCATTTCACAACGAATTCAAATCATGCACAAACCCGGTATTGGCCAAGTAATTGTTTTCACACCTTTACTTTCTCAAACTTTTTCAACTCTCACGCAATACATGAGCGTGAGCCACTGTTTTAGGACTATAAGTGGTGTGGAGTGTGGTGGAGGTTGCAAGACAAACAAGGAGAAGATGATCACATTAACTAGGCAGATTAATGAGCTGTGGAGATGCTCATCAATAGATATCAATGTGAATGAGTAGGGATTGCCATACAAATGATGCACTAGAGCTAAGAGTATGTGAAAGCTCTTAAAGAAAACTAGTGGGTGTGCATCCAACTTGCTTGCTCACGAAGACCTAAGGCAATTTTGAGGAAGCCTATCATTGGAATATACAAGCCAAGTTATATAATGAAAATTTCCCACTAGCTATATGGTGGTGACAAAACGAGAGACTCTCAATCATGAAGATCATGGTGCTTAATAAGCACAAGTGTGGAAGGATGGTAGCATTGTCCCTTCTCTCTTTTTCTCTCATCATTTTTTTTGTGGGATCTTTGGCCTCTTTTTTTTTTGGTGGGCATCTTTGGCCTCTTTTATTACCTCACATGGGACAATGCTCCATCAAGGATGATCATCACACTTTCAACTCAAAACTTAGAGCAACGATGACTGTATATGGAATGCCTTCGGTAGTGTACCGTGACAATGATCTAGCATGGCATAAATATTAATGGAAACATCATGCTAGATATCTTATGATCATGGAATGGCAATGTAGAAGTCATGGCACACATCATGGTGGTAGTTGCATGGCAATATATCTCAGAATGACTTTGAAAAAGCCATAGTAGGTAGGTATGGTCGGTTTTGTGCACCGGCGAAAGTTGCACGACACTAAGAAGATAGTGATGGTGGTAGGTGAAAGTGCATCTAAACCATGGACTCAACATTAGTCGTGAAGAACTCATATACTTGTTGCAAAAGTTTGATTAGTAATCGAAATAAAGCTTTCAACGCATACTCCTAGGGGAAGGGTTGGTAGGTATAAACCATCGCGCGATCCCGACCGCCACGCAAAGGATGACAATCAATAGACTAATCATCCTCAGATTTCATCACATAGCGGTTCACCATACGTGCATGCTACGGGAATCACTAACTTCAACACAAGTATTTCTAGATCCACAACACCTTACTAGCATAACTTCAATATTACCACAACCACAACTCAAAACTAATTGAGATGAATCAAACTTCTCTAAGTATTCAATGCACATGAAGGTGGAAGTTTTCATATCCCTTTGGATAACTACCCCTTTTGAGACTACTTTCATAGCATAGATCAACTACCAAGCCATGCACCACCGTGCTCTAAAAGGTATAAGTGAAGCACATAGAGCAAAATCAACAAGCTCAAAAGATATAAGTGAAGCACATGTGAGCTGAATTGTCTACCAAAGGATATAAGTGAAGCTCGACAAAATCACGATGAGTGCATGTCTCTCTCTCTAGGTGTGAAGCAAGGATGATTGTGACACAACAAAAATAAAAGACTCCTACGATACAAGACGCTCCAAGCAAAACACATAACATGTGGTGAATAAAAATATAGCCCCAAGTAACGTTACCGATGGATTTGAAGACGAAAGAGGGGATGCCTTCCCGGGGTATCCCCAAGATTGAGCTCTTGCCACTCTTTATCTCTTTGTCCATAAGAACTTCACCCAAAACTTGAAAAAACTTCACAACACGAAACTTAAACAGAAACTCGTGATACATTAGTATAAGAAAGCAAACCACCACTTCCTTAGGTACTGTAGCAAACTTAAATTCTACTTATGTTGATGTTGGGTTACTGTATTTTCAATCTTCCATGGCTAATACCCCCGATACTATCCATAGTTTCATCAAAATAAGCAACCAACTCAACAAAAACAGAATCTGTTAACAACAGACCACTCTGTAGAAATATGTATACTTCGTATACTTCTGGTACTTCAAAAATTCTGAAAAATTACGACAGTCTGAATAATTTGCGTAGGAATCAGCAGCAAAAGGAATCAACTCAAAAGCTCTTACAGAAAAAATGAAAATTCTTTTCGTGAGCAGAAAGTTTCTGTCTTTTCTAGCATGACCAAACGATCATCTCCAAGACTAGTCATAACGGTTTTTCTTGGCACAAACGCAAAAATAAACACAAAAACCACAATCATAACAGAATTATGAAAGTGTGGAAAACACAAAACAGAAAGAAAAAGGATAGATTCGTTGGGTTGCCTCCCAACAAGCGCTTTTGTTTAACGCCCTTAGCTAGGCAAAAGGTGATGGAATCACGTATAGTCATCTTTGGTGCTCAAACCATAAGTAGCCCTCATCATAGATTCATAAGGCAATCTTATTTTCTTTCTAGGAAAGTGCTCCATGCCCTTCTTTAGAGGAAATTGAAATCTAATATTCCCTTCGTTCATATCGATGATAGCACCAATAGTCCTTAGGAAAGGTCTACCAAGAATAATGGGACATGAAGGATTGCAATCTATGTCAAGTACAATGAAATCCACGGGTACATAGTTCTTATTTGCAACAATAAGAACATCATTCATCCTTCCCATGGGTTTCTTGACAGTAGAATCCGCACGATGCAAATTAAGAGAACACTCTTCAATCTCATGAAAACCAAGAATATCACATAAAGACTTTGGAATCGTGGAAACACTAGCACCCAAATCACACAAATCATTGCACTCATAGTTTTTGATCTTGATTTTGATAGTAGGTTCCGACTCATCATGAAGTTTTCTAGGTATAGAGACTTCTAGTTCGAGCTTCTCTTGAAGAGATTTCATCATAGCATGTACGATATGCGCGGTAAAGGCTTTGCTTTGGCTATAAGCATGTGGAGAGTTTGCAATGGATTGCATCAAAGAAATGCATTCAAACAAGGAGAAATTATCATAATTGAATTCCTTGAAATCCAAAGTGGGAGTTTCATTACTACCCAATATTTTGATTTCTTCTACTCCACTCTCCACACCTTTATCATCAAGATAGGTGGACTCTGAATCATTGGGGCGTTTTTCAACCAAAGTGGATTCATATCCAGCCCCTTCATCAATAGGTTTGACACGCGAAAACAAAGATTCAAGAGGAGACACACCAAGCATTTTAAGATCTTCGTGATTTGCATCACTAGAACGCACCCTTTTAAACCATTCATGCCTAGCGCGAATTTGGGCGGTTCTTTCTTTGCTCTCATTCATGGAGACGTGCATAGCTTTCAAAGTTTCATCCAAGTTGACCTTGGGAGGAACGCATCTAACTTTCAAAGCATCAATATCACAAGACATCCTATCAGCGCTCTTAGCCAAATCGTCTATTTTGAGTAGTTTTTCCTGTATGGACGCATTGAAAATCTTTTGAGAGTTGATGAACTCTTTGATATTAATCTCTAAATCAGAGGGTAATTTGTTGTGATTTTCATAAGTGTTGTTGTAGGAATTGCCATAATTGTTAGAGGAGTTACTAGGAAAAGGCCTAGCAACATAGTTTCTTCTAAAAACATTGTTGTTGCCAAAATTGTTCCTACCAACAAAATTAACGTCCAAACTAGCGTTGCTACTCTCAATCAAGGAAGATAGTGGCATGTCATTAGGATCTAAAGGAGAATTTCTACTAGCAACCAAATTCATCAACTCGTCCATCTTAGCACTCAGCGAGTTAATTTCTTCTATAGCGTGTACCTTTTTGCTAGCAGGTGACCTTTCAGTGTGCCACTGAGAGTAGTTGGTCATGATATTGTCTAGGAGTTTTGTAGCGTCTCCTAACGTGATTTCCATGAACGTTCCACCTGAGGCGGAGTCCAAGATATTGCGAGAAGCAAAATTCAAGCCAGCGTAAAAGATTTGTATAATCATCCACAAACTCAAGCCATGAGCGGGACAATTTCTAATCATAAGCTTCATCCTCTCCCAAGATTGTGCAGCGTGTTCATGATCAAGTTGCTTGAAATTCATGATATCGTTACGTAAGGAGATGATCTTAGCCGGCGGAAAATACTTGGATATGTAAGCATCTTTGCACTTATCCCAAGAATCGATACTATTTTCAGGCAAAGAAGAAAACCAAGTTTTTGTGCGATCTCGCAACGAGAAAGGAAAAAGCTTCAACTTAATCACGTCATTATCCACATCTCTTTTCTTTTGCATATCGCAAATCTCAATGAAGGTATTGAGATGGGATGCGGCATCTTCACTAGGAAGGCTAGAGAATTGCTCTTTCATAACATGATTCAGCAAGGCTGCGTTGATTTCATACGATTCCGGACTAGTGGCGGGAGCAATCGGAGTACTAATAAAATCATTATTATTGGTATTCGAGAAGTCGCAAAGTTTGGTGTTTTCAGCCATGATGACTTCAACAAACAAACAAGCACACAAGCAAGCAAGAAAACCGGCAAAGGAAAAAGGCGAAAAGGCAAAAGGCAAGAGAAAACGACAAAGGAGAAAGGCAAATGAAAACGGCAAATGTGAAGTGGGGGAGAGGAAAATGAGAGGCAACTCGCAAAAAAAGTAAATGCAAGAGATGAGTTTGTGAGACGTACTTGGATAGATCTCTCCTTCCCCAGCAACGGCGCCAGAAATACTTCTGCTACTGCAACAAAAGACCTTCCAACGGCGCCAGAAACACGTGTTGACGGGAGACTATTCTTGTCTTGATTCTCCTCAGCAACGGCACCAGGAATCCTTCTGCTACGGCTACGCCTTTAGGGACTTCCTAGGCAAATATGCAAAGGATTTCCCCGTGGCCCTGGAGCCTTGCGTTGGTGTTCCCTCGAAGCGGAAACGGTGATGTAGCATAGCGGTGGTAAGTTTTTCCCTCGGTTTTGAGAATCAAGGTATCGATCCAGTGAAGGAGTATCACAAGTACCTGCACAAACACAAAAAGCTTGCTCCCAACGCTATGAAGGGGTTGTCAATCCCTTATAGATTGTTTTCCAAGTGAGAACTGAAAGCAACAAAGTAACAATGCAAAGTAAAAGCGAAAGTGGAAACGACAGGTGTGAATAGACCCGGGGGGCGTAGTGTTCACTAGTGGCTTCTCTCATGAAAGGAAGTAGACGGTGGGTGAACAAATTACTGTCGAGCAATTGATAGAACCGCGCAAAGTCGTGACGTCATCTATGGCAATTTTTATATCTATAGGCATCACGTCCAAAACAAGTAGACCGATACTTTCTGCATCTACTACTATTACTCCACACGTCGACCGCTATCCAGCATGCATCTAGTGTATTAAGTCCAAAAGAACAGAGTAACACCTTAAGCAAGATGACATGATGTAGATGGACAATCTCATATCTACGACAAGGCCCATCTTGTTACCCTTGATGGCAACTACACGATGTGTGCCTTACTGCCCTTTGTGTCACTGGGAAAGGTCACCACACGGTATGAACCCAAAACCAAGCACTTCTCCCATTGCAAGAATCATAGATCTAGTTGGCCAAACAAAACCCAAGACTCGGAGAGACTTACAAGGATATCAAATCATGCATATAAGAAATCAGCAAAGACTCAAATATATATCATAGATAATCTGATCACAAATCCACAATTCATCGGATCTCGACAAACACAGCACCAAAGAGGATTGCATCGGATAGATCTCCATGAAGATCATGGAGAACTTTGTATTGAAGATCTAAGAGAGAGAAGAAGCCATCTAGCTACTAACTACGGACCCGTAGGTCGGAAGTGAACTACTCACGAGTCATTGGAGGGGCGATGATGTTGATGTAGAAGCCCTCCAACTCCAAAGTCCCCTCCGGCAGGGCACCGGGAAGGGTCTCCAGATGAGATCTCGCGTAAACGGAAGCTTGCGGTGGCGGAAAAGTGTTTTTGTGGATTCCCTGATTTTTTCCTGTATTTTAGGGAATATATATGCAAAGGAGCTAGGTCAAGGGGGCGCCAGGGAGGCCACAAGCCTGCTAGCCGCCGCCCCTGGTGGCGGCTACAGGGCTTGTGGGCCCCCTATAGCTCTCCTGGCTTGGCCCTCAAGTCCCCTGATCTTCTTCCGTTCGGGAAAAAATTATTTCGGGAATTTTATTCCGTTTGGACTCCGTTCCAAAATCAGATCTGAGAAGAGCCAAAAACACAGAAAAAATAGGAACTGGCACTTGGCACTGAATTAATAAGTTAGTCCCAAAAAAGATATAAATGGTACATAAAACATCCAAAGATGACAAGATAACAACATGAAACCATCAAAAATTATAGATACGTTTGAGACGTATCAGTGTCAAACACACGATGTAGATATATGTGGAGCTGGGAAGGCTTACAATATGGTAGCAAAACGGGCCAGCAATAACCAGTTCAAACATGCAAAGTTGAAAGGACGCTTAACGATTGTACCGTGTTGGTCCTAGGCTAGACCGTTGTCGGTGTTCTGGAAATGGGGGTACCCAGACCTGCCGGCCAGCGGCCGAGGGCTGACCCACTTCATCGATCGAAAACCAATAGGCCTAGCATCATTCAAGACAAGGCCCTCGTGAGGGACCAAGCCTCTCGAGGAGGAGCAGTATCAAGACCCGCAGGGGGGCTCCTCAGGACCCCTCCGGAGCGGCGGATATTCCACGGCAAGGCTCAACCTCGGTAGTCAAGGGTGACGTGGGGGAAGGACAGGCGAGCAGCGGACAACAGGACAGTGCAGTTTCCCCTTTAGTGCAAAGGGGATAAGGACCCGCGCAGGTCCCCAAAGCATCTTCCAAAGGTTTCCCTTCTGGTGTAACAAAGCCGTCGCTGCCCACCAGTAGGACGGGAGTCATCCCTGGACCCGACCCTACCGCGGTGACAGTCACTTTGCAGGCGAAGACCATCTTTGGCTAGGGGGAGCATGTTCCCCTGTTCCCCTTCAAAATTGGCCATTGTGGGATCCCTTCCCACCGAGCGATAAGGGAAGAGGACTGGGGCTGCTACGATAGATAGAGGGTAGGTCGCTTCGTAGAAGGGAGAGATTCATTCATTCACCCACTAGCACCACACAAAGCCACCCAGCTTCCGGAGGCTCTTGAGCACTGTACTAGTTCTTTCACCAACCTCCACGAGGGGCAATCCACTAAAGCAGGAGTAGGGTATTACGTTTCCCAACGGCCCGAACCTGGGTAAACTGCCATGTTTTGCGTCTTCCTCACCATCGAGTGAGTTCCTTGCCATTCTCAGCGAGTAGCGAGCTAGGTGATGCGATCCAGTGAGAGATCTTCGTACACGCCCCTGAGTTCGAATCTTTAGGGTTTTGCGGAGCCCAAAATCTGACATTTGACGCACGGGGTAGGGGGCATGTCGAGGCCTTCTCCGAGCTCATCTTCCCTAAGCCCGCTGCTCCGATTACCAGTGCCCAGCAAGCTCCTTCGAGCCTCGTTGAGCTGGCCTCCAACCGCCATAACACAGCGGCCGCAACGTGTACCGACGTTGTGGTACCAGGCGTCTCGTACCCGATCGTCAACATCACCTCCACCATCACGACTACCCGCGCCACCCAAGCGCCCGGTGACTGGATGGCGCCACCAGCATCCCCGACGCGCCGCATAAACTTGGCGAACCTTGGCGCGCACGACGCGTTACCGATGGCGAGCGAGATGCTCCTCCAACGACCGACACAAGGGGGTTCGACGCGTGGGCAGACCACATCATGGAGCTGAACTCCATCGCCCAGAAGGCCATCCGACCACACTCTTCTTCAAGGCCGCACGCGTCGGTCCCCGGGGGCTCACACCTCGTGCCGGTCCCCGAGCCTGCTAGCGACGGAGCCCCTCCTGATTGGGGCGGGGCCAAGAGAGGCGCATCTCACGCTGCCCTCCTCCTCCTCCAGGTCCCGGCAGCCGGCCTCGAGGCACAACATGACGACAACCACCATGGGCACGAACAGAACGACAGGGCATTCGATGTACACGCCGGCACACATCGCCAAGACCAGGTCGGTCCCCGACAACCCGGAGTGGCCAGGCGGGTGCGCTCCCTCAGGCGCAGCCAGCAGGCGGCGGAGGTGTTGGCGCGGGCGAACTACGACAACGGAGACACGCCAGGGCACCAAGGGGGGAGTCTGCACCAAGCAATACCGGGACCAACCAATGACGACAACAGGAACAAGCGGCTTCGCGTGGAGGCCCATCGCAGGAAGATCTTCGAGCAACACGGCCGGGGGGATCCCCCTCCGCCGTTGAGAGGGACCGCCACCGTCGCGCTCCTGAACGGCTTTGGAGGCCGATCAAATGCCTACATGGAGCCTTACGTACCGGAGTATGCGATACCACCTGACCCTCTCGACGAGGAAGAGCTTCAAGCGTCCACCCCGGGCGCCTATTCTCCTCGGGAGTAAGGAACACCTTGGAGGCCCCCAGCTCCCCCATGCCGCGGGGCATGACGCCAGCCGCCACCCCCGCGGAGGAACTGCGAAGAACCGGACCCCAAGCCTCAAGAGGACAAGTCATATGAAGAAACGAGACACAAGTGGCGCGGGCCACCCGCGCCAACCACGGAGCTGGAGCAGGCCTCGAGGTTCGGGCCTCATGAGACGCCCCTCATACGCGAAGAGGCTATGGGAGGTAATTTTTTGGGTTCACTTCTCTAAGGAGTGCCTGCTGACCGCAATAACTTCAAGTGTTCATGACACACCCCTACCCATCACATCATTTACTAATGTCTCTATAACTCCCGCTGCATCCATTCGGCGACTAGACATCTTGCCTTGCTTGCATCTTCGGAGCGATCTACCCCCCCCCCCCCCCCTGCTCGGGGGATCTGGTCGGTGCATGACGCCCCATCGCGGGACATGAGGAGGCCTCGCAGCTTCCCACAGCCACAATCGACAGGACGAGATGGGGGCCGCTTGAGCGTCAAAAGGGGGCTCCTGAGCATTGCGCCTCAGGGGCCTTACCGGTCATAAGGCCACCTGCCACCCTTGATATCGTCCACAGACATTCGATCGTTATCAGGGGTGGCAGGGCTTGACCCCATAGTAGCGTACGTTCATTCAGTCGCATGCAATGGCGGTTGGGAAGTGTGCAGGACTGGACCTTGGCGACGCAGAGCCGCCCAAATGTTAAAGGGGGCTCGTGAGCATCGCGCCTCAGGAGCCTTACCGATCACAAAGCCACTTGGCCACCCTGGTGCCGTCCAGGCACGGTATCAGGGGAGCCAGGGCCTTGCCCCCCGAGGCGCCTCACGACGGTAGGGAATTGTGCGGGACTGGGACCTGCCAACGTAGAGTAATAGAAAAGCCCTCAACTGGACTCAGGAGAAGGAGCGCGCAGGACCTGCATCAACCCGTCGCACCTCTGCATCCTCCTTCAATCCTTCCGGATCCTACTTCATCCCGTGACACTCTGCTACTGCAACAAAAGACCTTCTAACGGCGCGAGAAACACGTGCTGACGGGAGACTATTCTTGTCTTGATTCTCCTCAGCAACGGCACCAAGAATCCTTCTGCTACGGCTACGCCTTTAGGGACTTCCTAGGCAAATATGCAAAGGATTTCCCCGTGGCCTTGAAGCCTTGCGTTGGTGTTCCCTCGAAGCGGAAAGGGTGATGTAGCACACCAGTGGTAAGTATTTCCCTCGGTTTTGAGAACCAAGGTATCGATCCAGTGAAGGAGTATCACAAGTACCTGCACAAACACAAAAAGCTTGCTCCCAACGCTATGAAGGGGTTGTCAATACCTTATAGATTGTTTGCCAAGTGAGAACTGAAAGCAACAAAGTAACAAAGCAAAGTAAAAGCGAAAGTGGAAAGATAGGTGTGAATAGACCCGGGGGCCGTAGTGTTCACTAGTGGCTTCTCTCATCAAAGCAAGTAGACGGTGGGTGAACAAATTACTGTCGAGCAATTGATAGAACCGCGCAAAGTCGTGACGTCATTTATGGCAATGATTATATCTATAGGCATCACGTCCAAAACAAGTAGACCGATACTTTCTGCATCTACTACTATTACTCCACACGTCGACCGCTATCCAGCATGCATCTAGTGTATTAAGTCCAAAAGAACAGGGTAACGCCTTAAGCAAGATGGCATGATGTAAATGGACAATCTCATATCTACGACAAGGCCCATCTTGTTAACCTTGATGGCAACTACACGATGTGTGCCTTGTTGCCCTTTCTGTCACTTGGAAAGGTCACCACACGGTATGAACCCAAAACTAAGCACTTCTCCCATTGCAAGAATCATAGATCTAGTTGGCCAAAAAAAACCAAGACTCAGAGAGACTTACAAGGATATCAAATCATGCATATAAGAAATCAGCAAAGACTCAAATATATATCATAGATAATCTCATCACAAATCCACAATTCATCGGATCTCGACAAACACACCGCCAAAGAGGATTACATCGGATAGATCTCCATGAAGATCATGGAGAACTTTGTATTGAAGATCCAAGAGAGAGAAGAAGTCATCTAGCTACTAACTACGGACCCGTAGGTCGGAAGTGAACTACTCACGAGTCATTGGAGGGGCGATGATGTTGATGTAGAAGCCCTCAACTCCAAAGTCCCCTCCGGCAGGGCACCGGGAAGGGTCTCCAGATGAGATCTCACGGACACGGAAACTTGCGGCGGCGGAAAAGTGTTTTCGTGGATTCCATGATTTTTTCTGTATTTTAGGGAATATATAGGCGAAGGAGCTAGGTCAGGGGGGTGCGAGGGAGGCCACAAGCCTGCTAGCCGCTGCACCCCTTGTGGCGGCTACAGGGCTTGTGGCCCCAGTGTAGCTCTCCTGGCTTGGCCCTCAAGCCCCCTGATCTTCTTTCGTTCGGGAAAAATTTATTTCGGGTATTTTATTTCGTTTGGACTCCGTTCCAAAATCAGATCTGAAAAGAGCCAAAAACACAGAAAAAATAGGAACTGGCACTTGGCACTGAATTAATAAGTTAGTCCCAGAAAAGATATAAATGGAACATAAAACATCCAAAGATGACAAGATAACAACATGAAACCATAAAAAATTATAGATACGTTTGAGACGTATCAAGCATCCCCAAGCTTAACTCCTGCTCGTCCTCGAGTAGGGAAGTGATAAAGAATGATTTTTTGATGCTTTCATGCTACCTAGCATAGATGTCCTTTGTAACTCTTCTTATGTGACGTGAATGTTCAGATCCATTAGATTCAAAAAAATAGTTTGCTATTGACGTGGAAACAATAATACTTCAAGCAAACTAGCAAGGTAATCATGAACTTTCAAAATAACAAGGCCAGAAGAAAGTTATCCCTACAAAAGCATATAGTCTGGCTATGCTCTATCATCATTCCACAAGGAATTCAAATCATGCACAACCCCGGTATTGGCCAAGTAATTGTTTTCACACCTTTACTTTCTCAAACTTTTTCAACTCTCACGCAATACATGAGCGTGAGCCATGGTTTTAGCACTATAAGTGGTGTGGAGTGTGGTGGAGGTTGCAAGACAAACAAGGAGAATATGATCACATTAACTAGGCACATTAATGAGCTGTGGAGATGCTCATCAATAGATATCAATGTGAATGAGTAGGGATTGACATACAAATGATGCACTAGAGCTAAGAGTATGTGAAAGCTCTTAAAGAAAACTAGTGCATGTGTATCCAACTTGCTTGCTCACGAAGACCTAAGGCAATTTTGAGGAAGCCTATCATTGGAATATACAAGCCAAGTTATATAATGAAAATTTCCCACTAGCTATATGGTGGTGATAAAACGAGAGACTCTCAATCATGAAGATCATGGTGCTTAATTAGCACAAGTGTGGAAGGATGGTAGCATTGTCCCTTCTCTCTTTTTCTCTCATCATTTTTTTGTGTGGGCTCTTTGGCCTCTTTTTATTTATTTATTTTTATTTTGGTGGGCATCTTTGGCCTCTTTTATTTCCTCACGTGGGACAATGCTCCATCAATGATGTGTTGGGGAACGTCACATGGGAAACAAAAATTTTCCTACGCGCACGAAGACCTATCATGGTGATGTCCATCTACGAGAGGGGATTTCCGATCTACGTACCCTTGTAGATCGCACACCAGAAGCGTTAGTGAACGCGGTTGATGTAGTGGAACATCCTCACGTCACTCGATCCGCCCCGCGAACCGTCCCACGAACCGTCCCGCGATCCGTCCCACGATCTAGTGCCGAACGGACGGCACCTCCCCGTTCAACACACGTACAGCTCGACGATGATCTTGGCCTTCTTGCTCCAGCAAGAGAGGCGGAGAGGTAGATGAGTTCTCCGGCAGCGTTACGGCGCTCCGGAGGTTGGTGGTGATCTGATCTCGGCAGGGCTCCGCCCGAGCTCCGTAGAAACGCGATCTAGAGGAAAAACCGTGGAGGTATGTGGTCGGGCTGCCGTGGAAAAGTTGTCTCAAATCAGCCCTAATACCTCTGTATATATAGGTGGGAGGGGAGGGGCCTTGCCTTGAGGCTCAAGGAGCCCCAAGGGGGTCGGCCGAGCCAAAGGGGGGGAAGTCCTCCCCTTCCAAACCGAATCCAACTAGGTTTGGAAGGTGGAGTCCTTCTCTCCTTTCCCACCTCCCCTTTTTTTTCTTTCTCTTTGATTTATTATCCTTTGGCGCATAGGGACTTCTTGGGCTGTCCCACCAGCCCACCAAGGGCTGGTGCACCACCCCCAAGGCCTATGGGCTTCCCCGGGGTGGGTTTCCCCCCCGGTGAACACCCGGAACCCGTTTACCGGCAAGTCTCTTTACTCGTTTCGTAATACAAGATCCCGCAACTTACACTAAGTCACATTGCTTGCAAGGCTTGTGTGTGATGTTGTATTACCGAGTGGGCCCCGAGATACCTCTCCGTCATACGGAGTGACAAATCCCAGTCTTGATCCATACTAACTCAACGAACACCTTCGGAGATACCTGTAGAGCATCTTTATAGTCACCGAGTTACGTTGCGACGTTTGATACACACAAAGCATTCCTCCCGTGTCAGTGAGTTATATGATCTCATGGTCATAGGAACAAATACTTGACACGCAGAAAACAGTAGCAACAAAATGACACGATCAACATGCTACGTCTATTAGTTTGGGTCTAGTCCATCACATGATTCTCCTAATGATGTGATCCCGTTATAAAGTAACAACACTTGCCTATGGCCAGGAAACCTTGACCATCTTTGATCAACGAGCTAGTCAACTAGAGGCTTACTAGGGACATTGTTTTGTCTACGTATCCACACAAGTATTGTGTTTCCAATCAATACAATTATAGCATGGATAATAAACGATTATCATGAACAAAGAAATATAATAATAACTAATTATTATTGCCTCTAGGACATATTTCCAACAGTCTCCCACTTGCACTAGAGTCAATAATCTAGTTCACATCACCATGTGATTTCAACGAATCCAACACCCATATAGTTCTCGGATCTGATCTCGTCTTGCTCGTGAGAGAGGTTTTAGTCAACGGTTCTGAAACTTTCAGATCCGTGCGTTCTTTACAAATCTTTATGTCATCTTATAGATGCTGCTACTACGTGCTATTCGGAAATGCTCCAAATATCTACTCTACTATACGAATCCGTTTCACTACTCATAGTTATTCGGATTAGTGTCAAAGCTTGCATCGACGTAACCCTTTACGACTTACTCTTTAACCACCTCCATAATCGTGAAAAATTCCTTAGTCTATTTAGTTACTAAGGATAACTTTGACCGCTGATCAGTGATTTAATCCTGGATCACTCTGTGTACCTCTTAACAGACTTGCTGCAAGGCACACATGAGGTGCGGTACTCAGCATGGCATACTTTAGAGTCTACGGCTAAGGCATAGAAGACGACCTTCGTCTATTCTCTTTATTCTGCCGTGGTCGGGTTTTGAGTCTTACTCAAATTCACACCTTACAACACAGTCAAGAACTCCTTCTTTGCTGATCTATTTCGAATTCCTTCAAAAACTTGTCAAGGCATGCATCTTGTTGAAACTTCTATTAAGCGTTTTGATATATCTCCATAGATCTTGATGCTCAACGTTCAATAGCTCAATCCAGGTATTCCTTTGAAAAACTCCTTTCAAACAACCTTTTATGCTTCACAGAAATTCTACATTACTTCTGATCAACAATATGTCAACCACATATACTTATCAGAAATTCTATAGTGCTCCCACTCACTTCTTTGGAAATACAAGTTTCTCATAAACCTTGTACAAACCCAAAATCTTTGATCATCTCATCAAAGTGTATATTCCAACTCCGAGATGCTTGCACCAGTCCATTGAAGGATCGCTGGAGCTTGCATACTTTTTAGTATCTTTAGGATCGACAAAACCTTCTGGTTGTATCACATACAATGTTTGCTCAAGGAAACCGTTGAGGAAACAATGTTTTGACATCCTATGTGCAATATTTCAAAAATAATGCAACAACTACTAACATAATTCTAACAGACTTTTAGCATCGCTACGAGTGAGAAAGTCTCACCATAGTCAACTGTTTGATCATGTCGGAAACATCTTTGCGACAAGTCGAGCTTTTCTTAATAGTGACTTATCACCATCGTCGTATGTCTTCCTTTTAAAGATCCATCTTTACTCAATAGTCCTACGACCATCAAGTAGTTCTTCCAAAGTCTACACTTTGTTTTCATACATGGATCCTCTCTCGGATTTCATGGCCTCCAGCCATTTGTCGGAATCCGGGCCCACCATTGCTTTCTCCATAACTCGTATGTTCATTGTTGCTCAACAACATGACCTCCAAGACAGGGTTACCGTATCACTCTGCAGTAGTACGCGACCTTGTCAACCTACGAGATTTGCAGTAACTTGATTCGATGCTCGATGATCACCATCATCAGCTTTCACTTCAATTGGTGTAGGCGCCACAGGAACAACTTCCTGCGCCCTGCTACACACTGGTTGAAGTGATGGTTCAATAACCTTATCAAGTTCTACCACCCTCCCACTCAATTCTTTCGAGAGAAACCTTTCCTCGAGAAAGGATCCGTTTCTAGAAACAAACACTTTGCTTTCGGATCTGAGATAGGAGATGTACCCAACTGTTTTGGATATCCTATGAAGATGCAGTTATCCGCTTTGGGTTCGAGCTTATCAGACTGAAACTTTTTCACATAAGTGTCGAAGCCCCAAACTTTCAAGAAACGACAGTTTAGATTTCTCTAAACCTCAGTCTATACTGTGTCCTCTCAAAGGAAATACGCGGTGCCCTATTTAAAGTGAATGCGGTTGTCTCTAATGCATAACCCATAAACGATAGTGGTAATTCGATAAGAGACATCATAGGATGCACCATACCGAATAATGCGTGGCTATGACGTTCAGACACATCATCACACTATGATGTTCCAGGTGGCATCAACTGCGAAACAATTTCCACATTGTCTTAACTGCGTACCAAGACTCGTAACTCAGATATTCATTTCTATGATCATATCGTAGACAGTTTATCCTCTTGTTACGACGAACTTCACTCCGAAACAGAATTGAACTTTTCAATATTTCAGACTTGTGATTCATTAAGTAAATACTCTTGTATCTACTTAAATCGTCATTGAAGTAAGAACATAATGATATCCACTGCGTGCCTCAGCACCCATTGGACTACATACATCAAAATGTATCACTTCCAACAAGTTACTATCTTGTTTCATCTCAATGAAAACAAGGCCTTGCTCATGTGGTATGATTTGCATGTCACTAGTGATTCAAAATCAAGTGAGTATAAAGATCCATCAGCATGGAGCCTCTTCATGCAATTTATACCAACATGACTCAAGCGGCAGTGCCACAAGTAAGTGGTACTATCATCATTACCTCGTATCTTTTGGCACCAATATCATGAACATGTGTAACACTACGATCGAGATTCAATAAACCATTGAAGGTGATTATTCAAGAAAATAGAGTAACCATTATTCTCTTTAAATGAATAATCGTATTGCAATAAACACGATCCAATCATGTTCATGCTTAATGCAAGCACCAAATAACAATTATTTAGGTTTAACACCAAATCCCGATGGTAGAGAGAGTGTGCGATGTTTGATCATATCAACCTTGGAAACACTTCCAACACGTATTGTCACCTCGCCTTTAGCTAGTCTCCGTTTATGCCGTAGCTTTCGTTTCGTGTTACTAATCACTTAGCAACCGAACCGGTATCCAATACCCTCGTGCTACTAGGAGTACTAGTAAAGTACACATCAACATCATGTATATCAAATATACTTCTTTCGACTTTTGCCAGCCTTCTTATCTACCAAGTATCTAGAGTTGCTCCGCCTCAGTGACCGTTCCCCTCATAACAGAAGCACTTAGTCTCGGGTTTGGGTTTAATCTTGGGTCTCTTCATTAGTGCAGCATCTGTTTTGCCGTTTCACGAAGTATCCCTTCTAGCCCTTGCCTTTCTTGAAACTTTAGTGGTTTTACAAACCATCAACTATTGATGCTCCTTCTTGATTTCTACTTTCGCAGTGTCAAACATCGCGAATCGCTCAAGGATCATTGTATCTATCATTGATATGTTATAGTTCATCACGAAGCTCTCACAGCTTGGTGGCAGTGACTTTGGAGAACTATCACTATCTCATCTCGAAGATTAACTCCCACTTGATTCAAGCGATTGTCGTACTCATACAATCTGAGCACACGCTCAACGATTGAGCTTTTCTCCTTCACTTTGTGGACAAAGAATCTTGTTGGAGGTCTCGTACCTCTTAACAAGGGCACAAGCATGAAATCATAATTTCATTTCTTTAGAACATCACTTATGTTCCGTGACGTTTCAAAACGTCTTCGGCGCCTTGCTTCTAAGCCATTAAGTATTTTGCACTGAACTATCGTGTAGTCATCAGAAACGTGTATGTCGGATGTTCACAACATCTACAGACGACGCTCGAGGTGCAGCACACCGAGTGGTGCATTAAGGACATAAGCCTTCTGCGCAGCAACAAGGACAATCCTCGGTTTTACAGACTCAGTCTGCAAAGTTTGCTACTATCAACTTTCAACTAAATTTTCTCTAGGAACATATAAAAACAGTAGAGCTAAGCGCAAGCTACTTCGTAATTCGCAAAGACCATTAGACTATGTTCACGACAATTAGTTCAATTAATCATATTACTTAAGAACTCCCACTCAAAAAGTACATCTCTCTAGTCATTTGAGTGGTACATGATCCAAATCCACTATCTCAAGTCCGATCATCACGTGAGTCGAGAATAGTTTCAGTGGTAAGCATCTCTATGCTAATCATATCAACTATACGATTCATGCTCTACCTTTCGGTCTCATGTGTTCCGAGGCCATGTCTGCACATGCTAGGCTCGTCAAGCTTAACCCGAGTGTTCCGCGTGTGCAACTGTTTTGCACCCGTTGTATGTGAACGTTGAGTCTATCACACCCGATCATCACGTGGTGTCTTGAAACGGAGAACTATCGCAACGGTGCACAGTCGGGGAGAACACAATTTCGTCTTGAAATTTTAGTGAGAGATCACCTCATAAAGCTACTGTCGTTCTAAGCAAGATAAGGTGCATAAAGGATTAACATCACATGCAATTCAAAAGTGACATGATATGGCCATCATCATGTGCTTCTTGATCTCCATCACCAAAGCACCGGCACGATCTTCTTGTCACCAGCGTCACACCATGATCTCCATCATCATGATCTCCATCAACGTGTCGCCATCGGGGTTGTCGTGCTACTCATGCTATTACTACTAAAGCTACGTCCTAGCAATATAGTAAACGCATCTGCAAGCACAAACGTTAGTTTAAAGACAACCCTATGGCTCCTGCCGGCTGTCGTACCATCGACGTGCAAGTCGATATTAACTATTACAACATGATCATCTCATACATCCAATATATCACATCACATCGTTGGCCATATCACATCACAAGCATACCCTGCAAAAACAAGTTAGACGTCCTCTAATTGTTGTTGCATGTTTTTACGTGGTGACCATGGGTATCTAGTAGGACCGCATCTTACTTAGCTAAACACCACAACGGAGATATATGAATTGCTATTTAACCTCGTCCAAGGACCTCCTCGGTCAAATCCGATTCAACTAAAGTTGGAGAAACCGACACTCGCCGGTCATCTTTGAGCAACAGAGTTACTCGTAGCGATGAAACCAGTCTGTCGTAAGCGTACGAGTAATGCCAGTCCGAGCCGCTTCGATCCAATAATACCGCGGAATCAAGAAAAGACTAAGGAGGTAAGCAAAATGCACATCACCGCCCACAAAAACTTTTGTGTTCCACTCGAGATTACATCTACGCATGAACCTAGCTCATGATGCCACTGTTGGGGAACGTCGCATGGGAAACAAAAATTTTCCTACGCGCACGAAGACCTATCATGGTGATGTCCATCTACGAGAGGGGATTTCCGATCTACGTACCCTTGTAGATCGCACACCAGAAGCGTTAGTGAACGCGGTTGATGTAGTGGAACATCCTCACGTCACTCGATCCGCCCCGCGAACCGTCCCACGAACCGTCCCGCGATCCGTCCCACGATCTAGTGCCGAACGGACGGCACCTCCCCGTTCAACACACGTACAGCTCGACGATGATCTTGGCCTTCTTGCTCCAGCAAGAGAGGCGGAGAGGTAGATGAGTTCTCCGGCAGCGTTACGGCGCTCCGGAGGTTGGTGGTGATCTGATCTCGGCAGGGCTCCGCCCGAGCTCCGCAGAAACGCGATCTAGAGGAAAAACCGTGGAGGTATGTGGTCGGGCTGCCGTGGAAAAGTTGTCTCAAATCAGCCCTAATACCTCTGTATATATAGGTGGGAGGGGAGGGGCCTTGCCTTGAGGCTCAAGGAGCCCCAAGGGGGTCGCCGAGCCAAAGGGGGGGAAGTCCTCCCCTTCAAAACCGAATCCAACTAGGTTTGGAAGGTGGAGTCCTTCTCTCCTTTCCCACCTCCCCTTTTTTTTTCTTTCTCTTTGATTTCTTATCCTTTGGCGCGTAGGGCCTTCTTGGGCTGTCCCACCAGCCCACCAAGGGCTGGTGCGCCACCCCCAAGGCCTATGGGCTTCCCCGGGGTGGGTTGCCCCCCCGGTGAACACCCGGAACCCATTCGTCATTCCCGGTAACTCTGAAAACCTTCCGGTAATCAAATGAGGTCATCCTATATATCAATCTTCGTTTCCGGACCATTCCGGAAACCCTCGTGACGTCCGTGATCTCATCCGGGACTTCGAACAACATTCGGTAACCAACCATATATCTCAAATACGCATAAAACAACGTCGAACCTTAAGTGTGCAGACCCTGCGGGTTCGAGAACTATGTAGACATGACCCGAGAGACTCCTCGGTCAATATCCAATAGCGGGACCTGGATGCCCATATTGGATCCTACATATTCTACGAAGATCTTATCGTTTGAACCTCAGTGCCAAGGATTCATATAATCCCGTATGTCATTCCCTTTGTCCTTCGGTATGTTACTTGCCCGAGATTCGATCGTCAGTATCCACATACCTATTTCAATCTCGTTTACCGCCAAGTCTCTTTACTCGTTCCGTAATACAAGATCCCGCAACTTACACTAAGTTACATTGCTTGCAAGGCTTGTGTGTGATGTTGTATTGCCGAGTGGGCCCCGAGATACCTCTCTGTCACACGGAGTGACAAATCCCAGTCTTGATCCATACTAACTCAACGAGATACGTGTAGAGCATCTTTATAGTCACCCAGTTACGTTGCAACGTTTGATACACACAAAGCATTCCTCTGGTGTTAGTGAGTTATATGATCTCATGGTCATAGGAACAAATACTTGACACGCAGAAAACAGTAGCAATAAAATGACACGATCAACATGCTACGTCTATCAGTTTGGGTCTAGTCCATCACGTGATTCTCCTAATGACGTGATCCAGTTATCAAGCAACAACACCTTGTTCATAATCAGAAGACACTGACTATCCTTGATCAACTGGGTAGCCAACTAGAGGCTTGCTAGGGACAGTGTTTTGTCTATGTATCCACACATGTAAATGAGCCTTCATTCAATACAATTATAACATGGATAATAAACGATTATCTTAATACATGAATTATAATAATAACTATATTTATTATTGCCTCTAGGGCATAATTCCAACAGTCTCCCACTTGCACTAGAATCAATAATCTAGCCCTCACATCATCATGCGAATTACATTGTAATAAATCTAACACCCATACAGTTGTGGTGTTGATCATGCTTTGCCCGTGGAAGAGGTTTAGTCAGCGGGTCTGCTACATTCAGATCCGTGTGCACTTTGCATATATTTACGTCCTCCCCTTCGACATAGTCGCGGATGAGGTTGAAGCGTCGTTTGATGTGTCTGGACTTCTTGTGAAACCGAGGTTCCTTTGCTAAGGCAATGGCACCCGTGTTGTCATAGAACAAGGTTATTGGATTCAGTGCGCTTGGCACCACTCCAAGATCCGTCATGAATTGCTTCATCCAGACACCCTCCTTAGCCGCCTCCGAGGCAGCCATGTACTCCGCTTCACATGTAGAATCTGCTACGACGCTTTGCTTGGAACTGCACCAGCTTACCGCACCCCCATTAAGAATAAATACGTATCCGGTTTGCGACTTAGAGTCGTCCGGATCTGTGTCAAAGCTTGCATCGACGTAACCTTTTACGGCGAGCTCTTCATCACCTCCATACACGAGAAACATCTCCTTAGTCCTTTTCACGTACTTCAGGATATTCTTGACCGCCGTCCAGTGATCCACTCCTGGATTACTCTGGAACCTACCTGCCATACTTATGGCCAGGCTAACGTCCGGTCTAGTGCACAACATTGCATACATGATAGAGCCTATGGCTGAAGCATAGGGGACGGAGCGCATATGCTCTCTATCCTCATCAGTTGCTGGGCACTGAGTCTTACTCAATCTCGTACCTTGTAAAACTGGCAAGAACCCCTTCTTGGACTGTTCCACTTTATCAAGGTATGTGCTTTGTGAAAGTCCTATCAGGTGTTTTGATCTATCCCTATAGATCTTAATGCCTAGAATGTAAGCAGCTTCTCCTAGGTCCTTCATAGAGAAACTTTTATTCAAGTAATTCTTTATGCTCTCCAAAAACTCCACGTTGTTTCCAATCAACAATATGTCATCCACATATAATATTAGAAACGCCATAGAGCTCCCACTCACTTTCTTGTAAATACAAGATTCTCCAACCACCTGTATAAACCCGAATGCTTTGATCACCTCATCAAAGCATTTGTTCCAACTCCGAGATGCTTGCACCAGTCCATAAATGGATCGCTGGAGCTTGCACACCTTGTTAGCATTCTTAGGATCGACAAAACCTTCGGGTTGCATCATATACAATTCTTCCTTAAGGAAACCGTTAAGGAACGCCGTTTTGACATCCACCTGCCAGATTTCATAATCGAAAAATGCAGCTATTGCTAACATGATTCTGACGGACTTAAGCATCGCTACGGGTGAGAATGTCTCATCGTAGTCAACTCCTTGAACTTGTGAAAAACCCTTTGCCACAAGTCGAGCTTTATAAACGGTCACGTTGCCGTCAGCGTCCGTCTTCCTCTTAAAGATCCATTTGTTCTGAATAGCCTTGCGGCCCTCAGGCAGTACCTCCAAAGTCCACACTTTGTTCTCATACATGGATCCTAGCTCGGACTTCATGGCTTCTAGCCATTTGTTGGAATCTGGGCCCACCATTGCTTCTTCATAATTTGCAGGTTCATTGTTGTCCAACAACATGATTGATAAGACGGGATTACCGTACCACTCTGGAGCAGCACGTGGTCTCGTTGACCTGCGTGGTTCGACAAAAACTTGAACCGGAGTTTCATGATCGTCATCATTAACTTCCTCCTCAACCGGCGTTGCAACGACAGAGGTTTCCCCTTGCCCTGCGCCACCATCCAGAGGGATGAGAGGTTCGACAACCTCGTCAAGTTCTATCTTCCTCCCACTCAATTCTCTCGAGAGAAACTCCTTCTCGAGAAAAGCTCTGCTTTTAGCAACAAACACTTTGCCCTCGGATTTGAGATAGAAGGTGTACCCAAGTGTCTCTTTTGGGTAACCTATGAAGACACACTTTTTCGCTTTGGGTTCCAGCTTTTCAGGCTGAAGCTTTTTGACATAAGCATCACATCCCCAAACTTTAAGAAACGACAACTTTGGCCTTTTGCCATACCACAGTTCATATGGTGTCGTCTCAACGGATTTTGATGGTGCCCTATTTAAAGTGAATGCAGCTGTTTCTAATGCATAACCCCAAAATGAGAACGACAAATCAGTAAGAGACATCATAGATCGCACCATCTCTAATAAAGTACGATTACGACGTTGGGACACACCATTACGCTGTGGTGTTCCAGGCGGTGTCAACTGTGAAACAATTCCACATTGTCTTAAGTGAGCACCAAACTCGAAACTCAGATATTCACCCCCACAATCAGACCGTAGGAACTTGATCTTCTTGTTACGATGATTTTCAACTTCACTCTGAAATTGCTTGAACTTTTCAAATGTTTCAGACTTGTGCTTCATTAAGTAGACATAACCATATCTACTCAAATCGTCAGTGAAGGTGAGAAAATAACGATATCCGCCGTGTGCCTCTACGCTCATCGGACCACACACATCGGTATGTATGATTTCCAACAAGTCACTTGCACGCTCCATTGTTCCGGAGAACGGAGTTTTAGTCATCTTGCCCATGAGGCATGGTTCGCACGTGTCAAGTGAATCAAAGTCAAGTGACTCCAAAAGTCCATCGGCATGGAGTTTCTTCATGCGCTTTACACCAATATGACCTAAGCGGCAGTGCCACAAAAATATGGCGCTATCATTGTTAACTCTAACTCTTTTGGTCTAAATGTTATGTATGTGTGTATCGCTATCAAGATTCAATATGAACAATCCTCTCACATTGGGTGCATGACCATAGAAGATATTACTCATAGAAATAGAACAACCATTATTCTCCGACTTAAAAGAGTAACCGTCTCGCAATAAACAAGATCCAGATATAATGTTCATGCTCAACGCAGGCACTAAATAACAATGATTTAAGTTCATAACTAATCCTGATGGTAACTGAAGTGAAACTGTGCCGACGGCGATTGCATCAACCTTGGAACCATTTCCTACGCGCATCGTCACTTCATCTTTCGCCAGCCTTCGTCTATTCCGTAGTTCCTGTTTCGAGTTGCAAATATGAGCAACAGAACCGGTATCGAATACCCAGGCACTACTACGAGAGCCGGTTAAGTACACATCAATAACATGTATATCAAATATACCTGATTTTTCTTTGGCCGCCTTCTTATCTGCCAGATACTTGGGGCAATTGCGCTTCCAGTGACCCATACCCTTGCAATAGTAACACTCTGTTTCATGCTTAGGTCCAGCTTTGGGTTTCTTCGTCGGATTGGCAACAGGCTTGCCGCTCTTCTTTGAATTACCCTTCTTGCCTTTGCCGTTTCTCTTGAAACTAGTGGTCTTATTCACCATCAACACTTGATGCTCTTTACGGAGTTCAGACTGTGCGACTTTCAGCATCGCAAACAACTCGCCGGGTGACTTGTTCATCCCTTGAATGTTGTAGTTCAACACAAAGCCTTTATAGCTTGGCGGCAGTGATTGAAGGATTCTGTGAGTGATAGCCTCTTGCGGGAGTTCAATCCCCAGCTCAGCTAGACGGTTTGAGTACCCAGCCATTTTGAGCACATGTTCACTGACACACGAGTTCTCCTCCATCTTGCAAGCATAGAATTTATCGGAGGTCTCATACCTCTCGATCCGGGCGTTCTTCTGAAAGATAAACTTCAACTCTTGGAACATCTCAAATGCTCCATGACGCTCAAAGCGACGTTGAAGTCCCGGTTCTAAGCCATACAAGACTGCAGATTGAACTACTGAGCAGTCCTCCTTACGTGCTAACCAAGCGTTCTTAACATCCTGATCAGCCGTAGCGGGTGGTTCATCTCCTAGAGCAGCGTCAAGGACATAATCCTTCTTCCCAGCTTGTAAGATTAGCTTAAGATTACGAGCCCAGTCTACAAAGTTGCTTCCATCATCTTTCAACTTAGCTTTCTCTAGGAACGTATTAAAATTCAGGGTGACTGTCGTGTGAGCCATGATCTACAATACAAATATATTCAAAGTGGACTTAGACTATGTTCAAGATAATTAGAGTTTAACTTAATAAAATTATGCGCTAAACTCCCACTCAAAAAGTACATCTCTCTAGTCATTTGAGTGGTTCATGATCCACTTACACTAGCTAAAGTCCGATCATCACGTGAGTTGAGTATAGTTTCAGTGGTAAGCATCCCTATGCTAATCATATCATCTATATGATTCATGATCGACCTTTCGGTCTCATGTGTTCCGCGGCCATGTCTGCACATGCTAGGCTCGTCAAGCTTAACCCGAGTGTTCCGCGTGCGCAACTGTTTTGCACCCGTTGTATGTGAACGTTGAGTCTATCACACCCGATCATCACGTGGTGTCTCGAAAGGACAAACTGTAGCAACGGTGCACAGTCGAGGAGAACACAATTTTGTCTTGAAATTTTAGTGAGAGATCACCTCATAATGCTACCGTCGTTCTAAGCAAAATAAGGTGCATAAAAGGATTAACATCACATGCAATTCATAAGTGACATGATATGGCCATCATCACGTGCTCCTTGATCTCCATCACCAAAGCACCGGCACGATCTTCTTGTCACCGGCGCCACACCATGATCTCCATCAACGTGTCGCCATCGGGGTTGTCGTGCTACTCATGCTATTACTACTAAAGCTACATCCTAGCAAAATAGTAAACGCATCTGCAAGCACAAACATTAGTATAAAGACAACCCTATGGCTCTTGCCGGTTGCCGTACCATCGACATGCAAGTCGATATTATCTATTACAACATGATCATCTCATACATCCAATATATCACATCACATCGTTGGCCATATCACATCACAAGCATACCCTGCAAAAACAAGTTAGACGTCCTCTAATTATGTTGTTGCATGTTTTACGTGGTGACCATGGGTATCTAGTAGGATCACATCTTACTTACGCAAACACCACAATGGAGATATATGAGTTGCTATTTAACCTCATCCAAGGACCTCCTCGGTCAAATCCGACTCAACTAAAGTTGGAGAAACCGACACTTGCCAGTCATCTTTGAGCAACGGGGTTACTCGTAGCGATGAAACCAGTCTCTCGTAAGCGTACGAGTAATGTCGGTCCAAGCCGCTTCAATCCAACAATACCGCGGAATCAAGAAAAGACTAAGGAGGGCAGCAAAACGCACATCACCGCCCACAAAAACTTTTGTGTTCTACTCGAGAAGACATCTACGCATGAACCTAGCTCATGATGCCACTGTTGGGGAACGTCGCATGGGAATTTTTTTTTTCCTACGCGCACGAAGACCTATCATGGTGATGTCCATCAACGAGAGGGGATGAGTGATCTACGTACCATTGTAGACTGTACAGCAGAAGCGTTAGTGAACGCGGTTGATCTAGTGGAACGTCCTCACGTCCCTCGATCCGCCCCGCGAACAATCCCGCGATCAGTCCCACGATCTAGTACCGAACGGACGACACCTCCGCGTTCAGCACACGTACGACTCGACGATGATCTCGGCCTTCTTGATCCAGCAAGAGAGACGGAGAGGTAGAAGAGTTCTCCAGTAGCGTGACGGCGCTCCGGAGGTTGGTGATGACCTTGTCTCAGCAGGGCTCCGCCCGAGCTCCGCAGAAACGCGATATAGAGGAAAAACCGTGGAGGTATGTGGTCGGGCTGCCGTAGAAAAGTCGTCTCAAATCAGCCCTAAAACCTCCGTATATATAGGTGGGAGAGGGGGGACCTTGCCTTGGGGCTCAAGGAGCCACAAGGGGGTCGGCCGAGCCAAAGGGGGGAAGGACTCCCCCCAAACCGAGTCCTAGTTGGTTTGGTGGGTGGAGTCCCTCTTTCTTTTCCCACCTCCTTTTTTTTCCTTTTCTCTTTTATTTTTCTTCCAATGCGCATAGGGCCCTTTTGGTCTGTCCCACCAGCCCACTAAGGGCTGGTGCGCCACCCTCAAGGCCTATGGGCTTCCCCGGGGTGGGTTGCCCCCCGGTGAACTCCCGGAACCCATTCGTCATTCCCGGTACATTCCCGGTAACTCCGAAAACATTCCGGTAATCAAATGAGTTCATCCTATATATCAATCTTCGTTTCCGGACCATTCCGGAAATCCTCGTGATGTCCGTGATCTCATCCGGGACTCCGAAGAACATTCGGTAACCAACCATATAACTCAAATACGCATAAAACAACGTCGAACCTTAAGTGTGCAGACCCTGCGGGTTCGAGAACTATGTAGACATGACCCGAGAGACTCCTCGGTCAATATCCAATAGCGGGACCTGGATGCCCATATTGGATCCTACATATTCTATGAAGATCTTATCATTTTAACCTAAGTGCCAAGGATTCATATAATCCTGTATGTCATTCCCTTTGTCCTTCGGTATGTTACTTGCCCGAGATTCGATCGTCAGTATCCGCATATCTATTTCAATCTCGTTTACCGGTAAGTCTCTTTACTCGTTCTGTAATACAAGATCCCGTAACTTACACTAAGTTACATTGCTTGCAAGGCTTGTGTGTGATGTTGTATTACCGAGTGGGCCCCGAGATACCTCTCCGTCACACGGAGTGACAAATCCCGGTCTTGATCCATACTAACTCAACGAACACCTTCGGAGATACCTGTAGAGCATCTTTATAGTCACCCAGTTACGTTGGGACGTTTGATACACACAAAGTATTCCTCCGGTGTTAGTGAGTTATATGATCTCATGGTCATAGGAACAAATACTTGACACGCAGAAAACAGTAGCAACAAAATGACACGATCAACATGCTACGTCTATCAGTTTGGGTCTAGTCCATGACGTGATTCTCCTAATGACGTGATCCAGTTATCAAGCAACAACACCTTGTTCATAATCAGAAGACACTGACTATCTTTGATCAACTGGCTAGCCAACTAGAGGCTTGCTAGGGACAGTGTTATGTCTATGTATCCACACATGTAAATGAGCCTTCATTCAATACAACTATAGCATGGATAATAAACGATTATCTTGATACAGGAATTATAATAATAACTATATTTATTATTGCCTCTATGGCATAATTCCAACATCATCAACCATCCTTCATCGCCAATTCCATGATGCTCTTCACCGTTCGTGAGTAATCTCATCGTAGGCTTGCTGGACGGTGATGGGTTGGATGAGATCTATCATGTAATCGAGTTAGTTTTGATGGGGATTGATCCCTAGTATCCACTATGTTCTGAGATTGATGTTGCTACTACTTTGCTATGCTTAATGCTTGTCACTAGGGCCCGAGTGCCATGATTTCAGATCTGAACCTATTATGTTCTCATCAATATATGTGTGTTCTTGATCCTATCTTGCAAGTTGTAGTCACCTACTATGTGTTATGACCCGGCAACCCCGGAGTGACAATAGCCGGAACCACTCCCGGAGATGACCATAGTATGAGGAGTTCATGTATTCACTAAGTGCTAATGCTTTGTTATGGTTCTCTATTAAAAGGAGAACCTTAATATCCCTTAGTTTCCATTAGGACACCGCTGCCACGGGAGGGATGGACAATAGATGTCATGCAAGTTCTTTTCCATAAGCACGTATGACTATATACGGAATACATGCCTACATTACATTGACGAACTGGAGCTAGTTACATATCTCCCCATGTTATAACTGTTACATGATGAATGTCATCCGACATAATTATCCATCACCGATCCAATGCCTACGAGTTTTTCCTACTGGTCTTTGCTACGTTACTTTACCGCTATTGCTGTCACTGCTGCTACTGTTACCGCTACTGCTGTCACTTCTGCTGCTGTTACTGTTACTACCATTGCTATCACACTACTTTGCTACTGAAACTTTGCTGCAGATACTAAGTGTTTCAGGTGTGGTTAAATTGACAACTCAACTGCTAATACTCGAGAATATTCTTTTGCTTCCCCTTGTGTCGAATCAACAAATTTGGGTTGAATACTCTACCCTCGAAAACTGTTGCCATCCCCTATACTTGTGGGTTATCAAGAATATTTTCTGGCGCCGTTGCCGGGGAGGCCTAGCACTATTCTCTGAGTCACTTGGGATTTACGTCTGTTGATCACTATGAGGAATCCGAGAGATCGAAAAACTAAAGTCTTGCCCTCAACTACGAGGACAGGTAAGGAACTGCCATCTAGCTCTGCACTTGATTCACCTTCAGTTATGAGTAAATTTGCGACACCACCACCTGCTAGAAATTCTGATATGTCACCTATGCTTGATGATGCTACTTCTGCTATCCATGATGCTTGTGACGATGCTTTGCTTGATACTGCTTTGCCACTAGGTGCATTCCTAGATGCACAAATTGCTAGAGTTGCTGCTGAATGTGATGATACTTCTGAAACTGCTGAGATTATTGAAGTAGAACCTGCTATTTTACCTATTAGAACTAACTCTCCTAGATATGAATTGTCTGATATACCTGAGGGTTATGTTATGGAGGGAGAGGTAGCTGAGGACTTTCTTGCTTGTAAGGATAGCTATGATCTTGAGAAATTACCGCGCAAGTGGAAAGAAAAATCTCTGAACGCTAGGATGAAATACGACCCTAAGTTTGCTACTTCGCCTATCTTTGTGACCGATAAGGATTATAAATTCTCTATCGATCCTGAGTTAATCACTTTGGTCGAATCTGATCCTTTTCATGGTTACGAGTCTGAAACGGTTGTAGCACATCTTACTAACCTGCACGATATAGCCACCCTATTCATGAGTGAGGAAAAGATCCGCCACTATTATATCCTTAAGTTATTTCCTTTCTCGCTAAAGGATGATGCTAAGACTTGGTTCACTTATCTTGCTCCTTGTTGTGTGCATAGTATCCAGGATATGATCTACTACTTCTCTGAGAAATATTTTCCTGCCCATAAGAAACAAGCTGCCTTGCAGGATATATATAACTTTGTGCAAGTTGAAGAAGAGAGTCTCCCACAAGCTTGGGGGAGGCTTGTCCAGTTACTGAATGCTTTGCCTGATCACCCTCTTGAGAAAAATGAAATACTTGATATCTTCTATAATGGACTAATCAATGCTTCTTGGGACCACTTAGATAGTTGTGCTGGTTGTGTTTTCAGGAAACGAACTGTGGAACAAGCTAAGATTCTATTGAATAATATCTTGTGCAATGAGAATGCTTGGACTATTTCTGAACCACCTCCGAAGCCAACTCCTAAGAAAAGAGGCATCCTATTCCTCAGTCCTGAAGATATGCAAGAAGCCAAGAAATCTATGCAAGAGAAAGGCATTAAATCTGAAGATGTTAAGAATCTACCACCTATCGAAGAGATCCATCGTCTTGATAACCTGACACAGGTAGTAGACGTAAATTCTCTTCGCAGATTCAATGAGAGTGATATTCCTTTAGATAAACCTGCTAGCTTATGCTTAGATGAATTTGATAACTTTGTTGCGAAACAACAAAGTTTAAATGATTATGTTAGCAGACAATTGGAACAGAATGCTCGTATGCTTAGTCATTTAAGTGCTTGTGTGGATAGAAATGTCAATGATCTTAAGCTTTTGAGTAAACATGCCTCTATGGTCACTACTCAAGTAGAACAAGTACTTAAGGCTCAAAATAACTTGCTCAATGAGTTGAATGACAATTCTGTTAGAGTCGTCACTAGAGGTGGTAGAATGACCCAAGAACCTTTGTATCCTGAGGGTCATCCTAAGAGAATTGAACAAGATTCTCAAGGAGTTAGCACCGAGGCACCTAGTCATCCTAGGAAGAAAAAGAAAGATGATAGGAACTTGCATGCTAGCAACCCTGTTGCTGTTACACTCGAGAATCCGAACGATGTCTCTGTTTATGATGCCAAAACACAATCTGGTGATGAACATGAGCCTAGTGATAATATCGATAGTGGTGTTCATGATGATGCTCAACCTAGCAATGATAAGGATGTGGAGATTGAACCTGTTGATCTTGATAACCCACAACCTAAGAATAGGAGATATGATAAGAATGAATTCATTGCTAGGAAGCATGGTAAAAAAAGGGAACCATGGGTTCAGAAACCCATGCCCTTTTTCCCAAACCATCCAAGAAAAAGGATGATGAGGATTTTGAGCGCTTTGTTGAAATGATTAGACTTGTCTTTCTGCAAATGCATTTGACAGATATGCTCAAAATGTCTCCTTATGCTAAGTATATGAAGGATATTATGACTAATAAGAGGAGGATATGTGAGGTTGAGATTTCCACCATGCTCGCTAATTACACCTTCAAGGGTGGAACTCCTAACAAACTAGGTGATCCCGGAGTGCCAACTATACCTTGCTCCATTAAAGGAAACTATGTTAGAACTGCTTTATGCGATCTTGGAGCCGGTGCTAGTGTTATGTATCTCTCTCTTTATCATAGACTTGAATTGGATAAGTGGACACCCACTGAAATGTCTTTGCAAATGGCCGACAAATCAACTGCTTTCCCTATCGGCATTTGCGAGGATATGCCTGTTGTAGTTGCTAACGTTACTATGTTAATAGACTTTGTTATTCTGGATATTCCCGAGGATGATGCCATGGCGGTCATCCTTGGAAGACCCTTTTTAAACACTTCAGGGGCTGTTTTTGATTGCAACAAAGGCAATGGCACTTTCCATGTCAATGGTAATGAGCATACGGTGCACTTTCTGAAGAAACAATATCGAGTACATTGCATCAATGCTATTGAAAAACTTCATCGATTCTTATTGCTAGCTTTGAATGCCCTATACCTACTGTTAAGATAAAGTATGATTTCCTTGTTGGGGATATGCACATCCCCATTGAGGTAACCTAGTGACTATTCGAAAATTCTCCGGTTTTATGCGATTTTAAAAAAGTTTGTCAAGGAGACTTGATCAACCTCATTGACGGATTTCTTTTGATGACCATGAGATGGATGAATCTAGGAATCACAACCCTATGTTCCGAACTTTTACCTTCGGTTGTTTAGAATAAAAATGATAAATTTAGCTTTAGTTTTTCCTGTTTTCTGCTCTTTGCGTCCCTTAGAAAAGTGTCCCGAAAATAAAAGTTCTTCAAATGCCCTGAAAATCAAGTATGATTTTTTCTGGAATTTTTGAAAATTCTGAGACAAAGAGCTAGTCAGGGGGATGCACCCGTGGGCCACAAGCCCAGGAGGCACGGGCACCCCCCGTGGCCGCGCCTACCAGGCTTGTGGGCCCCACGTGCCCCCTCCACTTATTCCAGCTCCCATCTCCTTCTCCTACCTCCAGACAAAATCATTCCACAGCTCAAACCCGTGTTCTTGCTCTTCTTGCTGCGTTTTTCGATCTCCTTGTGCAAGGCCCCATTCACCAAACTGTTTTGTGGGAATTGTTCCTTGCTATGTGACTCCTCCATTGGTCCAATTAGTTTTTGCTCTAGTGCCCTGTTCGTTGCGTATTTTTGCTGCCTTGGTGACCCTGTTCTTGAGCTTTGCATGCTAATTTTAGTTGGTCCCAAGTAGTTTTGATGCATGATATATCCTCTAAGCACTTGAAGGAGTAGTTGCTATGAGTTTCGTTGAGCCTTGTTCACTTTTCCTTTGAGTCACTAAAAATTTCAGAAATTCATAGAGAAAGAAAAAGGAAAAGATGAGGAGGTTCCTAAGAGGCTCTTTGAGCCGTGACCCCAAGGATGATGAAAATGAGAAGAAGAAACCCAAGTATCCGGTCCCCCGATATGCAGAAGTTCGAGCGTGCGAGTGGCCAAGCGATGTGTTCTTACGTGCCGGCGGACTTTATGAGGATTTTTATTACTTGGTGGAGAACGCAGGCCTTACCACATTTGTTGAAGATAAGTGCCCAGAATACCTCCTCCTCACTAATATTTTCGTGCAAAGCTTTAATTTCTATCCAAGGAAGAACCCTCCTATGGTTGAGTTCAAGTTATATGATATTCCCCAGCGCATGTCACTTCAGGATTTTTGCAATGTCTGCAAATTACCTTATGTTGGGGATATTCATGAACCTCGTCCATGGGACTTGGAGGCTTTCATTGATACTATTGCTGTAGGAGAGGAGAGAGGAGTATCTTGCGCTAGAGTTGCTAGCATACATTTTCCCGTGCTTCGGTATTTCTCTCTATTCGTGGGAAAATGTTTGATTGGCCGTGGGAAAGCTGGAGCCCTTAGCTCCCCAGATATTGCGGTCTTGCACGAAGCTCTTTATAATGATAAAACTTATAGCTTTGGCGCTATAGTGGCTCAACGGTTGAACACGAACCGTACTAAAGGTGCTGTTTATGGAGGTATCTATGCTACCCGTCTTGCTAGACATTTTGAGATACCTATTAAACTGCACGAGGAAGAAGAGATGCTTCTTCCTGAGAGATATCTAGATTATGATAGCATGGTTCACCATGACTTTCTTGATAAAGATATAAATAAGAGGATGATTTATAACTTGGTATTTAGTCAGGGTACTCGTGAGACTATTACCCTTCCCGCTCCTGCCTTCTTTGACTTTTAGGTAAAATGGAGATATTACATAACCAGAGGAGAGGCAGAGGAGTATCAGAGGGAGGCAAATACTGCTCGCCTCCGTGAGGCAGCTATTTAGGCAGTAGCTGCCGCGCTCCCGTACAACCCCCATTATGATTTTGGATATCGCCCGGACCAGCCATGGGAGTAGACCAACTTAGGCCAAAAGCCTAAGCTTGGGGGAGTACGTGTTTCTCACCGACTTTATATTTTTGCTCACACTTTCACTTTGATAGTCGGTGTTCACACCTTGCCATTGTATCATCCATGCTAGTTTATTTATTTTTCTCGCTTTCTTCTCGTGTGTTTGTTTAGGTTGAGAAAACCCAAAAAGATTTCCCGTTCTTCTTTTGGTTGTTGGGAGCTTTCCCGTGTAAATTGTTTTCTTTTTCTTTGGGTCAAAGTAGAAGACCATGGTTAAAATGTTTAGTGGCTCTCACAGGCATATCTCTTTATCCGTCAAAGAGCCATATTACTTTGTATTCTCCTTTGTGTTTGCTTGCAGATTCCAGCTTAGTCCAATGCATGAACACTCTCATTATGATTCACATCATTCGGTCGTGCAAGTGAAAGGCAATAATGACGATATATGATGAAGTGACTGAGCCTGGAAAAGTTGGTATGAACTCGATCTATTTTGTTTTTGTAAATATGACTAGCTCATCGTTCCTAATTAATCTTTGTTATGAGAGAAACATGTTTGCAATGACAACTTAGAGATCATAGTTTCTGATGCCATGCTTAATTAGCTAGGAGCTTATAATGGTTTGTCTTGGATGCCAACATGAATTTGAAGATGATTATGATGTAGTATGATAGGATGGTATCCTCCTTTGAATGATTCAAGTGGCTTGACTTGGCGCACGTTTACGCATGTAGTTGAAACAAAATCAACATAGCCTCTATGATATTCATGTTTATGGTGATTTATGTCCTACTCATGCTTGCACTCAATGTTGGTTAATTTCAATGCATATTGATGACTGTTGTCACTCTCTAGTTGGTCGCTTCCTAGTCTTTTGCTAGCCTTCACTTGTACTAAGCGGGAATACTGCTTGTGCATCCACTTCCATAAACCCAAAGTTGTTCCATATGAGTCCACCATACCTACCTATATGCGGTATCTACCTGCCGTTCCAAGTAAATTTGCAAGTGCCACTCTCTAAACCTTCAAGTAATAATCTGTTTTGCATGCCCGAACCGCTCATGTGGTGACAAGGGGTGATCAGTATCTTCCATGCTAGACGTGTTATCCTCGATATGTGTTTATTCACTATCACTCACGAGAAAGGGGCCGGTAATTGGAATGCCCAGTTCCATGCTCAAATCGAAAAGATAATTGCAAACAGAACTCCCCCTGAATTGTTGTTGGTATGGACGGCACCCGAGTATTCGGCTAGTCGTGGAGTGTGATTGATCGGTGGTGGGGGAGTCAAAACTTTACTTTTCTGTTTGGGAACCGCCTATAGCATGTGTAGCATGGAAGATGGTGAAAACTCTTGGTCATCGCGTTGACAATGAGAGCATGCGACCCAAAATTATTCATCTCTGTTTTAAAAGCTTGAGCTGTGGCACCTTTGCAAATCAATGATTCCCTCTGCGAAGGGCCTATCTATTTATGTTTCTGTTGAGTCATCCCCTCCTTATAAAAGCACCAGTTAGAGTGCACCTCCGTCATTTTTATGCTTTGGTTTTAATTGTTATTGATTATGACCGTGACTGGATCTTCTTTGCCATGAATTACAATGTTCAGTCATCCTTGGTCTTTGAAGGTCCTGTGCATTTATGTTTTGCGGTCTCAGAAAGAGCTAGCGAGATACCATCTGTTCATATTGCTTCATGCTTGTTTTGATTGAAGTGTTGACGTTTGAAACTCATTATTATTGGTCGCTAGTTGATTATGCCATTGATATGAGTACATCTTGAGACCTAAATGTCATTGCTTATGTGGTTAGCTTATGATCTTGCTGAAAATATGAATATGACTTAGACATAATTACAACAACAAGATGAAACAGAGTTCGTAAAAGTTTTTCTTTTGTCTCTTTCAGTTTGTCAACTGAATTGCTTGACGACAAGCAAGGCTTTAAGCTTGGGGGAGTTGATACGTCTCCATCGTATCTAGTTTTCCAAACTCTTTTGCCCTTGTTTTGGACTCTAATTTGCATGATTTGAATGGAACTAACCCGGACTAACACTGTCTTCAGCAGAATTGCCATGGTGTTATTTTTGCACAGAAATAAAAGTTCTCGGAATGACTTGGAAATTTACGAGGATTTTTTGTGGAATATATAGAAAATACTGGCGCAAGAATCAACCGGAGACGTGGAGCGAGGAGCCCACAAGCCCAGGAGGCGCGGCCCCCCTGGCCGCGCCTGGCAGGCTTGTGGGGCCCTCGGGGCTCCGCCGCCTCCAAATTTAGCCCTATTTAGTCCCTTTCACCCAGAAAAAAGTTAGAGAGAAGAGTTCATCGCGTTTTACGGTACAGAGCCACCGCCACCACCCGTTCTTCCTCTGGAGGTCAGATCTGGAGTCCGTTCTGGGCTCCGGAGAGGGGGAATCGACGCCTTCGTCATCATCATCCATCCTTCATCGCCAATTCCATGATGCTCTTCACCGTTCGTGAGTAATCTCATCGTAGGCTTGCTGGATGGTGATGGGTTGGATGAGATCTATCATGTAATCGAGTTAGTTTTGATAGGGATTGATCCCTAGTATCCACTATGTTTTGAGATTGATGTTGCTACTACTTTGCTATGCTTAATGCTTGTCACTAGGGCCCGAGTGCCATGATTTCAGATCTGAACCTATTATGTTCTCATCAGTATATGTGTGTTCTTGATCCTATCTTGCAAGTTGTAGTCACCTACTATGTGTTATGACCCGGCAACCCCGGAGTGACAATAGCTCGAACCACTCCCGGAGATGACCATAGTATGAGGAGTTCATGTATTCACTAAGTGCTAATGCTTTGTTCTGGTTCTATATTAAAAGGAGAACCTTAATATCCCTTAGTTTCCATTAGGACACCGCTGCCATGGGAGGGATGGACAATAGATGTCATGCAAGTTCTTTTCCATAAGCACGTATGACTATATACGGAATACATGCCTACATTACATTGACGAACTAGAGCTAGTTACATATCTCCCCATGTTATAACTGTTACATGATGAATGTCATCCGACATAATTATCCATCACCGATCCAATGCCTACGATTTTTTCCTACTGGTCTTTGCTACGTTACTTTACCGCTACTGCTGTCACTGCTGCTACTGTTACCGCTACTGCTGTCACTTGTGCTGCTGTTACTGTTACTACCATTGCTATCACACTACTTTGCTACTGAAACTTTGCTGCAGATACTAAGTCTTTCAGGTGTGGTTGAATTGACAACTCAACTGCTAATACTCGAGAATATTCTTTTGCTTCCCCTTGTGTCGAATCAACAAATTTGGGTTGAATACTCTACCCTCGAAAACTGTTGGGATCCCCTATACTTGTGGGTTATCAGAAGCTGGCAAGGAAACCCACATAGTCCCCCAATGACTATGCCAGCCTAGGTGTCGGATGCGGCATTTTCTTGCTTCTCCATGGATTTCGAGCTATCTTCTGCCGGACTTACATCTGTCAATCTTAAAAAGTTGATGTTTGAAAAACAAAAAAAGGGGGGGGGGACTTTCTCTTACGCTTTCTCATTTCGCCGGTTTTGAAGCCCATTTTTCTGGACGACATTCTCTCGGGAGCTGAACGCTCTGCACCGCGCCCAGGGGCCAAGGAGCGAAAGCAAGGACTTGTCATCCCAGGGGCAAACATTTTCGGTGATCAACCCCCGCTCGGGGGTCCAGATCGAAGCACAATATCACCACAAAGAGTCTCAGGAGGCCCCAGGGCGTCCTGGGACAATGACCAAAGGAACGGGAAGAGGATTTACTCAAGTGCCAAAGGGGGCTCCTAAGCATCAAGCCTCAGGAGCCTCACTGGACATAATGCGGGATCATGGACCGCAAGCATGGAGTGCCAAAAGGGTCTCCACCCCATCCCACCTACAAAGCAGGAGCTACTCAGGAGGATCTACGGAAGGGACCAACGCAAACCCATGAGCTGACTACCCCGCAGGCCCAGACCTGGGTCATTTGGTTTCACGCCAAACTAACAACAAACTAAAAACACGCGTACTAACCAAGGGATGCAGGGCCTAAGGATTCAGCTGCGGTGAGGAATGAGGCCATCGACCAAGCGCCTCGGGGGACGGGACCTCCTGAGGGCCCTAGCCACCGTTGCCCCCGAGCACTGGCTGCGGCAGCGACGGTCTCTAAGCTTCGAAGCCAAGCCGCAACGACCACCAGCGAGCAAACCATCAATTCAAGAGCGAAAGGGAAAAGGATGGACGACAAAGGTAATAACACAAAATCTTAACGCCCGACAGGGCAGGGTTCTTGATCAAACATCACAGGAGCAGGTAAAAAGAAGCTGGGGGAACCTAGGGGGAGAGGCCGCCGGCATCGCCCTTGGCGCCTGCAGGCTCGGCGTCGGAGCCCTCCTCCTTGCTGGAGAAGGGCACCCGAACGTACCGCTCAACCAGGACGTCCACGTACAGGCGGACTTCGTCCCGGAGAAGACGAGGGACTCAGCGGGCGCTGGCTCGACGACGCGTCCGAGGTCGAGCTGCGGCACAAGGCGGCATAGGTTGGATAAGACGAGCGTCAAGGCAAGGCCCACAAGCTCGCGCGCGTCGGCCGCGTTTTTTTCCTCCACGCGGGAGGCGCCGGCCTCCAGCGTATCCACCACCTTCTTGGAGAAGGCGGGGTAGCCCCGTCGCTTCTCACATTTGGCATTGCCGGGGCGTCTCTCACGAACCGGTGCTTTACGCCTACCGCTCTGTCGGCGATGCCCTCGAACTGTTTGGCGCGCTGGGACACCATCATCCGGGCGTACGCCGCTTCGTCCTAGGCGGCCTGAACTGCATCGATCGCCTCCTGGACTTGCTGCTGCAGCGACGCCAGCTCCGCCTTGGCCTCCGCCTCGCCCTGTCGGGCGGCCTCGGCGCTCTCGAGATGGGCCCGCAGCCCCTCCACCTCCTCCTGAAGCTCGCCAAGCTTGGCTCTCTTGGCGGAGGGCGTGCTAGAGAGGAGGAGAGATCAACCACCTAGCAACGGATGGGATAATCACGAAAAGAGGTGCACGCGAGGGACTTACTCGTTGGCCAGAGCCCAGCGATGAGGGACGCGCAGAGGCCCCGAGGGACCTTCCACCGCTGCTCCCGGGGGCAGACGGAGCCGTGTGCTTCCTCCTGCCAGGTTTGCCTCCCAGAGATGCCATGGTAGACAGAGAAGCAAAGAGGAGAGGAGTTTCTATCGAGGGAGCACAAAGAAGCACAGAGGAAGCTCAAGATTGCAATACCTCCCCCTTGACGGGGGCGGGGCATATTTATAGGCGAACCACGACCACCAACCATCGTGGGAGCACGAGTGTCGCGCGCCTGACGGGGGTCGCGAGGTGGGACAACGGGAGCGTTGCCGCTCACGCGCTTCACCTGTCCACCGAGCGGTCGCGTCCGCGAGGGCCGTTGGGTATGGTCAGGCCACACCGATGCCATTCAATGAGAACAATGATGGCCTGTGCGGTTCTTGGAGATCGTGCCATCGTGGCTTGGCGCACCCCTGACACCTCGAGGAGCGAGAGCGTCACCACATGGCTGCTGGACACGTATGCCGCCTGGCCCGCAGAAAAGTAGGCCCCGTGACGCTTCAAGCCGCCCTCAAGTTTCCCCCAGAAGCCAACCCAGGCGCACCTTGAGCACGGGGGCTATTGTCAGCGTTCTGGGAATGGGGGTACCCAGATCTGCCGGACAGCGGCCCAGGGCTGGCCCACTTCATCGAGCGAAAACCAATAGGCCCGGCATCACTCAAGACAAGGCCCCCGCGAGGGACCAAGCCTCACGAGGAGGAGCAGTATCAAGACCCGCAGGGGTCTTCCTCAAGACCCCTCCGGAGCGACGGATATTCCAAGGCAAGGCCCAGCCTCGGGAGTCAAGGGTGATGTGGGGGAAGGATAGGCGAGCAACAGACAGTAGGACGGTGCAGTTTCCCCTTTAGTGCAAAGGGGACAAGGACGTGCGCAGGTCTCCAAAGCATCTTCCGAAGGTTTCCCTTCTGGTGTAACAAAGCCATCGCTGCCCGCTAGCAGGACGGGCGTCATCCCTGCACCCGACCCTGTTGCGCTGACAGTCACTTTGCAGGCGAAGACCACCTTTGGGCAGGGGGAGCATGTTCCCCCGTTCCCCTTTAAAATTGGCCATTGTGGGATCCCTTCCCGCCGAGCGATAAGGGAAGAGGACTGGGGCCGCTACTATAGATAGAGGGTAGGTCGCTTAGTAGAAGGGAGAGATTCATTCATTCACTCACTAGCACCACACAAAGCCACTCATCCTTCGGAGGCTCTTGAGCATTGTATTAGTTCGTCCACCAACTCCACGAGGGGCATTCCACCAAAGCAGGAGTAGGGTATTACGCTTCTCAGCGGCCAGAACCTCGGTAAACTGTCGTGTTGTGCATCTTCCTCACCATCGAGTGGGTTCCTTGCCATTCTCAGCGAGTAGCGAGCTAGGAGAGGCGAGCCAGTGAGAGATCTTTGTACACGCCCCTCAGTTTGGATCTTTAGGGTTTTGCGGAGCCCGAAATCCGACAACCGTACTAGAGACGCGAGCCTAGAACACCAACAAAATCACGATGCTACACGTAATCAAGGGAAGAGCCACTCTAATTTTCTTCTCTCTTTTTATTTTTTTATTTTTTTTCACTTCTTTTGCATTTTTTTTCTTCAGAAAATCACTGTAATGGCGAGTATGTCAAAAATCTTCCGAAGGACTAAAAGTAGGACAGGGACGAAAAAAAGGACTAATTTTTTTGGAGCAATTCGGGGCTGCGACGACCAAAAATTGCGACAAAAATCACTATGGTGGCGAGTGTTTCAAAACTCTCTAAAAAGCCTAACAACACGATAGTGAAAAATTGACCCTCCGGTTGCCTAATTTTTTTTCCGAAAACCTACTCAGGTAAGAAAACGTGAAACCGAAAACAAGAGGATCTCGAAATTAACCTAATACATAAAGACTCAGACTATGATTGGTGGTGGATATATGATGGTGATATATGACAACAAGGATGATGGTGGCGTGGTGGTGGTATATGGCAGCAGCAATGATGGAAGCGTGGTGGTGGTATATGGCAGCGATGAAAGATGGCACGGTGGCGGCGTGACAACCTGTGAACAGAACTCGAAATTCTAAAGGACTAGACACTAAGACCAGCAACTCGACATGGATGTAACCGCACATTCAACAAAGTACAATACTGAAAGACTATGCAATGGCTCAGATTGGTTCACATATGATCATCTAACCCTAATTTTTTTGGCTTTTCCATGGACTATAGATTTGAAGAACATATGTGATCTAACTATGAAAAACTAGTAAAATCTCACCGAGCAATGTGGAAATCTGATACCACTTTGGCTTTTCCATGGACTATAGGCGAAGTTGTCCCTGTCTTTCGTTGAGATGGTGGTTATCGTTTTTGGTGGAGTAGACTTTGATGATCCGACTACGAACGTGTGAGGACGTCGCGCCTTAGCAATCGCTAAACCAACCCCGAGAGGTTATTGACCATGCCGGAGCATGATCAACCTGACCACGAGATCATGTTTAATGCACGCAAACGAAGAACAAGCAAGAAACTAAGATTGCAATTTGGATACCGCGAATATAAGAGGAAAGCTTTATTGATGAAAGTGGGCTTCTGTGATGCCTTTGTCTGGCCGTGGAACTCAAACGAAGAATGCGAAGTTCCAGCTATGGCGAACTTGTAATCTAAACAAAACCCAAGTCTAAACGGCGCCCTAAGGGCTGTATATATGGGAGAATTGAGGAGGAATTTCGTGACCCCTTGGAGGAGGGGTCCGAAACCGACCCTAACTCAGTTTCCCCACATATACAGACTCTAAAAATAGCCTATAATTTGGTATTTCAAAATTACATGGGTCTGGCCCAAAAGTAAGGTGGCGCAACACATGTAATAGCCCATGGACGAAATTTATAAAGTGGCATCTTGAATATTTCGTCCAAGCCTTCATGCTCTCCTTATGGTGGCTTCAAAGTGCGAAAATCACGAGTGGAAGCTCCATTGTTCTTTCCCACGCGCGCACCTTCTTCTCCAAGCTTGATTCCGCTCCAATGGATATCCTTCTTGTCAATTCTAGGTCCTTCATTCATAAGTACAACAAAAGTATTTAACTTAGGCAACATCATATGTTCATGAACATTAGAAGGATTTCCAAGAAACGAAAGTACCTGGTAATTCATTTAGCATGCACGAGTTCTAGTAACTAGCCCAGTATGTATAAGAACTGGGGTTCTGGGTGTAACAATGGTATTGGTGTCCTCATCACAATGACAAGTGGATAAACACTCACCTTGAGAATAACCTATTCAAGATGGAAGATACTGTCCACCCCTCGCCGCTTCATGAGTGGTATGGCCAGACAAAACATGAGTTTATTTTGAATATTAGAGTTGGCACATATAAATTTAGTTGGAACGACACTGAAATACCGCATATAGCTAGGTAGGTATGGTGGACTCATTTGGCACAATTTTGGGTTTAGGATTTGTATGCACAAGCAACATTCCTGCTTAGTACAAGTGAAGGCGAGCAAATAGATTGAGAAGCGCCCAACCAAGGAACGGAAACTGTCATAGGCGAACATTAAATATAAATAACACCGAATAATGCAACACAAGTAGGATGTAATTTCATAGCATAATTATTGACTTCATGTGCATGCATAGGGAATCACAAATCTTAACACCAATATTATTACTAAAGCATAATTATTCATCAACATAACTCACGTATCACTATATTCACATCGCAAAACTATTGCAAAGAATCAAGTTTAATATCCAATGATCTTCATGAAATATTTTATTATCTCTGCCCTGGATATCTATAACTTTGGCAAATTTCCATTGCTAATAACAGTCTATCAAACAAATATAAATAAAGTACTAGTGAATTTCAATCAAACTACTCTCAAAAGATATAAGTGAAGATCAGTGAGTTGTAAAACAATGAAGTAGCTATGTGAGGACTCTCTCTCAATAAAGATTTTCATATCTAATATTTTATTTCAAACACACAAAAAACACATTCCAAGAATAGCACATATCATGTGGACAAATAAAAACATAGGCTCATCATAGGCTAACCGATAGTTGTTGATGAGGAAAGGTGGAATGTGTCGGGCATATAACCTCAAGATTTAACCCGCCCGATGGGGCCCGGTCAAGCCACAAGTACAACATGAGAATATGGGCCGGAGGACTTGATTAACAAGCCACCAAACGAACCACCACCAGAAGACGCGCTCAAAGATATACAAGGCAAGAGACGCCACGAAACCCTCGAGAGCTAGGTTAGCGATTCCGCACCCTTGTAATCGAGATTCTCATCAATACAAACACAAAGCAGGACGTAGACTTTTACATCCATCGGATGGTCCAAACCCCTTCGAGTCACCACACCGCAATGATGGCCTCACCACTAAGTCCATTCACGAGGACATCTACCGTGACAAACCACGATAGTTGGCGCCCACCGTGGGGCCATCGCAAGGTCGAGTTGAGTTTTCGGAGCGAGATCTTCCGGGATTCGAGAGCTACATGGTGGGTCAGATGACCAGAAGTCGTCGTGGCAAAATCTACATCAACGATTCAAACTCGGGTCCTGATGCCGACTCAATCGAGTACGGGTATCGGGTCCCCTTCAGCAATATTCACATCTTCATTGGTATGATCAACGAAATAGCGCTCGAGCCGGATAAAAGTTGCAACCTCATCGAGCTGGCTCGCCGCACGTGCAACAAGATTGACCGAAGCCATGTCACGAAGAAGGACGACAAGTCGCCTTATCACCATGGTGATAGGGACGCTAAAAGCCAAAGTGACAACAAGCGGAAGCATTTTGAATATGGGTTGGAATTTGTGGCTCCTACCAATGCTCGCCCCAAAACCCATCGACGGAACGATTGCCCCGAACAGGACGTCCGATTTCTAGGCCGCGCTCAAAGCGCCCTGCCCTAAGCATGGCACTAAGGAGAATCCAGCTAAACATGCGTGGGAGGACTACTATATCATGTCGGAATTCCAGAGAAAGACTGTTGAGAGATATGTCAAGATGCGCTGGAGTCACGATTCCCTTGGCGGGTCACATGGAGATATTGGAAAGTCAAGCAACGGTGAGTATGACATATTCACCACCAATGCTTGCAGGCAAGTTTCGAAGGTTAAAATGAGGGCTATGAGCATGGCCGAGCAGGCAGTTCCAGAGTACCTCCATTGGTCTGAGCAGCAAGTTACTTGGAGTCGTCAGGATCACCCACCCTGGGTTGACAATCCCGGGGAGCTGGCTTTAGTGGTAGAACCTCAAGTCGGCGGTTATAACCTCTCAAGGGTCATTGATACGTCTCCATCGTATCTACTTTTCCAAACTCTTTTGCCCTTGTTTTGGACTCTATTTTGCATGATTTGAATGGAACTAACCTGGACTGACGCTGTTTTCAGCAGAATTGCCTAGGTGTTGTTTTTGTGCAGAAATGAAAGTTCTCAGAACGTCCTGAAAATTTACGGAGATTATTTCTGGAAAATATGAAAAATACCTGTGCAAAGATCCATCGGAGGGGATGGGCCAGTGGGCCACAAGCCCTATAGCCGCCACCCCCTGGTGGCGGCTAGCAAGCTCTTCGTCGTTCGTGAGTAATCTATTCGTAGGTTCGCTGGGCGGTGATGAGTAGGATGAGATCTATCATGTAACCGAGTTAGTTTTGACGGGGATTGATCCCTAGTATCCACTATGTTCTGAGATTGATGTTGCTACTACTTTGCCATGCTTAATGCTTGTCACTAGGTCCCGAGTGCCATGATTTTAGATCTGAAATTATTATGTTGTCACCAATATATGTGTGTTTTAGATCCGATGTTGCAAGTTGTAGTTACCTACTATGTGTTATGACCCGACAACCCCTGAGTGACAGTAACCGGAACGACTCCCGATGATGACCATAGTTTGAGGAGTTCATGTGTTCACCAAGTGCTAATGCGTTGGTCCGGTTCTTTATTAAAAGGAGAACCTTAATATCCCGTAGTTTCCTTTTGGACCCCACTGCCACGGGAGGGATGGACAATAGATGTCATGCAAGTTCTTTTCCCTTAGCATGTATGACGACACACGTAATGCATGCCTACATCACATTGACGAACGGGAGCTAGCCACACATCTCTCCGTGTTATAACTGTTGCATGATGAATATCATCCAAACAAATCACCGACCCATTGCCTATGAGTTTGTCCCACTGCTGTTGTTACTTGTTTTGCTCTGCTACTGCTGCTACTTGCTATTGCTGTTACCTGTTACCGTTGCTACTTGCTACTGCTGTCACTACTGCTGCTACCTACTACCATTTTGGTTCGCTGGTCGTTGACGGGAAAAGACAATTTCTGTCAACGGGCAACTGCTGGCGCCATTGATACAATCGTTAGGAATAGTTTGCCGTCAACAGATCGTTTCTGACACCGTTGTTATCATACTACTTTGCTGTTGATACTTTGCTTGAAGATATTAATCTTTCAGGTGTGGTTGAATCTAACACATTCAGTTGCTAATACTCGAGAGTATCCTCTCACTTCCTTGGCGGATCAACAAATTTGGGTTGAATGCTCTACCCTCGAAAACTGCCTCGATCCCACGCGCTGGTGGGTTATTGCAAGACAATTTCTAATTGCTGAGCAATTGAGAATAGCATTCGTCTAGCAATTGCAAGAGAGTGCCAGTGAGCATTTTTCTGGCGCCGTTGCTGGGGATGTATTGCTATATTCTCTCAGTCACTTGGGATTTATATCTGCTGATCACTATGAAGAATCTGAAGGATCCAAAAACCAAAGTCTTGCCCTCAACTACGAGGGGAGGTAAGGAACTGCCATCTAGCTCTGCACTTGATTCACCTTCGGTTATGAGTAAGTTTGCGACATCACCTCCTGCTAGAAATCTTGATATGTCGCCTATGCTTGATGATGCTTATGATACTGCTAGAGATGCTATGCCTGATACTTCTTTGCCTGATACTGCTAGAGATGCTTTGCTTGATACTGCTAGAGATGCTATGACTGATACTGCTTTGCCCGATGATGCTAGAGATGTTATTATGCCTGATGATGCTATGCTTGATACTGCTAGAGATACTACTTTTCCTGATGTTCCACTAGGGGTGTTCCTTGATGCTCATATTGCTAGAGTTACTGCCAATGCTTGTGATGCTTCTGAGACTACCGATACTATTGAGATAGAACCTGCTTTTGCTCCTACTAGATCTAGCTCTCCTAGATATGAATTGCCTGATATACCTGAGGTTTACGTTATGGAGGGAGAGATAGCTGAGGATTTTCTTGCGTGTAAGGATGCCTATGACGCTGAGAAATTACTTCTCAAGTGGAAGGAAAAATCTCTGAAAGCTAGGATGAAATACAATCCGTAGTTTGCCACTTCACCTATCTTTATCACTGGTAAGGATTATGAATTCTCTGTAGATCCTGAGATAATCTCTCTAGTCGAATCTGATCCTTTCCACGGTTATGAGTCTGAGACGGTCGTAGCCCATCTTACCAAACTACACGATATAGCCACCCTTTTCACTAGTGAGGAGAAGATCCGCCACTATTATATCCTTAAGCAGTTTCCTTTCTCTCTAAAGGATGACGCTAAAGCCTGGTTCACCTCTCTTGCTCCTGGATGTGTGAGTAGTCCCCAGGATATGGTCTATTACTTCTGTGAGAAATATTTCCCTGCCCATAAGAAGCAAGCTGCCTTGCAGGAAATATACAACTTTGCTCAACTCCAAGAAGAGAGTCTCCCACAAGCTTGGGGGAGGCTCATCTAGCTACAAAATGCTTTGCCTGATCATCCTCTTAAGAAGAACGAGATACTTGATATCTTCTATAACGGACTTACAGATGCTTCTAGAGACCACCTAGATTGTTGTGCCGGTTGTGTTTTTAGGGAACAAACTGTAGAACAAGCTGAAACTCTGCTGAATAACATCTTGATCAACGATAATGCTTGGACTATTCCCGAACCACCTCCTAAGCCAACTCCGAAGAAAAGAGGTATTCTGTTCCTCAGTCCCGAAGATATGAAAGAAGCCAAATCTATGCAAGAGAAAGGCATTAGATCTGAAGATGTCAAAAATCTACCACCTATCGAAGAGATCCATGGTCTCGATAACCCGATACAGGTAGTAGAAGTGAATTCTGTGCGTAGATTCGATGAGAGTGATATTCCTTTTGACAAACCTGCTAGCCTATGCTTTGATGAATTTGACAACTTTGTTGCCAAACAACAGAGTTTCAATGATTATGTTAGCAGACATTTGGAACAAAGTACTCGTATGCTTAGCCATTTAAGTGCTTGTGTAGACAGAAATGTCAATGATGTGAAGCTTCTGAGTAAACATGCCTCTATGATTACTACTCAGGTAGAACAAGAACTTAAAGCTTAGAATGACTTGCTCAATGAATTAAATGAAGACTCTGTCAGAGTCATTACAAGAGGAGGCAAAATGACTCAGGAACCTTTGTATCCTGAAGGCCATCCTAAGAGATTTGATCAAGATTCTCAAGGAATTAATGCTGATACACCCAGTCATCCTAAGGAGAAAAAGAAGGATGATAGAAACCTACATGCCATTTCACCAAATACTGTCACACCTCAAGAACCTAATGATATTTCTGCGTCTGATGCAGAAACACAATCTGGTGATGAACATGAACCTGGTGACAATATGGACAATGATGTTCATAATAATGCTCAACCTAGAAATGATGAGGATGTGGAGATTGAACCTACGGTTAATCCTGATAACCCACAACCTAAGAGATACGATAAGAATGACTTCACTGCCAGGAACCATGGTAAAGAAAGGGAGCCATGGGTTCAGAGACCTATGCCCTTTCCTCCTAAGCCATCCAAGAAAAAGGATGATGAGGATTTTGAGCGCTTCGTTGAGATGATAGGACCCATCTTTCTGAGATGTCAGTTAACTGATATGCTCAAAATGTCTCCGTATGCCAAGTACATGAAAGATATCGTGACTAATAAACGGAAGATACCAGATCTTGAGATCTCCACCATGCTTGCCAATTACACTTTCAAAGGTGGAACTCCTAAGAAACTTGGTGATCCCGGAGTGCCCACTATACCTTGCTCCATTAAAGGAAGCTACGTAAGAACTGCCTTATGTGACCTTGGAGCCGGTGTTAGTGTTATGCCGCTCTCTCTTTATCGTAGACTTGAATTGGATAAGTTGACACCCACTGAAATTTCTCTGCAAATGGCCGACAAATCAACTGCTTTCCCTATAGGCATTTGCGAGGATGTGCTTGTTGTGGTTGCTAACACCACTATCTTAACAGACTTTGTTATCTTGGATATTACCGAGGACGATGCCATGGCTGTCATCCTCGGAAGACCCTTTTTAAACACTGTAGGGGCTGTTATAGATTGTAACAAAGGCAATGTCACTTTCCATGTCAATGGTAATGAGCACACAGTGCACTTTCCGAAGAAGCGATATCAAGTACATTGCATCAATCTATCGAAAAGACTTCACCGATTCTCATTGGGAGCTTTGAATGCCCTATTCGTCATGTCAAGATGAACTATGATTTGCTTGTTGGGGAGATACATTTCCCCATTGAGGTGACTTAGTGGCTATTCGAAAATGCTCCGTTCTCTCTTGCGATTTGAGAAGTCTTTGTCATGAGGACTTGATCAACCCCATTGACGGATTTCTTTCGAGGACCATGAAATGGATGAATCAAAGAGTCACATACCTCTGTTTTAAGCTTTCATTTTCTGTTGCTTAGAACAAAAATGATAGATTTAGTTTAGTTTTTCCTGTTTTCTGTTTTAGCGTCCCGGAGAAAAATACCCCGAAAATAAAAGTTCTCCGATGGTCCTGAAAATCTAGTATGATTTTTTCTGGAATATTTGAAAAATACTAGGCCTGAGAGCTGGCCTAGGGGCCAGACCAGTGGGCCACAAGCCCTGTAGCCGCCGCCCCCTGGTGGCGGATAGTAAGCTTGTGGGGCCCACAGGGACCCCCTCCACTCATTCCATCTCCCATCCTCTTCTTCTACCTCTAGAAAAAACTGTTTCGTAGCTCAAACCCGTGTTCTTGCTCATTTGGCTGTGATTTTCGATCTCGTTGCTCAAAGCACCATTCTCCGAACCGTTTTGGGGAAATTACTCCTTGGTAAGTGACTCCTCCATTGGTCCAATTAGTTTTTGCTCTAGTGCTTTATCCTTCGCGTATTCTTGCTAACTTGGTGACCCTGTTCTTGAGCTAGAAATGTTGATTTAGCTGGTCCCAAGTAGTTTTAGCACATGATACGGCCTGTAGGCACTAGTAGGAGTAGTTGCTACAAGGTGTGGTTGGTCTTCATTCACTTTTCTCTTGAACTTCAAAAATTTCAGCAAAAGAAAATTATGTTAAGGAGGAAGTTTCATGGTGGTTCCTCAAGTAAGAAGGGTCCCCATCTTTCTTTTCGGGAGCCCGAACCTTATCAACTAGGGGACACACCGGTACAACCATGTGAATGGCCTTCCGATGAGTTCATGATCGAAGCAGGCTTCAAGGATGAGTTTGATACACTTGTCCGCAATGCGGGGTTAGAAGAATTCCTCTCAGATAAATGTGAATAGTATGCTATGCTCACTGCCTCTTTCGTGCGTAGATTTAAATTCTCAGTTGGTCGTGACTCATCCATACTGTTTGATCTGTACGATAAATCCTACACCACGGATTTGGAGGATTTCAATAGGATTTGCAAGATACCCGATGGGGGTAGTATTAATGATCCTTCTAAGTCTTCGGTCAGAGACTTTGTCTCCAGTATAACTGTTGGATAAACCAGAGATATCACGCAAGCCACCATAGGAAGCATCCATTTCCCTGCCTTGCACTACTTTGCCCTCTTCATAGGTAGGTGCATTAACGGCAAGAGTGCACATTGTCACCTATGCGCTTCCCACCTTAGTATCCTTAAGAGCGCAGTAACAGGTGACAGGAGCTTCAATATGGGAGCTATAATAGCAAGGAGGCTGAATAATAATGCCATTGAGGGGGATTTCTTTGGTGGAATTTATGCCAGGCGCTTAGCCAATTTTCTTGGAGTATCCATCGGTTCAGAAGACCCTCCTCTCCGTACAGCCTACCTTGATCTGTTGCTCTAACAAGCTACCAGTTCCTTGAGAGGGATCATGGATCTCTCCTATACCGCTTGATATTTAACCGGTAGCGTGTTCTCCATATTACCCTTCTTGCTCCTGCTTTCTTTGACTTTCAGGTAAAACGAAGATACTACATAACCATAGGAGAGTCAGAGGAGTATAAGAGGGAGGCGACGGCTGCTCGACTTCGTGAGGCAGCTATTCAGGCAGTGACTGCAACACTCCCGTATAACACTCATTATGATTTTGGGTTCCGCGAGGACCATCCTTGCGAGTAAACCAAGCTAGGCCAAAAGCCTAAGCTTGGGGGAGTACATGTTCTCACCGATATTACATTCATGCTTATGCTTTCACTTTGTTAGCCGGTGTTTACACTTTGCCACCGTATTATCCATGCTAGTTTATTTTTTCGTTTTCATTTTCTTGTTTTGTGTCCTTTTGAGAAAACCCAAAAAGATTTTTGTTTCTTCTTTTGCTTGTTGGGAGCTTTCCCGTGTAAATAGTTTTCTTTTTCTTTGGGTCAAGGTAGAAGATATTGGTTACAATGTTTAGTGGTTCTTGCATGCATACCTGTTTAGCTTTCAAAGAGCCATATTACTTTGTCTTCTCCTTTGTGTTTTCCTGCAGATTCAGCTTAGTCCTTTGCACGAGCACTCCTATTATTGTTCACATCGTTCGATCATGCAAATGAAAGGCAATAATGATAATATATGATGAAGTGACTGAGGCTGGAAAAGCTAGTATGAATTCTATCTATTTTGTTTTTGTAAATATGACTAGCTTGTCATGCCTGATTCAGCTTTGTTGTGAGAGAACCATGTTTGCAATGACAACTTAGAGATCATAGTTTCTGATGCCATGCTTAATTAGCTGAGAGCTTATAATGGTTTGTCTTGAATGCCAACATAGATTTTGAGATGACTATGATGTAGTATGATGGGATGGTATTCTCCTTTGAATGATTCAAGTGGCTTGACGTGGCGCATGTTCATGCATGTAGTTGAAACAAAATCAACATAGCCTCTATGATGTTCGTGTTCATGGTGATTTATATCCTGTTCATGCTCGCATTCAATGTTAGTCAAACTCATTGCATCTTGATGACTGTTGTCACTCTCTAGTTGGTCGCTTCCTAGTCTTTTGCTAGCCTTCACTTGTACTAAGCGGAATACTGCTTGTGCATCCACTTCCATAAACCCAAACGTTTTTCCATGAGAGTCCACCATACCTACCTATTTGCGGTATCTACCTGCCGTTCCAAGTAAATTTGCATGTGCCACTCTCTAAACCTTCAAGAAATAATCTGTTTTGCATGCCCGAACCGCTCATGTAGTGACAGGGGGCTATTGGTATCTTCCATGCTAGGAGTGTTATCCTCGACATGTGTTTATTCACTGTCATTCACGAGAAAGGGGCCGGTAATTGGAATGCCCAGTTCCATGCTTAAATCGAAAACATAACTGTAAAACAAGACCCCCCGGATTGATGTTAGTATGGACGGTACCCGAGGATTCTGCTAGCCATTGATTGTAATTGATTGGTGGTGGGGGAGTTAAAACTTTACTTTTCTATTTGGGAACCGCCTATAGCATGAGTAGCATGGAAGATATTGAGAACTCTTGGTCATTGCATTGACAAGGAAAGCATGCCACCCAAAATTATTATCTTTGTTTTCAAAGCTTGAGCTCTGGCACCTCTGCAAATCAATGCTTCCCTCTGCGAAGGGCCTGTCTTATATAAGCACCAATTCGAGAGCACCTCTGTCATTTTTATGCTTTGCTTTTGATTGATATTGAGTATGACTATGACTGGATCTTCGTTGCTATGAATTACAATGTTTAGTCAGCCCTTGATCTTTGAAAGTGCTCTACATTTATGTTTTGCAGTCTCAGAAAGAGCTAGGGAGATACCACCTATTCATATTGCTTCATGCTTGTTTTGATTGAAGTGTTGGTATTTGAAACTCATTATTATTTTCTCGTCAGCTGTTTATGCCATTGATATTAGTTTACTGTGAGACCTTTGTGTCACTTGCTTATGTGGTTAACTTGTGATCTTGCTGAAATTCTGGTTATGAGTTAGACATAGTTGCAACAACAAGATCAAACAGAGTTTGTCAAAGTTATTCTTTCTCTCTCAGTTTGTCAACTGAGTTGCTTGAGGACAAGCAAGGTTCTAAGCTTGGGGGAGTTGATACATCTTCATCGTATCTACTTTTCCAAACTCTTTTGCCCTTGTTTTGGACTCTATTTTGCATTATTTGAATGGAACTAACCTGGACTAACGCTTTTTTCAGCAGAATTGCCTTGGCGTTGTTTTTGTGCAGAAATGGAAGTTCTCAGAACGTCCTAAAAATTTACGGAGATTATTTCTGGAAAATATGAAAAATACGTGCAGAAAGATCCACCGGAGGGGATGGGCCAGTGGGCCACAAGCCCTGTCGCCGCCACCCCCTGGTGGCGGCTAACAAGCTTGTGGGGCCCACGTGGCTCTGCCGCCCCCAATCTCAACTCTATAAATTCACTTTTGTCCCAAAAAACAAAAAGAGAAGATTTCGTCGCGTTTGCGACACGGAGGCGCCGCCACATTGTGGTCTTCATCTGGAGGGCAGATCTGGAGTCCATTTTGGGCTCCGAAGAGGGGAAATCGTCGCCCTTGTCATCATCAACCTTCTTCCCTCTCCAATTCCATGAAGCTCTTCGTCGTTCGTGAGTAATCTATTCCTAGGCTCGCTGGGCGGTGATGAGTAGGATGAGATCTATCATGTAATCGAGTTAGTTTTGACGGGGATTGATCCCTAGGATCCACTATGTTCTGAGATTCATGTTGCTACTACTTTGCCATGCTTAGTGCTTGTCACTAGGTCCCGAGTGCCATGATTTCAGATCTGAAATTATTATGTTGTCACCAATATATGTGTGTTTTAGATCCGATCTTGCAAGTTGTAGTTACCTACTATGTGTTATGACCAGGCAACCCCGGAGTGACAATAACCGGAACCACTCCCGGTGATGACCATAGTTTGAGGAGTTCATGTGTTCACCAAGTGCTAATGCGTTGGTCGGGTTCTTTATTAAAAGGAGAACTTTAATATCCTGTAGTTTCCTTTTGGACCCCGCTGCCACGGGAGGGATGGACAATAGATGTCATGCAAGTTCTTTTCCCTAAGCATGTATGACGACACACGAAATGCAGGCCTACATCACATTGACGAACGGGAGCTAGACACATATCTCTCCATGTTATAACTGTTGCTTTATGAATATCATCCAAACAAATCACCGACCCATTGCCTACGAGTTTGTCCCACTGCTGTTGTTACTTGTTTTGCTCTGCTACTGCTGCTACTTGCTACTGCTGTTACTTGTTACCGTTGCTACTTGCTACTGCTGTCACTACTGGTGCTACCTGCTACAATTTTGGTTCGCTGGTCGTTGACGGGAAAAGACAATTTCCGTCAACGGGCAACTTCTGGCGCCATTGATACAATCATTAGGAATAGTTTGCCGTCAATAGATCGTTTCTGACACCGTTGTTATCATACTACTTTGTTGTTGATACTTTGCTTGCAGATATTAATCTTTCAGTTGTGGTTGAATCTGACACATTCAGCTGCTAATACTCGAGAGTATCCTCTCACTTCCTTGGCGGATCAACAAATTTGGGTTGAATACTCTACCCTCAAAAACTGCCTCGATCCCACGCACTGGTGGGTTATTGCAAGACAATTTCTAATTGTTGAGCAATCGAGAATAGCATTCGTCTAGCAATTTCCAGAGAGTGCCAGTCAGTCCTCATGGACGTAGGAAGTAGCATCAACATCGTGTATTACGACACCTTTCAGCGGATGAATCTTCCCGACAGCAGTTTGGAAACTTCGACCATCATTTTCGATGGCGTCGTTCCCGGAAAGTTGGCATATCCGGTTGGGCGAGTCAAGCTTGACGTAGCCTTTGGGGATGAACACAATTACATGGTCGAGCCTTTGACTTTCAAAGTCATGAAAATACAAAGCCCTTATCACACCCTCTTCGAAAGAGCGGCTTATGCACGCTTCATGGACAATCCCTGCTATGTTTACCTCAAGCTCAAGATGTCGGGTCCCAATTGTCCTATCACGGTGAAGGGAGATAGTGTTGGAAACATGCCCTAGAGGCAATGATAAATAGTTATTATTATTATATTTCCTGTTTAAAGATAATCGTTTATTATCCATGCTATAATCGTATTGAATGAAAACATAGATACATTTGTGGATACATAGACAAAACAATGTCCCTAGCAAGCCTCTAGTTGGCTAGCCAGTTTATCAAGGATAGTCAAGGTTTTCTAACTATGTGCAAGTGTTGTTGCTTGATAACTGGATCACATCATTAGGAGAATCATGTGATGGACTAGACCCAAACTATGAACGTATCATATTGATCGTGTCATTTTATTGCTATTTTTTGCGTGTCAAGTATTTATTCCTATGACCATGAGATCATATAACTCACTGACACCGGAGGAATACCTTGTGTGCATCAAGCATTGCAACGTAACTGGGTGACTATAAAGGTGTTCTATAGGTATCTCCGAAGGTATCCTTTGAGTTAGTATGGATCAAGACTAGGATTTGTCATACAAGATTGAAATAGGTATGCGAATACCGACGATCGAATCTCGGGCAAGACTATACCGAAGGACAAAGGGAATGACATACATGATTATATGAATCCTTGACACTGAGGTTCAACCAATAAAATATTCGGAGAATATGTAGGATCCAATATGGGCATCCAGGTACCGCTATTGGATATTGACCGAGGAGTGCCTCGTGGCATGTCTACATAGTTCTCGAACCCGCAGGGTCTGCACACTTAAGGTTCGACGATGTTTTAGTATAGTTGAGTTATATGCGTGGTTACCGAATGTTGTTCAGAGTCCCGGATGAGATCACAGACGTCACGAGGGTTTCTGGGATGGTCCGAAAATGAAGATTGATATATAGGATGGTTTCATTTGGTCACCGGTAAGTTTCGAGCAATTCCGGTAGTGTATCGGGAGTGACGAATGGGTTCCGGGAGTTCACCGGGAGGGGCCCACCCACCCGGGAGTGAGACCAAGGTCCTAGGGTGGCGCCACAAGTCCTTAGTGGGCTGGTGGAGTGAGCCCAAGGAGCCCATGGCTCCACATAAGAACATACCAAAAGAAAAGAAAAAGAAAAACGGAAAGAGGGAGGTGGGAAGGAAGGGGATGACTCCTCCTTCCCAAACTGAATTTGAGGAGGAGTCTGATACTCTGAAACGTATCTATAATTTTTGATGGTTTCACGCTGTTATCTTGTCTTCTTTGTATGTTTTATGTACCTTTTTATATCTTATTGGGGACTAACTTATTGATTCAGTGCCAAGTGCCAGTTCCTATTTTTCCGTGTTTTTGACTCTTTTCAGATCTGATTTTGGAATGGAGTCCAAACGGAAGAAAAACCCCGAAATGATTTTTTCCCGAACGGAAGAAGTCCATGGAGACTTTGGGCCAGGCCAGGTGGGCCCCAGGGAGCCCACAAGGGCCCACTCCGCCACCAGGGGGAGGCGGCGGTGGGCAAGCTTGTGGCTTCCCTGGCCGCCTCCTGACCTAGGTTTTGCGCCTATATATTCCCAAATATTCCGCAAAAAATCAGGGGAGCCTCGAAAATACTTTTCCGCCGCCGCAAGCTTCCGTTTCCGCGAGATCTCATCTAGAGATCCTTCCCGGCGCCCTGCTGGAGGGGACTTTGGAGGTGGAGGGGTTCTTCATCATCATCATCGCCTCTCCAATGACTCGTGAGTAGTTCACTTCAGACCTACGGGTCCGTAGTTAGTAGCTAGATGGCTTGTTCTCTCTCTTGGATATTCAATACAAAGTTCTCCATGATCTTCATGGAGATCTATCCGATGTAATCTTCTTTGGCGGTGTGTTTGTCGAGATCCGATGAATTGTGGACTTGGGTTCTGCCATGTCGTGACCTTTCCCAGTGATAGTAGGGGCAGCAAGGCACACATCAAGCAGTTGCCATCAAGGGTAAAAAGATGGGTTTTTTAATCATTGGTTTGAGATTATCCCTCGACATCATGTCATCTTGCTTAAGGCGTTACTCTGTTCTTATGGACTTAATACACTAGATGCATGTTGGATAGCGGTCGACGTGTGGAGTAATAGTAGTAGATGCAGAAAGTATCGGTCTACTTGTTTCGGACGTGATGCCTATAGAAATAATCATTGCATAGATATCGTCACGACTCTGCATAGTTCTATCAATTGCTCGGCAGTAATTTGTTGACCTACCGTCTACTTGCTTTCATGAGAGAAGCCACTAGTAAACAGTACGGCCCCCGGGTCTATTCACATCCATCTTTTACAACTCCACTTTTACTTTGCTTTGTTACTTTGTTACTTTCAGTTCTCACTTGGCAAACGATCTATAAGGGATTGACAACCCCTTCATAGCGTTGGGTGCAAGCTTTTCTGTTTGTGCAGGTTGGTGAGATACTCTTCCACCGGATTGATACCTTGGTTCTCAAACTGAGGGAAATACTTACCGTCGCTGTGCTACATCACCCTTTCCGCTTCGAGGGAATACCAACGTGCCGTAGAAGGAGTATTCCTGGCACAATTGCCATGGGTACACAACAAACATCAGAAGTATTTCTGGCGCCGTTGTCGGGGATCTTTCTGAAGTAGCAGAGTTCTCCTCCTCCTAGCGCGAGTGCACCCTTAAGGGACTTGTCCCTCAAGGCTAGCCCCTCCCCCTCCCTCCTATATATAGTGGTGTCTTAGGGCTGATTTGAGACAAATTTTGCCACGTGCAACTCAACCCTAGACCACATAGTTCTACCTATAAATAGGATTTCTGCGGAGCTCGGGCGAAGCCCTGCAGGAGTAGACCATCACCACCACCGGAGCACCGCCACGCTGCCGGAGAACTCATCTACTTCTCTGTCTTTCTTTCTGGATCAAGAAGGCCGAGATCATCGTCGAGTTGTATGTGTGCTAAACGCGGAGGTGCCGACCGTTCGGCGCTAGATCGGAACGGATCGTGGGGCGGATCGCGGGACGGTTCGAGGGATGTGAAGACGTTCCACTACATCAACTGCGTTTCTTAACGCTTCTTGCTGTGCGATCTACAAGGGTACGTAGATCCAAATCTCCTCTCATAGATGGACATCACCATGATAGGTCTTCGTGTGTGTAGGATTTTTTTTGTTTCCCATGCAACGTTCCCCTACAGTGGCATCATGAGCTAGGTTCATGCGTAGTTGTTATCTCGAGTAGAACACAAAAGGTTTTGTGGATGGTGATGTTCGATTTGCTGCCTCCCTTAGTCTTTTCTCGATTCGGTAGTATCGTTGGATTGAAGCGGCCCGGACCGACATAACTCCTACGCTTACGAGAGTCTGGTTTCATTGATTGACATGCAACCTCGTTGCATAAAGATGACTGGCGGGTGTCGGTTTCTTCAACCTCAGTTGAATTGGTTTTTACCGAGGCGGTCCTTTGAGAGGTTAAATAGCAATTTGCATATCTCCGTTGTGGTTTTTGCGTAAGTAAGATGCGATCATACTAGATACCCATAGCAGCCACGTAAAACATGCAACAACAAAATAGAGGACGCCTAACTTGTTTTTGCAGGGTATGCTTGTGATATATTGGATGTATGAGATGATCATGTTGTAATAGTTAATATCGACTTGCACGTTGATGCTACGGCAACCGGCAGGAGCCATAGGGTTGTCTTTAAACCAACGTTTGTGTTTGCAGATGCTTTTACTATATTTCTAGGACGTAGCTTTAGTAGTAATAGCATAAGTAGCACGGCAACCTCGATGGCGACACGTTGATGGAGATCATGGTGTGGCGCCGGTGACAAGAAGATCGTGTCGGTGCTTTGGTGATGGAGATCAAGAAGCACATGATGATGGCATTATCATGTCACTTATGAATTGCATGTGATGTTAATCCTTTTATGCACCTTATTTTTCTTAGAACGACGGTAGCATTATAAGGTGATCTCTCACTAAAATTGCAAGACGAAATTGTGTTCTCCCCGACTGTGCACCATTGCTACAGTTTGTTGTTTCGAGACACCACGTGATGATCGGGTGTGATAGACTCAACGTTCACATACAACGGGTGCAAAACAGTTGCAGACGCGGAACACTCGGGTTAAGCTTGTCGAGCCTAGCATGTGCAGACATGTCCTCGGAACACATGAGACCGAAAGGTCGAGCATGAATCTTATAGTTGATATGATTAGCATAGAGATGCTTACCACTGAAACTATTCTCAACTCACGTGATGATCGGACTTGAGTTAGTGAATTTGGATCATGCACCACTCAAATGACTAGAGAGATGTACTTTTTGAGTGGGAGTCTAGCAAGTAATTTGATTAGTTAAACTCTAATTATGTTGAACATAGTCTAAGTACACTTTGAAATATTTGTGTTGTAGATCAATGGCTCACGTGGCAGTCACCCTGAATTTCAATACGTTCCTAGAGAAAGGTAAGTTGAAAGATGATGGAAGCAACTTTGTAGACTGGGCTCGTAATCTTAAGTTGCTCCTGGAAGCTGGGAAGAAGGATTATGTCCTTAATGCTGCGTTAGGAGATGAACCACCCGCTACTGCTGACCAAGATGTTAAGAACGCTTGGTTAACACGTAAGGAGGACGAATCAGTAGTTCAATGTGTAGTCTTGTATGGCTTAGAGCCGGGACTTCAACGTCGCTTTGAGCGTCATGGAGCATATGAGATGTTCCAGGAGTGGAAGTTTATCTTTCAAAAGAACGCCCGGATCGAGAGGCATGAGACCTCCTATAAATTCTATGCTTGCAAGATGGAGGAGAATTCATTTGTCAGTGAACATGTGCTCAAAATGTCTGGGTACTCAAACCGCCTAGCTGAGCTGGGGATTGAACTCCCGCAACAGGCTATCACTGACATAATTCTTCAATCACTGCCACCAAGCTACAAAAGTTTGTGTTGAACTATAACATGCAAGGGATGATCAAGTCACCCGGCCAGTTATTCGCGATGATGTAAGTCGCAAAGTCAGAACCCTGGAAAGAGCATCAAGTGTTGATGGTCAATAAGACCACTGGTTTCAAGAGAAACGGCAAAGGCAAGAATGGTAACTCCAAGAAGAGCGGCAAGCCTGTTTCAAATTCGACGAAGAAACCCATGGCTGGGCCTAAGCCTGAAACAGAGTGTTATTATTGTAAGGGACTGGGTCACTGGAAGCGCAACTGCCCCAAGTATTTGGTTGATAAGAAGGCGGCCAACGAAAAATCAGGTATATTCGTTATACATGTTATTGATGTGTACTTAACCATCTCTCGTAGTGGTGCGTGGGTATTCAGTACCGGTTCTGTTGCTCGTATTTGCAACTCGAAACAGGAACTACGGAATAAATGAAGGCTGGCGAAAGATGAAGTGACGATGCACGTGGGAAATGGTTCCAAGGTTGATGCAATCGCCGCCGGCACAGTCTCACTTCAGTTACCATCAGGATTAGTTATGAAATTAAATAATTGTTATTTAGTGCCTGCGTTAAGCATGAACATTATATCTGGATCTCGTTTATTGCGAGACGGTTACTCATTTAAGTCAGAGAATAATGGTTGTTCTATTTCTATGAGTAATATCTTCTATGGTCATGCACCCAATGTGAGAGGATTGTTCATATTGAATCTTGATAGCGATGATACACATATAAATAACATTGAGACCAAAAGAGTTAGAGTTAACAATGATAGCGCCATGTTTTTGTGGCACTGCCGCTTAGGTCATATTGGTGTAAAGCGCATGAAGAAACTCCATTCTGATGGACTTTTGGAGTCACTTGACTTAGATTCACTTGACACGTGTGAACCATGCCTCATGGGCAAGATGACTAAGACTCCGTTCTCTGGAACAAAGGAGTGTGCAAGCCACTTGTTGGAAATCATACATACCGATGTGTGCGGTCCGATGAGTGTGGAGGCGCGCGACGGATATCGTTATTTTCTCACCTTCACTGGCGATTTGAGTAGATATGGTTATGTCTACTTGATGAAGCACAAGTCTGAAACGTTTGAGAAGTTCAAGCAATTTTAGAGTGAAGTAGAAAATCATCGTAACAAGAAGATCAAGTTCCTACGGTCTGATCATGGGGGTGAATATCTGAGTTTCGAGTTTGGTGCTCACTTAAGACAATGTGGAATTGTTTCACAGTTGACACCGCCTGGAACACCACAGCGTAATGGTGTGTCCGAACGTCATAATCGTACTTTATTAGAAATGGTGCGATCTATGATGTCTCTTATCAATTTGTCGTTATCGTTTTGGGGTTATGCATTAGAGACAACTGCATTCACTTTAAATAGGGCACCATCAAAATCCGTTGAGACGACACCATACGAACTGGGGTATTGCAAAAGACCAAAGTTGTCATTTCTTAAAGTTTGGCGATGTGATGCTTATGTCAAAAAGCTTCAGCCTAAAAAGCTGGAACCCAAAGCGGAAAGTGCGTCTTCATAGGTTACCCAAAAGAGACAGTTGGGTATACCTTCTATCCCAAAACCGAGGGCAAAGTGTTTGTTGCTAAAAACGGAGCTTTTCTTGAGAAGGAGTTTCTCTCGAAAGAATTGAGTGGGAGGAAGATATAACTTGATGAGGTTGTCGAACCTCTAATCCCTCTGGATGGTGGCGCAGGGCAAGGGAAACCCCTGTCGTTGCGATGCCGGTTGAGGAGGAAGTTGATGATGATGATCATGAAACTTCGGATCAAGTTCCTATCAGACCTCGCAGGTCGACAAGATCACGTACTACTCCTGTGTGGTACGGTAATCCTGTCTTATCGATTATGTTGTTAGACAACAATGAACCTGCGAATTATGAAGAAGCAATGGTGGGCCCGAATTCCAACAAATGGCTGGAGGTCATGAAGTCTGAGATATGATCCATGTACGAGAACAAAGTGTGGACTTTGGATGTACTACCTGAAGGCCGCAAGGCTATTCAGAACAAATGGATCTTTAAGAAGAAGACGGACGCAGACAGTAATGTGACCGTTTGTAAAGCTTGACTTGTGGCAAAGGGTTTTTCACAAGTTCAAGGAGTTGACTACGATGAGACGTTCTCACCGGCAGGGATGCTTAAGTCCGTCCGAATCATGTTAGCAATAGCTGCATGTTTTGATTATGAAATCTGGCAGATGGAAGTCAAAACGGCGTTCCTTAACGGTTTTCTTAAGGAAGAATTGTATATGATGCAACCCGAAGGTTTTGTCGATCCAAAGAATGCTAACAAAGTGTGCAAGCTCCAGTGATCCATTTATGGATTGGTGCAAGCATCTCGGAGTTGGAATAAGTGTTTTGATGAGGTGATCAAAGCATTTGGGTTTATACAAGTGGTTGGAGAATCTTGTATTTACAAGAAAGTGAGTGAGAGCTCGGTGGCATTTCTAATATTATATTTGGATGACATATTGCTGATTGGAAACAACGTGGAGTTTTTGGAGAGCATAAAGGATTACTTCAATAAAAGTTTCTCTATGAAGGGCCTAGGAGAAGCTGCTTACATTCTAGGCATTAAGATCTATAGGGATAGATCGAGATGTCTGATAGGACTTTCACAAAGCACATACCTTGATAAAGTTTTGAATAAGTTCAAAATGGATCAGTCCAAGAAAGGGTTCTTGCCAGTATTACAAGGTATACAATTGAGTAAGACTCAGTGCCCAGCAACTGCGGAAGATAGAGAATGGATGAGTTCTGTCCCCTATGCTTCAGCCATAGGATCTATCATTTATGCAATGTTGTGCACTAGACGAGACGTCAGCTTGGCCATAAGTATGGTAGGCAGGTTTCAGAGTAATCGAGGAGTGGATCACTGGACGACGGTCAAGAATATTATGAAGTACCTGAAAAGGACTAAGGAAATATTTCTCGTTTATGGAGGTGACGAAGAGCTCGTCGTAAAGGGTTACGTCCACGCAAGCTTTGACACCGATCCAGATGACTCTATGTCGCAAACCGGATACATATTTATTCTTAATGGGGGTGCGGTAAGTGATACGTCTCCAACGTATCTTTAATTTTTGATGGTTTCATGCTATTATCTTGTCAAACATTGGATGTTTTGTATGCCTTTTATATATTTTTTGGGACTAACTTATTAACTCAGTGCCAAGCGCCAGTTCCTATTTTTTCCATGTTTTTACCCCTTTCAGAGGATATTTTGAAACGGAGTCCAAACGGAAGAAAATCCCCGAAAAGATTTTTTTAGGAACGGAAGAAGATCGGGAAACTTGGGAGCCAAGCCAGAAGAGCCCGAGGGGCCCGACAAGGCCCCACCCCACGGCCAGGGGGGCCGCGCCATCTAGGCTTGTGGGCCCCCTAGAGGTCCCCTGAGCTAGGTCTTTCGGCTATATAATCCCAAAAATTCCAGAAAAAATCAGGAGATCATCACAATCGCTTTTCCGCCGCCGCAAGCTTCTGTCTCTGCAAGATCCCATCTGGGGCACGTCCTGGTCCCCTGCCGGAGGGGGATTCGGACACGGAAGGCTTCCTCATCAACACCATGACCTCTCCGATGATGCGTGAGTAGTTCACCATAGACCTACGGGTCCATAGTTAGTAACTAGATGGCTTCTTCTCTCTCTTGGATCTTCAATACAAAGTTCTCCATGATCCTCATGGACATCTATCCGATGTAATCTTCTTTTGCGGTGTCTTTGTCGAGATCCGATGAATTGTGGATTTATGATCAGATTATCTATGAATCTTATTTGAGTTTCTCTTGATCTCTCTTATGCATGATTTCATATCCTTGTAATTCTCTTCGAGTTGTGGGTTTTGTGTGGCCAACTAGATCTCTGATTCTTGCAATGGGAGAAGTGCTTGGTTTTGGGTTCATACCGTGCGGTGACCTCACCCAGTGACGGAAGGGGTAGCGAGGCACGCATCATGTTGTTGCCATCAAGGGTAAAAAGATGGGGTTTTCATCATTGGTTTGAGATTATCCCTCTACATCATGTCATCTTGCTTAAAGCGTTACTCTGTTCGTCATGAATTCAATACACTAGATGCATGCTGGATAGCGGTCGATGTGTGGAGTAATAGTACTAGATGCAGAAAATATCAGTCTACTTGTCTCGGACGTGATGCCTATATGCATGATCATTGCCTTAGATGTCATCATGACTTTGCGCGGTTCTATCAATTGCTCGACAGTAATTTGTTCACCCACCGTAATACTTGCTATTTTGAGAGAAGCCTCTAGTGAACACTATGCCCCCCAGGGTCTACTCCACACCATATTTTCAGCCTTGCACTTTTTACTTCGTTGCACATTCTGCCTTCTGATCTCACTTTGCAAACAATCTTGAAGGGATTGACAACCCCTTTGAAGCGTTGGGTGCAAGCTTGTTTGTGTTTGCGCAGGTACTCTGGACTTGATGAGACCCTCCTTCTGGATCGATACCTTGGTTCTCAAACTGAGGGAAATACTTACTGCTCCTGTGCTGCATCACCCTTTCCTCTTCAAGGGAAGAACCAACGCAAGCCCAACCTCTGTCAACGTGTCAAGTTCTGGCGCTGTTGTCTGTGGGATAGTAGAAGAATTTCTGGCGCCGTTGCCGAGGAGGAAGATCAAGTCAATAACTCATCCAAGTAAGTGTCACAAACTCATCTCTTGCATTTAGTTTGTTTGCCAGTTGCCTCTCGTTTTCCTCTCCCCCACTTCACCAATTTGCCTTTTTCGTTCGCCTTTTCGTTCGCCCTTTTTCTCGCTTGCTTTCTGCTCCTCTCTGTGGGATAATCTATACTGATGGTTAGATCCACCACTTCGAACGATACTCCCGAGAGCGAAGTTCTCAATTTCAAACAAATTGAGGGAGAAAACCTAAAGGACGCTTGGTATAGGATTTGCAATGCTCAGAGTAGATCTACTCATAAGCAATCCACTACCGTCTTGCTTCGCAGTTTTTATGTGGGTATTTCTCCTTGGAATAGGTATATTCTTGACACCATCGTAGGTGGAAATTTCTTGGGTAGCCATACCGTTGATTCTTACGGAGCTGTGATAAATTTGGTAGGCTCACCCCCACTCATGGTTAATGTAACTACCTTAACTTTGGAACATGTAATGTGTAGACTGGACGTTATTGAAAATAAAGTCGCAACGATTGAACTGATTGAGAATTTGGATTAAAAAATTCACAATCAAATCACTCAGTATGGATGCAAGGTGGGAATGGTTTTGAAAAATTTAAAGGAGAAGGAACCCACAGTTAACGAAAAGCTAGGTCACGATTCCGCTAGGATTGGCAAACTAGAGGATGTTATAACCAACTTGGGTTCCGCTTTTGCCACTCTGCAGAATACTCCAAATTTTGCCCACAATAAAATCACCAAGTCTGTCTTTGTTCCTAAAAATAGTGGTGAATCATCCAGTAAGAAAGATGAAAACCTCAAGATGATAAGTGATCACGCCAGTTATGGTTTGAGCACCAAAGACGACGATACGTGATTCTATCGCTTCTATGCCTAGCTAAGGGCGTTAAACAATAGCGCTTGTTGGGAGGCAACCCAATGAATTTATCTTTTTGTTTCTGTTTTGTTGCTTCCACACTTTCATAATTATGTTGTGATTGTGTTTTTTGTGTTTCTTTTTTGTGTTTGAGCCAAGCAAAGCCTTTATGACTAGTCTTGGTAATGGTTGTTTGATCCTGCCAGAAAAAGACAGAAAGTTTTCTCTCACGAGATGATTTTTCATTTTTATTCAGAAAGTGCTTGCGAGTTGATTCTTGTTGCTGCTGATTGATACGCTTTTTTCCTACACCGTCGTAATTTTTCAGATTTTTTGAGGTACCAGAAGTATAAGAAGTATACAGATTGCTACAGACTGGTCTGTTTTTGACAGATTCTGTTTTTGTTGAGTTGGTTGCTTGTTTTGATGAAACTATGGTTAGTATCGGGGGGTACTAGCCATGGGAAAGCGAGAATACAGTAGCCCATCATCAATATAGATAGAATTCAAGTTTGTTACTGTACCAAAAGAAGTGGTAGTTTGTTTTCTTGTACTAATGTTATCACAAGTTTCTGTTTAAGTTTTGTGTTGTGAAGTTTTCAAGTTTTGGGTGATGTTCTCATGGACAAAGAGATAAGGAGTGGAAAGAGCTCAAGCTTGGGGATGCCCAAGGCATCCCAAGCCAAATTCGAGGACACCAAAAAGCCTAAGCTTGGGGGTGCCTCGGGAAGGCATCCCCTCTTTCGTCTTCAATCCATCGGTAACATTACTTGGAGCTATATTTTTATTCACCACATGATATGTGTTTTACTTGGAGCGTCTTGTATCATAGGAGTCTTTTCTTTTTGTTGTGTCACAATCATCCTTTCTGCACACCTTTTTTAGAGAGAGATACATGCACTCATCGTGATTTTGCTAGAATGCTCATAGTGCTTCACTTATATCTTTTGAGCTAGATAGTTTTGCTCTAGTGCTTCACTTATATCTTTTGAGCTAGATACTTTTTCTCTAGTGCTTCACTTATATCTTTTGAGGTAGATACTTTTGCTCTAGTGCTTCACTTATATCTTTTTGAGCTAGATACTTTTTCTCTTTTGCTTCACTTATATCTTTAGAGCACGGCAGTGCATGATTTGGTAGTTGGCTTATGCTATGAAAGTAGTCCCATGTGCTAGGTACCCAAAGAGGATGCAAAAACCTCCATCTTCATGTGCATTGAGTAGAAAGATAAGTTTCAATTCCTCTCAATTAGTTTTGAGACATGGATTCGGTAATATTAAGAGTTATGTTAGTAGGGTGTTGTGAATCTAGAAATACTTGTGTTGGAGTTAGTGATTCCCGTAGCATGCATGTATGGTGAACCGCTATGTTAGGAAGTCGGAGCATAATTGATCTATTGATTGTCATCCTTTGTGTTGAGGTCGGGATCGCGCGATGGTTTACACCGACCAACCCTTCCCCTCGGAGAATGCGTTTAGCACTTTGTTTTGATTACTAATAAAAACTTCCGTAACAAGTATGTGAGTTCTTTATGACTAATGTGAGTCCATGGTATAGATGCACTTTCACCTTCAACCATTGCTAGCCTCTTTAGTGCCTCGCAATTCTCGCCGGTGCACAAACCCAGCAAATTCCTTCCTCAAAACAACCACCATACCTACCTACTATGGCATTTTCATAGCCATTCCGAGATATATTGCCATGCAACTCCCACCGTTCTTTCTCATGACTTGTGCCGTCACTCTCATATTGCCATTGCATGATCGTAAGATAGCTAGCGAGATGTTTTCAACGTCATACGCCATGCTAGATTGTTGCACATCCCGGTACACTGCCGGAGGCATTTCCTATGGAGTCATCATCATTGTGACCTTTGAGCTGTGAGTAAATAAAAGTGTGATGATCATCATTATTAGAGCATGGTCCCATGTGAGGAATAAAAAAAAGAGGCCAAAGAGCCCAAAAACAAAAAAAAAAAGAAAAGAAAAAAAAGAAAAAAAAGAGGCCTAAGAGCCCAAATGAAAAAAAGAAAAGAGAGAAAAAGAGAGAAGGGACAATGCTACTATCTTTTTCCACACTTGTGCTTCATGTTAGCACCATGTTCTTTATCATCGAGAGCTTCTTGCTTTGTCACTACCATATGCTAGTGGGAATCTTCATTATATAACTTGGCTTGTATATTCCAATGATGGGCTTCCTCAAAATTGCCCTAGGTCTTCGTGAGCAAGCAAGTTGGATGCACACCCACTAGTTTTCCTTTTGAGCTTTCACATACTTATAGCTCTAGTGCATCTCTTGTATGGCAATCCCTACTAATTCACATTGATATCTATTAATGGGCATCTCCATAGCCTATTGATATGCCGAGTCAATGTGACCATCTCCTCCTTTTTGTCTCACAACCACCACCACACTCTATTCCACCTATAGTGTTATATCTATGGCTCGCGCTCATGTATTGCGTGATAGTTATAAAAAGTTTGAGAAAGTAAGAGTGTGAAAACAATTACTTGGCCAATTCCGGGGTTGTGCGTGCTTTACATTAGTTGTGTGAGGACGATGGAGCACAGCCATACTATATGATTTTGCAGGGATAACATTCTTTGGCCTTGTTATTTTGAAAGTTCATGATTACTTTGCTAGTTTGCTTGAAGTATTACTGTTTTGATGTCAATAGCAAACTATTGTTTTGAATCTTACGGATATGAACATTCATGTCACGTGAAATAAGTTGCAAAGGACAACTATGCTAAGTAGCATTCCACATCAAAAATTCATTCTTTATCACTTCCCTACTCGAGGACGAGCAGGAGTTAAGCTTGGGGACGCTTGATACGTCTCCAACGTATCTATAATTTTTGATGGTTTCATGCTATTATCTTGTCAAACTTTGGATGTTTTGTATGCCTTCTATATATTTTTTGGGACTAACTTATTAACTCAGTGCCAAGCGCTAGTTCCTGTTTTTTCTATTTTTTCGACCCCTTTCAGAGGAGATTTTGAAACGGAGTCCAAACGGAAGAAAATCCCCGAAAAGATTTTTTTTGGAACAGAAGAAGATCGGGGAACTTGGGAGCCAAGCCAGAAGAGCCCCACGGGCCCCACAAGCCCCCACCCCGCGGCCAGGGGGCCACGCCATCCAGGCTTGTGGGCCCCCTGGAGGTCCCCTAACCTAGGTCTTTCGCCTATATAATCCCAAAAATTTCAAAAAAATAAGGAGATCATCGCAATCGCTTTTCCGCCGCCGCAAGCTTATGTCTCCGCAAGATCCCATCTAGGGCACGTCATGGTGCCCTGCCGGAGGGGGATTCGGATACGGAGGGCTTCTTCATCAACACCAAGACCTCTCCGATGATGCGTGAGTAGTTCACCATAGACTTATGGGTCCATAGTTAGTAACTAGATGGCTTGTTCTCTCTTGGATCTTCAGTACAAAGTTCTCCATGATCTTCATGGAGATCTATCCGATGTAATCTTGTTTTGCGGTGTGTTTGTCGAGATCCGATGAATTGTGGATTTATGATCAGATTATCTATGAATCTTATTTGAGTTTCTCCTGATCTCTCTTATGCATGATTTCATATCCTTGTAATTCTCTTCGAGTTGTGGGTTTTGTCTGGCCAACTAGATCTATGATTCTTGCAATGGGAGAAGTGCTTGGTTTTGGGTTCATACCGTGCGGTGAGCTCACCCAGTGACAGAAGGGGTAGCGAGGCACGCATCGTGTTGTTGCCATCAAGGGTAAAAAGATGCGGTTTTCATCATTGGTTTGAGATTATCCCTCTACATCATGTCATCTTGCTTAAAGCGTTACTCTGTTCGTCATGAACTCAATACACTAGATGCATGCTGGATAGCGGTCGATGTGTGGAGTAATAGTAGTAGATGCAGAAAGTATCGGTCTAGTTGTCTCGGATCTCACTTTCCGCCTTCAGATCTCACTTTGCAAACAATCTTGAAGGGATTGACAACCCCTTTGAAGTGTTGGGTGCAAGCTTGTTTGTGTTTGTGTAGGTACTCTGGACTTGACGAGACCCTCCTTTTGGATCGATACCTTGGTTCTCAAACTGGGGGAAATACTTACTACTCCTGTGCTGCATCACCCTTTCCTCTTCAAGGGAAGAACCAACGGAAGCCCAGCCTCTGTCAACGTGTCAACTTTTGGCGCTGTTGTCTGTGGGATAGCAGTAAGCTGGTGCAGTTCCAAGCAAAGCGTCGTAGCAGATTCTACATGTGAAGCGAAGTACATGGCTGCCTCGGAGGAAGCAAAAGAGGGTGTCTGGATGAAACAGTTCATGACGGATCTTGGAGTTGTGCCGAGCGCACTAAATCCAATAACTTTGTTCTATGACAACACTGGTGGCATTGCTCTAGCAAAGGAACCAAGGTTTCACGAGAAGATCACACACATCAAACGACGCTTCTACCTCATCTGCGAGTACGTCGAAGGAGAGGACGTGAATATTTGCAAAGTGCACACGAATTTGAATGTAGCACACCCGCTGACTAAACCTCTTCCACGGGCAAAACGTGATCAACACCAGAACTGTAAGGGTGTTAGATTTATTACAATGTAAATCGCATGGCGATGTGAGGACTAGATTATTGACTCTAGTGCAAGTGGGAGACTGTTGGAAATATGCCCTATAAGCAATGATAAATAGTTATTATTATATTTCCTCTTTAAAGATAATCATTTATTATCCATGCTATAGTTTTATTGAATGAAAACATTGATACATGTGTGGATAGATATACAAAACAATGTCCCTAGCAAGCCTCTAGTTGGCTAGCCAGTTTATCAAGGATAGTCAAGGTTTTCTGACTATATGCAAGTGTTGTTGCTTCATAACTGGATCACATCACTAGGAGAATCATGTGATGGACTAGATCCAAACTATGAATGTAGCATATTGATCGTCTCGTTTTAGTGCTATTGTTTTCTGTGTGTCAAGTATTTATTCCTATGACCATTGAAAGTGGAGTCATGCCCCTAATCGACTTTTGGTGTTAATGACAACACATACATAGGAAACTAATCCTATTTGTTGAGTGTATCTCAGGATGGCAAGTACTTTAGTAGATTGAGAATTATGTGCCAAGGTGGTCTGAGAAGATCGGGACTTATATGTCAAGAAGGCTCGGGATTGAGAAAATATGATGTAGACTATCCTTTAAATTTACTATTCTTGAGTATAGGGATCCCGCACTATTAAGAGGGGATCACAGGTTCTGCGATGAATTTGCTCATACTACATCTCTACTTTTCTGCTCATACCACCTTTTCACTACTCTGCTCTTATCTCAAAACAGAACTAATGCCTCGGACATCCGGCCTCCTCCGGACATCCGAGGGTCGGACGTCCGACCTGCTTCGGAAATCCGGAATCGTATACCAGAGAGATCAGAGCCATATAACTCGGACTTCCGGCTCCCTCCGGACGTCCGGGGGCCGGTCGACCGACCAGCTTCGCAAATCCGGAGCTCTGCACCAGAAGAACTTGAGCCATATAACTCGGACTTCCGGCTCCCTCCGAACGTCCGAGGGCCGGACGTCCGTCCCCATTCGGAAATCCAGAATCTTGCACCAGAGAAGTTTGAGTCGAATAACTCGGACTTCCGGCCTTCTCCGGACGTCCGGTCCCTGTTCAACTCCACGGTGGTTCCAGATATATTTACAGCCCTCGGACGACCGACTCCTTGTGGACGCCCGGACATCCGTGAACTACCGGATGTCCGACCCGTGTGTGACTTAAAGTGTCCCCTACGGCTGTTTTACTCTCCCCACTATATATACCCCATCCCACTTCGTGAGAGGGTGTCCAACACATCTAGAACACATACAAGAACACCTTTCTTCTCACACACTCTTGTCTACACCCAATCTTAGATCCCAAGAGAATTTGTGAGTCCCTTTGAGTGTTGTTCCAATCAAAAGATAGATCGTCTCCTTCTCCTCCTCTCCTCCAAAGTGATTTGTGATTTGAGCAAGTTTTGAGAATCCCCGTGATCTTGTTACTCTTGGAGGTTGGAGACTCCTAGGCGGTAGGAGTCTTCGGAGAGGAATCAAACCATTGTGATTTCCCCCGGAAAGTTTGTGAAGGTTTGGAAGCCACCTCAAGGCTTACCAATAGTGGTTGAGAAACGCCTTCGTGGAGTTATCTCAAAGGGAGAATAGGGTGAGCCTTCGTGGCGTTGGTGTGCCTTCGTGGTAACATCCGCCACTCTAACGGTGACGTAGCTTCCCTCCAAGGAAGTGAACATCGGGACACATCCTCGTCTCTCTTGGAGTTTCGGTTATTCCTAACCCTAACTCTCTACTTGTGTTAATCCTTATTACGTACTTGTATTTGATTATTGTTTACCGGTTGCCTTACTTCACTCTAAATAGCTTACTCCTTGACTTTGCTATTATTAGGCCTATGCTCATATTCCGCACCTTTGCCTAATATTGCTAAGTAATTATTAAAATTTGGAACTGTACCTATTCACCCCCCCTAGGTCCATATCGATCCTTTTCAATTGGTATCAGAGCCTCGTGCTCTATTCTTGTGGCTTAACCGCCCTAGAGCGAGATGGACGGGATTCCCACTACTGTAGCTCCAGTGGAGAGGGACGGGACTTCCACGGAAGTCAAGTCCTTCACCTCTGAGGACCTAGAACTGGCCCTTGCCAAGCAAAAAGAGGAGCATCATGCTTCTCTTGAGGCCTTGGTCCAACTAAGACTGGCATCATTAACCACGGGGACAGCCACGTCCCTGAGGGCCTCAGGGCCACATGTGCACGTTTCTTCATTTGGCCAACAACCTCCGGAGAGGAACCCAACCAGTGTTCCATGGCTTTATGCTAGATCTCAAGTTGAGAAACCTAAGTACAATCCCAAGGGGCAATTACAAAATTTCTGCATGGAAGGAAAAGGGTGAATCTCCCAAGCAACTGCTAGAACGGCTCATGACCCTCGCCGCAGACATTGAGTCCTGTGACTGTGACAAGACGCAAGATGGTTTCAATCTGACCAAGAGATTTCTCGTGGACAAGTTACTTCATGCTCTTGCTCCGTACCACCATCAAATGGTATGGGATATGAGGCAGCACCATGGGTTCAAACAAATGACTCCAGATGACATCATATCCACTTTCCAATTATTTGAAGAGTCAAAGGCAAATGCAACAAAGCACCTTGCCATGCATGGCACTTCAACATCGAAGATCAATCTTGCTTTGAAAGCCAAGCATGAATGTGATGAAGAAGAAAGTGAAGAAGAAGAGGGTGATGATGACTGCGAAGATGGTGATGATGTTGACTCTGATGAAAGCCCATCTTATGAGGACATTGCTCTCTTTGTAAAGAAGTTCAGTGCAGGAAAGTTCAAGGGAAGATTCCCAAAGAAGAAAGTAAGGAAATGCTACAACTGTGAGGAAACCAACCACTTCTCCAATGACTGCCCTTATGAGAAGAGAGAAGATAAACCAAGGTTTCCGAAGACCTTTATAAAGAAGAAGTTGCCAAACCCTATGAACTCCAAGCTCAAGAGAATAGATGGAAGAGCAATGGTTGCACAAGAAGAATCAGATCCAGAAGACGTTGGTGGGGTTGCCGGAGTAGCTCAGGATACCCCAAACACCTTGAGGCTAGTCAACAAAAGTGGTGATGTTTTTCACTACAACTATATGAAAGAGTACAAGGGCAACGCCCACAAGTGTTTGATGGCAAAGACTGCCATGGGAGATGAGGAAGACCAAACTCCCATGATAAGGTTAAGGTAGCTCCACGGTTAAACTCTTTCAGTCTAGTTTCTACCTCACCTGATGAGTATCTTGATGCGGAAGATCACTATGAGGATATGACTTAGAACATCCCATGTTTGCCAAAATAAACAAATTTATGTGCTCTCTTAAAGGAAAGAAGCTCACTATGTTTCGCATACTTATGGAAATGGTGAGTAAGCACACCAATACCATCAAGGAACTCGAAACCCTCGTCACTGAGGAGAAGGAAAGAAATGAAATCCTTGAGTAGAAAGTCCTGTATGAGGAAGCACAAAATGATGCATTATGCTCAAAAGTTGGTGAAAACCTTGATAAACATGCTAACGATCTTGCCTCCTTGAAAAAGGCTGAATCTGTGTGCAAAGAGTTACTAAATGATAAAAACCGACTAGTGAACTCTCATGCTTCCCTTTCTAAGGACCGTGAGCGTCTATCCTTGTCTCTCAAAGACAAGAAAGAGAAACTCACTGTTCTTACAAAGAGCTTTGAGGCACTCAAGGTTACTTATCTTGACACTTTAGCTAAGGCATACTCCTCACCTATTATTAATGTTGATACCTGCACTACTAACTCTAGTAGTGAACTGACATCTATCCTCGAGGAAAATTGTTCGCTAAAGGCACAGCTAGATAGAAGTCTCATGACATGTGCACAAGGACAGAAGACTCTCAATGAGATCTTAAGTCAACACAATGGAGGCTTTGACAAGGAAGGGCTTGGGTTCAATCCAAGCACCGCCAAGAAAAGTGCATCTCCTCTCAAGTGTACCACTCCACTTAAAGAAATATTTGTACGAGAGGGACACAAGGAGAAAGGTAAGGTTATGAGTGGGTCGGCCACTAGGGGTTTGCCTACTCTCAACAAGACAACTGAATTCATGCCTCCATCCTATGTACTTCGCAAATCAAAGGAAGGAGAGGTTTATGCTAAATTCGTTGGTCCCCATAATGCATTCCGATTTTATGCTATTTGGGTCCCTAAGACTCTTGTAACTAATGTGAGAGGCCCCATGACGAAATGGGCACCTCACACCAAGTCTTAATTCATTACAGGTTGTTTTCTCCGGAGGAGCCAAATGGGTGATCGATAGTGGATGCACCAATCATATGACCGGAGATAGTAACTTGCTCTATGACTTCATGCAAGCCATTCGACCATACATGAGCATTGTATTTGGTGGAGGGTCGAAAGGGCAGGTAATTGGGTTGGGCAAGGTGGCAATCACTAATGACATGTCTCTTGCAAATGTCATGCTTGTCCAATCTCTTCAATATCATTTACTTTCAGTTCGCCAATTGGCTTCCGTTGGTTATGACACATTATTCGGACAAACGAATGTGAAAGTCTTTAAGAGAGACACTCTCGAAGTGGCCTTTGTTGGAGAGTTGGATGGCAACCTTTACACGGTTGATTTCTCGAAAGAGAGCACCTTCCATACAACTTGTCTAATGGCCAAGGCCGACATGGGATGGTTGTGGCATCGCCGGCTCGCCCATGTCGGCATGAGAAATATTCAAAATCTCTTAAACGGCAATCACATCCTTGGACTAACAAATGTATCTTTTAAGAAAGATCGTGTGTGCAGTGCATGCATAGCTGGGAAACAACATCAATCAAAACATCCACCCAAGAACATTGTATCCACTTCAAGGCCGTTAGAGCTCCTTCATGTGGATCTGTTTGGGCCTCCTTCATGGGCAAGTCTTGGAGGGAAAAAGTATGGCCTAGTCATTGTTGATGATTACTCAAGATACACATGGGTATTCTTTCTCAAGTCCAAGGACGAGACGAAGATCACCTTCATTGATTTTGCCAAACAAGTCCAGCAGAAGTTTGACAAGGACATCAAGGCAATAAGAAGTGATAATGGCTCCGAGTTCAAGAATTACACCCTAGAAGAATTTCTTAGTGATGAGGGAATTGAACATCAGTACTCCGCACTTTACACCCCTCGGCAAAATGGTGTAGCAGAGAGGAAGAACCGGACACTTGTGGAAATGGCAAGGTCCATGTTAGACGAATACAGGTCACCACATAGTTTTTGGGCTGAGGCTGTCAACACAGCATGTCGTGCATCAAACCGGCTCTTCCTTCGATCAATATTGGAGAAGACTCCATATGAGCTCCTAACCGGGAACAAGCCCAATGTTAAGTACTTTCGTGTGTTTGGATGCAAGTGTTTCATCCTCAACAAACGAGAACGGTTAGGAAAATTTCAATCCAAAACAACTGAAGGGATTTTTGTTGGCTATGGATCAAACTCTCACGCCTACAGAGTCTACAACAAATCCACTGGATGTGTTATAAAAACCTGTGACGTGACGTTTGATGAATTTAACCGCTCCCATGGGGAGCAAGTTGATCTAAGTGATGCAGGTGAAGAAGATTCCTCGCAAGATATCTTGAACATGGGTGTAGGTGCACTTCTTCCCATGGAACAAAGACCCCATGATGATGATGAAGATGATGAGAGTATTTGTCATCCTCAAGACAGTTCACTGCCCGTACCTCCACAAGATACTAGCACACATATCAGCCAGTTGTTGAGGATCATCTGGGAGAACATGTCTCTCACCCTGATCACACTCAAGAACAAGTTGATCTTCAAGAGCTAGACCAAAGTATGGATATGCTTGATGATGAACCTCAACAGGTGCAACACGAAGAGGAATATCTTCCACCGCACGTAAATGATCCATATGTTGAGGACGTTGATGATGGAAACGAAGTCGAACCTCGTGAAACCATGACCTCCATCATGCCACGTGTGGCCGGTCGTGTTGATATTGATCAAATCCTCACCGGCGTGTCGGAAGGTAGAGTGACTCGTAAACAATTAACAAACTTTTGTGCTCACTTTTCGTTTGTCTCTAGTACTGTGCCACACAGGTTCAGGATGCATTGTGTGACAATGACTGGCTCCTTGCTACGCAAGAAGAGTTAAACAATTTTACACGCAACGAAGTATAGTCATTGGTAGAACGACCAACTGAGGAACACAATGTCATTGGAACTAAATGGATCTTCAAGAACAAGGAAGATGAGAATGGGACTGTCCTACGCAACAAGGCAAGGTTAGTAGCACAGGGGTACTCCCAAGTTGATGGTTTGGACTTTGGTGAGACTTTCGCCCGTGTTGCTCGTCTTGAATCCATTCGCATTCTATTGGCCTATGCTGCTTTCAATGGTTTTACTTTGCATCAAATGGATGTGAAAAGTGCTTTTCTTAACGGTCCTCTACAAGAAGAGGTATATGTATCACAACCACCGGGGTTTGTTGACCCTCACCAGAAAGACCATGTGTACAAACTTCGCAAGGCTCTATATGGCCTCAAACAAGCACCCCGTGCTTGGTACGATCATCTTAAGAAGTTCTTACTCGATGATGGCTTTGTGGTGGGGGTGATGGATCCCACTCTTTTTACTAAGAGGGAAAATGGTGATTTGATCTTATGCCAAATCTATGTAGATGACATCATTTTTGGTTCTCCTAACATCCATTTATGCAAGAAGTTTGCGGGCTCCATGACGAAGACCTTTGAGATGTCACTCAACACGGACTTGAAGTTCTTTCTTGGATTTCAAATACAACAATTTGAAGAAGGAATTTTCTTGTCTCAAACTAAGTACCTCAAGGACATTCTTGAACAATTTGATACGACAAATGCTAAACCAATGAAGACACCCATGGCCACAGATGTCGTTCTAAATGAACACACCAACGGTATCCCTTTTGACCCATCTACTTACCGCTCCATGATTGGTTCGTTACTTTATCTTTGCGCATCTAGACCGGACATCATGTTAAGTATAGGCATATGTGCTAGATTTCAAGCTTCCCCTAGGGAAAGCCATCATACGGCGGTTAAGCATATTCTTAGCTACCTTGTTCACATCCCAAAGTTAGGCTTATGGTACCCTAAGGATGCAAAGTTCGATCTTATTGGGTACTCCGATGCGGATTGGGCCGGTGACAAAGTGGGACGGAAATCCACTTCCAGTGCATGTCAGTTTCTTGGACGCTCCTTGGTAAGTTGGTCCTCGAAAAAGCAGAATTGTGTTTCTCTCTCCATGGCCGAGGCCGAATATATTGCAGCCGCAAGCTGTGCAACCCAACTGCTATGGATGAGGCAAACCCTAAGGCCTCGTTTGGTTAAGGGGGATTTGGGACGTTTTGAGAGGGAGGGATTTCAGGGGATTGGGTGAATCCCTTTCTTTCACCCAATCCTCTCAAATCCCCGGGGCTTTGCTTCCACTAGTCCTTCCAAGAGGGTTTTGAAACACATGGATAGGAAGGGATTGAAGGGGAATAGAGGGGATTGGGCTAACCAAACCCCTCCTATCAAATGGACGCCCGAGGATTTGTGGGGTTTCTGGCCCTCCCGGGGATTTTCCTCTCTAAACCTCCCCAACCCCCCTTAACCAAATGAGGCCTAAACGATTATGGTATCACGTATCGACACATGCCTCTTCTCTGTGATAATGAAAGTGCCATAAAGATCTCCGAGAACCCCATTGATCACCCTCGCACAAAACATATTGATATTAGGTATCATTTCTTGAGAGACCATGTGCAAAAGGGTGACATTGATATTACCCATGTGGGTACCGACATGCAGCTCGCTGACATTTTCACCAAGCCACTTAGCGTAGCAAGGTTCTGTCAACTTAGGCGTGAACTTGGTATCTTGGAGCTTGATAACATAACTTGAAATCTTGTACACATACACACACTCACATTATGTTCTTGTCTTGATGTGGGCATGCATTTAGGGGGAGTCACTAGGACTTACGTCATAATTCTGTGTTTTAATCCTACAAAATATGCATAAATCAACTTCTGTCCACAAGTAGTATATGTAATTCTTGTAGGCAACTGTGTTTGTGTCCTTTGTGATAAACCATGTCAAGGCAACTTCTCTCAAATCATCTCATCATCCAAATTCCAAAATCTGCCTCTGCCTACTCCTCTCTCGGTCGTCCGATGTGTCTCGGAGGTCCGGCGGCTAAACTCATTCTGGACGTCCGACCAGTGTCGGTCGTCCAACGACTAAATCCACTCCGGACGTCCGACGCCTGTCGGACGTCCGACACATCGGGGGCCCTATAAATAGAAGGGCGCGGTCTGGGCCTTGCCCTAGCCCCCACGCGCCTCCTTTTCTCCCAGCCGCCGCCGCCGCCAGCACCAGGGGAGCTCGCCCGCGCCGCCACCTCCGGGATCTGGCTGATCTCCTCCGCGGGATCCGATCTCCTCCGCGGGATCCGTCTCCCCTTCCTCTCCTCTCTCGATCTGCAGGTATCCCCTCCATCCTCCTCGCGTTTGGATTCCTTTTCTCCCAAGTTCACGTGTTCATTCATATGGTTTGACCGTGACCGTTCCCCATTGGGTTTCCAACCGTGTAGGCTTTTGTTCATCATGCCCAAGATTAAGCACTCCGCCCGGAAGGACACTGCTGGCTCATCCGCTCGTGCCCCTACTGGCACGGGGTCGGACTCCGAAGGGCAACGTCGTCCCTTCAGACGGACTTCCTGGCGTCCTCCACCTCAACAGCTCCCCTGATCGTTTGATGGCTCTGACTTCGAGGATGAGCTTGCAGCTGAGGACCGTGCTGAACAGCCTACCGTTCGGAAGTCTATGCCAAAGCCTGGGACTTGCAGGCCCTCCTATATGCCACTACCTCCTCCTGAACAACTCGAAGGTGAAGCTCGTTGCATCTCACTTGAACCTCCTGCTACTTTAGGTCGTGAAGTCAAGAACTTCACCACGGTTGCTAAGTCTTCCTACCTCACCTTCTGCCGCGACATTGATCAATTCTCTGTTGTACGTGACTCTATGGACTCACGTTTCCGCACAAACGTCCAAGCGGACATCTTTACTATGGTCATTGTTCCTAAGGGTCTCGCTGTCCATCACTTTATTGATCTTGAGCATATTCGCACGCACCCGGCGAAATACCCGAGTGCCATTGAGCTCATTGAGTCATCGGGGCTTGCTGCCCCCCTTTGATTTTCGGCGCGATTTTAACGCTGCTGCTATTCACCAATTTTATGCCACATGTTTCTTTGGTCCAAACAACACTGTTAGCTGGATAACCTCTGACGTTTAGTTCACAGCCTCTTATGATGAGTTTGTTGCCGCACTTGGTTTCCCCAACTTCGGCTTCAAAATCCATAAGAATGATCCTAACCATGCACATAAGCCAATTGAGGCATGTGGGTATCTCCTCAAACCACTCCGTGAACTTGATGCAGACGAACGAATGAAGGATCTTAACCAAGTATCCATCTGGCGCTCTCCCTACTTTATCATCTTTCAGTGTCTTATCCGCACCATCTATCCCAAGATGGGTGATAAGGGGTCCTGCAGTGGCTACTGTATTGACATCATGTCACATTTGTACGAGCACCCCAAGAGCAAAATTAATGTGCCTCACTTTCTATGGCATGAGATTCGGCTTGCTAGTTTTCAATACAAGCGAGCCTTCCCTCATGCCCCCTTCATCCAGGCTTTTATTAACCATGTTGCCGAATTCACTGTTGCTGTCACTCACACGCATCACAAGTGGGTCATTCCCGCTCACATGGCAGATAACTATGCTCCCAAGAAAACCCCACCATCCACCTCCACTCGCTGCACTGCTGCTCGGTCAGCAACCCCTTCATCCAGCTCAGATCCTCTCGGTCGCTTTGCCAAATTAATTGGCAAGGCACATTCTGCTATGATGAAGTCCTTCTCCTTCCAGTGCGGTCAAACTCATGATGTGGTTTCTCGCCTCGTCTCCTCCAAGAATGCCCTCAAGGCTCGTCTGGGAGACTCGGGCGCTCTTGATGTGAGTGATGATGAGGCCCTTCCACCTCCTCCTCCTTCCGACTTTGGCTTCCCATCTGGTCCTGAGTGGGCTGATTTTCTTGACGAGGCTGGTGGCAGTGGCTTGCCTGACGATGAGGATGATGATGATGATGATGTTGATGATCTCTGAGCATGGTTGATGCTGTTGGTGCCTCCCTTTTTGGTACTTGGTGCCAAAGGGGGAGTAATGTATCGTAGTTTTTAGTCTTTGGAGATTTAGTCTCAATTTGCATGTTTGTGTAATGTAATGGATAAACCTATGTATGGCTACCTCTGAATGTTGTGATTGCTATGGATTGCTATGATATCATCGTAGACGTTATGTTTTGCTCCACTACTTCTGTGATGATCTATTATGTTTACATGATCATCCATTATCTTTACTAAGTCACATGATATTTTCGAAACACACATTAAAAGGGAGCTCCGATATTTTACCATGCACATACTAAGGGGGAGCTCCGTACTAAACCTCTCCAAAGCTATAATGTATGTTAAATCTTTTGAGACCTATGTATATGTTGTCATCAACTACCAAAAAGGGGGAGATTGAAAGTGCAGTCATGCCCCTAATCGATTTTTGGTGTTAATGGCAACACATACATAGGAAACTAATCCTATTTGTTGAGTGTATCTCAGGATGTCAAGTACTTTAGTAGATTGAGAATTATGTGCCAAGGTGGTCTAAGAAGATCATGACTTATATGTCAAGAAGGCTCGGGATTAAGAAAAGATGATGTAGACTATCCTTTAAATTTACTATTCTTGAGTATAGGGATCCCGCACTATTAAGAGGGGATCACAGGTTTTGCGACGAATTTGCTCATACTACATCTCTACTTTTCTGCTCATACCACATCTTCACTACTCTGCTCTTATCTCAAAACAGAACTAATGCCTCGGGCATCCGGCCTCCTCCGGACATCCGAGGGTCGGACGTTCGACCTGCTTCGGAAATCCGGAATCGTATACCAGAGAGATCAGAGCCATTTAACTCGGACTTCCGGCTCCCTCCGGACGTCCGAGGGCCGGTCGACCGACCAGCTTCGGAAATCCGGAGCTCTGCACCAGAAGAACTTGAGCCATATAACTCGGACTTCCGGCTCCCTCCAGACGTCCGAGGGCGGGACGTCCGTCCCCTTTCGTAAATCCGGAATCTTGCACCAGAGAAGTTTGAGTCGAATAACTCGGACTTCCGGCCTTCTCCGGATGTCCGGTCCCTGTTCAACTCCACGATGGTTCTAGCTATATTTACAGCCCTCGGACGACCGACCCCTGTCGGACGTCCGACTCCTTGTGGACGCCCGGACATCCGTGAACTACCGGATGTCCGACCCGTGTGTGACTTAAAGTGTCCCCAACGGCTGTTTTACTCTCCCCACTATATATACCCCCTCCCACTTCGTGAGAGGGTGTCCAACACAGCTAGAACACATACAAGAACACCTTTCTTCTCACACACTCTTGTCTACACCCAATCTTAGATCCCAAGAGCATTTGTGAGTCCCTTTGAGTGTTGTTCCAATCAAAAGATAGATCGTCACCTTGTCCTCCTCTCCTCCAAAGTGATTTGTGATTTGAGCAAGTTTTGAGCAATCCCCGTGATCTTGTTACTCTTGGAGGTTGGAGACTCCTAGGCTGTAGGAGTCTTCGGATAGAAATCAAACCATTGTGATTTCCCCCGGAAAGTTTGTGAAGGTTTGGAAGCCACCTCAAGGCTTACCACTAGTGGTTGAGAAACGCCTTCGTGGAGTTATCTCAATGGGAGAATAGGGTGAGCCTTCGTGGCGTTGGTGTGCCTTCATGGTAACATCCGTCCCTCTAACGGTGACGTAGCTTCCCTCCAAGGAAGTGAACATCGGGATACATCCTCGTCTCTGTTGCAGTTTCGGTTATTCCTAACCCTAACTCTCTACTTGTGTTAATCCTTATTATGTACTTGTATTTGATTATTGTTTACCGGTTGCCTTACTTCACTCTAAATAGCTTACTCCTTGACTTTGCTATTATTAGGCCTATGCTCATATTCCGCACCTTTGCCTAATATTGCTAAGTAATTATTAAAATTTGGAACTGTACCTATTCACCCCCCCTCTAGGTCCATCTCGATCCTTTTCAACCATGAGATCATATAACTCACTAACACCGGAGGAATACCTTGTGTGCATCAAATATCACAACGTAACTGGGTGACTATAAAGGTCTTCTACAAGTATCTCCGAAGGTGTCCGTTGAGTTAGTATGGAACAAGACTGGGATTTATCACTCCATGTGACAGAGATGTATCTAGGGGCCCACTCGGTAATACAACATCACACACAAGCCTTGCAAGCAATGTGACTAAGTGTAAGTCACAGGATCTTGTATCACGGAACGAGTAAAGAGACTTGCCGGTAACAAGATTGAAATAGGTATGCGGATACCGACGATCGAATCTCGGGCATGTAACATACGGAAGTACAAAGGGAATGACATACGAGATTATATGGATCCTTGACACTGAGGTTCAACCGATAAGATCTTCGAAGAATATGTAGGATCCAATATGGGCATCCAGGTCCCGCTATAGGATATTGATCGAGGAGTGCCTCTTGGCATGTCTACATAGTTCTCGAACCCGCAGGGTCTGCACACTTAAGGTTCTGCGATGTTTTAGTATAGTTGAGTTATATGTGTGGTTACCGAATGTTGTTCGGAATCCCAGATGAGATCACAGAGACCACGAGGGTTTCCAGAATGGTCCGAAAACGAAGATTGATATATAGGATGGTTTCATTTGGTCACCAGAAAGTTTCGGGCAATTCCGGCAGTGTACTGGGAGTGACGAATGGGTTCCGAGAGTTCACCGGGAGGGGCCCACCCACCCGGGAGTGAGTCCAAGGTCCTAGGGTGGCGCCACAAGTCCTTAGTGGGCTGGTGGAGTCATCCCAAGGAGCCCATGGCGCCACATAAGGAAATACCAAAAGAAAAGAAAAAGGAAAAGGGAAAGAGGGAGGTGGGAAGGAAGAGGAGCACTCCTCCCCAAACCGAATTGGAGGAGGAGTCCTCATACTCCTAGCACTAGCACACCCTTGAGGGCCTTGTCCCTCAAGGCTAGCCTCTCCCCCTCCCTCCTATATATAGTGGTGTTTAAGGGCTGATTTGAGACAACTTTTGCCACGTGCAACTCAACCCTAGACCACATAGTTCTACCTCTAGATCGTATTTCTGCGGAGCTAGGGTGGAGCCCCGCAGGAGTAGATCATCACCACCACCGGAGCGCTGTCACGCTGCCGGAGAACTCATCTACTTCTCCGTCTTGCTTGGTGGATCAAGAAGGCCGAGATCATCGTCGAGCTGTATGTGTGCTGAATGCGGAGGTGCCGTCCGTTCGGCGCTAGATCGGCACGGATTGTGGGACGGATCGCGAGACGGTTCGTGGGATGGTTCGAGGGACGTGAAGACGTTCCACTACATTAACCGCGTTTCTTAACGCTTCCTGCTGTGCGATCTACAAGGGTACGTAGATCCAAATCTCCTCTCGTAGATGGACATCACCATGATAGGTCTTCGTGTACAGATAGGATGAGGGCCCAAGAGTGTGAAGAAGGGGATGCAGCCTATGCAGAGTCAGCTTGCGCTACCGAAGAGCTAAAGTTTTATAAAGCCAACATTGACCCTGCCGATATGAGTCATCCTAAGAAGCCAACCGTAGAGTCCGAGGAGCCTCTCAAGTTTAAGCCGGCCGAAGATACCAAGTACGCCGACTTTGTCCCACACAATCATCCAGGGAGTTCACTATCGGGACCGGCTTGGATCCTAAACGGGAAAGTTCGCTCATCAAGTTCATCCTTGAGAATTGGGACATCTTTGCATGGAAACCTTCTGACATGCCATGAGTACCGAGAGAACACACTGAGCACCACCTTAATTTGGATCCAAAGATGAAACCAGTGCACCAATACCTCCACCATTTTAATGAAGAGAGACACAAGGCCATAGGGGAAGAAGTAGCCCGACTCCTAACTGTCGGGTTCATCATTGAAGTATTTCACCCTGAATGGTTAGCTAACCCGGTGCTCGTTCTAAAGAAAAATGGCACCTCGCGCATGTGTGTTGACTACACGGACCTCAACAAAGCTTGCCCTAAAGATCCTTTCCCCCTCCCATGCATCGATCAGATCATTGATTCTACGACGTGTTGTGAGCAATTATGATTTTTAGATGCATATTAACGCTATCATCAGATTAAAATGTCCAAGGAGGACTAGGAGAAGACGACTTTAGTAACTCCTTTCGGTGCCTTCTTGAGAGCACATATCCTCGCCTGGTGGTTTTGATAATTCATGACAACATACATTGTCTCTCGGACAAACTCTTTTACCTAGTATATTTCAGGTATACTCCAGAGAGAGCTTTGTCTATAGGATTGTGAGGAGTTTCCCATGGATGAAGGAAGGAATAAGATTGGCAAAAGCTTCAAGCAAGAAGACTCTTCATTTTACACTTTGTGAGAAATCACTTTTGAGTCCATAGGAAAGCCAATACTATTAAAAGGGGAATGAGGTATTATGATGAATTGGTTGCTCAAGTACTTAGAGATAGCCACAAAAAATACTCACCCACTTTCCGACAAATATATATGTCCCAAGCCAAACAAGCAAAATCAGTGCCACCAACATTTCTCACTCGGCTATACCGATTTTACACTTAGACAGATCATGTGCCAATCCCACCATCTCGGTACAACCAACATTACAATCGGTGCCACCGTGATTGGGTGACCAACTTTTGGTTAAGATAATTTCAAGTTTCGTAAATTCAGAGTTTGAAGTCAGTCTCACCGAGTTTGGAAAACCAGTCTAGGTCATCGTATCGGTACGACCGAGATTCATATATCGGTCTCACCGAGAATTCAAAGTTGCCACATTTAGTGCAACTCGGTACCACCGAGATTAACATTTCGGTGTCACCGAGTTGGCAAATATTGTTGTAACGGTTGGATTTTGGGAGATGCCTATATATACCCCTCCACATACCTCTCATTCGCAAAGGAAGCACTTAGAACACACTTACACTTGCCAGATCCATTTTTCTGAGAGAGAGCCACCTACTCATCTGTTGAGATCAAGAGATTCCATTCCAACCATTTGAACCTTGATTTCTAGCCTCCCCAAGTTGCTTTTCACAATATCAATCTCTCCTACCCATGCAAAATCTGAGAGAGAGTGATTGAGTGTTGAGGAGACCATCTTTGAAGCACAAGAGCAAGGAGTTCATCATTCTACCACATCTATTACCTTTTGGAGGGTGGAACCTCCTAGATTGGTTAGGTGCCGCTTGGGAGCCTCCTACTTAGTGTTTTGGAGTTGAACCAAGATGTTTGCAAGGGCAAGGAGATCGCCTAGTTCATGAAGATCTAATGTGAGTCAAGCTAGTCCTGTGTGGAGGGAAGCCGTGGTGGAATAGACAAGGCCGCTTCTTCGTGGACCCCTTGTGGGTGGAGCCCTCCATGGACTCTCGTAGCCGTTACCCTCCATGGGTTAAAGTCTCCACTAACATGGATGTACGATAGAGCCACCTATTGGAACCATCCCAAAAACATCGTGTCAACTTCTTCGCATTCGATATTCCTAAACTCTACTCCTTACTACATGTGCAAAGTCTTTACTTTTCGCTACCATATTTGTTGACTAGCATGTGTAGGGTGCACTAGACTTGTTAGAATCGCTAAAATCTGCAAACCATTAATTTGGGAAAAGGCTAGGATTTTAATTTATGCAAGTAGTCTATTTACCCCTCCCTCTAGACACCTGTTCTATCGATCTCTCACTTCTGCTATGTTTCTATACCATTTGGACTAAAAAGCGCAGGGCGACTTACCAACAATGTTGCAGAATTGCCTTCACCCATAGATTGGGCGCAACGTTCACGCCTATGTTAATGACATTGTGGTGAAGTCTAAGAAGAAAGAAACACTTTTGAATGATCTTAAAGAAACGTTTGACAACCTATGAGTATATGAGATGAAGTTGAACCCGACAAAATGTGTGTTCGGAGTCCCTGCTGGCAAGCTACTAGGTTTATTAGTTTTAGAAAGAGGCGATAACTTCACTAGGTAAGTCGACTAACATAAATTAGGTTTAACGCGCGGCAGGACGTATCGCAGCTTTGAGTCGATTTATAAGCCGCGTGGGGGAGAAGGCGATACCTCTATATCAGTTGTTGAGGAAAACAGACAATTTTGTGTGGACTGATGGAGTCGATGAATCTTTTGAGGCACTCAAGAAGCAGCTGGCTGAGCCTCCGGTTCTAGCCGCCCCAACCGACAAAGAGCCTATACTCCTGTACATTGCCGCCAACTCTACGGCAGTAAGTATTGCAGTCGTTGTTCAATGGTAGGAGGAAGGAAAGGAATATCCAGTCGAGCGGCCGATTTATTTCGTCAGTGAGGTTTTAACCCTGTCCATGCAACGATATCCGCGCTGGCAGAAGCTCGTCTTTGGGGTCTTTATATGGCGAGCCAGAAATTGAAACACTACTTCCACGAACACCGAATCACAGTGGTTTGTTCAGCACCTCTTGGTGACATAACACAAAATTGTGAAGCGACTGGATGGATTGCTAAGTGGGCAATCGAACTTGGTCCACATCACGTAAAGTACATGCCTCGGACAACTATCAAATCTCAAGCATTGGTAGATTTCATCAACGAATGGACGGAGTTGCAAATACGAGAAGACAAACTAGACAATACGTATTGGACCCTACACTTTGATGGGTCTAGACAGTTAGAAGGATTAGGGGCTGGGATAGTGTTAACTTCTCCATGAGGTGACAAATTATGCTATGTTTTACAGTTCATGTTTCCCGACACCAATAACGCGGCTGAATACGAGGCCCTGTTACATCGGTTAAGAATGGCTAAGGAAATGAGCCTTAGCCGGGTAAGACGTCTCGGCGACTCAGATCTAGTGGCTCATCAGGTTTCACCAACCCGGGATTCCAAAGATCCTTTGATAGAGGCTTATCGGTGAGTTGTTACTCAGGTGGCGGGTTATTTTCATGTATTCCAAGTCGACCATATAGATCGTCATCTCAACGAAGCAGCAGACGCCTTATCATGGCTTGGGTCTCAGCGGAATACGGTTCCCCCAATGTTTTTCTGGATGTTCTTCACAATCCCTTAGTAAGATTACCGTCTGAAGAGGACTTAGAAATTCTAGATCCAAAGTCACAACTAGTGGTAGCTCTCCATGCGACCGCAAAATGGACGGTGCCATATTTGACATATCTTACTAGAGGAGAACTTCCATCCGAGGAGGTTGAGACTCACCAAATAGTGTGTCGATCTAAATCTACGAATATCATTAAAGGCGAGCTACATCGGTGGAGCAGTACTGGTGTATTGCACAGATGTGTATCTCCCGAAGAGGGGCAAGAAGTTTTAATTGAAATCCATGCTGCAGATTGTGGGCATCATGCTGGCTCAAGATCTTTGGTATCAAAGGCTTTTTGATATGTGTTTTGTTGGTTGACGACTCATGCACATGCGGAAGATCTTGTGCGCAAATGCGATGGGTGTCAGAAATTTGCACGACAGCTCACGTGTCATCTCAAGAATTATGCATAATCCCAATTAAATGGCCACTCACAGTCTCGGGGCTTGATACAGTTGGACCATTCAAAATGTCACCTCATAAAAATACCCACCTCCTAGTGGCGGTTGATAAGTTCACCAAGTGGGTTGAGGCAGAACATGTTAGTAACTGCGATGCAAAAACGACGGTGAAATTTTAAAGAATCTAATCTATCGTTTTGCCTATCCCCACATTATTATCACTGACAATGGTACCAATTTATGAAAAGGGGCTATGGAATAGTTGTGCTAGAAGGAACATATCCGGCTTGATTTGGCACGTGTGGTGCACCCACATTCTAACGGGCAGGCTGAAAGGGCAAATCAAGAATTTTTTAGAGGGATTAAACCCCAGCTTATGGTCCCATTGACGCAAAATCCAGGATGTTGGATGGAGGAGCTTCCCTAAGTTCTTTGGAGCATTAGTACTACTCCAAACAGATCCACTGGGTATACGCCTTTCTTCCTGGTTTACGGTGCTGAGGTGGTACTCCCAAGCGACATTGGACACCACTCTCCTAGAGTCGCCGCTTATGTTGAGGCCGACAACGAAGAGGCAAGGAAAGATTCTTTGGATGCATTGGAGGAGGAGCGAGACTTGGCGGCAGCTAGGTCTACAAGATACCAACAAGACATGCGTCGCTACAACAGCCGCATGGTTAAAATCTGAACCTTTTAGGAAGGCGACTTGGTGCTCCGGCTCATCCAAGATCAAAGAGGGATGCATAAACTTTCGCCACCCTTGGAAGGACCATTTATTGTCCGTAAAAATCTCAACAATGGTTCGTTTTACCTAATTGATTTACGACCTCGTAAGAACACCATTGAAGAAAAGACAACTCGCCCTTGGAACATTGCTCATCTACGGCCTTATTATACATAGAGCTATCGGCTCATTATTTCTTGTAATAACCTCTATGATATTTTAAAATTAATAAAGATGATCTACTATCCAAAAAATTAAGTGTGATCCTTTGTTATTTACATTACATGGGGGTGACAAGACAAAATTATCGTGATCCATAAGAATTAAGGTGGCTTATTTGGGGACTACTGGTCTCCAAGTTGTTTAGCAGTAATAGCATTGTCTTCTGCAATCCTATGCTAGGCCTTTCTATGTATCATAGGTCACTTGGGGGCTTCTAACTCATTGAGTTTAGCTTTCTTACCCTCTTGATCGCCAAAGACGCCACAAAATGGTTAACTGTGCTAGTATGCTTTGGCGACTCTGAAGAAGGTGACTCCACATGCTCTTGACTAATCAGTCCATTATGGACCCTGAATTAGCAAGGTTAAAACATGGGTATGTCATGTGAGACCCGGCATATTGAAAGCGAGGATAAACCATGGGTTATTATGTCCGCTTCATTGAAGCAAGACTAGAACTTTGAAAGCTGGTCTATTTCTACTACGTTTCACTAAGCCAGATTTTTATCTATGTCATCAATTAAGATTTCATAATTTGCATATAAAAATTATGTAAAAATTTCAGATTTTTTTGATGCTCCAGTAAAATTAGGAAAATTATGTAGTGGGCATAAAAGTTTATGTTTTTCCACAGAATCAAACAAGCAAGTATCCACACTATCCCAAAGGCTTTACTTCACACTTTATTGAAATAAAAGCTATAACACATGATTAATACAATAGCTTAATCACGTGAACACACAAAAACAGAAAGTACAAGTGTTGGGTTGTCTCCCAATAATTTTCAGTAACATCATGAAGGAATTCAACAATATAGCTATCACATACATCATTCTTTTCAGGATGCATAAGCATAGAATTTTTATTACTCTCCACATAAGCAAGTTTCTTCCCATTCATAAAAGTGGGAGTATCATATGAAACCCTAATACTATAAATTGTTTCCACATTAAAAGAGTAATGTTCACTAAAATGATATTCAAAATTATGACAATAACTATTACTAGTTTTTATAGCATAAATATCATCATAATAATCATCATAAGTAGCAACTTTGTTCTCATCATAGTCAATTGGAACCTCTTCCAGAATAGTGGAATCATTACTAAATAAAGTCATGACCTCTCCAAATCCATTTTTATCATTATAATAAGATTCAAAACCCTCTAAAATAGTGGGATAATTATTATCTAAAGTTGACACTCTTCCAAACCCACTTTCATAAATATTGCAATCATCATAATTAGGAGGCATGCAATCATCATAACAAATTTGATGATTCAAAGTAGTGGGAGTAACAAGATCATCTTTATGAAGCATAGCATCCCCAAGCTGGGACAAACATAAATTGTAGCAAATAAATTTTCAAACATATCCTTCTCCTCAAACATAGCATCCCCAAGCTTTTGGCTTGGCATATCATAAGCATAATCACTCTCATCATTAATAGTATGAATGTCATCGATAGTATAACAATTACTATCATCATAATTTCCAAAGTTGGAGCCAAAAATATTTTCAAGATTATAGGAGTTATCTTTATGTTCCCAATCATAATAAACAAGCAATAGGCATAACAAAATCATCATTAAGTGCATCATCTTCCATATTTAGTTTTGATTTATCCTCATGAGGCACAACAATAATAGGAGCAACATCATTTGGGAGGGATACCTTTTTACCTCTACATTTCCTTCTTTTCTTTTTCACCACATTATGTGTGGGTTCATTCAATTTTTTCAAGCTTTTTATTGATGAGATTGGTTGAATAGGGAGCTCCTTCTCGTCGCCTATTTCATCATGAGAGACAATAGGAGGGAAAGTAGAAATCTTTACCCTTTCATTAGTATTCCTTTTATATTCTATTGGTTTACCCGTCTTTCTATAGTTGGCAATATAAGCATTTTCATTGCAATTTACCATGCAAAACATATGGATTTATTTCAAATTAGTTTCATCATGGTCCATGAATATAAATGCTTCAAACCAACCATTTTATGTGACAATTCTTCACACCCCAAAAATAAACAAAGTTCATTATAAAGTTCAAGGGTGTTCAAGTTATTGCGGGCCCCCCTCCCCCGCCGGCCTCCTCCCTCCACCGCCTCCTCCTACCCCGGCGGGCTCCTCTCCCCACGGCCGCCTCCCTCATCCCCCTCACCCCGGCGGCCCCTCATCCCCCTCACCCCCCGGCGGCTCCTCCCCTCTCTCCGCGGCGAGCCCCCTCTCGGCCTCCACCCCGCCGGCAGGGGTGCCGGCCACCTCGGCCCCCCCATCTCGGCGGCCGGCCCCTTCCGGGAGGTCCCTCTCCGGCGGCCCTCTCTACGGTGGCCGCCCCTCCCCGCCGGCGGCTCCACCTCCGGGGGCCTCTCCTCACCGGGGCCCTCCTCACCGGCTCCTCCTCGCCGGCACGTCACCACCACCGTCACCGTCACCGCCTCCACGTCCGTCTCCACCGTCAACTACGTGCGAACTCCGGCTTCACCGGGCCGTCACGTCACCGTCGGTGAGCCCCTCCTCGGGCTCCTCCCACCTTACCGTTCTCCTCGACGTCACGGTTCCGTTCCGGCAAACGGGGCCTCGATCCGTCGACGGTGGACTCCGGTAGAAGGATTCGAAGTTTGTGTTCTTCTAGGTGGAGTAGCAAAAGAACTTCTCTGTCTCTGTTAACAGAGAGATGAGAGATGAGAGTTTTTGAGAAAAAAAAAGAAAAAAAAACAAAGGTTGTATTCCGTATGTATGTATGAGATGTGATGTATGTATTTGTGTATTTGGATATTTAGAGAAATACGGTATTTGAGCGGTTAGGTATCTAATAAAAATAAATGAGAAAATAACCTTAAGCCACTTACCGGTGGGGCCAATGCACCGCTGTCAATGACAGGGAGGCCCCACGCGATAATTAAAAATAATGTTTTTCTTAAATAAATAAATAAATAGATATATTAGTTAAAATAATTAATTAACATAATTAGAGTATGACACGTGGGTCCCTCGTTGAATTAATCTGATTAATAAATAATTAATCTTAATAAAAACTTGTGCCTATGACGTTGGGGACCCGCTGGTCAGTTGACCGGTCAAATGTGATGTCAGCCTGACATCGCGATGATGTCATAATAGGATTTTACTAAATCATTTAAATCTGTTTTTAATTCCTAAATAATTAATAAAACTTTGAAAATTAATATTAAATAATCCGTAAGTCAGATCAAAATAATTTCAACATGAAAGTTGATCAGCAAAGCGAGACGAACCCGGATACACGGCCCGTTCGTCTGTCACGCGTCCCTAGCATAGCAAACATGGAACTTTTCCATCATTTTCAGTGTAACCGGTAGTATCCCGAGACCCGGAAAATATCGTCAGATATTCTTCCGACCCGTCTATGACGGATGTTCCTGCGTTAGCTCATGCCTAGCCTGCATATTTCCATGTCATGTTTTGTGTTGCATCGGTGCTATTATTTATTGTTTCTTCCCCCTCTTCTTACCAGTAGACCCCGAGACTGACGCTGCTGCCGGGTACATCTACGACCCTGCCGATCAGTCCTTTGCCGCAGAGCAGCAAGGCAAGCAAACTCCCCTTGATCATTCCTATATCGTCTATGTCTTTCTTCCTACTGCTTGCATTAGTATTTTGCTACTGTTGTAGTTAGCTCCTATATCTGATGCATAGCCTGTTTATGATGAACTGCTACTTTCAGTCCTGTACCTTTAACCTGTTTAGTATAGGTGGAGCAGTCATCCCCTCTGACCCCGTAGATCAGTTGCCCCGCTTGTTTCCAAATCTCGATCTCTGATCGACGAGCCAGACCCGACACAGCACGTTCACCCCACTTCGTTGTACGACGCTACAGGGATACTATCGGGTACCGAGGGTGACACCTCGTTAAGTACTCCTGATGATACCTCTGTAGTATAGCTAGTCGGTCGTGGTTATCGAGGGTGATTCCTCTTTCACCATTCCCGATGACGCCCCTGTCGTGCAACCCCGCGAGTGTGGGACCCCCGAGGGTGATTCCTCTAAGCCCACCTTGACGGGTACATCGTTCGGGATCCAACGAGGGTGATTCCTCGGATTCCCCTGATGTTACAACCACACAGTTACTCGACCATGTTACTGGGTTCATTGGTGATTAGTTGTAAGCCGGGTGGATTCCCGCGAGACTGTGTTGTTGGCCTAAATAAAATGCTAATGGATTTGGGTATTTGATCTGGGTTGGTCGGAGACCTTTTCGCACTAACCGGCTACGCGGGAAGAATTATGGGTACTCGGCGTCGCGGTATCAGCCGAAGCTTTTCAGATGCCAGCAGTGTAGCGGCGCGCGCCCGAGTGGTCCCGAGATGCATCGCGCTTGTGATTAAGGGATGCTAGGATTGACGTCGGCCGCCCACGCCACGTGCAGGAGCGTGAAGGGGAACTGGGCCCATGAACCCTTTGTGCTTAGGATTTAGACCGGCGGGCTGGCCTCTCTGATTAGTCTTAGGTGGGGCTGCGACGTGTCGATATTCCGAGGCCGGGCAGGACCCAGAAAAGTATGTCCGGCCAGAGTGTTATCGAGCGTGACGGGACATGTGGTGCACCCCTGCAGGGATGAAAATTAACTATTCGGATAGCCGTGTCCACGGTTACAGGACGACTTGGAGTTGTGCCCCGATCTTATACAACTACAATTGTTACTTAACTGGAATTAGTTTGCCTCGGGATTGCTTCCTCGCAGGGAGTCGAGGGAGGATCTTTAGGCGTGACCTCACTTTAATATTGCTGCAACAATATGACTATTAATGTGTTACCCCTGTTCTACTCTCGTCTATTGCTGCAAGACTCTGAAGATGCTAGTCTTCGATAGGACTAGGCCTTCTCTCTCTTTTCTCGCATTGCTGCAGTCAGTCCACTTATACCCCCCCTTCTTTGATACTGATGCATAATTAGACTAGTGCTGATGTAAGACTTGCGAGTACTTTGGATGAGTACTCACCGCTGCTTTGCTCCCCCCTTGTTCCCTTGGTCCGTTTGCTGCGACCAGATGTTGAAGCCCAGGAGATGGAGGTCCCCGCCACCGACGACTGCTACCCCGACGGTGCCTACTACTACGTGGAGGCCGCTGATGATCAGGAGTAGTTAGGAGGTTCCCAGGCAGGAGGCCTCGCCTTGTTCGATCGTTGTATCTTTTGTGCTAGCCTTCTCTAAGGCACCCCATGTTTTATGTCTGTACTCAGATATTTGTTGCTTCCGCTGACTCGTGTGTTATCGAGCTTTCGTATTCTAGCCCTCGAGGCCCCTGGCTTGTAATATGAAGCTGATGTTATTTTATTTGTGTCTAGAGTTGTGTTGTGATATCTCCCCGTGAGTCCTTGGGTTTGATCGTACGCATTTGCGTGTATGATTAGCGTACGATTAAGCCGAGGGCGTCACAAGTTGGTATCAGAGCCAACTGCCTGTAGGTAGCCCCCTTTCCAACTCCTTGGCCGAAGTTGAGTCTAGTGTTTGAAAAACTTACTAACACTGATGTTGTGGCTTACGGGCCCACATCTCAAATTGGGTGGTATTAGTACCTTTTACTCCTTTCCTATACTCTGGGCTCTACTTTCTCTTCTCTTTCGGGTCAAAGATTTTACTAACTCTAACATTAGGTTCTCGAATCACATCAATCCGGAGCGCTGGACTATCTACTCTTTTTCTCCTGAATATGTATTACACACACTGTCATTGACATTCGTCAATCTTATTTTCAGATGCGTCCCGCAAGACAGCACGTGCGCCTGACACAGGCCACCGAGACGACTGGGTTCCCGGCCGTTTTGGTCGATCTCCTGACCAGGCTGGGATATCGCTGGTACCCCGAGTACACTGTGTTCGAGGATTTCCGCGAGTACAACTAGTACCAGTACCAGGCTGAGGTTCGCATCTTCGACCAGAGGGGCGGCGAGACCCTCGAGCGCCACGTGTTCTGTGGTATTGGAGTGTCGGTCGAGATGGCCGTCCACGATGCGGCCTACATCGCCATCACCCGTCTTCGTGGAGCGTACCCTCACCTGGAGGAGAGCCCTTTCAGATACATCCCGCATGCTCCTGCTGGGGATGAGACTGGGTCTGATCTCACTGCCTACGCTTCTGACGTTCGGGAGCGCAACGACCGTTCCTACGTCGCTGTCTGCGCCCCCTACGTGACGCGTCGCTACGACGCGCGGATTCTGGTGCAGTACACTGAGGCAATGGATCGTGCTTTCCGAGCTCTGACTGTGGAGCTGTATGCTACGCGCACTCGTCTTTACGACGCATTGACAGAGCTGCAGCCATCACACTGTCCGAGGGTTCCCCCTTTGCGCATCCGCGAGCCGAGCAGGACAGAGCTACCATCAGCTCTCGAGTGGACAGATGTTGGGGGTAGAACCCCTGCACTTGGACCTCAGCTCCTCGACTGGATGCGGTACCGTCACCAGAGTCACAACGGGACACAGGGTCGTGTCCCTACCTTCTATCACCGCCAGCTACCAGGATTCGTTCGTCCTCTCCGACGTTGATGTAGCCTTATCGCTACATCTCGTCGTGGTACTCTTCCACCGCGTGCCTGCGCGCCGCCTAGTGAGTCCAGGGTATCGTCAAATGCGTCCGGGCTATCGCCAAATTTCGAGTTTTTAATCGTTAGTCTGTAATCGAACTTATGTATGGGTCTGTATGTCGAACTCAACTACTATGGAGTATCTATCGCATTTCCCTTTCATTATGCTTGATTACTTCATGAATGCGTGCGATGCCTTTCGATTACTTTAAGCTAAACTACCCCTGCTAAATATTTAACAGGATGGTTAGACCAGCTGGCCGCCCGCGTGGCCGTGCCAACGATGCACCACCCCCGCCTCCTGAGTATATGGCGGGGATGATCCAACAGTTTGAGCTGAACCGCCAGTTTATGCAAGGGCTCATGGATCAGTTCCAAAGGCCGAACATGAACCAACCACAAGGCGTGACACTGCAAGACTTCTGCCGTCTCAACCCTGCGATCTACCGCAGCTCAACTCAGCCTCTTGATGCTGATGACTGGCTCCGTGACATTTCCTATGAGCTAGAGTCTGCCAATGTGCCCCTCGCGAGCTATGTCAACTTTGCCGCCTACTTTCTGAAGGGTCCCGCTGCTCAATGGTGGGACAGCCACAGGCGCTCTCAGCCCGATGGAACTATCATCACTTGGGCAGAGTTCAAGGCTGCTTTCCGTGCTCGATACATTCCCCAGGGAATCATGGACCGGAAGAAGCGTGAGTTCCGCAACTTGGTCCAGGGCAACAAGACTGTGGATGCTTATCAGCGAGAATTTCTGGAATTATCTCGCTATGCTGAAGAAGACATTGCGACTGATGCACGCAGGCAGGAGAAGTTCCGTGAAGGCCTCCACCCTGATATCAAGCTGACACTCCTCGTTCAGGACTATGCTGATTTCGCCACCCTCGTGAACAAGGCTATTCAGGTTGAGACTGGTCTGCAGGAATACAAAGATAGCAGCAAGCGCAACCGTGACATGGGCTCATCTTCGGGCTCATCTGCACAGAAGCGGAAGATCTGGATCCCCAACAACATGTACCATGCACCTGCTCCTACTCCGAGGCCGTCCTATGCTGCACCTCGCCTGCCTCCTCCACCACCTAGGCAGCCGAGGCTTCCAGCTCCACCACCTCGAGTTCCTCCATCCCGTCCTGAGGACGGGCTGTGCTTCAAGTGTGGTCGTCCAGGTCACCGTGCTAGAGACTGCAGGCAGAATCAGAATCAGCTGGCACTTCCCGCAACTGGCCGTGGCAACAACCAGAACCGCAACTTCAACACTAAGCCTGCTTATGTTCGTGGTCAGGCCAACAACATTGATATGGGTCAAGCTCAAGACCAGCCTGCTACCGTGATGGGTACACTTCTCGTTAACTCAGTACCTGCTTCTGTATTGTTTGATACAGGAGCATCGCATTCCTTTATGTCGGAAAATTTTGCATACATGCATGACATTAGGAGCGAAGAGATGAACATCCCGATAGTGGTAAACACCCCTGGGGGCGAATGCCGAACCTCTGTGGTTTGCCCCCATGTTCCAGTTGAAATTGAAGGATTAGAATTCCTTGCCAACCCCATCCTACTAAAGTCATCCAACATTGATCTCATATTGGGGATGGACTGGTTGAAAGCTCATACGGCATCGATCGTTTGTGCCACCAAAACCGTCCACCTCCTACACCCTTCAGATGAACTAGTAAGCTACCATGCTCATCTCGTCCGTAATGCTGAGGCACGGCTGTATGCCTTGAATGCATTAAATGCGTTGCCTCTTGAAGGGATTGAAAACATTCCAGTGGTCCGAGAATTCCAAGATGTCTTTCCAGAAGAACTTCCGGGGATTCCCCCTGCTCGAGCTGTCGAGTTTGTCATTGACTTGGTACCCGGTACCACTCCTATTGCCAAGCGTCCTTATAAAATGCCACCACATGAACTCCTTGAACTTAAGCAAGAAATTGACAACTCGCTCCGTCTGGGTTTCATCCGTCCGAGTTCCTCTGCTTGGGGAGCACCTTCTCTCTTTGTTAAGAAGAAGGATGGGACAAATCGATTGGTTCAAGACTATCGTCCTATCAACCAGGCCACTATTCAAAACAAATATCCTCTCCCTCGGATAAATGATTTGTATGATCAACTTGCTGGTTCCACCGTTTTCTCTAAGCTCGACTTGAGATTGGGATACCACCAGATCCGTGTTCGCAAAGAGGATATTCCAAAGACCGCCTTTGTTACTCGATATGGATCATACGAGTACACCGTCATGTCCTTCGGCTTAACCAATGCACCGGCAACTTTCTCTCGATTGATGAATTATATATTCATGGACTACCTCGACAAATTTGTCGTGGTATATCTGGATGATATTCTGGTGTTTTCGAAGAACAAAGAAGAGCATGATGAACATCTTCGTCTTGTACTGGATAAGCTTCGGGAGCATAAACTCTATGCGAAGTATTCCAAATGTGAGTTCTGGCTAGACGAAGTGACTTACCTTGGTCATGTGATTTCCAAGGATGGTATTGCGGTCAACCCCGAACGAATTCAAGCTATTCTTGACTGGACTCCCCCGAAGAATGTCAAGCAAGTCAGAAGTTTTCTCGGACTCGCCAGCTATTGCCGTCGATTCGTCGAGAACTTCTCCAAGATTGCGAAGCCCTTAACCAACCTGCTTCACAAAGGTGTTAAGTATGAATGGACTGATAAATGTCAGGAAAGTTTCCAGGCACTCAAGGACAAACTAACGTCCGCTCCAGTACTTGCTCCTCCAGATACAAAAAGGGATTTCGTCATATACTGTGATGCTTCTCGTCAAGGAATAGGTTGTGTCCTAATGCAGGATCGCAAGGTGATCGCTTATGCTTCACGTCAACTGCGTGCTCATGAAGAGAACTACCCAGTTCATGATCTCGAGCTTGCCGCAGTCATTCATGCATTGAAGGAATGGCGACAATACCTTGTCGGTAATCGCTGTGAAATCTACACCGACCATCAAAGTCTGAAGTACTTGTTCACTCAACCGGAGCTGAACCTGCGCCAACAAAGATGGATGGAGCGTATAGCAGATTTTGACTGTAGTATATCATATACCCCTGGCAAGGCTAACGTAATGGCTGATGCCTTAAGTCGCAAGTCATACTATAACCACCTCCAGGTTCATCAGGTTCACGATCGTCTGCAAGAGGAATTTCGTAAGCTGAACCTCCACATTGTTCCTCAGGGTTACCTTGTTCCCCCTCCTGAAGAGTATCAAAAGATGAACCTTCGTGTTGTTAATCAGGGTTCCCTCAGTAACTTAGTGGTTGAACCAGATCTTGTGAGCTCCATAAAGAATATACAAAACTTTGACGATGATGTCGACAGGATTAAGAGCTATATTGCAAAGGGTAAACCCTCCTTTTTCACTGTTGATGAAGGTGGCGCCTTGTATTTCAAGGGTCGCCTATTCGTCCCAAATAAGAAGGAAAATCTCAGGATGACTGGGAAGGTGATGGAAGAAGCTCATGACACACCATTATCTATTCACCCGGGTAGTACCAAGATGTACCAAGACATCCGGCAAAGATTCTGGTGGCCCAATATGAAACAAGACATTGCACGCTATGTGGCAGAATGTGATATATGCCGGCGTATCAAAGCAGAACACCAAAAGCCTGCGGGAACTCTGCAACCTATCTCTATTCCCGAGTGGAAATGGGATCACGTTGAAATGGACTTTGTCACTGGTTTTCCCAGATCTCAGAAAGGTAATGATGCTATTCTTGTCGTCATTGATCGACTGTCCAAAGTTGCACATTTCCTGGCCGTCAAAGAGACGATTAATGCTAGTCAACTGGCAGATCTTTATATGTCAAGAGTTGTTTCACTTCACGGTATTCCGTTGGTAATCAGTTCGGACCGTGGCAGCTTGTTCACTTCAAAATTCTGGAAAAGTTTTCAGAAGGCTATGGGGACTCATCTGTCCTTCAGCACTGCATTTCATCCTCAATCCCAGGGACAAGTTGAACGAGTCAACCAAATTCTCGAGGACATGCTTCGAGCTTGTGTCATTTCTTTCGGTAAGAAATGGGAGGAATCTCTCCCGTATGCCGAGTTCTCTTACAACAATAGCTATCAAGCTAGTCTGAAGATGGCCCCTTTCGAAGTATTGTATGGGCGAAGGTGTCGGACTCCTCTGAATTGGTCAGAAACTGGGGAACGATCACTCTTCGGTCCGGATATTATTCAACATGCCGAAGATCAAGTCCGCATTATTCATGAGAATCTGAAGGCTGCTCAGTCTCGTCAGAAGAGTCAGTATGACCGTCATCATCAAGATATGGTCTATCAACCTGGCGAAAAGGCTTATCTTCGTGTCACACCAATGAGAGGTGCACACCGTTTCGGAATCAAGGGCAAGTTAGCTCCTCGTTATATTGGTCCTTTCACTGCTCTCGAAAGGCGTGGAAGAGTGGCTTATCAATTGGAACTGCCGGCGAATCTTTCTCAGGTTCACGATGTCTTCCATGTTTCTCAACTCTGTCGCTGCTTCAAGGACCCTATTCGAGCAGTGGATCACGATATGCTAGAGCTACAACAAGACCTCTCTTATAAAGAGCATCCGGTCCGCGTTCTCGATCAAGCTGAACGTAAGACTCGTCGCAAGGTCACTAAGTTCCTTAAGGTGCAGTGGTCAAATCACTCTGAAGATGAAGCCACTTGGGAACGCGAGGATCATCTTCGTGATGAATACCCCGGGCTCTTTCCCTCTACCTCTTAATTCTCGGGACGAGAATTCTTGTTAGTAGGGGAGAATTGTGACATCCTCGACTTTTGCTACAGTAGTGATTGTAATTAAGCTACAGTGATCGACCGCTAATGATGCCACGTCATCGAATTCCCATCTCAGACCCGCGTTGATTCGCGTCTGTCCGGATTAAAAGATTTGGAAACAAAAGAAGAGTACCTTATAAGTTCATTACGAATATTAAAAGAATGGGGATATGAAAGATAGGATTAAAAGTACGTATAATAATTTGTAAAAGAAAATATAATATGAGAAAGTGTTTCAAAAGAAAAATTCAAATAGTAAATTAATTAATAAAAGGAAGAAAAGAAAACTGAAAGAAAGGATTAATAAAAAGAAAAGGGAAAAGGTAAAACAAAATAAAAACAAAACAAAACAAACAAACAAAAAAAAACAGGAAGAAAGCCCCCCCCCCAGCCGGCCCAAACTGGGCCAAGTGGCCCAGCCGGCCCCCCCGCCAAACCCTAATCCCCCCCTGGCGACCAGACCCCTTCCCTCGCTACTCCCTCCTTTCCCCCACGCCGCCGCCGCCAGCCCCCCCCCTCGTGGGGGCCCCACCCCACCTCCACCACGAGAGGACCCCCACCTCCCTCTCGTGACCCTCTCCTCCCCACGATCCCTCTCCTCCCCACGACCTCCTCCCAATCCCGTAACTCCCTCCCCTCCTGTCGCCCCTCTCCCCCATCTCGCCTCCCCCCACCTCGCCCCTCTCCCTCCCCAACCGGCGGCCGCCCTTCCCCCCCGCCGGCAGCCCCCTCCCCCGTCGGCCTCCTCCCTCCACCGCCTCCTCCTACCCCGGCGGCCTCCTCTCCCCACGGCCGCCTCCCTCATCCCCCTCACCCCGGCGGCCCCTCATCCCCCTCACCCCCCGGCGGCTCCTCCCCTCTCTCCGCGGCGAGCCCCCTCTCGGCCTCCACCCCGCCGGCAGGGGTGCCGGCCACCTCGGCCCCCCCCATCTCGGCGGCCGGCCCCTTCCGGGAGGTCCCTCTCCGGCGGCCCTCTCTACGGTGGCCGCCCCTCCCCGTCGGCGGCTCCACCTCCGGGGGCCTCTCCTCACCGGGGCCCTCCTCACCGGCTCCTCCTCGCCGGCACGTCACCACCACCGTCACCGTCACCGCCTCCACGTCCGTCTCCACCGTCAACTACGTGCGAACTCCGGCTTCACCGGGCCGTCACGTCACCGTCGGTGAGCCCCTCCTCGGGCTCCTCCCACCTTACCGTTCTCCTCGACGTCACGGTTCCGTTCCGGCAAACGGGGCCTCGATCCGTCGACGGTGGACTCCGGTAGAAGGATTCGAAGTTTGTGTTCTTCTAGGTGGAGTAGCAAAAGAACTTCTTTGTCTCTGTTAACAGAGAGATGAGAGATGAGAGTTTTTGAGAAAAAAAAAGAAAAAAAAACAAAGGTTGTATTCCGTATGTATGTATGAGATGTGATGTATGTATTTGTGTATTTGGATATTTAGAGAAATACGGTATTTGAGCGGTTAGGTATCTAATAAAAATAAATGAGAAAATAACCTTAAGCCACTTACCGGTGGGGCCAATGCACCGCTGTCAATGACACGGAGGCCCCACGCGATAATTAAAAATAATGTTTTTCTTAAATAAATAAATAAATAGATATATTAGTTAAAATAATTAATTAACATAATTAGAGTATGACACGTGGGTCCCTCGTTGAATTAATCTGATTAATAAATAATTAATCTTAATAAAAACTTGTGCCTATGACGTTCGGGACCCGCTGGTCAGTTGACCGGTCAAATGTGATGTCAGCCTGACATCGCGATGATGTCATAATAGGATTTTACTAAATCATTTAAATCTGTTTTTAATTCCTAAATAATTAATAAAACTTTGAAAATTAATATTAAATAATCCGTAAGTCAGATCAAAATAATTTCAACATGAAAGTTGATCAGCAAAGCGAGACGAACCCGGATACACGGCCCGTTCGTCTGTCACGCGTCCCTAGCATAGCAAACATGGAACTTTTCCATCATTTTCAGTGTAACCGGTAGTATCCCGAGACCCGGAAAATATCGTCAGATATTCTTCCGACCCGTCTATGACGGATGTTCCTGCGTTAGCTCATGCCTAGCCTGCATATTTCCATGTCATGTTTTGTGTTGCATCGGTGCTATTATTTATTGTTTCTTCCCCCCTCTTCTTACCGGTAGACCCCGAGACTGACGCTGCTGCCGGGTACATCTATGACCCTGCCGATCAGTCCTTTGCCGCAGAGCAGCAAGGCAAGCAAACTCCCCTTGATCATTCCTATATCGTCTATGTCTTTCTTCCTACTGCTTGCATTAGTATTTTGCTACTGTTGTAGTTAGCTCCTATATCTGATGCATAGCCTGTTTATGATGAACTGCTACTTTCAGTCCTGTACCTTTAACCTGTTTAGTATAGGTGGAGCAGTCATCCCCTCTGACCCCGTAGATCAGTTGCCCCGCTTGTTTCCAAATCTCGATCTCTGATCGACGAGCCAGACCTGACACAGCACGTTCACCCCCCTTCGTTGTAGGACGCTACAGGGATACTATCGGGTACCGAGGGTGACACCTCGTTAAGTACTCCTGATGATACCTCTGTAGTATAGCTAGTCGGTCGTGGTTATCGAGGGTGATTCCTCTTTCACCATTCCCGATGACGCCCCTGTCGTGCAACCCCGCGAGTGTGGGACCCCCGAGGGTGATTCCTCTAAGCCCACCTTGACGGGTACATCGTTCGGGATCCAACGAGGATGATTCCTCGGATTCCCCTGATGTTACAACCACACAGTTACTCGACCATGTTACTGGGTTCATTGGTGATTAGTTGTAAGCCGGGTGGATTCCCGCGAAACTGTGTTGTTGGCCTAAATAAAATGCTAATGGATTTGGGTATTTGATCTGGGTTGGTCGGAGACCTTTTCGCACTAACCGGCTACGCGGGAAGAATTATGGGTACTCGGCGTCGCGGTATCAGCCGAAGCTTTTCAGATGCCAGCAGTGTAGCGGCGCGCGCCCGAGTGGTCCCGAGATGCATCGCGCTTGTGATTAAGGGATGCTAGGACTGACGTCGGCCGCCCACGCCACGTGCAGGAGCGTGAAGGGGAACTGGGCCCATGAACCCTTTGTGCTTAGGATTTAGACCGGCGGGCTGGCCTCTCTGATTAGTCTTAGGTGGGGCTGCGACGTGTCGATATTCCGAGGCCGGGCAGGACCCAGAAAAGTATGTCCGGCCAGAGTGTTATCGAGCGTGACGGGACATGTGGTGCACCCCTGCAGGGATGAAAATTAACTATTCGGATAGCCGTGTCCACGGTTACAGGACGACTTGGAGTTGTGCCCCGATCTTATACAACTACAATTGTTACTTAACTGGAATTAGTTTGCCTCGGGATTGCTTCCTCGCAGGGAGTCGAGGGAGGATCTTTAGGCGTGACCTCACTTTAATATTGCTGCAACAATATGACTATTAATGTGTTACCCCTGTTCTACTCTCGTCTATTGCTGCAAGACTCTGAAGATGCTAGTCTTCGATAGGACTAGGCCTTCTCTCTCTTTTCTCGCATTGCTGCAGTCAGTCCACTTATACCCCCCCTTCTTTGATACTGATGCATAATTAGACTAGTGCTGATGTAAGACTTGCGAGTACTTTGGATGAGTACTCACCGCTGCTTTGCTCCCCCCTTGTTCCCTTGGTCCGTTTGCTGCGACCAGATGTTGAAGCCCAGGAGATGGAGGTCCCCGCCACCGACGACTGCTACCCCGACGGTGCCTACTACTACGTGGAGGCCGCTGATGATCAGGAGTAGTTAGGAGGTTCCCAGGCAGGAGGCCTCGCCTCGCTCGATCGTTGTATCTTTTGTGCTAGCCTTCTCTAAGGCACCCCATGTTTTATGTCTGTACTCAGATATTTGTTGCTTCCGCTGACTCGTGTGTTATCGAGCTTTCGTATTCTAGCCCTCGAGGCCCCTGGCTTGTAATATGAAGCTGATGTTATTTTATTTGTGTCTAGAGTTGTGTTGTGATATCTCCCCGTGAGTCCTTGGGTTTGATCGTACGCATTTGCGTGTATGATTAGCGTACGATTAAGCGAGGGTTCATACTAACAATTTTTGTCATGACTAATGCAATCCTCATTAGCATTTTGGATATTCAGAGAATTCATACTAACAATTTTTCTACCATCCTCATCATTCAAGGAATTCATATTAAGCATTTTCATAATTTCTTCCTCTAGCAATTGAGCACAATTTTTCGAACCATCATTTTCGCGAAAGACATGATAAAGATGAACAATATGAGACGACCTCAATTCCATATTTGTAATTTCCTTTTTATAATCCAAACTAGTGAAAACCAAGAAACTAAAAGATTTAATTGCCGGATCTAAAGATATACATTTAAACACTCACCTCCCCGAAAATGGCGCGAGAGAAGGGCTTGATGTCTACTACGCAACTTTATTCTTGTAGAGTATGTTGGGCCTCCAAGCATAGAGTTTTGTAGGACAGTAGAAAATTTCCCCCAACTGGATGACCTAAGGTTTATCAATTCGTGGGACGTGTAGGATGAAGATGGTCTCTCTCAAAAAACCCTGCAACCAAACAATAAGAAGTCTCTTGTGTCCCCAACACACCAAATACAATGGTAAATTGTATAGGTGCACTAGTTCGGCGAACAGATGGTGATACAAGTGTAGTAATGATAGTAGATATTGATTTTTGTAATCTTAATAAATAAAAAACAGCAATGTAGCAAGTAAAAAAAGTGAGCATAAACACTATTGCAATGCTTTAATATAAGGCCTAGGGTCCGTACTTTCGCTAGTGTAATCTCTCAACAATGCTAACATAGTAAGATCATATAACAATCCCTCAACATGCAATAAAGAGCCTCTCCAAAGTTCCTACCCAGCGGAGAACATAAGAAGAAATTGTTTGTAGGGTATAAAACCACCTCAAAGTTATTCATTCCGATCAATCTTTACAAGAGTACTTACTAAGATAACAAGTTATCCTTTCCGATCGATCTATCAGGAGTTCGTACTAAAATAACACCATACCAAATTCAGATTCATAATACACAATCCAACATGAAGAACTTCAAGGAGCACACCAAGATTTCTACCGGAGAACATAGTATGAAAACGTGCAATCAACCCCTATGCCTAGATTACCCTATTGTCACCTCGAGAATCCTCAAGTTGATGCCACAACATATATCAAGTGAATCACTTGAATACCCCAATGTCACTACGGGTATACACATGCAATACATATATTATGTTCTCTCAAACATGAATGTTCAAACCAAGATAACGAGATCTTAAAGTGAAAGATCCAATTCATCACAATAATAGCATGGGACAAACACCATATCATCCAACTATATTAACAAGGTCCATGATATATCAAGATCATGACATCTCAAGAACACAAGAAAGTGAGAAATTAAATGAATAACTACTGGTACAAACCCTCAGCCCCGCGGGTGGACTACTCCCTACCCGTAATGGCCTCCACCAAGATGATGAAGATGGCCACCGGAGATGATCTCCCCTCTCCGGTAGGGTACTGGAACGTCTCCGGATCGGTATTTCGTGGCTACACAGGATGGCGGCGGCAGAACTTCTTGTCTAGGGTAATTTCTGGAGGTTTATCTATTTATTGGATTTTTGGGCATTGGAATCATGCCAAGATGGGCCACGAGGTGCCCACTAGATACCAGGCCGTGAAAGGGGGGCTGGTGCACACTGGTGTCTAGTGGGAACCAAGGGGCCCTCTCTGGTGGTTCTTTACTTGAGTATTTCTCTTTTCCTCAAAAAAATTGTCAAACAGTTTCGTCCAATTCCGAGAACTTCTATTTCTACACAAAAAACAACACCATGGTAGTTCTGCTAAAAACAACTTCAGTCCGGGTTAGTTCCAAATAAATCATATAAAGTGCTGCAAAACCATATAAAAGTATTGTAAACATTGGCAAACAAGGCATGAATACTTCATAAATTATCGATACGTTGGATACATATCACGTCACAACAGAGTTTTTAATATCTGCCATTGTCGTTGCAGGTGTGCACTAGATCACCTATGGGTCCTTTGGCAGCTTCATGGTTCGGCGCGGAGATCGCGTGGCAAAAAGAGCAGAAACTACGAGATAACACGATGATGAGACTCGGGAGTTTACCCACATTCGGGCTGCTGAGAAGCGTAAAACCCTACTCCTGCTTTGGTGGATTGATTTGGGGAAGACGGGGTTTACACTACGTTCTGCCCTGGCAAGGGTTGCCGGGGAGAACTACTGTGTGTGATAATACTCTAGAGTCCTAAATCCCCTGGGGTCCGAATCCATTGCTAGGTTGCCTTGGGCCTCCTTTTATAACATAAGGGGCGTCCATAGTGGCAAACAGACATGATTAGATAGCTAACAGTGACGTCATACCTAACTCTAGCACTTACGTCAAAGTGCCATAAATGCAGCCTTAGGTGACGAGCGGGGGTGCGTTCCCGGAAAGCTCGTGCCACCTCTTAGCTGGCTGTTGCTTGGTTTCTTGACACGCCCCTAGACGGGTGTCAACTGGTTGTAATCTGTCTTCCGGTGCGTCGCCACCTATCTAGCGAGAGCCACTTAGCCATCTGGGAGCTCGACACTGATGACCCACAAGTGTAGGGGATCCATCGTAGCCTTTTCAATAAGTAAGAATGTCGAACCCAATGAGGAGCATAAGGTACTGACAAGCGATCTTGAGCAAGGAATAACTGCAAGTACTGAAAGGTAACTTTTTGTGAGTTTTCTGGTATAAGCAACAAGGAAATAAATGCAGGGAAAGTAAATGGTGCTGAGGTGTAGCAAGTGGCCCAATCCTTCTGAACGCAAACGATAAGCCGAGGGACTGAACTTATAAAGACTAATGTGTTCCTGAGGACATACATGAGAGATAGTTAAGTGATTTCGCCATATTCCGTCTAGTACTATGTTTTGTATTGATAAGTGTTATGTGGGTGAATCTTAACTAGTGCACCGTATAGGCTAAGACAAGTACACTCTTATGATTAAACTCCTTGCAAGCATCCGCAAATACAAGAGAGAAATTAAGGCAAATTCTAACCATAGCAATAAGTTTAGGATCTAACACTCCCTCGTGCAAAAGCATGCGAACTCGGGTTCAGGTTTCTATCACTCCGGCAACCCACCATAAGCATTCTTTATACATGATGCATTCTCCTAGGCCCTTAAAAAGGTAAAGTGTTATGTAGTCGAAGTTCACATAACACCACTAGAATAATAACACCATAACTTAAATATCAATCAACACATATTACTTCAACATCATTTGACTACTATCAACTATTCTTCTCCCATGTCCTCAAGAACTAAAGTAACTACTCACAAGACATAAAAGAGATCATGATCAGAGGTGATGAAAATAGGATGAACAATCTGGTCATAATGATAATTCTCCAACAATACTCTATAGCATTCACCACAAAAGAGTAATCAACACCGGTAGAGTAAGGGGGATGAATAGTGCAAGGTACAACTCCGATTGCAATGGTAAAGTGAGATGGGGTAAAGATGGAGATGCTGCTAGTGTTGAGGGTGATGGTGATGATGATCTTGATGATGCCCATGACGATGGTGATGACGTTGAGGAATTCTCCCCGGCGGAATCTGCCGCCGGAAAGGTCTTTTCTTGTGTGTAGGTTTCCTCCGTGGAGCGGTGGCGGAACTCTGGAAAAACTTTTGTCTCCGTAACTTTTAGGTCACTATGGTCATATAGGCCAAAGGAGAGCACCGGAGGCGGGAACCACCACCCTGCGTGTGCTGTTTCGGCACCGGTAAGTTGTAAATTGTGTAAAATAAGCCAAAACACTATACGAACAAGATCATAATGTGAAATATATCAATGAATAGAGACAAATTATGATACAAAATAGTGATGCATTTTGGACGTATCAACTCCCCCAAGCTTAGACCTTGCTTGTCCCCAAGCGAATACTGAGCTCGGTAAACCTGTCCACAAGTTTAGAGAGTGAAGTGTCGATAAATAAGAATACAGACAAGAAGCATCATAATTTCTCTACTAAACTCAACCATCCTCAATTGTAATCTCAACTCATAAGGTTCATATGAAAGAGTAATATTGATTACAATCAAAAGTAGGGCTTAGGAAACTCATCAAACCATGGCAAACATGTCCTTGGTCAAAGAACAACTAATAACTTTTAACTTTTGCTCTTCCTCTTATATTTTGATGAGATAAATTGATGCTTTTCAAAAGAACATGTTATTAGTCAAGAATTTAAAATGCTAACACAAAGGAAGATGTTTGCTCTAGCTAGGCTTAACAAACAACTTACTCATCTTAATGATAATGTCAACAAAGTTGTGATATGGCAATTCTCAATGAAACAATATAAATGCATGCATCTTTGTCAACATAAGGTGTCTGCTCTTTTATAGGATAGAAAGAAGTAGGTTTACTGACTCAACATAAAAGTAAAAGATTAGCCCTTCGCAGAGGGAAGTAGGGAAAACTCATGTGCTAGAACTTTTATAGGTTTCGAAATCAGTAAGATTGTAAAAACAAGCTTTTGAGAGGTGCATAATTTTTCAAAGAATGCTAGCAGATAGCCCAATACTTGTCATATCGGACACGTTTTGAGGAACGTCTCCCAAAGTGGGGACGATCACATCTCCTTAGTCTCCTTTGTTTATCGCTACCAAAGTTTTCTGATTTCTCATAAACAAAGCGTGAAGGAGGTTGCGTTTGTTGTTATTATCTTTTACGAGCTAGGCGCACTCATGCCAGTACCTCCTTGTATTAGGGGTTCGCAGATTAGACATGCAAACCCAGGATAAAGCTTGTCCAGTATGAGAAGATCATGAATTATCTATTACTTCCTCATGAGCTAAAACAAAGGCACAAAATAGGGAGTTATATTTGAAGGTTTAAGGATAGCACATGAGTAATATACTTTAGGAGTGGCGGTGAAATAACAAATATAGGGAAGGTATGGTGGACTCTTGGGAAGGTTGAGGTTTCAAGGTATGGATGCACAAGCAGTATTCCCGCTTAGTACAAGGGTTGGCTACCAAAGGCTTTTGAGAGCAGAAAAATGATGTTGACGTGGATGCAAAACAATATAAAGTTTAACATAAAGAATTGGCATGAAACATCAAGTTGTCTTCGTTGTCAGCATAACACTTCAAGCATAAGAACATAAAGGTTTTGGCTATGTCGCTACTAGAAAAACTCATGCTTGTTTTTATGACGAATGCTATGTTTGCCAAGATTAAATGAAGTTTTCGAATCCATACCTGATATATAAGATCAATACTCCCATAAGAATCAGCATATAAGGTCGACTGAATGAAGGGAATACCCGATGTAGCAAAGTAACCAATAGACTTCTCATTAATATTCCATCATAGACAACTGCACACTCACGGATACAAGACTCTCCACAAAGGAGTCATAGACCTCAATGTAAACACCTATTTCATAAGATAACTTTCCTAGACATGATACGACACTAAAATTGACCATAAAAGATGAATGATAAAGATAAAGATATCGGTCACTCCCCCAAGCTTGGAAAAAACTAAGGGAATGCCATTACCCATGAAGATTTCACTCTTCATCCTTGTTCTTGTTCCTCGGGTAATCCTTAGCGAAAAGCTTCCATGGCAAAGGTCCTCCGTCCACACAGGATTCTTCAGTCTCCAGGATCCTACTTTCGGCAGATAAGCCCGTGCGCAAAAACTTCAGTTCATACTCACAGTTCTGGTTTTTAAAGTCATAGATGCGCCCTTGAAGCTCGAACACTTTGGTTTCCAGTGCGTATATGATTGATTGCACTTCCTTCATCTCCTTCTCATGTTGCTTCTTCAGCTCGACGATGATATCGAAGTTGGCCTCGACACCACGCTCGATCATCAACTTGTACTTGAAGACGTCTTGCTCCACTTCTTCCATCCTTGCCTCGGTGCTCCCCTCCTTGATAGGTATTTTCAAATCATCTTTGTGGAGGACACCATCCTCCACCCAAAGTGTTTGAGGGTGTACCTTTACCTCTGCGAGGTAAGGGTTGATGACGTTGACGAAGAACTTGTCGTTGGGGAGTTTGGGGAAGACATGGCACCTAGGTTTGCTGAAAGTTCCCCTGGCACAAACAGATCGAAAAGAAAACACATGGAATCGCAAGATACAAAACCGGGACGATCCGGGAAAATATATAGCAAAAATTTCTACATCAAAAGGAAGGTAACAAGCCGAACTGGGGTCGCAGACGGACTCCGGGTGGTCCACACGGCATCCTGGCACGGCCAGGAGGTAGCCCGCGCCACCAGGTCGCATGGAGCACCTAGAGCTCCTCTCCGGCTCCAGGTGGAGCACCTAGAGCTTCTCTTGTCATGCCACTTCTTTAATTTTTCTAGAGAAGTCAACTTCATGAGGCGCTTTTCACCAACTTCTCTTGTCATGCCACTTCTTTACTTTTTCTTTGAACATTTAGTCCTCCACAAGTGGAGCACCTAGAGCTTCTCTTGTCATGCCACTTCTTTACTTTTTCTTTGAACATTTTTGCGCTCTCCTAAGCTTCACTTCTCCACTCATCTAGAGAAGTCATGTTCATGAGGCGCTTTTCACCAGCAAGCTTTGGGTCAGCATTAAGATCTGTAACAGCCCAGAAAGCTTTGTGCTGTAACTCTCAAGGTAAATGGCATGCCTTGTGATGACGAGATGATGTATATACTTCTCGCCCCTCGTTGGATACCCCAAGTGGAAGGTGGAGATGTAGTCAACAGCAAATTTCCCTTACACGGAGACTGTAAGGTTTATCGAACCAGGAGGACTCCTAGGCTCAACAAGTAGGTGTCTTCCACCCTGGCGCTAGTAGAAGACGTGGACCTGCACACACAACATATAACTTTGCTCCCAACGAGTACAAAGAGGTTGTCAATCTCTCCAGCCTTGTAGTTTGCAAAGGATCAAAACACAAGCAGGAAGGTAATAGTGATTGCAATGGGAAAGTAAATGAAAGCGGTAAATGATGGATGTGTAAACAATGATGGTGATATGGAACGGAGTCACATGATGTTCACTAGTGATGTCTCTCTCCCAAAACACGATAAACAACTATGCTTGGGTAAACAAATCATAGTTGGGCAATTGACAGAATTATGATCGCACCGCAATGCTAATTATGCTCCTTGATAGTTAGAGGTTCAATAGTAATGGGCAGTACGCCAAGACAAGTAGACCGTTTCTTCATCAGCATCTACTTACTAATCATCCACCTTGAGATATATATCCAGAACATCTATCCGGTATTAAGTTGTGAGCCCCACCCAAAGTGTAAACTCAAACCAACGAACAACTGCATTAACGAACTATGTGTAAGGTAAATAAATCCTTGCAACCGTGGTCACAAGCACTGTTGTTTACTCCGTGGTGGCAACAAGCACATCCCCTAGTCTCATGTTTCTGTCACTCAAGCTAGACATCGAGGGGCCCGAACCCACAATCATGCATAACGCTCCCTCTTGGAGTTACGATCTACTACTTGGCCAAAGCAATAAAAAGCAACGGAGAACATGCATGAATCACTAAGGAACATAATATAAAAGGATAATCAAATATATAACTCATAACAGTCTGAACATAATATCATAATCCATCGGATCCCAACAAACCGATCATAGGAATAGCAAGAGAATTACATAGATGCCTTGATCATGTAGGGCATCTCACAAGGACTAACCATTGAAGCACGAGATTAGAGAGAAGACATCACATAGCTACTGGTCATGGACTCATGGTCCAAGGAGGACTACTGACGGCATGTCCGGGAAGCGTCCATGACGGTGGAGAAGCTCCCGGAGGTCAATCCTCCCTCTCGCAGGGTGCCGGGAAGAGGTCTCCTGACGCTCCCGATCTTGGAAGCACTGTGGCGGCGGAACGATGGAGAAATTTGCGATTCCAGAAAGTATGCGAGGTTTTTTTGGGACTAAATATAGGCCAAAAGAGGGCACCGGAGGAAGTGGGACCCACCCAGGCGACCTCCTCGCGGGGCCTAGGGTCTGGCTGCGCCAGCACGCCGCCTGGGAGGCCCCTGGCCCTCCTTTGGTGATCCGGAAGCTTGAGTTTCACTGATTGTTTGTATATATTTTCTGGATTTTTCCGGGCTTCGGAAAATTGGGCAAATGCCCCTACAAAATAGACATCAGCACACACAAACTGGCTCTGGGTGCACTGAGTTAGTAGGTTAGTCCAAATATGTGTAAAATGATATAAAAGTGTAGCAAAACATATAACAATGCATCCCAAAAGATCATGTAACAAGCAGAAATTATAGATATGTTTGGGACGTATCAGCTTGCCATAGACCATCTTATACGGAGACATTCCCATGGGATTTTTGTAACCGGTTCTATATGCCCACAAGGCATCTCCTAACTTTTTGGACCAGTCCTTTCTAAAACTGTTCACTGTCTTTTGCAAGATCAACTTGATCTCTCTATTTGTGAGTTCAACTTGCCCACTTGTTTGAGGGTGGTAGGGTGAAGCAATTCTATGATTAACATCATATTTGGATAGAGCTTTTCTAAAAGCACCATGTGTAAAATGTTATCCTCCGTCAGTCATGAGGTACCTAGGTACACCAAACCTAGGGAATATTACATCCTTGAGCATTTTGAAGGATGTCTTGTAATCAGCACTTTCAGTGGGGATTGCTTCACCCCACTTGGTCACATAATCAACTTCCACTAAGATGTGAGTGTACTTGTGTGAAGGAGGAAAAGGACCGATAAAATCAAAACCCCAGCAATCAAACGGCTCAATGACTAGAGAATAATTCATAGGCATCTCATTTCTCCTACTAATATTACCAACTCTTTGACGCTCATCACAAGATAAAACATAATTTCTAGCGTCTTTAAAGAGAGTAGGCCAATAAAAACCTGACTAGAGAACCTTGTGTGCGGTCCTCTCACCGGCATGATCTCCTCCATAAGTATTGTTATGACATTGTCTCAAGATATCCTTCCGCTCATGCTCTAGTATGCATCTCCTCACGATCCCATCCGCACCTTCTCTAAAAAGATGTGGGTCATCCCAAAAGTAATACCTCAAGTCGTGGAAGAATTTATTCCTTTGCTGGAATGTTAAGCCTAGAGGCAAAAACTTTGCAACAATAAAGTTAGCATAATCTGCATACCACGGATCGGAATTATGTCGTACCTTCAACACAGCTAATTGTTCATGAGGAAAACTATCATTGGCTGGAATAGGATCATGTGGTATCTCCTCCATCGTGGAAAGGTTGTCTGCTACATGGTTCTCTGCTCCCTTCCTATCAACAATTTTCAAATAAAATTCTTGAAGAAGAAGGACCCATCTGATAAGCCTTGGTTTGGTATCCTTCTTTTCCATAAGATACTTAATAGCAGCATGATCAATATGAATGATGACTTTTGAATCAACGATGTAAGGCCTAAACTTATCACAAGCAAACACTACCGCTAAAAACTCTTTCTAAGTAGTGGCGTAATTCTTTTGAGCACTATCAAGGATTTTGCTAGCATAATATATAACATTCAATTCCTTATCAACCCTTTGTCCTAACACCACACCAACAACAAAATCACTAGCATCACACATAATTTCAAAAGGCAAATTCCAATCAGGTGGTTGGACTATAGGGGCGGTTATCAAGGCTTTATTAAGAACTTCGAAGGCTTCCTCACAATCTTCATAAAACACAAAAGGAATATCCTTCTGGAGAAGATTAGGGAGGTGTTTCAAAGTCTTAGAAAAGTCTTCAACAAATCTCCTATAGAAACCGGCATGACCGAGGAAACAACGAATAGCTCTAATGTCCTTTGGAAAATGCATCCTCTCGATCGCTTGGACATTTGCCGTGTCCACCTCGATTCCCTTTTCAGAAATCTTGTGGCCAAGAACAATTCCCTCATTGACCATGAAGTGGCACTTCTCCCAGTTGAGTTCCAAGTTCGTCTCCTCACATTTGTGCAAAACTTTATTAAGGTTGTGGAGACAGTGGTCAAAAGAGGTTCCATAGTCGGAGAAATCGTCCATGAAGACCTCCACAATGTCCTCACAAAAACCATGAAACATAGCAGACATACACCTTTGAAAAGTAGAAGGGGCATTGCATAAACCAAAAGGCATACGTCTATAAGCATAAGTACCAAAGGGACAAGTAAAAGTGGTCTTCTCTTGATCGAAAGTGTTAACATGAATTTGAGAGAAGCCAGAATACACATCAAGATAGCGAAAGTGAGTTTTTTGGATAACCTTTCAAGCATTTGGTAGATGAATGGCAGTGGGTAGTGGTCCTTCCTGGTTGCTTTGTTCAGCTTCCTGTAATCAATACACATTCTATATCCAATAATAATTCTTTGAAGTATTAGTTCATTCTTATCATTAGGAACCTCAGTTGTACCTCCTTTCTTGGGAACACAATGTACTAGACTTACCCACTTACTATCAGCTATAGGGTAGATAATACATGTGGCTAGAAGCTTGAGGATTTCGGTCCTGACAATACCCTTCATCTTCGGGTTCAACCTTCGTTGATGATCAACAACCGGTTTGGCATGAGGCTCAAGATTGATAGTATGCTGACAAATAGATGGACTAATCCCCTTAAGATCATGAAGGGTATAGCCAATAGCGCCACAATGTTTACGAAGGACTTCCAATAATCGCTCTTCTTCATATCTTGAAAGGTTAGCATCCATAATAACAGGATATACTTTCTTTTCATCTAAATAAGCATACTTGAGTGTATTGGGAAGACGTTTAAGATCCAACACCGGATCTTCTTTTGGTTTCGATAAAATTCCCAAAGGCTCAACCGGAAGGTTGTGCTTCAGGATAGCAGGTTGTCTCAAGAATATGTCGTCTAGCTCATTCCTTTCCTGCATATGCATATCATTCTCGTGGTCCTCCATAAATTGCTGCAAAGGATCATTAGGAGGAATAGCAATATAAGCAATCTGTTCAATAATTTTATCATTACTACGCACATCAGTACCACGAGTTTGCTTCGAGAATATAGAAAAGTTAAATTCATATGGCTCACCATTAAATTCAACAAATACTTTTCCTTTCCTACAATCTATAATAGCTCCACAGGTTTTGAGAAAAGGCATACCAAAGATAATAGGGCAAAAACTATCTTGCACTGAACCAAGTAGTAGAAAGTCGGTAGGATATTTTACCTTTCCACATAGGACTTCAACATCTCGCACAATTCCAAGAGGAGAGATAGTTTCTTTGTTTGCAAGATGGATAGTAACATCAACGCCTTCAATTTCACATGGTAGAATCTCATTCATGATCTCTTGATAAAGTGAAAAAGGAATAACACTAGCACTCGATCCCAAATCACATAGCTCGTAATAATTACGATCTCCTATTTTAACAGATACAACTGGAGTACCTGAAATTGGGCCTTTATTCTTGGCTGTAACAAGGTTAGTAGAAACAACACAAAAATTTATATTCGAATCCACAATATTACTAGTAACAAGATCCTTGACTAATGCAACTTGAGGATTGACCTTAATCGGGTCCTCATTCTCATCACTCGTTCTTTCACTTTTATTCAGGATGCCTCTGACAAAAGAATGCTCCCTCATCCTTGTGGGAAAAGGGGCCTTTTCATATAAAACTGCAATCAAGATAGGGTCAACAAAATTGATATCAACAGGTAATTCCTTAAAAGGTTTATGGTATTGATCCTCCCTCTTCTTACAAGAATCAATATGAAGGCAAAGTCTTTGCAAAAATCAATTACAAGCTGGGAATCAAGACCAATCTTAGCACAAAAGGTATTGAAGTAATCAGTTTTCACATAGCTCTCAATGTAATCATGCTCATAATTTATAACGGATTCAATACCTTTATCAACCTCCCAATCTTCAGTATTCTTCTGGATCCTTTCAATAAGATCCCACCTAGCTTCAGTGCTTTTGTTGGAGAATGCCCCACTAGAGGAGGCATCAAGCATCTCTTTATCTTGACGAGAAAGCCTTGCATAAAAATTTGTAAGAATAATTTCCTTGGGAAGCTCATGATTGGGACATTTTAGCATTAGGGACTTCAATCTCCCTCAAGTTTGAGCGATGCTTTCTCCGTCACGAGACCAGACGTTATAAATATAATTCCTGTCTTGATGTATTTCATGAAGAGGATAAAACTTTGCATAAAAGAGAGGCATAAGATCTTGCCAATTTAGCCAATGAGAGTTATCGAGAAGCCTATACCAATACAAAGCCTTATCTTTTAATGATAGAGACAATAGCTTTCTCATAACAAAATCCATCGATATACATGAAAGCTTAAATAAGGAGGATAGTTGTGAAAGATATAGCAAGTGCTCGCCTGGATGTCTATCTCATGCATATTGATTAGCTAAGACACAATCAATAATACCAGTTGGTATTTTAAAGGGCACAATTTCAGTAGGTGGGGTAGGCTTCTCCACCACAATAGCGTTGGGGCAGTTCCTCACAAGCAACAAACCAAGAGCAGAGTTGTCCATAGGGACAAAATGCGGAAACATTAAAATAAAATAACCGTGTACAACGTAAAGGTTTCCTTATCAATTTCACTTACCAATAGCGCTTCACTCCCCGGCAACGGCGCCATAAAATGGTCTTGATGACCCACAAGTGTAGGGGATCTATCGTAGCCTTTTAGATAAGTAAGAGTGTTGAACCCAACGAGGAGAAGAAGGTACCGACAAGCGATCTTGAGCAAGGAATAACTTCAAGTACTAAAAGGTAACTTTTTATGGGTTTTCTAGTATAAGCAACATGGAAATAAACGCAGGGAAAGTAAATGGTGTTGAGGTGCAACAAGTGGCCAAATCCTTTTGAACACAAAGGATAAGCCGAGGGACTAAACTTATAAAGACTAATGCGTTCCTGAGGACATACGGAGAGATAGTCAAGTGATTTCGCCATATTCCGTCTAGTACTATGTTTTGTATTGATAAGTGTTATGTGGGTGAATCTTAACTAGTGCACCATCGAGGCTAAGACAAGTACACTCTTATGATTAAAGTCCTTTCAGTCATCCGCAAATACAAGACAGAAATTAAGGCAAAGCCTAACCATAGCAATAAGCTTTAGGATCCAACAGTCCCTCGTGCAAAAGCATGCGAACTGGGATTCAAGTTTCTGTCACTCCGACAACCCACCATAAGCATTCTTTATACACGATGCATTCTCCTAGGCCCTTAAAAAGGTAAAGTGTTATGTAGTTGACGTTCACATAACACCACTAGAATAAAAACACCATAACTTAAATATCAATCAACACATATTACTTCAACATCTATTGATTATTATCAAGTAGATTTCTCCCATGTCCTCAAGAACTAAAGTAACTACTCACAAGACATCAAAGAGGTCATGATCAGAGGTGATGAAAATATGATGAACAAGCTGGTCATAATGATAGTTCTCCAACAATACACAATAGCATTCACCACAAAATAGTAATCAACACTGGTAGAGTAAGAGGATGAATAGTGCAAGTTACAACTCTGATTGCAATGGTAAAGTGAGATGGGCTGAAGATGCAGATGGTGATGGTGTTGAGGGCGATGGTGATGATGATCTCGATGATGCCCGTGATGATGGTGATGACGATGAGGACGAACTCCTTTTCCGGGAGGAGTTCTCCCCGAAGGAATCTGCCCGCTGGAAAGGTATTTTCTTCTCTGTAGGTTTCCGCCCCGAAGCGGCGGCGGAACTCCGGAAAAACTTATGTCCCGATAACTATTAGGTCACGAGGGTCATATAGGCCAAAGGAGAGCACCGGAGGCGGGACCCACCACCCAGGCGGCTTCTAGGCATGGCCTAGGGGTGACCCACGCCACCAGGTTGCGTGGGTGCGTGGTGGCCCCCTTCGGCCTGTCTTCGTGATGTGTTCAGAAACTCCTTCCCCGTAAATTTCAGCTCAATTGGAGATGTTCTGATTTGGCAACTCTTCTTGCTATTTTCTCCGCTGAAGCCTGCGTGTGCTGTTTCGGCACCGGAAAGTTGTGAATTGTGTAAAATAAGGAAAAACACTATAAGAACATACTCATAATGTGAAATATATCCATGAATAGAGACAAATTATGATACAAAATAGTGATGCATTTTGGATGTATCAGACACCTCATCGATTAATGACTGGTGTAGCGATGAGGTGGAGCGGTGGCAGATTGGCTCGTGCTTGCCGGGCCTTCTCGAGGGTGCGTGTACATTCGTCCCCGGCACGTGTTGGGGGTTCCTGTCCACCGGGGGCTACATCTGTCGGGGTTTTGGGCTTCTTGATGCGCTCCTTGATCTCTCGTAGAGCGGCTTCTCCGGCCTGGGCCACGTCTTGATGGATTGGTAGCATTCCTCGGCAACCTTATGTCGTTGGGTCGGAGGCTTATCATTTATTCACAAGTTAGGGGGAAATAAACACCCCTGTTTGTGTACCCCGTCATAAGCCCCCGAGCCTGATCCATACGTGTCGTTGGGCATGTTGGGTTAGGCTCCCTCAATGCACGGACACGCGTCGAGAAACCGCTGTCCCCCACGACCCATGTCCAACCTACACATTTACCGCAGGTCGTGGGGCCATTGAACAGTAGCCATTGGGGAATAAAAAAGGGGAATTGTCAGTAAATAAATGACAGTTCTCTGTAGCGATAGAGAAGAGCGAGTCCCTAATGCATGTCCCCATACATAATGAAGGAATCTCGCAAGGGGGCGTTGCTCATTCACATCCGTCCCTCCGCCTCTCTTTACTCTCCTCCAGCCAAGAAACTGCCTCCGTCGCTGCCGTTCCTTCAACATGCATCTCGCAAAGGAGCAGGGTGCTAATGATAGGAAGAGGAGAACAACGGAAGCGGAGAGACGACGACGGAAAGAAGTGGTGATCTTCCCGTCGAATCTGGATGGCAATACCTTGATTGATAGGTATGCCTATATGCAGGGAGAGAGATGAGGGGGCATGAGGCGCCCAGAGTTCTGCCGGACAACCCCAAGGAGAAGACGCCATCAGATTCGTATTGTTTCTTTTGTGCGTACTTTTAGTGTGGTCTCTCCCCCCTTTCTCTGATTTCTTCTGTGCCATGATGGCGGCCTACGGATTTCACCTTCTGGATTTCACTCCCAATGCAATGACGTGCATGGCGATCTTTCCCCACATAAGCGAGAACTTTGTCGGAGTTGCCCCCAACGTATATTTGTTTCGGCACTTCTTACTCCCCCGAACAGAGGACAAAACTCACCGCTCGGGGAATATTAGCTAGATTCCCCCAGGCAATAAAGAGGATCGGGGATACCTCCCTGCCCAACATCGTGGTAAGTGGGAAGTGTGGAGCGGCGACTGGTGCTGGATCAAGGACGAGAAAGCCCCCGAATTCTTCTCTGCATGTACAGGTCGTGTCTCACGTGGCAGCAACTGGAGCATCTTGACCTCGGAAGTGTCACAATCCGGCATCCACTGTAAAATCCGGATATGGAGTAGGAACCGGATTTTGCAGTTGGGCTTTACCCTCCGCGGAGGACAATATGGAGTGGGTCTCCAACCCACGAGGGATGTGGAGAGGGCTTATATTGCCGCTCGATCGCGGAGACAAATAGGCCAGAGCCGCCAAAGGACAGCCCCCGGGAACGAATGAGAGGAGGAATCCAGGGAAAGTGACTCTTGTAGAGAGGAAGACGAGAATCTTCCCCCAGAAGAAGCTGTCATGTTGGAGTCCACAGGGGCTAGAACTCTCTAGACCGAGGGCGAGGTGGAGAAGGCAAAAGGACCGGTGGAGGAGGACGAGGGGCTCGAAACGGGCCCCCAAGTTCCAGAACAAGGGCGGCGCCTTCGCCAGCGCGTCGGCCGGGAAGGGGCGGCTCCCGCATCTTCACGGGCTCCCCCAAAGGTGAAGAGGACAACCTTCAAGGGAAGGGGATGCAAGGTTGCACGTCGATAGTCCGCCCGCATTTACCAAGCCAAAGCTTCTCCCTTCAAGCGACGGAGGGTTATAGGGGCGGACCCCAGCCCCCCGTCAAGCCCAACCTCTTCGCGTGGCTCACTTCTGCTCGAAGCACCAACTCTGCCGCCAAGCCGAGCTCCACCAACTCTGAAGAGGGGTAGATCGACTCCGCCTTCCACATTGTATGATATTGGATCAATGCTCATGGCTTCAGAGTAAATCCTTCGACCACAGTTGTCACCAAAGTTCTTCATTTTTTATGCCCTCACCTATTTTGCATGATCATCTTCTTGACAGGGATGAGGACGAGGAGACCCTTGCGCCTATGGCAGAACAGACCAAACCCGTGGCAGGGCGGGATCCCGCGGCACACACGGGCCTAGCAAGAGATGCAGGAGAGAAACCCGTGTCTAGCCCCCGGGCCAGCCTCCACCATGAAATCCAAGCGCAGTCCCTGTCATATGGCAGGAATGGAGAAAAGCATCTTCCTACCCCCAACAGGGAGACGAGAGAGGTACATTAGGGATAGGCCCGCTAGGAGGGGCCTTCCCTTCAAGAGCTCTCGGCAACCGTCGCCATCGGGAGGGATTCTCCGGCAAGGGCCTCCACTGAAGAGCCTGTTCGTGGAGAACGTGTCGTTGATGAAGTGGTGATGGACCGTCCCCCGATAGCTGATCTTGTCAGGGAAATAGATATTCTTGCACAAGAGACTCCATCGAGTATCCCACTTGCGTGTGACTTTACTTCCTCTGCCCTTTCTCGTTATCTTAATCAGCTATTTCACTTATATTTTGTTGTCCATTGTTGTTGATTACAGCCTCATTGTCTGAAGAACCAGAGTTGCTAGACGAGGTGGCTGGTATCAGGAAGGATGTTGTCGCGGGGGCGAAAAAGATTGCTGTTGCACAGGGCCATGGCTCAGTTGTCGGGGAACTTCAGGAGTCCCTTAATATAACAACATCAAACCCCGGTAGCTCAACTGTCCCAGCCTTAATCATAGAGGGGAAGGCCGCCCTTCAATATTTGGGACCCTTTCCTCCATGGTATCCTCTGTCGTCGTCTCTTCAATCCTCCTTGAACCAACTGGTTATGGTCACTACTTCACTATGCCCTCCAACTCCGGACCTGTCCTTCTCAGCGGGCGCAGAAATAGTCGAAGGAATCGAGCGGGCGTTGGCGCCGCTGCGTCAGAAAGCCGGAGGGATCGACGATCATGCTGAAAGGGCCAAGGTCCTGGCTTTCTTGGTATCCATGGCCGCTCGGATCAAGGACATGCAGAGCAAGTATGACCTCAAGGGACGGGCAGGCAAAGATCAACGCGAGCAAGCCGGTCTTGTGGGAAAGCAATTGAGGGGCATGGGAAACAAAATGCGGGAGTAGTACAACCAGCAGGACCATTCCCTCAAGAGGCAGCATGAGATGCTATCCATGGCCAAGGAAGACGTTGGAGCCTAGGAAGCCAGTCTGGCGGAGCGCAGAGCGCATCTCGATACCAGAGAGGCGGAAACCTCCTACCGGGAAGAGGCTCTCGAAATTTCCCTTCATGATAAGGAAAGGGATATGGAGGTTCGCCTTTTGCAACGCACCGAGGAGCTAGAGGACGGTCACAAAGCTTCTCTTGACGCGCTTTCCTCGACTTCCGATGCCCAGTTGAAGAAGGTGACTCATGAGCTTGCAACCGCGGCTACTGCCAACACCAATCTGGAGGCCCAGCTGAGCACACCGAAGGAGGAGCTTGCTAGAAATGGCGAGCAGACCAAGGTCCTCAAAGAAGAAGCACAGAAAGTGCGAACCACATTCAAAGAGTCGCACTTGCAGCTTTCTTCCAAGAGCCAAAGCCTCGACGCGACCAACAATACTATTTGCGGTTTGCAATCCACACTTGCCTCGCTGGACAAGAACATTGAATTTGCCGGTGTTCGAGAGAAGTTGTTGCAGACGGACGTGACCGATGCTCAAACAATAAAGAAAGATGCAGAATACAAACTGAAGAACCATGTCGAGCAGCACGACCTCTGGATCAAGAGCATGGTTGACATCGCCGAGCTTCTCACCACCCAGCTCGTAAGCATGAACATGAAGAGTTGGGCCTTCTCCGTCGGCCAACATGAAGTCCCAAACGTCAAGCTGACACTCTTCTTCGAGGGCTTGATCGAGGGGTTGAAGACGTACGAGGATGACAGGGCTTCGTGCTTCGCCAATGAATCCCGGAAGGTAGCTCGCGATGCCCTCTTTATGGTCTTGAGCAACCTCGCCTTCTTCCACCCGAAGCTCGACCTCTCCATTTGTTTCAAGAAGATGCCTTGGGGGGGTGATGTCTCTGCTGTCGTGGACAAGGCGGTCCCTCTTCCCGACAGGGTCCTCGTGGTCCCAAGGGTCCATGGAGGCCGCCAGAGTTACCTTCGACCCACTTCTGTCGTCGTGCTCTCCTGTACTTAAGACACAATATGTATCAGTCAATGCACTATCCTTGCCTTTTGCATAACTAGTGTATTTGTGTAATCGTATGCCATCCGCCTTTGCTTTCCTTTCGGTTTTAGTATGGCTATTTTCCTTTTGCACTCTGATTACCCGCCAACAACGTGCTACCGCGATTGCCTTGAGGAATGGTCCTTAGCATTCTGCTGACGTGGGCACGCTGCCGCCGAGTTTTCCTCATCGGTCTTTGATGCTGCTGCGAATTTCGGTGAGCAGGCTCGAAACAAAATAGGGGCGTGATCAGGAAGACAACGAGGTTCCATTACGCACCAGATTCACCATACAAGACCTTGGTTGCAAAGGGGAATATGCAAAAGGTAAGCTTTAATGAAAAACGGATGGTCATGTCGACTTGTCTTTCGTTAAGGCTTCTTATCTATATTGGTATATGTCTGCCCACATTCATCATTCCCTCCTTCTTCCATTGGTATCTCTTCTCTTCACGTTCCGCATCGCGCGCACGGTGTAAACCGTTGCTGTTCTGGGAGGAAGAGAAGAACGACTAGAGAGGAAATGGAGGTACTTGGGGACATGTTAGTCATGAGCATGGTCCGTGGCAAGAGCTTGCTGCACCAATGTAGGTGTTCACAACTTAGCCGAAAGGGAAGGAATAGTAAATAGCTCAGTCAAACCTTCCTTGTTCACCTTCTTGAACAATGGTCCCATAACGACCAAGACATTGTAAATGCTAGGAAACGAGAGCTCGTTGTTGCTTGTTCGCCGGGGTCGCCGACCAACGAATTCTCTCTAGTGTTCGGCTTGGGATTTACCAACATGGGGCAAATAAAGGACCTAGCCGCACATGAGCTCATCAACGTTGGTGGCTCCTTCGTGACGCAGAACTAACCACAAGCGGGAAAGGAGAAGAGAGGAAGGGTATTGTCGTCTACCTTTCCTTCTTCCTTGCTCATTTAATCGTAGCCGCACCTCCCCAGGAGTTAGATGGGCTAGCTCGATGATTGTGATAGGGATGGCGCCGTTGCGTAGTCCACCTCTCCCCTTGCCGAGGTCATCACCCTGGCCATGTTGTTTGCGTCAGACACGGCAGCCATGACATCGGCGTTCCTCGTTGCTGTTGACGCAACCACGACGGTGGTGCGTGGTAAGGATCGCACAGGAAAAAGTCTGTAAGGTGACGATGTTCTTCTTCCTCAACACTCCAGGCAGAGGGGATGTTGATGAAGATTGATGAAGTGCTCGCAATCTCGGGTTTGCGCACGCGAACGCCACCCTACCTGGCGCGCCAAAGATGTCGGTGCAGGTGTGCACTTGATCACCTATGGGACCTTTGGCCCATCGTGGTTGGGTGGGGAGATCGCGTGGCACAAAGAGCAGAAACTACGAGACAACATGATGATGAGACTTGGGAGTTTGCCCAGGTTTGGGCTGCTCAGAAGTGTAAAATCCTATTCCTGCTTTGGTGTATTGATTTGGGGAAGATAGGGCTCACACTCCATTCTACCCCGGCAAGGGTTGCTGCAGAAAACTACTGTGTTTGCTAATACTCTAGAGTCCTAAATCCCATGGGGTCCAAATCCTTTGCTAGGTTGCCTTGGGCCTCCTTTTATAGTTGAAGGGGCATCCAAAATGGCAAATAGACATGATTAGATATCTAAAAGTGCTATCATACCTAACTCTTGCACTTAAGACAAAGTGCCATAAATGCGACCTTAGGTGGTGTGCGGGGTGCGTTCCTCGCAAGCTCGTGCCACCTCTTAGATCGCCGTTGCTTGGTGTCTTGACACGCCTCTAGACGGGTGTCAATTGGCCGTAATCTGTATTTCAGTGCGTCACCACATATCTAGCGAGAGCCACTTAGCCATCTAGGAGGTCGACACCTCATCGATAAGTGACTTGTGCGGCGATGAGGTGGAGCGGTGGCATATTGGCTCGTGCTTGCCGGGTAGGCGACTTGCTGGGCCTTGTCGAGGGTGCTTGTGCCTTCATCCTCAGCACATGAAAGCACAATTTCTCCCTAAGGTGGTTTTGGTAATTAATCACAACATATGCACGATTGGACTAATGATTTTATCCAAGTACATTTCAAAAAAGTTCCAAGATGCTTTGGCTATAGGATTGAGTGGAGATTCCCCTTTGATGAAGGAAGGAATAGGATTGGCTAAAGCTTCACGCAAGAAGACTCTTCATTTTACACTTTGTGAGAAATCACATTTGAGTCCATAGGAAAGCCAATACTATTAAAAGGTGATGAGGTGTTATGATGAATTAGTTGCTCAAGTGCTTAGAGATAGCCACCAAAAATACTCAGCCACTCTTCCACAAAATATATCTATCTGCAGCCAAATATACAAAATCGGTGCCACCAACATTTATCACTCAGCCATACCGATTTTAGACTTAGATAGAACCCAACCAAGCCCTACCTTTTCGGTGCAACCGAATCTGCATTAGTGCTACCGAGTTTACGTGAACAACCTTCTGTTGCCTCGGTACAAAAAGTTGAAATTTCTGAGTTTTTGTATCGGTGTCACCAAGTTGTGTCATCTGACCATTAGTCACCTTTTCGGTTCTATGGAGTTGATTATATCGGTTCCACCAAGATTCAAAGTTGCTACTGTTTGAGCAAGTCGGTACCATCAAGTTTGTAACTTCGGTGTCACCGAGTTGGTCAATTATGGTGTAACGGTTGGATTTTGGAGGTTGCCTATATATACCCCTCCACCTAGCTCTCAATCGTAGAGGAAGCACTCAGAACGCACACTTCATTACCAGATCCATTTTTCTCAGAGACAACCACCTACTCATGTGTTGAGATCAAGATATTCCATTCCAACCATTTGAACCTTGATTTCTAGCCTCCCCAAGTTGCTTTCCACAAGAGTAATCTCTCCTACCCTTCCAAATCTGAGAGAGTGCTTGAGTGTTGAGGACTATCATTGGAACCACAATAGCAAGGAGTTCATCGTTCTACCACATCTATTACCTTTTGGAGGGTGGTGCCTCCTAGATTGGTTAGGCTTTGCTTTGGAGCCTCCTACTTCATGTTGTGGAGTTGAACCAACATGTTTGTAAGGGAAAGGAGATCGCCTACTTCGTGAACATCTACCGTGAGTGAGGCTAGTCCTATGTGGACGGAAGCCGTGGTGGAATAGACAAGGTTGCTTCTTCGTGGACCCCTTGTGGGTGGAGCCCTCCATGGACTTCGCAGCCATTACCCTCCTTGGGTTGAAGTCCCCACTAACATGGACCTATCATAGCGCCATCTATCGGAACCATGCCAAAAATCACCGTGTCAACCTCTTGCATTTGATCTCCCTACCCTACCTTACTTTACACTTGCATGTTTTACTTTCCGCTGCTACACTCTTAGATGTGCATGTGTAGGTGTACTTGACTAGTCAAAGTTGCTAAAACTAGCCCACACTAAAAAATGGGAAAAGGCTAAGTTTTTATCTTGTCAAGTAGTCTAATCACACCCCCGCTAGACCTACTTTCGATCCTACATCTTGGTAACCGGGGGCTACGTCTACCGGGGGCTTGGGCTTCTTGATGCGCTCCTTGATCTCTCGTAGAGCGGCTTCCCCGGCCTGGGCCAAGTCTTGATGGAGTGGTAGCATCCACTGGCAACCTAATGTCGTCGGGTCGGAGGCGCATCGTCCGTGCACAAGTTAGGGGGAAATAAAAAACCCCGTTTGTGTACCCAGACGTCCATGCTAATCACATTATTGGCGGTTCCCAGACAGAATTGAGATTTTGCTCCCCCTCAACCTATTCAATCACATTCCATGGCTAGTCGTATCAAGAGGTGCCTTCCAAACAATCAACTTTCTAGGGGGAGTTCTTGTTTAATTATTTTTGTATTATGCAGGGATGAGCATCCTTTTTACCACGCTCTCTCGTGCAATGACAAGTGAATAAACACTCATGATGAGAATAACTTGCTAAGCATGGAATATAATGACCTCCCCATCACTCCATGAGCGCCACGAGCACGCAAAATGTATGTTTATTTGACGGTTTTAGAGGTGGTACATGCAAATTTACTTGGAATGGCAGTGAAATACCATATATAGGTAGGTTTGGTGGACTCTCATGGAAGAAATTTGTCTCAAGGGTTTGGATGCACAAGTAGTATCTCTAACTAGTACGATGTTTTGGCTAGCAAAAGGTTCTAAGCAAGCACCACACATTGGAGGATCTATAACAATATAACTTCTATGCAAATATACCCAAACATAACCAGTATGTTGTCTTCCTTGTCCAACTTCAACTATTTTATCAAGGTTGAAAATAATTAATGGGTATTCACAATCATATAAGATATCCAATATAATATTTGCATGTGAAAGTTCTCTTTATTATACTAATCATTCATGAATTGCTTGTATGACCAATATTGTGGTTGTGAAACTTCAATGGATTTTACTTTCTGAACCAAACTTCAATATAGCACATTGATAATTTCATATTTATGATATTTCATCGATTCAACATTTTCTCTTGGGATATAAGTGAAGAACAAGAGTGATCATCAAACTACTCTCAAGAAGATATAAGTGAAGTTCATGGAGCATTCTTAAATGCATGTAGAGACACCAATATCCAAACTCAAAATATATAAGTGAAGCACGCGAAGCATCCTATAAACTCATACTCAAAATATTTAAGTGAAGCACATGAAGCATTCTAAAAGTAAAGCAAAAATTATCTCATGCCAGCATGGTGCATGAAATAAAAGGTAATAGTAAACACAAAATATGCTCCAAGAATAGCACATGTGAACGAATGAATACTTAGGGTCAACATTTGCTAACCGATAATTATTGACGAAGCTAGGTGGGAAGCGTAGCATCCCCAAGCTCAGATGCTTGAAACTTCATGTAATTTACTTGGGGTGCATTGGGCATCCCCAAGCTTGATATTTTGTATCCCGTTAAATCCTCTCATATCCCGGTTTCACGTAGGTCTCAAAAACTTCATCCACACAAAACTTGAAAAGAACTTGTGAGATAGGTTAGTACTTATAAGAATAAATCAACACTTCATTTGCTTCCAAGACAAGATGCATAATAATTTTCAAGCATTAGGTACTGTATACTATCATTTCCACAATTTATACCTACCAATTTAAGCCATGAAAACTATAGAATAAGTAGATAAAAAACTATGAAAGCAATCTGTCCAAACAGAACAATGTGTAGACAATGCATAATTTTCAGAAACTTACCACGTTCTAGTGAATTCTCATAATTCAAATACTACAAGACAAGTTTATGTTTTTATACAACCACCTCACACATGCAATTCAAGCATTCGACATGGCTATAGGAATCTCCACTGGACACGGTGGCGTCGCCCATCCGTGATGTGGTGCACTTTTCGGCATCCTCATTCAGGGTTCTACTCCGAAAGTTGTCGATCTCGTACCGCACATCACCGCTTCATCCGATTGGACATCATTGCAAGCACTGCGGGTGCTTATGGCTCCAGTGCTGGATCAAGCACGACATGGCCCTCCACGCCACGGTCGAGAAGGCGGTCAGGCTCGACTTTGACAAGTCCACCCTCAATTTATTTTCCTCCTCCGACGAGTCCTCTCCACAGATTCTAATGGCGAACACAGCTCTAGGGTCTCTCGGGTTCCTCGAAGGGGCCTCATGCGGGCGTGACGGGGATAACCATGACGACGACATCGACATAAACCCATACATTACCCAACCTCTCTCTCTCGGGAGCACTGAGACAAGCTCACACAAAGGAACGAGCAAGATCTCCTCACCCACATCACCGGGACAAGTTCGGAAGCAGTTGCCTTGGAGGCTTCGTGTTTGGCCACTCTAGAAGAGCACATGCTACTTGATCGGCTTCCAAGGTTACTCGACGACCCCGTATCCTGACAATAGCTCAACTCCAGTCGGCATCGCAAGCAGTTATTTCCAAATGATCACTCGCACAATTACCAAGTGATGTGTGCTCTGTTGTAGAACTTGGTCGCAATGACTCGGATCGTTGATTCCATCTAGCCGTCAGATTCTGCGGCAGGATAAGACATTCAACATATTCATACCCTTTTGAAGATGGCCTTAGAGCAGAATTCCACGGTATCCCACACGGTTACGGTGCAGTCGGCTCATAGCCCGCGTGCACCAGGGAGGCATCGAAGTTCTCTTCCTTCGGCAGACCAGTATGGAGACCAGAGGCATGACGATCATCATCGCACTCGGACGGTCCCTTCGAGGGATGCCGCTTATGGAAGCTAGTCCTATGACGACATGGTCCCATACGAGGACGACCGGAGGCACAACCCCGCCCGTCGGAGTGACTACAGGGATCATGACCTCTGAGCTCTGGCACTGAATGCCACATCCATCCTTGCCCAGTGACCGAGTGAGTGCTCCCAACGTTTCTGGCCTCGAGTGTTTCAACACATACATTTGGGAGGCTGCGATTCTGTCCAACTATAGGTTGACAACCGGGATTGGCATGTTCAATGGCGAGTCGAAGCCGAAGACTTGGTTGGATGATTACCAAGTGGCCTTCGAGATCGATGGCGACAATGAAGTTTTCGCAATGAAGCACCTACCCCTCTGCAGGAAGTGTCAGCGAGAGCATGGCTTAACCAGCTACATGTAACAGTATCTACTGCTGGGAATATTTGGCCCGAGTGTTGCTCAAAACATTAGATGTCACTTACAAGTTGTAGGGTGGACTGGCCGATTTGCAACATTGCAGACAGAAGAACAATGAGACTCTCCATGAGTACATCTAGTATTGGAACACTTTGCACAATATAGTGGAAAACATCACCGAGCAACATGCCATTCACGCCTTCAAAACAGGCCTCAAGTACAGCGAGATCATCCTAAAGTTCGACCGGTGTGAAGTTCCGACGCTCAGTCACGCCATGGATATCGTCATTCGATATGCCAACGGCGAAGAGTAAGACCAATTGAGAAGCGATAACAGCCGCGGCACTAAAGCCCCTTAGTCGTGCATCAACCCAGGCAAGAAGCAAAAGGGGAAGGTCGAGCCTACGACCAAAGCTAAAGCCACAACCATGACCGGGCAAGGCAAGGGAAAAGGAAAGCAGAAGAAAAAGAAAGATTGGGCCGCCAAGAAAAAGAGTAGCCCAAAGGGCAACTTCTTGGACCATCCATGCCAAATCCACACCAAGAAAGATGAAGATGGCAATCTGATTCAACCGAATACCACTCAGGATTGTCGTTTCCTCAAGCAGAAGATGCGAGAGGCGCTGGTAGTTGATATGGTTGTTAATGGAGTCTAAGTGGTGTGTTTCAGCAGGGGATGAGGATGACAATGATGACGATGACGACAAGCACACCTCTAGTTACCCCAACATCGAGAAAATCCTCATGGTTTTTGCAAATGTTGTGAGCAAGAGCCAACTGAAGGTGATAAACAAAGTGGTCAACATGCCAATTCCGAGTTTCATCAAATATTTTATTGGGCCAAGACACCATCACTTTCGATGAGTCAGATCACCTAGCCCACATCCCGACCCCTCGGTGGCAGGCGCTCGTAGTTGATCCGGTTGTTAATGGAGTCCGACTATGCAAAGTCCTCATGGCTGGTGGCAGCGGGCTAAACATCATCTACGCTAACACGCTCAATGTGATGGACATCCTGATACGTTCATTTTATATCATGATTTCTTATCAATAACTGTATTATTCTTGGCCACTAATCCACTTTATGATACAAATATGTCTTTTCTCTTTGAATTTACAAGGTACATCACAAAGAGGGAGCTTGAAACTGGAATTTTGGACCTAAAAACAAGAAAAGGCTGAAAATTCTCTGGACTCCAAATGACATGAAATTTCATGAGGATTCTTTATGGAATATATCTCAATGTATGGATCAAAGAAGTACCAGAGGGGGCCACCGGTTGGTGCCAAGTCAACAGGGCACGCCCACCCTTGTGGTTGCATCCTAATGGCTTGGGGCCACCTCCCATCTCCTCACCCCTCTTCTACTATATGATGGGTTTTGACCTAGAAAAAATTAAGAAGATACTTTTCAGATGAAGCGCCACTGTCTTGAGGCGGAAACCTGGGCAGATGCCCTTTGGCTCTCCGACAGAGTGATTTTACCGGGGAAACTTCTCTCCGGGAGGGGAAATCGAAGCCATCATCATCACCAACGCTTCCACCTTCGTGGGAGGACCAATCTTCATCAACATATGCACCAACACCATATGATCTAAAACCCTAGTTCGTCTCTTGTATTAAATATTTGTCTCAAAACCTCAGATTGGTACATGTTGGTTACTAGTAGTGTGGATTACATCTTGTAGTTGATGCTAGTTGGTTTACTTGGTAGGAGATAATATATTCAGATCCTTTATCATATTTATTATACCTTTGATCTTGAACATGGTGATGATTTGTGAGTAGTTGCTTTTGTTCTCGAGGACATGGGAGAAGTCTTGTTATAAGTAATCATGTGAAGCTAGTATTAGTTCGATATTTTGATGATATGTATGTTGTTTCTTCCTTTAGTGTTGTCATGTGAATGTCGACTACATGACACTTCACCATATTTGAACCCAAGGGAAGGATTTGTGGAGTCATAAGTAGATGATGGGTTGCTAGAGTGCTAGAAGCTTAAACCCTAGTTTATGCGTTATTTCAGAAGGGGCGGATTTGGATCCACATGTCTCATGTTGTGGTTAGATTAATCTTAATTCTTCTTTCATAAATGCGGATGCTTGCGATAGGGGGTAATCGTAAGTAGGTTGCTTGTTGAAGTAATAACAACACCTAAGCACCGGTCCACCCACATATTAAATTATCAAAGTAACGAATGTGAATCAACTCAACATGATGAACATGACTGGATGGAAATTGCCATGTGCCCTCGAGAGCGTTTTCCATTATATAAGAGAACTTTCAGCTTGTCTTTTGCTACAAAAATGATTGGTCCACCTAGCTACACACTTTCTACTTTTGTTACTTGTTACTTGTTACAAATTATCTTGCTACAAAAGTATCTATCACAACTACTCACAACACTTGCAAAGAATACCTTGCTGAAAATTGCTTATCATTTCCTTCTGCTCCTTGTTGGATTCAATACTCTTACTTACCAAAAGGACTATGATTGATACCCTATACTTATGGGTCATCAAGACTCTTTTCTAGCGCCATTGCCAGGGATAGAAGCGCCTTTGGTAAGTGGAATTTGGTAAGGAAACATTTTCGGTACGTGTCAAATTTACTATTTCTTGTCACTATGGATAGTAATCCTTTGAGAAGTTTATTTGGGGTATCTTAACCTAGAAAGAAACTATCAAAAGACGCTCCCCAACCTACTGAACTTTCTGAAAATATTTACTATGAAATTCCTTCGGGTATGTGCGAGAAACTGCTAGTTAATCCTTATGCAGGAGAGGGAACAACTCATCCGAGGACAAAGTTAATAAGAAGTTTTTCCCTTTATCTTTGGAGGGAAAAACATTGATTTGGTATAGGCTATTGGATGATATTGGATCATGGGACTTGAATCGCTTGAAGCTGGAATTTGTAGCGACCCGACTCAAAAACGAGTCAAGCCTCTGTGTTTCTGTGCCATCCCTGGATCAGTATGCTGGCACACACAGTACATCAATGTATATATCAAAGTGCAATCACATGTAAATGGCGTAAAACCGATATATACCTTAAATATCTCAGCGGAAGCAGTCAAGGGAGTGGAGTCCCAATAAACACCAACGGCAAGTTGAGTGTAGACCGTAACCCTGAATCGTACTCTTACTCATCAAAGAAAATATCTGCAACATAAGACGTTGCAGCCGTGTAGGTCAGCATATTGAATATGCCGGCAAGTCACATAAGAGAGGGGTGAAAAGTAATCATCTATACTATATGCATATATTGCAGGTGGGGCTATAAGTTTTTAGCGAAAAGCAAGTTTTCTCCTACATCAAGAGAGGGCTAAAAGCAAAATGTTACTACGTAGTTGGTTGTTAATGAGATGGTTCCGCCAACCAGTTCTCATACCCGAGTTATCAATATTACCCTCATCAAATATATATAATGGTGTTGAGAAATCCAGATAACTTCAGTTCCTTTGGCTCAAGTTGTCCATGACCGTGGACACGGCTAATCGATTAGGTCTGAGTACTCTGCAGAGTTTTGCACACGTTCCCCACAAGATTTGATCGCCTCCGTGTATGTCCTCGCACTTCAGGGTGTTTGAAGACCGGATGATCAAAACATGGTCTTTCAACGGGTCCCTCTGAATCCCTGTCGGTGCCCATCCATTCCTACCGTTCTTCTACATCTGCTAGCACCGCCTGTCCAGAGTCGCCGCGTTGTCCAACCAAGCCAAAGCCCATAATGACTTGTGGCTGTGCAGGTAAGCCTTGGGTCTTGAAAATATCCGTCCGTCTCTTTGAGCCTGGGTGAAGCTTTCCACAGGATGTGATGGCCTCTCCAGCATCCCGGGCCATCCACTGGGTTCTCCAGGGAGCCGATCAACCGTCCTTCACCCGGAGTTGCATTGCGTACGAGGTCTTGAAAATCTTTTCTTAACCGGTCTTGATTATCAATCAACTTCGCATCACTCGTGTTATGCACTCAACCGAAATCCCGTCTACTCAAGCATAGCAATATGAAATTTGTCGTCCCGGGGCCAAGTATCGGGGTTGTTGGGTGCCTACCACATGATACTACAATCTATACTAAAATTTCCAAGTACCTACTCAGCATGCAATTTGGGCATAGGATGGTAGAACTACGATGCATAAAACATTGGTGATAGTATGATCAAAATGACTTGCCTGGTGATGTTGACGAAGAAGAATTTTCGTTCTCGGGAAATACGTGATAGAACTATTCGTCACTCTCCGATGAAATCTATATAATCAAACATAGTATTCACATAAGCACTCACACTAGCAACCATTCTAGCAATCAATTAACAAACAGCAATAAAAGTTGATGCAATCAAAAATCAATAAGAGAGAGCGGATAAAAATCCAAAGAAAACTTCAAAGAAGCCAGGAAGCCTTCTACTACATCAAACACTATATAGTTTTTGTTCTAACTGAAAATAAAACACTAAAATATAAAAAATAACAGAAAACAAAATATAAAGTAACTAAGATAACAGAAGTAAAATTTACAAAACAATATTTTTATAAGTATTTTCAAAATAGGAAATAAAACTAGCAATGCAATCAATTCGCAAGTTAGTATAGAACTAGAATTGATTCCATGCAAACAAATAAGAATAAATAAAATAAAATTTTGTTGTTGTTCAAAAGTTACTGGTAAATATCAAAAAACAAAATATAACTTGTCACAATTACAAAAAAAACAAATTAAGAAAAATTAATACAAAAGAAATAGCAAGAAAACAAAAAAGGCTAAAACAGAATCTGTTTTGCTTAAAACCCTAAGGAAGAATATTTAAAAAATTGAAACTTAAACTACAGAATGATATGATCGATACGAAGCACTAGCAAAAAGAATCAAATTAAAAGCTATTTTTAAACTCCCGGAATAAGCAAAACAAGCTTTAATTCAAATCTGATCTAACTCACATTTTATAAATCCAAACATAGACAAATTATATATCTACAGAAACTAAATAAAATTTGTGATCCAACGCAAAAAAGAATCACCTAATTCGGAGTTATAGACTAATAGATACGAATTTTCTAAGATTGCAATTTTCTAAAAAAACTGCAATATGGGAATTTCGTGAATCTCACCATGGGTGACAGAGAGGAAGAACTCCGGCGAGGTGGGGAGGTCGCCGGCGGGGTGGGGAATCGGCGGAGGAGGGGTGGGGCGCGCAGGGGTGTGGTGCAGCGAGGGTAGGGGCCATGGGGAGGTCGGCAGGATGCTCCTGGACTCGACCGGGGCAGGGTTACTCCGGCGAGGTGGCCGGCGGCTAGAGGCGATGAGGGTGGCGTCTCTTTGGGAAAATGGAACGAGGACGCCGGGTGGGTTCTTATAGGGGGCTCGGGAGGAGCTGGGATGGAAGGGAGAGGGAGATCGGGAAGGGAGGATTTCCCTGTCCATGGCTAAGGAAGGTCGTGTGCACGTGAGGAAGGAGATAGAGGAAGAAGAAGATCCTGTTGGGCCAGTTTTTGGAAAGGTCTTAATGGGCCACCGTTTATTTCCATTTAAACACGATTTCTTTCCTTTTTCAAAACTAGGAAACTAAAACAATAAAAGGGAAATCGAATCAATTCGGAATATAGAGTTTCTATATACTAAAATTATCAGAAAAATAAAATCTAAATGATGGGCATTTTTCCACGGCCAAAATAAAAACTTAAAAAAATGTTTTTCCAAAAAAATCCCTAAAAGCATTATTTCTTTTTGCAATTATTTTCTCAAATTAAATTTTGGTTTTTTCTTGGCTCAAAATATTTCAATGAATGGCCCTGGTTTTTGGAGGGTCATTTTCCTTCGCTCTTTCTTGCGTGCAAGAATTTTGTCGGGGCATTTTCTCGGGGAAGAAAAATATAGAAGCAAGAGCAAATATTTTGAAAGGATTCAAATGCAAACTCCGTTCAAATTCTTTATAGTTGAAGAAGTCATGTCATCTTCTCTCTTTTCTTTTAGAAGATTGAATTTGAATTCATCGGAGATGGGCAAAGTCATTTTATTCCCTCTCATTCAAAAGTTTTTGAAAAGTTTCAAATTTCACACAAGTTTCAATCACTCAAGCAAACAAAACAACAATCTAATAATTATTTTAACATTCCAAAATTTGGGATGTTACATAATTTCATCAGAAGTTTTATCCTATGCATCTAGTTCATCATGATCAAAACTACACATATATTTTTTTTTCTCGTGAAGGAGAAGTGATTGCTCAAGCTTGGGGAGGCTTAAATCTATGATTGACACTTTCCCCAATGTTACGTCTCCAACGTATCGATAACTTATGAAGTATTCATGCCGTGTTTACAATACTTTTATATGGTTTTGCTGCACTTTATATGATTTACTTAGAACTAACCCACGTTGACGTTGTTTTCACCACAATTGTCATGGTGTTGCTTTTGTGCAAAAAATGAAAGTTCTCGATATCGCCCGGAATTTTTTTATATTATTTTGTGGAGGAAATAAGCAATATTGGAGCGAAGAACCACCGGAAGGGAGCCACCACTGGTCCACAAACCAACAAGGCGTGATGCCCCGTGCCTAGGTTGCGCCCTGATAGCTTGTGGGGCCCACATGGCTTTGTTTGGCGTGATTCCAATGCTGAAATATCCCATATATACTAGAAACCCTACAAGTAAAAAAGAGAACTTCCGCTCCACTACTGCAACTCTCTGTATTGACAAAAACCCACCTCGAGCCTTTCTAATACCCTGTCGGAGAGGGGAAATCATCTCCGATGGTCATCTTAATCATCCTGGAGGAGGCCATGACAAGAAGGGAGTAGTTCATTGATTTGCAATCTCTGGCGATAGCTAGACGAATGCTGATGACAACAAAGCTTCCCCTGCAACGGCACCAGAAGAATGCTGCTAGCACTCCCCGGCAATGGAACAAGAAGAATGTTGTTGATGGCCCACTAGCGCGTGGGTTCGCAACAGTTTTCAAGGGTAGAGTATTTGACCCAATTTGTTGATAAGCCAGTCAGGAGTTGAGAGTATACTCTCAAGTATTAGCAGCTGAATTTGTCAGATTCAACCACACCTGAAAGATTAGTATCTGCAAGCAAAGTAGTAACAGCAAAGTAACGAGTAACGGCGGTGTAACGAGCAACAGCAGTGGCAAGGAATAGCAGTAGTGACAGCAGTAGCAAGCTACAGTAGTAGCAACAGTAGCAGCAGAGCAAGACAAGTAACATCAGTAGGACAAACTCGTAGGCAATGGGTCGGTGATTTGTTTGGATGATATTCATCATGCAACAGCTATAACACGGAGAGATATGTGGCTAGCTCCCGTTCGTCAATATGATGTAGGCATGCATTTCGTGTGTCGTCATACGTGCTTAGGGAAAAGAACTTGCATGACATATATTGTCCATCCCTCCCGTGGCAGCGGGGTCCAAAAGGAAACAAAGGGATATTAAGGTTCTCCTTTTAATAAAGAATCGGACCAACACATTAGCACTTGGTGAACGCATGAATTCCTCAAACTATGGTCATCACCGGGAGTGGTTCCGGCTATTGTCACTCCGGGGTTGCCGGATCATAACACATAGTAGGTAACTACAACTTGCAAGATCGGATCTAAAACACACATATATTGGTGGCAACATAATAATTTCAGATCTGAAATCATGGCACTCGGGCCCTAGTGACAAGCATTAACATTGGCAAAGTAGTAGCAACATCAATCTCAGAACATAGTGGATACTAGGGATCAATCCCCATCAAAACTAACTCGATTACATGATAGAACTCATCCTACTCATCACCGCCCAGCGAGCCTACGAATATATTACTCACGAACGACGAAGAGCTTCATGGAATTGGAGAGGGAAGAAGGTTGATGATGACGATGGCGACGATTTCCCCTCTCCGGAGCCCAAGATGGACTCCAGATCTGCCCTCCAGATGAACAACAGGTGGTGGCGGCGCCTCCGTATCGAAAACGCGACGAAAACTTCTCTTTTTATTTTTTCTGGGACGAAAGGCAACTTATAGAGCTGGAGTTGGGGCGGCAAGGCCGTGTGGGCCCCACAAGCCTGCCCACCGCCACCAGGGGGGCTGGTGGCGGAGAAGGGGATTGTGGCCCACCGGCCCACCCCCTGAGGTGGAAGTTGGCGCAGATATTTTTGATATTTTCCAAAACTGCTCCCCGTAAATTTTGAGGACGTTTGGAGAACTTTGATTTCTGCACAAAAATAACACCAAGGCAATTCTGCTGAAAACAACGTCAGTCCAGGTTAGTTCCATTCAAATCATGCAAATTATAGTCCAAAACAAGGGCAAAAGAGTTTGGAAAAGTAGATACGATGGAGACGTATCAACTCCCCCAAGCTTAAAACCTTGCTTGTCCTCAAGCAACTCAGTTGACAAACTGAGAGAGAAAGAAAAACTTTGACAAACTCCGTTTGATCTTGTTGTTGCAACTATGCCTAACTCATAACCACAATTTCAGCAAGATCACAAGTTAACCACATAAGCAAATGACACAAATGTCTCACGACAAATAATAATGAGTTTCAGATACCAATACTTCGATCAAAACAAGCATGAAGCAATATGAATAGGTGGTATCTCGCTAGCTCTTTCTGAGACCGCAAAACATAAATGCAGAGCACTTTCAGAGATCAAGGGCTGACTAAACATTGTAATTCATAGCAACAAAGATCCAGTCATAGTCATACTCAATATCAATCAAAAGCAAAGCATAAAAATGATAGAGGTGCTCTCTAATTGGTGCTCATATAAGAGGAGGATGACTCAACAGGAAAATAAATAGACAGGCCCTTCGCAGAGGGAAGCATTCATTTGCAGAGGTGCCAAAGCTCAAGCTTTGAAAACAGAGATAATAATTTTGGGTGGCATGCTTTCATTGTCAACGCAATGACCAAGAGTTCTCAATATCTTCCATGCTACTCATGCTATAGGCGGTTACCAAACAGAAAAGTAAAGTTTTAACTCCCCCACCACCAATCAATCACACTCAACGGCTAGCCGAATCCTCGAGTACCATCCATACTAACATCAATCCGGGGGGAGTCTTGTTTTACAGTTATGTTTTCGATTTAAGCGTGGAACTGGGCATTCCAAATATCGGCCCCTTTCTCGTGAATGACTGTGAATAAACACATGTCGAGGATAACACTCCTAGCATGGAAGATACCAATAGCCCTGTGTCACCACATGAGCGGTTCGGGCATGCAAAACAGATTATTTCTTGAAGGTCTAGAGAATGGCACATGCAAATTTACTTGGAACGGCAGGTAGATACCGCAAATAGGTAGGTATGGTGGGCTCTCATGGAAAAACTTTTGGGTTTATGGAAGTGGATGCACATGCAGTATTCCGCTTAGTACAGGTGAAGGCTAGCAAAAGACTGGGAAGGGACCAACTAGAGAGCGACAACAGTCATCAAGATGCAATGAGTTTGACTAACATTGAATGCAAGCATGAACAGGATATAAATCACCATGAACACAAACATCATAGAGGCTATGTTGATTTTGTTTCAACTACATGCATGAACATGCGCCAGGTCAAGCCACTTGAAACATTCAATGGAGAATACCATCCTATCATACTACATCATAGTCATCTCAAAATCTATGTTGGCATTCAAGACAAACCATTATAAACTCTCAGCTAAATAAGCATGGCATCAGAAACAATGATCTCTAAGTTGTCATTGCAATCATGGTTTTCTCGCAACAAAGCTAAATCTGGGTTGACAAGGTAGTCATATTTACAAAAAACAAAATAGATAGAGTTCATACCAACTTTTTAGTCTCAGTCACTTCATCATATATCATCATTGTTGCCTTTCATTTGCATGATCGAATGATGAAAACGATAATAAGCGCATTGGACTAAGCTGAATCTGCAGGCAAACACAAAGGAGAAGACAAAGTAATATGGCTCTTTGAAAGCTAAACAGGTAATCATGCAAGAACCAATAAACATTGTAACCAATATCTTCTACCTTGACACAAGGAAAAATAAAACTATTTACACGGGAAAGCTCCCAACAAGCAAAAGAAGAAAGAAAAAATCTTTTTTGGGTTTTCTCAAAAGGACACAAAACAAGAAAACAAGAAAACGAGAAGAAACTAGCATGGATAACACAGTGGCAAAGTGTGAACACCGGCTAACAAGTGAAAGCATAAGCATGAATGTAAAGTCGGTGAGAACACGTACTCCCCCAAGCTTAGGCTTTTGGCCTAGCTTGGTCTACTCCCATGGATGATCCTGGCGAAACCCAAAGTCATAATGGGTGTTATACGGGAGTGTTGCAGCCACTGCCTGAATAGCTGCCTCACGAAGTCGAGCAGCCGTCGCCTCCCTCTCATACTCCTCTGCCTCTCCTATGGTTATGTAGTATCTTCGTTTTACCTGAAAGTCAAAGAAAGCAGGAGCAGGAAGGGTAACATGGAAGCCACGCTGCCAGTTAAATATCAAGCGGTATAGGAGGGATCCATGATCTCTCTCAAGGAACTGGTAGTGTGTTAGAGAGACACGATCAAGGTAGGATGTACGGAGAGGAGGGTCTTCTGTAGGATGGATACCCCAAGAAAATTTGCTAAGCGTGTAGCATAAACTCCACCAAAGAAATCCCCCTCACTTGCATTTTTATTCAGCCTCCTTGCTATTATAGCTCCCATATTGAAGCTCTTGTCACCTATTACTGCGCTTTTAAGGATACTAAGGTCGGAAGCGTATAGGTGACAATGTGCACCCTTGCCGTTAATGCACCTACCTATGAAGAGGGCAAGATGGTGCAAGGCAGGGAAATGGATGCTTCCTATGATGGCTTGCGTGATATCTCTGGTTTCTCCAACAGTTATACTGGAGACAAAGTCTGTGACCGAGGACTTAGGAGGATCATTAACACTACTCCCATCAGGTATCTTGCAAATCCTATTGAAATCCTCCAGATCCACGGTATAGGATTTATCGTATAGATCAAACAGTATGGATGACTCACGGCCAGCTAAAAATTTAAATCCACGCACGAAAGAGGCAGTGAGCATATCATACTGTTCACATTTATCTGAGCGGAATTCTTCTAACCCGGCATTGCGGACAAGTTCATCAAACTCATCCTTGAAGCCTGCTTCCATCATGAACTCATCGTAAGGCCATAAACACGGTTGTACCGGTGCGTCCCTTAGTTGAAAAGATTCGGGCTCCCGAAAAGAGAGACGAGGACCCTTCTTACTTGAGGAACCACCATGAAACTTCCTCCTGAACATAATTTCCTTATGCTGAAATTTTTGAAGTTCAAGAGAAAAGTGAATAAAGACCCACCACACCTTGTAGCAACTACTCCTACTTGTGCCTAGAGACCGTATCACGCGCTAAAACTACTTGGAACCAGCTAAAATCAACATTTCTAGCTCAAGAACAGGGTCACCAAGGTAGCAAGAATTCACGAAGGATAAAACACTAGAGAAAAAACTAGTTGGACCAATGGAGGAGTCACTTACCAAGGAGTAATTTCCCCAAAACGGTTCGGAGAATGGTGCTTTGAGCAAGGAGATCGAAAATCACATCCAAATGAGCAAGAACACGGGTTTGAGCTGCGAAACAATTTTTTCTGGAGGTGGAAGAAGAGGCTGAGAGCTGGAATGAGTGGAGGGGGTGCCTGTGGGCCCCACAAGCTTGCACCCCGCCACCAGGGGGGTAGGTGGAGGTGGCAGGGCTTGTGACCCACTGGTCTGGCCCCCAGGCCATCTCTCAGGCCCAGAAATTTTCAAAAATTCCAGAAAAAATCATACTAAATTTTCAGGCCCATCAGAGAACTTTTATTTTCGAGGTATTTTTCTCCGGGACGCTAAAACAGAAAACAGGAAAAGCTAAACTAATTCTATCATTTTTCTTCTAACAAAAGAAAAGAAAAACTCAAGACAGAGGTATGTGACTCTTCGATTCATCCATTTCATGGTCATCGAAAGAAATCCGTCAATGGGATTGATCAAGTCCTTATGACAAAATCTTCTCGAATCGCAAGAGAAAACGGTGAATTTTCTAATAGCCACTAAGTCACCTCAATGGGGATATGTATCTCCCCAACAAGCAAATTATACTTCATCTTGACGCGAGAAATAGGGCATTCAAAGCTCCCAATGAGAATTGATGAAGTCTTTTCGATAGCATTAATGCAATGTATTTGATATCGTTTCTTCGGAAAGTGCACTGTGTGCTCATTACCGTTGACGTGGAAAGTGACATTGCCTTTGTTGCAATCTATAACCGCCCCTACAGTGTTTAAAAAGGGTCTTCCGAGGATGACAGCCATGGCATCGTCCTCTGGAATATCCAAGATAGCAAAGTCTGTTAAGATAGTGGTGTTAGCAACCACAATAGGCACATCCTCGCAAATGCCGATACGGAAAGCAGTTGATTTGTCGGCCATTTGCACAGAAATTTCAGTGGGTGTCAACTTATCCAACTCAAGTCTTCGATAAAGAGAGAGCGGCATAACACTAACACCGGCTCCAAGGTCACATAAGGCAGTTCTTACGTAGTTTCCTTTAATGGAGCAAGGTATAGTGGGCACTCCGGGATCACCAAGTTTCTTAGGAGTTCCACCTTTGAAAGTGTAGTTGGCAAGCATGGTGGAGATCTGAAGATCTAGTATCTTCTGTTTATTAGTCACGATATCTTTCATGTACTTGGCATACGGAGACATCTTGAGCATATCAGTTAACCGCATCTGCAGAAAGACGGGTCTTATCATCTCAACGAAGCGCTCAAAATCCTCATCCTCCTTTTTCTTGGATGGCTTAGGAGGAAAGGGCATAGGTCTCTGAACCCATGGCTCTCTTTCTTTACCATGCTTCCTAGAAGTGAAGTCATTCTTATCGTATCTCTTAGGTTGTGGATTATCAGGATTAACCATAGGTTCAATCTCCACATCCTCATCATTGCTAGGTTGAGCATTATTATGAACATCACTGTCCATATTGTCACCAGGCTCATGTTCATCACATGATTGTGTTTCTGCATCAGACGCAGAAATATCATTAGGTTCTTCAGGTGTGACAGTATTTGGTGAACTGGCGTGCAGGTTTCTATCATCCTTCTTCTTTTCCTTAGGATGACTAGGTGTATCAGCATTGATTCCTTGAGAATCTTGATCAATTCTCTTAGGATGACCTTCAGGATACAAAGGTTCCTGAGTCATTTTGCCTCCTCTTGTAATGGCTCTCACAGAGTTGTCATTTAGTTCATTGAGCAGGTCATTCTGAGCTTTAAGTACTTGTTGTACCTGAGTAGTAATCATAGAGGCATGTTTACTCAGAAGCTTCAGAGCATTGACATTTCTGTCTACACAAGCACTTAAATGGCTAAGCATACGAGTACTTTGTTCCAAATGTCTTCTAACATAATCATTGAAACTCTGTTGTTTGGCAACAAAGTTGTCAAATTCAGCAAAGCATAGGCTAGCAGGTTTATCAAAAGGAATATCACTCTCATCAAACCTATGCAGAGAATTTACTTCCACTACGTGTATCGGGTTATCGAGACCATGGATCTCTTCGATAGGTGGTAGATTTTTGACATCTTCAGATCTAATGCATTTCTCTTACATAGATTTCTTGGCTTCTTGCGTATCTTTGGGACTGAGGAATAGAATACCTCTTTTCTTAGGAGTTGGCTTAGGAGGTGGTTCGGGAATAGTCCAAGCATTATCATTGATCAAGAGGTTATTCAGTAGGGTCTCAGCTTGTTCTACAGTTCGTTCCCTAAAAACACAACCGGCACAACTATCTAGGTGGTCTCTAGAGGCATCGGTAAGTCCGTTATAGAGGATATCAAGTATCTCGTTCTTCTTAAGAGGGTGATCAGGCAAAGCATTCTGTAGCTGGATGAGCCTCCCCCAAGCTTGTGGAAGACTCTCTTCTTGGAGTTGAGCAAAGTTGTATATTTCCTGCAAGGGTGCTTGCTTCTTACGGGCAGGGAAATATTTCTCACAGAAGTAATAGACCATCTCCTAGGGACTACACACACATCCAGGAGCAAGAGAGGTGAACCAGGCTTTAGCGTCATCCTTTAGAGAGAAAGGAAACAGCTTAAGGATATAGTAGTGGCGGATCTTGTCCTCATTAGTGAAAAGGTTGGCTATTTCGGATAGTTTGGCAAGACGGGCTATGACCGTCTTAGACTCATAACCGTGAAAAGGATCAGATTCGACTAGAGAGATTATCTCAGGGTCGACAAAGGATTCATAATCCTTAGCAGTGACAAAGATAGGCGAAGTGGCAAACTTCGGGTCATTTTTCATCCTAGCTTCCCGAGATTTTTCCTTCCACTTGAGAAGTAATTTCTCAGCGTCATAGGCATCCTTACACGCAAGAAAATCCTCAGCTATCTCTCCCTCCATAACGTAACCCTCAGGTATATCAGGCAATTCATATCTAGGAGAGCTAGATCTAACAGGAGAAAAATCAGGTTATATCTCAATAGTATCGGTAGTTTCAGAAGCATCACGAGCATTGGCAGTAACTCTAGCAATATGAGCATCAAGGAACACTCCTAGTGGAACACCAGGCAAAGGAGTATCTCTAGCAGTATCAAGCATAGCATCATCAGGCAAAATAGCATCTCTAGCATCATTAGGCAAAGCAATATCAAGCATAGCATCTCTAGCAGTATCAAGCATAGCATCAGACATATTATCAAGCATAGCATCAAGCATAGTATCAAGCATAGCATCTCTAGCAGTATCAGGCACAGTATCAAGCATAGTATCATCAGGCATAGTATCAACCATAGCATCTCTAGCAGTAGCATCATAAACATCATCAAGCACAGGCGACATATCAAGATTTATAGCAGGAGGTGATGTCGCAAACTTACTCATAACTGAAGGTGAATCAAGTGCAGAGCTCGATGGCAATTCCTTCCTCCCCTCGTAGTTGAGGGCAAGACTTTGGTCTTCGGATCCTTCAGATTCTTCATAGTGATCAGCAGATATAAATCCCAAGTGACTCAGAGAATATAGCAATACATCCCCGGCAACGGCGCCAGAAAAATGCTGATTTGCAATCTCTGGCGATAGCTAGACGAATGCTGATGACAACAAACCTTCCCCTGAAATGGCACGACAAGAATGCTGCTAGCACTCCCCGGCAATGGAACTAGAAGAATGTTGTTGATGGCCCACCAGCGCGTGGGTTCGCAGCAGTTTTCCAGGGTAGAGTATTCGACCCAATTTGTTGATAAGCCAGTCAGGAGGTGAGAGTATACTCTCAAGTATTAGCAGTTGAATTTGTCAGATTCAACCACACCTGAAAGATTAGTATCTGCAAGCAAAGTAGTAACAGCAAAGTAACGAGTAACGGCAGTGTAACGAGCAACAACAGTGGCAAGGAACAACAGTAGTGACAGCAGTAGCAAGTAGCAACAGTAGCAAGCGACAGTAGTAGCAGAGCAAGACAAGTAACAGCAGTAGGACAAACTCGTAGGCAATGGGTCAGTGATTTGTTTGGATGATACTCATCATGCAACAGCTATAACATGGAGAGATATGTGGCTAGCTCCTGTTCGTCAATGTGATGTAGGCATGCATTCCGTGTGTCGTCATACGTGCTTAGGGAAAAGAACTTGCATGACATCTATTGCCCATCCCTCCCGTGGCAGCGGGGTCCAAAAGGAAACTATGGGATATTAAGGTTCTCCTTTTAATAAAGAACCGGACCAACGCATTAGCACTTGGCGAACACATGAACTCCTCAAACTATGGTCATCACCGGGAGTTGTTCCGGTTATTGTCACTCCGGGATTGCCGGATCATAACACATAGTAGGTAACTATAACTTGCAAGATCGGATCTAAAACACACATATATTGGTGGCAACATAATAATTTAAGATCTGAAATCATGGCACTCGGGCCCTAGTGACAAGCATTAAGCATGGCAAAGTAGTAGCAACATCAATCTCAAAACATAGTGGATACTAGGGATCAATCCCCATCAAAACTAACTCGATTACATGATAGATCTCATCCTACTCATCACCGCCCAGCGAGCCTACGAATAGATTACTCACGAATGACGAAGAGCTTCATGGAATTGGAGAGGGAAGAAGGTTGATGATGACGATGGCGACGATTTCCCCTCTCCGGAGCCCAAGACGGACTCCAGATTTGCCCTCGAGATGAAGAACAGGTGGTGGCGGCGCCTCCGTATCGAAAACGCGACGAAAACTTCTCTTTTTATTTTTTGTGGGACGAAAGGAAACTTATAGAGCTGGAGTTGGGGGCGGCAGGGCCGTGTGGGCCCCACAATCCTGCCCACCACCACCAGGGGGGGTGGCGGTGTAGGGGCTTGTGGCCCACTCGCCCACCCCATGAGGTGGAACTTGGCGCAGATATTTTTGATATTTTCCAAAACTGCTCCCCGTAAATTTTCAAGACGTTTGGAGAACTTTGATTTCTGCACAAAAATAACACCAAGGCAATTCTGCTGAAAACAGCGTCAGTCGAGGTTAGTTCCATTCAAATCATGCAAATTATAGTGCAAAAGAAGGGCAAAAGAGTTTGGAAAAGTAGATACGATGGAGACGTATCATTCATCCTCGAGGTTGAGTGTATGTACTAGTCGATATGTTTTCAATCTCTCTCACTCTATCGTGGTCTTGAGATGGCACTATCTTGATGTATCACGGGCCTTGTTAATCTAGTCGGATCATATGATGTTATTCCCTTGCTACCTTGTTGTGATGAATTGAATCTTTCCCTTTAAGATCTTGTTATGTTGGATTGAATATTTTTGTTTGAGAACACTTGATGTATGTCTTGCATATGGATACTCGTAGTGACATTGGGGTATTCAAGTGATTCACTTGATATATGTTATGGCACCAACTTGCGGATTCTCGTGACCTTGGGGATCTATGCATAGGGGTTGATTGCACGTTTTCATACTAAGTCCTTCGAGAGAAATCTTGGGGTGCCCCTTTAAGTTCTTTGTGTTGGATTGAATATGATAGATATATGGAAATGCCTTAGTAGGTAGGTATGGTGGTTGTTTTGAGGAAATATATAATGAGGCTTATGTATGACATAGCGTATCATGTCATGGGTTTGGACGTACCGGCGGAGTTTGCACCAACTCTCAATGTGAGAAAGGGGAATGCATGGTACCGAAGAGGCTAGCAAAATATGGATGGTGGAAGTGCAAATAATCGAATACTCACATTAGTCCAAAGAACTCATACACTTATTATCGGTAACTCTCTATCTAGTTAGGAAATTTACAAAGAGAGAAGTACCCCAAGGAGGAGTGTTTGGGGGTTTGGTTATCCTTGCGCATCCTCGACTCATGGTAATGTGAGGGTACTCTATATATTCCAACCCCTCCAGAGGTTAGCGACCAATTTAGTAGCTAGAGTTCTTAACTAATTTTTAGTTTTTGAAAAACACACGGATTTCCCAAAATACGACACCTATCACTAATAGGCTCAAGCTCTTGGCACCAATAGTCCAAACATTACTCAAATCAATACCACAAAACTATTGCCAGTTACTACTATACTTAAATAGCAATCTCCATTACCTACTCATGCAAGACACACAACCAGTGCAACGAGCCAACTCTCTAAACAAGATAAGCATGATAACTCAAGAGAGTTCCAAAATCAACTTCAATAATAGCTCTTAAAAATATAAGCATGAAAACTAAGAGCTAAGCATGACAGTAGCTACGAAAAGATGAAGAACACACAAAAATATAAGCATGAAAACCTATGTTGTGTTCTAGAGTGGAATGGAGCATGTGTCTCTCCCAAACAAGGTAGGCTAGGTTCCGAGTTGTTCTGAACAGAAAGCAAAAGTAAATAGCGGGACGCTCCAAGCATAGCACATATCATATGAAGTGATAAAAATATTGCATGGAGATAGACGAACCGATGATTGTTGATAGAGGAGGGGATGCATGGGGGCATCTGTCGTGGTTTTTTCACGGCAGATGTCCTCGTGAAAGGACTTAGTACTGGAGCCATCGCACCTTGGTGGCGACTCAAAGGGGTTAAGCGGGAGAGACACGGTTATTTACCCAGGTTTGGCCCCTCTCAAGAGGTAATAGCCTACGTCCTGCTTTGGTGTGTATTGATATGGATTCGATTACAAGGAAGGCGTAACTCGCCTAAGCCTAGCGCTCGATGATTTCTAACCTACCTCTGTCCCCCGGGACCTCGCCTTTATATACAGGTCGACTCCCTAGGGTTTACAAGGATTCCTTCCTTCCTACAACTCGTGACCATTGTGGTCTCCAAGTCGCCATCTTCCGAAGCTAGGAGACCCGCCAAGAGCCTTACTCGTCGTATGACTTTGATTCGGCCCAGACAAGGCCCAACTAAATATCCGGATGAATCGCTCATTGGATAACCCGGCCCACTCAGGGCGGGCCATCCAGAAGTCACATCCCCAACATTAGGCCCCAAATTGACTTGAACTTTTCCGCTTCATGCCAATATCTCTGCTCCATTGAAGGCGATTCATCCCCTATCTCTCTTCATTTTGTCAAAAAATTGCACACCCGCCATCGCCTTGGGGCGTCGACAATCCCTTAAGCCGCCAGATCATGACTAATTGACCTTTTCCTTTTCCTATTTTTCCGGGAAGACCGCCGCAAATCCAACGGATCTTTTAACGCATCATTTATCCCGAAATTTTCGGCGCACATTTATAGCGAATCTTTTATCTCCCGGCGGTTCCCGCTCATGGTGCCTCGATTCTTGCACCTGCCTCGATAAATAGGCCAAGGGGGGAAACAGAACTGTCGCTTCTCACCTACCAGTCCCGTCACCTTCCTCCTCACCGGCAGCGAGAAAACCGTATCGCCCCGAGGAATCCGCCGCCGACCGCGCCTTCAGCCTTCACGCGAGGAGCTCCGGTGCCGCCTGTGAGCTTTCGCCGTCGTCCATCCTCGCGCCGCAATCAACACATCCGCCGTCTGCATCATCGACTGCATCGCCGTCGGCCACCTCGCCATTCTCCTCGAACCTTGCTGCGGCCGGAAACTTCTCTGCTCGACGGGACGCCCGCGCTTTTCCAGCGAACCCCATCTCCGTCGACTCTTCTCTCCCGACAACATCAGGTTAGGCTTCCTCCCATCTTTAGGAGTAGATTTATCTTCGGTTCGAGCTTCCGCCATTGCCATGTTCTTGAAGCTCGCTGCATATAGATGCTATCTGCTTCGAATCGACTAACACGAGCGACGGTAGAATAGTTTAATGCCCCGAGTACTTCCACTCATCCGATGTACTTGTGAATCTTTGAAAGCAACATCTTCACCAAGCAATGGGCATCATCTGATAATAAACCTTCGCGACCAGTCATTTTCTCTAGGTTTTCGCGGTTGTCCGGTAGATCCATTCCTTTTTTACTGTTTGCAAAAAGTTGTTTATAGTCTTCATCTTCTGGTACTTCAAACAAAATACCTTCACCGTCCCCAGAATGTTAACCATGGGGATAGCCACCCTTCCATAGGTCGCCATAGTGATCCAACCCGGCCCTTGGATCTGGCGAGCCAAAAACCCTTTTTTTAACCAAAACACCCGGCGGGTTAAATGAACTCATTTTATCCCGTACAATAGGCGTCCAAGACATGTAATATCATACTTTACTTATTTGTAGCATGGGCGCCGTCTTCAAGAGTGACTGGCTTCCTACCAAGGTTGATGATTCCATTTTAGCCGATTATGTGAAAACGGGCAGCTTGGATCCCCAGGACGTTATTGGCTGGCGCACCGGGTTCGGAGAAGACCTCCCTAACCCCAAAGAGGGGGAGATAGTCGTTTTTATTGAACACCTGGAACGAGGTTTTAAGCCGCCCCGGTCAAAGTTTCTTAGAGACGCCTTATCTTTCATGAACGTCCGCCTCCAGGATCTGGGACCCAGTTCTATAAGTAATTTGTGCCAGTTCCAAGTTCTCTATGAGGCTTATCTGCGGATCGAGCCTTCTGTCCCCTTATTCTGGCATTTTTTTCCATCTGAATCGCCAAACGGAATTCCACAACGGCCCCAGCTTGGAACTTGGTGGTGTCAACGTCCAGCGCCGCAGGGATAGCCCATTCCCCTCACTTATCATGCCTAGTCATCCCAAAGGCTGGGGCGAATCTTGGTTTTACTGTCAAGAGACATCTCCTGCTGGCGAGAACAAGCTTCTGGGCTACAGGCCAACTCGCATTCCAACCAATTTCAAGCTCCTAGACAAGCTCACGGAGGAGGAAGAATCGAAGTTTATCCCAATATTGTCCGAGTTAAGATCCTTGACGAACAACGGGCTTACCGGGGTTGACCTAATCCGCTGTTGGGTCGAATGGCGCATCCTTCCTCTGAGCCGCCGAGATGGGCTGATGTGTGAATTTGATGGTACCCTGGATCATCCTCAATGCTACTTCCATACGTCTTTAACGGAGAAGGACATTGTTACCATTATCAAAAAGCTGACTGGCGAGCCTGCGGGAAAATGTGGCCAAATCGGCCTCAAGCCTTTCTGCAAAATTAACCCGGCACCCAAGGTAAACAAACCTAAACCGCCCTTGGTTTTTATGCTTTATGCTTCATTTGTGTTTTGTAGTTTTGTAACATATGCCATTTCAGAAAGGCGATAAGTTCTGGTCGAGGAAGCCCAAAAAACAGGCCATGAAAAGTGCTAAGCCGCCCTCAAAGAAAACCAAGGGTAAGGGCAAATCTGCCGCAGCCGAGCCATCCGAAGTTGACAAATCTCAAGTCGGCGATGAACTTTCAGAGGTAAAAATTCGTCCTCCTTTCACTCGCCATTCATTCCTATTAACCTTCGTATTTATATCTCTCCCTCTCCTTGTAATAGAATGAAGATAACGAAAGCCAAGAAGACTCTGTTGAGGTAATTTCTGTTTCCTCCAATTCATCTCCTTCTCCACCTAAGACGGCCCGGCGAATATCTGGGAAAGTTCCCTTCTCACATCCAAATGCTTATTTGGACCCAAATTTCCTACTGAAGAAAGCACAGCACGCCTCAAACCGGAAAACACGAAGTCACTCTGGCGATCTGGTATCTGGCTTACCAGCAACAAACAAAAGAAAGCCAAGCGAGGTATTTTTATGAGTAACCATTATTCATGCTTCTTTGGATCACATTTGTAACCCGCCTGTATTATTGATGTATAACTCTTGCAGAATTCTCCTCCCACTTCTGGCGACTCAGTGATGTCAACACTTCCACCAATGATTCGAGTTCCGGGGTAAGTCTTTTGATAACCTTGCCTCGACTTTTAAGAATAGCGATCTTTTCAATTCTTTAACATGCTTATTCCCTTTTGGCAGGGCACAAGCCAAGAAAAGAAAAACCAGTGGATCAACTCCTGATGCAACTTCAGAACCCCCGAAGAAATCAACTCCGACTCAAGACAATCCGGATCAGGCTGAACCTGCGATTCAAGTGAGAGTCGCAGAATGTTAACCTGAGTCGCCGAAGGAAACAGTGGATGCCTTTAAATCGCTGAACCCATTGATGACAACAGAAGACCCAGATGCTGTAGTTATTACTGGCTCTGGCTTTTCTAAGCCGGCGGCGACAATTTTATCCAAACATGTAGCATCCTCCTCTCAGGCCGTTCCCGAGTCTGGGCTCTCCAAGGCGAAACTTTCCGACTATGCAAATTTGGAGTTTAAGGAACTCTGTTCTGGCTTTGCAAGTCGCCTGGAGGCGAGCTATGAGATGGAGAAAAACCTGCTGAAGATGTTAAACAACAAACATGAGGTAAATTTTGTTATACTTATATTATCCCCATTAACCCCCAAGGGCCGGTTCATCAGTAAAAAGATGAGCCGGGTCTTGATTTTTGTATAATTTCACGTGAAAAATTATACATTAGCCCCCAAGTGTCAGGGATATTGCTTTGCAGTAATTCTGAGACTTGCCCTTATTTTAAACTTTCAATAGGAACATCTTGCTCAGACCGAATCGGCGCTGGGCGATTTAAGGAAAAACTTAGCTGGTCAACAAGACGCCCGAGCTAAGTCGGAGGAAAAATGCCAATTGGCCTTGACCGAAATGGTAAAACTCAAGGCCGAGTTGAAAGAAGCTCAGGCTGAACAAAATGCCGCCTCGAAGAGGGCAGAGAAGGCTGAAGCTAGGCTGGCCACCGTACAACAAGAATTGTCCGGCTTAAAGCGTCATATCTCCAACATGACGCAAGCCGTCTTTGGTAAGTTTTACTTAAACCTTTGACCTCCTCCTTTCTTTTTTGTTTTACTTATGATAAGTCGCTAATCATCATGATTCAGGTCCAAGAGCCGCCAACCTTCAAGAAGACTGTGTGTTGATGCTGAAGGCGATTTACACGCTGACAGAGCAATTATACATAGGCAGTGTCTTAACAGTTAAAGCTGTGATGGGTGCCAAAGAACCTATCACTTCCATCAAGAAGGTGCTAGGCTGCTTGTCCACACTTCCCCCTCAGATTGGCGAATTAACTCGGTCAGCCGCCCGGAGAGGTATTCTGACTGCCCTGAGTCACTGTTTGGCATATGCCCTAGAAATCAACGTAGAAGAAGTAGTTGCAGGCTTTCCTCAGCTCAAGGACGATGGGTCCGAATTTATTGAAGAGGACTATCAGCGAGTCGTCAAAAATTCTTGGTTGGCCGCGACTCAACTTGCCGCAAGCCTTGACTTAACAAAATACCAGGCGGCTTATGATAGCAGAAACAAGAAAGTCAGCCCGCCAACCTTCGTGACGACCAGCCTAACTCCTCGGCGACCCAAGAATCCTTTCGACTTGGAGGCGGACCTGGCATCAATTCTGACTGATGAAGATGACATTGCTGCTTTGGCCAAGTGCAATTGGGTACTGGGCGACTTGCAAATCGAAGTCGGCCAGAGCTCTCATCAGGATGATCCCGAGGCACCAGCAAAGTAAATTTTATTGAGTTTGGCCTGAGAGCCATGTAACAGGTCTCTTTTCCATAAGTCAGTACTGTTTTTGATGATACCTCTTGCAAGAACCGTTATATCGCCCTTAAGGCGACTTGAAATATTTGACCCGCCTCTTTATAAGAGTCTTTTATAGCGCTTAATTTGCCATGGATGAAACAATTCTTGTCACCCTCCTGTCTTAAGCTTTGAGAATAGCATATGTGAAAAGAAACAAACTATAGATATTTTCAACAAGCATCAGAAGGAAAAAAGCTTAAAATCTTCTGGGCTATGCCACAACGAAAAATAGCAATAGTAATTTCGTCGGCTCATAAGGTCGCGACAGGGGGAGGCGAGTCAGAAAGCTCGTGCACCCACCCTAAATGCAGGTTTCGTCGGCTCATAAGGTCGCGACAGGGGAGGCGAGTCAGAAAGCTCATGCACCCACCCTAAATGCAGGTTTCGTCGGCTCATAAGGTCGCGACAGGGGGAGGCGAGTCAGAAAGCTCGTGCACCCACCCTAAATGCAGGTTTCGTCAGCTCATAAGGTCGCGACAATGGGAGGCAAGTCAGAAAGCTCGTGCACCCACCCTAAATGCAGGTTTCGTCGGCTCATAAGGTCGCGACAGGGGGAGGCAAGTCAGAAAGCTCGTGCACCCACCCTAAATGCAGGTTTCGTCGGCTCATAAGGTCGCGACAGGGGGAGGCGAGTCAGAAAGCTCGTGCACCCACCCTAAATGCAGGTTTCGTCGGCTCATAAGGTCGCGACAGGGGGAGGCGAGTCAGAAAGCTCGTGCACCCACCCTAAATGCAGGTTTCGTCGGCTCATAAGGTCGCGACAGGGGGAGGCGAGTCAGGAAGCTCGTGCACCCACCCTAAATGCAGATTCTGTTGGCTCATACGGTCGCAAACAGGATGACACAATTTGTTCTGAAATGAAGAAGCCCCCAAGTCGGGGAGTATTTTATTACTTTATAATGAAACTGAAAAACTTACAAAGTGTCAAGCTTAAGAGCTTTAAGTGTAGTAAGGCCGCAAATGGGCAATATTCCAGGGGCGAGTTGACTCAGCCTCCGTGGTCGGTCGATTAGGCCGAAAATCCACCAAATAATAAGAACCATTGCGGAGGTTCTTGCTGACGACGAACGTCCCTTCCCAAGGGGGTGATAACTTGTGCATGCCCGCTCGATTTTGTATTAGACGAAGCACTAAGTCGCCTTCCTGAAAGATCTGACTCTTAACCCGGCGACTATGATAACGCCGCAGATCTTGCTGGTAGATAGCCGAACGGGCCGCAGCCAGGTCACGCGCCTCCTCCAAGGCATCCAAAGAATCGTGACGCGCCAGCTCATTATCTTGCTCCACATATGCGGCAACTCTAAGAGAGCCATGCCTTATGTCCGTAGGAAGAACAGCCTCTACTCCATAGACCAAAAAGAAAGGGGTGAATCCCGTGGACCGGTTCGGGTGGTCCGAATACTCCATAGTACCGAAGGTAACTCCTCAACCCAACACCCTGGAGTTCTTTCCAGGGGAACCATGAGTCAGGGCTTGATCCCTCGCAAGACCTCCTGATTCGCCCGTTCTGCTTGCCCATTAGATTGCGGGTGAGCGACCGCAGAAACATCAAGTCGGATATGTTCTCGACGACAAAAATCCTGCGTCGCCCCTTGGGACAAGTTAGTACCATTATCAGTAATAATACTGTGCGGATATCCAAACCGGAAAATCAGCTTCTTCAAAAATTTGACCGCCGTCTCCGCATCGCAAGTTCCAACAGGTTCCGCCTCAACCCACTTGGTGAATTTATCAACCGCCACCAATAGGTGGGTCTTCTTGTTGGAGGGCATTTTAAAGGGACCAACCATGTCCAGCCCCCAGACTGCAAAAGGCCAAGTAATGGGAATCATTCTCAATTCTTGAGCCGGCACATGAGCCTGCCTCCCATAATGTTGGCACCCTTCGCACCGACGAACTATGCCTTCTGCATCTGCGTGAGCCGTCAACCAGAAGAAACCATGACGAAAAGCCTTTGATACCAAAGAACGTGACCCGGCGTGATGTCCACAGTCTCGGGAATGAATGTCATTTAGGATCGCGCATCCTTCTTCGGGGGAGACGCATCGCTGAAAAACCCTAGAAGCGCTCCGTTTATACAACTCGCCATTAATGATGACCATGGATTTGCTGCGCCGAATGATCTGGCAAGCCAAAACTTCGTCAGTGGGTAGCTCGCCGCGAGTGAGATAAGCCAGATAAGGGAGAACCCAATCCGGAATGACATGGAGAGCCGCCACGAGCTGAGACTCGGGATCGGGTATCGCCAATTCCTCTTCTGAGGGTAAGACCATGGATGGTTTATGCAAGATATCCAGAAAAACATTAGGGGGAACCGGTTTTCTCTGTGAGCCGAGTCGCGAGAGGGCGTCAGCTGCCTCGTTGAGTCGCCGGTCAATATGGTCCACCAGATAGCCATGAAAATAACCCGCTACGTCAGACACAGCTCGTCTGTAAGCCGCCATCATGGGATCCCGAGAGTCCCAGGTGCCCGAAACTTGTTGCGCCACCAAATCGGAATTGCCAAAACACCTGACTCGTGTTAGGTTCATCTCTTTCGCGAGTCGCAAGCCATGAAGCAAAGCTTCATATTTCGTCGCATTATTAGTGCAGGGAAACATGAGTCAGAGAACGTAACAGAACTTATCTCCTTGAGGGGATACTAACACCACACCAGCCCCCGAGCCTTCCAGCTGCCTAGATCCATCAAAGTAAATAGTCCAGTAGGTAAGATTAGGACGGTCTTCCGGAACCTGTAGCTCGGTCCAGTCGTTAACGAAATCAACCAGTGCCTGGGATTTGATAGCTGTGCGGGGAGTATACTGTATGTGATGAGACCCAAGCTCTATCGCCCATTTGGCGATTCGCCCTGTTGCCTCCCGTTTCTGGATAATGTCACCAAGGGGAGCAGAACTTACCACTGTGATCGGGTGCTCCTGGAAGTAATGCTTAAGTTTCCGACTCGCCATAAACACCCCAAAGACCAGTTTTTGCCAATGCGGGTATCGCTGTTTGGAAAGGGTTAACACCTCGCTGATAAAATATACCGGGCGTTGTACTGGGTATTCCTTCCCTTCTTCCTTTCTTTCAACGACCACAACCACACTTACTGCCTTGGAATTCGCCGCGATATACAGAAGCATAGGCTCCTTTTCAGTCGGGGCTGCCAAGACCGGCGGGTTAACCAATTGGCGTTTTAGGGCCTGAAGCGCCTGGTCTGCCTCATTTGTCCACACGAATCCATCAGACTTCCTTAATAATTGATAAAGAGGAATCACCTTTTCCCCTAGGCGACTCACAAAACGACTTAAAGCCGCAATGCGACCTGCCAGTCGTTGAACTTGATCAACATTCGCCGGCTTTCCGAGAGAGGTAACTGCTTCAATCTTGTCCGGGTTAGCCTCGATACCGCGCTCCGATACCAAGAAACCCAGCAATTTTCCTGCAGGTACACCAAAAATGCACTTGGTAGGATTTAACTTCATCTGATATACCCGTAAATTATCAAAAGTCTCCTTAAGGTCTTCCAATAGTGTCTCCTCCTGGCGGGTCTTGATCACAATATCATCGACATAGGCATGGATGTTGCGACCAATTTGGTTACGAAGACAATTCTGGATACAGCGTTGATAAGTCGCCCCCGCGCTTTTGAGTCTGAAAGGCATGGACACATAGAAAAAGGCCTCGAAGGGGGTTATGAAGGCCGTCTTCTCCTGATCTTCCACGGCCATCTTGATCTGGTGATATCCTGAATAGGCGTCCAAAAAAAACAATCGTTCGCATCCCGCCACCGAGTCAATGATTTGATCGATGTGGGGAAGAGCGAAAGGATCTTTGGGGCAAGCCCTGTTGAGGTCTGTATAGTCAATGCACATACGGAAAGTGCCATTCTTCTTGAGTACCAAAACCGGGTTAGCCAGCCATTTGGGGTGAAAAACTTCCACGATGAACCCGGCGGCTAAAAGGCGGGCGACTTCTTCTCCAATCGCCTTGCGTCATTCCTCGTTGAATCTGCGAAGGTACTGCTGGATAGGTTTGCATTTTGGGTCAACATTAAGATGGTGCTCAGCGAATTCTCTCGGTACACCAGGCATGTCAGAAGGTTTCCATGCGAAGATGTCCCGATTCTCACGGATGAATTCGATGAGCGTGCTTTCCTATTTGGGGTCCAGACCCGTCCCAATGGTGAACTGCTTGGATGAATCGCCAGGCACGAAATTAATTGTCTTGGTGTCATCAGTCGGTTTGAACTTGAGGGGCGACTCAGAATCTGTAGTCGGCTTCTTGAGTGGTGACATGTCAGCCGGGTCGACATTGGCCCGATGGTGCTTGAGCTCTTCCGCCGCGCAGGCGATTTCAGCATAGGTCGCGTCCCCTTCTTCACATTCCTTTGCGATCCTTCTATCTCCATCAACCGTGATGGGTCCTTTAGGACCAGGCATTTTGAGCTTGAGGTAGACGTAGCACGGGCGGGCCATGAAGCGGGCGTAAGCCAGTCGCCCGAACAGCGCATGGTATGGGATTTTCAGCTTGACCACCTCGAAGATTAGAGACTCCGACCTGTAATTCTGCGCAGTTCAAAACGCTACTGAGAGCCTGACCCGGCCTATGGGATAAGCCGACTTGCTTGGGACAATTCCGTGGAAAACCGTGGTCGAAGGCATCAAGTCTTTCTCCAATAGATTCATCCTCTCGAAGGTGTCGAAGTATAGGATATTGATGCTGCTGCCACCATCCATTAATACCTTTGATAGGGTGCAACCCCCCACTTGGGGGGCCATGACTAATGCTAGGTCACCCAGGTTATCTATTCTTGGCGGGTGATCCTCCCTGCTCCATGTTATGGTCTGCTCGGACCAGTGGAGATATCTGGGAACCGCTGGCTCAGTTACACTGTACGCCCGGTGACTTACCTTTTTATCACGCCTGCAAGCATTAGTGGTGAAAACGTGGTAATGCCCATTACTTAGCTGTTTAGGATTGCTGCGGAAGCCCCCATTGTCATCCTGGTCCTGTGGAGCCCCCTCTGGGGGCGGCTGCTGGAAAACTCCTGGCGGGTTGTACCGCCACTGGTGGTGCACCGGGTATTGGCCGCCGCCTGGTTGCGGTCCTCCCTGAGCCCCCTGTTCGGGAAAGCCGCCGAAGGGGTTCTGCCTTTGGTTGGGCGCGACGAGTTGGTCCTGGCGCCGGTTTGGATCTTCGTTTTGGCTCTTCTTGATTGCCTCCGCCCGAAATTCTCGCATTACGAAACAGTTTTCCCAAGAATGACTCGCCGGGCCGTCAGCCGTGGCGTGGTGCGGGCAAGGGCCCTTGAGTAACTCTTCATAGTTACGCGGCCTTTTCCCATTGAAGCCTCGGTTCTTCTTTTTGCCATCATTAGCATTGGTGTTGGCGACCAAGTCCGAGGGCTCATCCTGCGGTCTACGCTTGCCATTGGTCCCCTGATTGTGACGGTTGCACCCCTGGAAACGGGTATGACTTTTGGACGACTCGCCCTTTTTGGGCGAGTTAACCTTGCCATCCTCGCCGGGATCCTTAGTATCATCGGCCTCGGCATACCTAGTGAGGGTGTCCATTAGCTCGCCCATGTCTTGGACCTTCCGTTTGAGTCGCCCCAACTTCTGTACTAAGGGCTCGTAATGACAATTGTGCTCGAGGATGAGCACAGCTTGAGCCGCCGTAATACCATCTGACGAATGAATAATTTCTGCTACCCGCTGCGACCAATGGTGGGCCGACTCGTTCGGGCGTTGAACACAGTGTTGTAGATCGACAATCGTCATTGGACATTTGCAGGTTCCCCGGAAGTTTTTGATGAAACGCTCTTTTAACTCGGCCCAGGACTGGATGGAATTGGGAGGCAAATTTTTCAACCAGGTGCGCGCCGACCCCTCGAGCATCATCGTGAAGTATCGGACGCAAACCGCCTCGTTTACGTCGAGCATGTCCATGGCAATCTCGTAACCCTCGATCCATGACGTTGGTTCGAGGTCTGGTGTATAATTAGGCACTTTCCTTGGTCCCTTAAAGTCTTTGGGCATCCTTTCGTTTCGAAGGGCTGGGGATAAGCATGGTACCCCAACTCGCCCTCCGCCCCCTACGAGGGGGGCCGGGGCGTCTTGGATATTCGGGAGATCTCGGCCCGGCGGGTTCCGCTCGGGCGGGTTGTCCTGCGGGAAGTGCCGCGGCCCGCTGTTTACGGCAGGCTGGTCCTCCGGCCTGCTCCTGGTATAGCTTGCCTGAGGGGTGGAGTGCAACCTCTCGAGGCTATGCGAGAACTGGGCGTTTTGAACCACCGATGTTTTCAACATCTCAATGGCGTTCCTCGCTTCAATCTCAGCTGGGGTGTTGCCGTGAATCGGAAGGGACTCCAGGTGGCGAGTTGCGGCAAGAACGTTATCCACCGGGTTGGAGAAGTGGCCTTGAGGGGTCCGGAAACGAGGAATTTGACCCTCAATCGGCTGAACCGGCGGGTTTGGTGGGCGGCCCGGTCCTCCTGCCGGGGCGGCTCCCATCCCGGGGGTTCGGGGAGTGTCGAACAAACGAGTCGGATTGAGGTCATGGGCAGGCGACCCTAGTGCCTTCGCTAATGGACGGCATCGGACGCGCGTTGCTGTCTCTCAAGCCGCCAGTTGTCAGTGTTTAAGCGCATCATATCGGCCGCAATTTGGGCTTGTCGAGTCTCGATCCTGGCGGATTCCATCTCTGCATCCTGGTGAGCCTTCGCCACCGCTTCTCTGAGCTTTGCTAATTCTGTGTTTACCTCCTCTTGGTTCTCTGGCGTGAGGGGGGTCGCCATTAGTATCGTGATTTCCGCCGCTAAATCCACCAGGACTACGGCTGGACTCCTGGACGTCTCGCCGGTCCCACCGCCTCCAGTGGGGTTTTGTGTGGGCTGAGTCGCCCCCGCCATGTAGATGGCGATCTGGCGGCGGGTTCGGTCAAGGACTTCCCGATCCATGGCTAGCGACAAGCCTCCGAGTCCATCCCAATGAAGAGACCGGATGGAATCTGAGTCGCCCATGGATGACTCGTCATCAGAGTTGACCGGGGTAACTTCCTGAGCCGCCAAGTGTTCTGGCTCCTCCGATCCCTGCGTGAATCCCACAAAGACCGGGCGAGTTAGCTCTGGTGTTACGACTGGGCGAACGTACCGGGCTGGCTCGACGATGTCGGTGGAGATGTCCGGCTCAGGAACGGGTGATCCCATCATGCCGATGAAGATGTTGATCTTGCCGAAGGGAACCCTGTAGCCGGATTCAATTGAATTCGCTTCAGGGCCCCATTGCTGGTTGTCGATGTAGTTTATCCCACGACGGCTCTGAGTCATGAGCGCCGTCGCGTAGCTCCCAAACCCTGGTAGGGCTCCCTTTGAGAACTCAACTCCACCGTGCGCAGGCCCTACGGTGGGCGCCAACTGTCGTGGTTTTTTAACGGCAGATGTCCTCGTGAAAGGACTTAGTACTGGAGCCATCGCACCTTGGTGGCGACTCAAAGGGGTTAAGCGGGAGAGACACGGCGATTTACCCAGGTTCGGCCCCTCTCAAGAGGTAATAGCCTACGTCCTGCTTTGGTGTGTATTGATATGGATTCGATTACAAGGAAGGCGTAACTCGCCTAAGCCTAGCGCTCGATGATTTCTAACCTACCTCTGTCCCCCGGGACCTCGCCTTTATATACAGGTCGACTCCCTAGGGTTTACAAGGATTCCTTCCTTCCTACAACTCGTGACCATTGTGGTCTCTAAGTGGCCATCTTCCGAAGCTAGGAGACCCGCCAAGAGCCTTACTCGTCGTATGACTTTGATTCGGCCCAGACAAGGCCCAACTATAATCCGGATGAATCGCTCATTGGATAACCCGGCCCACTCAGGGCAGGCCATCCAGAAGTCACATCCCCAACAGCATCCCCAAGCTTAGACGCTTGAGTCTCCTTGAATATTTCTTGGGCTGCATGGGGGCATCCCCAAGCTTGAGCGCTTGACACTCATGTATCTTCTTTCATCATCTCTCCCATCGCGTACTTGAAAACTCCCTTCATACGAAACTCATCATCAACTGATTAGAGTGGTTAGTTCCCTTAATAAAATAATTCAATACCTGCTGGAAATAAAGATCATGAAAAGGTACTGCTTATTATGAATGCCAAAGGGTTTGTGTAAATAAAAAGCAAGCTTAGAATTTGCAAAACAATGAAAACGCAAAACATGTCAGAATCTGTGAAAAACAGAACAACAGGTAGTAAATAATTTATTCGGGGCACTTGTACAACTCAAATAAAAAACTCACAACATATGCCAGAAAGACAATTATATAGAGCATACTGTGAAAAACATTCAGATCAAAAATATGATTTGGTGATTTTTCGCGAATTTGTCCGTCAAGCACACAAAATCTGTTTCTCGACAACATGTCACAATTTTTGAACTTTCTTGCAATCGGAGGCTATAACTTGGCACAAACTTAAAAATAAAGATACAATGATGTTGCTACAGTAGTAACACACATCAAGACCACTAAAACAGAAAGTAAAAACAAATTGGGTTGCCTCCCAACAAGCGCTTTCTTTTATGCCTTTGAGCTAGGCATAATGCAAGGAGGATCAAGATTCTTCAAAGACATCGGAATTGTAAAAACCTTCAAACGCATCCTTAACAAGTTCATCCTTATTTTCCCTAGGGAATGGGTACATACCTTTCGCTTTCCCACGTAAGCGTATGTGTCCTTTACCTACATCAATGAAGCCTCTCATGGCTCGGAGGAAGTCCCTTCCAAACACTATATTCCCTTTGTTGGGCTCCACAATGAAGAAATCAACCGTTGCATTCCTTTTAGAGAATGTAACCTGTACATCTTTTACCTTTCCCTGGATTTCAAAAATATCACCATTAGCATGTTCATGATAAGATGAATTTTTTTCCCATATCTAACCAGAGAGAATCATAAACAACTTTTGGCATAGTAGAAACCATGGATCCAATATCACAATAAGCAAGGAAGTCTTGGTTAGAGATGTTATTTCTAACAAAAGGTTCCGAGTCATCGTCTATTTTTAAAATCTGTTCCTTATCAACCATGGGTTTCTCTTATTCTTAAGTCTAGAAAATCTATTTTTCCCTTCAATAGTAGCAAGTCTATCTATAATAGTGTCATAACCATGATTATAAACAAGATTATTAGATATACCATGTATAATATCAAGAGCTCTTGCCTCATCACACTCTACGAAATCTCCTTTAGCTATAATATCAATAGAGTGTTTGCACTATATAAAGAGACCATGATAAAAAATTCTAAGCACAACTTTGATAGGTATCCAAGGCATAATTCTTTTGTGTTCTTCAGAAATTCTATCCCATGCTTCCTTCATATTTTCTCCATTCCTTTGATGGAAATCTAGGACCTCACATTCCTTCCAAGCATCAAACCTTAACATGATTGACAACTAAAAGTAACTAATTTTTTTGTGGTTTTTGGTATAAGACTCTAAAGCAAAGACTGAAAAGAAAACTACAAGACTAAAAAGAAAAGGTAAAAGATAGTGTGCAACCCCCTATCTTGAAGACTGGAGTCCCCAAGAACGGTGCTAGAAATTCGCTTGATGACGAGATGATGTATATACTTCTCGCCCCTCGTTGGATACCCCAAGTGGAAGGTGGAGATGTAGTCAGCAGCAAATTTCGCTTGCACGGAGATTGTAAGGTTTATCGAACCAGGAGGACTCCTAGGCTCAACAAGTAGGTGTCTTCCACCCTGGCGCTAGCAGAAGACGTGGACTTGCACACACAACAAATAACTTTGCTCCCACCAAGTACAGAGAGGTTGTCAAAGGATCAAACACAAGCGAGAAGGTAATAGTGGTTGCAACGAGAAAGTAAATGAAAGCGGTAGATGATGGAGGTGTAAACAATGATGGTGATATGGACCGGAGTCACATGATGTTAACTAGTGATGTCTCTCTCCCAAAAGACGATAAACAACTATGCTAGGGTTAACAAATCACAGTTAGGCAATTGACAGAATTATGATCGCACCGCAATGCTAATTATGCTCCTTGATAGTTAGAGGTTCAATAGTAATGGGCAGTACGCCAAGACAAGTAGACCGTTTATTCATCAGCATCTACTTACTAATCATCCACCTTGAGATATCTATCCAGAACATCTCTTTGGTATTAAGTTGCGAGCCCCACCCAAAGTGTAAACTCAAAGCAATGGACAACTGCATTAACGAACTATGCGTAAGGTAAACAATCCTTGCAACCATGGTCACAAGCACCATTGTTTTCTCCATGGTGGCAACAAGCACATCCCCTAGTCTCATGTTTCTGTCACTCAAGCTAGACATCGAGGGGCCCGAACCCACAATCATGCATAACGCTCCCTCTTGGAGTTACGATCTACTACTTTGCCAAAGCAATAAAAAGCAACGGATAACATGCATGAATCACTAAGCAACATATTATAAAAGGATAATCAAATATATTACTCATAACAATCTGAACATAATCTCATAATTCATCGGATCCCAACAAACCGAGCATAGCAATAGCAAGAGAATTACATAGATGCTTTGATCATGTAGGGCAGCTCACAAGGACTAACCATTGAAGCACAAGATTGGAGAGAAGACATCACATAGCTACTGGTCATGGACTCATGGTCTAAGGAGGACTACTCACGGCACGTCCAGTAAGCGACCATGGTGGTGGAGAAGCTCCCGGAAGTTAATCCTCCCTCCGGCAGGGTGCTGGGAAGAGGTCTCCTGACGCTCCCGATCTTGGAAGCGCTGCGGCGGTGGAACGATGGAGAAATTCGCGATTCTAGAAAGTCTGCGAGGGTTTCCTCTCGTTACTTTAAATATAGGCCAAAGCAGGGCACCAGAGGAGGTGGGACCCACCCAGGCTACCTCCTGGCACGACCTATGGCCTGGTCGCGCCAGCAGGCTGCCTGGGAGGCCCCTGGCCCCCCTCTCGTCCTCCTTCGGTGATCCGGAAGCTTATGTTTCGCTGATTTTATTAATGTATTTTTCTGGATTTTTTTGGGCTTCGGAAAATTGGGTAAAAGCCCGTACAAAATAGACATCAGCAAACAGAAACTGTCACTGGGTGCACTGAGTTAGTAGGTTAGTCCAAATATATGTAAAATGATATAAAAGTGTAGCAAAACATATAACAATGTCACCCAAAAGATCATGGAACAAGCTGAAATTATAGGTACATTTGGGACGTATCACTCGCGCCCTGATAGCTTGTGGGGCCCACGTGGCTCCGTTTGGCGTGATTCCAACGCTGAAAAATCCCATATATACTAGAAACCCCAAATGTAAAAAGAGAACTTCCGCTCTGCAGCCGCAAGTCTCTATATCGATGAAAAACCCACCTCGAGCCTTTCCAGTACCATGCCGGAGAGGGGAAATCATCTCCAGTAGATATGTGTTCAATCGCTCTCTCTCTCTCTCTCATGTTCTTGAGATGGCACGATTTTGATGTATCACGGGCCTTGTTATTCTAGTCGGATCACATGATGTTATTCCCTTGATACCTTGTTGTGATGAATTGAATCTTTCCCTTTAATATCTCCTTATGTTGGATTAAATATTTTGGTTTGAGAACACTTGATGTATGTCTTGCATGCGGATACCCGTAGTGACATTGGGGTATTCAACTGATTCACTTGATATATGTTATGGCATCAACTTGCGGATTCCGATGACCTTGGGGATCTATGCATAGGGTTTGATTGCACGTCGTCATACTAAGTTCTCTGATACAAATGTTGGGGTGCTCCTTGAAGTTCTTTGTGTTGGATTAATTATTATAGATCTGAAATTGTTTGATGTATGTCGCATATTTACCCACACGTACTTGAGGTGACATCATGGGTGTTATTCTAGTATGAACTCTAGGGCTGTTTGTGACACTTATAGGAATATCTCAAAAGATTGATCAAAAAGAATAAATTTGAGGTGGTTCTACTACCTACACTAATTTCATCTTATTGTTCTCTGTTAGATAGGAACTTTGAATTGATTCTTTGTTGCACATTGAGGGATGATCATATGATTCTACTATGCTAGCATTGTTGAGAGATTCCAAGAGTGAAAGTATGAACCCTAGGCTTTATTACCAAGCATTTATACAACATTTTGCTCGCTGTTTTACACTTGTTACCTTGATGTTTTTGTATTTTCATATTACAAAAATCTATATTTATCATCCATATTGCACTTGTATCACCATATTTTGTCCGAACTAGTATACCTATACAATTTTCCATTGTATTGGGTGTGTTGGGGACACAAGAGATTTCTTGTATTTTGTTGGAGGGTTTTCTGAGAGAGACCACCTTCATCCTACACTTCTGAGGGATTAATACACGTTCGGTCATCCACTTGAGGGAAAAAATTGTTGTCCTACAAAACTCTGCACTTGGAGGCCCAACGATATCTACAATAATAGAGTTGCATAGTATACATCACCCAACCATGCTCTCTCAAGAGAAATGATCATACAAAACTTTTATGCATGGCTTCCTTATGATGATCAATTAATGCCCGATTCTTCTTCGACTTGTTCCTACATGAAGAAGCCTGTTGAATTCAAATGGGATCTCTGGGAAAGAATTAAACACAACTCTCAAGATTGGTTACTTGACGAAGGTAAAGATTAAGGTATAAAGCTTGAGTTTGATTGTGTTAATCTTTTATGGAAACTGATACTTTTTCAAAAGTTTAGCAATAAATATGGGCTTGACTCCGAGATAGTAGCTTATTTTTGTGAATCATTTGCTACCCATGTTGATCTAAACTTTCTTGAAAACTAGCAAACTATGTTTTGAGTCATCAAACAATTACAATTCATCTTATTTTTCAGGAAGGGTCTATGTAAGAGCTATGATTTAGCAAATTCCACACACACAACTATCATTTATTCTTCTATGATTCTGGCACTCAAGGCATATTTTTAGGACAAGCGGTTTCAATCAAAGACATAGGAATATTTGGGCTTAATGGTCCACCTCCCAACTTATTTGTCTCAGGGATAATGTCAACTATAATGAATCATGATCACCTCTATCCAACAGGATATATGTGCATGGATGTTTCGCCACCACAAGATGCTTGCCAACTAAAGAACTACTAGATTGGATTAGAGATGAACATTATAGGCTCTTGCATAAAAGTAAATGTAGAAAAGTAAATACATCAAAGTAAAGCATAGGCCCTTCGTAGAGGGAAGCAGAGGTTGTCATGCACTTTTTATTTTTGGATGTGCAATCTCTTAATGAAAAGGAGCGTCACTTTATATTGCCCCTTGTGATGGCAAACTTTATTATCCAGCCCATCACTTTTATTTCTTCGCCATCACAAGTTCGTATAAAGCTTATTTTTCCTTCCAATAAAATATCAAATGTATTTAGGAGCAATTTGTATTGCTTTTTGCTCCAATGACAACTTACTTGAAGTATTTTATTCAATCCATAGATAGGTATGGTGGACTCTCAGGGCAAGAAACTGGGTTTAAGGGTTGTGGATGAACAATTAGTATCTGTACCTAGTGCGAATTTTTGGGCTAGAAAGGATCTAATGCAGGCACTACATGTGTCGGGACCCCGATCGTGAGTCATAGGAATCCAGCCTGTAACACATCGCATCTCTTTGCGGTCTCACGCACGGTTAACTCCACGGCTGCAGCCTTACCTTAGCGGGGACCATTTGCGTCTTTTGACTCACGTATGCAATAGTGTCGCTAGCATTCCAATGTCAAAGAACCATGATCGACAATTCTAGTCACAAACCAAAGTGGCAGTACCGCACAAGGACAGGCATACATGACCCAACAAAGCAGGTGTCGGTCACCGGCGAGTGTAGACGAGTCGTAGCAAGCTACAGGGACTCCATTACATCGCGTGACATTTCCCCAAAGGGGACAGACACAGCAGCTAAGAGGACACATGCCGGTCAACCAATGTGTCCGGAGCAGTAGCGAACTACCAAGGCTCGTTGGATCACAAAGGGGCATTTCCTTGTAAGGAGTGCTACTAAAATTCACGACTAGGTAATCGAACCCCATACATATCAAGTACGACACACGTACGCATGGCATACCGATATGTATAGATACATCGATGGCATCACAACAAAACCATAAACATACAAGCTTTATTTAAGAAGCTCAGAAGAGCCACACACATAATATTACACATTAAGGGTCTCACGACCCATAATAGCAGTCATTCAGTTACAAGCCAGCGGAAGAGTTTTAAAACTGTGTGAGTACAGACAGGTGCAACTACGAGGCACATGGCCTGACTATACTACAGATCCAACGTAGGGCCAGATCGTAGCTGGGACACCAGCTACTCGTCGTTGTCGATGTCTACGAAGAACCCTCCATTAAGGTCATTAGCAACCTCTACAACATTTATTAAGCAAACATGAGTACGAAGGTACTCAGCAAGACTTTAGGATAACTATCTACTCATGCAATGTATCAATAAGGTATGGTGGGGTTTCAAGCGGAAAGCCAGCATTTGACTCGTGGCTAAACAACTTGCATTTTTAAATAATTTTGACAACTTGATTTCTCGCACACGAGTCCACTAACACCACAAGAATACACTATCGTGGAATCATTCCGTCTCCATACGGAATTGCCGTCCACGACACTCACGCTTATCTTGACAATTTTATGAGTAGCCATTGAAGTTATCTATGAAGAACATATGTCTCCAAGTAGTCCATATCCGCGGACGCGGCTATTCGAATAGATCATAACCCTGCAGGGGGGTACTTCGTCACACGCGCTCTCGCCACTTATCGCCATGTGCACGTCATGCACCTCGGCAACCTTCAAGCGGAAGCCTAGCGAGGGAGTCGGCCACGACCGTTAACCACACTAGTACCTAATCCAGGTTTATCGCCTATCTGAGAGTAACCCGTACGGAAGTCCGGCCGAGGTTTCCGCCACGGCCCCAAACGATGTGCGCAGGGTTCCCAAGCCCACCATCCGGGTGCCACTTGGTACACCGTGCCACTTCCTACCGCATCACGGCCCACCTCTCAGGTCAGCACCATGCACGGCCTCCAGCATTACTATAAACACCAGAAACTACTTGCAACTCCTGGACCGAGTACTAAGCGATTAATAAGTCGAGAGGGTCAATTAAGTATCCCAACGTGTGGTAGTATCTAGTCTTGGATTACATACACGGAACTCAGTTCCTAAGGACGGTTCCAATGAAACAACCCGCCATGTACTCCTACACAGCCTTTCACCGGTACCTTTACGAAATCAGGTTCAACATACAACCTTTGCTTACCGAACACATTCTCACAATTCTGTTCATCTCCCAGATGACAGACCATACACAAATCTAAGCATAGCATGCATAGCAGGATAAGGCACAACATAGCTCAAGCAACTACAAGGTATGCTAGGTTGCAAGGTTCGGCTATTTACTGTGACAAGGATAGGTCATGCAAAGGAAGTGGGTTCAACTAACGTGGCAAAAGCAGTTGAAGCATTTGATCCTAATGCAATAAATAAGTGCAGGAGCGAGAACATGGGATTTATCGGGATGATCAAAATGGTTGCTTGCCTTGTTGCGCAGAGGAGGGACAATATCCGTCAGACGGATATTCGGTGGAATCCGGGGGTGCGGAGCCTACCGAGATGAAGGGCAACAATCAATAACAATCATATGCAACAAGATGATGCATGAGCATGGCATGAGAATGCAAGGTGGTAAACTAATAAAATCAACATGTATTAGGTTTGACGTTGATTTGAATCACATTCAAATATCAATTCAAACGAGGTATTCTCGGATACCGATTTAATTGATTCGACCTGATGCTCAGATCAACTTGATGTTAGCATGCATGAGATGTCATGTTAAGGTACTGGTTTGTTATTAGAACATTGTTTGATCATGTCATTCATAATGAAATTTGAATATTTTCCAAATTCCATTTATGAAATATTTATAAGAATTGACTTATTCATTAATCTACATGTTTGGGTTCTGTAACTTTTTCAAACATGAATGAAAATAGCATATTCAGATTCCTTGAATTTTTCTGATACTTTTTCATATATAAATTATTTTCATTGGAGTTACAGATTAATTTCTATGAATTTTTGAAGTTTTAAACATTTCTGGAATTATTTTTATACTGGAAAATACTTTTACTGCATCAGCATGACATCAGCAGGTCCATCTGGCCGTTGAAAGTCAAACCTGACCAGTGGGACCCACTGGTCAGTCTCTCTGGTCAATTTTAGATTAGGATTAATCTTATTTAGTTAATTAAACTCACTGGACCCACATGTCAGTGTCTTATTTATTAATCTGATTTATTTTTATTATGTCTAAACTATCCAGAGGCTGGCCCCACCCGTTAGTGGCTCAGGCCAGCTGAGATCCACCGGCGGCGAGGTCGTCCTCGCCGGCGGGGAGCCTCCGGCGACCACCAGAACGTCGGGGGGGGCTCGGAAATGGCGCACAGAGGGCCAAACTCGGCGCGGAGAGCACCAGAGGAACGACCACTCGATGGCGAGCACGATGGGACAAGCCCCAGGGGCTGGGGTGGACGGAATCAACGCCGGCGACGAGCTTGGCGGCGACCAAGTTCGGCCATCGTCGAAGCCATCGAATACGGGGCCAAAACGCGCGGGGCTGGGCACCTAGCGCATCTACATGATGTCTTGAGGCTGTTGGTGGCCTCAGGCGGACCAACCCGTCACCGGAGGGCTACCGGCGACGAGCTGCAGCGGCGGTCCTCATCGGGCTCCGATGGAACTAAGCCTAGAGGAGGGGATCGATGGGGAGAGCTTAGGGGAAATGACCGCATGCTCACGGGGAGTGCAGTGGTGGCGCTAGTCTGCTCTGGGATGGCCTGGAGAGGGAGAACGCCGGCGACGATCTTCGGTGACCCGAGGAAGAAGACGACAGCTGCTCGTCGATTCACTGCATCTGGGCGTCGGGCTCGTGGCTAGGAAGCTTCAGGGGGTTGTGGCGGAGCTGATGCGCGGCTCAGAAGGTAAGAGGGGAGGCTAGAACGACGGCGAGCTCGAGCTCTGCTCGGGGTCCAATGGCGGCAGAAGGAGGGAGGAGAGATCCGAGAGGAGGGGGGGAACTGGCGCTGGGAATGGATAGCCATGGGCTCGGGGAGCTTATCCCTGAGCTTGCCAGCGCGAGGCGGCGGCCAGGCAGGCGCACAGGTGCGTGGCCGCGCCGGAGTACGCGGCGGCCACCTCCTGCTGCCACTGGCGGGGGAGGAGACGACTGGAGGAGATGGGCTGGGCCGGCTAGGCGACAGGTAAGGATTTTTCCATTTTCTTTCTGTTTTTGTTTCTGTTTTGCTATTTCACTGGTTTTCTATTTATTTCAACTCCCAAATAAATTGTAAAAACTATGTTGAGCACCTTAGAATATTTGTTGGAATATTTCCAACCATTCCTAAAGTTTTCAACATTTTTGGAAGTTTAAAATTTCTGATTTCAAATTTAAAACTTGAAACGAGTAGCTTTTTGCATTTATTTAAAATGCTTAAGATGTTAAGAAAATGGTTTTCTTCATTGCTCATTTACTTTCATGATTTATCAGAAAGTTTGAACTTTTCTTGAGGCCATTTTGGATTCATTGATTTTAACTAGTTTGAGAATTCCTTTATTTAAAGAAGTGGCTAGGGTTTTTGAGCTTTCCTTCATCACTTCCTTTGTTCTTGTTGAAATTTTTCTTAGATGCAATGCAAAGAAGACATGAGCACAAGACTAACTTGCTTAAGGTGTCAGGGATGTGACAACATGTTAGAGGATCCATGAAAATACAACTTCTATGTGAATATAAGCAAACATAACCATTACGTAGTCTTCCTTGTCCAATGTCAACTACTTCATCAAGTTTGAAAAAAATTAATGGGGGCTCACAATCATAGATGATGTCCGAGATTTATTTATGAAATATCTCTTCCTTAAATATTCTTTCGTTAATTGTTCAAGTGGCCAATGCTATGTTTGCTAACCTCCAATAAGTTTTATTGCTTATACTCGTAGTTTGTGAAGTCACTACTCCCCATGGGACAAGCATATGAAGCATATAGAATTTCACATTTTATGACATTCCGTATGTTCAACATTTTCTCTTAGGATATAAGTGAAGCACACGAGTGATCATAAAACTACTCTAAACGATATAAGTGAAGTTCATCGAGCATTCTTCAATTAATATAGAGAGACCAATATCCAAGCTCAAAATATATAAGTGAAGCACATGAAGCATTCTATAAAGCCGTACTCAAAAGATTTAAGTGAAGCACATGAAGCATTCTATAAATGAACCAATGATTATCTCATACCATCATGGTGCATAAAATAAACGGGAATAATAAACACAAAATATGTTCCAAGAAAAGCACATGTGAATGAATGAAAACTTAGGATCAACATTAGCTAACCGATACTTGTTGACAAAGAGACGTGGGATGCGTAGCATCCCCAAGCTTAGAAGCTTGATAATTCTTGTAATATTTACTTGGGGAGCCTTGGGAATCCCCAATCTTGATACTGTGTGTCCATGTTCAATCCTCTGATATCCAGCTTTCACGTAAGTCTCAAAAACTTCATCCACACAAAACTTGAAAATAACTCGTGAGATAGGTTAGTACACATAAGAATAAATCTACACTTCATGACTGCCAAGACAAGTTGCATAATTTTTTTCAAGATTTAGGTACGGTATACTATCATTTCCACAATTTATATCTACCAATATAAGCCATGAAAACTCTAGGATAAGTAGATAACAAAATTATGACACCAATCTGTCCAAATAGAACAGTCTCTAGTAATCAATTTAAACAGTGTACTTATGTATCTCCAAAAATTCTGAAAATTTTGGAAAAGCTAAAGAATTTTTACGAAAGAACGTTATAAATTTTTTAGAAACTTTCCACGTTCGAGTAAAATCTCATAATTCAAATACTACAGTAAAAGTTTCTATTTTTATACAACACACCTCACACATGGAATTCAAACATTCTAAAGGCAATTATTGAAAAATTTCATTGAAAAACAAGATTATAAATAACATATAACAAATAATAACTAAATATAATGTTTCTCCAAGCAAAACACATATAATGTGATGAATAAAAATATAGCTCTAAGTAAGGTATACCGATAGTATTGAAGACGAAAACGGGGATGCCTCCAGGGGCATCCCCAAGCTTAGACGCTTGAGTATTCCTTGTATATTGCCATGCGGGTTCCTCAAGAATCCCCAAACTTAGGGTATTGACGCTCCTTATTCTCCTCATTTAGGTATCTCACCCAAAACTTGGAAACTTTAATCACATAAAACTTAACAAGAACCATGTGAGATCCGTAGTATAATAGGCAAATCATAAACTTTAGGTATTCCTATAAATTGATTAGTATTTAATTATTGCATAAGGTACTTTATTGTAACTTCTTCTTGGCTTATACTCCATGATTTAATCCATAGCATCATCAAAACAAGCAAACTATGCAAGCAAAAAACAAAATTTGCCTAAAATAGAAAAGTCTGTAATGATCAGCACGAATACCATACTTTTGGAACTACAAAAATTCTAAAAACTTAGGACAACATGGGGAATTTTTATACCAATATTTTGTGAAAAAACATATAAAAAGGTGTCCTAGTAAAATCATAGAAATTCTGCACTGGGCGCAAAAGTTTATGTTCTTGCAGACGATCAAATATAGTATCATCTAAATAATCCCAAAGGCTTTACTTGGCACATTATTGAAATAAAAGACACAAACCATGATTACTACAGTATATTATCATGTGTACACAAAAAAACAGAAATTTATAAGTGTTGGTTTGTCTTCCAACAAGCGCTTTCCTTTGAAGCCTTTTAGCTAGGCATGACGATATCAATGATGCTCGCATATGAATAGTAGACGAAACATGCAAAAGAGAATCATGAATGTTATTACAAACACATCATTTTTATGGTAAAATGGTAAATATAACAGAATAATTATTTTTATGAGAAACTGCCATGAAAAATTCTACATTTTTTACATGAGCATGAACAGAAGTGATCAAGGTCGACCCTCACTTCTTCAATGCGTAACTTTCCAATCGCTTCTCTTTTAAGAGGCAAGTAATTTTTTCGTGTTTTTTGTTTGTTTCACTGACAACTAAAGAAATAAAACAAGAAAATAGAAAATGAAAATAAAATCTACTTGGTGATAAAAGAAAACAAGCATACACAAAAATATTAACCCCACGGTATTGCTCCCCGGCAACGACGCCACAAAAGAGCTTGATAATCCCCAAGTGCAAGGAATCATCATAACACTTTCCAAAGATGGCAGTGATAAGTATGGAGTGTTGAACCCACAAGGAGCTAAAGGTAATATCAATATTTTATCAAGTCCTATGTTCCATTGGTATGACTCTACATACACTGAACATTTGTTTCTATCTAGTAATGAGAAATAAAAGTGTGTTGTAGGCATAAACATGATAGCTTAGCATGATATTGTAGAACTAAAATATTAAAATAGTTTCTGCGTAAATAAAGTTAGAATATATTACAAATAGCGACTGTGGAATAACGATGGTATGGTGTGCGGAATTTCCCTAAGCAATTGATAACAAGATCAATAATCATTCTTGCAATTTGATATGATGGAGAGGCATGAGCTAACATACTTTCCGTACTTGGATCATATGAACTTATGATTGGACCTCTAGCAAGCATCTGCAACTACTAGAAATCATTAAGGTAAACCCAACCATAGCATTAAACATCAAGTCCCCTTTACTCACATACACAACAATACCTTACTCTGTTGTAAGATTCTATCACTCTAGCCCCCCACTATAAGAGAATCATGAATGCATTGCAAAAACTTACAGCGAGAATCCCTCATGTGTGCATGGCACGGAGGGCACCATAGGAGAGCACCAAAATAGAACACACACTCAAACCAATCAAAATCATCAATCAACCCAAAGGACAACATAAATCTACTAAAACATCATATGATGACAACACATCATTAAATAATAATATGTAACATGAAACACCATGTTTAAGTGCAGGATTAGAGCAGGGTGCGGGAGAGTGGACCACTGAAAAGAGATGAGGACGATCATCGTGGCGATGGTTCCCACACGGTGCTCCGGCACCACCGGGAGAGAGGGGGGAGAGTCTCCCCCTTAGGGTTCCTCATCCATGGCCTCTCCCTAGACGGGGAGAGGTTCTCCCCTCTCGTCCTTGTCCTACATGGCTCCCGGAGGGGCGAGAGCCCCTCAGAGATTGAATCTGTCTCTACGCTTCGCTCCTGTTTTCGCTATTGTCTTATCTCAAGATAGGTTTTTAGTCGATACAAAGAGTTTCCTCGGCGAGGCGAAGAGTCTCTCCTTATAACTGAGCTATTCTCTGCTTATTGGATTTTTTTTGGTGTTGGAATCATGCAAGACGGAGTTACGAGGGACCCACAAGCTAAGAGGACCCTTTGACCCCCCCCCCCCCCCCCCGGCACGCCCCGTTGGCTTGTGGCTAGTAGGGATCCCCCTTCGGTGGTTCTTTGCTCGAATGTTTCTCATATGTTCGAAAAAACCACCAAAGAGTTTCGAGCGACTCCGAGAACTTTCATTTACTGCACACAAAAATGACACCATGATAATTCTATTGAAAACAGCTTCAGTGAGGGTTAGTTCTAATTAAATCATAAAAAAGCATCAAAACCATGTAAAAGTATTGCAAACATAGGTTAATATGGCACGAATACTTCATGAATTATTGATACGTTGGAGACGTATGAGAGGCTCAGCCTTGATCCAGAAATCACATAAGGCACACTCAACAAGCATTCAACATGCCAAGCACACGAAGATTTGCCTAACTGACCCTATTCCAGGCTTAATTTATTTACCTGTCGAGCGCACCAAGATTAGTCTCACTGATTCAGTTATAGATTGCTGAAATTTACTATGTCAAGTGCATGAGAGTTCACCTATTTAATTCAGTTCCACACTAGAAGACTTAAACCCTCCGCCACACTCATCTAGTCTAACAGAGGCTTAAGGACTACTCCTAGTGGGTGCACTCATTGTGCCCCTAGTGGAAGGGAAATCAAAAAAGGAATATTCTACTAAGTCGGGTCCAACAACAACATTCAAGTTCAACAGTCTCCAAACTCCAACCGACTACCAACAATTAAACAAAATCTCAGGGACTAATGTTGGGGATACACATAACATGTAGGCACATGAAGGGTCAACATATCATAAAATCATGGGGTCCACTCATCAGGTGGGTCCACATAAATATAGACATATTATCCACTCAGACAAGTTCAGTCCATCCACTCGCACGATAGTCAACCACTCGGCCGTATGACTCACTCGGATATGCGAAGACCAACAGTTAGCAAGACAATCGAAGCATTGATGTCTACTATGCAACCTTCTCCTTGTAGATGTTGCTGGGCCTCCAAGTGCAGAGGTTTGTAGGACAGTAGCAATTTTCCCTCAAGTGGGTGACCTAAGGTTTATCAATCTGTGGGAGGCGTAGGATGAAGACGGTCTCTCTCAAGCAACCCTGCAACCAAATAACAAAGAGTCTCTTGTGTCCCCAACACACCCAATACAATGGTAAATTATATAGGTGCACTAGTTCGGCGAAGAGATGGTGATACAAGTGCAATATGGATGGTAGATATAGGTTTTTGTAATCTGAAATTACAAAAAAAGCAAGGTAACAAATGGTAAAAGTGAGCACGAACGGTATTGCAGTGCGTGGAAACAAGGGCTAGGGTTCATACTTTCACTAGTGAAGTTCTCTCAACAATGATAACATAATTGGATCATATAACTAGCCCTCAACATGCAACAAAGAGTCACTCCAAAGTCACTAATAGAAGGGAACAAACAAAGAGATTATTGTCGGGTACGAAACCACCACAAAGTTATTCTTTCTGATCGATCTATCATAGAGTTCATACTAGAATAACACCTTAAGATACATATCAACCAAGACCCTAATGTCACCTAGATACTCCATTGTCACCTCAAGTATCCGTGGGTATGATTATACGATATGCATCACATAATCTCAGAATCATCTATTCAACAAACACATATAACTTCAAAGAGTGCCCCAAAGTTTCTACCAGAGAGTCAAAACGTGTGCCAACCCCTGTGCATAGGTTCCCAATGTCACGAACCTGCAAGTTGATCACCATAACATACATCAAGTACTCACATGAATCCACGTGTGCCAACCCATATGCATAGGTTCCCAATTGTCACAAACCCGCAAGTTGATCACAACAGATAGACACGTGCAAGACATACAACAAGTGTTCTCAAAGACTCAATCCGATAAGATAACTCCAAAGGGGAACTCAATTCATTACAAGAGAGAGAGGGGGAAGAACATCATAAGATCCAACTATAGTAACAAAGCCCATGGTACATCGAGATCAAGACATCTCGAGAACACGAGAGAGAGAGAGATCAAACACATAGCTACTTGTACATACCCTCAGCCCCGAGGGAGAACTACTCCCTCATCGTCATGGAGATCGCCGGGATGATGAAGATGGCCACCGGAGATGGATTCCCCCTTCGGCAGGGTGCCAGAATGGGCTCCAGATTGGTTTTTGGTGGCTACAGAGGCTTGCGGCGGCGGAACTCCCGATCTAGGTTTCTTTTTGGTGGTTTCTGAATTCATAGGAATTTATGGCGGTGGAATTATGTCGGTTGGGCCCACGAGGAGGTCACAAGCCTGGTCACCACCACCTAGGGGGGTGGTGGCGGCGTCAGGCCTTGTGACTCCCTCGTGGCCCATCTGGCCTTCTTCCAAAGCTTCGGGGGTCTCTTTTGGTCCAAAAAATCATCGTAAAGTTTCATTCCATTTGGACTCCGTCTGAAAATGGGCCAAAAACACGGAAAAAACAGAAACTGGCACTTGGCACTGAGTTAATAGGTTAGTCCCAAAAAAGATATAAAATAGCATATTCATGCATATAAAACATCCAAAGTTGACAAGATAATAGCATGGAACCATCAAAAATTATCGATACGTTGGAGACGTATCAAGCATCATCCTCATAGTGGAGGTTTTGTAGTGGGATGACATTATGGCATCAATGCCCCACATTTTAACATAAGAGGTGAGGGGGTGGCGCACTCTATATAAGCACCCCCACAACATAGATCTAATATGGCTCATTCATCCCTCTCGAGTTGTGGCTCCCTCTAGTCTCACGACTTGGCTTGGAGATCCGTTCTCCCCTCTCTCTCAAATACACCAAGTAACTGCGTGTTCATAATAAAAAAAACAAAGCCTCTCCGAAGCACGAGACGTAGGGCTCTTATCTCCACCGCGAGAGGCCCGAACTCGCTAAAACACTCGTTTTAACCGTTCGCATCTCGATAGATCATGATCCTTAATCCTACCCCTTTCTCTTGTCAGAATTGATCCCACGACATCCTACCTTCCCCATTTTGTTTATGTTTAAAGTATGTTTAGCAGTTTGTAGTTTGGATCTGCCAATGAACTATGTCCCTTTTGTACGGCGATGCAATGCGATCCAATGAACTGCATGTTTGATCTAGTTTTACATAGTGTTGCATGTGTTTGTATGGTTTTGAGGATTCAGATATGAGGGGCGCGGGTGTGGAAGCCAACAAATGAGGCATGCCTGGTCAGTGCCAGCGGATGCGCCTGGGCGCGTCCGCGGGCGTTTGAGGGCCTAGCTTTTCTACGTCCTACTATAGATGCTCTAAAGGATACTACCTAGTTGATGGTATCTATCCCTAGTGGTCAACTCTTGTGAATACAATACCCAATCCACAAGGAGAGAATAGATGGAGATTTTGCTAAATGCAAGAGAGTGCTAAGAGGGATGTGGATCATGCTTTTGGTGTGCTTCAATCACGATGGGGTGTCGTTTGGAACCCTGCGCTTACATGAAGCACCGAGAATCTTTGGGAGGTGATGACTGCTTGTGTGATCATGTACAACATGATCATGGAGAATGAGCATGCAAACATCATCTATGACCAGAGATTCGATTTTCACGATGAAAATGTTGAGCCAGAGCACCAAAAACTGGCAACCTTTGAACAATTTACCCAATTTCATCATGAAATGTGTGATTGATATACTCATATGCAGCTCCTGAATGACTTTGTTGAGCACATGTGGACTCACATCGAGAACCAGTACATGTATTGACTAATTATGTTTCATCTATTCAAGACAATTTCAATTAGGTTGTTAAACTATTTGATTCTATTTTTTATTTGAACATGAAACTATTTTGTTTATAAAAATATTTGATTGTGGTTATATTTGAATATGAAACTATTTTAGAACTGTTTGCAATGTTTGATTTATAGTGGTCATAGTCCTAGGTCATTTCCTTTTTGCTCAACACCTCTAAAAGGATCTAGGCCTATCTCCATCCAACTCTAGCAAATCAACTTGTCCTTAAATTGGGGGTATGATCCCGTGTGAATGCTTTGCTTCCTCTTTTCTGCCTTGGACCTTTGAGTGAGCTTGTCGATGAACACCAATGGATCCTCAACAATTTCAACCTCATCTTCCTCATCTTCACAATACAAGACGTCATATTCATGCCATGAGTTCCCATGTTAGTCCTCATCTTCAACATGGACGGTGAATTCGTCATCTTGGTTGGCGAATTGGGTGTCACCATAGTGGTCACGTTTTTCCTGGCTTTGGGTCGCATTGGGATCGATAGTTTTGCCTTGGCCATGGACGTGGAAGGCCTCACCACGACCCTCGAAGATGATGATCTGCATGAATTTTTTGGAGTCAGGGTCGTCGGCCATCATGGGTGGTGCTGGCATATCAACAAATAGCTTACGGGCGCCGGCCATGGTGGCCGAAGGAATCGGTCGGGGTTGCTTCCTTTGCGTCCCATCGGATGGCTAGCGAGCGCCACTATACCCTGGTGTCACATTGAGGTCGATGACGCCCACGGGTGTGGCAGGAGTGACCAAATTGCAGTCCCGCGACATAGATAATCATGTTTGCCCATGGCCATGCAGCATCGGTGCCTTATATCCTTGCATATCGGGTGTGACGGACGAGCTCACGGACCAGTGTTGTGGAGGACGAACGGCAGATGATCTTGTTGATACGTATCCAACATATCTATATTTTTTTATTGTTCCATGCTATTATATTATCATTCTATGATGCTTTTTAGGCATTTACTTGCTAACTTATACTTTTTTTAGTACTAACCTATTAACCCAACGCCAAGTGCCAATTTATGTTTTTTTGCATGTTTTTGGCTTTTCAGGAATATTGTACCAAACGAAGTTCAATACCCCGAAAGTTTTGGATGATTTTTTCTGGACCAAATAAATACCTGGAAGCTTCATAGGAAGACCGGAGGGCACATGGGGTGCCCCAAGCCAACCGGGCACGCTAGCAGGGTGGTCATGCCCGGATGGCTTGGGGCCACCTCCCAGCTCTTCGAGCCTCGTTCTCTCTGCCATAAATTCACATATATCATAAAACACTAGGGAGCTTCTCGAAACACTTTTTCCGCCACAACAAGTCTATGTCCTACCGTGTGCCCATCTAGAGCCATGTTCCCGTGCCCTGTCGGAGGAGTGATAAATCACGAAGGACCTCTACATCAACCTTGGTGATCCCATGGTGATGTGTGAGTAGTTCACCATAGATCTACGGGTTTATAGTTAGTACCTAGATGGCTATATATATATATATATGTGTGTGTGTGTGTGTGTGTTCTTCATTGCCAAGATCACCGTGATTCCCGCGGTGATCTATCTTATGTGGTCACTCTTGTGCGGTGCATTTGTTGGTATCCGATGAATTGTGGGTTTATTTTTATATTATTAATGAATAATACTTGAGTCTTCTCTGAATTCATATATGCATGATTATGATAGCTTCGTAATTCTCTCCGATCTATTGATATGATTTGGCCAACTAGACTGATTTATCTTCAGTGAGAGAGGTGTGTTGTAGTGGGTTCAATCTTGTGGTGCTCGGTCATAGTGACAGAAAGGGACAAGACACATATTGTATTGCTTCCACTAAGGGTACAAATATGGGGTTCATTCATATTAACTGGATTTACTTTGTCTAGATTATGTCATTATCCTCCAAGCATTACTCTGTTTTCTTAATACTCCAGATGCATGTTGTATAGCGGTCGATGGGTGAAGTAATAGCAGTAGATGCAGGCAGGAGTCAGTCTACTTGCTTACGGACGCGATGCATATATGTGTGATCATTGGCATCAATAAATATTGCATAGTTATGCGCGTTTCTATCAATTGCCCAACAATAATTTGTTTATCCACCGGATGCCTTCTACGAGAGAGAAGCCTCTAGCAAAAACTATGGCCCCTGGGTCTCCTCACAAAAAAATACAAAAATTGTAAATACCTTGCTACCTTTCATTATTTGTATTTACTTTGTATATTTAGTATATTCAAACTATATATCTATCACTACTTATTGCTTGCAAGTAACGAGTTCAAGGGGATAGACAACCCTCTTGCCTGCGTTGGGTGCAAGTGTGTGCTCTTTTGTGTGCACCCACAGAAGACGGGAAATTGTGTGGTCCTACTATTGGTTCGATAACCTTGATTCTCACTCAAGGAAATACTTACATTTACTATCTTGTATCATGCCCTCCTATTCGGGGGAAAATCCCAACATAGTTTACAAGTATCACGAAGGATTTCTGGAGCCGTTGCTACGGAGTATGACCAATTTCCTATCAAGTACCTTCACACAAATTATCATTCACTTGTTCTACTCTCTGCTTGCCTAGCAATGCTATCTTTATCTTTGTCACATAAAAACATAAAGTAAAACAAAAAGTTTAAGATAAATGGATCCTCATCCACGTGCTAATATTTTCCAAAGACCCGATTATGTCGAACCAATTGCTAGTGAGTTGAGTGCACTAGATTATCTTTGTGAGGTCTTGTTTGAAAATCGTGAATCTGAAAATTGTTATGAGGTGTTAGTTTGTATTATAAAGTGATTTTTGATAGTTCCTTGAATGGAAAGCATGATTGCAATTTTGTTAGGACAAATTCTATGAATGCCAATTGTACTAATTATCATGATTGGGGTGATAATCATGATGTTTCTTGTGATCTTGGTAATTTTAAGCTTCATGATGAATCTATTATTGATTGTGTATTTGCAATACTAATAAAGTGGGTTTGGAAGAGTGTCAACTTTAGGTAATAATGATCCCAGTGCTTTGGAGAATGATCAATCTTATGAAATTATCGATAAAATTGGGTTTGGAGAAGTCATGACTTTAGTTGATGTTAATCCCACTACCTTGGAAGATTATAAGACTTATATACATATGGATCACAAGAGAATGCTTTACATGATAGTTATGTTATTGAGTTTGATTATGGTCCTACATGTAATTACAATGAGAGAGGCAAATATGGTTATAGGAATTTGCATGTTACTCAATTACCTCTCTTCGTGTTGAAATTATTTATGCTTCACTCTACCTATTTGTATGTGCTAGATATTACTTGTCTTGGTAAATTTTTTACCTATAAAATTCCTATGCATAGGATGTATGTTAGACTTAGATGTGTTTTTCACATACTATATGATGTTCTCTTTGTGCTTCAATTCTTGTTTTATGTGAGCATCATTATTATCCCAAGCTCATCCTAATGGTTATAAAGAAAGAGCTTGTTGAGAGACAACCGAGTACTTTCTGTTTGTGTGAGTTAACAGGATTACTGCTGCTATAATGATTGTGTTTTTATATTTTAGTTAGATTTTCTGTGAAGTCAAGCCTTTGAGATGATTTGGATGATAAGTAAAATTGATATGGTGCAAAAAACTGAAAGTTTTACGTCTAGTGCATAATTTATCTAATTTTACTAGAACGTATTTTTGATCTCAATTTTAAACAATATTGGTACACAAATGCCTCAGGTTTTCCAAAAAAATTCAAAAAATTGGAGTTACGGAAGTATGGTTTAAGTGTTGATAACTACAAACTGTTCTATTTTAGACAAAAAAAAAATTTGCTTGCATAGTTTGCTTGTTTTGATGATCCTATGGATTATATTGGGGTATAGGTCATGGAGAAGATAGAATACATTAACTTATGCAATAATAAAATATTAATCAACTTATAACACTACCTAAAGTTTATGGTTCGCATATACTACTAACGAATCTCTGTGCTAAAGTTTTCATGTTTTGGGTGCTATCATGATGGATGAAGGAATAAGGAGTGGCAAAGAGCCTAGGATTGGGGATGCACAAGGCATCCCAGGGTAAATTCAAGGAGTACCCAAGCATAGGGGATTCACAAGGCACCCCAAGGTAAATTCTACGAAGACCCAAGCGTCTAAACTTGGGGATGCCCCGGAATGCATCCCCTCTTTCGTCTCAATCCATCGATATGTCACTTGAATCTATACTTGTATTCGTCACATGATATGTGTTTTGCTTGGTGTGTCATTGATGTCTACGCACGCTTCTATTCTTGTAGACTATGTTGGTCCTCCAAGCGCATAGGTTTGTAGGACAGCAACAATTTCCCTCAAGTGGATGACCTAAGGTTTATCGAACACAGGGAAGTAGAGATTGAAGATGGTCTCTCTCAAGCAACCCTGCAATTAAGAAACAAGAAGTCTCTTGTGTCCCCAACACACCTAATACAATGGTAAATTGTATAGGTGCACTAGTTCAGCGAAGAGATGGTGAAATATGGGTGATAGGTGTGGCAAAGCAAGGTAATATAAATCTGTAATAAAAATTACGGCAAGGTAGCAAGTGACAAAAGTGAGTATAAACGGTGTAACAATGGTGAGAAACAAGGCCTAGGCTTCATACTTTCACTAGTGGCAACTCCCAACAACATTAACATAATCGAATCACATGATATTTCCACTAAAACATGCAATGGTGACGTACTCGGAGGTCATTCCTTTGTGATCAAGAGAGGACGAGAATTATGTAGGGCTACAAAAGCACACCTCAGAGTTCGTAGATCTCATCTTTGGATTTCCCAATATCATTGCGGCCATCCAAAGAGAGTACCACAATCATCATAATGTATCTCAAGGAAAGTCAAAGACAAGAACCAAGAGACTCTCAATCTTCAATCAATTCACAAAAGAGGAAATCACTCATGGAAATATTCTTCTAATCCATGTCTAGTAGACCGCTGTCACCATGGTCTCGGGGATTATACTAGATAAGATCAAGTGAGTACATCAATCCAATACATCGAAGAAGGGGAAACATCATGGGATCACCCTAGGTTAACATAGCCTATGATCACAATCAATATCACATCATGGGAGAGAGAATTAACCACATAGCTATTGTAGAAGACCTTAGCCCGAGGAGGAACTACTCCTGCTTCATGGAGGGAGGAAGCAACGTCGATGGAGATGAATCCGGGGGCACTTCCCCGTCTCGGCAGGGTGCCGGCACAGGAATTCTGGTCCCCCAAAACTTGTTGGAGATGGCGGCGAATTTCGGAATTGCTTCTGGAGAAAAGGGTTCCGCCATCAGGGTTTCCTCCACGGGGGTTAAAATAGGAGCCAAGGTAGGGCACGAGAGGAGGTGGGCCCCACCCAGGCGACCTGGTGGTGCGGCCATGAGGCAGGCCGCGTAGGGAGGTCGCCTGGGGAGGCCCTGGATCCCCTCTGGCCCACCTTGATGCTTCGTGAAGCTTCCGTCACGCTAATTTTTATATATTTTTCTCATAATTTTTGGGGCTCTGTAAATTGCGGTAAAAGTACCTGCAAAAGTAGACATCAGTAGACAAAAACTGGCACTGGGTGTGCTGAGTTAGTAGGTTAGTCCAAATATGTGTAAAAAGGTATGGAAGTGTAGTAAAAGATCTAACAATGTCACCCAAAAGAGCATGGAACAGACAGAAATTATAGATCTGTTTGGGACGTATCAAGATCCCCAAGCTTAATTCCTGCTCGTCCTCGAGTAGGTAAATGATAACACAAACAATTTATGTGGTGACATGATAACACACATATAAGAACTTCAAAGTAAAGCAAGTAAGATATGCAATTCAAGTCAAGACAATAACAAGCAAGAGTCTATATCTAGTATTGAAATTAGCAAAGTAAGAACATAAAGGTGCAAGAGCTCTCGCTGTCCGTGACTCGAATGTCTCCAAATGGTGTTTGCGTGCAAGAAGTGGGAGGTGGGTTTAGAGCATAAGAATAATATATAGTTTAATTGAGAACTCAATCTACTAAAACTTCACACTTTGTCTCCTTCATAATATTATTTTGACTCATCCCCAAACCACTAGTCAGGCAGAAGTCAAAATGATCCTCTCCCTTTCGACTTCGAGCACTCATGCAATGGATGAGCGCAAGCAAGATATGTTGGCACTTAGGATGGCAAAGAGAATAATGATGGGGAAGGAAGAAAACAAAGGTGTGAAAGGCTCACATCAATGAGGTCACTCATAGGCGAGAGAAAGACAAACGATAGATATGATGTGAGGAGTAGGGATTGCCATGCAACGGATGCACATATGAGCTAAAGTAAGCTCTCCAATGGAACTAGTGGCATGCATCCAACTTGCTTGCTCATGAAGACCTAGAGCTCATTTGAGGAGGCTCATCACTGGAATATACAAGCCAAGTTCTATAGTGTAAGGGTCCCCACATAGTTATGCAAGAATGATAATCTCTATGGAGTACAAATATAACAATGGAGTACGAGTGTGGATCTTTCAAAAGGAATAGTAGTGTTGCCCCCTTCTCTCTTTTTATTTCTTTTTTCCTTCCTTTTTTTGTGGCCTCTTTGCCTCTTTCTATTTATCTCTCATTTGTCCTCTTTGGGGTCTTTTTATGTGTCCTCTTTTGGGATCTTGTAATTTGTCCTCTTTGGGATCTTTTCCTCACTTAAAGGCAACACTCTATATTTCACAAGAATAAAAAGAATATATTCACACTTTATAAGAAGTACTCAACATAAAGATACAAGAAAATTATCATGATGTATGCAAATGTATGCCTCTGCCAGTGTAGCAGGATATGCAATGATACTAGCGCGCCATGTAGCAATGATAAGGACAAAGGCCAACTAGCACGCGGCTCCTCGATCAAGCAAAAACCTGTATGACATGAAGATCAAGTCATGAGATGGTGGATGTTGCATGGCAGTGTATCTCGGAAAGGCTATGGAAATGCCTTAATAGGTAGGTATGGTGGCTATTTTGAGGAAGGATATAATGAGGCTTATAATGGCAGAGCGTATCATGCCAAGGGTTTGGATGCACCGGCGAAGTATGCACCAACTCTCAAGATGATAAAGGGCAATGCACGGTACCAAAGAGGCTAGCAAAATATGAATGGTGGAAGTGCCAACAATCGAATACTCGCATTAGTCCGAAGAACTCATGCACTTATTATCAATAACTCTCCATCTAGTTAGGAGATTCGCAAAGACACAAGTACCCCAAGGAGGAGTGTTTGGGGGTTTGGTTATCCTTGCGTATCCTCGACCCATGATAACGTGAGGATACTCTATATATTCCAACCCCTCCAGAGGTTGGCGATCCATCTAGTAGCTAGAGTTCTCAACTAATTTTTTTTGTTTTTGAAAATACACATGGATTTCCCAAAATAAGACACCTATCACTAATAGTCTCAAGTTCTTGACACCAAAAGTCCAAACATTACTCAAATCAATACATCGAAACAATTGCAAGTTACTTCTATACTTAAATAGTAACCTAAGTTACGTACTCATGCAAGACACACAACTCAGTGCAACAAGCTAACTCTCTAAAAAGGATAAGAATGATAACCCAAGAGAGTTCCAAAATCAACCTAAATAAAAGCTCTTTAAAAGATAAATCATGAAAACTAAGAGCTAAGCATGACAGCATCTATGAAAAGATAAAGAACACACAAAGAAGATAAGCATGAAAACCTATGTTGTGTTCTAGGGTGGAGTGGAGCATGTTTCTCTCCCAAACAAACAAGGCTAGGTTCCAACTTGTTATGAACAGCAACAAAACTAAAACATACTAAAAAGTAAAGGGTGGGATGCTCCAAGCATAGCACATAACATATGAAGTGATAAAAATATAGCATGGAGAAGGACGAACTAATGATTGTTGATGGAAAAGGGGATGCACGGGGGCATCCCCAAGCTTAGACACTTGAGTCTCCTTGGATATTTCTTGGGGGTGCATGGGGGCATCCCCAAGCTTGAGCGTTTGACACTCCTGGATCTTCTTTCATCATTGTCCATCACATACTTTAAAACTCTCTTCATACGAAACTCATCATAAGCTGATTAGAGTGGTTTGTACCCATAATAAAATATTTTTTCTCCACTATAAATAAATATTTTCATGAAGAGATACTGCTTTTCAAGATAGCCAAAAAGTTTTTGCAAAGAAAAAGCAAGCTTGAGAATTGCAGAACGATGAAAACGCAAAACATGGCAGAATCTGTGAAAAACATACCAGCAGGTAGTAAATAATTTTTTCACGGCACTTCTGCACCTCAAATCAAAAAACTCAGAACATACGCCACAAAGTCAATTTTATAGAGCATACTTTCAAAATACTTCAGATCAAAAATATTATCTGGTGATTTTTGGCGAATTGTTCCGTCAAGGAGACAGAATCTGTTTCTCGATAGCATGTCACAACTTTTGAACTTTCTTGAGATCGGAGGCTAAAAATTGGCACAAGGCTTAAAAATAAAGATACAATGATGTTGCTACAGTAGTCACACACATCAAGACCACTAAAAACTGAAAGTAAAAAACTCAAAGTAAATATAACGAGGGTTGTCTCCCTAGAGCTCTTTCTTTATAGCCATAAAGATAGGCTTATGATTTTAATGATGCTCTCGTAGGAATAAGAGTTGTAGAATAAAAGAGAGCATCAAGAAGCAAATACCAAACACATTTAAGTCTAACATGCTTCCTATGCATAGGACTATTGCAATAGTATAATTCATTAAAGCACAAAGAATAAGCATAGGAAGGCAAACAAGTGCAGCTTCAAAACCTTAGACATAAAGAGAGGGAACTTGATATTATTGAAATATCTATAAGCATATGTTCCTTTCTAATAATAATTTTCTGTGGGATCATGAATAAAATCAACAATATAATATCACGTAAAGCATTGTTACCATGATCCACATGCAAAAAAGGTACTCTTACTGTCCACATAAGCATAATCTTTCTCGTTGTTAATAGTGGGAGTAGGACTATAATAAACAACATGAACACTATAGATTAATTGTGTATTGGGGAGATGGTGTTCAACAAGGAAGTAATTCCCTCCATGATTATGACCAGTTTCATACGAATAATTTCTCCTTATGTCATAGATATCTTTACAATCACAATAGATAGGAGTTATAACATCATCATGGTAGAGAAGAGCATTATTATTGGTAGCAACTATATTTATAAACATGTTGTCTATATTATTACTAGCAAAAGAATTTTCAATTATCACATCACTAATGGGTAAAGCACTTGCAATCCTATCATCCCCAAGCTTAGTGCTTTCGATATCATCATTTTCAAAGTTGGTACCAAAAATATTTTCAAGATCATAAGTAGCATTATCATCATCTTCCCAATCACAATAAGTAACATGCATATCATAATGAAAATCATATTCAATAGTACCTACGGACTTATCATCAAGATAATTATGAATGCAATCAAGCTCACCATCCTCCATAAATTTATGTCTGTTAGGATAAAAGTTGATGCGAGGAATATGCCAAGGCCAGGTTGATACCCATTCTTCTTCCTTCTTGTTCCTCTTCCTCCTATTATTTTTCTTCTTCTTCACCTTAGGAGGGAGTGGTTGGAGAGGAAGCTTCTCCAAATGTTCTGGTTTATCATTAGAAACAATAGGGGAAACTTAGGAGAAACTCTCCTTTTTCTTAGTGGAAACATAAGAGACATTTTTATGCTTTGGTAAAGTTCCCTCCTTGCTAATCTAACTTATGTAATCATTTTCATGGAAATTAAGAACACAATAGAGATGGCATTTTTGCAAAGTGTTGTTTATTCCTAAGGCATTATCATCTAGCCAAGATGTTTTTTCTGATAACTCTTCACACATAAAAAATAAATAAGTTCATCATAGAGATAGGAAGTGATAATGTTATCACACAACTGGTTAACAATTATGTTTTGAAAGTACATGCATTGAAAATTAAAGTGACCCTCTATACAACAAAGTTCAAAAGTAAAAGGATAAATGTCACACAATTCTCTAGCAATTTCATTTAAATATCTAACCCAAGTGATTGTTCTTTCATGTTTATGTTGCTTACAATGATTCTCTTCTTCAATCATAGGCCTTTCACAAGGTCTATCCACTCCTAAAAAATTGACATGCTTATATAAAACTTCATTTTCAGGAATTGGATTATCCATGTTGCAATTATCATTAACAATTTCATTTTCTTTACAAATCTCTTTAAAAGGTTCACAATGCTTGATCCAATTCTCCCTAGGCATATTAAGATATGAAGCAAAATATTTGAGGAAATCAACAAGGAGTTGAGAATCAATCCCAAACTTAGCAATAAACTTATTAAAACTTGCAGTTTCAACAAAGGCCTTAATGCAATCATACTCATAATTTATACCTGACTCTTTACCTTTGTCGATCTCCCAATCTTCATTATTGCGTTGAATTCTTTCAAGGAGTTCCCATTTCGCATCAATCCTTTCGTTTGTGAAAGAACCCATAGAGGAAGCATCGAGCAAGTCGTTATCCCGTCGAGAGAGCCTCGCATAGGAATTAGTAATAATCATATCTTTGGGAGCCCATGGTTAGGACATTTTAGCATTGAAGTTTTCAGTCTCCCCCAAGCTTTAGCTATGCTCTGTCCGTCATGAGGATAGAAATTATAAACATAATTCCTATTCTCATGGACTTCATGAAGAGGATAAAACTTGGAGTAAAATAGAGACTGGATCTCTTCCCAATCCCGTAGGTGAGAATCATCTGGTAGCCTGTACCATTCCAATGCTTTTCCTTTCAGTGACAAGGCAAATAATTTCCTCATGACTCCATCTCTTGTCAAACCTGAAATCTTGAACAACTCACAAAGTTCTGTAAGTTTCAACAAATGAAAACTAGGATTGTCTGTTCCATCTCCTGCATAACAATGTTTACTAATTATTTTAATTATCCCAATTGGTATTTTGAATGGGATACATTCAGTAGGTGGAGAAGACTTATCTACCACGGGTGTGGTAAAGCGGTCTTCCCCAAGCAGCGAACTAAGAGTGCAGTTTCCCATAAGCCTAACTAGTGAAAATAAAAACAAGAAACGAAAAGATTTAATTGCCAGATCTAAAGGTATACCTTCGAGCACTCACCTCCCCGACAACGACGCCAGAAATAGATTGATGTCCACGCACACTTCTATTCTTGTAGACTATGTTGGTCCTCCAAGCGCAGAGTTTGTAGGACAGCAGCAATTTCCCTCAAGTGGATGACCTAAGGTTTATCGAACTCAGGGAAGTAGAGGTTGAAGATGGTCTCTCTCAAGCAACCCTGCAATTAAGAAACAAGAAGTCTCTTGTGTCCCCAACACACCTAATACAATGGTAGATTGTATAGGTGCACCAGTTCAGCAAAGAGATGGTGAAATATGGGTGAATAGGTGTGGCAAAGCAAGGTAATATAAATCTGTAATAAAAATTACAGCAAGGTAGCAAGTGACAAAAGTGAGCATAAACGGTGTAACAATGGTGAGAAACAAGGCTTAGGCTTTGTACTTTCATTAGTGGCAACTCCCAACAACATTTACATAATCTAACCACATTATATTTCCACTAAAACATGCAATGGTGACGTACTCGGAGGTCATTCATTTGTGATCAAGAAAGGACGAGAATTATGTAGGCCTACAAAAGCAGACCTCAGAGTTCGTAGTTCTCATCTATGGATTTCCCAATGTCACCGCGGCCATCCAAAGATAGTACCACAATCACCACAACGTATCTCAAGGATAGTCAAAGACAAGCACCAAGAGACTCTCAATCTTCAATCAATTCAAAAGGAAGAAATCACTCATGAAAATATTCTTCTAATCCATGTCCAGTAGACCGCTATCACCATGGTCTCGGGGATTATACTAGATAAGATCAAGTGAGTACATCAATCCAATACATAGAAGATGGGGAAACATCATGGGATCACCCTAGGTTAACATAGCCTATAATCACAATCAAGATCACATCATGGGAGAGAATTTTAACCACATGGCTATTATAGAAGACCTCAGCCCTGAGGAGGAACTACTCCCGCTTCATGGAGGGAGGAAGCAACATCGATGGAGATGAATCCGGGGGCACTTCCCCGTACCGGCACGGTGCTGGCACAAGAATTCTGGTCCCCCGAAACTTGTTGGCGATGGCGGCGGAGGTCGGATTTGCTTCTGGAGAAAAGGGTTCTGCCATCAGGGTTTCCTCCACGGGGGTAAAAATAGGAGCCAAGGTAGGGCACCAGAGGAGGTGGGCCCCACCCAGGCGACCTGGTGGCGTGGCCAGGTGGTAGGCCGCAGAGGGAGGCCGCTGGGGCAGGTCCTGGATCCCCTCTGGCCCACCTTGATGCTTTGTGAAGCTTCCGTCACGCTGATTTTTATGTATTTTTCTCGGAATTTTTGGGGCTTTGTAAATTGGGGTAGAAGTCCCTGCAAAAAAAGACATCAGTAGACAGAAATTGGCACTGGGTGCGCTGAGTTAGTAGGTTAGTCCAAATATGCGTAAAAAGGTATGAAAGTGTAGTAAAACATATAACAATGTCACCCAAAAGAGCATGGAACAAACAGAAATTATAGATACGTTTGGGAAATATTAGTTATGTATTATAGTTTGCTTTTATTTTTAGTTTTCCAGAATCATTGTTTGGTTGACAAACCCACTTGACAGAGACACATATTCACCATGATTTGTTAGAATACTCTATGTGCTTCACTTATATCTTTTGAGCTTAGCAATTCCTCTGGTCTTCCACATATCTTTTAGAGCATTGTGGCGTATAGATTTGATAGAAATAATTGCACTCTCGTTCTTCACTTAAATTTGTTTGTAAATAGCTATGTTAATTTGCACGGGTTATAAGACTAGTCCAAAAATAATAAGTATTCAAGGAGTGCATAGTCAAAACCTTCATGTAGCACATAAAAGAGAACTTGTGCGTTAATGATATTGATGTGATAATATGAAAGGGCGGGAGTGCATGGTTGTAGGCTAGTAGAAATATCGATAGTAAAAGGGTGTTAATTTATTGTTCATCTGAATATTGGTTATGCCATGCTGATGATGTGTGAGCATTCTTATTCCTCGTTGATATCCTAGTGTTTTTTAGGTCGGGGCGCGTGATGGTTCACTCCTCCCGACCTTTTCTTAGGGGCATGCGATTAGTACTTTACTTCTATCGAGCTATTAAATATTTCTAATAAGTATGTGAGTTCTTTATGACTAATGTTGAGTTCTTTATGACCAATGTGAATCCATGGATGTACGCACTCTCACCCTTCATACGCTCTGTTGCACATAAGCCACCTTATATCTTCCTCAAAACAAGCACCATACCTGTCGGGGATATAATCCCTGGATGTAACCCGCCCTATGGGGTTGGGTGAAGATATAAAGGAGTTGAAAGAAGGTGGTCTGCCAAGGCTGTACCTCAAACCGCCATACGACCCAATACCAAAAAATGGCAACTCAAGACCCACAGGGCAGAAGACGCCATAAGCTTTCTTAACTTGGGAAGTAAGATATGATAGAATTGTAGTAGGTCACGAGCGTTTATTTGACCCGAACTATGTTGTAAACTCGAGGCCTCTACCTATATATAAAGGAGAGCCCTCCAGCTAGAAAGATCAAGTAAGAAACCCTCGAGAGCTAGGTTAGCGATTACGCATCCTTGTAATTGAGATCCCTATAAATATAGACACAAAGCAGGACGTAGGCTTTTACCTCCATTGGATGGGCCGAACCTGGGTAAATCCATCTCTCGTCCCCAATCAACCCCTTCGAGTCACCATACTGCTACGATGGCCTCACCACTAAGACCATTCACGAGGACATTTGCCGTGACAAAACCACGGTAGTTGGTGCCCACCGTGACGCGATCGCAAGGTGGAGTTGAGTTCACGGAAGGAACCCGCCCAAGGCTCGGGAGTCGCGCGGTGGCCATGATGATCAATAATCACCGCGACAGTCCCCACATTAACAATACAGATCGGGGCCCTTATGCCGGCCTAGCCAAGCCCGGCTTACAGATTCCCTTTGGCCAGATCTACGCAACGACGCCCGGGTTGGACATCTACACCGCCATCGTCGAGCCGCCTCGATGCACCCGATTCGATCGGTCTTTAGCCGGTTGTCGTCACGTCTTCATCTGATTCACCCACTGGCTCAGCCTTCCTGATTAGCCGGTGTGCAACAAGGATATACTCAACAACCATGAAGGTGGGTCTTCCATGGGGGACACCAGATATACCCTTCCTCCCCATGATGGATCCGCAGGTCCTCCAAAAGTAGAAGTCGCCGACCCATCCGAAGAGCCCGATGAGCCGCCTCTTTAGGTCACGGTGTACATAGCTGGAGCCACGCGAGCTCCGGGTCCATCTGCATAAGGAGACACCAACGGCGTTGGCCGGTCAGGCAAGACGCTGACTCAGGCTATGAGGGATCTGGTGGCTGAAGTGGCCAAACTTCTTGAGGGTCCGGTTATGGTGGACAACCGGAAGGGCGTAACATGGAATTAGAAAAACTTCGTGTGGAGATGGCTAAAGTCTAGTAGGATATAGACACCGAGAATACCCGGATGGCTGAGTTATAGGCTCGAATCCAAGATGAGTCGGATCATTTGAGAGCAGACGCCTCGTGGCTAGGGCTTCGACAGAACACTCATGAGGCAGTTCACATAAGGAGACATATGTCCCGGATGCCACAGAACCTAACGTTGACTCGTTTATTCGCTAGCCCACACACACACCTAGTGCACGTGCTGTTGCACAAAATCCACTACCTGGACAGGTAGATCCGGCTCAACCGCCACCGGCCTAGCCTCCATCTGCTCAAGCATCACCACAACATTTTCACACACCACAAGGTCATTTTCCAACCCCGTTCACAATATCCTGGCTGCAACGCGCAACTTGGAGGCACTTTCCATAAACGAAAACACCTCGATTGATATTAAAGCTAGAAATGCTATTGAAATGCCGAAGACAACGGTGGCCTGATGTCTACTACGCAACCTTCTCCTTGTAGACGTTGTTGGGCCTCCAAGTGAAGAGGGTTGTAGGACGGTAGCAATTTTCCCTCAAGTGGGTGACCTAAGGTTTATCAATCCGCGGGAGGCGTAGGATGAAGATGGTCTCTCTCAAGCAACCCTGCAACCAAATAACAAAGAGTCTCTTGTGTCCCCAACACGCCTAATACAATGGTAAGTTGTATAGGTGCACTAGTTCGGCGAAAATATGGTGATACAAGTGCAATATGGATGGTAGATATAGGCTTTTGTAATCTGAAATTACAAAAAAAGCAAGGTAAAAAATGGTAAAAGTGAGCACGAACGGTATTGCAATGCGTGGAAACAAGGCCTAGGGTTCATACTTTCACTAGTGAAGTTCTCTCAACAACGATAACATATTTGGATCATATAACTAGCCCTCAACATGTAACAAAGAGTCACTCCAAAGTCACTAATAGCGGGGAACAAATGAAGAGATTATTGTCGGGTACGAAACCACCACAAAGTTATTCTTTCTGATCGATCTATTCAAGAGTCCGTAGTAAAATAACACAAAGCTATTCTTTCCGTTCGATCCATCATAGAGTTCGTACTAGAATAACACCTTAAGATAAATATCAACCAAGACCCTAATGTCACCTAGATACTCCATTGTAACCTCAAGTATCCGTGGGCATGATTATACGATATGCAACACATAATCTCAGAAACATCTATTCAACCAACACATAGAACTTCAAAGAGTGCCCCAAAGTTTCTACCGGAGAGTCAAAATGTGTGCCAACCCCTATGCATAGGTTCCCAATGTCACGAACCCGCAAGTTGATCACCAAAACATACATCGAGTACTCACATGAATCAAACGCGTGCCAACCCATATGCATAGGTTCCCAATGTCACAAACCCGCAAGTTGATCACAGCAGATAGACACATGCAAGACATACATCAAGTGTTCTCAAAGACTCAATCCGATAAGATAACTCCAAAGGGGAAACTCAATTCATTACAAGAGGGAGAGGGGGAAGAACATCATAAGATCCAACTATAGTAGCAAAGCCCATGGTACATCAAGATCAAGACATCTCAAGAACACGAGAGAGAGAGAGATCAAACACATTTCTACTGGTACATACCCTCGGCCCCGAGGGAGAACTACTCCCTCCTCGTCATGGAGATCGTCGGGATGATGAAGATGGCCACCGGAGATGGATTCCCCCTCCAGCAGGGTGCTGGAACGGGCTCCAGATTGGTTTTTGGTGGCTATAGAGGCTTGCGGTGGCGGAACTCCTGATCTAGGTTTCTTTTTGGGGGTTTCTGAATTTATAGGAATTTATGGCGGTGGAATTACGTCGGTTGGGCCCACGAGGAGGTCACAAGCCTGGTATGCGCCACCTAGGGGGGTGGTGGCGGCCTCAAGGCTTGTGACTCCCTCGTGGCTCTTCTAGCCTTCTTCCAAAGCTTCGGGGGTCTCTTTTGGTCCCAAAAAATCATCGTAAAGTTTCATTCCATTTGGACTCCGTCTGAAAAAGGGTCAAAAACACGAAAAAAACATAAACTGGCACTTGGCACTAAGTTAATAGGTTAGTCCCAAGAAAGATATAAAATAGCATATTAATGCATATAAAACATCCAAAGTTGACAAGATAATAGCATGGAACCATCAAAAATTATAGATACATTGGAGACGTATCATGGCCGAGCAAGCGCAATTCTCATAGAGTCTGGATTAGATGCATTCTACTCCCTATACGAGCCGTCATGAAGAATTGTCGGCTATTTTCAGTAACGGGCGACGACAGCAGCCCCGCGTTTCCCCAACCCGGCTTGGATTACAAAACACCCAAGACTTAGTTGACGCAGCAAGAGCCGCCCGTCAGATGGAGGCAGAAGCAGCCGCAAGGAGGCCTACTCAACTGCATGCGGTGGGACCTTAGTCAGCGACACAGGGAGCTAAAGTAGCACTAGGGCGATTGATGTTCCCTGCTTGTCCACGGTTCTTCGCAGCAAGCCCATGCCTAAGGATTTCAAACGACCTTGTAAGGTGCCAAATTACACAGCAGATCTTGAGTCGGTAGCATGGATTGAAAGTTATGAGGTCGCCATGGATATGCTCGACGTTAGTGACACTGTGAGTGTGAAGTATTTGACGATGATGTTAGAAGGTCCAGCTCAAACTTGGTTGAAAAATCTTCCAACCAATTTCATTAACACTTGGGCAGAGCTGAAGGAATGGTTCATCAAAAATTTCCAAGGAACGTGCAATCGCCCAATGACAATTGTGGATTTCGAGCATTACGTTCAATGCACGGACGAGTTAGCGCATCATTTTACTCGTCGGGTTGCAGAAATCATCCATTCATCGGATAGTATAACAGCCTCACAAGCCGTCCTAATACACCAGAAAAAATTATCACTTCCAGCCGCTCGTTCTTAAGTTGGGTCGTCTGAAGCGGAAGACTCAAGATGTGGGTGACTTGACGGATGTTCTGACAAGGTATGCCGAGTCAGATGGCACGAAATATCTGGTTCAGACGAGGACAAGCCGGCAAGGGCAAGAAAGGCGAAGGTGGTAAGGGTAACCAACAAAGTGGAAACCAGGTAAACCACAATAATAAACGGAAACAGCCCGAGGGCGGTTCAGAGTTTGTGGCTAATACCAACACTGGGTTCAAGCACCAGCGCTGTTCTAGGGGCCTTATAACGGGAAGAAGCTACGGAATTATGAGAAGGCAATCAAAGCGCCCTGCCCAAAGCATAGTACCCAGGATAAGCCATCTAATCATTCATGGGAGAACTTCTCTAGATCTGGAGGTTTCTAAGGGTCGGGATTTAACGGACTAGCCGCTCTAGATCAGATTATCAGCATCAAGGGATACTAGTAATAGGCAGTATTCTGACCAAGGAAATCAACAAAATAGCAATCACTCTCGATTTCAAAGCAATCCTAGGTAGTCGAATAATGGTGAATACCATGTCTTTAGCATGTACGGTTGCAAAGAGGACACGAAGCGTAAGCAGAAATCCATCAACATCGTTGATCCGACAATCCCAAGATATCTCAATTGGTCCGAACAGCCAATTATTTGGAGCTGAGAGGACCATCCACCCCCGGTTGACAACCCAGGAGATCTAGCCTTGGTAGTAGCACCTCAGGTTGGCGGTTATACCCTCACAAAGGTCCTCATGGATGGAGGGAGTAGCATCAACATTTTATACTATGATACTTTTCGATGGATGCCAACAGTTTGCAAACTTCGTCTACAATTTTTCATGGAATTGTTCCTCGCAAGTCAGCATACCCGGTAGGGCGGATTAAGCTTAATGTTGCTTTTGGGGATGAGTATAATTCCAGATGTGAACCCCTAATGTTTGAGGTAGTAAAAAGATAAGAAGCCCTTATCATGCTCTCTTCGGAAGGCCGGCTTACGCTCGTTTCATTGCTCGTCCTTGTTACATCTACCTCAAACTCAAGATGTTGGGTCCAAAGACACCATAACAGTGGGAGGCAGTAGGAAGATAGCCCAAGAGTGCGAGGAAAGAGACACGGCTTATGCTGAGTCGGCATGCGCCACCGAAAAATTGAAATCCCTCACAAATGATGCTCGTAAAGCCCCCCTCGAGTAAGCCACCACTTGAGTAAGTCAACCAGGCTAGTTTTTGGCCCTATCATATTAAGAGCTACGGGCTCATTATCTTTGTACCAACCCCTAAATTTTGTACGTAATGTTGGGGAACGTAGCATGGGAAACAAAAACTTTCCTACGCACACGCAATACCTATCTATGGTGATGATCATCTACGAGAGGGGAGAGTGAATCTACATACCCTTGTAGATCGCTAAGCGGAAGAGTATATAACACAGTTGATGTAGTGGAACATCTTCGCGATTCAAATCGCAGCCCGTCCCGCAATCTCATCACGATCCGTCCCGCGATCCCATCACGATCCATCCCGATCTAGTGTTGAACGGACGGCACCTCCGCGTTCAGCACACGTACAGCTCGATGACGATCCCCGCCTTCTTGATCCAAAAAAAGGGCGGAGAGGTAGATTAGTTCACCAGCATGGCGGCATGGTGGTGGTGGTGGTGGAGCTATTCCAGGAGGGCTTCGCCTAAGCACCGCCGAGACTAGACTAGAGGAGAAACAGATCTAGAGAGAGGGCAGAACGTGGTTGTTTTTCTATGTCTCAAAAACCCTCAATTCCTCTAGTATATATAGAAGGGAGGGAGGGGAGGAAGCAGCCTCAAACCCTCAAGGTTTGGTCGAAATTGGAGGTGGAGGAGTCCTACTCGAATCCTACTAGGAGTAGGATTCCTCCTTTCCACTTGGAAACTCTTTCCACCTTTTCCACCTTCGGGTTTTTTGCCTCTCAAACCTCATGGGCCTTAGTGGGAGCTTATGTCAGCCCACTAGGGGATGGTTCGTATCCTCCCACAGCTCATAAGGCCCCTCGGGGCTTGACACCCCTCCCGATGGTCCCCGATAGCCTCCCGGCACTCCCACTACACTACCGATGAGCCCGAAACTTTTCCGGTGACCAAAATAGGACTTCCTGTATATCAATCTTTACCTCCGGACCATTCTGGAGCTCCTCGTGATGTCCGGGATCTCATCCGGGCCTCCCAACAACTTTCAGTTACCAACACCTATGACTCAACTATACCGAAACGTCACCGAACCTTAAGTGTGCAGACCCTGCGGGTTCGAGAACTATGCAGACATGACCTGAGACACTCCCCGGTCAACAAAAAATAACGGGACCTGGATGTCCATATTGGCTCCTACATATTCTACGAAGATCTCTATCAGTTGAACCTTTATGTCAAGGATTCATTTAATCACGTTTGTTGTTCCCTTTGTCCTTCGGTATATTACTTGCCCGAGATTCGATCGTCGGTATCTCCATACCTAGTTCAATATTGTTACCGACAAGTCTCTTTACTCGTTCCGTAATACAAGATCCCATAACTAACTCCTTAGTCACATTGCTTGCAAGGCTTGTTGTGATGTTGTATTACTGAGTGGGCCCCGAGGTACCTCTCCGTCACACAGAGTGACAAATCCCAGTCTTGATCCATGCCAACCCAACATACACCTTTGGAGATACATGTAGAGCACCTTTATAGTCACCCAGTAACGTTGCGATGTTTGATACACACAAGGTATTCCTCCGGTGTCCCGGAGTTGCATGATCTCATGGTCATAGGAACAGATACATTATAGTTTGGGTCTTGTCCATCACATCATTCTCCTAATGATGTGATCCCGTTATCAAGTGACAGCACTTGCCTATGGCCAGGAAACCTTGACCATCTTTGATCAACTAGCTAGTCAACTAGAGGCTCACTAGGGACAGTGTGTTGTCTATGTATCCACACATGTATTTGAGTTTCCAATCAATACAATTCTAGCATGGATAATAAACGATTATCATGAACAAGGAAATATTATAATAACCAATTTATTATTGTCTCTAGGGCATATTTCCAACACATAATTCTAGGATGTTTTGAATCTAATAAAGCTTGTTTTGATCCATAAATTGAGCATGAGTTTTTACCATCTAGTATGTTATCTGGGGGCTACAAAGTCTAGAAAATTATCATGGTCAATGGAATTAAGTCGGCTTATCTGTGGGCTACCTTCCCCCGGGTTGTTTAGGAGTAATAGCATTGTCTTCTCCAATCCTATGCAAGGCTTTTCTATTTGATCATAGGTCACTTGGGGGCTTCGAACTCATCGACTTTAGCTTTCTCACCCTCTTGACCCGCAAAGACGCCACAAAATGGTTAAACCTGCTAGTATGTTTTGGCGACTCCGATCAGGTGACTCCTTGTACTCTTGACTAATCAATCCGTTATGGACCCTGAATCAGCTAGGTTAAAACATTGGTATGTCACGTGCGAGCCGACATATTGAAAGCGAAAATAAACCATGGTTTATTATGCCCGCTTCGATGAAGCAAGACTTGAGGCATGAAAGTCGGTCCCTTATTTTTTCACCGTGTCTCATTGAGTCAGCCTATGAATCATGTCTAATACTTTGCGTAATTTTGGAAAATTTTCAGCGAAGGGTGCCATCTAAAGGTTATTATAAATAAACGGATTATGGTATGTTACAATCAGTTTAAAATTGTTTCACCTACAACAATGTTGTGACAAAATGATGGGTCGTGCAACTCAAGCTCATTACCAGCTTAAAAGGCCCTACCTCGTTACCGCGTCTCATTGAGCCGGCCTATCAAACATACCTGATTCTTTGCAAAGTGTTACAATTTTTTCAAGAACAAGCCATAGCAGACAGCTCATCAATGGAAAACCAGGATAAAGGAATATCATAACAAGGTGTTCTAAGGAAGCTAAAAAAGTAAAGACAATCATGCTTGATGGGTCGACCAAAAGCATTCCAGAGTTTTTACTACTCCTATTACAAACTTGCATCAGGAGTTGATAAATTCAAAGATGTTTTAATGCATGGGACCAGTTGTTCTACTAGGCGAGGTTTGTTGTCCCGTCCTCGGTTTTCTTCCTCCACTGATTCGGTGTCAGATTCTTTTGGCTCATCTTCATCATTGATCTCTTGTTGGCCTTGTTGAATCCATCAGATTGACCTTAACGATTCAAAGTTCGAAGTTGTTCCAGTTGAAGTAGAAGCTCCAACATTAGGAGCAGCCTTATTCTTTTAGTGAAGCGGGACTAGCTCAAAAGGCTCAACTTTTGGCAGTGGAACACGTTCATTATCAGCTGTATATGCCAGATAATATTGGGATGTGTCTACCTGCTCTGCAAGAGGAGTCGATAGATGTCGGGTCTCCTTCATGACACGAGCAAAGTCTTCTCGAGTAAACTTAGAGCCATCCAATTTATATTTGGGAAACCCGTCTTTTAAAGCCGCCAAATCTAGCTCTGGTAAATATGCTTTGGCGCGTGTAAGAGCCAAGTTTGCCCTGCCACGAGCTACTAATTTATGGGTTTTCAAAACCCACTGTGGCACGGTGGAAAGATGCTTCATCATATCTTTGACGGTCTACGGTGGATATTTGGGATCTTTTGGAGCCATGATAGAGTAAATAGACCCTGTGTATAGCTTTTCTACATAAGAAAAGATTTCTTTCAACTTCATCAAAGGCAGTTGTACGAGAGACTAATCTGTTTGGCGTGTAGACACAAGGACAAATATAAAACCATTTTGGGTCACCTCTGAACATTAGAACTAAGGAGCACAAGGGAATAAAACTTGCGAGACTTACCAAAGATGGCGGTCAGCACCTCATTAATTTGGTTCACTAGAGTGGAGTAATTCTCTTTCAAAGGCCCAAGTTTCTCCTCAGTTTGTTCAACATGGGGTAAGAGGGCAGTTCTATCTTTTTCAAAATCTTTCTTGACTTGATCAAGACGATCCTGCACTTGATTGACAAAGCTTTGGAAAAGAGCCGCCATGGATTCAGCTTCATCCCGAAGCCTTTTTTCTGCCTTAAGAAGCCTTTGCAGATCTGTAGCCGTGGATTCGGCATTTCCTATGAGTTTCTGGCAAATATACGAAGTTTATCAAAAATTGGAAGTATGACATGCCTTGAGGATGGTTTATTATACACAACAGTGGCAATAAGCCGGAGGCAGGGCGGAGATAAATAACAAAGAATATAAACAAGTCCCAAGCAGATTACAAGCACTATACTTGGCACTTGGGAGCTAATGCATATCAGTTCTTTAAGGAACATACCATAGGACCTGAGTCATCTCAATGCGATGATCCGGCCCTTGGGGACTACAGGTCAAAGTTGATTTCAAACATAAAGACCCGACTCATTTCAAGGCGATGAGTCGGCCCTTGGGAGCTGCAAGTTAAATTCATCCTCAAATTTTTTTAAAGACCCGACTCATCTCAAGGAGATGAGCCAGCCCTTGGGGGCTACAAATGATATATAGAAAAGAGAGACTAAAATTGGTATTGGAAAAAGGTAAACATGAGTCTTTACCTCATATTTTTCCTTAAGAGTGCGAATCATATCGGCTTCAGTATCCCAGTTTTCAGATAACTAGGTCAAGTATTGTCGGTGGACCTCTTAAACACCCAATAAAGATACATTTGATAGCTCCAATTGGCTCTTCTTGTTGTCAAGACTTACTATCTCCTCCTTAGCCACAATCTTGGCAAGAGTGGTGGAAGCAACAAGAGCTCAAAATTGTTCCTTAACCAAGACAACCTCTGGAGTACTCTGATCAGCCAATGGATTGGGGTCATCCACATGAGTCGCTCGGCTAGGATTTTGAACCAGATTCATTGGATTGGCAGGAGGAGCAGTTAGGGTACGAGTAGTTTTTACTGGCTCATCCATCAAAATTGGCTCGTCTATTAAGGTCATTTCAACAACAGTTGCCGGATCAATCGAAGCAACCGGAATATGGTCTTCAGGAGTGTCAACTTCGTCGGTGTCTTTTCAGTTTGAGAATCCAAAGTATCTTGTTTCTCAGCACGAGAACTTGACCCGGCAACGCGACTTTATAAAATAGTTTTGCCCTCCTCAAATCACAAGTCAAGTAGTACATTAAGAAAGTTAAGACAGGCAATCAAGGCATGATCAAACAACTTACGCACGATTGATGTTGAAAGTGTGAAGTTGAGGTGTCGACGAGGCGCCCGAAGATGGGGAAGATTCCTGAACTTAAGAAAAGTTGAAGATTGAGAGCCTATTTTGAAAGAAGAAATAACAGTTTAAAAAGAAGATCTGGAAAAAAATACTACCTCAACACGAGGCTTGTGAGCCGGTGGAGCATTTGACACGTCGTGGTCCAACGCGCCCACGTCACTCCGGGTCTTGCGTTTGGATTGGCCAACAAGTTGTGTTTTCTTCATGAGAAAATTGGTAGCCAAATGAGCGGCTTGATTTGACATCTTTACTTTCCCCTGGTCCTTCTTGCAACCAATTTTTGCGAAGAACTGGAAAAAATTGCAACTACCTCAGCATCGCCGACTTTGCAGGCTTTAGAGTCGCCCTCAGGACAAGGCGTGTCAGCGAGATGAGTAAACAAGAGGCCAAGTGAGTCAAGTTGTACCTTAGATTGTTCTTCTGAAGATGAACCGAGGGCCGAGTCACCATGAGCCGGATCGTTCCCGTGGCTCATGGAAAGAACACGCATTTGGGGTGAACTTACTAAAAGTTAGAACCTTCCTGCAAACACAAGGATATGATAAAGATGGCAGGTCAAGACGAATTTAGCGAAGGAACAAAATATGCATAAAGGAGAAGGGATTAATACCGATGGAGGGGGATTTAGCAGATAAAACGGGCCCAAACGAGTCATACTGCACCTCACTTTCGAGTTTGAGAAGAATTTCTCCGTCTCTTTGTTAAGTGCATCATCGGAAAGATCCTGGATGCAGAAGCGTTGAACGTCCGATGAGTCGCCTAAATAGTCACACATTAAGCCGGGCCTCACACTCATGGGTTGGATTCGCCATTTTAACCAGCAGCGAAACAAATCAATTCCAGTTAGACCATGGGCAACCATGGACATCAGTTTTGTATGAACATGGGCTATTTTATCCCTCTCTTATTGTGTTGCTAACCCGGAAGCACCACATTATTGCTAATCCTCTCTAATCTGAAACCCGACAGTGGTTTTCGTCTGTCGGAGCGGTATTCCTAGAGTAAAACAAGGTCTTATTCCATCCCTTTGGATGACTCGCCAATTTTGATTCAGGGAACAGGTTATTTTCCTCTTCAAAAAGGAGATTCCGCCAATTTCACAAGAAGGACCATTTTTACCTCAGTCTTGTCGTTGGCATAGAAGAACTTTGTGAATAGAGTCACACACGGCTCGATTTGGATATATACCTCACACGGGACATGAAATTGGCATATATTGGTCATGGAATTGGGGGCAATATCTTGGGTCCTCATATTGAAGAAATGCAGGAGATACCTAAAGAATTTTGAGTCAGGAGGGTGAAAGCCTCTTCGCAAGTGATCAGCAAAAATGAGGACTTCCCCTTGCCGAGGCTGCGGATAAGGTTCTTCCTTAGGAGCCCACAAGCTTCTATCTTTCCGAGACAACAAAAATCCTTGAGTCGCCAGGTTTTCTAAAGGAAGTTTGGACACTTGAGACCTGGCCCAGCTGCAGGCCTTGGAATTTTTGGGACCCATTTGTGGTTTGATACGGCTACAAAGGAAAATGAGCAAGAATAAGCTAAAGTACGGGACACGAGCGACCTACTATTGTCAGTTGTTAAAAGAATATTGGAGTCGCCAAAACGATTACCAAAGACATCTTAAGCAGGTCGGTGCTAAGGCTAAGTGACTAAGCCGGCCAAAAACAAGAAGAGGATCTCCATGAGAGACTTAGCACAAAAATTTGTCACAAACAAGTTCACAATGAGTGGCCTTCCTTGCAACACATCTTAGTATGCATAGAAAATAGGGAAAATACATGTTCTAAAACTACAGGACAAGCCGACGCTCATGGTATGGTACAAAGTTATTTTAAAAAGGATTTAATCCAGATTTATATGCCGAACACGGTGAGATGAAGCTGCAATGAGAACATAGATATGCGCGGCTATAGATCTATGAAGCATTTTCTACGGTGATTCAAAGAACATGACATGAACACGCTAAGAAATCCACAAACCCTCACCAAGAAGTATGTGTACCTGATGTACTAGAGTAGAAGGTTGACATCCTTGAGTAGTTCGACGAAGAAAGCGGAGGATTTGTTGAACATGCGACACGCTGAAAGAAGTTCGTTCGTCGCAACCAAGATTTGATGCGCGCAACAATGGAGGAGGATGCAAGGAAGAAGAAGGTCGAATTGATAGCATGGGGGTCGCGCAATTATTTATAAGGAAAGGATGGACTGAAATGGAACGCTCGCAGGAAATAAGCGGCTGGGTTTGCGCCTAGATTTTCGCGCGACACCATATTCAATGTTGTTTTTGAAAAGATTCACCATGATAACCTAGGACGAAAGAATTCATCTTGGTAAAATCATATCAGTAAAGACTGAAATGATGTAAAGTGTCTAAGAAGGAGAAATGAGTCGGCAATATTGTTGTCTCTTATCTATGAAAAACTTAGATCCGCGTTGAAAGGCATGTTGGGTTTTTGCTTGATCAAGATATATTGACATGAACAAGTTCAAGTCAACTTGGGGCCTAATGTCAGGGATATAATCCCAGGATGTAACCCGCCCTATGTGGCTGGGTTAAGACACAAAGGAGTAGTAAGAAGGTGGGTGCTACCTCTTGAGCTTGCGTTGGTTTTCCCATGAAGAGGAAAGGGTGATGCAGCAAAGTAGATAAGTATTCCCCTCAGTTTGTTGAGAACCAAGGTATCAATCCAGTAGGAGGAACAAGCAAGGCCCCAATGGTAGTACCTGCACAAATAGCAAAGTCTTGCACCCAACGCTATAAAGGGGTTGTCAATCCCTTTCGAGTTATTTGCAAGGATGAGATTTGATAGAGATAGATATAAAATATTGATAGATCTAAAAGTAAAACTAAAGTAAATAAATTGCACCAAAGTATTTTTGGTTTATAGATCTGAAAATATAATATGGAAAATAGACACGGGGGGCATAGGTTTCACTAGAGGCCTCTCTCCTAAAGGAAAATAACGCGATGGGTGAACATATTACTGTCAAGCAATTGAAAGAAAAGCGAATAATCATGAAGATATCGAAGGCAATGATTATGCATATAGGCATCACGTCTGTATCAAGTAGACCGAAACGATTCTGCATCTACTACTATTACTCTACACATCGATCGACTCCTCCCTGCATCTAGGTTATTAAGTTCATGAAGAACAGAGTAACACATTAAGTAAAATGACATGATGTATAGGGATAAACTCAAGCAATATGATGAAAACCCCATCTTTTTATCCTTGATGGCAACAATACAATACGTGCCTCGCTACCCCTACTGTGACTGGGTGAGGACACCACAAGATTGAACCCAAAACTAAGCACTTCTCCCATTGCAAGAATTACCAATTTAGTTGGCCAAACCAAACAAATAATTCGAAGAGTCTTGCAAATATATGAAGTAATGCATATAAAAATTCAGAAGAGACTCAAATAATATTCATAGATAATCTGAACATAAACTCACAATTCATCAGATCTCGACAAACACACCGCAAAAGAGTATTACATCGGTTAGATCTCCATGAAAATCATGAAGAACATGGTACTGAAGATCAAAGAGAGAGAACAAGCCATCTAGATACTAGCTATGGGCCCGTAGGTCTGTGGTGAACTACTCGCGCTTCATCGAAGGGGTAATGGAGTTGATGTAGATGCCCTCCGTGATCAATTCCCTCTCCGACAGATTACCGAAAAAGGCTCCGAGATTGGATCTCTCGAAAACAAAGGCTCCCGGCGGCGTAAAAGTATTTTCGTGGCTCTTTTTGGCGATACGGGAATATTTGGGAATTTATAGGACAAGAGTTAGGGTTAGGAGACCTGTAGGGGGCCCACAAGCCAGGGGGTGCAGCCACCCCCGAGGGCGCGCCCTGCAGGCTTGTGGCCTCCCGGCAACTGCCTTGCCCCCTACTCCAAGTGTGTTATGTGTCTTCTCGTCCAAGAAAAATCTTTCCGGAGATTTTATTTCGTTTGGACTCCATTTAATATTCCTTATCTGCAAGATTCAAAAACGTGGAAAAAACAGAAACTGGCACTAGGCTCTATATTAATAGGTTAGTCCCAAAAATAATATAAAACAACATATAAATGCATATAAAACATCCAAAACATATAATATAATAGCATGGAACAATAAAAAACATACATACGTTGGAGACGTATCAGCATCCCCAAGCTTAATTCCTGCTCGTCCTCGAGTAGGTAAATGATAAAAACATAATTTTTGATGTGGAATGCTACCTAACATATTTATCCATGTAATATTCTCTAATGTGGCATGAATATGCAGATCCATAAGACTGAAAACAAAAGTCTAATATTGACATAAAAACAATAATTTTTCAAGCATACTAATAAGGCAGTTGCTTCCTTTCAAAATAACATGTTCTTAGAAAGCTATCCCTACAAAATCATATGGTGTGGCTATGCTCCATCTTCACCACACAATGTATCTAAATCATGCACCACCCCGATGAAAATCAAGCAATTGTTTCTCACCTTTTATATTCTCAAATATTTTCAACTCTCATGCAATACATGAGTGTGAGCCATGGATATAGCACTACAGGTGGAATAGAATGTGGTGGAGGTTGCAAAAAGAAAGGAAGAAGATAATATCACATCAACTAGGCATATCAACGGGCTATGGAGATGCCCATCAATAGATATCAACGTGAGTGAGTAGGGATTGCCATGCAACAAATGCACTAGAGCTATAAGTGTATGAAAGCTCAAAAAGAACTAAGTGGTTGTGCAAAGATGTAATCACACTAGTTATATGAAAGTGACAACATAGGACACTCTCTATGAAGAACATGGTGCTATTTTGGAGCACAAGTGTGGGAAAAGATAGTAGCATTGTCCCTTCTCTCTTTCTCTCATTTTTGTTCTTTTTTTCTATTTTTTATCTCTTTTTGAATGGGCTTCTTTTGCCTCTTTTATTTTTTATGGGCTTCGCTAGCCTCTTTTATTTTTTTGTAAAGTCCAGAGACTCATCCCAACTTGTGAGGGAATCATAGCTTCCATCATACTTTTCTCACACGGGACAAAACTCTAATAATGCAAAATCATCACACTTTTATTTACTTACAACTCAAAGATTACAACTCGATATCTAGAACAAAATATGACTTTATAAGCAATATGTAAGTGATGGCGCGTGTCATAAAAACTAGACGGTGGTGTTGCATGGCAATATATCTCGGAATGGCTATGAAAATGCCATAATAGGTAGGTATGGTGGCTATTTTGAGGAAAATATATGGTGGCTATTTTGAGGATGGTGGGTTTATTGTGCCGGTGAAAGTTGTGTTGTACTAGAGAGGCTAGCAAAGGTGGAAGGGTGAGAGTGCGTATAATCCATGACCTGAACATTGGTTATAAAGAACTCACATACTTATTGCAAAAGCCTATTAGTTATCGAAGCAAAGTATTAGATGCATGCTCCTAGGGGAAGGGTTGGTAGGAGTTAACCATCGTGCTATCCCGACCTCCACACGAGGGTTGACAATCATTACACAAATCATGCTCCGACTTCATCACATAATGGTTCACCATACGTGCATGCTACGGGAATCACAAGCTTCAACACAAGTATTTCTTCTAATTCACAATTACTTACTAGCATGACTCTCATATTACCATCTTCACATCTCAAAACTATATGCAAAGAATCAAACTTCTCATCATACTCAATGCACTTAATATGAAAGTTTTATTAGATTCATCTTGGATGCTTATTATATTAAGACTAAATTCATAACATAAACCATTTAACATGTTGTTTAAAGAACTACAAAAATAATATAACTGAAGTATGAGAGTTTAATAATTTCTATAAAACAGACACCGCTGTGCTCTAAAAGATAAAAGTGAAGTACTAGAGCAACATTGCCTAGCTCAAAAGATATAAGTGAACCACAAGGAGTATTCTAATAAATTCACGATTCAGCGTGTCTCTCTCAAAAGGTGTGTGCAGCAAGGATGATTGTGGCAAACTAAAAAGTAAAGACTCATATCATACAAGACTCTCCAAGCAAAACACATATCATGTGGTGAACAAAAATATAGCCTCAGGTAAATTTACCGATGGATTGAAGACGAAAGAGGGGATGCCTTCCGGGGCATCCCCAAGCTTAGGATCTTTGGTATACTTGAATATGGCTTGGGTGCCTTGGGAATCCCCAAGCATAGGATCTTGCCACTCCTTATTTTGTAGTCCATCAAATCTTTACCCAAAACTTGAAAACTTCACAACACAAAACTCAACAGAAAACTCATGAGATCTGTTAGTATAAGAAAATAAATCACCACTTAGGTACTGTTGTGAACTCATTCTTTATTTATATTGATGTCATATTTACTGTATTCCAACTTCTCCATGGTTCATACCCCCCGATACAACCCATAGATTCATCAAAATAAGCAAACAACACAAAGAAAACAGAATATGTCAAAAACAGAACAGTTTGTAGTAATCTGTTTACTTCGAATACTTGTGTAACACCAAAAATTCTTAAACATTAGTATGATCTGGGAAATTTCTAAAACAATCTTCTATAAAGAAAAGATCAAAATCAGGTTCCAGTGAATTTATAAAATTCCTGAACTGAGAGCGAAAGTTTCTGTTTTTTAGCAGAATCAACTTGCAAACATCATGGACCATCACAAAGGTTTTACTTGGCTCAAACATTAATTAAAACAAGAAAAAACAATTATTAAAGAGGTAATGATGTGTGCAGCACACAAAAACAAAAACAAAAACCAAAGAAAAATAAATAAAATTGGGTTGCCTCCCAACAAGCACTATTGTTTAACGCCCCTAGCTAGGCATAATGCAATAGATCTAGGTATTATCATCTTTGGTATGCAATACATAGGTAGATATCATAATAGATTCATAAGGTAATATTATTTTCTTTCTAGGAAAGTGTTCCATGCATGTCCTTAATGCAAATTGAAATCTAATATTACCTTCCTTCATATAAATAATTGTACCAATTGTTCTAAGGAAAGGTCTACCAAGAATAATAGGACACGTAGGATTGCATTCTATAGCAAGAACAATGAAATCTAAGGGAACATAAGTCCTATTAGCAACAATAAGAACATCATTAATCCTTCTGGAGGTTTCTTAATTGTGGAATTTGCTAGATGCAAATTTAAGGAACAATGATCAAATTCATGGAATCCTAACACATCACATAAATTTTTTGGAATTGTGGAAACGCTAGAACCCAAATCACACAAAGCATGGCATTCATAATATTTTATTTTAATTTTAATAGTAGGTTCCCACTCATCATAAAAATTTCTAGGTACAGAGACTTCCAACTCAAGTTTTTCTTAAAAAGATTCCATCATGGCATCGAGAATATGTTTAGGAAAAGCTTTATTTTGACTATAAGCATGCGGAGAATTTAACATGGATTGCGACAAGGAAACACAATCAATTAAAGAGCAACTATCATAATTAAAATCCTTGAAATCTGAAAGAGTGGGCTCATTGCCATTTAAAGTTTTGACCTCTTCCATCCCACTTTTATCAATCATATCATTAAGATCTAAAAACTCCGAATCATTGGGACGCCTTTTAACTAAAGTTGACCCATATCTAGTCACATATTTTTCAAGATTTATGCTAGAAAATAATGATGGTGTCACACCAATCACTTTAAGATCTTCATCAATGTTTTCACAAGAAAACACCTTTTCAAGCCATTCACGCTTAGCACGTATTCTAGTGGTTCTTTCCTTACACTCATCAATAGAAATTCTCATAGCTTTTAAATAATCATTAGTAGCATGCTTGGGTGGAATAGATCTAATTTTCAAAGAATCAATCTCAAGAGAAATTCTATCAACGTTCCTAGCCAAATCATCAATCTTGAGCAATTTTTCTTCAATCATAGCAGTGAACCCTTTTTGAGAGCTAATGAATTCTTTAATATTATTCTCAAGATCAGAGGGAATCTTATTATAATTTCCGTAATAATTGTTGTAGGAATTTCCATAATTATTAGAGGAATTACTAGGAAACGGCCTAGGATTAAAATTACCTCTATACGCGTTATTGCCAAAATTGTTCCTACCAACAAATTTCACATCCATAGATTCATTATTATTTCCAATCAAAGAAGACAAATGCAGATCATTGGGATCAATAGGATCACTCTTACTAGCAAAAAAATCATTAATTCATCCATCTTTCCACTCAAAGTATTTATTCTTCCATAGCATGCACTCTTTTACTAGTAGAAGATCTTTCGGTATGCCATTGAGAGTAATTTGCCATAATATTATCTAGGAGTTTAATAGCTTATCCTAATGTGATTTCCATAAAAGTACTACCCGCGGCTGAATCTAAAATATTTCTAGAAGGAAAATTCAATCCCGCATAAAAAATGTATAATCATCCATAAACTCAAACCATCCGCGGGGCAATTCCGAATCATTGATTTCATCCTCTCCCAAGATTGTGTAACATGCTCATGATCAAGTTGCTTAAAATTCATTATATCGTTCCTAAGGGAGATAATCTTAGCGGGCAGAAAGTACTTGGAAATAAAAGCATCTTTACACTTATTCCATGAATCAATACTATTTTTAGGTAAAGATGAAAACCAAGTTTTGGCAAGATCTCGTAATGAGAAAGGAAAAAAACTTCTATTTAACAATTTTATTATACACATCTTTCTTCTTTTCCATATCACACAATTAAACAAAAGTATTTACATGGGATGCGGCATCTTTATTAGGAAGGCCAGAAAATTGTTCTTTCATAACAAGATTGAGCAAAGCGGCATTAATTTCACAAGATTCCGCACTAGTGGCGAGATCAATCGGAGTAATAATAAAATAATTATTATTAGTAGTGGAAAAATCACATAACTTGGTATTCTCTTGAGCCATCGTGACAAAGCAAGCAATCTAGCACACAAGAAAGCAAACAAAAAGACAAACGAAAAAAGAGCGAATAAAAAGGCAAATTGGTGAAGTGGGGGAGAGAAAAATGTTAGGCAAATGGCAAATAAAGTAAATGCAAGAGATGAGTTTGTGATGGGTACTTGGTAGGCGTGATCTTGCTTTGTATCCTCCCCGGCAATGGCGCCAGAAATACTTCTTGCTACCTCTTGAGCTTGCGTTGGTTTTCCCTTGAAGAGGAAAGGGTGATGCAGCAAAGTAGATAAGTATTTCCCTCAGTTTGTTGAGAACCAAGGTATCAATCTAGTAGGAGGAACAATCAAGTCCCCAATGGTATTACCTGCACAAATATCAAACTCTTGCACCCAACGCTATAAAGGGGTTGTCAATCCCTTTAATGTTATTTGCAAGGATGAGATCTAATAGAGATAAATATAAAATATTGATAGATCTAAAGTAAATAAATTGAAGCAAAGTATTTTTGGTATTTTTGGTTTATAGATCTAAAAATATAATATGGAAAATAGACCCGGGGGCCATAGGTTTCACTAGAGGCTTCTCTCATAAAGGAAAATAATGTGATGGGTGAACAAATTACTGTCGAACAACTGATAGAAAAATGAATAATCATGAAGATATCTAAGGCAATGATTATGCATATAGGCATCACGTCCGTATCAAGTAGACCGAAACGATTCTGCATCTACTACTATTACTCCACACATCGACCGACTCTTGCCTGCATCTAGAGTATTAAGTTCATGAAGAACAGAGTAACGTATTAAGTAAGATGACATGATGTAGAGGGATAAACTCAAGAAATGCGATGAAACCCCCATCTTTTTATCCTTGATGGCAACAATACAATACGTGCCTCGCTACCCCTACTGTCACTGGGTGAGTACACCGCAAGATTGAACCCAAAACTAAGCACTTCTCCCATTGCAAGAATTACCAATCTAGTTGGCCAAACCAAACCAATAATTCGAAGAAACTTGCAAAGATATGAAATCACGCATATAAGAATTCAAAAGAGACTCAAATAATATTCATAGATAATATGAACATATACTCACAATTCATCGGATCTCAACAACACACCGCAAAAGAGTATTAGATCAGAAAGATCTCCATGAGGATCATGAAGAACATGGTATTGAAGATCACAAAGAGAGAAGAAGCCATCTAGCTACTAGCTATGGACCCGTAGGTCTGTGGTGACTCACGCTTCATCGGAGGGGCACTGAAGTTGTTGTAGATGCCCTCTGTGATCAATTCCCTCTCTGGCAGATTATCGGAAAAGGCTCGCAGATTGGATCTCTCAGAAATAGAGGCTCCCGACAGCGTAAAAGTATTTTCGTGGCTCTTTTTGGCGATATAGGAATATTTGGGAACTTATAGGACAAGAATTAGGTTAGGAGACCTGTAGGGGCCCACAAGCCAGGGGAGCGCGGCCACCCACGTGAGGGCGCGCCCTGCAAGCTTGTGGCCTCCCGGCAACTGCCTTGCCCCCTACTCCAAGTCTGTTGCGTGTCTTCTGGTCCAAGAAGGATCCTTCCGGAGATTTTATTCCGTTTGGACTCTGTTTAATATTCCTTATCTACAATATTCAAAAACGTGAAAAAAACAGAAACTGACACTAGGCTCTAGATTAATAGGTTTGTCCCAAAAATAATATAAATAGCATATAAATGCAAATAAAACATCCAAAACATATAATATAATAGCATGGAACAATCAAAAAATATAGATACGGTGGAGACATATTAGTGGGCTGCCAAGGCTCTGTCTTAGAATGCCATACGAGCCAACACCAAAATTTGATGACTCAAGACCGAGAGGGCAGAAGATGCCAGAAGCTTTCTTAACTTGGGAAGTAAGATAGGATAGTATTGTAGTAGGTCACATGCATTTATTTGACTCGGAATCTCTTGTAAACTTGAGGCTGCTACCTATATATAAAGGAGAGACCTCCAACCACAAAGATCAAGTAAGAAACCCTTGAGAGCTAGGTTAGCGATTCTGCATCCTTGTAATCGAGATCCCTCTCAATATAGACACAAAGCAGGACATATGATTTTACCTCCATTGGAGGGGCCGAAGTTGGGTAAATATGTCTCTCGTCCCCAATCAACCCCTTCGAGTCGGCACACTGCTACGATGGCCTCACCAGTAAATCCGTTCACGAGGACATCTGTTGTGATAAAACCACAGCAATACCTACTGTTAGAGCATATTTCTCCATATGTGGTTTTGGTAAATTATGACAATCCATATGGACTAATGGTTGCCTTAAGTTATATTCGAAGGATTTGTCCATAGGCACTTCTTGAAGTCCATCTGTTGGTTTCAAGGAGTTTATATGATGACCAAGGTGGTATTCGAGGTTTTATCCAAAAGATTGGTCATAAAGACACAAGGTTGATCAAGACTAAGTCAAAGAGTGAATCAAGTTGATCAACACACAAATCGTACAAGGTGTACCGTTTAAGATCAAGTGATCCCATGGTATGGTAAGCATTGTCCATTATGTTTGTGTACTAACCCATGGTCTTCGTGAGAGTTCTACATGGGGTTAGGTGTGTTTCCATGGGCTTGCGTAAAGAGGAATATGTCATACAATCCATGGAGGATGACGACAAGTGGTGATCGTCATCAATATTGCATTGTGCAAGTTCAAGTGGAGCATCACGAAGATATCATGCTTGAAGCTTGTTGTACATTGAGGTGGCAATGGATTTGTGGAGATGTGCTGAAGAGTGGCTCACCCATAGTGAGTATGGGGTAGCAATCAACTAGTCTTCATCTGCCCAATGCAATGAAGAAAGGTGGTCCATCTTGAGGAAACCAAGATCGCCATAATCTAGCTCAAGTGGACTATGAGCAAGGTATAGGTTTGTCCTTGATAGGTTATCTATTTTAGGATAGATTGGCGTACTATCAAGGGGGGTCTCAAGTGAGTAGCTTGATCGTATCGTTCGTTGAGAGCTCAAACCACTTGCATCCTTGCATTATCTTTCTTGGTTCTTGTTTGGTGGTTTTCTTTGTGAGTTATAGAGCTTATGGTCATCTTTATGACAAGCTCGAGTTCATCGAAAACATAGTTCATCTGCATCTTCTATGGGTTTTTTATGTTGAAGTTTTTGTCGTTTCTTCATTCATAGAGGTTTCACATCTCTATATCATTGACATTTTTGTACTACCTCTTCTTGCTATAACCATTCATTGTTTGGATAGTACATGTCATCTACTATCCAACAAGCTTGAGTTTGCTCAATTCGGAGCTCATATGCAAAAGTTATGGTTGTTTTTGTCTTACATGTTTTTCACTAAGAGGTTGTACCGCCCCTAAGAGAGGTTGTACCGCTCGACCGGTACGACCAGTGTTTGGAGCAGTTGTACCACTCCAGAATTGGTCCGGAGGTTGTACCGGCCATGTACCATTCTACCAGCGGACTAGGTTATGTTTTGGTGCGGTTCTTGCGCGATTGTGGGCCGGTTGTACTGCTATATTACATTGACCGGTTGTACTGCCCACATAACAGGTTGTACCGCCCTTGTGTTATTCTGCACATAACGGGCAGATTTGTGGGGACCTATTTAAGGGGTCTTCTTCCCCCAATGGATCCCCAACTCTTGAGCTCATCCCCCCCCCCCCATTGTTGACCTTCTTAGAGCTTCCAATCTCTCAATCCCTCCAATGATTCTTGCTCCTTTTTTAGGGAAAAGAGAGAGGAGATTTAGATCCACACTTCCACCAATTGTTGGAAATATGCCCTAGAGGCAATAATAAATTGATTATTATTATATTTCCTTGTTCATGATAATCGTTTATTATCCATGCTAGAATTGTATTGATTGGAAACTCAAATACATGTGTGGATACGTAGACAACACACTGTCCCTAGTGAGACTCTAGTTGACTAGCTCGTTGATCAAAGATGGTCAAGGTTTCCTGACCATAGACAAGTGTTGTCACTTGATAACGGGATCACATCATTAGGAGAATTATGTGACGGACAAGACCCAAACTATGAACGTAGCATATGATCGTGTCAGTTTATTGCTACTGTTTTCTACATGTCAATGTATCTGTTCCTATGACCATGAGATCATGCAACTCCCACACACTGTAGGAATACCTTGTGTGTATCAAACATTGCAACATAACTGGGTGACTATAAAGGTGCTCTACATGTATCTCCGAAGGTGTTTGTTGGGTTGGCGTGATCAAGACTAGGATTTGTCACTCCGTGTGACGGAGAGGTATCTCACGGCCCACCCGGTAATACAACATCACAACGAGCCGAGCAAGCAATGTGACTAAGTAGTTAGTCATGGGATCTTTTATTATGGAACGAGTAAAGAGACTTGCTAGTAACAAGATTGAACTAGGTATAGAGATACCGACGATCGAATCTCAGGCAAGTAACATACCGAAGGACATAGGGAACGACAGACGGGATTAACTTAATCCTTGACACAGAGGTTCAACCGATAAAAGATCTTCATAGAATATGTAGGAGCCAATATGGGCATCCAGGTCCCGCTATTGGTTATTGACCGGAGAGTGTCTCACGTCATGTCTGCATAGTTCGCGAACCCGTAGGGTCTGCACACTTAAGGTTTGGTGACGTTTCGGTATAGTTGAATTATTTATGTTGGTAACCTAAGTTGTTCGTAGTCTCAGATGAGAACCCGTATGTCACGAGGGTTTTCGGAATGGTCCAGATACGAAGATTGATATATAGGAAGTATCCATTTGGATTCCGCAAGGTTTTCGAGCATTACCGGTAAAGTGCCGGGAGTGACGAATAGGTTCCAGAGTTCTACCAGGAGGGGCCACCCACCCGGGAGAGAACCAAAGAAGCCCAAGGGTGGCGCACCAGCCCTTAGAGGGCTGGTGGCCAGCCGAAAGAGGCTATTTTTTCCAAGGGAGAAAAAGGAAAGGAGGAAGGGCCAAAACTGAATTGGGAAGGAGGACTCCTTCCAAGTTGTATTGGAGGAGGACTCCTCCTCCACCTCTTCGCTCGGTCAAACCCTAGGGCCTTCCCTAGGGCGCCACACCTCCCCTCCACTCCCTCCTATATATTGTGAAGGTGAGAGAGGCTTTTGCAACCTCAAGCCAAGGCGCAACCCTCTCTCCCTCCACCACTTCGTGACACCCCATAGCTAGTTCGGTACGGTACGGTGAAGCAATGCTGGAGTAGCTCCACCACCATCGCCGCAACACTGTCGTGCTGCCACAGAATTCAGCTACCTCTTTGTATCTCTTTCTCGATCAATAAGGCGGAGATCGTCATCAAGCTGCACGTGTGTTGAACACGGAGGTGTCGTCCGTTCAGCACTAGATCGGGATGGATCGTGATGAGATCCCCAGATGGTGCGTGATGAGATCGCGGGATGGACTGCGATTTGGATCACGAAGATGTTCGACTACATCAACCGCGTTATATATGCTTCCGCTTAGCGATTTACAAGGGTATGTAGATACACTCTCCCCTCTCCTAGATGTTCATCACCATGGACAGGTCTTGCGTGTGCGTAGGAAGTTTGTTGTTCCCCATGCGTTGTTTCCCAACAGTAGCATCATGATCCAGGTTCATGTGTGGATGATATCTCGAATAGAACACAAAAGAGTTTGTGGGCATTGATGTTCAATTTTCTGCCTTCCTTAGTCTTTTCTTGACTCGGCGGTATTGTTGGATTGAAGTGGCCCGGACCAACATTACTCGTACGCTTACGAGAGACCGGTTTCATTGACTAACATGCAACTTGTTGCATAAAGATGACTGGCGGGTGTCTCTTTCTTCAACTTTAGTTGAATCGGATTTGACCGAGGCGGTCCTTGGAGAAGGTTAAATATCAATTTGCATATAACCGTTGTGGCTTTGGGTAAGTAAGATGCAATCATACTAGATACCCATAGCAGCCATGTAAAATTTTCAACAACAAATTAGAGGACATCTAACTTGTTTTTGCAGGGTATGCATGTGATGTGATATGGTCAAAGACATGATATGATATATTCGATGTATGAGATGACATGTTGTAATAGATAAATATCGACTTGCACGTCGATGCTACGGCAACCGGCAGGAGCCATAGGGTTGTCTTTAATTATTTTGCGCTTGGTGATGCTTTGCTTTATCACTGGTAATAGCTTTAGTAGTAACATCATAGTTAGCGTGACAACCTCGATGGCAGCACAATGATGGAGATCATGGTGTGGCGCCGGTGATGATGGAGATCATGACGATGCTTTGGTGATGAAGATCAAGAAGCACAAGTTCATGGCCATGTCATGTCACTTATGACTTGCATGTGATGTTAATCCTTTTATGCACCTTATTTTGCTTAGGGAGACGGTAGAATTATAAGGTGATCCCTCACTAAAATTTCAAGATAAAATTGTGTTCTCCCCGACTGTGCACCATTGCAACAGTTCGTCATTTCGAGGCACCACGTGATGATCGGGTGTGATAGACTCTACGTTCACATACAACGGATGCAAAACATTTGCACACGCGGAACACTCGGGTTAAATTTGACGAGCCTAGCATGTGCAGACATGGCTTCGGAACACAAGAGACCGAAAGGTTGAGCATGAGTCATATAGTGGATATGATCCACATGGAGATGTTCACCATTGAAGGTAAACTCAACTCACGTGATGATCGGACTTGATTTAGTGAATTTGGATCATGTACCACTCGAATAACCAGGGGGTGTCAATTTGAGTGGGAGTTCTTAAGTAATATCATTAATTGAACTCATTATCATGAACATAGTCAAAATGTCTTTGCAAATTATGTTGTAACTTGCGCTCTACTGTTTTTGATATGTCCCTATAGAAAACTTAGCTGAAACAAGATAGTAGCAATTATGCGTACTGGGTCCATAAACCGAGGATTGTCCTCATTGCTGTACAGAAGGCTTATGTCCTTGATGCACCGCTCGGTGTGCTAAACCCCAAGCGTTGTCTGTAGATGTTGCGAACATCTGACATACACGTTTTTGATGACTACATGATAGTTCAGTGTGTAATGCCTAACGGCTTAGAATTGAGGCGCCGAAGACCTTTCGAACGTCACGAGACATATGAGATGTTCCAAAATATGAAATTGGGATTTCAGGCTCGTGTCCGTGTTGAGATGTATGAGACCCCCGACAAGATTCTTTGCCTACAAAGTAAGCGGAAAAGCTCAATCATTGAGCATGTGCTCAGATTGTCTGGGTGCTACAGTCGCTTGAATCGAGTGGGAGTTGATCTTCGAAATAAGATAGTAATTGACATAGTTCTCCAAAGTCACTGCCACCAAGCTACAGAGCTTCGTGATGAACTATAACATACCAGGGATAGAGTTGATGATCCTTGATATATTTGCGATGTTTGACACCGTGAAGGTAGAAATCAAGTAGGAGCATCAAGTGTTGATGGTTAGTAAAACCACTAGTTTTGAGAAGGGCAAGGGTTAAAAGGGATACATTATGAAATGGCAAACGAGTTGCCACTCTAGTAAAGAAACCCAAGGTTGAACCCAAACCCGAGACTAAGTGCTTCTATTATGAGGGGAATGGTCACTGAAGCGGAACTACCCTAGTTACTTGGTAGATGAGAAGGCTGGCAAAGTCGACAAAATTATATTGGATATACATGATATTTATGTGTACTTTACTATCCATGCTAGAATTGTATTGATTGGAAACTCAAATACATGTGTGGATACATAGACAACACACTATCCCTAGTGAGCCTCTAGTTGACTAGCTCGTTAATAAAAAATGGTCAAGGTTTCCTGACCATAGACAAGTGTTGTCACTTGATAACGGGATCGCATCATTAGGAGAATGATGTGATGGACAAGACCCAAACTATGAACGTAGCATATGATCATGTTAGTTTATTGCTACTGTTGTCTACATGTCAATGTATCTATTCCTATGAACATGAGATCATGCAACTCCCGAACATCGGAGGAATACCTTGTGTGTATCAAACGTTGCAACATAACTGGGTGATTATAAAGGTGCTCTACAGGTATCTTCGAAGGTGTCTGTTGGGTTGGCGTGAATCAAGACTGGGATTTGTCACTCCGTGTGACGGAGAGGTATCTCAGGGCCCACTCAGTAATACAACATCACAACAAGACTTGCAAGCAATGTGACTAAGGAGTTAGTCACGGGATCTTGTATTAAGGAACTAGTAAAGAGACTTGCCAGTAACGCGATTGAACTAGGTATAGACATACCGACAATCAAATCTCGGGCAAGTAACATACCGAAGGACAAAGAGAACAACATACGGGATTAACTGAATCCTTGACATAGAGGTACAACCGATAAAAGATCTTCATAGAATATGTAGGAGCCAATATGAGCATCCAGGTCCCACTATTGCTCTTTGACCGGAGAGTGTCTCACATCATGTCTGCATTGTTCTCGAACCCGCGGGGTCTGCACACTTAAGGTTTGGTGATGTTTCGGTATAGTTGAATTATTGATGTTGGTAACAGAAGGTTGTTCGGAGTCCCGGATGAGATCCCGGACGTCACGAGGGTTTCCGGAATGGTCCAGAGATGAAGATTGATATATAGGAAGTATCCATCTGGCTTCCGGAAGATTTTTGGGCATTATCGGTAAAGTATCGGGAGTGACGAATAGGTTCCGGAGTTCTACCGGGAGGGGCCACCCACCCAGGAGAGAACCAAGGAAGCCCAAGGGTGGTGTACCGGCCCTTAGTGGGCTGATCCATCCCAAAGAGGCTAATTCGTCCAAGGGAAAAAGGGAAGGAGGAAGGGCTAAAACCGAATTGGGAAGGAGGACTCGTTCCAAGTTGTATTGGAGGAGGACTCCTCCTCCACCTCTTGGCTCGACCGAACCCTAGGGCCTTGCCCTAGGGCGCCACCCTCCCCTCCATCCTATATATAGTTGAGGTGAGAGAGGCCTTTGCAACCTCAATCCAAGGCGCATCCCTCTCTCACGCCACCACTTCGTGACACCCCGTAGCTAGTTCGGTACGGTACGACGAAGACCTGCCGGAGTAGCTCCACCACCATCTCCGCCACGCCGTTGTGCTGCCAGAGAATTAAGCTACCTATTTGTTTCTCTTGCAAGATCAAGAAGGCGGAGATCATCATCGAGCTGCACGTGTGGTGAACGCGGAGGTGTCGTTCGCTCGGCACTAGATCAGGATGGATCGTGATGTGATCACGGGACGGTTCATGATAAGATCGTGGGACGAACTGTGATTTGAATCGCGGAGATGTTCGACTACATCAACCGCGTTATATATGCTTCCGCTTAGTGATCTACAAGGGTATGTAGATACACTCTCCCCTCTCGTAGGTGTTCATCACCATGGATATGTCTTCGTGTGCGTAGGAATTTTTTTGTTTCCCATGCGACTTTCCCCAACACCAATAAATTTCTCCTTTATGTGAGGGGAACCCCTTGGATCTAGTTCTTGTAGTTCTTGGTGTTATTCTTCATTCTTCCTCTCATTTTTACACCATAGCATTAGTTGTTGTGGTGGTATTTGGGAGAGAAGGACTTGGGCACTCCATGTGCCCTTGCCATTGCATTTGATACATAGGTTTTAGTTCCCCATGGTGATATGTGGAAGTGAAGTTTGAGAAGACTATTACTATTGGGTTCTTGGTACCCTAATATCTGTTCTTCTTGGGTGCTTTGGCATCCTAGAATCTTGGTGGTGCGTGAGAGCTCAATCATTATGGTGCAAATCTTTGGGCAAGCATCGGGGTCTCCAATTAGGTTGTGGAGATTGCCCCCGGCATTTGAGGTTACCTCGAAGCCATATTCCATTGTGGTGAAGCTTCGTGGTGTTGTTGGGAGTCTCCAATTAAGTTGTGGAGATTTCCCCAACCTTGTTTGTATGGGTTCGGTGACCGCCCTCAAGGGTCCCTTAGTGGAATCATGACATCTTGCATTGTGCGAGGGCGTGAGGAGACTGCGGTGGCCTTAGTGGAATCTTGGGGAGCATTGTGCCTCCACACCACTCCAAAAGAGATTAGCATCCTCCACGGTGTGAACTTCGGGATACGTCGTTGTATGTGCTTGCCTCGGTTATCTCTTACCCGATCCATGTACTTATGCTGCTTACTTTGTGATAGCCATATTGTTTCTTGTAATATGTGTTGCTATCACTTAGTTGTTTATCTTTCTTAGCATAAGTTGTTGGTGCACATAGGTGATCCTAGTTGTTTTAGGTTTTGTGCTTGACAAATTAAACGTTAGTTTTATTCCACATTTGTCCAAGCTAAAAATCGTAATTATTTTAAAGCGCCTATTTACTCCCCCCTCTAGGTGGCATCCACGTCCTTTCAATTGGTATCAGAGCTAGGTCTCTCATTATTAGGTTTAACCACCTAGAGAGTAAGGATGTCGACTAGGGGATTAGTATTCTCTAACATTCATAGTTTTGATGGCACAAATTTTGATGTTTGGGTAATTCACATGCTTGTTCTCTTTAGGGTCATGGTCCCAAATTTAGAGCGAAATGTAGATATTGGTTTTTCTCCTCCAAAGGATTCTGAAAATATATCTTTAGAGGATGAGAAAAACTCTTATCTCAATGATCAAGCTTCTAGCGTGCTTTTTGATGCTTTGAGCAATGTAGTCACATTTCAACTCATGCCATTCTGGGATGCTCATGAGTTGTGGACAAAGCTTCAAGATAAATATGGTGTGTCCAAGATTTGTGGGAATGATTGTTCTCCCTCCACCTCCGGTCGTGTGGTCTTCTCAACTTCATCTACTTCACCTACATGTGGATTGCCACAAGGTAATGATATGGTGAGTAATGGTGATCATTGCAATGATGATAGTGGGCTTATTGTTGATCATCCTTCATCACTATATTATTGCAATGCTTCATCTTTGGGTGTTAACACTTCGAGCACTCTAAATGTTTTACATGCTTCTGTTGATAGTCCTTGCATATCATGTAAAAACTGCATGACTAAATCTCATGATGATATGCTTTCTATATCTTGTTGACATGATAAAAATGTATCTATTTCCTCGAGTGGTTGTGCTAACAATGTAGAGGAAATCCATCACTCCATGGAACAATATGTGGCCTTGAATGATGCTTCAAGGGATCCTCCATCATCATCTATTGTTTTGTTGGAATTATTCCCTAGAGGCAATAATAAATATAGTTATTATTATAATTCCTGTATCAAGATAATCGTTTATTATCCATGCTATAATTGTATTGAATGAAGACTCATTTACATGTGTGGATACATAGACAAAACACTGTCCCTAGCAAGCCTCTAGTTGGCTAGCCAGTTGATCAAAGATAGTCAGTGTCTTCTGATTATGAACAAGGTGTTGTTGCTTGATAACTAGATCACGTCATTAGGAGAATCACGTGATGGACTAGACCCAAACTAATAGACATAGCATGTTGATCGTGTCATTTTGTTGCTACTGTTTTCTGCGTGTCAAGTATTTTGTTCCTATGACCATGAGATCATATAACTTACTAACACCGGAGGAATACTTTGTGTGTATCAAACGTCGCAACGTAATTGGGTGACTATAAAGATGCTCTACAGGTATCTCCGAAGGTGTTCGTTGAGTTAGTATGGATCAAGACTGGGATTTGTCACTCCGTGTGACGGAGAGGTATCTCGGGGCCCACTCGGTAATACAACATCACACACAAGCCTTGCAAGCAATGTGACTTAGTATAAGTTGCGGGATCTTGTATTACGGAACGAGTAAAGAGACTTGCCGGTAAACGAGATTGAAATAGGTATACGGATACTGACGATCGAATCTCGGGCAAGTAACATACCGAAGGACAAAGGGAATGACATACGGGATTATATGAATCCTTGGCACTGAGGTTCAAATGATAAGATCTTCGTAGAATATGTAGGATCCAATATGGGCATCCAGGTCCCGCTATTGGATATTGACCGAGGAGTCTCTCGGGTCATGTCTGCATAGTTCTCGAACCCGCAGGGTCTGCACACTTAAGGTTCGACGTTGTTTTATGCGTATTTGAGTTATATGGTTGGTTACCGAATGTTGTTCGGAGTCCCGGATGAGATCATGGACGTCACGAGGGTTTCCAGAATGGTCCGGAAACGAAGATTGATATATAGATGACCTCATTTGATTACCGGAAGGTTTTCGGAGTTACCGGGAATGTACCGGGAATGACGAATGGGTTCCGGGAGTTCACCGGGGGGGCCCACCCACCCCGGGGAAGCCCATAGGTGTTCGGGGTGCCGCACCAGCCCTTAGTGGGCTGGTGGGACAGCCCAAGAGAGGCCTATGCGCATTGGGAAGAAAATCAAAGAGGAAAGGAAAAAAAAGGAGGAGGTGGGAAAGGGAAGAAGGACTCCACCTTCCAAACCAAGTAGGACTCGGTTTGGGAGGGGAATCCTTCCCCCCTTGGCTCGGCCGACCCCTTGGGGGTTCTTGGACCCCAAGGCAAGGCTCCCCCTCCCTCTCCTATATATAGTGGGGTTTTAGGGCTGATTTGAGACAACTTTGCCACGGCAGCCCGACCACATATCTCCGCGGTTTTACCTCTAGATCGCGTTTCTGCGGAGCTCGGGCGGAGCCCTGCTGAGACGAGATCATCACCAACCTCCGGAGCGCTGTCACGCTGCCGGAGAACTCTTCTACCTCTCCATCTCTCTTGCTGGATCAAGAAGGCCGACATCATCGTCGAGCTGTACGTGTGCTGAACGCGGAGGTGCCGTCCGTTCAGCACTAGATCGTGGGACTGATCGCGGGACGGTTCGCGGGGCGGATCGAGGGACGTGAGGACGTTCCACTACATCAACCGCGTTCACTAACGCTTCTGTTGTACGGTCTACAAGGGTACGTAGATCACTCATCCCCTCTCGTAGATGGACATCACCATGATAGGTCTTCGTGCGCGTAGGAAATTTTTTGCTTCCCATGCGACGTTTCCCAACAGTGGCATCATGAGCTAGGTTCATGCGTACATGTCTTCTTGAGTAGAACACAAAAGTTTTTGTGGGCGGTGATGTGCGTTTTTCTGCCCTCCTTAGTCTTTTCTTGATTCCGCGGTATTGTTGGATCGACGCGGCTCGGACCGACATTACTCGTACGCTTATGAGAGACTGGTTTCATCGCTACGAGTAACTCCGTTGCTCAAAGATGACTGGCGGGTGTCAGTTTCTCCAACTTTAGTTGAATCGGATTTGACCGAGGAGGTCCTCGGATGAGATTAAATAGCAACTCATATATCTCCGTTGTGGTGTTTGCGTAAGTAAGATGCGATCCTACTAGATACCCATGGTCACCACGTAAAACATGCAACAACAAAATTAGAGGATGTCTAACTTGTTTTTGCAGGGTATGCTTGTGATGTGATATGGCCAACGATGTGATGTGATATATTGGATGTATGAGATGATCATGTTGTAATAGAAAATATCGACTTGCACGTCGATGGTACGGCAACCGGCAGGAGCCCTAGGGTTGTCTTTATAACTAACGTTTGTGCTTGCAGATGCGTTTACTATTTTTCTAGGATGTAGCTTTAGTAATAATAGCATGAGTAGCACGACAACCCCGATGGCGACATGTTGATGGAGATCATGGTGTGGCGCCGGTGACAAGAAGATCGTACCGGTGCTTTGGTGACGGAGATCAAGAAGCACGTGATGATGGCCATATCATGTCACTTATGAATTGCATGTGATGTTAATCCTTTTATGCACCTTATTTTTCTTAGAACGACGGTTGCATTATGAGGTGATCTCTCACTTAAATTTCAAGACGAAATTGTGTTCTCCCCGACTGTGCACCGTTGCTACAGTTCGTCGTTTCGAGACACCACGTGATGATCGGGTGTGATAGACTCAACGTTCACATACAACGGGTGCAAAACAGTTGCGCACGCGGAACACTCGGGTTAAGCTTGACGAGCCTAGCATGTGCAGACATGGCCTCGGAACACATGAGACCGAAAGGTCGATCATGAATCATATAGATGATATGATTAGCATAGGGATGCTTACCACTGAAACTATACTCAACTCACGTGATGATCGGACTTGAGCTAGTGTAATTGGATCATGAACCACTCAAATGACTAGAGAGATGTACTTTTTGAGTGGGAGTTTAGCGAATAATTTGATTAAGTTAAACTCTAATTATCTTGAACATAGTCTAAAGTCCACTTTGAATATATTTGTGTTGTAGATCATGGCTCACGCGACAGTCATCCTGAATTTTAATACGTTCCTAGAGAAAGCTAAGTTGAAAGATGATGGAAGCAACTTTGTAGACTGGGCTCGTAATCTTAAGCTAATCTTACAAGCTGGGAAAAAGGATTATGTCCTTAATGCTGCGCTAGGAGATAAACCACCCGCTACGGCTGATCAGGATGTTAAGAACGCTTGGTTAGCACGTAAGGAGGACTACTCAGTAGTTCAATGTGCAGTCTTGTATGGCTTAGAACCGGGACTTCAACGTCGCTTTGAGTGTCATGGAGCATTTGAGATGTTCCAGGAGTTGAAGTTTATCTTTCAGAAGAATGCCCGGATCGAGAGGTATGAGACCTCCGATAAATTCTATGCTTGCAAAATGGAGGAAAACTCGTGTGTCAGTGAACATGTGCTCAAAATGTCTCGCTACTCAAACCGTCTAGCTGAGCTGGGGATTGAACTCCCGCAAGAAGCTATCACTGACAGAATCCTTCAATCACTGCCGCCAAGCTATAAAGGCTTTGTGTTGAACTACAACATGCAAGGGATGAACAAGTCTCCCGGCGAGTTGTTTGCGATGCTGAAAGTCGCAGAGTCTGAACTCCGTAAAGAGCATCAAGTGTTGATGGTGAATAAGATCACTAGTTTCAAGAGAAACGGCAAAGGCAAGAAGGGTAATTGGAAGAAGAGCGGCAAGCCTGTTGCCAATCCGACGAAGAAACCCAAAGCTGGACCTAAGCCTGAAACAGAGTGTTACTATTGCAAGGGTATGGGTCACTGGAAGCGCAATTGCCCCAAGTATCTGGCTGATAAGAAGGCGGCCAAAGAAAAATCAGGTATATTTGATATACATGTTATTGATGTGTACTTAACCGGCTCTCGTAGTAGTGCCTGGGTATTCGATACTGGTTCTGTTGCTCATATTTGCAACTCGAAACAGGAACTGCGGAATAGACGAAGGCTGGCGAAAGATGAAGTGACAATGCGCGTGGGAAATGGTTCCAAGGTTGATGCAATCGCCGTCGGCACAGTCTCACTTCAGTTACCGTCAGGATTAGTTATGAACTTAAATAATTATTATTTAGTGCCTGCGTTGAGCATGAACATTATATATGGATCTTGTTTATTGCGAGACGGTTACTCTTTTAAGTCAGAGAATAATGGTTGTTCTATTTCTATGAGTAACATCTTTTATGGTCATGCACCCAATGTGAGAGGATTGTTCATATTGAATCTTGATAGTGATACACACATACATAACATTGGGACCAAAAGAGTTAGAGTTAACAATGATAGCGCCATATTTTTGTGGCACTTCCGCTTAGGTCATATTGGTGTAAAGCGCATGAAGAAACTCCATGTCGATGGACTTTTGGAGTCACTTGACTTTGATTCACTTGACACGTGCGAACCATGCCTCATGGGCAAGATGACTAAAACTCCATTCTACGGAACAATGGAGCGTGCAAGTGACTTGTTGGAAATCATACATACCGATGTGTGTGGTCCGATGAGCGTAGAGGCACGCGGCGGATATCGTTATTTTCTCACCTTCACTGCCGATTTGAGTAGATATGGTTATCTGTACTTAATGAAGCACAAGTCTGAAACATTTGAAAAGTTCAAGCAATTTCAGAGTGAAGTTGAAAACCATCGTAAAAAGAAGATCAAGTTCCTACGGTCTGATCGTGGGGGTGAATATCTGAGTTTCGAGTTTGGTGCTCACTTAAGACAATGTGGAATTGTTTCACAGTTGACACCGCCTGGAAAACCACAGCGTAATGGTGTGTCCGAACGTCGTAATCGTACTTTATTAGAGATGGTGAGATCTATGATGTCTCTTACCGATTTGCCATTATCATTTTGGGGTTATGCATTAGAAACAGCTGCATTCACTTTAAATAGGGCACCATCAAAATCCGTTGAGACGACACCATACGAAATGTGGTTTGGCAAAAGGCCAAAGTTGTCGTTTCTTAAAGTTTGGGGATGTGATGCTTATGTCAAAAAGCTTCAGCCTGAAAAGCTGGAACCCAAAGCGGAAAAGTGCATCTTCATAGGTTACCCAAAAGAGACAGTTGGGTACACCTTCTATCTCAAATCCGAGGGCAAAGTGTTTGTTGCTAAAAATGGAGCTTTTATCGAGAAGGAGTTTCTCTCGAGAGAATTGAGTGGGAGGAAGATAGAACTTGACGAGGTTGTCGAACCTCTCATCCCTCTGGATGGTGGCGCAGGGCAAGGGGAAACCTCTGTCGTTGCGACGCCGGTTGAGGAGGAAGTTAATGATGATGATCATGAAACTCCGGTTCAAGTTTGTGTCGAACCACGCAGGTCGACGAGACCACGTGCTGCTCCAGAGTGGTACGGCAATCCTGTCTTATCGATCATGTTGTTAGACAACAATGAACCTGCAAATTATGAAGAAGCAATGGTGGGCCCAGATTCCAACAAATGGCTAGAAGCCATGAAGTCCGAGATAGGATCCATGTATGAGAACAAAGTGTGGACTTTGGAGGTACTGCCTGAGGGCCGCAAGGCTATTCAGAACAAATGGATCTTTAAGAGGAAGACGGACGCTGACGGCAATGTGACCGTTTATAAACTCGACTTGTGGCAAAGGGTTTTTCACAAGTTCAAGGAGTTGACTACGATGAGACATTCTCACCCGTAGCGATGCTTAAGTCCGTCAGAATCATGTTAGCACTAGCTGCATTTTTCGATTATGAAATCTGGCAGATGGATGTCAAAACGGCGTTCCTTAACGGTTTCCTTAAGGCAGAATTGTATATGATACAACCCGAAGGTTTTGCCGATCCTAAGAATGCTAACAAGGTGTGCAAGCTCCAGCGATCCATTTATGGACTGGTGCAAGCATCTCGGAGTTGGAACAAACTCTTTGATGAGGTGATCAAAACATTTGGGTTTATACAAGTGGTTGGAGAATCTTGTATTTACAAGAAAGTGAGTGGGAGCTCTGTGGCGTTTCTAATATTATATGTGGATGACATATTGTTGATTGGAAACAACGTAGAGTTTTTGGAGAGCAAAAAGGATTACTTGAATAAAAGTTTCTCTATGAAGGACCTAGGAGAAGCTGCTTACATTCTAGGCATTAAGATCTATAGGGATAGATCAAAGCGCCTGATAGGACTTTCACAAAGCACATACCTTGATAAAGTTTTGAAAAGGTTCAAAATGGAACAGTCCAAGAAGGGGTTCTTGCCAGTTTTACAAGGTACGAGATTGAGTAAGACTCAGTGCCCAGCAACTGATGAGGATAGAGAGCATATGCGCTCCGTCCCCTATGCTTCAGCCATAGGCTCTATCATGTATGCAATGTTGTGCACTAGACCGGATGTTAGCCTGGCCATAAGTATGGCAGGCAGGTTCCAGAGTAATCCAGGAGTGGATCACTGGACAGCGGTCAAGAATATCCTGAAGTACCTGAAAAGGACTAAGGAGATGTTTCTCGTGTATGGAGGTGACGAAGAGTTCGCCGTAAAAGGTTACGTCGATGCAAGCTTTGACACGGATCCGGACGACTCTAAGTCACAAACCGGATACGTATTTATTCTTAATGGGGGTGCGGTAAGCTGGTGCAGTTCCAAGCAAAGCGTCGTAGCAGATTCTACATGTGAAGCGGAGTACATGGCTGCCTCGGAGGCGGCTAAGGAGGGTGTCTGGATGAAGCAGTTCATGACGGATCTTGGAGTGGTGCCAAGCGCACTGAATCCAATAACCTAGTTCTGTGACAACACGGGTGCCATTGCCTTAGCAAAGGAACCACGGTTTCACAAGAAGTCCAGACACATCAAACGACGCTTCAACCTCATCCGCGACTACGTTGAAGGAGAGGACGTAAATATATGAAAAGTGCACACGGATCTGAATGTAGCAGACCCGCTGACTAAACCTCTTCCACGGCCAAAGCATGATCAACACCAGAACTGTATGGGTGTTAGATTTATTACAATGTAATTCACATGATGATGTGAGGGCTAGATTATTGACTCTAGTGCAAGTGGGAGACTGTTGGAATTATGCCCTAGAGGCAATAATAAATATAGTTATTATTATAATTCCTGTATCAAGATAATCGTTTATTATCCATGCTATAATTGTATTGAATGAAGACTCATTTACATGTATGGATACATAGACAAAACACTGTCCCTAGCAAGCCTCTAGTTGGCTAGCCAGTTGATCAAAGATAGTCAGTGTCTTCTGATTATGAACAATGTGTTGTTGCTTGATAACTGGATCACGTCATTAGGAGAATCACGTGATGGACTAGACCCAAACTAATAGACGTAGCATGTTGATCGTGTCATTTTGTTGCTACTGTTTTCTGCGTGTCAAGTATTTTGTTCCTATGACCATGAGATCATATAACTTACTAACACCGGAGGAATACTTTGTGTGTATCAAACGTCGCAACGTAACTGGGTGACTATAAAGATGCTCTACAGGTATCTCCGAAGGTGTTCGTTGAGTTAGTATGGATCAAGACTGGGATTTGTCACTCCGTGTAACGGAGAGGTATCTCGGGGCCCACTCGGTAATACAACATCACACACAAGCCTTGCAAGCAATGTGACTTAGTGTAAGTTGCGGGATCTTGTATTACGGAACGAGTAAAGAGACTTGCTGGTAAACGAGATTGAAATAGGTATACGGATACTGACGATCGAATCTCGGACAAGTAACATACCGAAGGACAAAGGGAATGACATACGGGATTATATGAATCCTTGGCACTGAGGTTCAAACGATAAGATCTTCATAGAATATGTAGGATCCAATATGGGCATCCAGGTCCCGCTATTGGATATTGACCGAGGAGTCTCTCGGGTCATGTCTGCATAGTTCTCGAACCCGCACGGTCTGCACACTTAAGGTTCGACGTTGTTTTATGCGTATTTGAGCTATATGGTTGGTTACCGAATGTTGTTCGGAGTCCCGGATGAGATCACGGACATCACGAGGGTTTCCGGAATGGTCCGGAAACGAAGATTGATATATAGGATGACCTCATTTGATTACCGGAAGGTTTTCGGAGTTACCGGGAATGTACCGGGAATGACGAATGGGTTCCGGGAGTTCACCGGGGGGGCCACCCACCCCGGGGAAGCCCATAGGTATTTTGGGGTGCCGCACTGGCCCTTAGTGGGCTGGTGGGACAGCCCAAGAGAGGCCTATGCGCATTGGGAAGAAAATCAAAGAGGAAAGGAAAAAAAAAAGGAGGAGGTGAGAAAGGGAAGAAGGACTCCACCTTCCAAACCAAGTAGGACTCGGTTTGGGAGGGGAATCCTTCCCCCTTGGCTCGGCCGACCCCTTGGGGGTTCTTGGACCCCAAGGCAAGGCTCCCCCCTCCCTCTCCTATATATAGTGGGGTTTTAGGGCTGATTTGAGACAACTTTGCCACGGCAGCCCGACCACATATCTCCGCGGTTTTACCTCTAGATCGCGTTTCTGCGGAGCTCGGGCGGAGCCCTGCTGAGACGAGATCATCACCAACCTCCGGAGCACCGTCACGCTGCCGGAGAACTCTTCTACCTCTCCGTCTCTCTTGCTGGATAAAGAAGGCCGAGATCATCGTCGAGCTGTACGTGTGCTGAACGCGGAGGTGCCGTCCGTTCGGCACTAAATCGTGGGACTGATCGCGGGACAGTTCGCGGGGCAGATCGAGGGACGTGAGGACGTTCCACTACATCAACCGCGTTCACTAACGCTTCTGTTGTACGGTCTACAAGGGTACGTAGATCACTCATCCCCTCTCGTAGATGGACATCACCATGATAGGTCTTCGTGCGCGTAGGAAAATTTTTGTTTCCCATGCGACGTTTCCCAACATGTTTCTCACTATTGCCTTATGGCTAAGGCTTCAAAGGTATCTCCTACTTTGAATCCCAATGTATCTCGTGATGATGATGTTGATGATAATGAGGATGAGGATAATGATGAACAGAGTGACAATATTGCATCCTTAAAACTTAAGGGTGAAATGATTTTTAAAGCTCTTCATAAGAATAATCTTGCTCGTTCCAACTTCATCGAAATCATGTCTATTGCCATTGAGGGCAAGAAATATATTGAGGAGTTGGAAGCTCATCTAGAGGAGCATGAGACCACCATTGAGACAATGGAAGGCCATGAGCGTGAATATGCTAATGAGATAGCGGAGCTATCCCAAGCTCTTGAAAATGAACAAACCACCAATGAATCTCTTGAGGAGACCTTTGCTCTAGAATTATCTAGATTAAAGGAATCCCATGATAGAGCTCTCGAGGTGGCTAATGATTCTAGAACAAAAAAATGATAACCTTGAAGTTTCACATGCTAAACTCCTTGAGGACTATGAGCACTTTAAAAATGGCTCAAGGGCTATTAAGAGTTTGCTCATCGAACTCACCGAGTCTCATGCTCAACTTGAAGCTTCATATGCTAAAGAGATTGCCAAGTTGCCTTCTCCTCTTATAGTTAATGATGATGCTTGTGCTACTAACTCTATTTCTTGTGAAGCATACATTTTAAAGGAGAATGTTGAGCTAAGGGGGGAAATTGTAAGAAAGTCATGTAATGCTCAATTGCTCACAAGCTATCATGATGATCTTCTAGTATCCCATAATGTGCTAAAATTAGCTCATGTGGGTATTACTACCAAGGTAACATCAAGTGAGCCTCGTGTGGACATTAGCACTAGTTCTAGTCAAAATGCTATATTGCCATGTGCTAGTCCTCTTAATTCATGTACTCATAATGTTGCTACATCTTGTGATGAATTACTTTCCTTGTCTTGCTGCTCTAACAATGAAGCTTATACCTCCTCTAGTACTTGTGTTGATACTAACCATGTAGACGAAATCAAAGAGCTCAAGGCCCAAGTCACTTCTTTGAAGGAAGACTTGGAAAAGAGTCATGAAGGGATGTCCACACACAACAATGTCTTGTGTGGGCAAAAATCCCCAAATGACAAAGGTGGACTTGGATTCAACTCGAACAAGAAGAAGAAGTCCAAAAGCTTCAAGAAGAAGGGCCAAGAACAAGTCAAGAATTTGGCGGAGATTGTTTGCTTCAAGTGCAAGATTGAAGGGTGTCATATTAGATCTCGCCCATTGAAGAAGAAGACGCATAGTCACAAGCAACAAGGGAAGCGGTCACAAGTTCAATTACATGCTCAACCACAAGTCGAAGAAAGGCCTCTTCCCAATAAGACCCAAGCCAACGCTCCTAAAATTGAGAAATCAATTTAGAAGAAAGTAAAGGCTAGATGTTGCTACTTATGTCATGAGAAGGGTCACTTCACTTCTTCATGCACGAACGGTAACTTATCCAACCCAATCATTATTGATGATATCTATTCTCTTGGGAAATATAAGCTTGGCAATGTGTTTGCCAAGTTTGTTAGTACTCAAAGTGGTGTCAAGAAAAGAACCATTTGGGTAGCCAAGCCTATTGTGACTAACCTCTTAGGACCCAACTTGGTTGGGGACCCACAAGCTCAAACTTTATCAATAGGTGATGTTGGAGGGCATTGGAGAGTTTGCTAAATTATGAATAATTAAGGGATCTTCATCATTCATAATATCTCAAGCCAAGTCATTTGGATTATCTAGTTTCTATCTTATATCCAATGTGCCTCCTTACAATAACTTGTGCTTAAATTGGGTACATTGTTAGTTACTTTCCCCATTGCATGTTGTGGTTTTGTACCTTACATGTGCTTGTGTATGTTGTGCTTCCAACTTGCTTATCTTGAGTACTCAAATATGTGTATATTGGTTTGCGCATCATGTACATGTGAGTCTTGTGTTAAGCCTTTTTGCATATTGTTGTATCTTTGTTGGCTCTTTTGAGAGATTAATGGATTATCCCATTTTGGGGGAGTGATGTTCTTTGTGCACTTCACGATCCTAAACATGTGTGTACATGAGGAATACCACTTAGTATTGATATTACAAGATTATCTAGTCTCTATGTGGTATGTTTTACTAATGTGAAATTCAAATTCTAATGTTCCATTAATTATCTCTTGTTGGTTTTCATTTGCCACTTGTTAATAATGTTAGGTTATCGCATGATGGGGGAGTGATATGCTATGTGCATATAACAAGCCTAGAAAATGTGTACAGTTGAGATATTGCCACTTAGTGTTGATATTGTAAATTATCTTGTTCCTAGGTGGCATGATAGCTCTACAAGTGTCATTTTCTTGTGCTTTTGTTGTAAGGATGATGTTGGATAAATTTGCAATCTAACAATGGGAATTAATTCCAAATACTTCTTGTCCTTTGACAATTGGTATTCCCTTCATGTGGTAGAAATTTCTAATCATATTTCCATTGGACTTTGTGTATCGTTTGTATTTCTTGCCTCTTATGGATCTTTTTGAACATGTCTAGTGTTTCTATAGATATAGAGAAAGTGATGATCCCAACTAGTGTATTTTGTATTTAGATGCAAATTCTATACAATGCACATCTCTTGGGGGAGCTATTCTATTTTCTTTAGAACACTCTCTTTATGTGTTTAACATAAAAATATTGGTCCCCATCAAGCGTGTGTTGGTGGGAGGCAAGTATTTCTATTTATGGTGCTTTGTGCCATCATGAAAATTTGTCGAGGGTTTGGTTTGTTTGGAATCTAGCTCTCTTTTGGAAACTAGATACCTCGTGTTTGTTTTCCTTCGATTGGTATCATGTTTCCTTTTATTTGGCATGTGCCAATGGATATCTCATTCCTTGATGTATTATTTAATTGATAACCTTCAAGTGATAGTTTTTCGTTTGGTATCTTATTATCACTTGTCACCTTGTCTTTTGGTGTCTTATCAACTATGTGTTGATTTGATTCTTGAAAGCCTTGAGCATGCTTATTTACTATATGTAATTTCTTTGGCATGCTTTCTTTCTTTGACCCAATATATAGGAGAAACTCCACCTTGTCATAAATTGGCTAAAGTGTGCATGAAATCCAAATTCATATCTATATGCACATATTTATGTGGAGTTTGTCTTATGTATTGTTGGTTATCTAACTCTTTGGTCCCAATGAGTTTGGGCACCATTTTGTTTGTGTTGTTGTTCTAAGAACAATTGGGGACGCATTGGATGCTCGATTCACCTAGAAGGAAGGTGTTGACACCATGTGCTTATTGGAGCCAAGTTAGGATGATCAACAAACAATTATCTAATACATCAATCCAATGCTATCTTGGTAACAAGTATCTACCTCATGCATACATTTCTTGCATTCAACTTTTCGTAGGTTGCATCATGGCATGAATTTCTTGATTCGTTCTTATGGTAATGATATGTCTCCAACATATCTATAATTTATGAAGTATTCATGTCATGTTTACAATAATTCTGTATGATTTTATTAGAACTAACTCGGATTGACGTTGTTTTCAGCACAGCTACCGTGGCGTTGTTTTTGTGCAGAAATAAAAGTTCTCGGAATGGGATGACAATTTACGGAGAATATTTTTGGAAAATATAAAAAATAATGGAGCAAAAATATACTGGAGAGGAGTCCCGAGGCAGCCACAAGCCACCAGGGCGCGACCCTTCCCCCTAGGGCGCGACCCCTCGCTTTTGGGCCCCTCAAGCACTCCCGTGACGTGATTCCAACACCAAATATTCTTATAAATACATAAACCCCTGAAAAGAAACCTAGATCGGAAGTTCCGCCGTCACAAGCCTCTAGAGCCACGAAAAACCAATATTGGCCCTCTCCGGCACCCTGTCGGAGGTGATCACCATCACCGGAGACCATGGAGGAGGAATACAGAGGGGCCATCATCACCATGGAGGCTAATGACCAGAGGGAGAACCTCTCCCCACCTTGGCGGGAGGCCATGGAGGAGGAGGCACAAGGGGGAGACCCTCTCCCCCCTCTCTCGATGGTGCTGGAGTGCCACCGGGGGAACCATCACCGCGGTGATCGTCTTCATCAACATCACCTTCTTCATCACCATCCTCATCTTCTTTTAGCGGTACACTCTCTCGCAACCCGCTGTAATCCCCTACTTCAACGTGGCGCTTTATGCCACATATTATGATTCAATGACGTGTTGCCATCCAATGATGTTTTGAGTAGATTCCCTTTGTCTTATGGGTTGATTGATGGGGACTTGATGCTTTAATGCTATGGTTGGGTTTTACCTTAATGATCTTTAGTAGTTGCGGATGCTTCCTAGAGTTCCAATCATAAGTGCATATGATCCAAGTAGATAAAGTATGTTAGCTTATGCCTCTCCCTCATATAAAATTGCAATAATGATTATCGATCTTGTTAACAATTGACTAGGACAATTCCGCACACCGACCCATCATTATTCCACACTCGCTATTTGTAATATATTTTAATATATTCCAAATCTATGATAACAACACCTATTTTTATATTTTAGTTCTCTGATGTCATGCAAAGCTATTCTCTTCATACCCACAACGTAGTTTTATTTCTCGTTCCTAGTTGGAAGCAAACGTTCAGCGTACGTAGACTTGTATCAGTGGCAGATAGGACTTGAGAGAATATTGCCCTTACCTTTAGCTCCTTGTGGGTTTGACACTCCATACTTATCACTTCGACCTTTGGAAATTGCTACGATGATTACTTGCACTTGGGGATTATCAGGTACTTGTTTCCTTTCTCAAAGCATCTCAACAATAATGTCCCATTGCTAGTTGTGATGGCTTTGATGTTCGTGAGTTGGAAGTTCATTTATGTACAATAAGAAAATATTAGGCCATGTGTTATGCTTTCAAGCAAAGGTCTTATTGGTATACTTATGACTTCCTTTAGGATATCTTGTTTGTTCCTTCTTGTAACAATTTCGTGTGTACATCCTTCTTTGTGCATATATATCACCATGATTGTCTTCTACCTAGAATCTTTTACTCATGAGAGAAGTTACATCTCTAATTGATTTCCTCTTTTCTTTCATGTCCATTGTTGAATTTTCTTTTTCATTTTTTGGTGGTTTCGTGCAAGGATTTGTCTTGAGTGTAGATCTTATATCCTTGCATCTTGATGCACTCATTGGTGGTGAAGATTTTTTTCATCATGCTTGTCTTGACGAGGGTTTTGCCATTTCGATTGGTATCCCTCCTCTTGACAAGGTTATTATTTCCTGTATTCACCATGGGTTGTCGCAAGCGTTGGTTCTTAATCGTTTTTTTGTAAGCTTGTGACCCATTTGCTAGTAGTGTGTGTGTGGGAAGGATATGCCTTGCACTTTGTTTCTCATTTCATCAAGACTACATTGATGAGTAATGCTCATCCTTATCTTAGTCTTTTCAAGTGCTTTGCCATGACTCACACTCATCATTTTGGTTGAGCCTATTCTTAAGTTACCTCTTTTACATGTTTCTCAACCATTTGTTTTGTGCAAGTGATGTGCTTATTGTCTTATCTATCTACTTGCACTTTTTGTGTGTTTTTATTAATTATGGGGGAGCAACGATCCTGTTTTGTACACTTGCATCAAATACAAAAAATTCTTATTAGTGCACAAATCATGGGGAGCTTCTCTAGTTTTGATAAAAACACTCTTTTTGCCCATATCATAATATCCTTTATTCACGTGGTTCGAAGGACCATGTGATTGTTTGTTCCAATTTGTATCTTTTGATTACTTGCTTCTCTCTTTTGTATGTCTTTGTGCCATACGATCCTTTTTGCAATCTTTGGGTCCTCGATATAGTTAGTTTTCCTCCAACTACTTATCATTGCATATGTGTATTTCTTTGCACTCTTTTGTTGAGACGTACACACTTTTTGGAGGACTGCCTATTATATTGGCTTTCTCAGATTTTTGTCCATTTTGGCAATCAATGCCAATGGGGGAGAAGTTTAGAGAGTTTAGTTTGGAGAAGTTAAGAGAGTCTTTGCTTTTGTTGCTTAAGCATTTGCATCTCATACCCATGCATTATTGCTTTGCATGTGTGTGCATGCTTATGCTTATATCTTTATATAAACTCTCTTGAAAGTGATTGTCATCCATTACCAAAATGCGGGAGATTGTTAGAATATATTTCTCCATATGTGGTTCTGGTAATTGATGACAATCCCTATGGACTAATGGTTGCCTTAAGTTATATTCGAAGGATTTGTCCATAAGCACTTCATGAAGTCCATCTGTTGGTTTCAAGGAGTTTATATGATGACCAAGGTGGTATTCAAGGTTGTGTCCAAATGATTGGTCATAAGGACACAAGGTTGATCAAGACTAAGTCAAAGAGTGAATCAAGTTGATCAACACACAAAGCATACAAGGTGTACCGAGAGGGATCAAGTGATCCCATGGTATGCTTAGCATTGTCCATTACGCTTAGTGTACTAACCCATGGTCTTCGTGAGAGTTCTACATGGGGTTAGGTGTGTTTCCATGGGCTTGCGTCAAGAGGAAGAGCTCATACAATCCATGGAGGATGACGTCAAGTGGTGATCGTCATCAAGATTGCGGCGTGCAAGTTTAAGTGGAGCATCATGAAGATATCATGCTTGAAGCTTGTCGTCCATTAGATGGCAATGGACTTGTGGAGATGTGCTGAAGAGTGGCTTGCCCATAGTGAGTATGGGGGAGCAATCAACTAGTCTTCATCTGGCCAACGCAATCAAGAAAGGTGGTCCATCTTGAGTAAATCAAGTTTGCCATAATCTAGCTCAAGTGGACTGTGTGCAAGGTATAGGTTTGTCCTTTATAGGTTTTCTATTTTAGGATAGATTGTCGTACTGTCAAGGGGGGCTCTCAAGTGAGTATCTTGATCGTATCGTTCGTTGAGAGCTCAAACCACTTGGATATTTGCATCATCTTTCTTGGTTATTGTTTGGTAGTTCTCTTTGTGACTTTTAGAGCTTATGGTCATCTTTATGACAAGCTCGAGTTCATCGAAAATGGAGTTCATGTGCATCTTCTATGGTGTTTTTGATGTTGGAGTTTTTGGGGGTTCTTCATTCATAGAGGTTTCACATCTCTATATTGTTGGGATTTTTCTACTACCTCTTCTTGCTATAACCATTCGTTGTTTGGATAGTACTTGTCGTGTGCTATCCAACAAGCTTGAGTTTGCTCAATTCGGAGCTCGTATGCAAAAGTTATGGCTATTTTGCCTTACCTGTTTTTCACTGAGAGGTTGTACCGCTCGACCGGTACAACCGGTGTTTGGAGCAGTTGTACCACTCCAGAATTGGTCTAGAGGTAGTACCGGCCATGTACCGCTCTAACATTGGACTAGGTTCTGTTTTGGTTGGTTCTTGGGCGGTTGTGGGCCAGTTGTACCGCTATATTACATTGACCGGTTGTACCGTCCACATCACCGGTTGTACCGCCCATGTGTTATTCTGCACGTGACGGACAGATTTGTGTGGACCTATTTAAGGGGGTCTTCTTCCCCAATGGTTCCCCAACTCTTGAGCTTGCCCCCCCCCCATTTTTGACCTTATTAGAGCTTGCTAACTCTCAATCCCTCCAATGATTCTTGCTCCTTTTTGAGGGAAAAGAGAGAGGAGATCTAGATCCACATTTTCACCAATCACATTCTCCTTTATGTGAGGGGAACCCCTTGGATCTGGTTCTTGCACTTCTTGGTGTTCTTCTTCGTTCTTCCTCCCATTTTCCACCATAGCATTAGTTGTTGTGGTGGGATTTGGGAGAGAAGGACTTGGGAACTTCGTGTGCCCTTGCCATTGCATTTGGTGCATAGGTTTGAGTTCTCCACGGTGATACGTGGAAGTCAAGTTTGAGAATCATATTACTCCTAGGTGCTTGGTACCCTAATACTTGTTCTTCTTGGGTGCTTTGGCATCCTAAAAGCTTGGTGGTGCCTCGGAGCTCAATCATTGCGGTGCAAAGCTCCGGGCAAGCGTCGGGGTCTCCAATTAGGTTGTGGAGATTGCCCCGAGCACTTGAGCTTACCTTGAAGCCATATTCCATTGTGGTGAAGGTTTGTGGTGTTGTTGGGAGCCTCCAATTAAGTTGTGGAGATTGCCCCAACCTTGTTTGTACGGGTTCGGTGACCGCCCTCAAGGGTCCCTTAGTGGAATCACGACATATTGCATTGTGCGAGGGCGTGAGGAGATTACGGTGGCCTTAGTGGCATCTTGTGGAGAATTGTGCCTCCACACTGCTCCAAACGGAGATTAGCATCCGCAAGGGTGTGAACTTAGGGATACATCATCGTCTCCGCATGCCTCGGTTATCTCTTACCCGAGCCCTTTACTTATGCACTTTACTTTGTGATAGCCATATTGTTTCTTGTCATATATCTTGCTATCACTTAGTTGTTTATCCTGGTTAGCATAAGTTGTTGGTGCAGATAGGTGAGCCTAGTTGTTTTAGGTTTTGTGCTTGACAAATTAAGCGTTAGTTTTATTCCGCATTTGTTCAAGCCTAAAATCATAATTATTTTAAAGCGCCTATTCACCCCCCTCGAGGCAACATCCACGTCCTTTCACCTACCTATCATGGCATTCCTCTAGCCATTATGAGATATATTGCCAAGCAACTTCCATCGTCACGTGTTATGACTTGTACAATCATTGTCATATTGCTTAGCATGATCATATAGGTGACATAGTATTTGTGGCAAAGCCACCATTCATGATTGTTTACATGTTATGCTAGATCATTGCACATCCTGGTACACTGCCAAAGGCATTCATATGGAGTCATGATGTTTAGTAGTTTTTCAAGTCGAGTTGTAAGTAGATAGAAGTGTGATGTTTTTCATTATTAGAGCACTATCTTAGTGAGGAAAGGATGATGGAGATAATCATTCCCTCACAAGTCGGGATGATACCAAAACAAGAAATAAAGAAAAAAATAAGAGAAAAAAGAAAAAGAAAGAAAAATAGAAGAAAGAAAAGAAAAAGAGAAAAAAGGAAAAATAAACAAAATGAGAGAAAAGAGAGAAGGGATAATGCTACCTCTTTGTCTACACTTGTGCTTCAAAATAGCACCATGTTTTTCATATACAAAGCCTCATGTTTTGTCATTTTCATATGCTAGTGAGAATTTTTCATTATAGAACTTGTCTAGTATATTCGGATGACAGGCTTCCTCAAATGCCCGAGGTCTTCATGAGCAAACATGTTGGATGCACACCCACTTAGCTTTAGTTGAAATTTCATACGCTTATAACTCTAGTGCATCCATTGAATGGTGATACTTACTTCTCGCATTAATATCAATTGATGGGCATCTCCATAGTCGTTGATCTGCCTAGTTGATGTGAGACCTTCTTCTCCACTTTTACCTCTTTGAAACGTACCACCATATTCTATTCCACCTATATGCTATGTCCATGATTCACGCTCATGTATTGAGTGAGGTATAAAATGCTGAAGTGCGTTAAAAAGTATGATCCAATTGCTTGGCTTAATACCGTGGTACTTGAAATTTGTATTTATGTGATGAAGATGGAGCCATGTCATGCTAATATGATAAAATAAATGGGGGGCAAACATTCTTTAAGGATCGTATATTTTGAAAGTTGATGATTATGTTACTTATGTTTATGGATATTACTATGTAATGCTTATTGATTCATCGTTTCTTAATGATCATACATGAAAGAGATTACATGTTTGGTAGCATGTCACACAAAAAAATTCTAATTTTATCATTTACGTACTCAAGGACGAGCAGGAATCAAGCTTGGGGATATCGATACGTCTCCAATGTATCTATAATTTTTAATTGCTCCATGCTATTATATTATCATTCTATGATGCTTTTTAGGCTTTTACTTGCTGATTTATATTATTTTTAGCACTAACCCAATAACCCGGTGTCAAGTGTCACTTGGTGTTTTTTGCATGTTTTTGGCTTTTCAGGAATACTGTACCAAACGAATTCCAAATACCCCGAAACTTTTTGATGATTTTTTTTCTGAAACAAATAAAGACTTGAAAGCTTTGGAGGAAGATCGAAGAGCACACGGTGTACCCCCAAGCCAACAGGGCACGCCTAGGGGGGGTCGTGCCATGATGGCTTCGGGCCACCTCCCAGCCCCTCCAATCACCTTCTCTTTTGTATAAATTCACATATACCCCAAAAAACCTAGGGAGCCTCCCGAAACATTTTTTCCGCCGCCGCATGTTTGTGTTCCACCGTGTGCCCATCTGGATTCCTGTTCCGGTGCCTTGTCGGAGGGGGATCGATCACGAAGGGCCTCTACATCAACCTTGCTGCTCCCATGGTGATATCTGAGTAGTTCACCATAGACCTACGGGTTTGTAGTTACTAACTAGATAGCTATCTCTCTCTATGTTCTTCATTACCAAGATCACCGCGATTGCCCCGGTGATCTATCTTATGTAATTACTCATGTGTGGCGAGATCCGATGAATTGCGGGTTTATGTTCAGATTATTCATGAATAATATATGAGTCTTCTCTGAATTCTTATATGCATTATTATAATAGCATCGTAATTCTCTTTGATCTATCAATATGATTTGGCAAACTAGACTGATTTATCTTGAGCGGGAGAGGTGTGTTGTAGTGGGTTCAATCTTGTGGTACTCAATCCGAGTGACACAAAGGGACATGCCACGTATTGTATTGCTTTCACTAAGGGTAAAATGATGGGGTTCATTTATATTAATTGGATTTACTTTGTCTACATCAAACCATTATCCTCGAAGCGTTACTCTGTTTTTACTTAATATTCTAGATGCATGCTTGATAGCGGTCGGTGAGTGAAGTAATAGTAGTAGATGCACGCATGAGTTTGTATACTTGCTTACAAACGTGATGCCCATATGTATGATCATTGCCATGAATAAATATTACATAAATATACCCTTTCTATCAATTGCCCAACTGCAATTTGTTTACCCACCATATGCCTTCTACGAGAGAGAAGCCTCTAGCAAAAACTATGATCATTGGGTTTCCTCATAAAAATATTTACGAAAACTCTAAATACATCGCTGCCTTTTATTATTTGTATTTACTTTTTATACTTAATATATTCAAAATATCTATCTATCACTATTATCGCTTGTAAGTAACGAGTTCAAGGGGATTGATAACCCTTTTATCGCACTGGATGCAAGTGTGTGCTCTTTTGTGTGAAGGCGTTGAAGATGAAAAATTGACTGATCCTGCTATTAGTTCGATAACCTTGATTCTTATTTAATTAATACTTACCTTTACTGTGATATATTATCCCTTCTCTTTAAAAAAAACCCAACGCATTTTATAAGTATCATCTGTACTAGCCGCGACCATGACAGGAACCGAGAAAATGGTCGAAGTGGGTCAGCGCAACTCTAACATGAGGAGGGCGTGCGCCTTGACGACAATTGACTACTTGTTGTCGATGTCGCCTGACACCGAGCGGCCGCCTCGGCGGCTTACTCATCGACGGCCTTCCTCTCCGCCACCTACTTCCATCGGTTCCTCCTCTTGATCGTTTCGGCGTCGAGCTCCGCCGACATGAGCCCCGACCGCGTTTTCTTGATAGCCTTCTTCTTCGCAACAGGGCACACGCCCACGATCGGGTCTCCGTCCGCGCGCTATCCGTTTCGACGCAACCGTGGTTAAAATTTAGAACGAAAATGGATCGAAAGCGTACGGAAAATGAATATTGATTCGTTTGCTTCCGCATTGCACAGTCTGATCTGTCCATTTATCTTAAATGAACATGGCCGGATCACTTGAGACAGTGCACTGGAGTTGTCGTGATAAGCTGCATTGCACGCACGGGGCGGGTCACGACTCACGAGGGAGCGAGAGGGAAAACACACGACACGGTACAACAGACACAACAGGGGCGAAGTGAAGGGCAGCAATAATGGGTGACGGGTGGAGCGCGAGAGACAGGTAGTAGTACATAGAGTAGATGGAAGTCGCCGTCCCGCGCCGGGCGCCGTGCCTGCAGCAGGCGCTTGCTGACCTCACCCACCCTCACACGCCTCGCGCCCCCGCACTGCCGCGACAAAACCGGCCGGCCCCCCACCCCACCCCGGCCGTCCGCCCCCGCGCTTTACCCCTCCCCCCCGTTCCTACCACCTCAAGATCCGATCCATCGCACCCCACCACCGCAGTGTGATCCCCCGCCTCCTCCTCGTGACCCCCGGCGACGACGACAAGGGAGGCCAGCTCAGTCGCTCGTTTTCTCTCCCCCAAATCACAGCTTCTGCCATTACCGGCCAGACCGAGCCGCAGGGCGCGTTCTACTACTCTACTCCTACGAGAGTAGTAGCACCGTAGAAGTAGAAACCCAGCGCCACCCGCCACCAACCTACTCCTAACCGATAGATAGATAGATAGATAGGCAGGCGGTGTATAGGAAACGGGAGCAGCAGTAGCAGTAGTACCACTGCGGCTCCTACCACCACCACCACCGCCACTACCGCCGTGCTGCTGCTACCTGCAGGCAGGTCTCTATCTACCCAGTCCACCTGCGGCTTTCCCTCCCTCCCTCCCTCCCTCCCAGCGCTTCACTCTCTCTCGCCTCGTCCCTCCCTTTCTCGCCAGGTGAGGCGACACACCTTCTGCTTCTCCCGGGCCGCAGTGACTGGCGGCGGCTCTTTGCTGGTCCGGTTGAGCCGTGCTGATCTGCCTTCTTCTTTGCTGCTGCAGGCAGGTGCAGATCTGCCGCTGTTGATCCCCAGCTCGGATCTTGATGATTTGGGGGCTCTTCTTCAACTGACTGCTGTCACTTGTCTGGCCTACCTCTGCCTGGTATGTTTATCAGTTACTCCAGCTGCGTATGCTTTGTTTTCTTTTGCTTTCTGGGTAATGCTCTTCATTCGATTCCCTGGGATGAGTGAGAGTGAAGTACACCGGGTTTAATGCTGTATCCCACATTGTAGATTCTATTTTCTTCATCACACCCCCACCCCCCACATATCGTGCGTGGGTGATGCAAAATCTGTGGGCTGCTCTGCAAACAAGGAAACCTTTATTCCAATCCAAGTTCATGCTAAATTCGTGTCGCGATTTCTTGCCAATCTTCGTTATTCAGGGTCCGGCACGGCAGATGATCCATCAATCAATCGTCTAAAAAATATTCCTCTGTTATTATCTTGTACGAGTACAGTTGTACAATTTTTTTTCCTTCTGGCTGGTAGTCAGACGTCCACGTTCACACAGGCTCACAGGATTATGTCTTGTTTTTTCTCTTGTTCTCCCCTAAAAAATTATATTTGACAAATAGGTCCCCTTTTCTTGAGGGAAATGGGGAAAGATGGTCCGATGTTGATTTAATACAGGAGTAGTACCTTGACTGAATTATTGAAGGCTGGCTAGACCCCGTGCGTTGTACTTGTGCACACTAATTTTTATATAGAGGCTACGCACGGTATGCACTAATAATATATCAACAGCTTCAGCCCAACCTCCCAACTTTGCTGTTCCCTTTTCTTTACTTTTGTTATTACTCTATTGTGTGCAAGATTGTTGACATATACAAAATAGAACATTATCATGTCCAAAATTGTCTGCGTGCAAGTCCCGACCAGCTGAGGGCATGGGGGCACATCACGAATCATAAATCCAGGATCCCCGGGAGACAAAATGATGTGATCATCCACCGACAGATTCATGGCCCTAAATTAAGATAACCCAACGCAATATTAAATGTGTACAGCGGCACTGCATGCTATTGCTGGTCACCAATCCCCACTTAATTTGTATTCTGGCTGGCAGAAATACAAAAGTTACGTATGTGTTACTACTTACTAGTTTTTCCTGGTTTGACTCAATATGAGCCCCAGGATTTAAGAGATTTTAGTTTCCTGAATCTTTTTTCTGTTGAACCTTTTTTCAGGATATTGGATTCAGTCAGGTGGTGATTTCTCCTGTTGCTCATACACAAGATAAATTGAAAAGGTGTGCATGTTATGTTAAACCGTCACCAAGATGGCGACGAAAGGACAGCTTGTTAGAGAAAGGAATGTGAGGATCACATCAAGCCGTGAAGGTCGTCAGAGGGGTAATTCACAGTCAGAACAATTACTGCAAGTTCCAAAGCAGAAGGACTCAGCAGCCAGTGGAAACATTGACGGAAAATTTGAAGATAGAATCAGAGTGGTGAAGAATGACAAGATTCGTAGGCAGCGGGAACCTCGAAATGCAGAAGGGGATGTGGCCTTGAAGAGCTCAAAACCATGGCCTGCTCGAAAGGCCACTACTGTTGATGAACTTGTCAAACATATGTCGAAAGTTCCTAACTATTTACAGCGTAAAGAGACGCCCGACCATCTTCAGGACAAGGCACTGAATGTCGGGGTTCTTGAGTGGGGCCTTCTCGCAAGGTGGTCTCACGAACAAAAACATGACCCCTACAGCAGCCATGGAGCCTCTCCATCTGATACCAGCAGATCTGTTTTATTCTCTTCTCCATCTCATTCTTCTGCAAGCCCCAGCAGCAAATCTATTGATAGCAATCAATCTCCACTGAATGACCACCAGCGTTGTTTTATGAAGTCTCAGCAAAGCAGTCCTATGGACAAACACCATGAGAAGGCCAATTCACCTAGCCCGAATTCTGCAGTGTTGAGCTTGTTGTCAGGGCATGGGAAGTACCTTCCTGCAGAGAACAATGGTAACTATGGTGGCTTAAATCTCAGCGAGTTTTCTCCCCCCACAGACTCTGTCATTGCTGCCTCTGGGAGTTGCACGCCGCATGATATGGTTGATGATGAAGATACTACAAGGAAGATAGAGGAGGCTGCTCATCACTGTTCACGCAGGCTTTTTACAGATGATGATAACACCGGGAGAAGTTTCTTCACACCCAATGACGATGATTCCATGTGTGTCGACCCTCTGCAGAGCAATGACATCAGTGGTCTAATACCTAGTGCCATGATGGAAACCGAAAGAAATGGCAGTAGGTCACCGGTTGGTTTCTTGGAGGATCTTGGCCAATCCCCTGAATTTTCTCGTATTCCATACTCATGTCCACTCCCCATCATGGATTCCACTGAAGAGCTTGGCACCAGTAGCTCTGCAACTAGAGATGCTTTTGTTGGTGCATCTGTAACAGGAGGTGAAAGCAGTAACCGACACAAATCTCCTGTTAGTGTCTGCAAGAAACCTCTCCTGGTTAGCGCGAAGTTCACTGATATGGATGTGCTGCCTGACCGTCATCTTGTTTCTGGGCTGAATAGAGTGAGCAGAAGCTCTAGCCTGAAGGAAGCACCATCTCCTCGGCGGACTGATACCTCTGTCGATAAGATTAATGAGGACAAGCGATCCAACAGCAGAGGTAGGCGCAGCCCATTGAGGAGGATGTTAGATCCACTATTAAAGCCTAGGCAACCATCCACTTCTGTTGCGCCAATTCAACCTTCATTTGTTCCAAAGTGTCATCTGTCGAGCAATATTAATAAGCAATCTCTTAACTTGGAAGGGTCTGGGTCACAAAATGTGCAGCGTAGGTCAGTTGATGCAGTAGTCAATTCAAATAACCATGCTGAAGCAAACATAAATCAGCCTCCTCGTGTGCTGTTGAACAGTGAGAGGTACCTCAACCAAGAAAGGGATTCAACAAGAACAAGGCAAGCGCTTCTGCAGCTAGCATGGAAAAATGGCTTACCATTATTCATGCTTTCTTACGGTGATTCTGATATCCTGGCGGCCACTGTGAGAAGGAAGGGCATCACCGATAAGGATGATCTGGAAAGTGCATATACTTTATTCACCGTTGAAGAACCGAAGAAAAAGAGTGGAGCTTGGATCACAGCAGGTAACAAGAACAAGAAACATCAACTGGTATCCAGTATTGTTGGGGAAATGAGGATCTCACGACGAAAATCAAGATGCTGCCATGGAAAAGATTTTCATGTGCACAGGGAATTTGTGCTGGTTGGTTCTGAACTGCTACCAACACCTGAGGAATCTGGTGATTCACACATTAGCAGAGAAATTGGGGCTTTTATCAGCGCAGTTCCTCAAACGGCAGAAACTCCTCATCAATCATCTTCACAGAACTCTAGCCGAGGTAGTTCAGCACCAATTGGTTGCTCTTGCCCTCCTCTGGGAAACATCTGGCCTAATATGACAAATTCTAGTTCAGCTCCAGCCAGTGTTATTGCCATACTACCTAATGGCTTCCATGGTGCATCAACTTCTGGACAGCCTTTACCTCTGATGGAGAGGTGGAGATCCGCAGGATCCTGTGACTGTGGTGGGTGGGATGAAGGTTGCACGCTGAGTGTCCTCACCGACAACACTCACGGAAAGCAAGGATGTAAGTCTATACAGGTGAACCAAACGCAGGATGGCAGTCATCGATTTGACTTGCTCGCTCAGGTGTGCCTTTGTGCTTCCCTACTCTTGCTTGCTTCAATGATTTAATATCAGTAGTCATGACATAACAGATCAACTTTACCTGTATTTATTTGCAGGGTCGGTCACAGGAAGATCGGCACGCCTTCAGTATGGTTTCGTTCAAAGAAGGGTTATACGCAGTCGAATTCAGATCATCCATTGCTTTACTTCAGGCCTTCGCTATGTGTATAGTGATGCTTCACGGGAGGAGCCCTGTGAGGGTGCAGACCGATTTGCAAGCGTCTCAAGACGAGGCAATCTTTGCCGATCATAAGCTGAAGGCTATGGCAGCAGCCGGCCAAGGTAGAGCTCCGGCCAGCTATGTGCCGCGCCAGCCACCTCTATCTCCCGTAGGGCGAGCCTAGCAACAGCAACAAGACTCTCGCGATAATTGAAAATGATGTGTTTCTTTTCGTTCCTTTTCTCTTGTACTTTGAGCAGTGCTGCTGGGCCAGTATATAATGGTCCTCGTGCGATTCTCACACATGGCCAAGTGATGAATCTTATGGAACTGGCTTTAGGCTTAAAGCTATAGCTAGCTGTACATGTAAATGTGACTGCGTGATGCTGCTGCAAGGCTCATCTCGGTGCTTATTTACCCCTTTCATATGCTCTCCTCTGTGTGACTGCTAAAACTGTATGCTTATTTTTCTTTAGAGAAGTGTTCAATGCAGTTTCATCTTAGTTCAGTCATGTCAGTTGTCAACAAGACAAGTTATATATGTTTTTCTTCAGAGAATGCAGGCTGGGCAAGACAAGTTATTTGTCTATTATGTGACCAAGCAGAGCTGGGAGATTCTTTCAAATTTACATCGACGGAGCTTCGTTGAGCCCATTACAATACATCTTCTATAATTAGAGTATACATCTACTAGTCCGGAATTACTCACTACGTACTACGTAGCTCACTCCCAAATTCTAGCTTAGGCTTTATCCACACCTCAAAAAGGAAAAGAAAAAAGAGAAGAAAAGTCTCACCTGGAACGTATTTACAGATCTTGTAGAAGTATTTGCGACGAGCGTCACGTACACGCACACAGCCCTACTACTCAGTACTTACGGCAACACTGTACACTCCTGCTACGGGTGTGGTGTCGGTATTCTCGCGAGCAGCGACTCCGTTTCGTCGAGGTTGACGGCGGCGACCTGCGACGGCCCCACGCGGATGACGGCCACGGCCGGTATCCTCAACGGCGGCGGCCTTGCGGCCTTGACGACGGCGACGTCCTGATCCTGCGATTCCTTGGCGTCCCTGAGGTCGCTGGGCGGCAGGAAGCAGTCCATGGAGAGGCCCCAGATGTTGAAGTCGACCTCCTCGATGTCCCAGTGCTCCTCCATGCGCGTCCGGGTGTTGCCGTCCTGGGTGTCCCCGAAGCGGACGAGCGAGACGGCGGTGCGGCCCGAGTGGGCGATGTTGACGCCATCGACGGCGCGGTAGTCGCGGAGGCGCGACTCCATGGTGGTCTCCCAGAAGACGCTGCCGCCGGCGCCGTTGCCGGACTTGATCTGCAGCAGGTGCGAGTCCTCCAGCTGCACCAGCAGGCCCGTGCGCTGGCTGAAGTATCCCCACACGGTGTGCCGGATGATCTCGACGCTGCTGCTGTTGCGGGCGCGCAGGCTGGACGCCTCCGCCTCCACCTTGAGCACGAAGCAGTCCTCGCCGTCGATGCTCCGCTCGCCGATGCACACCGAGTCCTCCGCGAACAGGCTCGCCGTCAGCATCGGGTCAAGCCCCTGCACGTTCAATCATTCGTGTCATCAGCCGCGTGCATGCAGATCATGCAGGTGCGAAAAGTAGAGAGACACAGAGAGAGAGAGACTTGACTCCATGGTCAAATTAACAACGGGTGGATGGAGCACGCGGCGGCGAGACCAGACTAGTTCTTTTGTGCCATCAGGTCAGGTTGGTGCGGCGCGATTACCGGGTGGACGATTTGGTTGCGCGGCACCAACCGATTTTGATGACGACGGAGGGGGGTGATGAGATGAGTGATGAGGGCCATGTCCATGTGGTGTGTCCGGCCGGCCGCACATGCCCGCACGTTGGCCTCCTCCCCTAATCACGCCGCGCTCTCCGCGCTAACCATGGGCATGTCGAGCCCTAATTACCTTCACAAGCAAAGCGCGACGAGCGACAGCATACCGGCAAGGCAATGATGACGAGCCCCCGACCTTCCCAAATCTACGTACTACTCCACCGGCGAGATACCATACCTGGATCTCCAGCGCGACCCTATCCCCGACATTGCTCCGGGGCGGCCTTGACCACCAATGATCAAAAGGCGTAATTATGTGTCCGGCCCGTGCGCTCGGGAAATTAACATCTGTTCTGCATGCTCTGTCCCGCCGACAGCGTGCAGGGGCGATGCATGTACGCGCCCTGATCACATTTGATCAACGTCCCTCTACGCATGCACGCGGTACAGTCGACGCCGCGCGCGCGCACCGACATACACACTGTGGTGATGATAATGGTGTTGTACCCGGCGTACGGTCTGCCCCTAGATACAGTAACACAGCTAGAAATTAAGGTCTGTTAGGGCGGTGAATGATGATGGAGCTTCGTTGTGTTGTGTCGAAGGTCGCTAGGGACGGAAAATACCTTTCTAAGTCGTTGGAGAGCCGGGACGGCCGTCCCAGCTCGCCTCAATGGTGGATCCGCAATTGACTAGATATTACCCTGCCCGCTCGTAAGAATCTGGGCATCCATCATTTTTTCTTTTGCGTAGAAAGCGTCTAAGTTCGTACCCATGTTTTTCTTTTCAGATATAAAGTTCATGTCGATGTTGGCATATACGGCAATACCAACTAGGCGACTACTACTAATTACGAGCCATTGATCGATGACAACAATGGGATCGCCCCCTACGTCCGACCAACTAGCAACGTCAGGCTCGTATCAGCAGTCCAGGCGTAAGCTGTCTACTTGTTGCTTTTTTCTTCTGTCATCAAATCAAAATCTTAGTGAGATCGTCTCGCTGTTGCGTCAAGCTTAATTACTGCCCTAGCTCAGCTATATGATGCGTGAGTTCATTGCGTTCAGTAGCATGCTACGTACGAGGCCACGCATGCTAGACGATACGGTACGCGTACGGGGTTTGTACCGGAAAACAGGTCTACGGTACAGGGCGTCAAGAGAAAACGGTAACGTGTAGGTGTGCTGGTACGATACGATACGCACCTGCAGCGATCTGCGGAGCGGGCGCGGCGGGCCACGGGAGGCGTGGGACTGGTGCCACGGCGTCTGCCGCCAGGCCACCTTGCCGTCGCTGCCGGCGCTGATCTTGCAGCCGGACACCACCAGCTCCAGGCACCACAGCTCCGGCTTCTTCTGCCACAGCACGAACCCGCCGATCTCGCCGCCGCCCTTGCTGCCGCCTTTCCTCCCGCCGCCGCGGCCATTGCCGTCGGCGTCGCTGCTGTTGAGCTCGGCCGCCGTCATCCGCACCTTGCCCATCGCGTACATGCTCGTCACTTTGTTCAGAGCCCACTCCCCGCCGGACGCCGCGATGTACTGCTGCACTATGTACTTGGCCGACGACGATTCCTGCCGATTCAGCCACATGACACGAACGATGAGCGGCCAGAAGAAGCAAGAAATTAAGCGATGGGTGGATGGTTGGAGCTGGACGTACAATGGGGTCGGCCTTGAGCTGCTCGCAGAGCACGGAGGAGGGCGACTGCTTGGCGTGGCTGACGGGGAGCGGGATGAGCGGCGCGCCGATGACGCCGAGCATGAGCTGGAGCTCGCCGCGGCTCATGGAGCAGGGCTCGCCGGCGCCGGAGCGGTCGGCGGCGTGCGAGCGCATCCACGCCTTGACGCTGGTGCAGCCGAACCTGGAGCCGCGGGAGCCGCCGCCGCCGCCGGAGAACATCTCCTCCGGGATGGGCACCTCCAGCACCGTGTCCAGCGCGTCGTCGCGCTCCAGGTTGGGGCACAATTTCCTCATGGGGCGCGCGGGTGGCACACAGGCGCTCTCCCACAGCTCAATCTCCTCCGCCTCCTCTGCTTGGACCCGGACGACGCTCCGTGGATGCGATGCGATGCGATGCCCAAGTGTGTGTGCGCGTGTGCGTATGTTTGTTTGGGAGGGAGAGCGAAGCAGGTCCCTCCTTTTTGTTGGGGTGATTGCGCCTCCCCTCTCGTCCTGGTCTCGGTGGTCTTGTACCGGTTTCTCATGGGTCTGGCAGCTGGGCCCCGGGATTTGCACCTTTCCCGTTATCTTTTCCCGGAGTTTGGTCGTGGCCGCACGCACGCTCTGCCCTATCTCTTGTTTATCATTTTCTTTTTCTAGATTTTCCCGGCGCGTCAGCGCGTCAACAAAATTACACATTTCCCTTCTCCAGTTTCAACTTTCAACCGCCTTTTCTGCAGTAGTACTATAGCGTTCCCACGCACGCGCAACAAAACCACACATTTAGGGTTTATTGGCGGAGTGCATGTGATTTTCCGTGGACTTTCCGGTTTGAATCCATTCTTGTTCCGAAACCAAATTCGGCCTACTACGACCTGCCTACTGGTACGTGTTTACTCGCCAACTAGGGCGGAAAGGAAAGGAAACGTTCCTGCATGTGCGTATAGCCATCAGGAGCATAAACACTGGTTCGGGAACCGACTGAACCTGGAACAGTCACCAAGAAAGAAAGTATCCATCCATCCATCCTTGGCAATGCAGTCCGACACGGAAGCTTGCGTACGCACTACTCTTCCGAGTCGACGCCGGTGAAGCTGAAGCGGGCGTAGCTCAACCTGAGGCTACGTATCACATCATTCAACGCCCAGGATTGAGGACGACACAAGCAAAGCAAGCAAGCGAGCGAGCAAGCAATCAACAACGGTTTCTTGTTCCCGACCCCGGCCCTTCGCCGTCGCGCGCACCGTGAGCTGACCTCCGAGCTGCACACGAGATGGATGTTCCTTCCTTCCCGAACGATTTCACTCACCCACTGCGACGTACGTAGTAGGACCGCGGCGCAATCAGGCTGCCCCGAGTCCCTTTCCATAACTGGTAGCCTTGCCTACGTGAGTACGTGACCAGTACCGGCTTGGAAAAGCACGATAGGACACTGTTGACGCTCGCGCCTGCGCCCCAATCGTCTCGGAGGGGATGGGGGGGCCCCGGTGGGTGGGTTTGCCGCAATGATCCGCGCCTGATTGTGCCGCGCGTGGCCTGAATCCCAAGGACGATTGGACGCAGTTTCCACCGGGAAACAGGCCTTCGCTCGCATCCCGGTGGTTGGGCTGGGCCGGCCGGCCGCGCGAGCCATTCACGGCGGAACGTGTGTTTCATTGCGCTGTGGCTGTGCGCTTGCGTCGTCCCCGTCCTCTCCTGGCCTGGCCGCCCATGCGTGCTGCCATTACTATACTAGTATCGGGTTTATGGTATTGTATTGGCATTCGTGTGGGCTGGAGATCTTGTCTCTTCCTCCTCCGTCCTCCCGACGTGCCAACCAGGTTGCTGCTGCTGCTGCCAACGCCAGCGGCCATGGCCAGCACCACTCCGCGCCAGGTGCCAGGCTCCGCCCGCCCGGCCGGCTCGACAGACAGGGGAAGATCCACGGATCAATCAGCATTTCTCTCATCCTTTACGGAACGTGCGATTCGATTTTGATCCCGCCGCACGCCTCGCATCGTATCTTTTTCTAATCGGATCGCCGGATCATCACAATCATTGTCACGGAACACACCAATGATCAGCACGATCTAGACGATCGCACGTCTACTACTCTACTCCTACGTGGTGTGGCGGATAAGGGATGTGCAAGGCAGACCGGCGATAAGCATGCATATGATTACCCCAAAGTAATAAGTAGAGTAATTGTTGGATCTTACGTACGCACGCACGCACGCACGCACGCAGCGGATCGGAGTGAGTGCCGGGCCACGTTTGCTCTGGCCTAGCTAATGACGTGCCGGCGTTGTGAATTTTGATGCGATGCCGCCGGCGGCCACTTTCGCGGCTGGTGAGGAGCCCGGTTTGCTGGTGGCATCGGTTGCTGCTGCTATAGCCTATAGGGACGGGATACCCCCAACAACCTGACACTGCTGCTTTCTGAATCCGGTGAGCAGCCCATAACTCAACTTGTAATCAATTAGGGCACTGTGTGCTAATTTGGCGCCAGGGCCCGACACCGCTAAACTTGTCAGACGCTGACGGCCCTGCCCTGGTTCCGTCGCCATTAACCACGTACTACTGGTAGTAATTAGAGGTTCTTACTGCTATTCGCCATGCCGTGCCCACACTAGATAGTGTGGTGGTGGTGGTTCCGGTGATCACGTCTGCGCATGCAAATTTTGGCCCCTTTGCACGTTACCGACAAATGGACCCTTTGATTCAAACACATCAATGATCGTCATATAGTATAACCGAAGATGCTAGGTACTGATAAGACTCGGGATTTTTATTTCGCATTCGGAGTGGGGGGGGAAGTCAATAGCAGCTGTTTTACATTGAAGGAGTAGCTGGAGTTAGGCCGGTCGCAGAGTCTGCTGCTATGCTAGATCCATGGCGTGAGAAGCTGTAAAAAGTCAATGAGAAAAGGAAATGAGAAACGGGAGAAGAAGTCCAAGTCCAGCAATAAACTTGTCCGTGCTGAAAGAAAGGGAGACGGATCGAGCTTGAGTCTACGCAAGCAGCCAAGAGCAATCGAGTATCGGAGCGCTTTCGAAGGTCTTGGCTGGGTCTGGTCGGCGACGGCGGTTCCAACTCTGCATGTTACCCATCGATCGATCGATCGATCGCGAGCTTGCACCACAACAGCAAGTTTGGCAGGCACCTAGCGCAGGCATACACACAGGGGGGGTCGGATTGGAGGCCGTCCACATCAGTTGTCTGTCGAAGAGACGTCGGAGAAGAGGAGGCCCCGGTTTCGCCGCACTGTCCTTGGTGTTCCTGGTGCGCAGGGCAAGTGCAACCAACCCCCCCTCCCAAATCCCAATCATCTCGCACCTTAGTCTTGCCCGGTTGGTGCACGGAGGCGCAGGCCGGCGGCGGCAATGGAGACCGACCGGTGAGGCGTGCCGGTCCAGCCCCGCCTTTTTGAGTTGTAAAGCCATGCCATCTGCTTCAGAAACCGCTAATGCGCGAGCTCCACCGGGAGACCGCGACGTCGTTTTGCTTCCACTCAGCAAGTAGCGAGTGCAACATGCCACATGCGGCGAGACGCAGCAAGTGGCCAGGGCGAAAGGGTGCTACGTAGCTAGCCACGGTGTGTTTTACGAGTTCAAGAACATGGAGATTGTTCAGATTGCTACTAGCTAGGTTGCTAGCACGATCCGCGCCGAGGATTCAGTCCGGAGAGAAAGTGACGCCCTGCTGAAAATAAGTGTAGAACGTGCTGAAACTAACTTTGGTCGGCGTCTCTCTGACTCGGACGATATTATTGTCAACAGTGCGGGGCGGTAGTGCGATGCCTTTCAGTGTGATCCTCCCTACGTTATGGTAATCTGCCGTGTGGAAGTACCGCGCGAAAAGGGTAACGTGTACGTTCATATGAATGGTCCTTGCTTGTCGGGGAGAAGAGAAGAGAAGGCTCTCTCCTTCTTCTTCATGGTGGTGGTCTGGTGGAGCTGAAAAAGAGGCCTCGTGTGTAAGCAAAGTTGGTTCAGTAGTTCCAGTTGTGGACTTCTGGCGACTTGCTAGTGAGTAGGGTCTTTGCATGGCCAAACTAGCTTGTTCTGTGGAGTCTTTTCCACTGGTTTGTCACTGAATTGCATCACTTTAATTATGATGGGCCATGGCAAATTGATCCAGGATTTCCAAGATGTGGCATGAGGCTTTTGACGCTGAATCTTTTGTTTGGAGTTCAAGGAACGGAGTGAAATGATGGTAGTGGTTGAGTACATCTCAATCCGTAGATTATGGTCGAATCAAACATGCTTTGACCGGAGATCATCGCCTGTATGGCGTACCGAAAGGTCAAATGCATAGATATACTATACTCGTCGTGTATATACATAGTTTAGTGGGAGGTCAGGTCAATTGAATTTTGCAGGACTCTTGTGAAAAACAATGTGTTGTCCTCGCAGGTCTACTGTGGGAGGGGTACTATTGTTCATCGCCGAACAAGACAACGTGCAAAGACAAACTAGGCTTTTCTGGTTGACATCCCAATAAGAAGAGGCTTTTGCGGATTGACGAGTTCCACATCAATCTTTACATTTTCTCCCCACCACCGACGGAAATGCGACTTTGGCTGCACAGGCCACATACGTACTGGGGCATGTCACGGGTTCGTAGTATTTGACCTGTGATGACATGGCGTTACCAAAGATGACACAAATATAGATAGGATCAAGACGGCGATCGCTTATGATCTGCTGGCCCAACAAAGCGGCAGCTACCTGGCTTGCCGGTGATGCCTTGAAGATTCCGTTGCTAGTGACGACTGACGAGGCCGGACAGGGAGTAGTACAAGTACAGAGTTTCGACAAGTGTATTTGTCTGTCTGGCTTTTCTTATTGCGGCCCTGTTGCCGTGTCTCCGGCGAGGTGTCCGTGCCCCCCCATTGGCACCGGACAGAAAAATAATGCCGTGCGTTCGGCACAGAGCAGAGCGGGACACGCCCGTTGGGCCTTGTCGATGTAAAGCGTAGCACGTCGACGTGCGCGTATCGTGGATGGTTTAGTTTCCTTGGAATCTCAAGTTTAGCTGCAGCCGTAGGTGTTGTCTTCTGATTGCTTGGGAGAACAGAGTTTGCAAAACTCAAAACTAGTGAACAACAAGATGAGATGGGACTTGGCCGAACAAGGCGGACTTTAGGATAGGGCCATAGTCTTGTATACCGATGGGTATCATTGGTGTGGGCGTTTTGATCGTCTTGTAACTCTGTTCTTATGTTTTTTTCTTCGACTACTCGGACTTCTTTATATTTCTTGTAGACTACTTCGTACTTAATAAAATGACTGCATGCATCGCTCGATGCAGAGGCCGGGACGATGCCTCCTTTTCGAAGAAAAAAAGGCGTTCCTTTCTTGTTCGAACTGTTTAGTGTTAGGCAAGCATGGGCTTCGGTTGTTGTTGGTAACGCCGAGCGTGAGGAGAAGGATTCAACTCAAGATGGAGACACGATAGTCAGCTGTGAGGACGGGGTAAAAGGCAGCCCTCAAAGTATGAAGCGGCCTTTAGCCGGTAGCACTATCTAGCTCTGAATCTTGTCCAGGATCTTTTTCTTTCTTCAGTGGATCTGTATGTTTTTCTATATTGTATGTACTCCCCAATGGATCGTGGTCCGGTCTTCTTATGGCGGCAGAAATCAGCTGTTTTGTCGCCAAAAAAGAAATCCAGATGGAAAAGAAGAAGATGTTTAGTCGACACTGGTAGTCGCTCACATGTCATGTTCTACCCCAAAAATGGGTGTAGTTTCTGTTTTTTATAAGTTATCATGAATTTTCACATCGGAAAAAACGATATGATTTTGTAAAACATGATACTCGAGGTAACGTTTTGAAAAAAACACAAGCTCTATATAATGGTATTTTTTAGAAAAAATACCGCTTAGTAAGAAAATACTGGCTCTCCAAATGGTAACTAATCCAAAATGTCTTTTTTTATAATACTTACAACTTTCCTTCATGAAATTTAGAAGCAAAACGTTTTGAGCGTTCGGCCGGCTCGCGCGCCACGTTTGTCCAAGCATCCACGAAAACTATTCCCATGAAGACAAATGTACCGGCGGGTCTCACAACACTCGTCCACCCCTTTTTCTATGCTTATCCTTTTCCCGGCCTTGCTTTTTTCTTTTCTTTTTTCTACCTCCTGTCAGGGCTCCATAATCACATTTTTTCTCTCCTTTCCGCTGCTCACGAACCACTGCAAGCTTCCCTCGTCGCTGGTCAGATCTATTTGGATCCGTGCCACCAGAGTTCTACCTGCCTCATCGCACCCGGCCACGCTGGAGCTGCAACCGCTTGAAGCTGTTTCCATAGCCGCCTGTAGCCCTCGTTAATGCTCGCTGTAGCTTTCGTTGTCATCCCGTAGCTTTTGCCAACGCTCATTTTTTGAAAGTTTCACGATGAAAGCTTCTTTTTCATACCGGTTGAAGTTTTTTCCACGTTGGATGAGGCTTTTCTTGCCATTGTTGAAGCTTTTTCCCATTCCGATCGAAACATTTTGTTCACATCGGTTGAAGCTTTTTTTTACGCCAGATGAAGGTTTTCTTCCATGGTTGAAGCTTTTTTCCATTCCGATCAAAACACTTTTTCACTGCGGTTGAAGTATTTCTCGACGCTGGTTGAAACTTCTTTTTAGTGTTTGAAGCTTTTCTTCTACGCCGTTTGTAACTTCTTTGCATGGTTGAAGCTTTTTCCGATGACATTTGAAGATTTTTTTCGATGCCATTCGAAGCTTTTTTTCATGGTGGTTGAAGCACCCTTGACTAGTTCCCGTACCAACAACACCTTGCTCGAGCATCATACGGTCCCGTTGCAACACCCATGGCGTCTCCAACTCCGATTGGTGCTGGTTGCAACACCGCCATCGGGTGCACATTTGCAGCAGGGGGTTGGGTACTCGTGGGCCGCACCATCGGGTCCGCGATGGTGGCGAGCCTAAGTGTGCGGCGATGCTTTGATCCCCGACGAGGGGAATACAAAGAGGGTCGCTGGCGCTCGCTGCAGCCTTCCTCTCTCAGACGTGCGAGGTTGCTCCTTTTTTCGATTGCCGATGCGGGAGAAGAAGGAAGTTGGGAGGAAGAAGGAGAGGATGACACGGGGGAGGCGCTAAATCGCGCGGCCTGGGATGCACGCATCGTGGGGCTGTGGTAGGACCAATCCAAATTTGGACCGACGCGCCAATGCCTAGCAATGGCCAATTTAGAATACCCCACAACTAACAAAATCACTCTTCCGAGACTGCTAGACCTACAATACTTGCTCCCAGTATCCATTTTTGAATATCTGTAAGTGCATCTAGTGCCCCTTAGTGATTTTGGAGGTTTGAAGACTTATAGGTTAAGTATCTAATGTGTTCATGAGTGTACACAGGATCTATAAGTCACTGAGGAGTTTAAACTATTTGATGAATATCGACCCCTAAAAATGTATATCTTCGGTTGAAGAAATTGGTCTAAAGCTGAAGAATTGAATAGCGAAGGACCTGCGATGAAATTGATATTCCTCAGGAAGATATTGAAATTGAGGAATTCGGTGTGTCCTGAAGAAAATCATTCTCAAGACTTTGAAGCATGAAGATTTACTCTTTCTGTTTTGTTTTCTTCACACTTGAGTAATGGGAACACCGTACTGTTAAAGGGGGTCGAAGTTACACTTTGGAATGAATTTCCTCATGATGCTCAACCCAAGCCTAATCCTACCAAAAGCCTCAAGTGAGGAATACGAGTGACATGAGGACTCTCACAGTTGAGGGTTCCGACCGTTTCGATAGCCACGCCACATCATTAGTCTTATCCACACCAACGGTCATATTATTTAAGGGCATTAGTGTCAAATCATGTCGGGATGCTCCCAGGCTATAAATAGCCGCCCCCACAACCATTAGCTGGTTGGCTGCTCCATTAGAAACTGACACTTGTCATAAGAGCAACCCAATTCCTCAGAGTCTTCGAGAGTAATTCATCAGTAAGGAAATACCCCAAACACCAAACCACAAACCTAGAACCAAGTGATTGAGCATCACTGAAGAAGTTGTTCCTGTGTGGGACTGAAGCCTTTTACCTTTGAGGACTGTGCATCCTCTAGACGGTTAGGCATCATGGTCTAGAGCAATCCAGTAGTCAATTGTGGATCGCCGGGTGACCAAGTTTGTGAGGGTTTGGAAGTCTGCCCTGAAGACTTACCACGATTGTTGGGCGAGGACTGTGTGTTCTTAGCCCAAGGAGAATACGGTAGGGACTGTGTGTGTTTTGGTTTCAATACCAAGCCGCTCCAAACCAGATGTACAACTGTCACAACAGTTGAAACTCGGTCATCAACTACTGTCTTCACTGTGAAACGGGTTCTAATTCCTCAACTCTTTATATTCCTCAGATTATGTGTTGATGACTTTCACTGTCACTGTTTGAAGAATTTGCTGAAGACTTTCTCTGAAATTCCTCAACCCAAAATTCTTCACGCAAGTTAATCCTCATCTGCTTTCTACGTGCCTGCTTACTGTGCAATTTGTTTTCACATTCCTCATACTAAAAAACTGTTGTAGTGAAACTTTGCACTCCTGATCCTTTACTGTTTCCGCTGTAAGTTAGTCATCAGTGAGGAATTTCCTCAAAAGGAATTTCCTTAGTGATGAAATTCTAAAAATCTCCTATTCACCCCCCTCTAGTCGGTATAACGCACTTTCAATTGGTATCAGAGCAAGGTACTTCCTTGTTCTGTGTGATTTTGGTTTAACCACCTGGAGTTTTAGTTATGTCTACTGCAGGCATGATTAAGGTTACTGCAACATGTCCTACTTTCAAAGGAAAGAACTTCCCTTCTGGAAGACTAAGATGCAGATGCATCTACAAGCTATTGACAATGATCTCTGGTATATTTTGGAACATGGCGTCCCCATTATCTCTGCTAGTGTCTCTGCTGCTGATGTGAAGAAATTCAAGCAACTTGATTCTCAAGCGAAGAATATCATCTGTGGCCATCTGAGCCCAGGCCAGTTTGGAAGAGTGAGTGCTTTGGGCTCAGCAACACTTATCTAGGAGAGACTGTGCAAAGTAAATGAAGGAGTATCAACCTAGCGTGATTCTCGAGTTGATGTTCTTCGCAATCTCTTCAATCGCTTCAAGAGGCTTGACAATGAAAGCTGCCAAGATACCTTTGATCGCCTCACTGACATATCAAATGAACTGCAAGCACTGGGAGCTCGAGACATTACTGATCACGAAGTTGTGAAGAAACTGCTAAGATATTTGGATTCTTCATTTGATACTTTAGTCCTGATGATTCAAGAAAGATCAGACTACAAGATGCTTGATCCAGCTGATATACTCGAAAGACTCAATACTCATGAATTCCAACAAGAAGAAAAGAAAGATCTATATGGACCAAGCTATTCTAGACCATGTGCACTGGAGGCTAGAGCAACTCATCGGAAGAAGAAGACTCAGATGATAGGATTGGTGACCCTGAAGAATTTGGACAGGAGCTTGCAATGCTCATGAGGAAATTCCAGAGGTTTACACGACGTGGCCAGTTCAGTAAATCTTCAAGAAGAGATATGAGGAAATCAGAATCTTCATCTGAGGACTACAAGAAAAGAACCTGCCACAAATGCAAGAAATCAGGTCATTACATTGTTGATTGTCCCCGTTGGGGAAAGGAATCAAAGAAGAAGAAATACAAGGATGACAGTTCTGATGACTCGAAGAAGAAGAAGAAATCTTCAAAATCCTCATCTTCAAAGCCCTCATCGCACAAGAAGACTAGTTTCAGAAAGGCTCGGGCACTTATTGGCAAGGAAATGGATTGTGAGGCAGAATCAGAGGAATGTGAAGAAGAGGAGGGTTCTGATGAAGAGTCAGAATCCGGACAGGCCAGTCTTGCACTTGCAACCACCTTCGTCAGCAAGTCAATCTTCAACCTTGAAGAAGATGATAACACCATCCACACTGATGACTATGTTGATGACTTCGCTCCAACCTATTGCTTCATGGCAAAAGGTTCAAAGGTACCGAATTATGCTTCCTCCTCTGATTCAAGTGACTGCGAACCTGATGATTATAAAAAACCCAGTTACAGTAAACTTGCTATCACTGCCACTAAACAACAAACTGTCGTGGAAAAGCTTCAGAAATTGCTAGATAGAAGTGATGATCTGTTGAATGATGAAATGAATCTTACCCAAATCCTCACTGAAGATGTGAAAAGTCTTCAGTCTAGATTTGATAATCTTCAAGATCGTTATGATACACTCCTCGCTGATCATGAGAAACTTTCCTATGAATTTCTTCAAAGGAAGCTTGATCTAGAGAAGCTCAGGATTTCTCATGATGATCTTCGTATGGAAAATGATTCATTACTAGCTCAACAGATCAGCGCTGCTCAAGCTAAATTCATTCCTCCATGTCTTAAATGCATTGAACGTGAAACTGCTAATTCTTCACCAGAATCATCAAATGCTTCTATTGCTACAAATTCCTCAACTGCTCCTGTAGTGTCAAATTCCTCACTTGAGGAAAACACACATGTCACTGATGAAAATGCAGGGCTGAAGGAATTGTATATGGCAGGCATATACAAAAGTCTCAAAGGACATCAAACCCTTTGTAATGTGCTCAAAAAGCAGATCTTGAACAGGAACCCGAGGAAAGAAGGAATTGCCTTTGAGAGAAAATTGAATGCTCATGGATCCTATTGGAAACCTGAGCAGTATCCCAAAACTTCATGGGTTGTTGCTGCTGGGCCTCCTTTTGATCCATCCAATCTAACTGGCTTTTCATGTGATTTATCCTATTCCTCAGATGAGTCATTTGACTCCAACTATAAACTGTTCAAAAATCAAGCTGGTGAAGTATTTGCTCTATATGTTGGAACTAACTGCAGGAATGGCCCTCCCGTGAGGAAAATCTGGGTTCCTAAAAGTTGTCTTGAAAATCTTCAGGTAAATGTCCTCATGACATCACCTATGAAGAATTTGAACCCCAGATCAAATTCCTAAGGAGGACCAAAGTCTTCAAGAGGATCAAAATCCTCAACTGGTCAAAACTATGCTCGTACCCGTGCTAATTCTTCTAACATGCAGGGAAACTACAAGGAATATGAATATGAGCGTTACTCTTCAAATCATTATGTTCATAAATCCTCAAACCAGTTCTCTGCATATTCATATGAGTACTTTAACCCCCTACTGCTAAGAGAAGTGCATTAGCTTCAATGCCTCCTTTCTTATATGGTGCTCGCAGGATGATGAATGCTTTACCACCCCTTCAAATGTGGGTGGTGAAGAAATTGAACTAATCACTTCTGCAGGTCAGGTCTCCAGATGAAAATCATCATCTGAAGAAGTTGTTGGAGACCCGAGGAAATGCTTGATAGGACGCAAGCTAATATTGATGAAATAGAAATATTTCACACGTCCTTATAATTCTGTTATGATGAAATTCCTATCTGATGAAATTGATATCATATTCTTCAAGTCTGAAGCATATGAGATGGTAAGTTGTACTAATTCATCTGCAGGATGACAAACCCAAGAGTATTGAGTGGGTTCTTGATAGTGGCTGCACACATCACATGACTCGTGATAAAAGCTTGCTGATGAATATGCCACTAACTCCATCACCCCTGAAGCAAATCACATATGCTCACAAAGGTAAAAGCAAGGTATTGGGACTTAGCAAAGTGGCTATTTCCAAGGATAGACATATGGACAAAGTGATGCTTGTTGAATCCCTTGGATTTAACCTCATGTTAGTCTCGATGCTTTGTGATCTTGATATGATTGTTATCTTTGGTAGATATAGATGTGTTGTCATCATGGAATCTGACAGATCCAAAGTCTTCGAAGGTGTCAGAAGAGGGGATTTGTACATTATTGATTTCTCTACAGGTCCTCAACCAGCCACTTGCTTACTAGCAAAAACCTCAGAAGGATGGCTTTGGCACCGAAGACTAGGTCATGCAGGCATGAGGAATTTGCACACGCTCGCAAAGAAGAAGCATGTCATCGGCATCGAATCGGTCAAATTCTTCAAGGATCATCTCTGTGGTGCATGTGAATCTGGGAAAATGACCAGATCCAAGCATCCCTCGAAGACTATCATGACTACTACTTGTCCATTCGAATTGCTTCACATGGATCTATTTGGACCTACTCATTATGCCACACTAACAAATGCAACATCTTTATATGGCTTCGTCATAGTTGATGATTATTCCAGATATACATGGGTGCATATCATCTTATATAAAACTAAAGTGCAGGAAATCTTCAAACGATTTTCTTCAAGGGCCTCGACGAACTTCGGCATCAAGATCAAACATATCAGGAGTGATAATGGAACAGAGTTCAAAAACACTGGTCTTGATGATTATCTTGATGAACTTGGTATTACTCACGAATTAGCTGCTCCTTATACTCCTCAACAGAATGGTGTCGTCGAAAGGAAGAACAGGACTCTGGTTGAGATGGCAAGAACCATGCTTGAAGAATATCAGACTCCTCGTCGTTTTTGGCCTGAAGAAATCAACACTGCATGCCATATCATCAACAGGGTATATCTTCACAAATTCCTCAAGAAAACCTCATATGAACTCCTCAGTGATAAGAAACCCAATGTAAGTTATTTCAAAATGTTGGATTAGAGATCCTCACCATAGCTCAAAATTTGCACCTAAGGCACATGAGGGTTTTTTGCTCGGTTATGGAAAGGACTCGCACACCTACAGAGTCTTCAACAACTATCACAACAAAGTTGTTGAGACTGTAGATGTGCGGTTCGATGAAACTAATGGCTCGCAAAGAGAGCAATTGCCTTTTGATCGAGATAAGTTGTCTCTCGAGAAAGCAATAAAGCTCAAACCTACTGAAGACATTGTTCCCACTGAGGAAATTGATGAAGAAACCATCCCCATCACTGATGAAAATCAAGAAGGTGCTCCTGAGGAAATTGCTCCAGAACCACTTACTCAGCCGAGACGAAATCCTCAACCAGCTCATTCGAGGATTGCAAATGAAGTAGAACTTGACAAAATCCTCAATGACATCAACACGCCAGGTCCTCTCACTCGCTCAAAAGCTTCACACTTAGTTAACTTTTGTGGGCATTTCTCCTTTGTATCTATCACAGAACCCTCAAAAGTTGCTGAGGCTTTCCTGGAACCGGAGTGGATCCAAGCTATTCAAGACGAACTTCTTCAATTCAAGCTGAATGATGTATGGGAGCTCGTCAAACGACCAGATCCTTGCAAGCACAACATCATCGGAACCAAGTGGATTTTCCGAAACAAGCAAGATGAGGATGGTCAAGTGGTGAGGAACAAGGCACGACTTGTAGCCCAAGGCTACACCCAGGTTGAAGGAATAGATTTCGATGAAACTTTTGCACCTGTTGCTAGACTTGAAGCTATTCGAATACTACTTGCTTATGCTAATCATCATAACATCATATTATATCAAATGGATGTGAAAAGTGCATTCCTCAATGGTAAGCTTGAGGAAGAAGTATATGTTCCTCAGCCCCCAGGTTTTGAGGATCCAAAGAATCCAGACAAAGTCTTCAGACTCAAAAAGGCGCTCTATGGTCTCAAGCAAGCCCCTCGGGCATGGTATGATACATTGAAGGAATTCCTCAAGAAGAAAGGCTTCAAACCTGGTTCACTCGATCCAACTCTTTTCACTAAATCCTATGATAATGAGCTATTTGTGTGCCAGATATATGTCGATGATATTATATTTGACTGTACTGACAAACGATACAGTGATGAATTTGCTTACATGATGAGTGAATAATATCAGATGTCTATGATGGGGGAGCTGGAATTCTTCTTAGGTCTTCAAATTCGTCAACAACACAATGGAATCTTCATATCAGAGGAGAAATACCTCAAGGATGTTCTGAGGAAATTCGACATGCATGAATGCAAAGGTGCCAAGACTCCAATGCCTACCAACGACCACCTCGGCACTGATGAAAATGGTAAAGAATTCTATCAGCAGGTATATCGCTCTATGATTGGCTCTTTATTGTATCTATGTGCATCTAGGCCAGATATAATGCTTAGTGTTTGCATGTGTGCACGTTTTCAAGAAAAACCGAAGGAATCACACCATAAGGCTGTGAAGCATATTCTTCGATACTTAGCTCACACACCAACACTAGGATTATGGTATCCCAAGGGCTCAAATCTTCATCTGGTAGGGTATTCTGATTCTGACTATGCTGGTGACCGTGTGGATCGCAAGTCAACATCTGGCACTTGCCATTTCCTCGGAAGATCACTAGTTTGCTGGTCCTCAAAGAAGCAGAACTGCGTATCAACAATCTCCATTACCGAAGCTGAGTACATTGCTGCTGGTTCATGCTGTGCTCAATTGCTGTGGATGAAGAAAACCCTCAAGGACTACGGCATCAACATGAAGAATGTGCCTCTCTACTACGACAATGAGAGTGCAATCAAGATTGCATACAACCCAGTACAACACTCGAAGACTAAGCACATCCATATTCGTCATCATTTTCTTCGGGACCATGTCCTCAAGGGCAATATCCTCATCGACCATGTGAAGACTGATGATCAACTGGCAGATATCTTCACTAAGCCCTTGGATGAGAAAAGGTTTTGCAAGTTGCGGTGTGAGCTAAATATCTTAGAATCTTCAAATGTTTTGTAAAAACATGCAGACATCCTAACACTTATGAAAAATTGATGGCTTAGACGTGCAACACACGATGAATCGATTTTCTTCAACTGATGAAGAATATCACTCTGAATGTGAAGAAATCAACGAAGAAATTGATTCTCACGGCCATACGACAATTTACGCGGCGTCTGTAATCAACATTCTTATATGGTGGGTCACGCCACCGCCCAACATGAAATTCCTCAAGTTGATTTTCTTCAAAGTTCCATTTCCTCTAAATTTGATTTTCTTCAAAACAGTTGTTCTTCATTGTGACGATTTATCAAAAAATCCTCAAGTTAGTCAAATCTTCAAAAACACTTGATGACTTTCGTTTACCTAGATAGACTGTGATTTCAAGTCCTCAACATCATTCACTTATAGCTATTTCTTCAAGTTGATATTTCATCTAAGTGAATGTGATCGGACCCTACTTTCCCTCTATGCTATTGTCATCCAGTCTATTCAATTCTTCATATGCGTTCTACTTGAAACTTTGTTCGAAATCCTCACTGCGTCCTTGTCAGCTAATGATTATGTAACAAAATCCTCAAATCTTCAAATATTTTTTTTAATGAATAGTAACTGAACCCCACTTTCCTCGTTCGGATAACCACGATCTCCACCGCTTTGCCCGTAAGCTACACGTGTCTTGCGGAGACGTAGAGGCAGGGGCTATTTAGTCTGATTTCTTCGCGCCAACAGTAACTGCCTGGCTATAAATATGTCCTCATCCCCCTCGGTAAAACACTTCTTCGCTCCATCGCACTCCTGCTATAGCAAAAGCACCGAACCCTAGCGCCACCGCTAGAAGTCTCATTGCCAGCGAAGAAGAGCTTAACTGCCTCGACTTTTCCGTCGTCGAAACCACGCCGGAGTCGGACCATCCTCGTCCGCCGCCGCCGTAGACGTCCTCTGCTGTCGGGTTAGGGTGCATTGGACACGCAGCGAAAGAGCTTCTCCCTGCAACTCTTCTCGGTTCTCCGTGCGCGCCATCTAGGGTAAATAAAAACCCTATTTTTACAGCAAGTTTGATCTACTATTTTACCTCTGAGATGTGAAATCTGTTTTTCCTCAAGAATCCATATGCATCTGATTCCTCAAACACTGCCTATCACAACACTATTGATGAACTTCACTAAGCATCTAAGATTCTCACGAGATTCCTCAATTGTGCGAATTTTCGGATCTGTACAACTCTGGAACCCAAGAACAATATGCTTAGGCAAATTCCTCAACCACTGGTCAAATTCCTCAACTGTCAATTTTTTTCATTTTCTTCAAATCTGAGAACGCATATGACCTCTCCAAATTCCTCGCAACTATACTCTGTTCACAGGTACACACATGTCAGCTGATGAATCTCTCAGTTCTCATCAAATTAACTCATTTGCAGCATTTCTTGAAGAAAATCTTCAAGTCTCATCACAGTCCTCAAGAGTTCAATCTCATCAGCAAAATCCTCAGCTGAAGAAAATGGAGGATAACGGGAAGCAAAAGGGAGGCAAGAAACTTGAGCAGAATACAGCCTTAGACATCCCTGAGGATATATACCTGGATTACTTCACCCCTGATGAACATGAAACTATGGCCAAGAGAAAATTTTGGCTTCAGAAGATAGAACGCCGATGGGCTAAGGAGTGGAAGGAGTACAGATTCATCACTCCCAAATATGCGAAGAAATTCGCTCTGAAGCCTCCTGGCAAACGGGCTCCACTTGAGGATTATCAAGAAGCACATCCCTCAAGCCTCAAGGCCCTTGATGACTATCCTGATGAAAAGGAGAAGCACTTGGCAAAGCTCAAGAAGCAGGCATATGCCGCTGTGAGGAAACTCAATGAATCATCTGTTGCTGCTTCAACTACCGCTACTTCCTCTGCTGCTGAGACTTCTGGCTCGGCAATTCCTCAACAAAAGTCAGTGCCATCAAAACCAAAGGCTTCAAAGCCTCAAGAGAAATAAGCTCCAGCATCAGCAACAAAACCATCTGTGCCAAAACCCTCAGCTCCAAAATCCTCAGCACCACCACATGCTTCAAAACATGAATAGAAGCCGATAATGAAGCCACTGCCAGCTACCTCTAGCTCCTCACTCCCAGCTGCAACCATCTCGGAGACAAAGTCTTCACCAATTCCTTTGAAGACTAAGGTGACTGCTGGGAGAGGAACAAGACCCAGCCCAAACAAAATCATCACGGTCCCTTCTGCATCAGAGGGTAGTGATGAATATGATGATGAAACTTTGCAAGCAATGATCAGAAACAAGCAGGAGAGGGTAGCTCAAGCTTCCGGCAGCTCCATTCCTCTGGCCATGGACCCAAAAGTCCTCCTAGACTACATCAATATCTGGTATGAGGACCCCAACACTCCGCTTGATGATTTGAAACTTCCCCCTGGCATCAGCCACATGGTGGCCACATTCATCAACGAGGCCAAGTGGAAGGAGAAGCAAGCTAAACAGGCCAAGGTGGCTAAGCTCAAGAAGGAGAAATTCCTCAAGCAAAATCTCCTCAATCTGACGCCTGATGATCTTGTATCAACACAGGTAGAGTTGAAGACTTTGACAGATAAGTACTCCAAGCTTTCTGACCGTTAAAGTCTCAAAAGCAATTTCATCAAACTTGCTACTGATGCTGTTAATGACTACAACAAGAAAGCTGCCCCTCCAGTACCAACTCCTCAGCCTTTGATTGCAGAACCAACTGATGAAACTCCTCAAGTTGAGGAAATCCCTCAAGAAAGCCGTGTGGATGAACCGACAATTGAGGAAATCATGACTGACAATCCAGCTGATGAATCTGCTAAAGCTGGTGAGACAGACCCTGCTCCAGCTGCTGCCTCAAAGCCAGCTGATGACTCTGCTCCAGCTGGTTCCTCAATGCCAGCTGATGAATCTGCTGAGAAAACACCTTCACCAAAAGCTTCAAAGGTGAAGAAGATGACTCCGTCTGCATCAGACGTGAAGAAGACAAGGGCTGCTGAAAAGGAAGCCAAGAACAGAAAGGCTTCTTCAGCAGAAGAACACACTGAGGCCAAGCGCCTCAAAGCACTTGAAGAAAATGCTCCATTGGACCCTGTGCTTCTTAACATCGCTCCATCCTACGAAATGGTCACCTTTCAAGACCAGGAGAAAGGGCCAGATGAGGAGATGAAGGATGCTGCATCTGAGGAACATACTGACGAAGAAATTCGCATTGACGACAGTCCTTAGCCCTCCATTCCTCATGAAGAAACTGCACAAGGATCAGCTGCACCAGCTGATAAATCTGGCTCTGTCACCAAGCAAGCTGAGGAAGAACACAGTGAAAATCCTCAAGCTGATGAAATTCAGAGCCCTGAGCAAAATCCTCACCCCGAGGATCAGGCTGACCCAACTCCTCCTGAGGAAGATCCTCACACTGAGGCTCAGGGTGAACCCATTCCTCCTCCGGAGCAAAACCCTCAAAATGATGCTCCAATTGACAACATTCCTCAGCCTGAGGCTCAGCCCGATCACATTCCTCAGCCTGAAGATCAGCCAGATCCCATTCCTCAGCCTGCAGCACAACAAGAGCATGCTCCTCAGCCTGAAGCTCAAGATGATGAAATTCCTCACCCTGAGGACCATGCTGAGGAAAATGCACCAGACCAAGACAATGCTTTCGTCGTGCTAAACCCAGAGTCTGCAATTGTTGTATCCCCTCAAGTTCCACAGCAAAATATGTTGGGTTACGTAGCATAAATCTAAAAAAATTCCTACGCATATTCAGATCTTCCTATGGAGAGACCAGCAACGAGAGAGGGATAAGAGCATCTTCATACCTTTGAAGATCGCTAAGCGGAAGCGCTGCTAGAACACGGTTGATGGAGTCGTACTCGCAGCGATTCCGATCTAGTGCCGAACTACGGCACCTCCGCGTTCAACACACGTGCAGCCCGGTGACGTCTCCCGCACCTTGATCCAGCAAGGAGAAGGGAGAGGTTGGGGAAGAACTCCAGCAGCACGACGGTGTGGTGTTGATGGAGAGACGAGGTCTCCCGGTAGGGCTTCGCCAAGCACCGGCAGAGAGGAGGAGGAAGAAGGGCACGGTTGCGCCGAGAGAGAGGGAAAAGTCTATCTCCCAATGGCCAAAAGTGCCCGGTATATATAGGGGAAGGGAGGGGCTGCGCCCCCTTGAGGGTTTCCCCCTCCTGGGGGGGGGCAGCCCTAGATGGGGGCTGGTGCGGCGGCCAAGGGGGAAGGAGGGGTGTGGCACACCCCTGGTGGGCCTTAGGCCCACCTGGCTTAGGGTTTGCCCCCCTTTTCTCTCCCCTGCGCATTGGGCTGAGTGGGGAGGCGCACCAGCCCACCTAGGGTCTGGTTCCCTCCCTCACTTGGCCCATCTTACCTCCCGGGATCGATGCCCCCTTCGGTGGACCCTCGAGGCCACCTCCGGTGGTCCCGGTACGTTACCGGTGATGCCCGAAACACTTCCGGTGTCCGAAACCATCCGTCCTATATATATCAATCTTCACCTCCGGACCATTCCGGAGCTCCTCGTGATGTCCGGGATCTCATCCGGGACTCCGAACAACTTTCGGTAACCTCGTATAACAATTCCCTATAACCCTAGCGTCACCGAACCTTAAGTGTGTAGACCCTACGTGTTCGGGAGACACGCAGACATGACCGAGACACCTCTCTGGCCAATAACCATCAGCGGGGTCTGGATACCCATGGTGGCTCCCACTTGCTCCACGATGATCTCATCGGATGAACCACGATGTCAAGGATTCAATCAATCCCGTATACAATTCGCTTTGTCTATCGGTATAGAACTTGCCCGAGATTCGATTGTGGGTATACCAATACCTTGTTCAATCTCGTTACCAGTAAGTCTCTTTACTCGTTCCGTAGCACGTCATCGTGTGACTAACTCCTTAGTCACATTGAGCTCATAATGATGTTCTACCGAGTGGTCCCAGAGATACCTCTCCGTCACACGGAGTGACAAATCCCGATCTCGATTTGTACCAACCCAACAGACACTTTCGGAGGTACCCGTAGTGCACCTTTATAGTCACCCAGTTACGTTGTGACGTTTGATACACCCAAAGCACTCCTACGGTATCCGGGAGTTGCACAATCTCACGGTCGAAGGAAAAGATACTTGACATTAGAAAAGCTTTAGCATACGAACAATACGATCTAGTGCTATGCTTAGGATTGGGTCTTGTCCATCACATCATTCTCCTAATGATGTGATGCCGTTACCAATGACATCTATTGCCCATGATCAGGAAACCATGATCATCTATTGACTAACGAGCTAGCCAACTAGAGGCTTTCTAGGGACACTTTGTGATCTATTTATTCACACATGTATTACTGTTTCCTGTTAATACAATTATAGCATGAACAATAGACGATTATCATGAACAAGGAAATATGATAATAACCATTTTATTATTGCCTCTAGGGCATATTTCCAACAGTCTCCCACTTGCACTAGAGTCAATAATCTAGTTACATTGTGATGTATCGAACACCCATAGCATTATGGTGTTGATCATGTTTTGCTCGTGGAAGAGGTTTAGTCAACGGGTCTGCAATATTCAGATCCGTGTGTACTTTACAAATATCTATCACTCCACTGTGGACATGGTCCTGGATGGAGTTGTAGCGGCGTTTGATGTGCTTCGTCTTCCGGTGAAACCTGGGCTCCTTGGTTATGGCAATGGCCCCAGTGTTATCAAAGAAGAGTGTCATTGGACCCGGCGCGCTTGGAACCACTCCAAGGTCGGTGATGAGATCCTTCATCCAAATTCCTTCATGAGCTACTTCTGAAGCAGCTATGTACTCCGCTTCACATGTAGATGCTGCCACGACTTCTTGCTTGCTGCTGCACCAGCTCACTGCCCCGCCATTCAACACATATATGTATCCAGTCTGTGACTTAGAGTCATCCAGATCTGTGTCGAAGCTAGCGTCAACGTAACCCTTTACGACGAGCTCTTCGTCACCTCCATAAACGAGAAACATTTCCTTAGTCCTTTTCAGGCACTTAAGGATATTCTTGACCGCTGTCGAGTGTTCCATACCGGGATCACTTTGGTACCTCCCTACCAAACTTATGGCAAGGTTTATATCAGGTCTGGTACACAGCATGGCATACATTAGAGAGCCCACGGCTGAAGCGTAGCGGACAGAACTCATCTTCTCTCTTTCTGCTGCCGTGGTCGGCGACTGAGTCTTACTCAATCTCATACCTTGCAAAACTGGCAAGAACCCTTTCTTTGAGTTTTCCATATTGAACTTCTTCAATATCTTGTCAAGGTATGTACTTTTCGAAAGACCTATGAGGCGTCTTGATCTATCTCTATAGATCTTGATGCCTAATATGTATGCAGCTTCTCCAAGGTCCTTCATTGAAAAACTTTTGTTCAAATAGGCATTTATGCACTCCAACATCTCTATATTATTCCCCATCAATAATATGTCATCCACATACAGTATGACGAAAGCTACAGAGCTCCCACTCACTTTCTTGTACAAACAGGCTTCTCCGTAAACCTGTATGAACCCAAACGCTTTAATCACCTCATTAAAGCAAATGTTCCAACTCCGAGATGCTTGCACCAGCCCATAGATGGAGCGCTGGAGCTTGCACACTTTGTTAGCACCCTTAGGGTTGACAAAACCTTCTGGTTGCATCATATACAACTCTTCCTTAAGGTTCCCGTTAAGGAACGCTGTTTTGACGTCCATTTGCCAAATTTCATAATCATAAAAGGCGGCAATTGCTAACATGATTCAGACTGATTCCAGCTTCGCTACGGGAGAGAAAGTCTCTTCGTAGTCAACTCCTTGAATTTGTCGAAAACCCTTTGCGACAAGTCGAGCTTTGTAAACGGTTACATTACCGTTTGCATCAGTCTTCTTCTTGAAGATCCATTTATTTTCTATGGCTCGCCGGTCATCGGGCAAGTCCACCAAAGTCCATACTTTGTTCTCATACATGGATCCTATCTCGGATTTCATAGACTCAAGCCATTTGTTGGAATCCGGGCCCGCCATCGCTTCTTCATAGTTCGAAGGTTCACCGTTGTCTAACAACATGATTTCCATCACAGGGTTGATGTACCACTCTGGTGCGGAACGTGCCCTTGTGGACCTTTGCGGTTCTGTAGTAACTTGATCCGAAGCTTCATGATCATCATCATTAACTTCCTCTTCAGTTGGTGTAGGCGCCACAGGAACAACTTCCCGCGCTGCGCTACTATCCTGTTCGAGAGGGGGTGTAATTACCTCATCAAGTTCTACCTTCCTCCCACTTACTTCTTTCGAGAGAAACTCTTTCTCTAGAAAGGATCTGTTCTTGGCAACAAAGCTTTTACCTTCGGATCTAAGATAGAAGGTATACCCAATAGTTTCCTTAGGGTATCCTATGAATACGCATTTCTCCGCTTTGGGTTCGAGCTTTTCTGGTTGAAGTTTCTTCACATAAGCATCGCAGCCCCAAACTTTAAGAAACGACAACTTAGGTTTCTTGCCAAACCATAGTTCATACGGTGTCGTCTCAACGGATTTAGACGGTGCCCTATTTAAAGTGAATGCTGCAGTTTCTAATGCGTATCCCCAAAATGATAGCGGTGAGTCGGTAAGAGACATCATAGATCGTACCATATCTAATAAAGTGCGGTTACGATGTTCAGACACTCTGTTGCGTTGCGGTGTGCCAGGCGGCATCAGTTGTGAAACGATTCCACACTTCCTTAGGTGTGTGCCAAACTCGTGACTCAAATATTCTCCTCCACGATCATATCGTAGACACTTAATTGTTCTGTCACGTTGATTCTCGACCTCACTCTGAAATTCCTTGAACCTTTCAAATGTCTCAGATTTGTGCTTCATCAAGTAGATATACCCATACCTACTCAAATCATTGGTGAGAGTGAGAACATAACGATAGCCACCGCGAGCTTCGACGTTCATTGGACCACACACATCAGTATGTATTATTTCCAATAAGTCGGTTGCTCTCTCCATTATTCCTGAGAATGGAGTCTTAGTCATCTTGCCCATGAGGCACGGTTCACATGTGTCAAATGATTCAAAGTCAGGAGACTCTAATAGTCCATCAGTATGGAGCTTCTTCATGCGCTTAACGCCGATATGACCAAGGCGGCAGTGCCACAAGTATGTGGGACTATCATTATCAACTTTACATCTTTTGGTACTCACACTATGAATATGTGTAACATCACGATCGAGATTCATCAAGAATAAACCATTCACCAGCGGAGCATGACCATAAAACATATCACTCATATAAATAGAACAACCATTATTCTCTGACTTAAATGAGTAGCCGTCTCGCATTAAGCAAGACCCTGATACAATATTCATGCTCAAAGCTGGTACTAAATAAAAATTATTAAGGTTTAAAACTAATCCCGACGGTAGATGTAGAGGTAACGTGTCGACGGCGATCACATCGACTTTGGAACGATTCCCCACGCGCATCGTCACCTCGTCCTTGGCCAGTCTCGGCTTATTCCGCAGTTCCTGCTTTGAGTTGCAAATGTGAGCAACAGCATCGGTATCAAATACCCAGGAGCTACTACGAGCGCTGGTAAGGTACACATCAATAACATGTATATCACATATACCTTTAACGTTGCCGGCCTTCTTGTCCGCTAAGTATTTGGGGCAGTTCCGCTTCCAGTGACCTTTTCCCTTGCAATAGAAGCACTCAGTCTCAGGCTTGGGTCCATTCTTTTTCTTCTTCCCGGCATCTGGCTTACCGGGCGCGGCAAAAGCTTTGCCGTCTTTCTTGAAGTTCTTCTTACCCTTGCCTTTCTTGAAACTAGTGGTCTTGTTAACCATCAACACTTGATGCTCTTTCTTGATTTCTACTTCTACAGACTTGAGCATCGAGTACTACTCGGGAATGGTCTTTTCCATCCCTTGTATGTTGTAGTTAAGCACAAAGCCTTTGTAGCTTGGTGGGAGAGATTGGAGGATTCTCTCGATTATAGCATCATCCAGAAGTTCGACTCCAAGTGAAGTCAGGCGACCGTGTAACCCAGACATTTTGAGTATGTGCTCACTGACAGAACTGTTCTCCTCCATCTTACAGCTAAATAATTTGTCGGAGACTTCATATCTCTTGACACGGGCATGAGCTTAAAAACTAGCTTCAGCTCCTGGAACATCTCATATGCTCCGTGTTGCTCAAAACGCCTTTGGAGCCCCGTTTCTAAACTGTATAACATGCCACACCTAACCAGAAAGTAGTCATCACTCCGCGTTTGCCACATGTTCAGAATGTCCTGGGCTGCTGCGGGAGCGAGAGGGTCACCTAGCGGCGCATCAAGGACATAAGCCTTTTTAGCTGCTTCAAGGATGAGCTTCAAGTTGCGAACCCAGTCCGCATAGTTGCTACCATGATCTTTCAGTTTGTTTTTCTCTAGGAATGCGTTGAAATTGAGGTTGACGTTGGCCATCTACAATATTTATAAAGACAACTTTTAGACTAAGTTCATGACAATTAAGTTCATTTAATCAAATTAAGTATGAACTCCCACTTAAATCGACATCCCTCTAGTCATCTAAGTGATACATGATCCATGTTGACTAACCCGTGTCCGATCATCACGTGAGATGGACTAGTCACCATGGTGAGAAACTTCATGCTGATCGTATTCAACCATACGACTCATGTTCGACCTTTCGGTCTCTATTATTCAAGGTCATGTCTGTACATGCTAAGCTCGTCGAGTCAACCTAGGTGTTTCGCGTGTGTAAATCTGGCTTACACCCGTTGTATGCGAACGTTAGAATCTATCACACCTGATCATCACGTGGTGCTTCAAGACAACGAACCTTCGCAATGGTGCACACTTAGGGGAATACGTTCTCGAAATTTTAAGAGGGATCATCTTATTATGCTACCGTCGTTCTAAGCAATAAGATGAAAAACATGATAAATATCACAATGCAATCATATAGTGACATGATATGGCCATTATCATCTTTGCCCTTTCGATCTCCATCTTCAGGCATCGCATGATCATCATCGTCACCGGCGTGACACCATGATCTCCATCATCATGATCTCCATCATCGTGTCTCCGTGAATTCGTCACGCCAACTACTACTATCACTACTACTATAGCTAACCGTTAGCAATGATGTAAAAGTAGTAAGCACATGGCGTTGCATCTCATATAATAAATTAAGACAACTCCTATGGCTCCTGCCGGTTGTCATACTCATCGACATGCAAGTCGTGAAACCTATTACAATAACATGATCATCTCATACATCATACATGCAACATCACAACTTTGGCCATATCACATCACATGTCAAACCCTGCAAAAACAAGTTAGACGTCCTCTAATCGTCGTTGCAAGTTTTACGTGACTGATTTGGGTTTCTAGAAAGAACGCCTTCTTACCTACGTGATAGCCACAACGATGATATGCCAAAGCTATTTACCCTTCATAAGGACCCTTTTCATCAAATCAAATCTGACTAGAGTAGGAGAGACAGACACCCGCTAGCCACCTTTATGCACGGTGTGCATGTGTGTCGGTGGAACCAGTCTCACGTAAGCGTACGTGTAAAGTCGGTCCGGGCCGCTTCATCCCACAATACCGCCGGAAAAGAATAAGACTAGTAGAGGCAAGCAAATTGACAAATCATCGCCCACAACTTTTGTGTTCTACTCGTGCATAGAATCTACGCATAGAAAACCTGGCTCGGATGCCACTGTTGGGTTACGTAGCATAAATTCAAAACTTTTCCTACGCATATTCAGATCTTCCTATGGAGAGACCAGCAACGAGAGAGGGGTAAGAGCATCTTCATACCTTTGAAGATCACTAAGCGGAAGCGTTGCTAGAACGCGGTTGATGGAGTCTTACTCGCAGCGATTCTGATCTAGTGCCGAACTACGGCACCTCCGCGTTCAACACACGTGCAGCCCAGTGACGTCTCCCGCACCTTGATCCAGCAAGGAGGAGGGAGAGGTTGGGGAAGAACTCTAGCAGCACGACGGCGTGGTGTCGATGGAGAGACGAGGTCTCCCGGCAGGGCTTCGCCAAGCACCGGCAGAGAGGAGGAGGAAGAAGGGCAGGGCTGCGCCGAGAGAGAGGGAAAAGTCTATCTCCCAATGGCCAAAAGTGCCCGGTATATATAAGGGAAGGGAGGGGCTGCGCCCCCTTGAGGGTTTCCCCCTCCTGGGGGGGGGGGGGGCGGCAGACCTAGATGGGGGCTGGTGCAGCGGCCAAGGGGGGAAGGAGGGGTGTGGCACACCCCTGGTGGGCCTTAGGCCCACCTCGCTTGAGGTTTGCCCCCCCCTTTTCTCTCCCCTGCGCATTGGGCTGAGTGGGGAGGCGCACCAGCCCACCTAGGGGCTGGTTCCTTCCCCCACTTGGCCCATCTTATCTCCCGGGGTCGTTGCCGCCCTTCGGTGGACCCCCGGGGCCACCTCCGGTGGTCCCGGTACGTTACCGGTGATGCCCGAAACACTTCCGGTGTCCGAAACCATCCGTCCTATATATCAATCTTCACCCCCGGACCATTCCGTAGCTCCTCGTGACGTCCGGGATCTCATCCGGGGCTCCGAAAAACTTTCGGTAACCTCGTATAACAATTCCCTATAACCCTAGCGTCACCGAACCTTAAGTGTGTAGACCCTACGGGTTCGGGAGACACACAGACATGACCGAGACACCTCTCTGGCCAATAACCATCAGCGGGGTCTGGATACCCATGGTGGCTCCCACTTGCTCCACGATGATCTCATCGGATGAACCACGATGTCAAGGATTCAATCAATCCCGTATACAATTCCCTTTGTTTGTCGGTATAGAACTTGCCCGAGATTCGATCGTCGGTATACCAATACCTTGTTCAATCTCGTTATCGGTAAGTCTCTTTACTCGCACCGTAGCACGTCATCGTGTGACTAACTCCTTAGTCACACTGAGCTCATGATGATGTTCTACCGAGTGGGCCCAGAGATACCTCTCCGTCACACGGAGTGACAAATCCCGATCTTGATTCGTACCAACCCAACAGACACTTTCGGAGGTACCCGTAGTGCACCTTTATAGTCACCCAGTTACGTTGTGACGTTTGATACACCCAAAGCACTCCTACAGTATCCGGGAGTTGCACAATCTCACGGTCGAAGGAAAAGATACTTGACATTAGAAAAGCTTTAACATACAAACAATACGATCTAGTGCTATGCTTAGGATTGGGTCTTGTCCATCACATCATTCTCCTAATGATGTGATCCCGTTATCAATGACATCTAATGCCCATGATCAGGAAACCATGATCATCTATTGACTAACGAGCTAGCCAACTAGAGGCTTGCTAGGGACACTTTGTGATCTATTTATTCACACATGTATTACTGTTTCCTGTTAATACAATTATAGCATGAACAATAGACGATTATCATGAACAAGGAAATATGATAATAACCATTTTTTATTGCCTCTAGGGCATATTTCCAACAAAATCTTCAACCAATGCAGCGTCAGCCGTTCTCCAAGCGGCCAAAGTTTCAAAAGGAGAACTTCTTTGAAGAACGCATGCACTTCATTGGAGAAAATCCCTATGACAAACCTCAAATCAGGCATCTGAAGTTTTGGACGAGGACACAACTCAATTACTATGCCTCTGTGCTGTGTGGAAGAAACAAGATTTTACAGCACAGGCATATTCCTCATGTCGAGCTTGAAGCAATACCATGCCTAGCTCCAGTCCTCAACGTCCTTCATGAAGTTGGACTTCTCCCAATGTGCTATGATATGTGTGATTGGAACAGTGAGCTTATTCTTCAATTTTATGCCACTCTTCACATATCTGGGGATCCAGCAGATATCAACACTTGGGTGTTTGACTGGATGACGCAAACAACACACCACAAGGCTCCTGCCATTGAGCTTTTGCATGAACTGCCAGTATCAATTCCTTCAGAACAAGCCGTGAAGCTTTATGATGAATGTGAGCTGCCCAACGGGATGATGGAAGTCCTCATGAAGCCTTTGGCTAAAGGGAAGCCACCGAGAAAAACCTTCCTCATCCACGAGCTCAAATATGAACCAAGGACTTTTTACAGAATCCTCTGCAGCGTCCTTGCGCCAATCAAGGGACACGATGATGAAGAAGATGTTGTAGGCCTCATGAAGAATATCCTCTTCAACATCATTCATGGTATTCCTATCAACATCCATGATTTCTTCTTGAGGACTTTGGCCGACAATGCAATGTGTCCTTTTGACCACAAGATCTATGCTTCATGGATCATGAGATTCATCAGGAAAAGGACATGCATCAACTTTCACGCTGATTGCAACAACCTTGTTGGTTAGATGCCTCCTATCAGGGTCAACAAGAAGACTTTCGAGCCTGTTGAAGGAAAAAGGCAAGTCTGTCATTGATGAAGGCAGTAGGCCTCTTGATGGTCAGTTCAGAGAGCCTGAGCCATATTCTTCATGGGATGATACTGAGACTCATTCTCCAAGCCATGTTGCTCCTCACGTGCTGAATACCAGAGAGCTTCTCCTCAGTCTTCACCAAAAGGTGGATCGGAATCACAAGTGGGTCAAACGCCAGTTCGACGCCATTGTGAAAACCCTCACTGAAACACAAAATTCTGTGAAGCTTAACCATCACTATCTTCATGATGTTTTTGATCGCACCTGGGCTACACTTGCTCATCTGAAGACTCCGGTATAACTTGAAGAATTGGAGTTTGAGCGAGACTTTGACTGGTCGTGGCCACCAAAGAAGAAGTTCAGGCCAATTCCAGTTCCAGACCTTGAGGATAGTTCTTTTTCTTCATTCCGCACTATTGAATCTGATGAAGAACAACAAGGCACACCACCGGTCCAAGGAAGAAGACTACTCCCAAGAATCCTCACGCGTCTTCATCAACTGCCAAGGAGTGAAGTCTTCATGGGCGTTAGTCCTCAGTTTGTCCCTTTTTGTCACTTGATGACAAAGGGGGAGAAACTTGAGAGTTAGTCTTCAAGCGGGATATTTTAGGGCTTATGAACTATATTTAAGTTACAAACTCTTGACTCTTCTGAAGTGTTTATGTAATGAGTTGTAACTTAAGCCCGATGGAACTCTGACGCTTTTAAGCGTTTTTCTTCGCATGCTTATTCCTCACAATTTTAATGCACGCATGCTGGAATTCGTCAGATACCATTTGTCATCATGCATCCTCAATTTCTTCATACTATATGTCATATGTATGCATGATTTACAAGACTCAGGGGGAGATCTCCATGATATAAATCATCAATGTGAATTTGCTGTGAAAAGCAAAATCCTCAAGATATGCACATCTTCAGGGGGAATCTCTCTGAATCTTGATTTCAAATTCCTCAAATGAGTATTTACACTTCACATTTTTATCCCTGTTGAAGACTTAACCTAATTGTCATCAACCACCAAAAAGGGGGAGATTGTAAGTGCATCTAGTGCCCCTTAGTGATTTTGGTGGTTTGAAGACTTATAGGTTAAGTATCTAATGTGTTCATGAGTGTACACATGATCTATAAGTCACTGAGGAGTTTGAACTATTTGATGAATATCGACCCCTAAAAATGTATATCTTCGGTTGAAGAAAATGGTCTGAAGCTGAAGAATTGAATCGCGAAGAATCTGCGATGAAATTGATATTCCTCATGAAGATATTGAAATTGAGGAATTTAGTGTGTCCTGAAGAAAAATCATTCTCAAGACTTTGAAGCATGAAGATTTACTCTTTCTGTTTTGTTTTCTTCACACTTGAGTAATAGGAACACCGTACTGTTAAAGGGGGTCGAAGTTACACTTTGGAATGAATTTCCTCATGATGCTCAACCCAAGACTAATCCTACCAAAAGCCTCAAGTGAGGAATACGAGTGACATGAGGACTCTCACAGTTGAGGGTTCCCACCGTTTCGATAGCCATGCCACATCATTGGTCTTATCCACACCAACGGTCATATTATTTAAGGGCATTAGTGTCAAATCATGTCGGGATGCCCCCAGGCTATAAATAGCCGCCCCACAACCATTAGCTGGTTGGCTGCTCCATTAGAAACTGACACTTGTCATAAGAGCAACCCAATTCCTCAGAGTCTTCGAGAGTAATTCATCAGTAAGGAAATACCCCAAACACCAAACCACAAACCTAGAACCAAGTGATTGAGCATCACTGAAGAAGTTGTTCCTGTGTGGGACTGAAGCCTTTTACCTTTGAGGACCGTGCATCCTTCAGACGGTTAGGCGTCATGGTCTAGAGCAATCCAGCAGTCAATTGTGGATCGCCGGGTGACCAAGTTTGTGAGGGTTTGAAGTCTGCCCTGAAGACTTACCACGAGTGTTGGGCGAGGACTGTGTGTTCTTAGCCCAAGGAGAATACGGTAGGGACTGTGTGTCCTCGGACTGTGTGTCTTTTGGTTTCAATACCAAGCCGCTCCAAACCAGATGTATCACTGTCACAGCAGTTGGAACTGGGTCATCAACTACTGTCTTCGCTGTGAAACGGGTTCTAATTCCTCAACTCTTTATATTTCTCAGATTATGTGTTGATGACTTTCACTGTCACTGTTTGAAGAATTTGCTGAAGACTTTCTCTGAAATTCCTCAACCCCAAATTCTTCACGCAAGTTAATCCTCATCTGCTTTCTGCGTGCCTGCTTAGTGTGCAATCTGTTTTCACATTCCTCATACTGAAAAACTGTTGTAGTGAAACTTTGCACTCCTGACCCTTTACTCTTTCCGCTGTAAGTTAGTCATCAGTGAGGAATTTCCTCAAAAGGAATTTCCTCAGTGATGAAATTCTAAAAATCTCCTATTTACCCCCCCTCTAGTCGATATAACGCACTTTCAATATCCAATTCACTGTAATGCCCAATCTCTATTTGGTGCGTTAAGCACCAAATAAAGGCTTATTTACAAGTGTTGAACCCCCCTCCCATGTCACTCACATTGTTCCTAGCGGGCCAACCCATATAGTCCTTCGTGTTAGTATCTTGAGAAGCCCACTTCTATTTTGGGAAACTCGCAAAGCTTCACAACCGTTATTATGTGGGAAAACTCTTAAAAACATCCGTCTGATTTCTGGTAAATCAACTGCATTGAAGATGCGCCACACATCCTCTGGGTTCACACACCACATCTACCTTATCTTCACCGGAGTACCACACTCGGCGAGATCCCCAATTCCTTCGTCTCCTACCTCAAGCACCAGACCGCAACGAGATCAGCAATTTCTCCTTCTCTTACCCAAGTGTTCGTCATGACCCTCATCGAAGCAGGTAGCACCCTGCGGCCCCTGTACCACCCACGTCAGCCTGCACCATCATGCACAACTCGTGTTTCCGCGGTGGATGCTGTAGGGCATCGTTAACACCGCGAGGAGGGTACGGCGTGTGGCACACGATGAGTGTTACCGAGCTCGCCGTGTAGCGGGAGGAGAGCCTTGTGCTGTAGGGGGCGCATGTGCAACGTCTCTGTTTCCGATGTCCGGCGGGGTTGCTGCCGACGGCACGACAAGTTGAGCACGCCGACGGTGCCTCAAAGCGACAATTACTACTAGCGACGCTGCAATGAAGCGTCCGCTGTTGTCAACGAGTCGATAACTCGAGAATGGAAACACTGTCATGAAGCAGATGTTGCTGCCGGCGACGCTGGAATGAAGCGGGAACTGCTTCAGGCTGCGTGACAAAGTCAACAACGACGATATTACAATGAAGCGACGGCTGTTGCCGGCGGTGCTGCTTCCGGCGGCATGAAAAGTCCATGACGACGACGTTGCAATGAAGCGCCCGCTGCTGCCCCTGACAGTGCTTCCGATGACATGATAAGTCGACCACGGCTACACTGCAATGAAGCGACCGCTGCTGCTGGCCATGGTGGTCCTAGCGACACGAGTCGACGACGGCGATGCTGCAATTAAGCAGGCGCTGCTGGTGCCGGCGACGACTCGAGCGACGGTAGTAGTGTTGTAAGAAGGGATGGGTGCAGGATCGTAGGTGTTGCAATGCAGCACGCCGGTCCCCAGAACTGAAAGCCAACCATACTCCACGGGCTATTGGCGATGACCACATGAAGGAGACAAATGCTGCACGTAAAGACGTGGTTTGGTCGTGGCCGGCTTTCCTTTTTGCAGGAGCGAGCAGTAGCAGCTCTAGTTGCGATGCTGGTGGGAGGCGTGCCATCAGTGGACTAGAGCAACGGTTGTGACCGCGGTGCACTCAGTTTACGTTTATGGTTGTATAAGTCGGACGATTTGTAGCAATTGCATATTATGTGATATTTGCTTGTCACTAGTTTCGTTTTTTTCTTTCCATCTATATTTTCTTTTATTTTTACATTTTCTAAAAACACATGTTTTTTTAAATAGTGAACTTATTTTAAATTAAATTTATTTTCAAATTCTTGATTTTGTTCCAGTTCCATGATTGTTTTTAAATTATTGAAGTTTTATCTTAAATTCGTGAACCTTTTTCAAATATGTGAACTTCTTTTAAACTCATGAACATTTTTCAAGTTTATATTTTTTCATATTGAATTCTTATTTTTTTTTAAATTCTTGATCTTCTTACAAATTAATAACCTTTTTCTAAATTGTTGAAGTTTTTTCTTAAATCATGAACCTTTTTATATTGTGCATTTTCTCTTCAATCTCATGAACTTTCAGTAAATTGATGAACTTTTTTGAAATGCAAACATTTTTAAATTCATGAACGTTTTCAAATGTGTGAAGATTCTTCAAATTCGTGACTGTTTTTCTAATACATGAACCTTTCTTTCATATACGTGACCTTTATAATCCGTGAACTTTTTTTCAAACACATGAATATATTCAAATCCATCAACTTTTCCCCAAATCCATGAACTATTTTCTAAAAAAGACATGATCTTTTTCGAATTCATGCTTTTTAACCTTTTTGGACTTTTTCATGACTTTTTTTTCAAATCAATGATTTGCCCCTCCAATTTTAAGTTTGTTTTAACTTTTTTTGGATTTAGTTTTTACAAACATCAAAACGGTCAATAGTTGACCGGTCAGCCATCCAGCGGGCGAAAGAAGAGACCTGGGAGGTTTTTTTCGAATTGTTTGGATTACTTACCACTTGTGTCATGTGGTAGACCTGGGAGGTTTTGATTAAGCGAGCTAGTCGCGTTGCCTTTGTTTGGCCAGGCCCAGCTGAGCGAGGCATGAGTGCCAGGAACGTTTACCCACGCTCTGGTCATAATGTTGACGATTGACGCAGAGTTGGTGAATGCGCGACCTAGTTGTGCCGGCATGTTAAGATGTTAATGTGCTTTTCACTCATCTCAGATTTGTGAACGTTCTAGGAGGTTCCTAACCCCGGTTTTACTCCTTTTGGGAATCTTCTAGAAGGATCTTGAATTATTTTTTGCTTTTGTTTTAGTTTTTAGTTTTTGTTTCTTTTAAAATAATTTTTCTGTTATATTAAAAAATTGTTTGCTTTTCAAAAACGTTTGCAACTTCAAATATATTCATATTTTTTTAAATTTGTTCACAATTAGAAAAATATTATAAATTTCAATTATTTCTCTCTCATTTTCCAAAACATGTTTGGAATTTTCAAAATTGTTCGTCTTTTTCAAAACTTGCTTATAATTTACAAAAGATAGAAAAAGGTAAAAGAAAATTCACATATATAAAAAATGTTCAGATTTTTTTTTGAAAAAATAAATCATTTCTAAACAATGTTAGACTTAACTTGTGCATGCGCTCTGCAGATCCGTTAGCCAGCTGGGCCGATGTATTCTTTTTTAGGTTTGGGCTCTCGTATGAGTACAAGAGCACACGTCAGATTTCCTTTGATGTTTGAAATTCAAAAAGTTTTATCTGCAAAGCTGTTAATTCAATCGATGATGATCCACTTTCATCATTGGCTTTCTCGCGACGAGTTATTCGAAACTATATCCCATATTGACACGTTCCATCAAATATTTTCTCCGTTCATACTTGACACATTTTTACATAGTTGCCATATTATTTATCACTTACTAGCCTGAAAAAAATAACTTGATTGATACTTTTTAATGTTGTTTCGTACAAAGCCTTCTAACAGTTTTTATTATGCATGATATAAAAAAGCATGTAATAGGTTGTGTTTGCCAATTTAAATATGTTAACTTGTCGTATTTACATACAACTTTGTCAGAAAACTATTTTGTGTGCTTGTTAGTTTAATTATGCCGAGATGTCATATTTACAAACGATGATAAAAAAATTTCTTGTCCACGGGTGAGAGGTGCCCTCAAATTAAGCCTGATATTAACTGCCTGATTTTCTGGTCCATGCCCCCATAATCTCTTCTTGAATTAACTCTTCCCATCTCCCCTTCCTATCTCGTGCGCATAACCGAGCTCGCCATGTCCGTCGTCGCCTCTCATCTTTCACCCATCTGCGGCCTCCGTTCCACCTCGCCGTTGCACCATCTTGTTCGGCGATTGCACGGGGACTGATGACCCACCACCTGCTCGGCCACGAGCTCGTAACCTCCCTCACCGTTGTGCTTAATTCCGCTAGGATTAGGCCCTATTCCACCTGCAATTTTGGCCTCAAATCCGCATCGCCTCAGCGCCGTCTCAGTTTGGAAACGAGGTCAACTAGTATAGGTTCTCACGCCATGCATGAGACAGGAGGGTGGATTACCATGTGACATTGCATCTCAGCGTCACATGTACATGTAGGCGACGATGGTCAAGCATACGTGAGTCTCGTTAATGCACTAGTTTGAAACTGGATTGCACGTATCATTATTTCATCACCGATGAATGGATTAGGCATAGTTTGTATTGTTTTCTTTTTCATTGGGATATTTTTCTTTTAAGACTTTTAAGCATTGTAGAGTTCTTCTCCATCTCTCTAGGATATGTTCATCGAATTTTACGAGCTCCATCACATGATTATGTATCGGATTGTAGGAAGCACAAAAGAAGGTAGTAAGATGCAAGACGTCTTTCCACAAGGTCACGGTGCGAGTGACAACGTCTTCACACGTATGCTTGCAATTGCAGACCGTGTTACTGTGGTAGATGGTGCATCTCTTCGCGATCACCATGGAAGCAAATTCTCCGTTCAACTAAGACGAATAAATATTCACAATTGTGAAATCCCCATGTTTAAATTATATATGTATTTCCCTTTTGTTTGAAACAAGTATATGTTTGTATGGGAGAAATTCTTTGATATAAGAAACAATATCATAATGATTTAGAAGCAAGATATATATCTTTGGAACTATCGCATCCCAGGTGATGCAAAACCTCAGCACATGCATTACTTTTAGATGCAAATTTGAAATTCTTTGGAAGCAAATAACAAATTTTTGAAGCAAATTCCCATTTATTTGGATGCAAATATCAAATTCTTTAGAAGCAATGTCCCAATTTAATTTATTCAAAACCGCTAGTAATAACAATGATAAAAGGTGGTTGATAAAATTATGTAATTTTATTGTTGCACGGTCACAACTCTAAGGTCATTCGAAGCAAAATTTCCCCACGGTCTAACCAAAATAAGTGGTTGCGCTTGGCAGGAATCTCTACCGGATTGAAACAATCTTCGGTTGCTATGTAAGAAAATTCATTAGGAACTAGAAGCAAAATGAACTGTTCAAGTTCTAGAATGTGTTTGCATATATCATAGTACGTGTTTCCTAGTCACAAAAAAATGACCAACAACATTTTCAAAGCACGTAAGGATGAAGCAGTAGGGAGGAAGTTACTGCTAAAATGATGTAGGCTAGCGTGATTTCTGGGGAGTAGTTGACGAGCAGCAAATTGCAATTAGTGCAACATGCAAACTAACTATGTAGTCCCACCTCTCTAATCACACGGTCCAGGGTGCATCAATCTAATGGTGGACTAGTAGTGTGATATGAAGCTAAATATCAATAGTCTGATTCCTAGTTCTTTCCTTTAAAATTTTAGTTCGACAATGAAAATACACACTGAAGCAATGAAGAAAGCAAATCGCTACCGCGTTGAGCGGATATAGTAAGACGACTACAGTAGTCGCTCGTGATACATCGCTACGTGGATCGGCCCATCTAGGAGTTGCATGTGCGTCGATGTCACTATTTTCCGCAACGAGCGAAAAGTAGGAGCTCCCCTCCACTTCATATATGGAGTGGGTTGTCATCGTTGGGTCATGGGAAGGCTACCCACCGGTTTTCATGATTAGGCCCATTTATTTGTCCCTGAAATGTATGTCAACATTCATTATCACGGATCTTGTCTCCCATATGCAAGTTGCTTCATATTGTTTGAATGTAGTGAAAGATATTCATTCAGAAGATACTGATAGGGGTATTTTACTTGGGTTAAAAATGACTTGTTTGAAATAGTTGGCTTTATTAATACTAGATTGTTCATTAAGGCCACTATCAAGATAAAAGATGATGGATTCTTATGCATCCGGTAGTGGTTTTATAGATCTGCTTATCCTGAATTTAAGATAGATTTTATCTCTGAATTACATGATACTCTTTGCTCTGCTACTTGTCATGTTTGTATCTGCGAAGAGTTCAATATAGTCATAGGAGATTGTGACAAGAGTAGTGGTGTGGTTAAATAGCAAATTACATTCTTATTTAATGATTGGATCAATAGGTAGGCATTCCTTGAGATTCCTGTAGCTAATAGGAAGTATACTTGGTCTAATAATCAAGATAATCCTGTTTTTTTGCTGTTTTCGATAGAGTGTTCACTTGTGTGGAGTGGGATGCTCATTTTCCTATGTCATCAGTGTCTGCTCTTTCTAGGGGGGCAGTGATCATACCCCTTTAGCATTTTATTCTCGAGCGAGAAAACCCCGCTGCCCCAAAATGTTTAGATTTGAGAAATGGTGGCTTTCTAACGGTGGGTTTAACGAGATTGTTGAGAAAGCATGGACTTGTGTCTGCTCCACCAATGTTTGTGTGGACAACTGGATGACCAAAACTAGAAGCTTAAGAAAAAAATTGAAAGACTGGAGCATAAATTTGGAAGCAGCCATGAAAAAGGGAAAAAAAATCCTTCATTATGGAGTTTGATATATTGGATGTGTTATCTGAATCACAACAGTTGTCTGTTGTTGATTTTGATAGAATTAAAGATATTTAAAAAGAGCTTGATGATATTTGGAGAAAATAAGAGACTGCCTTATGGCACAGATGTAGAGACATGAAAATTCTAGAAGGTCATCGTAATAATTCTTACTTTCATGCGCTTGCTAATCATAGACACAGGAAAAAACCACCTCTCACAGGCGATGGGCCGTGATGGGTTTTTGACTTCTACACGGGATATGTTGAATGTAGCAACTAGTTTTTATAAACATCTATTTTGTTTCGAACCCAAACCTGATATCCATTTGGATGCTAATTTCTGGTGAGAAGATGAGCTTGTCTATGATTATGATAGAGAAAAACTTGAGAAATCCTTTTATGAGGAGGAAATTAAACGAACAATCATGAGCTCTTGTAGCTGTGGGGCTCCTAGTCCTGATGGCCTTTCCTTTCTATTCTATCAAAAGTTTTAGGATGTTAACACAGATGATTTTATGTGGATGGTGAGAGATTTTGAAGCATATACTTTAGATATTCACATACGGAATTTTGCTATTATCACTCTTAACCCTAAAACTCCCAAGCCAGGGAGATGAAGAATTTTAGACCTATTAGTTTAAGAAACTGTGCTGTCAAAATCTTTTCCGAGGCCATGACTACGAAAGCCTCCCCGTTGTGACAACCTTATCTCTGTGAATCAAACTGCTTTTATTAAAGAGAGATTTATCCTTGAAAGTGTGGTGATGGCTCATGAAGTTATTCATGAGGTCCATAGATTTGGGTCTGGAGGTTTGATTTTGATACTCGATTATGAAAAAGCTTATGATAGAGTTCACTATTGCAGGATGCTCCAAACGCAACACTACAATGAGAGACCCTTCGATGAAACTGTGTGTGATGTATGAATCACAAACGGTGATGTAAAAAAATCATAAAAAAGATGAAAACGTTTGCAATGGCGGATACATCAAACACAATTCATATTATAGTTGCGTGTGCGATGCGTGACATACGGTTAATCCATAAGAACTATCTCCGATGAGGCAGGACAACAGAAAGAGACAACTAGATCAAGGTGTGTGCGATATACGACATACAATTAGCTCCGACGAACTATTTGGGATGATCGAGTTGAACACAAACGATTCAGCGTACCAACATGTGTGTGATACGCGACAAACAGGTTGGTAATCAGAATTGTGTTCGATCATTATAGACAACACATATGAATTTTTTGTGAATTGTGTGCTCAACAGGGCACACAATTAAAAAATTAACCCGTGGACGATAATGTAAAAGATCTCTGTCGAATAGATGTTGCTAACCATATGTGATGAGATTGACACGGGAAACAGAGATAACGAATTAATATGAGCGAATGGAAACATAGAGATATACAGTCTCCTTATCTTAGTCCTTCTTCTTGTTGTTGTTGTTGGATGGCCCCATGACATCATCTTGGCAAGGACGCTTCTTGCCGTTGACCGTTGGCTTTTCATCATTGCCTGCATCATCATCGTCATTACTGTTGTCGTCCTCCTCCTCCTTGTTCGACCATTCTCACCATCATCTTTGTCGTCCTCTTCATTATCCTCTGACGGCTCCTCGTCTGTGTGGTTGTCGTCTGACGACTAGGGAGGCGGCGTCCCTTCCATGATCCAGATAAAATCGAGGTCCGGGCTCGACGCCAGACTCATGAAAGATGAGCGGGATGATTCCGATGTTGACCTATCATCGGGACCCAGACTACTGGTGGAACTATCGTCCTCGCTGTCACTTGATATGCCAAGGGTACTTATACAAACCGTGAGAAATCGAGATTGCAGAGTGTGTGCAAGTGTGTAGCATGGTCGGTCGGGGACGATGAAGATGGTGGACACTTAAGCGGGGTATGCAGAGAACAAGAATGTCAACTGAAGCGGGGGATTGATATATTCTGTAATCGCTAATATAGTCAAGCACAATTATTTGTACCCACTTGCTCCAAATTCCTGGGGTTGCGCAATTCTCAATGTGATAATTACCCACACGCGTTGGAGCGTCCAAATATGACACAAGCATTTTTCATATACTACTCCCTTAACAACCGGCGACCTAGGTAGGGGGGACAAGAGAACTTGATGATTATTTGCTAATCAATACCATTGTGTGCACCGAATTGACCATTGCATGTTATGCTAAGTAGTTTGAATTCATTGAATGCATATAAGCCCCACAACTCCTATTGGCAGATTTCTTTTTTCAGGACAAAAAATAGGGAATGAGTTTTGGGATTATTTGGTTTTTGTAATGTGACCTATGCACTGGTACGTACGGAGTAGGGTAGTTAGCAAGCAATACATTGAGCTCTTCTTATTGATGAAGCGAGTAATAATCAAACAAAACCTCTAATCATCAATGGAAACAATGCACAAAAGATGGCTAATGCGAGAACCACAAGTACACATGCTAGATCCTTCTTGTATCTTGCTTTCATCTGTTGCCTGTGATTAATTCTTTCTTGCTTCATCATACTAATTGTACACTCCAGATCAATCAGTTTCTTCTTCAACTTTACATTATCTTCTACGAACTTGGTGATAACACGCCCAGCCCTGCCATGCCATTGTTCATCCAGCCAGTTAACAAAGGTACAAGCCTCATATCCATTCCAATGTTAAATAATATTCAGGGTTAGTGGTGGCATTAACTCAACTAATATGATGAACTTAGCACTAACCTCTAAGGGGCAACTGAGAAACCATGCGCCAATGTCGAATACCTCCGTGCATACACATTGAGCGGGAGTGTGTCCATGCACACACTTAGCTTTTGGTACTTCTCGGTGGCGCAAAACTCAGAGTCGAACTCATGTTGTGGGAGTCTCGAGTCATACTCCGGATCCGACGGCTGATCACTTTCGCATTCAGCACACGTGCGGATCGATGACTTGTCCGCCTTCTTGATCCAACAAGCAAGGGTGGATAACTAGATGGGATCGCTGGCAACACGACGACGTGGCGATGACGGTGGTGGTGCCTTGTCGGCACGGCTTCGCCAAGAGTTACCGAAACTGCGAACAAGGAGGAAGGGGAGTAACAAGAGATGTAGTACTACACCAACAGCTTGTGGTGCAGCTGCCCTCCATTGCCCCCACTATATATAGGGGCAAGGGGGAGGTGGTGCCCTCTCTAGGGATTGCCTTGCCACCCAAGGAAAGGGTGGTGCCCCCTTGGGTTTCCCCTCCACAAGGCCTAGGCGCATGGGTCTTGGGGGAGGGGAGCCCATTGCATGAGGGGCTGGGGCGCCTCCCTCTCAGCCCATGTGCCCCCGAGGCGGGTGGACCCCCCTTGGTGGAGCCCCAGAACACTTCCGACGTTCAGGAAAGTACCCAAAACTTTTTCGGAGCCCGAATACAACTTTCCCATATATAAATCTTTACCTCTGGACCACTCTGGACCTCCTCGTAACTTTCGGGATCTCTTCCAGACTTCGAACAACATTCGGGACACCAACGTACATATTCCAATACCACTCTAGTGTCATCGAACGTTAAGCACGCGGACCCTATGGGTTTGAGAATCATGTAGACATGAGCGAGACACCTCTCGAGTCAATAACCAATAGCGGGTCCTGGATGCCCATATTGCTTCCTACATATTCCATGAAGATCTTTAATAGTCGAAGCACGATGTTAAGGATTCAGTTAATCCCGTACACAATTCCCTTTTTCTGGTGATATGTTACTTGCCCAACATCTCCATACCTGGTTCAATATCATTATCGACAAGTCTCTTTACTCGTTATGTAATACATGATCCCGTGACTAATTCATGAGTCACATTGCTTGCAAGCTTCTTGTGATGTTGTATGATCGAGTGGGCCCAGAGATATCTCGCGAGCATATTGAGTGAAAAATCCTAGTCTCGATCCATGCCAGCACACCAAAAACCTTCGAAGATACCCGTAGAGCACCTTTATGATCACCCAGTTACCAAGTGACATTTGGATACACACTAAGTATTCCTCCGGTGTCAGTGAGTTGCATGATCTCGTGGTCTAAGGAATTCATACTCGACATACACTACTGCACGATGCTGCTAATGCGACACTACAGTTAGAGACCCTTCGACGAAACAGTGTGCAATGCATGAATCACAAACTGTGATTTAAAACCCGTCAAAAGATGCAAAATGTTTGCGATGGTGGAGACATAAAACACGATTCAGATTTGAGTTGCATGTGCAATGCGTGGCATACGGTTTACTCCAATGAACTGTTTGCGATGAGGCAGAACAACAAAAACGGGTAGCTAGATGAAGGTGTGTGCGATATAAGACATACAGTTCACTCGTATGAACAGTTTGTGATTAGGCAACACAATAGAAATGGTCAGCAAGATCGAAGGTGTCTGCGATATACGACATACAGTTCACTCGGATATACCTGCGATCCATGAAATATCTAAGGCGAATCAGAGTGAAGCGAGCGACTACACACTCACAATTATTTTCCCAATCCACAGACTCGTCTCCAGCCCTCTCTCAATCCTCACAATTATTTTCTCATCATAGGGGAACTAGGAGTTAATGTTGGAACACATCCTAAGTTTTTCAAGAGTAGTTCTATGTGTCCATGGTGGTGGTGCGAAGATAGAAATAATGTCGCACAAAGTGAAACTCTAACTATTCTATTCCCATCCTTGTGTGATCATCCGATATTAGGGAAAACCCAAGTAGTAGCGCAAGTTTTGGACCTACCAGTAGTGCGGGGGGGGGGGGGGGGGGGGGCGTGCTACTGCTAGGGTGCTACAGCTAACGGTTATCAGTATCATGGTTACATATACGCTACTGCTAGCACTAGCGCGCGCTCTCCTGACTCGCGCTACTACTATTAGTCTGTATTTTATTTACTCTGTTTTGTGCTGTATTATACACTATTATACAAATTTTGGTAAATTAGCAATTAATAGATTGTTATATTATTATGATCACGATGAGTTATTATGAGGTGAAATAAACACAGATTATATTGAAATGGATGGATCCAAAGTGACGAATTTGGATGGATCCAAAGTGACCAATTTGGTCACTTTGGATCATTCCACACTAGTAGAAAAGAGGGTTTTGGTCTAGGTCCTGAAATCCTATTAGTCCCGGTTCACATACGAACCGGGACCTATGGTGACATTGGTCCCGGTTCATGAGGCCAGGGCGCCGCCCGAGCATCGTGGGTCATTGGTCCAGGTTCGTCACACCCCTTTTGTCTCGGTTTCAATCAAGAACCGAGACTAATAGGCCCGCAACCGTTCCTATCCCCTTTAGCCCCGGTTGGTGGATCAAACCGGGACTAAGGTGTGGTGGCGGGCGTTCATACAACCGTTCGTATCCTCCTTTAGTCCCGGTTGGTGGATCAAACCGGGGTGGCGGCCCTTTGAATCACCCCTTTAGTGCCGGTTTGTCGTCCAACCCGGGACTAAAGGTCCAAACTGTTCGCCCTCCCGCATCGTTCCCAGTGAAGAAAACTGCAACTGAAGTAGAGTCTATCGCCATTCTCTGTTCTTCTCCTCTAGCGCTCTCCTCTATTCTTCTTCTTCCTCTCTTCTTCCCCTCTCTTCTTGCATTCTTCTTCCACCATGACATATGAAACCGAAATGGTGCACGCACATGGCACGACCCAACTCAGGGTCGGGTACACGAATGAGAGCACGACGATGCCAAATTTTCTTGGACGGTTCCAGGCATGGGTTGATGCCGTGCCGGAGCGTGAGGCGTTCTTGGGGTTTGATCTGGAGTACACGGCCGACCAAAAAGGTGTTGCCGTCATCTAGGTGTGTTTCAAATAGCATGTCTTGATCTTCCAATGGGCGAGGTAAGTTTTGAGTCTTTCTTTGATCCAAGGTTATGAAAATTGCATGTATTGATCTTCTCTAGGTTCCATTTGATAGCAATATGGAGTTTCTATATACGTTCCATTGGATAGTTAAGTGAGGGTTTCTTAATCAATTCATAGGATATGAAAATTGTATAGGATAGCAATATGTGTTACAACATTGGAATCCTATAAAGATCAATTTCTCCTTAATTAGTTGTAGTGAAACAATTTTCCACTGGTAAGTTTTGAGGCTTTATTTGATCCAAGGTTATGAAAATTGCATATATTGATCTCCCTAGGTTCCATTGGATAGCAATATGCAGTTTCTATATATGTTCCATTGAATATATAGTTAACTGAGGGTTTCTTGATCAATTCATAGGATATGAAAATTGCATAGGATAGCAATATGTTACAATATTGGAATCCTATAAAGATTAATTTCTCTTTAGTTGTAGTGAAACAATTTTTCATTGGTAAGTTTTGAGGCTTTCTTTGATCCAAAGGTTATGAAAATTGCATATACTAATCTCTCTAGGTTCCATTGGATAGCAATATGTAGTTTCTTTATATGTTCCATTGGATAGTTAATTGAGGGTTTCTTGATGAGTTCATAGGATATGAAAATTGCATCGGATAGCAATATGTTACAATATTGGAATCCTATAAATATCAATTCATAGGATATGAAAATTGCATAGAATAGCAATATGTTCCATTTGAATCGTTATGATAAATTTCTCTTTAATTGTAGTGAAACATTTTTCCTTCTTGCAACAGTATGTAACATTTGTTCATTTGAATTTGTTGATGTCGCAGTAGTGACAAGCATTGTCCAGAACTCATGGACTTCCTTCGCAGCGACATACATTTCGCTAGCGTTGACATAACGAACGACATGCCGAATATCATGCGCAACTTTGGTATTGAGATACCAGCTGAGTGCCACATTGATATCCAAAGCCTATTCTAGCTTCAATATGAGAGGACTTCGATGGCTGATATGGCAGTCGCCTTGATCGACGAGGAGTACCATGATATGAAGACTTCATTCCCGAAGCCTCAGCACAAGAAGTGGGGGAAGACCCCACTTGACCCTATGAACATTCGGTATGCAAAAAAAGATGCATACGTTGCATATGAGTTGTACCGCAAGATTAGAATCGTGAACTATGGCCAGCGTCACCTCGCACCACCGGCTTTGGGACATTATGATTCAGACTCGGATTCAGACGAGTAGTGTTCAAAATGGCGAACACTTGTATATATATGTATGCTAGCTATTATTATGTACTACTTGCATGTATAATTATGTACTGTTTGGACCAATTTATATATATCTAGTTTCTGTTTGTGCCATTATATAGTTTCTAAATTTGAATGGTTTAGCCCTTTCTTTATTCATCACCACTTTAGGTATTGTTTTGAACTAACTCTTTATTCATATTGGTGTAATATTTAATGTATTCAAAGTTCTCCATGGTTCATACCCCCCGATACAACCCATAGATACATCGATATAAGCAAGCAACACAAAGATAACATAATGTGTCAAAAACTGAATAGTCGGAAGTAATATGTATAATAAAAATACTTATGTAACTCTAAAAATTATGAAAAATTAAGACAACCTGGGTAAATTGTATATGAATCTTGTATAATAAATTGAGATCAAAAGCACGTTCTAGTGAATTTTAAAAATTCCTGGACTGAGGTCGAAAGTTTCTGTTTTTTAAGCAATATTAAATTGCAAACACTGTAGACCATCCCAAAGGTATTACTTGGCGCAAACACAAAATGCTATGGGTTGAAATGATGATACCATGCCAACTTTCAACCTATTCAGAGTTTATTTGTAGTGCTTTTCAATTTCTAGGTCATTTAGCTCCAAAAAATCAGTAAACACATGAAAAAGTCAGAAATAGTTGAAAATTGATGATGTGGATTTGAATGGTGCATTTTGAGCACACAAAAAGTCTGTAGTTCAAATAAGTTCAAAAAAATGAAATCCCTTTGTAATAGATGAGTTTTCGTATGAAACCATGATACTTCGAAAGAGATTGTCCGATTTGTACATGAAGTGCAACCAGTTTTTGCCGCAACCCTCTCAACTTTTTAGCACATGCTATGTGGGTGAAATGATGATACCATGCCAACTTTCAACCTATTCAGAGTTCATTTGTAGTGCTTTTCAATTTCTGGGTCATTTAGCTCAAAACAAATTAAATAAATGCATGAAAAATACCAAATGAAGTCAGAAATAGTTGAAAATTGATGATGTGGCTTTGAATGGTGCATTTTGAACACACAAAAAGTCTGGAGTTCAAATAATTCCAAAAAAATGAAATCCCTTTGTAACACATGAGTTTTCGTAAGAAACCATGATACTTCGAAAGAGATTGTCCTATTTGTACACGAGTGCATCTAGTTTTTGCCGCAACCCTCTCAACTTTTTAGCACATGCTATGTGGGTGAAATGATGATACCATGCCAACTCTCAACCTTTTTAGAGTTCATTTGTAGTGCTTTTCAATTTAAGGGTCATTTAGCTAAAAAATCAGTAAATGCATGAAAAATACCAAATGAAGTTAGAAATAGTTGAAAAATTTATGATGTGGCCTTGAATGATGCATTTTGAACACACAAATAGTCTGGAGTTCAAATAAGTTCAAAAAAATGAAATCCCTTTTGTAACACATGAGTTTTCGTAAGAAACCATGATACTTCAAAAGAGATTGTCTGATTTGTACACGAAGTGCGTCCACTTTTTGCCGCAACCCTCTCAACGTTTTAGCACATGATATGTGGGTGAAATGATGATAGCATGCCAACTTTCAACATTTTCACAGTTCATTTGTAGTGCTTTTCAATTTAAGGGTCATTTAGCTAAAAAAGAATCAGTAAATGAATGAAAATACCAAATGAAGTCAAAAATAGTTGAAAATTGATGATGTGGCCTTGAATGGTGCATTTTGAACACACAAATAGTCTGGATGAAATCCCTTTTGTAACAGATGAGTTTTCGTAAGAAACCATGATACTTCGAAAGAGATTGTCCGATTTGTACACGAAGTGCGTCTAGTTTTTGCCGCAACCCTCTCAACTTTTTAGCAGGTGCTATGTGGGTGAAATGATGATACCATGCCAACTTTCAATTTTCAGAGTTCATTAATAGTGCTTTTCAATTTAAGGGTCATTTAGCTAAAAAAATCAGTAAATGCATGAAAAATACCAAATGAAATCAGAAATAGTTGAAAATTGATGATGTGGCCTTGAATGGTGCATTTTGAACACACAAATAGTCTAGAGTTCAAGTAAGTTCAAAAAAAATGAAATCCCTTTTGTAACAGATGAGTTTTCGTGAGAAACCATGATACTTCAAAAGAGATTGTCCGATTTGTACACGAAGTGCGTCCAGTTTTTGCCGCAACCCTCTCAATTTTTTAGCATATGCTATGTGGGTGAAATGATGATACCATGCCAACTTTCAACCTATTGAGATTTCATTTGTAGTGCTTTTCAATTTCTGGGCCATTTAGCTCAAAAAATCAATAAATGCATGAAAAATACCAAATGAAGTAAGAAATAGTTGAAAATTGATGATGTGGCTTTGAATGGTGCATTTTGAACACACGAAAGTCTGGAGTTCAAATAATTCCAAAAAATGAAATCCCTTTGTAACAAATAAGTTTTCGTATGAAACCCTGATAATAATTTTTGTGACCTAAAAGCAAAAATAATCACTAAAAACAGTAAGTCGGAACAAAATAAAATAAATAAAGTAAGAAACGAAACAAAAAATATAAAGAATCACTGAAAACAGTAAGTAGGAACAAAAACTATATTCTTTAAAAAGAAATGTCAACTAATGGGCCACCACGGCCTGAATACGACTAGAAACCAAACTAGATAGTTGGGCTAGGATTCAGGCCCGCAGAAGGCCCAACAGGTAGTGACAGTTTAGGCCCGGAAGCCTGCATATGAGAGGAGCTCAAAACTGTGTGCGCAGAAGCGCTTATAAACCACTCCACTTCTCCCTCGGCTAGCGAGGTGGGACTAAACATCTAACCGCACCGCGGTTGTGCCAGGCACACGCCTTTCGTGTCGGTTTGTGGTACAAACCGGGACCAGAGACAGACTTTAGTGTCGGTTGGTGGCACAAACCGGGACAATTGGCCCCCTTTCGTCCCGGTTGGTTCCGCAAACCGGGAGTACAAGTATCTTCTTCCCCGCAATTTGGGCTGCTGAAAATTGACCTGTAGTCCTAGTTTGATGAGTCAACCGGGACGAAAGGGTGGAATTGGTGCCGGTTCGGGCCACCAACCGGGACAGAAGGTTTTCTCATATAGGCGGGAGTTGTCGAAATTTCCCCCAAAACTCTCCCATTGCTCGCCTCCGCCCCCCGAGCCAGTCCTCGTCGTTGACGCCCCTGATCCAGTCCTCTTCGTCGCCGCCACCGTCCCCGAGCGCGTCCCGTCGTTGCCGCCCCCGATCCAGTCCTCCTCGCCACCATCGACGCCCTGAGCACGTCGCCGTCTCCACCCCGAGCCCGTCATCGTCGCCGCCCCAAGCCCATCGGCCCCGGTGAGCTCCTCCTCTGCGTGCTCTCCTTGTTGCCGCCGCCGCCCCTGCATATTGATGCTCATACAAATTTTGTTCATATATAGATTATACTAGAGATGTATTCGAGATGTATTAAGTTGATTATTGGTTCTAACTGAAAGAAAACCTTTTTGACTCTTGAGATCTATTGCATTATATATCATAACGTACATCTATGAACTATTCAACATTTGGAAATGAAATATAAACAAGTTTGTAAATGTTTAAAACATCAAAGTTCGTGTAATTCGGTTATTCATACAAGGAGCTGAAATATTTGCAGAAACTATATGGATCGAAGAGAACAATTGTTGGGGGAGATAATGCTCGGTGATTATTTGTCATATCTCAACGACACCGATGGTCTGGAAGGAGAGGATGACGGCTCGGATAATCGAACAATGGAGGAGGAATGACATGATCATGATGGCTCCAGTGACCGAAGGCTGGAGGAAGAAGGAGACCATGATGACGGCTCCGGTGACGGAACGAAGGAGGGAGATGTTGCAAAGTTCGGCGAGGTATATATATTTATGAAGCCCGAAGGTATGTACATATATTAACACTTCTTTCTTCTTTTATAGCCCTCCGGATCGAGCCAAACTTCGGTAAATAGACGAGGCCCAAAGAGAAGGTTGCCCATGGATGAAAAGTTCACAATCATAGCACTCGCGGCCGATGGCCTACCGATTGAACCCAAGCTGACCAAGGATGCATTTTGTGCTCATTGCGGAGCTATTGTTAGGGACAACATCCCGATCAGCGTCAAGCAATGGAAAAAGCCTAAGGGCGACTTGTTGGAAATATGCCTTAGAGGCAATAATAAATGGGTTATTATTATAATAATCGTTTATTATCCATGCTAGAATTGTATTGATCCTTGTTCATAATAATCGTTTATTATCCATGCTAGAATTGTATTGATTGGAAACTCAAATACATGTATGGATACATAGACAAAACACTGTCCCTAGTGAGCCTCTAGTTGACTAGCTCGTTGATCAAAGATGGTCAAGGTTTCCTGGCCATAGACAAGTGTTGTCACTTGATAATGGGATCACATCATTGGGAGAATGATGTGATGGACAAGACCCAAACTATAAACGTAGCATGTGGTCGTGTCAGTTTATTGCTACTGTTTTTCCGCATGTCAATGTATGTGTTCCTATGACCATGAGATCGTGCAACTCCCAGACACCGGAGGAGTACCTTGTGTGTATCAAACGTCGCAACGTAACTGTGTGACTATAAAGGTACTCTACATGTATCTCCAAAGGTGTCTGTTGGGTTGGCATGGATCAAGACTGGGTTTTGTCACTCCGTGTGACGGAGAGCTATCTCGGGGCCCACTCGGTAATACAACATCACAACAAGCCTTGCAAGCAATGTGACTAAGGAGTTAGTCACGGGATCTTGTCGGTAATACAAAAGAGAGTTGCCGGTAACTATATTGAACTAGGTATGGAGATACCGACGATCGAATCTCGGGCAAGTAACATACCGAAGGACAAAGGGAATAGTATACGGGATTATATGAATCCTTGACATAGAGGTTCAACCGATAGAGATCTTCATAGAATATGTAGGAGCCAATATAGACATCGAGACCCGTTGTTGGTTATTGATCGGAGAGTGTCTCAGGTCATGTATGCATAGTTCTCGAACCCGCAGGGTCTTCACACTTAAGGTTCGGTGACGTTTCGGTATAGTTGAGTTACATGTGTTGGTGACCGAAGGTTGTTCGGTGTCCCGGATGAGATCCTGGACGTCACGAGGGTTTCCGGAAAGTGCCGGGAGGGTACCAGAGACCTGGAATCCTCCTCGTTGGTTCGGCCGAAGCCCTAGGGGCTTCCCTTGGAGGCCAAGCCTCCTCCCTCTCTCCTCCAATATATACTAGAGGTTTAGGGCTTTTTGAGACACAACTTTGCCACGTGCAACCCTAAACTTCTACTTCGTAGTTCTTCCTCTAGATCGGTTTTCTACGGAGCTCTGGCGGAGCCCTACAGGAATAGATCACCACCGGAGCGACGTCGCACTGCCGGGTGATGACCCACAAGTGTAGGGGATCTATCGTAGTCCTTTCGATAAGTAAGAGTGTTAGGGCATAGTTTATGCCTAAGTAATTTTGGTGATTGATGACAGTACCACAAATGACTAACCGTGTGTGTTAAGATTTCAGATAACACACGTCAACGGCACAAGACGACTCGCCCCCTCTTTCATGGAACAGAAGCACGGTGTTCTTTACGATTCTCTTTATTTGAGTCATAGGAAAGCCGTACTATTAAGAGGGGAACCGTAGTGGAAAGGTTTGGGTGGAATCAATCTTGCACGCGCACACTACACATCTTTTCCCCCTTGCCGACAACTATGGAGTGGCTCCCGCCTTTGTGTTTCTCTCCTCTTTGCAAATGGCCCCTCAGCGGTAGTACCGCTGGGCCTAGCGGTAGTACCGCTAGCTGGCGGTAGTACCGCTCCTGGTCAGCGGTAGTACCGCTCCAGGTGCGTAGTACCGCCTTCCTAGCGGTTGTACTTGGACGGACCTTTTTGCGAAGACTTTCCTGGCCGTAGTAGTGCTTATGCACTACCATGGGCCCAGCGGTAGTACCGCTACAACCATTGGTAGTACCGCTGGAGTGCCAGCGGTAGTACCGCTAGGCACGGGCTGTGAGTGGGAAAACGGTTGGATTCCCCCCCACTATATAAAGGGTTCTTCTAGCTGTGGAACCTTATCTCTTACCCTCCCAAGCTCCATTGTTGCTCCCTAAGCTCAAAAGTGCCCGATCTCTCTCCCTAGCCAATCAAACTTGTTGATTCTTTAGGGATTGGTTGAGAAGGCCTAGATCTACACTTCCACCAAGAGAAACGTTGATTCCCGCACCAATCCCTTGCGGATCTTGTTACTCTTGGGTGTTTGAGCATCCTAGACGGTTAAGGTCACCTCGAAGCCACATTCCATTGTGGTGAAGCTTCGATGTCTTGTTGGGAGCCTCCAAGCTTTGTGTGGAGTTTGCCCCAACCTCGTTTGTAAAGGTTCGGTCGCCGCCTTCAAGGGCACCTATAGTGGAATCATGGTACCTTGCATCGTGCGAGGGCGTGAGGAGAATACGATGGCCTTAGTGGCTTATTGGGGAGCATTGTGCCTCCACACCGCTCCAACGGAGACGTACTTCTTGTCAAAGGGAAGGAATTTCGGTAACACATCCTCGTCTTCATTGGTTCCACTTGTGGTTATCTCTAACCTTTACTTTGTGTATGCTTATGTTGTTGTCTATCTCTTACTTGTCTTAGTAGCTCTCATTGTTAGCTTCATTACGGTTCACCCCATTGTTGTTATATTTGTGAACCCGTATGTTGTTTGCCCTAACTTGCGAAGATTAATTAAAAAGTAGTCGTTGCCTATTCACCCCCCTCTAGTCAACCATATCGATCCTTTCAATTGGTATCAGAGCCACGTCTCTTTACTAAGGGTTTCACCACCCGAAGAGTATGGAAGGCAAAGAGGGAATTAACCATGGGCAACCCGAGGCCATGGACTTGACCTCGGTCACAAGGGACGACTTGAATAAGGCTATGGCCGCCCTCAAGACGTCCTTGACGAACGAAGTCAAGACCATGCTAAAAGAGTTAATTGAGGGATTTAAAAGTCCACCCAAACCGGCGTTAGTGGTTAAACCCACCATCACCGATTCGAAGGCCAATTCCTCTATGGAAGCGGCTAAAGGTATGCGACCTTCCTCATCTCACGAAAAGGATGGGACTAAAACCTATGCCTCAGTTCCACCCCCCATGGTCTATGGAGGATCCGTTCCCACACCGCGTCTTAACCCTGTTGGTCCTCCTCCTAAGCTTGTGAAAGGTGACTTTGCTAACTGGGTATTTTCTATTAAGTCTCATTTGAATCACAGCTCAACAAATTTCTGGAGAATCATCGAGCAAGGATATTATCCCCATGATCCAAGCAACCTCACTCCAAGAGAAGATGCAGACAATCAATACAATCACTCCGCTTTGTTCATTCTCCAGTCCGCAGTGCCACCTGAAGATCTTCCTCACCTGCGTCCCTTCACTTTGGCCAAGGATTGTTGGGAGCATGTTATGGTGTTGTATAAGGGAAGCTCAAGCATTCAACGATCCAACTATGAAGTGATACTTGATAAGGCCGATGAGTTTGTGATGAAGGAAGACGAGGACCCTCGTGATCTCTATCGGAGGGTGACTGCTATTGCTGTGGCACTCAAGGATCATGGGAGAAAGGATGTGGATGATACATGGGTCAAGCGCAAGTTTCTCAAAGCCATCATGCCTTTCAACAAAGCCATGTCATCTGTCATTCGTCAGTGGCTAGACTTCCACTCCTTGTCTTCGAGTGAGGTGTTGGATGAATTTATTGCAATGTCAATCATGAACGAAACAGCCGATAATGCACTTGCTCGTGTTTTCTCAAAGACAACTTCACCCAACCTTGCGTTAAAAGCAAAAGCAATGTTTGAAGAAGAAGAAGAGGATGAGGAAGAGGAGAGCTGCCCTGAAGACACAAAGTATGCCTATCATGAGCACATGGCTCTTGCGTCAAGGCAATTCTGGGGCAACAAGAGGAACTCAAGACCCACCTTCACGAAGAACAACTCGAGTGGATTCAAACCCAAGCAACGAGTGATGACATGTTATAACTGTGGTAACGTGAGCCACTTCGTGGCCGAATATACCTATGAGAAAAGGGAAGACAACGGGGGCAAGCTCATTCGCAAAGACAAAACCAAATCATTTCCAATCAAGAACAACTTTGTGAAGAAACCCCACCCAAAAGGGATGGTGGCCCTTGAAGAGTACCCTTCCGATGATGATGATGATGATGATACAGTGGCAACGACAACTGTTGCTATTGCCACTACCTCTCCCCAGAAGGTGTCTCTCTTCAACGTCCCCAACGAGAACCACATCACCAAGTTCCTCATGGCAAAAGGTATCAATTAGGTAACCCCCATCATTAAGACCAACATCGCTACTGCTCCTTCATTGTTAAATTGTGTTGATGATAGTGATGTTGGGGAACTTAATGAGCATGATCTTGACAAGTTTCTGTGCACTATTAAGGGAGAATCCAAGAAGCACTTTGTTGCTCTCTTGGAACAACTGGGTGAGGCCAATGACCTCATTGAGTCTCATGAGGAGACCATCTCCGAGCTTCAGGGACACAGTCGTGACTATGCCGATGAAATTGCTGAATTATCTATTGCTCTAGAAAAGGAGCGCACTCTTCGTTTGGCTCTTGAGGAGTCATATAACGACGACTGCGCTAAAATGCAAAATAAACTAGATCATGATGTTGTTCTTACTCCTATGCTTAAGTCTAAATAGTATGCTCTTGGGGTTGGCCATGACAGACTCAAAGTGGAGTTTGGCACACTTGACAAGGCCGACAAGGTCTTGAAAGGTGTTCATTTCTCTCTGAAAGGGTCTCATGATCAACTCCAAGCAAAGCTTACCAAGGAGATCTCTACTTGTCCTCCCTTTGTGTTAATTGATAATGCTTGTGCAACTAATCCCTGTTGTGAGCATGTACATCTTGTGGAGGAAAATGCCAAGTTAAAGGAGAAACTTGAGAAGGGCCTTGTGGCATGCATACAAGGCGAGAAGAGCCTGAACGACCTCTTGAGCACTCAAAAAGGTGTTGTAGGAAAGGAGGGACTTGGACTTACCTCCAAGTCAAAAGGTAAAAGGAGGAACATGAACAAACGATCTCCTACCCTCATGGACATCTTTGTCAAAGAGGGTGAGGGGACTCAGAAGCTGAACAGGAACAAGGTGGACTATGGAAACCTCAAGAAGGGCAAAACCATTCCTACTAACACAGCCGACAAACTCAACTCTTCTTATGTCTTATGTCGTGCTAGTGATGGGCATGTTTATGCTAGACTTGTTGGTTCCTACGATGAGTACATTGAATGGGCTATCTGGGTTCCTAAAACCCTTGTCTCTAACATGAAAGGACCCATTAAAAAATGGGTACCTAAAACCAAGCCTTGATCTATTGCAGGAGTTTTCTTCCGGTGGGGTGTCATGGTTGCTCGATAGTGGAGCAACAAATCATATGACCGGAAGCAAGGACTTAGTGGTGGATGTGCATCCTTCTCCATCTATGCCCACCCATGTCCAATTCGCCGATGCATCCTCGTCAAAGGTATTGGGATTTGGTAAGGTGGTCGTCTCTCAAGAGTTATCTATTGAGAAGGTCATGCTTGTTGAGTCACTTGCCTACAATTTACTTTCGGTTCGTCAACTTGCAATTATGGGTTTTTCCACATTCTTTTAACTTGATACTGTGGTCCTCCTGTGGAGCAAGACTCTTAAAGTATCCTATGTTGTATATGTCGAAAATGGTCTTTATGTGGTGAACTTCTCAAAGCGACCCACTAAGACCGCGACGTGTTTAATGGCTAAAGTTGATGTGGGCTGGCTTTGGCATCGCCGTTTAGTTCATGTCAATATGAGATCTTTGCAAAGTCTTCTAATAGGGGACCATATTCGTGGACTAAAAAATGTGAGTTTTGCTAAAGATCGTGCTTGCAGTGCCTGCATTGAAGGAAAGATTCATGAAACTGCTCATCGTCCAACAACTCTCATCTACACTAAGAGGCCATTGGAGCTCCTCCATATGGATCTGTTTGGCCCTCCATCATTTGATAGTCTTGGAGGCAGAAAGTACTGCTTGGTGATTGTTGACGACTACTCAAGATACACCTGGGTATATTTCTTCAAAAGGAAGAGTGAAACTCAACAAACTGTCATCAACTTTGCTAATGAAGCTCAACGTCAACATGAAGCAAAGATCTTGATGATTAGAAGTGACAACGGCACCGAGTTCAAGAACTACACCTTGGATGAGTTTCTAGGTGATGAGGGAATAAAACATCAATATTCAGCACCATATACCCCTTAACAAAACGGCATGGCAGAAAGGAAGAACCGGACCTTGATAGACGCTGCAAGAACTATGATGGCGGAATTCAAATCTCCATATAAATTTTGGGCAAAGGCCATCAACACAGCATGTCATGCGTCCAATCGGCTCTATATCCGCAAAGGCTTGAACAAGACTCCATATGAGATTCTAACTGGAAACAAACCCAATCTAAAGTACTTCCGGGTATTCGGTTGTAAGTGTTTCATGCTCAAGAAAGGTGCACATTTAGCTAAATTTGATTCTAGAGCACATGAGGGCATCTTTGTTGGTTATGCTACAAATTCTCATGCTTACCGTGTCCTCAACAAGTCCATCGGACTCATTGAGGAGACGTGTAACGTGGAGTTTGATGAAAATAATGGCTTCCAAGTGGAGCAAAGTGGCCTTTGTGATGTAGGTGATGAAATTCCTCCCCAAGCCATAAGAAGAATGGGGATTGGTCAAATACTCCCCATTGAGGAACCCCTTGTGGCCGAAGGAGAAGGACAATGCTCTACTCAAATGGAGCCATCACCTCCACAAGCCCCACACGCTTCCGATGAACAAAGAGAAGACTCTCAACAAAATGAACAAGCTCAAGGTCAAGATAAATTGCCCAACAATGATGATGTGTCCCATGATATTCAAGCACTCACCCAAGGCTCCGAACCTGCTCATGATCAAGATCAAGTGCAACCACGAGATCCAGACCAAGTAGAAGCACAAGATCAAGATCAAGAGCAACCACAAGCACAAGGACAAACAAGTGAACCAGCTCAAGTCGAAAGTCAAGATGATCAGGATACTGTCTCACAATTCCCTTCTGCAGCACCAACAGTCGGTGCCAAGGGAGGCGCAAGACGCAAGGGCAAGCAAAGTAAACAAGTAGATGCTCCCCAGTTATCCAATGAAGAAATCTTGGAGCGTCGAGCAGCCAAGATTGCGAACAAGCTGAGAGTCAAGTCACATCTTATGAAGAATGTACTTGGCAGTTTAAAAAGGGGAGTATCCACCCGTCAACAGATTTGGAATTATTGTGAGCATCACGCGTTTGTTTCATATTGTGAACCTCAACAGGTACAGGAAGCACTCGATGATGAGGATTGGCTTATGGCCATGCATGAAGAACTTAACAACTTCGAGCATAACCAAGTCTGGGATTTAGTGCCAAGGCCAACGGAGGAACATAATGTCATCGGGACCAAATGGATATTTAAGAACAAACAAGATGCCAAGGGGATTGTGATTCGAAACAAGGCAAGATTGGTGGCTCAAGGCTACTCCCAAGTCGAGGGTATCGACTACGGTGAAACCTTTTCCCTTGTTGCTCGTCTAGAATCTATTCGCATGTTGATTGCATTTGCTTCTCATCATAACTTCAAATTACAACAAATGGATGTGAAAAGTGCCTTTCTTAATGGTCCTTTAAATGAGTTGGTCTATGTCAAACAACCCCCGGGATTCGAACATCCCAAGCTCCCCAATCATGTGTACAAACTTAATAAGGCACTCTATGGCCTTAAACAAGGCCCACGTGCGTGGTATGAGTATCTTACTGAGTTGTTACAAGATCGTGGGTTTGAAATTGGGAAGATAGATCCCACTCTTTTTACTAAGAGGGTTAAAGGGGATTTGTTCATATGCCAACTATATGTTGATGCTATTATCTTTGGCTCTCCTAACATTTCCTTCAATGAAGAATTTGCTGCACTAATGACTGAGAAATTTGAGATGTCCATGATGGGAGAGTTGAAGTTCTTCCTCGGGTTCGAGATTAAACAAGGCCTAGAAGGGACCTTCATCAAACCAGCCAAGTACACTCAAGACATGCTCAAACGGTTCGAGCTTGAAGATGTCAAACCGGTCAAGTTCCCCATGCCAACAAGATGCAAGCTTGACAGTGATCCCAATGGTAAAGCAGTGGATCAAAAGGTATATTGCTCCATGATTGGATCCCTCCTTTACCTTTGTGCATCTAGACCAGATATTATATTGAGTGTAGGGATATGTGCACGGTTTCAATCCGCACCAAAAGAAAGTCATTATATGGCTGTTAAGAGAATCTTTCGATATTTGGCTCATACCCCAAACTTTGGCCTATGGTATCCCAAAGGAGCAAACTTCAACCTAGTTGGCTATTCTGACTCAGATTGGGCAGGAGATTGTGTGGAGAGGAAGTCAACTTCTGGAGGATGCCAATTCCTTGGTCGCTCACTGGTAAGTTGGTCTTCAAAGAAGCAGAATTGTGTCTCCCTATCATCCACCGAAGTTGAGTATGTGGCAGCTGCAAGTTGTTGTGCACAATTGCTATGGATGAGGCAAACTTTAAAGGATTACGGTGTCACTTGTGACAAAGTGCCTCTTCTATGTGAGAATCAAAGTGCTATCAAGATTTCCCTCAACCGAGTGCAACATAGCAAAACCAAGCATATTGATATTCACCATCACTTCATTCGTGAACATATCAAGCTAGGTGATATTGAGGTTCACTTCATCCACACTGAAGAGCAACTTGCAGATATCTTCACTAAGCCCCTAGATGAAGCAAGGTTCCGGGAGTTAAGGCATGAGCTAAATATCATTGATTCAAGTAATGTGGATTGAATCTAGGCACGTTGCACCTTACTATGCATTCTATCTTGTTCTAGATGTAGGCATGGACATAGGGGGAGTGTTGTTCTCTCAATGAACTCTTCCTCCCCCCATTATGCATAAATCGATCTAGTCTTTCACTTTAGCCATTGCCAAATGGCACTTGTGCTTCAAAGACGAGCGTTGGTCATGAACCCAAGGATAATTCTTCGCGGTGTCATACCTTTGTCTCAAACATAGGTGGCCTCGGCTACCGCCCCCACCTTTCTCTCATATGGAAGAAAGGATACAAAATGACAAGTCAGTATGTCTTGCTGGTGCTATCTTCTTATTTTCACTAACTTGTCATTTGCCCACGTTCTTCTCTTCTCCTAGGTCCCGTTGTGACATTTGCAGCGGTACTACCGCCAGGGGTAGCGGTACTACCGCTAGGACCCCAACGGTACTACCGCTAGGGATAGCGGTACTACCGCCAGGACCCCAATCTACCACGACCTAACTAGGACATTTTTAGGGCTGTCTCAGGGGGAGCGGTACTACCGCCAGGGGTAGCGTTACTACCGCCAGGACCCCAGGGGTACTACCGCCAGGGGTAGCGTTACTACCGCCAGGACCCCAGGGGTACTACCGCTAGGGATAGCGGTACTACCGCCAGGACCCCAATCTACCACGACCTAACTAGGACATTTTTAGAGCTGTCTCAGGGGGAGCGATACTACCACCAGGGGGAGCGGTACTACCGCCAGGACCCCAGCGGTACTACCGCCAGGACCACAGCGGTACTACCGTTGGCCCGTACCCCTTGGGCTATATAAAGGAGGGGGAGCCAGGGGTAGCGGTACTACCGCCAGGACCCCAGCGGTAGTACCGCCAGGGGTAGCGGTACTACCGCCAGGTGGGTTCTCTGTTTCTTCTGTTCATTTGCTTGGCAATGAGTGCTTATTTTTGTGCCACTTCTTGTTCATTGCCTTGAATCCTTCTGTCGCTCTTTTTCGGTGTGTGTTTTGTGTCACAGGTGGTGCTCACCGCTCGAACGCCCCACGGGACACACAGATAAAGCATTATCGTAATCCAGAGGCTCCAGAGGGTTCCGCCACTTCAGGTCTGCAACCCAAAAAGAAGGCCTTCAAGAAGGCCGCTCACAAGGACAAGGGGGTCAACGTTCGCACCATGCCCCCTAAGGGCTTGTTTGGTTAATCCCTTCTACAAGGGGATTGAAGTGGATTGGAGTGGATTAAGGTGAATTTTGACTTGTAGGGGATTTAATCCCTTTCAATCCCCTCCAAACCCCTTTAAATTTCGAGAAACCAAACAAGGCCTAAGGATTTTCTGCGGTTCCGCAACCAAAACCACTATCTCCAAGAGAGGGCTGTGATCAGGAATGTCGAGCATGTTTGGGCAACGGATAACTGCAGGATCTATCGTGACATCATCAAGCATTTCAAGAAGAGTTTTGTTCTAGTTCAATGGATTGACTTGGCTCACCTTCAGCGGAACCTGGATTACTTTGGTGACGCTCTCTCTCTGATTGACAAGCTGGGCATTAAGGAGATCATCTCCTTCAAGAAAAACTTTGACCCAAATGTTGTTACCTAGTTTTATGTCACAGTTCACTTCTTGCGTGATGACGAGCACTCCGTGGTTTGGATGACTGGGACTCAGAAGATGACAGGGTCCTGGCGTGAATTCATGGCATTTCTCAAGGTTGATTTTCAGGGAGCTGACACGCCACTTGGGTCGCGTCCTCATGCTGCAGCTCCCACTGATAGGGCCTCCGCCAAGGACAGGTTGCAGCAACTCTGTGTGAAGAAAGGTGTGCTCCCCAGGCATCTGGATATCATGCATCGGATCTTCCGCAACACCCTCTTTCCTCGCATTGGCAACTTCGACGAGGTACACGGCTCTCTGGCTGAGATGCTTCTGCTCTGTGAGGAGGCTATGACTAAGGAGTCTGCCTCTCTCGATATTTCTGATGTGATGTTCACTGAGCTCTGGAACTGCATCATGATGCGCAAGGTTCCCATCTACGGCCCCTACTTGTTTGCTTATATCCGTCAGAAGTGGCAAGACACCTATCCGCTTGAGGAGTTCTACATTCAGGCTGACTACTTTGTGCACGATCCTATCAAACTTTGCGTCAAGGACAAATGGGCCAACCCATCAACTTCATCCCAGCACATGGACACTGACACAGAGACTGCTGCTGACAGAGGAACCGCTTCTCAGTCCCGCTCTTCTGCCATGCCATCTTGGGCCATGAAACTGTAGGATAAGATGAAGACTCTCTTCTGTATGCAGGCTAAGGGACAGTATCAGACGCACGTGGCCCAGAAGGAGAACCGTCAGAGGCACAAGCGTGTCCTGAGGACACTTGACATTGACATCTCCAGCGGATCAGAGGACGACATCACTCCAGAGTCTGCTTGGATGCGGGCTCAAGGTTACCAGTGGTCTGATGCAGAGGAGGAGGAGGAGGACAATGAAGAGGAGCAGGACGATCCAGATGCTACGGACGAGTCTGGGGATGATGAGGATGAGGGGTGACCACATGTGGCGTTAGGTGTGCCCCTTTTTGGTGTCTTGTGCCAAAGTGGGAGAGAGTCTAGGAGCTGGATTTGATTTGAGAGTTGAACTTTGATTAGCTTTGCTTATCTTTTGTGTTTTCTTCGAACTTGGTTTGCTTCTATTTTGCTATCTTTGCTTTGCGTGACGTGAGACATGAACTAGTGTGAGATTTATTTCCATCATATGATGTGAGTCATATGCTCCTTATTTTCATATTTCTCTATCTTTTTGTTCACATGTTATTCACTATGCAAATCCGGTATTGTCATCAATCCACCAAAAAGGGGGAGATTGTTAGGGCATAGTTTATGCCTAAGTAATTTTGGTGATTGATGACAGTACCGCAAAGGACTAACCGTGTGTGTTAAGATTTCAGGTAACACACGTCAACGGCACAAGACGACTCGCCCCCTCTTTCATGGAACAGAAGCACAGTGTTCTCTACGATTCTCTTTATTTGAGTCATAGGAAAGCCGTACTATTAAGAGGGGAACCGTAGTGGAAAGGTTTGGGTGGAATCAATCTTGCACGCGCACACTACACCTATTTCCCCCCTTGCCGGCAACTTTGGAGTGGCTCCCGCCTTTGTGTTTCTCTCCTCTTTGCAAATGGTCCCTCAGCGGTAGTACCGCTGGCCCTAGCGGTAGTACCGCTGCAGCCAGCGGTAGTACCGCTAGCTGGCGGTAGTACCGCCCCTGGTCAGCGGTAGTACCGCTCCAGGTGCTTAGTACCGCCTTCCTAGCGGTTGTACTTGGAAAAACCTTTTTGCGAAGACTTTCCTGGCGGTAGTAGTGCTTATGCACTACCATGGGCCCAGCGGTAGTACTGCTAGGCACGGGCTGTGAGTGGGAAAACGGTTGGATTCCCCCCCACTATATAAAGGGTTCTTCTAGCTGTGGAACCTTATCTCTTACCCTCCCAAGCTCCATTGTTGCTCCCTAAGCTCAAAAGTGCCCGATCTCTCTCCCTAGCCAATCAAACTTGTTGATTCTTTAGGGCTTGGTTGAGAAGGCCTAGATCTACACTTCCACCAAGAGAAAAGTTGATTCCCCCACCAATCCCTTGCGGATCTTGTTACTCTTGGGTGTTTGAGTATCCTAGATGGTTGAGGTCACCTCGAAGCCACATTCCATTGTGGTGAAGCTTCGTGGTCTTGTTGGGAGCCTCCAAGCTTTGTGTGGAGTTTGCCCCAACCTCATTTGTAAAGGTTCGGTCGCCGCCTTCAAGGGCACCTATAGTGGAATCACGGTACCTTGCATCGTGCGAGGGCGTGAGGAGAATACGATGGCCTTAGTGGCTTAATGGGGAGCATTGTGCCTCCACACCGCTCCAACGGAGACATACTTCCTGTCAAAGGGAAGGAACTTCGGTAACACATCCTCGTCTTCATTGGTTCCACTTGTGGTTATCTCTAACCTTTACTTTGTGTATGCTTATGTTGTTGTCTATCTCTTACTTGTCTTAGTAGCTCTCGTTGTTAGCTTCATTACGGTTCACCCCATTGTTGTTATATTTGTGAACCCGTATGTTGTTTACCCTAACTTGCTAAGATTAATTAAAAAGTGGTCGTTGCCTATTCACCCCCCCTCTAGTCAACCATATCGATCCTTTCAAAGAGTGTCGAACCCAACGAGGAGGAGAAGGAAATGACAAGTGGTTTTCAGCAAGGTATTCATTGCAGGCACTGAAATTATCGGTAACAGATAGTTGTGTGTGTAAGTGCATCAAGTGCCCCTTAGTGACTTTGGTGGTTTGCAGACTTATATGTTAAGTATATAATGTGTTCATGAGTGTACACATGATCTATAAGTTGTTGAGGAGTTTGAGATATTCGATGAATATCGACCCCTACAAATATATATCTTCGGCTGAAGAAATTGGTCTGAAGCTGAAGAATTGAATCGCGAAGAAATTGCGATGAAATTGATATTCCTCATGAAGAAATTGAAGATGAGGAATTCGGTGTGTCCTGAAGAAAAACAATCTGAAGATTTTGAAGCATGAAGATTTATTCTGTTTGTTTTATTTTCTTCACTTTTGAGTCATAGGAACACCGTACTGTTAAAGGGGGTCAAAGTAACACGTCGGAATGAGTTTCCTCATGATTCTCAACCCAAGCCTAACCCTATCAAAAGCCTCATGTGAGGAATATGAGAGACATGAGGACTCTCACAGTTGAGGGTCCCGACCGTTACCGCAAGTCGTGCCACATCACTGATCTTATCCACACCAAAGGTCATATAATTTAAGGGCATTAATGTCAAATCATGTCGGGATGCTCCCAGGTTATAAATAGCCGCCCCCACAACCATTAGCTGGTTGGCTACTCCATTTGAAACTAACACTTGTCATAAGAGCAACCCAAATTCCTCAGTCTTCGAGAGTAATTCATCAGTGAGGAAATACCCCAAACACCAAACCACAAACCGAAAACCAAGTGATTGAGCATCACTGAAGAAGTTGTTCCTGTGTGGGACTGAAGCCTTTTAACTTTGAGGACTGTGCATCCTCCAGACGGTTAGGCGTCATGGTCTAGAGCAATCCAGCAGTCAATTGTGGATAGCCAGGTGACCAAGTTTGTGAGGGTTTGGAAGTTTGCCCCAAAGACTTACCACGAGTGTTGGGCGAGGACTGTGTGTTCTTAGCCCAAGGAGAATATGGTAGGGACTATGTGTCTTTTGGTTTCAATACCAATCCTCTTCAAACCAGATGTACAACTGTCACAACAGTTGGAACTGGGTCATCAACCTCTGTCTTCACTGCGAAACGGGTTCTATTTCTTCAACTCTTTAAATTCCTCATATTGTATGTTGATGATTTTCACTGTCACTGTTTGAAGAATTTGCTGAAGACTTTCTCTGAAATTCCTCAACCCCAAATTCTTCACGCGAGTTAATCCTCATCTGTTTTCTCCGTGCCTGCATACTGTGCAAACTGTTTTTCATATTCTTCACCTTGAAAACTGCTGTAGTGATACTTTGCACTCCTAATCCTTAATTTGCTGTTTCCGCTGCAAGTTAGTCATCAGTGAGGAATTTCCTCAAAAGGAATTTCATCAGTGATGAAATTCTAAAAATCTCCTATTCACCCCCCTCTAGTCGATATAACGCACTTTCAATTGGTATCAGAGCAAGGTACTCCCTTGTTCTGTGTGATTTTGGTTTAACCACGTGGAGTTTTAGTTATGTCGACTACAAGCATGATCAAGGTTACTGCATGATGTCCTATGCTACTTCTCAAGCAACAGCTCCAGAAGTTGACACGTTGACGGTGACTTGCTTGCGTTGGTTTTTCCCTTGAAGAGGAATGGGTGATGCAACACAGGAGAAGTAAGTATTTCCCTCAGTTTGAGAACCAAGGTATCAATCGAGTAGGAGAATCTCGTCAAGTCCAGAGTACCTGCGCAAACACAAAAGAGCTTGCACCCAACGCTATAAAGGGGTTGTCAATCCCTTCAAGATTGATTGCAAAGTGAGATCTGAAGGCGGAAAGTGCAACGAAGTAGAAGTGTAAGGCTGAAAGTATGGTGTGAAGTAGACCCGGGGGCCATAGTGTTCGCTAGAGGCTTCTCTCAAAATAGCAAATATTACAGTGGGTGAACAAATTACTGTCGAGCAATTGATAGAACCGCGCAAAGTCATGATGATATCTAAGGCAATGATCATACATATTGGCATCACGTCCGAGACAAGTAGACCGATATTTTCTGCATCTACTACTATTACTCCACACATCGACCGCTATCCAGCATGCATCTAGTGTATTGAGTTCATGACGAGCAGAGTAACGCCTTAAGCAAGATGACATGATGTAGAGGGATAAACTCAAACCAATGATGAAAACCCCATCTTTTTACCCTTGATGGCAACAACATGATGCGTGCCTCGCTACCCCTTCTGTCACTGGGTGAGGTCACCGCACGGTATGAACCCAAAACCAAGCACTTCTCCCATTGCAAGAATCATAGATCAAGCTGGCCAAACAAAACCCACAATTCTAAGAGAATTACAAGGATATGAAATCATGCATAAGAGAGATCAGAAGAAACTCAAATAAGATTCGTAGATAATCTGATCATAAATCCACAATTCATCGGATCTCGACAAACACATCGCAAAAGAAGATTACATCGGATAGATCTCCATGAAGATCATGGAGAACTTTGTATTGAAGATCCAAGAGAGAGAAGAAGCCATCTAGCTACTAGCTATGGACCCCTAGGTCCATGGCGAACTACTCACGCATCATCGGAGAGGTCATGGTGTTGATGAAGAAGCCATCCATATCCGAATCCCCCCTCCGGCAGGGCACCAAAACGTGCCCCAGATGGGATCTTGCGTAGATAGAAGCTTGCGGCGGCTAGAAAAGTACTTTCGATGATCTTATGCTTTTTTCTGGAATTTATGGGAATATATAGGCGAAAGACCTAGGGCAGAGGTGGCCCAGGGAGCCCACAAGCCTGGGAGGCGTGGGCCCCCCTGGCCGCGGCTGAGGGCTTGTGGGGTCCCTGGTGGCCCCCTGCCTTGATTCTCAAGCTTCCCGATCTTCTTATGTTTCAGAAAAAATCTTTTCGGAAGTTTCGTTCCGTTTGGACTCCGTTTAAAATCCTCCTCTGAAAGGGGTCAAAAACACGAAAAAAAACAGGAACTGGCACTTGGCACTGAGTTAATAAGTTAGTCCCAATAAGATATAAAAGGCATACAAAACATCCAAAGTTTGACAGGATAATAGCATGAAACCATCAAAAATTATAGATACGTTGGAGACGTATCAAGCATCCCCAAGCTCAACTCCTGCTCGTCCTCGAGTAGGGAAGTGATAAAGACTGAATTTTTGATGTGGAATGCTACCTAGCATAGTTGTCCTTTGCAACTTCTTTCGTGTGACATGAATGTTCAGATCCATAAGATTCAAAACAATAGTTTGCTGTTGACATGAAAACAATAATACTTCAAGCAAACTAGCAAGGTAATCATGAACTTTCAAAATAACAAGGCCAAAGAAAGTTATCCCTACAAAATCGTATAGTCTGGCTATGCTCCATCATCCCCACACAACTAATTTAAATCATGCACAACCCCGGTATTGGCCAAGTAATTGTTTTCGCACTCTTACTTTCTCAAACTTTTTATAATTGTCACGCAATACATGAGCATGAACCATGGATATAGCACTATAAGTGGAATAGAGTGTGGTGGTGGTTGTGAGACAAAAAGGAGGAGATGGTCACATTGACTCGGCGTATCAAAGGGCTATGGAGATCCCCATTAATAGATATCAATGTGAATGAGTAGGGATTGCCATACAAAGGATGCACTAGAGCTATAAGTATGTGAAAGCACAAAAAGGAGAACTAGTGGGTGTGCATCCAACTTGCTTGCTCACGAAGACCTAGGGAATTTTTGAGGAAGCCCATCATTGGAATATACAAGCCAAGTTATACAATGAAGATTCCCACTAGCATATGGTGGTGACGAAACAAGAGGCTCTCAATCATGAAGAACATGGTGCTATAATGAAGCACAAGTGTGGAAAAAGATAGTAGCATTGTCCTTTCTCTTTTTTTATCTCCTTTTCTTGGGCTCTTTGGCCTTTTTTTTATTTCCTCACAAGGGACAATGCTCTAATAATGATGGTCATCACACTTTTATTTACTCACAGCTCAAATCTCAGAACGATGATGACTCTATAGGAATTGCCTCCGACAGTGTACCGGGATGTGCAACTATCTAGATTGGCGTATGACGTTAAAACATCTCGCTAGCTATCTTACGATCATGCAATGGTAGTATGAGAGTGACGGCACAAGTCATGAGACGGAACGGTGGGAGTTGCATGGCAATATATCTCGGAATGGCTATGAAAATGCCATATTAGGTAGGCATGGTGGCTGTTTTGAGGAAGGCATATGGTGGGTTTGTGCACCAGCGAGAATTGCGCGGCACTAGAGAGGCTAGCAATGGTGGAAGGTGAAAGTGCATCTATACCATGGACTCGCATTAGTCATGAAGAACTCACATACTTGTTGCGAAAGTTTTTATTAGTAATCGAAACAAAGTGCTAAACGCATACTCCTAGGGGAAGGGTTGGTAGGTGTTAACCATCACGTGATCCCAACCTCAACACAAAGGATGACAATCAATAGATAAATTATGCTCCGACTTCCTAACATAGCGGTTCACCATACGTGCATGCTACGAGAATCACTAACTTCAACACAAGTATTTCTAGATTCACAACACCCTACTAACATAACTCTTAATATTACCAAATCCACGTCCCAAAACTAATTGAGAGGAATCAAACTTCTCTTTCTACTCAATGCACATGAAGATGTAAGTTTTTGAATCCTATTTGGGTACCTATCACCTTTGGGAATACTTTCATAGCACAAGCCAACTACCAAGTCACGCACCGCCGTGCTCTAAAAGATCTAAGTGAAGCACACAGAGCAAAATTATCTAGCTCAAAAGCACTATGAACATTCTAGCAAAATCACGATGAGTGCATATATCTCTCAAAGGGTGTGCAACAAGGATGATTGTGACACAACAAAAAGAAAAGACTCCTACGATACAAGACGCTCCAAGCAAAACACATATCATGTGGAGAATAAAAATATAGCTCCAAGTAATGTTACCGATGGATTGAAGACGAAAGAGGGGATGCCGTCCCGGCGCATCCCCAAGCTTAGGCTTTTTCGTGTCCTTGAATTTGGCTTGAGATGCCTTGGGCATCCCCAAGCTTGAGCTCTTTCCACTCCTTATCTCTTTGTCCATGAGAACATCACCCAAAACTTGAAAACTTCACAACACAAAACTTAAACAGAAACTCATGATCACATTAGCACAAGAAAACAAACTACCACCTCTTTAGGTACTGTAGAAATCTTGATTTCTATTTATATTGGTGTTAGATTACTGTATACTCACTTTTCCATGGCTAGTACCCCCCGATACTATCCATAGTTTCATCGAAACAAGCAACCAACTCAACAAAAACAGAATCTGTCAAAAACAGACCAGTTTGTAGCAATCTGTATACTTCGTATACTTATGGTACCTCAAAAATTCTGAAACATTACGAATGCCTGGGCAAAAGGCATATCAACCAGCAGCAAAAATAATCAATTCAAAATCTCTTTTTGAATAAAAATGAAAAATAATCTCGTGAGCGAAAAGTTTTTGTCTTTTTCCAGCAGGATCAAACAACCATCACCAAGACTAGTCATAAAGGTTTTGCTTGGCTCAAACACAAAAAGAAACACAAATGACACTATCATAAAAGAATTATGATGGTGTGGACGCAACAAAATAGAAACAAAAATATAGATTCATTGGGTTGCCTCCCAACAAGCGCTATTGTTTAACGCCCTTAGCTAGGCATTGATAATTCAATGATGCTCACACGAAAGACAAGAATTGAAGCACAACGAGAGCATCATAAAGCATGTGAAAATCACATCTAAGTCTAACATACTTCCTATGCATAGGCATTTTATAGGAAAACAGATTGTCAAGACAACCAATAGTTACCATATGCTAGGAAGAAGAGAGAGACAATAGCAATCTCAACATAACAAGAGGTGATTCGGTAACATGAAAGTTACTACCACAATATTTTCCTCTCTCATAGCAATTACATGTGGGATCATAATCAAATTCAACAATATAGCTATCACAAAGGATATTCTTTTCATGATCCACATGCATGCAAAGTTGACGCCCTTAAAAAATAGTGGCATTATCATCAACTAAAGGCATGACTTCTCCAAACCCACTTTCAATATTATTGTAAATATCATATTCATCATGAGGTTTAAATTTTTTTTCAAGATCATAAGAAAAATTATCACCCCAATCATGATCATTGCAACAAGTAGTGGACATAGCAAAACTAGCATCCCCAAGCTTAGGGTTTTGCATATTTTTAGCATGAAATCATTGCAATCATGCTTTTCATTCAAGGAGCCCTCGTGAGTCACTTCATGAATTTTATCATCACAATTTTCAGATTCACGCATCTCAAGCAAAACTCCATAGAGAAAGTCAAGTGCACTCAACTCGCTAGCAAATGGTTCAACATAATTGGATCTCTTAAAAAGATTAGCAAGTGGATGAGGATCCATATCAATAGATTTTCAGCAAGCGAAGATGCAAGCATATTGAAGGCACATAACACACAAGCAAAGGAAAGGCAAACGAGAAAGGCAATTTTTTTTGTAAATTTTTGTTTTTCAGAAGTGGGGGAGAGGAAAACGATAGGCAAAAAAGTAAATGCAAGAGATGAGTTTGCGACACTTACTTGGATGAGTTCTTGACTTGATCCTCCCCAGCAACGGCGCCAGAAATCCTTCTGCTACTTCTCAAAAAAGAGCGCCAGAAATTGACACGTTGACGGAGACTTGCTTGCGTTGGTTTTTCCCTTGAAGAGGAAAGATTGATGCAACACAGGAGCAGTAAGTATTTCCCTCAGTTTGAGAACCAAGGTATCAATCCAGTAGGAGAATCTTGTCAAGTCCAGAGTACCTGCGCAAACACAAAAGAGCTTGCACCCAACGCTATAAAGGGGTTGTCAATCCCTTTAAGATTGATTGCAAAGTGAGATCTGAAGGCGGAAAGTGCAACAAAGTAAAAGTGTAAGGCTGAAAGTATGGTGTGAAGTAGACCCGGGGGCCATAGTGTTCACTAGAGGCTTCTCTCAAAATAGCATATATTACAGTGGGTGAACAAATTACTGTCGAGCAATTGATAGAACTGCGCAAAGTCATGAAGATATCTAAGGCAATGATCATACATATTGGCATCACGTCCGAGACAAGTAGACCGATATTTTCTGCATCTACTACTATTACTCCACACATCGACCGCTATCCAGCATGCATCTAGTGTATTGAGTTCATGACGAACAGAGTAATGCCTTAAGCAAGATGACATGATGTAGAGGGATAAACTCAAACCAATGGTGAAAACCCCATCTTTTTACCCTTGATGGCAACAACATGATGCGTGCCTCGCTACCCCTTCTGTCACTGGGTGAGGTCACCGCACGGTATGAACCCAAAACCAAGCACTTCTCCCATTGCAAGAATCATAGATCAAGCTGGCCAAACAAAACCCACAATTCGAAGAGAATTACAAGGATATGAAATCATGCATAAGAGAGATCAGAAGAAACTCAAATAAGATTCATAGATAATCTGATCATAAATCCACAATTCATCGGATCTCGACAAACACACCGCAAAAGAAGATTACATGGGATAGATCTCCATGAAGATCATGGAGAACTTTGTACTGAAGATCCAAGAGAGAGAAGAAGCCATCTAGCTACTAGCTATGGACCCGTAGGTCTATGGTGAACTACTCACGCATCATCGGAGAGGTCATGGTGTTGATGAAGAAGCCCTCCGTATCCGAATCCCCCCTCCGTTAGGGCACCACAACGTGCCCCAGATGGGATCTTGCGGAGACAGAAGCTTGCGGCGGTGGAAAAGTACTTTCGATGATCTCCTGATTTTTTCTGGAATTTATGGGAATATATAGGTGAAAGACCTAGGGCAGAGGTGGCCCAGGGAGCCCACAAGCCTGGGAGGCGCGGGCCCCCTGGCCGTGGCTAGGGGGCTTGTGGGGTCCCCGGTAGCCCCTGCCTTGGTTCTCAAGCTTCCCGATCTTCTTCTGTTTCGGAAAAAATCTTATTGGAAGTTTCATTCCGTTTGGACACCGTTATAAATCCTCCTCTGAAAGGGGTCAAAAACACGGGAAAAAAAGGAACTGTCACTTGGCACTGAGTTAATAAGTTAGTCCCAAAAATATATAAAAGGCATACAAAACATCCAAAGTTTGACAGGATAATAGCATGAAACCATAAAAAATTATAGATATGTTGGAGACGTATCAGTCCTACTTTCGAAGGAAAGGACTTTCCCTTCTGGAAGACCAAGATGCAGATGCATCTACAAGCTATTGACAATGATCTCTGGTATATTGTGGGATATGGTGTCCCTATCGTCACTGCTACTGTCTGTGTCGCTGATGTGAAAAAATTCAAGCAACTTGATTCTCGAGCGAAGAATATCATCTGTGGCCATCTGAGCAAGGGCGAGTATGGTAGAGTGAGTGCTTTGGGCTCAGCAAAACTTATCTGGGAAAGGCTGTCCAAAGTTAATGAAGGAGTATCAACCCAGCGTGTTCTCGTGTTGATGTTCTTCGCAATCTCTTCAATCGCTTCAAGAGGCTTGACAATGAAAGCTTCCAAGATACCTTTGATCGCCTCAGTGACATATCAAATGAACTACAAGCACTGGGAGCTCGAGACATCACTGATCACGAAGTTGTGAAGAAACTGCTAAGATCTTTGGATTCTTCATTTGATACTTTAGTTCTGATGATTCAAGAAAGACCAGACTACAAGATGCTTGATCCAGCTGATATACTCGAAAGACTCAATACTCATGAATTCCAACAAGAAGAAAAGAGAGATCTATATGGACCAAGCTATTCTAGACCACGTGCACTGAAGGCAAAAGAAATTTCCTCATCTGAAGAAGAAGACTCGGATGGTAGCATTGGTGAACCTGAAGAATTTGGACAGGAGCTTGCAATGCTCGTGAGGAAATTCCAGAAGTTTACAAGACGTGGCCAGTTTGGTAAATCTGCAAGAAGAGATATGAGGAAATCAGAAACTTCATCTGATGACTACAAGAAAAGAACCTGCCACAAATGCAAGAAATCAGGTCACTACATTGCTGATTGTCCTTGTTGCGGAAAGAAATCAAAGAAGAAGAAATACAAGGATGAAAGTTTTGATGACTCGAAGAAAAAGAAGAAATCTTCAAAATCCTCATCACACAAGAAGACTAGTTTCAGAAAGGCTCGGGCACTTATTGGCAAGGAAATGGATTCCGAGGCAGAATCCAAGGAATGTGATGAAGAGCAGGGTTCTGATGAAGACTCAGAATCTGGACCGTCTAGCCTTGCACTTGCAACCACATTCGTCAGCAAGTCAATCTTCAACCTTGAAGAAAATGATAACGCTATCCACACTGATGACTATGCTGATGAATTCGCTCCAACCTATTGCTTCATGGCAAAAGGTTCAAAGGTACCGAATGATACTTCCTCCTCTGATTCAAGTGACTGTGAACCTAACGATTATAAAAACCCAGTTACAGTAAACTTGCTATAATTGCCACTAAACAACAAACTACCCTGAAAAGCTTCAAAAACTGCAAGACAGAAGCGATGATATGTTGAATGATGAAATGAATCTTACCCAAATCCTCACTGAAGATATGAGAAGTCTTCAGTCCATATTTGATAATCTTCAAGATCGTCATGTTACACTCCTTGCTGATCATGAGAAACTTTCCTATGAATTTCTTCAAAGGAAGCTTGATCTTGAGAAGCTGAGGATTTCTCATGATGATCTTCGTATGGAAAACGATTCATTGCTAGCTCAACAGATCAGTGCTGCTCAAGATGAAATCATTCCTCCATGTCTTAAATGCATCGAACGTGAAACTGCTAATTCTTCACCAGAATCATCAAATGCTTCTACTACTACAAATTCTTCAACTGCTCCTGTAGTGTCAAATTCCTCACTTGAGGAAACCACAAATGTCACTCATGAAAATGCAGGGCTGAAGGAATTGTATGTGACAGGCATATACAAAAGTATCAAAGGACACCAAACCCTTTGTGATGTGCTCAAAAAGAAGATCTTGAACAGGAACCCGAGGAAAGAAGGCATTGCCTTTGAGAGGAAATTGAATGCTGATGGATCATATTGGAAACCTGAGCAGTATCCCAAACCTCATGGGTTGCTGCAACTGGGCGTTGATACGTCCATTTTGCATCTTGTTTTCATGTTGATATTTATAGCTTCTTTGGCTGTTATTTCACTTCACGGTACAATTCTGATACCTTTTCTCTCTTATTTTGCAAGGTTTACATGAAGAGGGAGAATGTCGGCAACTGGAATTCTGGCATGAAAGTGGAGCAAAGTTCAGATACCTATTCTACGCAACTCCAAACGCCGTAAAAATCAACGAGGATTTTTTTTTCCTGATTTATAAAAAATACTGGGCTGAAGAAGTGCCAGAGGGGCGCCAGGGGTTGGCCACAAGCCTGCACGGTGCTGGCACCCCCCAGGCCGCGCCATGAGGGCTTGTGGGCAGCCTGCTGGCCTACTTGCCTCCCTCTTGTGCTATATGAATGGTTTCTTCTGGAAAAAAATAAAGTAGGAGCTTTTTCGTGGTTTCGCCGCCGCCACGAGGCGGAACTTGAGCAGAACCAATCTAGAGCTCCGGCAGGACGATCCTGCGAGGGAAACTTCCCTCCTGGAGGGGGAAATCGTCGCCATCGTCATCACCAACACTCCTCTCATCGGAGGGGACTCGTCACCATCAACATCCTCATAAGCACCATCTCATCTCCAAACCCTAGTTCATCACTTGTAACCAATCTCCGTCTCATGACTCCAATTGGTACCTGTAAGGTTGCTAGTAGTGTTGATTACTCTTTGTAGTTGATGCTAGTTGGATTACTTGGCGGAAGAGTTTATGTTCAGATCCTTGATGCTACTCATTAGCTCTCTGGTCATGGATATGATTATGCTTTGTGATTAGTTACTTTGGTTCCTGAGGACATGGGATAAGTCATGCTAATAGTAGTCATGTGAATTTGGTATTCGTTCGGTAATTTGATATGTTGTTTGTTGTTTTTCTTCTAGTGGTGTTATGTGAACGTCGACTACATAACACTTCACCATTATTTGGGCCTAGAGGAAGGCATTGGGAAGTTGTAAGTAGATGATGGGTTGCTAGAGTGACAGAAGGTTAAACCCTAGTTTATGCGTTGCTTTGTAAGGGGCTGATTTGGATCCACTAGTTTAATGCTATGGTTAACTTTGTCTTAATTCTTCTTTCGTAGTTGCGGATGCTTGCGAGAGGGGTTAATCATAAGTGGGATGCTTGTCCAAGTAAGGGCAGTACCCAAGCGCTGGTCCACCCACATGTCAAACTATCAAAGTAACGAACGCGAATCATATGAACATGATGAAACTAGCATGACAGAAATTCCCGTGTGTCCTCGGGAGCGTTTTTCCTCCTATAAGACTTTGTCCAGGCTTGTCCCTTGCTACAAAAGGGATTGGGCCACTTTGCTGCACCATTTCTACTTTTGTTACTTGTTGCTTGCTACGAATCATCTCACCACACAATCACTTGTTACCGACAATTTCAGTGCCTGTAGATTTTACCTTGCTGAAAACCACTTGTCAGATCCTTCTGCTCCTCATTGGGTTCGACACTCTTACTTATTGAAAGGACTACATTTGACCCCCTATACTTGTGGGTCATCAGGCCTCCTTTTGATCCTTCCAATCTAACAGGCTTTTCATGTGAATTATCCTATTCCTCACATGAGTCATTTGACTCCAACTATAAACTGTTCAAAAATAAATCTGGTGAAGTATTTGCTCGATATGTTGGAACTAACTGCAGGAATGGGCCTCCTCTGAGGAAGATTTGGGTTCCCAAAAGTTGCCTTGAAAATCTTCAGGTAAATGTCCTCATGACACCACCTATGAAGAATTTGAGCCCCAGATCAAATTCCTCAGGAGGACCAAAGTCTTCAAGAAGATCAAAATCCTCAACTGGTCAAAACTATGCTCGTACCCGTGCTAATGCTTCTAATATGCAGGGAAATTACAAGGAATATGAATATGAGTGTTATTCTTCAAATCATTATGTTCATAAATCCTCAAATAAGTTCTCTGCATATTCATTTGAGTACTTTAACCCTCTTACTGTTAAGAGAAGTGCATTAGCTTCAATGCCCCCTTTCTCATATGGTGCTCGCAGGATGATGAATGCTTTACCACCCCTTCAGATGTGGGTGGTGAAGAAATTTAACTAATCACTTCTACGGGCCAGGTCACCAGATGAAAATCATCATCTTAAGAATTTGCTGGAGACCTTAGGAAAATGCTTGATGTGACGCAAGCTAATATTGATGAAATAGAAATATTTCACACGTCCTTATAATTCCGATTATGATGAAATTCCTATCTGATGAAATTGCTATCATATTCTTCAAGTCTGTAGCATATGAGATGGTAAGCTGTACTAATTCATCTGCAGGATGACAAACCCAAGAGTACTAAGTGGGTTCTTGATAGTGGCTGCACACACCACATGACTGGTGACAAAATCTTGCTGATGAATATGCCACTAACTCCATCACCCCTGAAGCAAATCACATATGCTGACAAAGGTAAAAGCAAGGTATTGGGACTTGGCAAATTGGCTATTTCCATGGATAGGCACATGGACAAAGTAATGCTTGTTGAATCCCTTGGAGTTAACCTCATGTCAGTCTCAATGCTTTGTGATCTTGATATGATTGTTATCTTTGGAAGATATAGGTGTGTTGTCATCATGGAATCTGACAGATCCAAAGTCTTTGAAGGTGTTAGAAGAGGGGATTTGTACATTGTTGATTTCTCTACAGGTCCGCAACCAGCCACTTGCCTACTAGCAAAAACCTCAGAAGGGTGGCTATGGCATCGAAGACTTGGTCATGCACGTATGAGGAATTTGCACAAGCTCGCGAAGAAGAAGCATGCCATCGGCATCGAATCAGTCAAATTCCTCATGGACCACCTCCGCGGTGCTTGTGAGTCTGAGAAAATGACCAGATCCAAGCACCCCTTGAAGACTATCATGACCACTACTCGTCCATTTGAATTGCTTCACATGGAACTATTTGTACCTACCCATTATGCCACTCTAACAAATGCAGCATCTTTATATGGCTTTGTCATAGTTGATGATTATTCCAAATACACACGGGTGCATATCATTTTATATAAAACTGAAGTGCAGGAAGTCTTCAAACGATTTTCCTCAAGGGCCTCGACGAACTTCGGCATTAAGATCAAACACATCAGGAGTGATAATGGAACAGAGTTCAAAAACACTGGTCTTGATAATTATCTTGATGAACTTGGTATTACTCACGAATTGTGTGCTCCTTATACTCAATAGAATGGCGTCGTCGAAAGGAAGAACAGGACTCTGGTTGAGATGGCAAGAACCATGCTTGAAGAATATCAGACTCCTCGTCGCTTTTGGCCTGAAGCAATTAACACTGCATGCCATATCATCAACAGGGTATATCTTCAAAAATTCCTCAAGCAAACCTCGTATGAATTCCTCACAGACAAGAAACCCAATGTAAGTTATTTCAAAGTCTTCGGTGCAAAATGTTGGATTAGAGATCCTCACCATAGCTCAAAGTTTGCACCTAAGGCGCATGAGGGTTTTATGCTCGGTTATGGAAAGGATTCGCACACCTACAGAGTCTTCAACACCTATCACAACAAAGTTGTTGAGACTGTAGATGTGCGGTTCGGTGAAACTAATGGCTCGCAAAGAGAGAAATTGCCTCCTGATCCAGATAAGCTATCTCCTGAGGAAGCAATAAAGCTCAAAGCTACCGAAGACATTGTTCCCACTGAGGAAATTGATGAAGAGATCATTCCCAGCAATGATGAAAATCAAGAAGATGCTCCTGAGGAAATTGCTCCAGAACAAATTCCTCAGCCGAGACGAAATCCTCAACCAGCTCATCTGAGGATTGCAAATGAAGTAGAACTTGACAAAATCCTCGATGACATCAACGCGCCAGGTCCTCTCACTCGCTCAAAAGCTTCACACTTAGTTAACTTTTGTGGGCATTTCTCCTTTGTGTCTATCACAGAACCTTCAAAAGTTGCTAAGGCTTTCATGGAACCGGAGTGGATCCAAGCCATGCAAGACGAACTTCTTCAATTCAAAACGACCAGATCCTTGCAAGCACAATATCATCGGCAGCAAGTGGATTTTCCGAAACGACGAAGATGAGGATGGTCAAGTGGTGAGGAATAAGGCACGACTTGTAGCCCAAGGCTACACACAGGTTGAAGGAATAGATTTTGATGAAACTTTTGCACCTGTTGCTAGACTTGAAGCTATTCGAATACTACCAGCTTATGCTAATCATCATAACATCATCTTATATCGAATGGATGTGAAAAGTGCATTCCTCAATGGTAAGCTTGAGGAAGAAGTATATGTTGCTCAGCCCCCAGGTTTTGAGGATCCAAAGAATCCAGACAAAGTCTTCAGACTCAAAAAGGCGCTCTATTGTCTCAAGCAAGCCCCTAGGGCGTGGTATGATACATTGAAGGAATTCCTCATGAAGAAAGGCTTCAAACTTGGTTCACTCGATCCAACTCTTATCACTAAATCCTATGATAATGAACTATTTGTGTGCCAGATATATGTCGATGACATCATATTTGGCTGTACTGACAAATGCTACAGTGATGAATTTTCTTACATGATGAGTGAAGAATATCAGATGTCTATGATGGGGGAGCTGAAATTCTTCTTAGGTCTTCAAATTCGTCAACAACGCAATGGAATCTTCATATCACAGGAGAAATACCTCAAGGATGTTCTGAGGAAATTCGACATGCATGAATGCAAAGGTGCCAAGACTCCAATGCCTACCAACGGCCACCTCTGCACTGACGAAAATGGTAAAGAATTCAATCAACAGGTATATCGCTCCATGATTCGCTCTTTACAATATTTGTGTTCATCTAGGCTAGATATAATGCTTAGTGTTTGCATGTGTGCACGTTTTCAAGCAAAACCGAAGGAATCACACCATAAGGCTGTGAAGCATATTCTTCGATACTTAGCTCACACACCAACACTAGGATTATGGTACCCCAAGGGCTCAAATCTTCATCTTGTGGGATATTCTGATTCTGACTATTGTGGTGACCGTGTGGATCGCAAGTCAACCTCTGGCACATGTCATTTCCTCGGAAGATCACTAGTCTGCTGGTCCTCAAAGAAGTAGAACTGCGTTTCACTCTTCACTGCTGAAGTTGAGTACATTGCTGCTGGTTCATGATGTGCTCAATTGCTATGGATGAAGCAAACCCTCAAGGACTACGACATCAACATGAAGAATGTGCCTCTCTACTGCGACAATGAGAGTGCAATCAAGATTGCATACAACCCAGTACAACACTCGAAGACTAAGCACATCCAAATTCGTCATCATTTTCTTCGGGACCATGTCCTCAAGGGCAATATCCCCATCGACCATGTGAAGACTGACGATCAACTGGCAGATATCTTCACTAAGCCCTTGGATGAGAAAAGGTTTTGCAAGTTGTGGTGTGAGCTAAATATCTTAGAATCTTCAATTGTTTTGTAAAAACATGCACACATCCTAAAACTTATGCAAAATTGATGACTTAGATGTGCAACACACAATGAATCAATTTTCTTCAACCAATGAAGAATATCAGTCTTAGTGTGAGGAAATCAACGAAGAAATTGATTCTCAGGGCCCTACGACAATTGTACGCGGCGTCTGAAATCAACTTTCTTATATGGTGGGTCATGCCACCACCCAACTTGAAATTCCTCAAGTTGAATTTCTTCAAAGTTGATTTTCTTCAAAGTAGTTGTTCTTCAAACTTGTTTTTCGTCAAATCTGAAATTCATCATCATGATGCTTTATCACAAAATCCTCATGTTAGTCAAAACCTTCAAAAACACTTGATGATTTTCATTTGCCTATATATATATATATATATATATATATATATATATATATATATATATATATATAGAGAGAGAGAGAGAGAGAGAGAGAGAGAGAGAGAGTGTGATTTCAAAGTCCTCAACAGCATTCACTTATAGCTATTTCTTCAATTTGATATTTCATCTAAGTGAATGTGATCGGACCCTACTTTCCCTCTATGCTACTCTCACCCAGTCTATTCAGTTCTTCATATGCGTTCTACTTGAAACTTTGTTCAAAATCCTCACTATGTCCTTGTCAGCTGATGATTTTGTAACAAAATCCTCAAATCTTCAAAATGATTTTTATTCTGTTACACAATAACTGAACCCCACTTCCCACGATTAGATAAGCACGATCTCCACCTCTTTAAACGGATGCTACACGTGTCATGCAGAGACGAAAGGACAGGGGTAGTTCGGTTTGAAAGAATCGGCCAGACAGTTTTCACGTGGGCTATAAATATGTCCTTACCTCCCTCCGGTCAAAATTCTTTATTCTCTCTCTCGACCACCTCTCCGCTACAGCAAATCCCTAGCGCCACCGCTAGAAGTCTCGTCGCCGGCGAGGAAAAGCTTGACTGCCTCGACCTCTCCGTCGCCGAAATCATGCCGGAACCGGATCATCTTCGTCCGCCGCCGCCGTAGCTGTCCTTTGTTGCCGAGTTAGGGAGCATTGGACTCGCACCGAAGAGCATCTACTGCTGCTTCCTTCTCTGTTCTTCGTGCAAACTATATAGGGTAAATAAAAACCCTATTTTTACAGCTCTTTCGATCTACTATTTTACCGTAGATTTGTGAAATCTATTTTTCCTCAAGTGTCTATCAGTTTCTATTCCTCAAACACTACTTATTCCTCAACTGTTGATTAATTTCACTAAGCATCTAAAAGTCTTCACGAGATTCCTCAATTGTGCAAATTTTCGAATCTGTACAACTCTGGAACCCAAGATCAGAGTGCTTAGACAAATTCCTCAACTTTGTTTTTTCAATTTCATCAAATCTGAGAACGCATATGACCTCTCCAAATTCCTCGCAACTATACTCTGTTCACAGGTACAAAAATGTCAGCTGATGAATCTCTCGGTTCTCATCAACTTAACTCATTGTAACGTTTCTTTAAGAAAATCTGCAAGTTTCATCACAATCCTCAAGAGTTCATTTTCCTCAGCAAAAGCCTCAACTGAAGAAAATGGAAGATGAAAGGAAGCAAAAGGGTGGCAAGAAGTTGGAACAGTACATAGCCATCGATATTCCTGAGGACATATATCTGGAATACTGCACACCTGATGAGCAAGAGACAATGCCCAAGAGGAAGATGAGGCTTGAGAAGATAGAACACCGGTGGGCTAAGGAGTGGAAAGAATACAGATTCGTCACAACCAAGTACGCGAAGAAATTCGCTCTTAAGCCTTGATACGTCTCCATCGTATCTACTTTTCCAAACTCTTTTGCCCTTGTTTTGGACTCTAATTTGCATGATTTGAATGCAACTAACCCAGACTGACACAGTTTTCAGCAAAATTGCCATGGCATCGTTTTTGTGCAGAAATGAAAGTTCTCGGAACGTCCTGAAAATTTACGGAGAATATTTCTGGAAAATATGAAAAATACCTGCGCAAAGATCCACCGGAGGGGACGGGCCAGTGGGCCACAAGCCCTGTAGCCGCGACCTCCCCCCTGGCCGCGGCTACGAGGCTTGTGGGGCCCACGTGGCTTTGCCGCCCCCAATTCCAGCGCTATTTATTCCCTTTCGTCCTGGAAAAAATCAAGAGAGAAGAGTTTATCGCGTTTCACGATCCAGAGGCGCCGCCACATCCCGTTCTTGCCCTGGAGGGCAGATCTAGAGTCCGTTTTGGGCTCCGGATCAAGGAGATCGTCGCCATCGTCATCATCAACCTTCTTCCCTCTCCAATTCCATGAAGCTCTTCATCGTTCGTGAGTAATCTATTCATAGGCTCGCTGGGCGGTGATGAGTAGGATGAGATCTATCATGTAATGCAGTTAGTTTTGACGGGGATTGATCCCTAGTATCCACTATGTTCTGAGATTGATGTTGCTACTACTTTGCCATGCTTAATGCTTGTCACTAGGGCCCGAGTGCCATGAATTCAGATCTGAAATTATTATGTCGTCACCAATATATGTGTGTTTTAGATCCCATCTTGCAAGTTGTAGTTACCTACTATGTGTTATGATCCGGCAACCCCGGAGTGACAATAACCGGAATCACTCCCGGTGATGATCATAGTTGAGGAGTTCACGTGTTCACCAAGTGCTAATGCGTTGGTCCGGTTCTTTATTAAAAGGAGAACCTTAATATCCTGTAGTATCCATTTGGACCCCGCTGCCACGGGAGGGATGGACAATAGATGTCATGCAGGTTCTTTTCCCTAAGCACGTATGACTACACACGGAATGCATGCCTACATCACATTGACGAACGGGAGCTAGCCACATATCTCTCCGTGTTATAACTGTTGCATGATGAATGTCATCCAAAAAATCACCGATCCACTACCTACGAGTTTGTCCCGCTGCTACTGTTACTTGCTTTGTCCTGCTACTGCCACTACTTGCTGCTACAGTTACTTGCTTTGTCCTGCTGCTGCTGCCACTACTGTTGCTACTACTATTACTTGCTTTGTCCTCCGCTGCTGCCACTACTGTTGGTACTACTATTACTTGCTGTTGCTGTAGCGACCCGACTCAAAATGAGTCAAGCCTCTGTGTATCTGTGCCATCCCTGGATCAGTATGCTGGCACACACAGTACATCAATGTATATATCAAAGTGCAATCACATGTAAATAGCGTAAAAACTGATATATACCTTAAATATTTCAGCGGAAGCAGTCAAGGGAGTGGAGTCCCAATAAACACCAACGACAAGTTGAGTGTAGACCGTAACCCTGAATCGTACTCTTACTCATCGAAGAAAAATATCTGCAACATAAGACGTTGCAGCCGTGTAGGTCAGCATATTGAATATGCCGGCAAGTCACATAAGAGAGGGGTGAAATGTAATCATCTATACTATATGCATATATGGCAGGTGGGGCCATAAGTTTTTTAGCGAAAAGCAAGTTTTCTCCTACATCAAGAGAGGGCTAAAAGCAAAAGGTTACTACATAGTTGGTTGTTAACGAGATGGTTCCGCCAACCAATTCTCGTACCCGAGTTGTCAATAATTACCCTCATCAAATATATTTAATGGTGTTGAGAAATCCATATAACTTCAGTTCCTTTGGCTCAAGTCGTCCATGACCGTGGACATGGCTAATCGATTAGGTTTGAGTACTCTGCAGAGTTTTGCACACGTTCCCCACAAGATTTGATCGCCTCCGTGTATGTCCTCGCACTTCAGGGTGTTTGAAGACCGGATGATCAAAACATGGTCTTTCAACGGGTCCCTCTGAATCCCTGTCGGTGCCCATGCATTCCTACCGTTCATCTACATCTGCTAGCACCACCTGTCCAGAGTCGCCGCGTTGTCCAACCAAGCCAGAGCCCATAATGACTTGTGGCTGTGCAGGTAAGCCTTGGGTCTTGAAAATATCCGTCCGTCTCTTTGAGCCTGGGTGAAGCTTTCCGCAGGATGACATGGCGTCTCCAACATCCCGGGCATCCACTGGGCTTTCCAGGGAGCCGATCAACCGTCCTTCACCCAGTGTTGCATTGCGTCCGAGGTCTTGAAAATCTTGTCTTAACCGGTCTTGATTATTATATCAACCTCGCATCACTCGTGGTATACACTCAACCGATGACCCGTCTACTCAAGCATAGCTTTAAGAAATTGTCGTCCCGGGTCCAAGTATCGGGGTTGTTGTGTTCCTACCACATGATACTACAACTTATGCTAAAGTTTCCAAGTACCTAGGCAGCATGCAATTGGGCATAGGATGGTAGAACTACGATGCATAAAATATAGGTGATAGTATGATCAAAGTGACTTGCCTGTGATGTTGACGAAGAAGAATTTCTCGAGAAAATAAATTGATAGACTACTCGTCACTATCCGATGAAATCTATATAGCAAACATATCATGCACATAAGCACTCATACTAGCAATCATTCTAGCAATCAAAACAAAAGAGAGAGCGAATAGGAATTCCGAAAGAAACTTCAAACAAGACTAGAGAGTCCTCTACTACGTCAAACACTAAATAGTTTTGTCTAACAGAAAATAATGAGAAGAAACTAAGATATAAGTTTAACTAAGATAAAATAAAGTGTTTTTCACAAAACCTTTTGAAAGTATTCCCAAACGGAATTTGAAACAATGGTGAAAGCAATTGCACGTTACTACGGAACTAGCATTGATTTCATGAAAACAAATAAAAATAAAATAAAAACTTGTTGCAAAACTACTGTTAACTAACATAAAAAAAACAATAATAATGTTTCTGAAATAATAAAGAAAATATTTTAAAACAAAAATAGAAAAGGAATTAGCCGAAATTCTAAAAGAGGTGAAACAGAAATTGTTTCACATGAAACAGTGAGCTAAAGTACTCAAACAAATCTGAAACTTTTACCAGTGATACATAAGATCACTAGTGATCAGTACCAAAAGGAATCAAATTAAAAGCTATTTTTAAACTCCTGGAATAGGCAGAACAAGGTTTAAACTAAATCTGATCTAACTCATATTTGAAAAATTCAAACATAGACAAATTATATGTTTTTAAAAACTACAGGAAATTTGTGAGCTACTGGAAAAAGAATCAATATCATTTGACTTCGGGATCAAACGTTGTGGCCAGAACAAGATTGAAACTTGCTGTTTTTGGAATCGAAATAGAAAAACTGAACTTAAATAGTATCTAACAGGGGGTACACGTGGCAGGCTACTATAGGCCGAGGGAGTGTTTGTTGCAAAGCTTTGAGCAAACGGCCTAAGGATAGGAAAACTGCTGGCTAAATTACAAGTGAAAAATAAAACCCACTGGTTCTCTAAGATAAACCGAACAGGTATCTAGTGATCTAATCTAGACCGTTGCATGGAGATCTAAGGGCTACTAATTAAAGAAGAGAAAAAAAAACAGAGAGGTGAGGGAGTTCTTATCGTGCTGGCCGTGGCTGTAGCTCGGTGGGAAAGATGACGTCGCCGGCGAGGGGGAGAGGGAGCTCCGGGGGCAGTGGGGAAGAGGGGAGGCGACGGCGGTGGTGCTTCTCCTCCGCGGGTGGGGCTCGGGGGGCGGAGAGGGGCTCTTTGGCGCTAGGGCTGCTCCTGGCCGAAGGTAGACGTGGGCAGCAGCTTGCTGCCGGCGAGGTGGTGCAGGGCTCGGGCGGCGGCAGCTCGTGGCGGCGGCGGCTCGAAGAGGGTTGGGAACGGGGTCGGCTAGGGCGCTGGGTATATATAGGCTGGGAGGGGGCGAGCTAAGGAAGGAGAGGGAGGGCGCTGGGGAAGCAAATCGCGAGGTACTCGGGCGGTTCGGTTTCTGGCATGGAAAAGGGAGGAGAAGGAGATGGGCAGCGGCGGTGGCTAGGTTAGGGCATGGGAGAGGGAAAGGTAGGGGCGAGGTGCTGCTAAGGTAAGAGAGGGAGAAGAACTCGGGTAGGAAACCGCGAGGTGGGGAGGGGCTCGGTCGGTCTCTGGTGCAGAGAAGGAAGGAGAGGAGAGGGAGGTAGGAGAAAGAAGGCGACGTGGAGGGAGGCTTGGTCGGGTGGGGGCCACGGGGCAGTGGGAGGGGGAAGGGGCGGGGTGGCCGATTTTAAGATGCGCCCAGGGCGGCGGCTAGGTTAGAAAAAAAATAAAAAGGCTTTCCTTTTATTAAACCTTTCCAAACAGAAAATATAAAAGCAAAAGAAAATAAATCAAAATATCTATATATGGTATTATATACCAAAAAAATCAGAAAAAGAATCTCCACCCGAATAACATTTTTTTAAAGCCAAAATAAAAACTTTTTAATTTTTTTTCTTCAGAAATTCCCAATTTGCTTTATTTCTTTTTGCAATTATTTTTGCAAAAGAACTTTGGGTTTTCTTGGCTCAAATATTTCAGAAACTTGCCCGCACTTTGGAGGGTCATTTTCCTCCGCTCTCTCTCTTGCGTGCGAGAGAGTTTTCTCCGAACATTTCTCGCGCGATGGAAATGCAAAACAAAAGAATTCAAATGCAAATATTTCCGTTCAAATTCTTTATAGTTGAAGAAGTCATGTCATCTTCTCTCGTTGCTTTTGAAAGCTTGAATTTGAATTCAGCGGAGAAGGGGAAAGTCATTTTATTCCCTCTCATTCAAAAGTTTCGAAAAGTTTCAGATTTCACACAAGTTTCAATCACTCAGCAAACAAACAAACAATCAATCTAATATTTATTTTAACATTCCAAAACTTATAATTTTGGGATGTTACAAACTACCACACTTAAAATGAATCTCGTCCTCGAGATTCGAAGAGGCTAGAAAGAAAGGGTAGGGTTTGGGGGTCTTCTAACAATTCCAATCTCCGGCAAAGGAGGGATGCTACCACACTTAAAATGAGATGTACTGGTCCCTCAAAATGCTTTAACGATCCTCTGGGGTTTTGGCAACTGACATCGCACAGTCTTCATATTAAATCCTTTGGTGATGCTCTCCCGTTGATATAAGCTTCTTCCATCACTGGGTCTTCTTAACTGACAGTCTCGTGGTCAATTCTAAATAACATATCGATGGTTCTCATGGTGGTCTACCATTTGTGGTTGTCCTGCAGAGAGAGGGGTCTGGGTTTCATTCTCACCGTAAAATTTCCTACGCGTGACAACAAATGCCATGTACATGGGCTTTTCTTATACCATTCTAAGGCTTAAACAAAAGCTTCAAAGAACGTCGTCTCTCACTATGGGTAAGTCTCTCAGATTTACCATTCCGAATAGCAAGATCAATGATAAGAGTAAGTCGTTCTGGTGATCAATCCATTCCGCACCCAAATCATTTCTCTGTATAAGGTTTAGCGAATCTCGCATTCTAACACTTGGGCATCCTCACAAGCGTTGCAGAATTTCTCTTGTCCACGAACGAAGTTCGGATAATCCATTGGTTCTGCAAGCTGAACGAAACATCTATCGTATCTTTACAACTCTCAGGTTTTCGTATGATCCTAAGAAAATGTTTGCTGATCCATCATAGCTTCTTCCATAAATCATATGCATTTCATAATCAATCCTTTATTACATCCTTAATTTATCCTCAAAAACTCCAATTCAAAAGTACTCTATTACAAATGCTGCCATCCACATTGTTCGGTATGGTCAAGCATTTCTGCCAACTTTATTTATGTGCCTCTCTTGGAGGTACTTTAGTTCCACTGGAACTTTCCGAGGTGCTCCTTGAAATCATCCATCTTTTCCTTCATCATGGTGGTCATGAGCTTCATCTCCATCATCTCCGCACGTACCTCACTCAGGTATTCCTGGGTATGACGGAGTCTTACTTCAAGTATTTCTCCGATCTGACGGATGGCTTCCATGGCAGCTTCACGAACAACATCAAAGAAGGTTGCTCGTGGCACACGTGAGATGAAAAAGTATTGCCCCATAGTCTTTGGACAAACTCCTTTCACATGGTGGAGGTGTACTTCCACGTACCAAAGTTCCACTCCATTTCCCACAAATGGGTAGCCTTTGTAGACTGCATCTCCTTCAAGGTGAATGTGCTTCATCATGTCCTTCAGGATTTTCGGGTAATCATGATCACTGGTCAGGGTTATGATCGTTTCTGGGCCCTTGAGGAATGACTCGTAGAGAGTTGTCATCTGCAGGTGCCAGTAAATAGGTACTCAGAGGAATGTATGTGTCTCCTTGATAATCATGGTACACTCCTACTCAATAGATCCTGTGGGGTTGCCGATTACTACCACACTTAAAATGTATTATACTCATGCCTGCATAGACCATATTTTCTCATATCCTCATAATTGTTCAAAGATCTTTGCTCGTAGAGAAACAACACATACATTTTCAACATAGGCGATCATGAGACAATAAATTCCATTTATTCATGATGTTATTACAATCTCAGGGACTTCTGTTACAAAATTTCACTCCATGATCTCATGAAAACAAGAGTTCTTCATATTACACTAATTGCCGCGGTCAAAACTTAACTACTCCTTTTCAGCTTTCTTCCTTTGTGGACAATCGCTAGCAAAATGTCCTGCTTCCTTGCAACGAAAGCAAATGAGTTCTGAGAAGTCTCCTTGGGTTTGCTTTTGCTTTTGCTCCTTGGGTTTCCGGCTTCCTTCCTGAGCACATGTATTTGTGGTGGCTTCCTTCCTGAGCACATGTATTCCTGGTTTTCTAAGATAAACCGAACAGGTATCTAGCGATCTAATCTAGACCGTTGCATGGAGATCTAAGGGCTACTAATTAGAGAAGAGAAAAAACAGAGAGGTGAGGGAGTTCTTACCGTGCTGGCCGTGGCTGTAGCCCGGTGGGGAAGATGACGTCGCCGGCGAGGGGGAGAGGGAGCTCCGGGGGCAGTGGGGAAGAGAAGAGGCGGCGGCGGCGGTGCTTCTCCTCCGCGGGTGGGGCTCGGGGGGCGGAGAGGGGCACTTTGGCGCTGGTGCTGCTCCTGGCCGAAGGTAGACGTGGAAGCAGCTTGCTGCCGGCGAGGTGGTGCAGGGCTCGGGCGGCGGCAGCTCGTGGCGGCGGCGGCTCGAAGAGGGTTGGGAACGGGGTCGGCTAGGGCGCTGGGTATATATAGGCTGGGAGGGGGGGCGAGCTCAGGAAGGAGAGGGAGGGCGCTGGGGAAGGAAATCGCGAGGTACTCGGGCGGTTCAGTTTCTGGCATGGAAAAGGGAGGAGAAGGAGATGGGCGGCGGCGGTGGCTAGGTTAGGGCAGGGGAGAGGGATAGGCAGGGGCGAGGTGCTGCTAAGGTAAGAGAGGGAGAAGAACTCGGGTAGGAAACCGCGAGGTGGGGAGGGGCTCGGTCGGCCTCTGGTGCAGAGAAGGAAGGAGAGGAGAGGGAGGTAGGAGAAAGAAGGCGACGTGGAGGGAGGCTTGGTCGGGTGGGGGCCACGGGGCAGTGGGAGGGGGAAGGGCGGGGTGGCCGATTTTAAGATGCGCCCAGGGCGGCAGCTAGGTTAGAAAAAAATAAAAAGGCTTTCCTTTTATTAAACCTTTCCAAACAGAAAATATAAAAGCAAAAGAAAATAAATCAAAATATCTATATATGGTATTATATGATGGGGAACGTCGCATGGGAAACAAAAATTTTCCTACGCGCACGAAGACCTATCATGGTGATGTCCATCTACGAGAGGGGATGAGTGATCTACGTACCCCTGTAGATCGTACAGCAGAAGTGTTAGAGAACGCGGTTGATGTAGTGGAACGTCCTCACGTCCCTCGATCCGCCCCGTGAACAATCCCGCGATCAGTCCCACGATCTAGTACCGAACGGACGGCACCTCCGCGTTCAGCACACGTACAGCTCGACGATGATCTCGGCCTTCTTGATCCAGCAAGAGAGACGGAGAGGTAGAAGAGTTCTCCGGCAGCGTGACGGTGCTCCGGAGGTTGGTGATGACCTTGTCTCAACAGGGCTCCGCCCGAGCTCCGGAGAAACACGATCTAGAGGAAACACCGTGGAGGTATGTGGTCGGGCTGCCGTGGAAAAGTCGTCTCAAATCAGCCCCAATACCTCCGTATATATAGGTGGGAGGGAGGGGACCTTGCCTTGGGGCTCAAGGAGCCCCAAGGGGGTCGGCCGAGTCCAAGGGGGGAGGACTCCCCCCCCAAACCGAGTTGGACTTGGTTTGGTGGGAGGGAGTCCTTCCCTTCCTTCCCACCTCCTCTTTTTTTTCTTTTCTCTTGATTTTTTCTCCTTGGCGCATAGAGCCCTTTTGGGCTGTCCCACCAGCCCACTAAGGGCTGGTGTGCCACCATCAAGGCCTATGGGATTCCCCGGGGTGGGTTGCCCCCCCCGGTGAACTCCCGGAACACATTCGTCATTCCCGGTACATTCCCGGTAACTCCGAAAACCTTCCGGTAATCAAATGAGGTCATCCTATATATCAATCTTCATTTCCAAACTATTCCGGAAACCCTCGTGACATCCGTGATCTCATCCGGGACTCTGAACAACATTCGGTAACTAACCATATAACTCAAATACGCATAAAACAACGTCGAACCTTAAGTGTGCAGACCCTGCGGGTTCGAGAACTATGTAGACATGACCCGAGAGACTCCTCGGTCAATATCCAATAGCGGGACCTGGATGCCCATATTGGATCCTACATATTCTACGAAGATCTTATCATTTGAACCTCAGTGCCAAGGATTCATATAATCCCGTATGTCATTCCCTTTGTCCTTCGGTATGTTACTTGCCCGAGATTCGAACGTCAGTATCCGTATACCTATTTCAATCTCGTTTACCGGTAAGTCTCTTTACTCGTTCCATAATACAAGATCCCGCAACTTACACTAAGTTACATTGCTTGCAAGGCTTGTGTGTGGTGTTGTATTACCGAGTGGGCCCCGAGATACCTCTCCGTCACACGGAGTGACAAATCCCAGTCTCGATCCATACTAACTCAACTAACACCCAGTTCGACGTTTGATACACACAAACCATTCCTCCGGTGTCAGTGAGTTATATGATCTCATGGTCATAGGAATAAATACTTGACACGCAGAAAACAGTAGCAACAAAATGACACGATCAACATACTACGTCTATTAGTTTGGGTCTAGTCCATCACGTGATTCTCCTAATGACGTGATCCAGTCATCAAGCAACAACACCTTGTTCATAAACAGAAGACACTTACTATCTTTGATCAATTGGCTAGCCAACTAGAGGCTTGCTAGGGACGGTGTTTTGTCTATGTATCCACACATGTAAATGAGTCTTCATTCAATACAATTATAGCATGGATAATAAACGATTATCTTGATTCAGGAATTATAATAATAACTATATTTATTATTGCCTCTAGGGCATAATTCCAACAGTCTCCCACTTGCACTAGAGTCAATAATCTAGCCCTCACATCATCATGTGAATTACATTGTAATAAATCTAACACCCATACAGTTCTGGTGTTGATCATGTTTTGGCCGTGGAAGAGGTTTAGTCAGCGGGTCCGCTACATTCAGATCCGTGTGCACTTTGCATATATTTACGTCCTCGACGTAGTCGCGGATGAGGTTGAAGCGTCGTTTGATGTGTCTGGTCTTCTTGTGAAACCGTGGTTCCTTTGCTAAGGCAATGGCACCAGTGTTGTCAGAAAACATGGTTATTGGATTCTGTGCGCTTGGCACCACTCCAAGATCCGTCATGAACTGCTTCATCCAGACACCCTCCTTAGCCGCCTCCGAGGCAGCCATGTACTCCGCTTCACATGTAGAATCTACTACGACGCTTTGCTTGGAACTGCACCAGCTTACTGCACCCCCATTAAGAATAAATACGTATCCGGTTTGCGACTTAGAGTCGTCTGGATCTGTGTCAAAGCTTGCATCGACGTAACCTTTTACGGCGAGCTCTTCGTCACCTCCATACACGAGAAACATCTCCTTAGTCCTTTTCAGGTACTTCAGGATATTCTTGACCGCTGTCCAGTGATCTACTCCTGGATTACTCTGGAACCTACCTGCCATACTTATGGCCAGGCTAACATCCGGTCTAGTGCACAGCATTGCATACATGATATAACGTATGGCTGAAGCATAGGGGACGGAGCGCATATGCTCTCTATCTTCATCAGTTGCTGGGCACTGAGTCTTACTCAATCTCGTACCTTGTAAAACTGGCAAGAACCCTTTCTTGGACTGTTCCATTTTGAACCTCTTCAAAACTTTATCAAGGTATGTGCTTTGTGAAAGTCCTATCAGGCGTTTTGATCTATCCCTATAGATCTTAATGCCTAGAATGTAAGCAGCTTCTCCTAGGTCCTTCATAGAGAAACTTTTATTCAAGTAATCCTTTATGCTCTCTAAAAACTCTACGTCGTTTCCAATCAGTAATATGTCATCCACATATAATATTAGAAACGCCACAGAGCTCCCACTCACTTTCTTGTAAATACAAGATTCTCCAACCACTTGTATAAACCCAAATGCTTTGATCACCTCATCAAAGCGTTTGTTCCAACTCCGAGATGCTTGCACCAGTCCATAAATGGATCGCTGGAGCTTGCACACCTTGTTAGCATTCTTAGGATCGACAAAACCTTCGGGTTGTATCATATACAACTCTTCCTTAAGGAAACCGTTAAGGAACGCCGTTTTGACATCCATCTGCCAGATTTCATAATCGAAAAATGCAGCTATTGCTAACATGATTCTGACGGACTTAAGCATCGCTACGGGTGAGAATGTCTCATCGTAGTCAATTCCTTGAACTTGTGAAAAACCCTTTGCCACAAGTCGAGCTTTATAAACGGTCACATTGCCGTCAGCGTCCGTCTTCCTCTTAAAGATCCATTTGTTCTAAATAGCCTTGCGACCCTCAGGTAGTACCTCCAAAGTCCACACTTTGTTCTCATACATGGATCCTATCTCGGATTTCATGGCTTCTAGCCATTTGTTGGAATCTGGGCCCACCATTGCTTCTTCATAATTTGCAGGTTCGTTGTTGTCTAACAACATGATTGATAAGACGGGATTACCGTACCACTCTGGAGCAGCACGTGATCTCGTCGACCTGCGTGGTTTGACAGAAACTTGAACTGGAGTTTCATGATCATCATCATTAACTTCCTCCTCAACCGGCGTCGCAACGATAGAGGTTTCCCCTTGCCCTGCGCCACCATCCAGAGGGATGAGAGGTTCGACAACCTCGTCAAGTTCTATCTTCCTCCCACTCAATTCTCTCGAGAGAAACTCCTTCTCGAGAAAAGCTCCGTTTTTAGCAACAAACACTTTGCCCTCGGATTTGAGATAGAAGGTGTACCCAACTGTCTCTTTTGGGTAACCTATGAAGACGCACTTTTCCGCTTTGGGTTCCAGCTTTTCAGGCTGAAGCTTTTTGACATAAGCATCACATCCCCAAACTTTAAGAAATGACAACTTTGGCCTTTTGCCATACCACAGTTCGTATGGTGTCGTCTCAACGGATTTTGATGGTGCCCTATTTAAAGTGAATGCAGCTGTTTCTAATGCATAACCCCAAAACGATAACGGAAAATCGGTAAGAGACATCATAGATCACACCATCTCTAACAGAGTACTATTACGACGTTCGGACACACCATTACGTTGTGGTGTTCCAGGCGGTGTTAACTGTGAAACAATTCCACATTGTCTTAAGTGAGTACCAAACTCGAAACTCAGATATTCACCCCCACGATCAGACCGTAGGAACTTGATCTTCTTGTTACGATGATTTTCCACTTCACTCTGAAATTGCTTGAACTTTTCAAATGTTTCAGACTTGTGTTTCATCAAGTAGACATAACCATATCTACTTAAATCGTCAGTGAAGGTGAGAAAATAACGATATCCGCCGCGTGCCTCCACAATCATCGGACCACACACATCGGTATGTATGATTTCCAACAAGTCACTTGCACGCTCCATTGTCCCTGAGAACGGAGTCTTAGTCATCTTGCCCATGAGGCATGGTTCGCACGTGTCAAGTGAATCAAAGTCAAGTGACTCCAAAAGTCCATCAGCATGGAGTTTCTTCATGCGCTTTACACAAATATGACCTAAGCGGCAGTGCCACAAAAATATGGCGCTATCATTGTTAACTCTAACTCTTTTGGTCTCAATGTTATGTATATGCGTATCGCTATCAAGATTCAATATGAACAATCCTCTCACATTTGGTGCATGACCATAAAAGATGTTACTCATAGAAATAGAACAACCATTATTCTCTGATTTAAAAGAGTAACCGTCTCGCAATAAACAAGATCCAGATATAATGTTCATGCTCAACACAGGCACTAAATAACAATGATTTAAGTTCATCACTAATCCTGACGGTAACTGAAGTAACACTGTGCCGACGGCGATTGCATCAACCTTGGAACCATTTCCTACGCGCATCGTCACTTCATCTTTCGCCAGCCTTCGCCTATTCCGCAGTTCCTGTTTCGAGTTGCAAATATGAGCAACAGAACCGGTATCGAATACCCAGGCAGTACTACGAGAGCCGGTTAAGTACACGTCAATAACATGTATCTCAAATATACCTGATTTTTCTTTGCCCGCCTTCTTATCTGCCAGATACTTGGGGCAATTGCGCTTCCAGTGACCCATACCCTTGCAATAGTAACACTCCGTTTCCGGCTTAGGTCCAGCTTTGGGTTTCTTCGTCGGATTGGCAACAGGCTTGCCGCTCTTCTTCGAATTGCCCTTCTTGCCTTTGATGTTTCTCTTGAAACTAGTGGTCTTATTCACCATCAACACTTGATGCTCTTTACGGAGTTCAGACTCTGCGACTTTCAGCATCGCAAACAACTTGCCGGGAGACTTGTTCATCCCTTGCATGTTGTAGTTCAACACAAAGCCTTTATAGCTTGGCAGCAGTGATTGAAGGATTCTGTCAGTGACAGCTTCTTGCGGGAGTTCAATCCCCAGCTCAGCTAGACGATTTGAGTACCCAGACATTTTGAGCACATGTTCACTGACAGATGAGTTTTCCTCCATCTTGCAAGCATAGAATTTATCGGAGGTCTCATACCTCTCGATCCGGGCGTTCTTCTGAAAGATAAACTCCAACTCCTGGAACATCTCAAATGCTCCATGACGCTCAAAGCGACGTTGAAGTCCCGGTTCTAAGCCATACAAGACTGCACATTGAACTATTGAGTAGTCCTCCTTACGTGCTAACCAAGCGTTCTTAACATCCTGATCAGCCGTAGCGGGTGGTTCATCTCCTAACGCAGCATTAAGGACATAATCCTTCTTCCCAGCTTGTAAGATTAGCTTAAGATTACGAGCCCAGTCTACAAAGTTGCTTCCATCATCTTTCAACTTAGCTTTCTCTGGGAACGTATTAAAATTCAGGATGACTGTCGCGTGAGCCATGATCTACAACACAAATATATTCAAAGTGGACTTAGACTATGTTCAAGATAATTAGAGTTTAACTTAATCAAATTATTCGCTAAACTCCCACTCAAAAAGTACATCTCTCTAGTCATTTGAGTGGTTCATGATCCACTTACACTAGCTCAAGTCCGATCATCACGTGAGTTGAGTATAGTTTCAGTGGTAAGCATCCCTATGCTAATCATATCATCTATATGATTCATGATCGACCTTCCGGTCTCATGTGTTCCGAGGCCATGTCTGCACATGCTAGGCTCGTCAAGCTTAACCCGAGTGTTCCGCGTGCGCAACTGTTTTGCACCCGTTGTATGTGAACGTTGAGTCTATCACACCCGATCATCACGTGGTGTCTCGAAACGACGAACTGTAGCAACGGTGCACAGTCGGGGAGAACACAATTTCGTCTTGAAATTTTAGTGAGAGATCACCTCATAATGCTACCGTCGTTCTAAGCAAAAAAAGGTGCATAAAAGGATTAACATCACATGCAATTCATAAGTGACATGATATGGCCATCATCACGTGCTTCTTGATCTCCATCACCAAAGCACCGGCACGATCTTCTTGTCACCGGCGCCACACCATGATCTCCATCAACGTGTTGCCCTCGGGGTTGTCGTGCTACTCATGCTATTACTACTAAAGCTACATCCTAGCAAAATAGTAAACGCATCTGCAAGCACACACGTTAGTATAAAGACAACCCTATGGCTCCTGCCGGTTGCCGTACCATCGACGTGCAAGTCGATATTTCTATTACAACATGATCATCTCATACATCCAATATATCACATCACATCATTGGCCATATCACATCACAAGCATACCCTGCAAAAACAAGTTAGACGTCCTCTAATTTTGTTGTTGCATGTTTTACGTGGTGACCATGGGTATCTAGTAGGATCGCATCTTACTTACGCAAACACCACAACGGAGATATATGAGTTTCTATTTAACCTCATCCAAGGACCTCCACGGTCAAATCCGATTCAACTAAAGGTGGAGAAACCGACACTTGCCAGTCATCTTTGAGCAACGGAGTTACTCGTAACGATGAAACCAGTCTCTCGTAAGCGTACGAGTAATGTCGGTCCAAGCCGCTTCAATCCAACAATACCGCGGAATCAAGAAAAGACTAAGGAGGGCAGCAAAACGCACATCACCGCCCACAAAAACTTTTGTGTTCTACTCGAGAAGACATCTACGCATGAACCTAGCTCATGATGCCACTGATGGGGAACGTCGCATGGGAAACAAAAATTTTCCTACGCGCACGAAGACCTATCATGGTGATGTCCATCTACGAGAGGGGATGAGTGATCTACGTACCCTTGTAGATCGTACAACAGAAGCGTTAGTGAACGCGGTTGATGTAGTGGAACGTCCTCACGTCCCTCGATCCGCCCCGTGAACAATCCCGCGATCAGTCCCACGATCTAGTACCGAACGGACGGCACCTCCGCGTTCAGCACACGTACAGCTCGACGATGATCTCGGCCTTCTTGATCCAGCAAGAGAGACGGAGAGGTAGAAGAGTTCTCCGGCAGCGTGACGGCGCTCCGGAGGTTGGTGATGACATTGTCTCAGCAGGGCTCCGCCCGAGCTCCGCAGAAACACAATCTAGAGGAAAAACTGTGGAGGTATGTGGTCGGGCTGCCGTGGAAAAGTCGTCTCAAATCAGCCCCAATACCTCCGCATATATAGGTGGGAGGGCGGGGACCTTGCCTTGGGGCTCAAGGAGCCCCAAGGGGGTCGGCCGAGTCCAAGGGGGAGGACTCCCCCCCCCCAAACCGAGTTGGACTTGGTTTGGTGGGAGGGAGTCCTTCCCTTCCTTCCCACCTCCTCTTTTTTTTTTCTTTTCTCTTGATTTTTTCTCCTTGGCGCATAGAGCCCTTTTGGGCTGTCCCACCAGCCCACTAAGGGCTAGTGTGCCACCCTCAAGGCCTATGGGCTTCCCCGGGGTGGGTTGCACCCCCGGTGAACTCCCGGAACCCATTCGTCATTCCCGGTACATTCCCGGTAACTCCGAAAACCTTCCGGTAATCAAATGAGGTCATCCTATATATCAATCTTTGTTTCCGTACTATTCCGGAAACCCTCGTGACGTCCGTGATCTCATCCGGGACTCCGAACAACATTTGGTAACCAACCATATAACTCAAATACGCATAAAACAACATCGAACCTTAAGTGTGCAGACCCTACGGGTTCGAGAACTATGTAGACATGACCCGAGAGACTCCTCGGTCAATATCCAATAGCGGGACCTGGATGCCCATATTGGATCCTACATATTCTACAAAGATCTTATCGTTTGAACCTCAGTGCCAAGGATTCATATAATCCCGTATGTCATTCCCTTTGTCCTTCGGTATGTTACTTGCCCGAGATTCGATCGTCAGTATCCGTATACCTATTTCAATCTCGTTTACCGGTAAGTCTCTTTACTCATTCCGTAATACAAGATCCCGCAACTTACACTAAGTTACATTGCTTGCAAGGCTTGTGTGTGATGTTGTATTACCGAGTGGGCCCCGAGATACCTCTCCGTCACACGGAGTGACAAATCCCAGTCTCGATCCATACTAACTCAACTAACACCTTCGGAGATACCTGTAGAGCATCTTTATAATCACCCAGTTACGTTGCGACGTTTGATACACACAAAGCATTCCTCCGGTGTCAGTGAGTTATATGATCTCATGGTCATAGGAATAAATACTTGACACGCAGAAAACAGTAGCAACAAAATGACACGATCAACATGCTACGTCTATTAGTTTGGGTCTAGTCCATCACGTGATTCTCCTAATGACGTGATCCAGTCATCAAGCAACAACACCTTGTTCATAATCAGAAGACACTGACTATCTTTGATCAACTGGCTAGCCAACTAGAGGCTTGCTAGGGACGGTGTTTTGTCTATGTATCCACACATGTAAATGAGTCTTCATTCAATACAATTATAGCATGGATAATAAACGATTGTCTTGATACAGGAATTATAATAATAACTATATTTATTATTGCCTCTAGGGCATAATTCCAACATTATATACCAAAAAAATCAGAAAAAGAATCTCCACCCGAATAACATTTTTTTAAAGCCAAAATAAAAACTTAAAAAAATGTTTTTTCAAAAATTCCCAATTTGCTTTATTTCTTTTTGCAAAAGAACTTTGGGTTTTCTTGGCTCAAATATTTCAGAAACTTGCCCGCACTTTGGAGGGTCATTTTCCTCCGCTCTCTCTCTTGCGTGCAAGGGAGTTTTCTCCAAACATTTCTCGCGCGATGGAAATGCAAAACAAAAGAATTCAAATGCAAATATTTCCGTTCAAATTCTTTATAGTTGAAGAAGTCATGTCATCTTCTCCGTTGCTTTTGAAAGCTTGAATTTGAATTCACCGGAGAAGGGGAAAGTCATTTTATTCCCTCTCATTCAAAAGTTTCGAAAAGTTTCAAATTTCACACAAGTTTCAATCACTCAGCAAACAAACAAACAATCAATCTAATATTTATTTTAACATTCCAAAATTTATAATTTTGGGATGTTACAGTTGCTGTTACTTTCTACTATTGCTACTTGCTACTGTAGTCACTACTGCTGTTCCTTGCCACTGCTGTTACTCGTTACACTGCTACTACCTGCTACAATACTTTTCTGGCGCCATTGATACTTCAGTTAGGAATAATCTGCCGTCAACAGATTCTTTCCTAGCACCGTTGCTATCATACTACCTTTGCTACTTATATCCTGCTTGTAGATACTAATCTTTCAGGTGTGGTTGAGCCGACAACTCAACTACTAATACTGGAGAATATCCTTTCACTCCCATCGTGTCGTACCAACAAATTTGGGTTGAATACTCTACCCTCGAAAACTGCCGCGATACCACACGCTGGTGGGTCATTGCAAGACAATTGCTAATTGTTAAGCAACTGGAAGCAACTCTTTTCGGCGCCGTTGCCGGAGAGGGATAGCTATATTCTCTGAGTCACTTGGGATTTATATCTGCTGATCACTATGAAGAATCTGAAAGATCCAAGAACCAAAGTCTTGCCCTCAACTACGAGGGGAGGTAAGGAACTGCCATCTAGCTCTGCACTTGATTCACCTTCAGTTATGAGTAAGTTTGCGACACCACCTCCTGCTAGAAATCTTGATATGTCGCTTTTGCTAGATGATGCTAGATATGCTACTGCTATTGATGATGCTTATGATGCTACTATGCTTGATGCTACCATGCCTCATACTGCTAGAGATGCTATGCGTGATACTGCTTTGCATGATGATGCTAGAGATGCTATTTTTCCTGATGATGCTATGCTTGATACTGCTAGAGATACTACTTTGCCTGATATGCCACTAGGGGTATTCCTTGATGCTCATATTGCTAGGGTTACTACCAATGCTCGTGATGCTTCTGAAACTACCGATACTATTGAGATAGAACCTGCTTTTGCTCCTGCTAGATCTAGCTCTCCTAGATATGAATTGCGTGATATTCCTGAGGGTTATGTTATGGAGGGAGAGATAGCTGAGGATTTTCTTGCGTGTAAGGATGCATATGACGCTGAGAAATTACTTCTCAAGTGGAAGGAAAAATCTGTGAAAGCTAGGATGAAATACGACCCGAAGTTTGCCACTTCACCTATCTTTATCACTAATGAGGATTATGAATTCTCTGTCGAACCTGAGATAATCTCTCTAGTCGAATCTGATCCTTTCCACGGTTATGAGTCTGAGACGGTCGTAGCCCATCTTACCAAACTACACGATATAGCCATCCTTTTCACTAGTGAGGAGAAGATCCGCTACTACTATATCCTTCAGCTGTTTCCTTTCTCTCTAAAGGATGACGCTAAAGCCTGGTTCACTTCTCTTGCTCCGGGATATGTGAGTAGTCCCCAGGATATGGTCTATTACTTCTGTGAGAAATATTTCCCTGCCCATAAGAAGCAAGCTGCCTTGCAGGAAATATACAACTTTGCTCAACTCAAAGAAGAGAGTCTCCCACAAGCTTGGGGGAGGCTCATCCAGCTACAGAATGCTTTGCCTGATCACCCTATTAAGAAGAACGAGATACTTGATATATTCTATAACGGACTTACCGATGCTTATAGAGACCACCTAGATAGTTGTGCCGATTGTGTTTTTAGGGAACGAACTATAGAACAAGCTGAGATCCTACTGAATAATATCTTGATCAACGATAATGCTTGGACTACACCCGAACCACCTCCTAAGCCAACTCCTAAGAAAAGAGGTATTCTATTCCTCAGTCCCGAAGATATGCAAGAGGCCAAGAAATCTATGCAAGAGAAAGGCATTAGATCAGAAGAAGTCAAAAATCTACCGCCCATCAAAGAGATCCATGGTCTCAATTACCCGATACGAGTAGTAGAGGTGAATTCTCTGCGTAGATTCAATGAGAGTGATATTCCTTTTGACAAACCTGCTAGCCTATGCTTTGATGAATTTGACAACTTTGTTGCCAAACAACAGAGTTTCAATGATTATGTCAGCACACAATTGGAACAAAGTACTCGTATGCTTAGTCATTTAAGTGCTTGTGTAGACAGAAATGTCAATGATCTGAAACTTCTGAGTAAACATGCCTCTATGATTACTACTCAGATAGAACAAGTACTTAAAGCTCAGAATGACTTGCTCAATGAATTAAATGACAACTCTGTCAGAGTCATTACTAGAGGAGGCAAAATGACTCAGGAACCTTTCTATCCCGAAGGCCATCCTAAGAGAATTGATCAAGATTCTCAAGGAATTAATGCTGATACACCTAGTCATCCTAAGAATAAGAAGAAGGATGATAGAAACCTACATGTCAGTTTACCAAATACTGTCACACCTGAAGAACCAAAGGATATTTCTGCGTCTGATGCAGAAACACAATCTGGTGATGAACATGAACCTAGTGACAATATGGACATCAATGTTCATAATAATGCTCAACCTAGCAATGATAAGGATGTGGAGATTGAACCTACGGTTAATGATGATAACCCACAACCTAAGAGATACGGTAAGAATGACTTCACTGCTAGGAAGCATGGTAAAGAAAGGGAGCCATGGGTTCAGAGACCCATGCCCTTTCCTCCTAAGCCATCCAAGAAAAAGGATGATGATGATTTTGAGCGCTTTATTGAAATGTTGAGACCCGTCTTTCTGCAGATGCGGTTAATTGATATGCTCAAAATGTCGCCATATGCCAAGTACATGAAAGATATCGTGACCAATAAACGGAAGATACCAGATCTTGAGATCTCCACCATGCTTGCCAATTACACTTTCAAAGGTGGAACTCCCAAGAAACTTGGTGATCCCGGAGTGCCCACTATACCTTGCTCCATGAAAGGAAACTACGTAAGAACTGCCTTATGTGTCCTTGGAGCTGGTGTTAGTGTTATGCCTCTCTCTCTTTATCGTAGACTTGAACTGGATAAGTTGACACCCACTGAAATCTCTCTGCAAATGGCCGACAAATCAACTGCTTTCCCTGTCGGCATTTGCGAGGATGTGCGTGTTGTGGTTGCTAACGTTACTATCTTGACGGACTTTGTTATCCTGGATATTCCCGAGGATGATGCCATGGCGATCATTCTTGGAAGACCATTCTTAAACACCGCAAGGGCTGTTATAGATTGCAGCAAAGGCAATGTAACCTTCCATGTCAACGGTAATGAGCATACAGTGCACTTTCCAAAGAAACGATATCAAGTGCATTGCATCAATGCTATCGAAAAACTTCATCGATTCTTATTGGGAGCTTTGAATGCCCTATTCCTCGTATTAAGATGAAGTATGATTTGCTTGTTTGGGAGATTCATGTCCCCATTGAGGTGACTTAGTGGCTATTCGATAATTCTCCGTTTCCTTTTGCGATTCGAAAAAGTTTTGTCGAGGGGATTTGATCAACCCCATTGATGGATTTCTTTCGATGACCATGAAATGGATGAATCAAGGAGTCACATACCTCTGTTTTAAGCTTTCACTTTCTGTTGCTTAGAAGAAAAATGATAGATTTAGTTTAGTTTTTCCTGTTTTCTGTTTTAGCGTCCCGGAGAAAAGTACCCCGAAAATAAAAGTTCTCCGATGGTCCTAAAAATCAAATATGATTTTTTCTTGATTTTTTGAAAAATACTGGGACTGAGAGCTGGCCTGGGGGCCACACTAGTGGGCCACAAGCCCTCTAGCCGCGGCCTCCGCCCTGGCCGCGGCTTACAAGCTTGTGGGGCCCAGAGGGACCCCCTCCACTCATTCCAGCTCCCATCCTCTTTTTCTACCTCCAGAAAAAATTGTTTCGCAGCTCAAACCCGTGTTCTTGCTCATTTGGGTGTGATTTTTGATCTCCTTGCTCAAAGCACCATTCTTCGAACCGTTTTGGGGAAATTACTCCTTGGTAAGTGACTCCTCCATTGGTCCAGTTAGTTTCTACTCTAGTCCTTTATCCTTCGCGTATTCTTGCTACCTTGGTGACCCTGTTCTTGATCTTGAAATGTTGATTTTAGCTGGTCCCAAGTAGTTTTAGCGCGTCATACGGTCTCTAGGCACTAGTAGGAGTAGTTGCTATGAGTTGGGTTAATCCTTACTCACTTTTCTTTCGAAGTCTCTAAAAATTTCAGAATTTTTTCAGAGTTAGTAAAGGGAAAAGATGTGGAGGTTCTTGAGAGGCTCTTCAAGCCGTAACGCCAAGGAGGATGAGAAGAACAACCCCAAGTACGTGGTTCCTCCAGTCACAGAAGTTCGAGCGTGCGAGTGGCCAAGTGATGAATTTTTGCGCGTCGCTGGGCTTTATGAAGACTTTTATTACTTGGTGGAGAACGCAGGTCTTACCGCGTTCGTTGAAGATAAGTGCCCACAATACCTCCTTCTCACCAATATTTTCGTTCAAAGCTTCAACTTTTATCCGAGGAAGAATCCTCCTATGGTTGAGTTCATGTTATACGATATTCCCCAGGGCATGACACTACAGGATTTTTGCAATGTTTGCAAATTACCTTATGTTGGGGATATTCATGATCCTCGTCCACGGGACTTGGAGGCTTTCATAGATACTATTGCTGTTGGAGAGGAGAGAGGAGTGTCTCGCGCTAGAATTGCTAGCATACATTTTACTGTGCTTCGGTACTTCTCATTATTTGTGGGAAAATGTTTGATTGGCCGTGGGGAGGCTGGATCACTTAGCTCTCCCGACCTTGCAGTTTTGCGCGAAGGCCTTTATAACAATAAGACTTATAGCCTAGGTGCTATAGTAGCTCAGCGGTTGAACACAAACCGTTCCAAAGGTGTCGTCTATGGAGGTATCTATGCTACCAGTTTTGCCAGACACTTTGAGATACTCGTTAGACTGGAGGAGGAAGAAGAGATGCTTCTTCGTGAGAAATATATGGATTATGACAGCATGGTTCGCCATGATTTTCTGGATAGAGATGCTAGTAGACGGATGATTTATAACCTGGTATTTAGTTAGGGTACTCAAGAGACTATTACTTTGCCTGCTCCTTCTTTGTTCGATCTTCATGCAGGCAGGTACATTATTACGCGTATTGGGGCTTGGCCCAACCACAGGTGACCGTGCCCGAGACGCCAGTCGAGTACCAGACGCCAGTTTATCAGTGGGAGCCAAAGGAGCTCACACAACAGTGGCATCCACAGTCCGCTCCGGAGTATCCGAGAGCTGGTTATTTCCCTCCTTGGGAGTAGACCAAGCTAGGCCAAAAGGTTAAGCTTGGGGGAGTACGTGTTTGCACCAACTTTACATTCATGCTTATGCTTTCACTTTGTTAGTCGGTGTTTACACTTTGCCACTGTAGTATCCATGCTAGTTTATTTTCGTTTTCTTGTTTTCTTGCTTTGTGTCCTTTTGAGAAAACCCAACAATATTTTCCTTTCTTATTTTGCTTGTTGGGAGCTTTCCCGTGTAAATAGTTTTATTTTTCTTTGAGTCGAGGTAGAAGACCATGGTTACGATGTTTAGTGGCTCTCGCATGCATACCTGTTCATTTGTTAAAGAGCCATATTACTTTGTCTTCTCCTTTGTGTTTGCCTGTAGATTCAGCTTAGTCCAATGCACGAGCACCCTTATTATTGTTCACATCGTTCGATTGTGCAAGTGAAAGGCAATAATGATGATATATGATGAAGTGACTAAGACTGGAAAAGCTGGTATGAACTCTATCTATTTCGTTTTTGTAAATATGACTAGCTTGTCATCCCAGATTTAGCTTGGTTGAGAGAGAACCATGTTTGCAATGACAACTTAGAGATCATAGTTTCTGATGCCATGCTTAATTAGCTAGGAGCTTATAATGGTTTGTCTTGAATGCCAACATATATTTTGAGATGACTATGATGTAGTATGATAGGATGGTATTCTCCTTTGAATGATTCAAGTGGCTTGACTTGGCGCATGTTCATGCATGTAGTTGAAACAAAATCAACATAGCCTCTATGATGTTCGTGTTCATGGTGATTTATATCCTGCTCATGCTTGCACTCAATGTTAGTCAAACTCATTGCATCTTGATGAGTGTTGTCGCTCTCTAGTTGGTCGCTTCCCAGTCTTTTGCTAGCCTTCACTTGTACTAAGCAGAATATTGCTTGTGCATTCACTTCTATAAACCCAAAAGTTTTTCCATGAGAGTCCACCATACATACCTATTTGCGGTATCTACCTGCCGTTCCAAGTAAATTTGCATGTGCCATTCTCTAAACCTTCAAGAAATAATCTGTTTTGCATGCCCGAACCGCTCATGTGGTGACAGGGGGCTATTGGTATCTTCCATGTTAGGCGTGTTATCCTCGACATGTGTTTATTCACTGTCATTCACGGGAAAGGGTCCGGTAATTGGAATGCCCAGTTCCACGCTTAAATCAAAAACATAACTGTAAAACAAGACTCCCCCCTGATTGATGTTAGTATGGACGGTACCCAAGGATTCGGCTAGCCGTGTAGTGTGATTGATTGGTGGTGGGGGAGTTAAAAATTTAATTTTCTGTTTGGGAACCGCCTATAGCATGAGTAGCATGGAAGATATCGAGAACTGTTGGTCATTGCGTTGACAATGAAAGCATGCCACCCAGAATTATTATCTCTGTTTTCAAAGCTTGAGCCGTGGCACCTCTGCAAATCAATGCTTCCCTCTGCGAAGGGCATGTCTATTTATTTTCCTGTTGAGTCATCCTCTTCTAATATAGAGAGCACCTCTATCATTTTTATGCTTTTCTTTTGATTGATATTGAGTATGACTATGACTGGATCTTCGTTGCTATGAATTACAATGTTTAGTCAGCCCTTGATCTTTGAAAGTTCTATGCATTTATTTTTTGCGGTCTCAGAAAGAGCTAGCGAGATACCACCTATTCATATTGCTTCGTGCTTGTTTTGATTGAATTGTTGGTATGTGAAACTCATTGTTATTTGCTCGCTAGCTGATTATGCAATTGAAATTAGTTTACCGTGAGACCTATGTGTCACTTGCTTATGTGGTTAACTCGTGATCTTGCTGAAATTCTGGTTATGAGTTAGAGATAGTTGCAACAACAAGATCAAACAGAGTTTGTGAAAGCTTTACTTTCTCTTTCAGTTTGTCAACTGAGTTGCTTGAGGACAAGCAAGGTTTTAAGCTTGGGGGAGATGATACGTCTCCATCGAATCTACTTTTCCAAACTATTTTGCCCTTGTTTTGGACTCTAATTTGCATGATTTGAATGGAACTAACCCGGACTGACGCTGTTTTCAGCAGAATTGCCATGATGTTGTTTTTGTGCAGAAATGAAAGTTCTCGGAACGTCCTGAAAATTTACGGAGAATATTTCTGGAAAATATGAAAAATACCTGCGCAAATTTCCACCGGAGGGGGCGGGCGAGTGGGCCACAAGCCCTGTTGCCGCGGCGTCCCCCCTGGCCGCGGCTACCAGGCTTGTGGGGCCCACGTGGCTTTGCCGCCCCCAATTCCAGCGCTATTTATTCCCTTTCGTCCTGGAAAAAATCAAGAGAGAAGAGTTTATCGCGTTTCACGATCCAGAGGCGCCGCCACATCCCGTTCTTGCCCTGGAGGGCAGATCTGGAGTCCGTTTTGGGCTCCGGATCAAGGATATCGTTGCCATCATCATCATCAACCTTCTTCCCTCTCCAATTCCATGAAGCTCTTCATCGTTCGTGAGTAATCTATTCGTAGGCTCGCTGGGCGGTGATGAGTAGGATGAGATCTATCATTTAATCGAGTTAGTTTTGATGGGGATTGATCCCTAGTATCCACTATGTTTTGAGATTGATGTTGCTACTACTTTGCCATGCTTAATGCTTGTCACTAGGGCCCGAGTGCCATGAATTCAGTTCTGAAATTATTATGTTGTCACCAATATATGTGTGTTTTAGATCCGATCTTGCAAGTTGTAGTTACCTACTATGTGTTATGATCCGGCAACCCCGGAGTGACAATAACTGGAACCACTCCCGGTGATGACCATAGTTTGAGGAGTTCATGTGTTCACCAAGTGCTACTGCGTTGGTCCGGTTCTTTATTAAAAGGAGAACCTTAATATCCCGTAGTATCCATTTGAACCCCGCTGCCACGGGAGGGATGGACAATAGATGTCATGCAAGTTCTTTTCCCTAAGCATGTATGACTACACACGGAATGCATGCCTACATCACATTGACAAACGGGAGCTAGCCACATATCTCTCCGTGTTATAACTGTTGCATGATGAATGTCATGCAACAAATCACCGATCCATTGCCTGCGAGTTTGTCCCACTGCTACTGTTACTTGCTTTGTCCTGCTGCTGCTGCCACTAGTTGCTGCTACTATTACTTGCTTTGTCCTGCTGCTGATGCCGCTACTGTTGCTACTATTGTTACTTGCTTTGTCCTGCTCCTGCTGCCACTATTGTTGCTACTACTATTACTTGCTGTTGCTGTTACTTGCTATTGTTGCTACTTGCTACTGCTGTCAATACTGATGTTCCTTGCCACTGTTGTTACTTGTTATACTGCTACTACCTGCTACAATACTTTTCTAGCGCCATTGATACTTCAGTTAGGAATAATCTGCCGTCAACAGATTCTTTCCTAGCACCGTTGCTATCATACTACCTTTGCTGCTTATATCCTGCTTGCATATACTAATCTTTCAGGTGTGGTTGAGCCGACAACTCAACTGCTAATACTGGAGAATATCCTTTCACTCCCATCGTGTCGAACCAACAAATTTGGGTTGAATACTCTACCCTCGAAAGCTGCCGCGATCCCACACGCTGGTGGGCCATTGCAAGACAATTGCTAATTGTTGAGCAACTGGAAGCAAGCCTCCTGGCAAACGGCCTCCTCTTGAGGATTATCAGGATGCACACCCCTCAAGCCTCAAGACAATTGATGACTATCCTGAGGAAAAGACAAAACACTTGTCAAAGCTTCAGAAGCAAGTAGAAGCCGCCGTGAGGAAATTTAATGAAGAATCTGCTGCTGCTGCGACTGCCGCTACCTCCTCTGCAGCTGAAACTTCTGGCACGGCCATTACTCAAGTGAAGTCTGTGCCACCGAAACCAAAGGCTTCAAAGCCTCAGGAGAAAATGCTTCAGAAAGCTGCACCAGCATCCGCACCAAAACCCTCAGCACCACCAAAGGCTTCAAAGCCTGAACACAAGCAGATTGTGAAGCAACTGCCCACTGTCTCCAGCTCCTCTGTTCCTTCTGCAACAAGCTCCGAGACAAAGTCTTCACCAACTCCAATGAAGACTAAGGTGACTGCTGGGAGGAACCAGACCAAGCCCTGGCAAAATCATCAAAGTCCCTTCTGCATCAGAAGGCAGTGATGAATATGACGATGAGACTCTGCAAGCCATCATCAGAAACAAGCAGGAGAGGGTAGCACAAGCTTCAGGCAGCGCCATTCCTCTGGCCATGGACCTAAAAGTCCTCTTGGATTACATCAATATATGGTATGAGGACCCCAACACGCCTATTGATGATTTGAAGCTTCCCCTAGGCGTCAGGCACATGGTGGCCACTTTCATCAACGAGGCCAAGTGGAAGGAGACGCAAGCCAAACAAGCTAAGGCTGCAAAGCTGAAAAAGGAGAAATTCCTCAGACAGAATCTCCTCAACTTGACGCGTGATGCACTCGTGTCCACTCAGCCAGAATTGAAGACTTTGACTGACAAGTACACCAAGCTCTCTAATCGTCAAAGTCTCAAGAACAATTTCATCAAATTTGCTACTGATGCAGTTGATGATTACAACAAGAAGGTTGCCCCTCCATCAACAACACATCAGCCTCAGATTGAGGAACCACAAACTACCCCTGCTGAGGAAATCCCTCAAGAAAGTCGTGCTGATGAACTGGCTATTGAGGAAATAACCACAGAAATTCCACCTGATGACTCTGCTCCAGCTGATGAAACTGCTCCACCTGATGCATCTAAGCCAGCTGATGACTCTGTTCCAGCTGAAGAAACTGCTTCAGCTCACGAAACTGCGAGGATGGATGTGTCTCCGACTCCTGAAGAGAAAACGTCTTCACCAAAATCTTCAAAGGTGACGAAAATGACTCCGTCTGCATCAGACGTGAAGAAAACAAGGGTTGCTGAAAAGGAATCTAAGAAGAGAAAAGCTTCCTCAACAGAAGAATCAACTAAGGCCAAGTGCCTCAAATCTCTTGATGAAAATGCTCCTCTGGATCCTGTGCCTCTCAACATTGCTCCATCTTATGAGATGACTCCCTTCAAAAGCGAAGACAAGGTGCACTTGACTGATGAGGAAATGAAGAATGTTGCGTCTAAGGAACACACTGATGAGGAAATTCAGATTGATGAGAGTCCTCAGACCTTTATTCCTCCTAAAGAACCTGCTCAAGGATCAGGTGAACCAGCTGATGAATTTGGCTCCTCCACCAAGCAAACCCCTCAAGGCGAAGAAAATCAAGGAGAAAATCCTCAGCCTGAAGAAAATCCAAATCATGAGCAAAACCCTCAACCCGAGGCTGAGGATGAAGAGATTCCTCCTCCTGAGCACAATCCTCAACCAGAGGCTCAAGTTGATGACATTCCTCAACTAGAGCAAGATCCTCAACCTGAAGCACAAGTAGATGAAATTCCTCATCCTGAGGAACATGTTGAAGAAAATGCCCCTGCACCGAATCCAGAGAATGCTCTAGTCGTCATCAATCCAGAAACTGCGATGATTGTCTCCCCTCAAGGGAAGAAGCAAAACCTTCAGCCGATGCAGCGTCAGCCATTCTCCAAGCGGCCAAAGTTTCAAAAGGAATCCTTCTTTGAGGAGCGCATGTACTTCATCGGAGAAAATCCTTATGACAAGCCTCGCATCAGGCACCTGTAGTTTTGGACCAGGACTCAGCTCATCTACTATGCATCTGCGCTATGTGGAAGAAACAAGATTTTCCAGCACATGCATATTCCTCATGTTGAGGTTGAAGAGATTCCGTGCTTTGCCCCAGTCCTCAACGTTCTTCATTAAGCAGGATTGCTCCATATGTGCTCTGATATATGCGATTGGAACAACGCCATTGTTCTTCAATTCTATGCAACTTTGCACATGTCTGGAGATCCATCATATATCAACACTTGGGTGCTGGATTGGATGACCGAACACACACACTTCAATGCCCCTGTGAATGAGCTGATGCGAGAACTTCCCGTGTCAATTCCCTTAGAGCAGGCCGTGAAGTTGTATGATGAACGGGAGCTGCCGAATAAGCTGAAGGAAGTCCTCATGAAGCCTTTGGCCAAGGGGCAACCACCAAGAACAACCTTCCTGGTCCATGAGCTGAAGTATGAACCCATGACTGTTTACAGAATCCTGTGTAGTGTTCTTGGGCCAATCAAGGGTCATGATGATGAAGAAGACGTCGTAGGCATCATGAAGAATATCCTCTTCAACATCATCCATGGCATTCCCATCAACATTCATGATTTCTTCTTGAGGACTCTGGCGGAAAATGCTATGTCCCCTTTTCACCTAAAGATTTATGCTCCGTGGATCATGAGATTCATCAGACGAAGGTCAGGCATCAACTATCACACTGATTTCAATAATCACCAAGGATATATGCCTCCACTAAGGGTCAACAAGAAGACTTTCGAGCCTGTTGAAGGAAAAGGCAAGTCTGTGATTGATGAAGGCAGTAGGCCTCTTGATGGCCAGTTCCGAGAGCCAGATGCATATTCCTTATGGGATGACACTGAAACCCATCCACCAAGTCCTGTTGCTCCAAGGGTGATGAATACCAGAGAGCTTCTTCTTAGTCTTCACCAAAAGGTTGATCGAAATCACAAGTGGGTCAAACGCCAGTTCGCCGCCATTGTGAAAACCCTCAATGAGACTCAGAATGCCGTGAAGTTTAATCATCATTATGTTCATGAGGTTTTTGATCGCACCTGGGCCACACTAGATCATTTGAAGACTCCAGCAAAACTTGAAGAATTGGAGTTTACACAGGACTTCGAATGGTCGTGGCCACTAAAGAAGAAATTCAGGCCAATTCCAGTTCCAGACCTTGAGGACAGTTCGTTTCCTTCATTCCGCACCGTAGAATCAGATGAAGACCAACAAGACACTGCCACTAGTCCAAGGAGGAGGTCTGCTCCCAAGAATCCTCACGCATCTTCCTCAACTCCCAAGAAGTGAAAGTCTTCACAGGGCATTAGTCCTCAGTTTGTCCCTTTTTGTCACTTGATTACAAAGGGGGAGAAATCTGAGAGTTAGTCTTCACGTGGGATATATTTTTGGGGCTTATGAACTTTATTTAAGTTACAAACTCTTGGCTCTTCTGAAGTGTTTTATGTAATGAGTTGTAACTTAAGCCCGATGGTACTCTGACGCTTTTGAACGTTTTTCTTCGTATGCTTATTCCTAAAAATATTAATGCACGCATGCTGGAATTCGCCAGATACCATTTTTCATCATGCATTCACAATTTCTTCATACTATATGCCAAATGTATGCATGATTTACAAGACTCAGGGGGAGATCTCCATGATATAAATCATCAATGTGCATTTGCTGTGAAAAGCAAAATCCTTAAGATATGCACATCTTCACGGGGAGTCTCTCTGAATCTTGATTTCAAATTCCTCAAATGAGTATGTACACTTCATATTTTTGTCCCCCTTGAAGACTTAACCTAATTGTCATCAACCACCAAAAAGGGGGAGATTGTGAGTGCATCTAGTGCCCCTTAGTGACTTTGGTGGTTTGAAGACTTATAGGTTAAGTATCTAATGTGTTCATGAGTGTACACAGGATCTATAAGTCACTGAGGAGTTTGAGATATTCGATGAATATCGACCCCTAAAAATGTATATCTTCGGCTGAAGAAATTGGTCTGAAGCTGAAGAATTGAATCGCGATGAAATTGATATTCCTCATGAAGAAATTGAAGATGAGGAATTCGGTGTGTCCTGAAGAAAAACAATCTGAAGATTTTGAAGCATGAAGATTTATTATGTTTGTTTTATTTTCTTCACTTTTGAGTCATAGGAAGACCATACTGTTAAAGGGGGTCAAAGTAAAACGTCGAAATGAATTTCCTCACGATGCTCAACCCAAGCCTAACTCTACCAAAAGCCTTATGTGAGGAATATGAGAGACATGAGGACTCTCACAGTTGACGGTCCCGACCGTTACCGCAAGTCGCGCCACATCACTGATCTTATCCACACCAACGGTCATATTATTTAAGGGCATTAATGTCAAATCATGCCGGGATGCTCCCAGGCTATAAATAGCCGCCCCCACAACTATTAGCTGGTTTGCTGCTCCGTTGGGAACTGACACTTATCATAAGAGCAACCCAAATTCCTTAGAGTTTTCGAGAGTAATTCATCAGTGAGGAAATACCCCAAACACCAAACCACAAACCGAAAACCAAGTGATTGAGCATCACTGAAGAAGTTGTTCCTGTGTGGGACTAAAGCCTTTTACCTTTGAGGACTGTGCATCCTCCAAACGGTTATTTCCCGCCTTGGGAGTAGACCAAGCTAGGCCAAAAGCCTAAGCTCGGGGGAGTACGTGTTCTCAGCGACTTTACATTCATGCTTGTGCTTTCACTTTGTTCGTCAGTGTTTACACTTTGCCACTGTATTATCCATGCTAGTTTATTTTCGTTTACTTGTTTTCTTGTTTTGTGTCCTTTTGAGAAAACCCAAAAATATTTTCCTTTTTTTTGCTTGTTGGGAGCTTTCCCGTGTAAATAGTTTTATTTTTCTTTGGGTCAAGGTAGAAGATATTGGTTACAATGCTTAGTGGCTCTTGCATGCATACCTATTTAGCTTGCAAAGAGCCATATTACTTTGTCTTCTCCTTTGTGTTTGCCTGCAGATTCAGCTTAGTCCATTGCACGAGCACGCTTATTATTGTTCACATCGTTCGATCGTGCAAGTGAAAGGCAATAATGATGATATATGATGAAGTGACTGAGACTGGAAAAGCTGGTATGAACTCTATCTTTTTTGTTTTCGTAAATATGACTAGCTTGTCATGCCTGATTCAGCTTTGTTGTGAGAGAACCATGTTTGCAACGACAACTTAGAGATCATAGTTTCTGATGCCATGCTTAACTAGCTGAGAGCTTATAATGGTTTGTCTTGAATGTCAACATAGATTTTGAGATGACTATGATGTAGTATGATTGGATGGTATTCTCCTTTGAATGATTCAAGTGGCTTGACTTGGCGCATGTTCATGCATGTAGTTGAAACAAAATCAACATAGCCTCTATGATGTTCGTGTTCATGGTGATTTATATCCTGTTCATGCTTGCACTCCATGTTAGTCAAACTCATTGCATCTTGATGACCGGTGTCGCTCTCTAGTTGGCCGCTTCCCAGTCTTTTGCTAGCCTTCATTTGTACTAAGCGGAATACTACTTGTGCATCCACTTCCATAAACCCAAAAGTTTTTCCATGAGAGTCCACCATACCTACCTATTTGCAGTATTTACCTGCCGTTCCAAGTAAATTTGCATGTGCCATTCTCTAAACCTTCAAGAATAATCTGTTTTGCATGCCCGAACCGCTCGTCCATGTTAGGCGTGTTATCCTTGACATGTGTTTATTCACTGTCATTCACGAGAAAGGGGCCGGTAATTGGAATGCCCAGTTCGACGCTTAAATCGAAAACATAACTGTAAAACAAGACTCCCGCCGGATTCATGTTAGTATGGACGGTACCCGAGGATTCGGCTAGCCGTGCAGTGTGATTGATTGGTGGTGGGGGAGTTAAAACTTTACTTTTCTGTTTGGGAACCGCCTATAGCATGAATAGCGTGGAAGATATTGAGAACTCTTGGTCATTGCATTGACAATGAAAGAATGCCACCCAAAATTATTATCTCTGTTTTCAAAGCTTGAGCTCTGGCACCTCTGCAAATCAATGCTTCCCTCTGCGAAGGGCCTGTCTATTTATTTTCCTGTTGAGTCATTCTCTTATTATATAAGCACCAATTAGAGAGCACCTCTGTCATTCTTATGCTTTGCTTTTGATTGATATTGAGTATGACTATGACTGGATCTTCGTTGCTATGCATTACAATGTTTAGTCAGCCCTTGATCTTTGAAAGAGCTAGAGAGATACCACCTATTTGTATTGCTTCATGCTTGTTTTGATTGAATTGTTGGTATCTGAAACTCATTATTATTTGCTCGCTAGCTGATTATGCCATTGATATTAGTTTACCGTGAGACCTTTGTGTCACTTGCTTATGTGGTTAACTTGTGATCTTGCTGAAATTCTGGTTATGAGTTAGACATAGTTGCAACAACAAGATCAAACAGAGTTTGTCAAACTTTTTCTTTCTCTTTCAGTTTGTCAACTGAGTTGCTTGAGGACAAGCAAGGTTTTAAGCTTGGGGGAGTTGATATGTCTCCATCGTATCTATTTTTCCAAACTCTTTTGCCCTTGTTTTGGACTCTAATTTGCATGATTTGAATGGAACTAACCCGGACTAACGCTGTTTTCAGCAGAATTGCCATGGTGTTGTTTTTGTGCAGAAATGAAAGTTCTCAGAACGTCCTGAAAATTTACGGAGAATTTTTCTGGAAAAATTGAAAAATACCTGCGCAAAGATCCACCGGAGGGGATGGGCCAGTGGGACAGAAGCCCTGTTGCCGTGGCCACCCCCTGGCCGCGGCAACCAAGCTTGTGGGGCCCACGTGGCTCTGCCGCCCCCAAACTCAGCTCTATAAATTCACTTTCGCCCAAAAAAAATCAGAAGAGAAGATTTCATCGCGTTTGTGATACGGAGGCGCCGCCACATCCTGTTCTTCATCTGGAGGACAGATCTGGAGTCCATTTTGGGCTCCAGAGAGGGGAAATCGTTGCCATCGTCATCGTCAACCTTCTTCCCTCTCCAATTCCATGAAGCTCTTCATCGTTCGTGAGTAATCTATTCGAAGGCTCGTTGGGCGGTGATGAGTAGGATGAGATCTATCATGTAATCGAGTTAGTTTTGACGGGGATTGATCCCTAGTATCCACTATGTTCTGAGATTGATGTTGCTACTACTTTACCATGCTTAATGCTTGTCACTAGGGCCCGAGTGCCATGATTTCAGATCTGAAATTATTATGTTGTCACCAATATATGTGTGTTTTAGATCCGATCTTGCAAGTTGTAGTTACCTACTATTTGTTATGACCCGACAACCCTGGAGTGACAGTAACTGGAACCACTCCCGGTGATGACCATAGTTTGAGGAGTTCATGTGTTCACCAAGTGCTAATGCGTTGTTCCGGTTCTTCATTAAAAGGAGAGCCTTAATATCCCGTAGTATCCTTTTGGACCTCGCTGCCACGGGAGGGATGGACAATGGATGTCATGCAAGTTCTTTTCCCTAAGCACGTATGACTACACACGGAATGCATGCCTACATCACATTGACGAACGGGAGCTAGCCACATATCTCTCCGTGTTATAGCTGTTGCATGATGAATGTCATCCAAACGAACCACTGACCCATTGCCTACGAGTTTGTCCCACTGCTGTTGTTACTTCCTCTGCTGCTATCTACTGTTGTTACTACTGTTCCTGCTTTTGTTACTTGCTACTGTTGTTACTTGCTACTATTGCTACTTGCTATTGCTGTCACTACTGCTGTTCCTTGCCACTGCTGTTACTTGTTACACTGCTGCTACCTGCTACAATACTTGTTCACTCAAAGTTGACGGGAAAAGGCTATTTCCGTCTACGGGAAACTTCTGGCGCCATTGATACAACAATTAGGAATAGTCAGCCATCAACAGATCGTTTCTGACACCGTTGTTATCATACTACTTTGCTGCTGATACTTTGCTTGTAGATACTAATCTTTCAGGTGTGGTTGAATCTGACACATTCAACTGCTAATACTCGAGAGTATCCTCTCACTTCCTGCCTGGCGAACCAACAAATTTGGGTTGAATACTCTACCCTCGAAAACTGCCGTGAACCCACACGCTGGTGGGCCATTGCAAGACAATTGCTAATTGTTGAGCAACTGGGAGCAGTTCTGGCTCTGTTGTCGCGGAGGCATCAAGCCAGGGACACTTCAACAACAATCTTCTAGTGTCGTTGCTGGGGACTGCCATTAGCAGTTTCCAGGTCATTCCGAGAACTTTTATTTCTGCACAAAAACAACACCATGGCAATTCTGCTGAAAACAGCGTCAGTTCGGGTTAGTTCCATTCAAATCATGCAAATTAGAGTCCAAAACAAGGGAAAAAGAGTTTGGAAAAGTAGATACGATGGAGACGTATCACCGGGGAACTCATCTACATCCCGTTTTGTCTTGCTGGATCAAGAAGGCGGAGATCGTCATCGAGCTGTATGTGTGCTGAGCGAGGAGGTGCCGTCCGTTCGGCACTAGATCGGGATGGATCATGATGGGATCGCGGGGCGGATCGTGATGAGATCGCGGGATGGGTGCCGATTTGGATCGCGAAGATGTTCCACTACATTAACCGTGTTATATACGCTTCCGCTTAGCGATCTACAAGGGTATTTACATTCACTCCCCCCTCTCGTAGATGATCATCACCATGGATAGGTATTGCGTGTGCATAGGAATTTTTTTGTTTCCCATGCAACATTCCCCAACACGACGACGTCCCTGAAGGTGATTATGTCACCGATAGGCAGAAATATGATCTTTGGACCACGCTGAAGGCAAATTTCACCCTACTGCCGGAGAAAGATCCGAATAAGCCAGTTATAGAGCCACTTGTCAAGGCGTGTGCTCTTAAGAAGATGGCACATATGTTCGGGAAGTGGAAGAATGATTTGAAATCAATGTTTGTCGACAAAGGGAAGACTCCAGAATTTGTCGGCCGATTTGAGAAGATAAGAGATCACTGGCCCGCATTTGTGGCCTACAAGTCACCGGAGAAGAGTAAGAAAATGTCAGAGACAAACAAGAACAATGCCGCAAAGAAGCAGTATCACCATCACACGGGGTCAGGTGGCTACCTCAAAGCTCAGCCGTTCTTGGACAAAGCTGAGAATGACCTGATTGCTAAAGGGGTCCAACCATAGACATTGAACTGGCGAGACCGTTCAAGGACTTGGTTTTTCGGTGTTAGGTGAACTTTGGACCCTGAAACAGGGAAGTGTCGTTGGACGGACGAGCAACTAGCAATACCCATGATCAAGCTTCAAAAGTGTATCGATGCAGCACAGGAAGGGACGTTCATTCCAGACAGAGAGAATGACGAGCTGACTAAGGCCCTAGGGAATGCTGAGCACCATGGACGAACACGAGGCACACCAGGCTCCGTTCCGTGGAAGTTTGGGTTTCCTAACGCAAGCGGTTACAGAAGCCTGGAGAGAAAGAGGAAAGCGGAGCTAAGAGACATGCAACAAATCAAGGCAAGACTGCAAAATCTAGAGGAACTTGATAGCCAGCAAGCTGCCGGCCAACCATCTTAGCGGCACGAAGCTACCCTAGAAGTTACCCCACCATCTCAGCGGAGAAGCAGTGTGGCTTCCACGGATCCCATTCAGCATGACTTCACGGCTCCTAGCTACCCCGTGTATACTATCACAGAGGCTCAACGTTGTGAGCTTATGATGAAATGTCAGAACCTCACTCTCAAGGCGGCTATCGGCTCTATTGAATCTCCTCAACCCAACGAAACTTTTCATTGCCTTCTGATTCCACATGGCTATGCTGTTGTGATGGTGGATCAAGTAATGGAGGAATTTGAGCAGCTTGAGCTTGACCACCCTACAGGTGAAGGGGTAATTCAGTTGGTTCGTGTTGTGGGGAGTACATGTCTATGGCAGAAGGAGTTCATCAAGCTTGCAAACTGGACGCCTCCGCCTCCTCCTCCGACGACGACGGGTCAGGGCACTCCGCCTCCTCCCCCTCCTCCTCCTCCTCCGGCAAGTGATCAGGGCACTCCGCCTCCTTCTCCAGCCCCTCCGATGCGTGAGGACACTTCGCCTCCTCCTTCGCCTACTCCGGCGCGTCAGAGCAGTTCGCCTCCTCCTTCGCCTCATGGGCAACGTCGGAAGACAAACGTCGCCGCTCCGGATCTTCCGGCGCGTCAGAGTAGTCCACCTCCTTCTCTCAAGCGGAAGAGAGACGCCTCCTTCTCTTCGGCGGATAGCAGTACAAGCAGAGGTGGGAGGCAAATTAGATACGGTCCATCTCCCAAGCCTCAGGAGAAGTTAGCATATGAGAGGACCATGCCGAATTGAGGGCCCATTTTGCAAAGAAAACTCCACCTCCGAAGGAGAAGCTAGATCCAGTGAAAGTGGAGCGCACTATCAATCAACTACAGCGTCCACAAACGCCTCCGCAGGATTCCAACTATGACCGCATTCTTAAAAAGACATATGCACAAGTGGTGCGGTCGGGAACTAATTCTAGTGATGCAAGGTTAGCAGAACGAACAAGTGGGAAAACAATTCCCGAGCTTGATATCGTCGTCGCTAATCATCCGGAGATGGTGCCCGGTACCAATCCTGATGATTACTTGGGGGATGATGTAACAAAAGAATAATATAAATACGTGCACGAGAAGCCTCTCGTCAAACCTGGTCATCCTTCTCTAACAGCGATGATGCATAGATTGCATGAGTGGTACATGAAAACCTGCACGAAGTCTGGGAAAAACGCTATGTATGTGGCAGTGAAACCAGAGCATGAATTCATTGGACTTCCCGTCTATTAAATTTGAGGAGTTATTTCAGTTATAAAATCAACTGGCCCTTGACAAACAACTCATGACTTCCTACTGTCAGTAAGTATTACTTCTATAGTTAAGTCTCTAGCTCAGCTCGTTCATTGCATGTATATATAACTATCCTCACTATATATATTACACAATTTGAAGATTGTCGAATTAAGAAAAGAAGTAATCGTCGACGTTGGGTTCATTACCTAGATACCGTAAATGAATTGATGATACGAAACTCAATCAAAGAGACCGAGGAGAACTTGCTAAACTCGTTACTTATACATAAAAAAGGGAAATAATCTTTCCTTACAACTTCAAGTGAGTGTTGATGTCTTCTCTGTAAACTCGGTTTCGCTTACTCGAGGTTAATTAAGTAATGTAATTGATGAGTTATATGTGCGTGCGCAGAGACCACTTTATTCTGCTATCCATTGACATTGGCAGGGCATTAGTAAATGTCTTAGACTCGAGACATAAAGCCGAAGAGGATTATGAGGACATAACTGCAATGCTCAAGAAGTAAGTTCAGTCAATATACCGAGACCATATCGGCATGCAACTTTCGTTAATTTCCTGATATCAAGTAATCATTTTGTTTGACTAATAGGGTTTGGACGAAGTTCGCCAATAAGGTTCCTGGTCTAAACAAAGAGTTGCGATTTACGCACCCCAAAGTAAGTAGTACTAGCTAGTTCCGCACATCTCTAATTGATTCAAATTTTCATCAATATATCATTACCATGTTTGCTTATCAGTTTGATTGAACTCTATTCTCATAAAGTGTATGTACGAGAAAGAAGGCACTGTTTTATGTGCATACTACGTATGCGAGTTCATTCGCCACTCGACCTCTGAGCGGGTCTTTTGTGAGCAACAATTTCAAGTAGTAAATAATATTCACAATTGTGTTGAGTTTTATGCATATATATGCATGTATTGACCCCCTTCTTTAAATTAGATCTCACAGATGCGGGATGAACTCCTACCGTATGATCGCATACGAGCAATTCAAGAGGAATTGGCAGGATCCTTTGTTGACCAGGTCATACCTAAAGACGGAGAATGCCATGTGGATTTGTCATTGGATCTTAATTAGATGATGTTTTGGATTAATTGTAAAAGATTTTATATTGTATATATGTAATAGCGTCGGATAGATATACGAAAACTTGTTGTTCGACCAAGCATGGAGAAAGAGAGGACACTTCTCTCTATTAGCTATCTAACACAATATGAAACCACTAAATTAAAGCTCCACCCCCCAAACCCACCCCCATTCAAAAATAACCCAGCTCCAGCCAGATGCTGACGCGTGGATGCCATGTTGTCCCGGTTGGTATGACCAATCGGGACTAAAGAACCTCCTGCCCGGGCTACCCGCAGAGGCCACGTGGAGACCCTTCTGTCCCAGTTAGTCAGGGAACTAGGACTAAAGGTTATGGGCTTTAGTCCTGACCCTTTAGTCCCGGTTCCAGAACCGGGGCTAATGGGCCTCTGGAACCGAGACAAATGGGCCATTTTCTACTAGTGCCATTTGAATCTAGGCCGAGTTTGTTTCACCCACTGATATAATATCTCATCACGATCATAATAACAACTCATCGTCATAATAATGATAACAAATCATCATCATCGTAGTCATATAAGAACTCATCATCATAACACCAACTCCTCCGCATCATCATCTATGAGTCATATAACAACTCCTTATCATTCTAACATATTATTCCATGTACTCATCATCATCATAATAACAACTCATCATCATCATAGTCATAACAAGCTACCTAATTTTTGTTATCACATGATGAGTATTACCTAGCACCTAGTCCTCTCCCTTAGGTAAAATTGCATAAAGCAGGTAAACTGGTCCACCTCCATAATGGAGAATGGAGATCAACCAGTATCCAACTTGTGGCTTGCACACTTTCATGTTGTCTCCAATGAGTTTTCTTTACACATTCATTATTTTGCTCCATTCTTTGATATTGATCCATCCATCTTTTAAAGAAATCGAGTATGCACTGTGATAAGCCGTCGTTGGAGTTGGTCGTAAGCTAACCATATCCATATGCCCTTGTGTAAACATCATATTAGGCACAACCTCCTCTAGGAGTTTCTATTAAAGAATATAACAGTAACAAATATAGTTAGCAATGTTGTTTACTTAAGAAGAACCTATGCAACTGTAATTAAGAAAAACGTACCATGTTTTTTGCAATGAAGTTACCATCACGCAACTTGTGGACTAGTGGCACATATCCACTTATATTTTTGCTGATTTGATAATTGGTCTTGAAAGTCTCAACATCATTTATAAATGAGATAAGATATTATTTCTCCTCAAAAGTTAGCTCGGAGCTATTACTATAGTACGTCTCGTCTACATCATTCCGCATATGTTTTGGAGAACAGAAATAAGTTGTCAATTAAAAATAAAAAGTTTAGTAGGGATGAACACCAAGTGTTTTTAAATAAAAAACATAAATTACTTAACAAATATGGTTGACAAACTCACATAGAGGTAAAACTAGAAGCATATCCACATCCACCCAAATGTCGATATTATCATCAATATCATCTTGAGGAAGAATATCGAAGGTTATTTGCATATCCTCCTTAAATCCATATGCCTTGCCTAGAGCTCCCCAATTTGGGCAACCCAAATGTGAGTGGTTAACGACATTGTATAGTTTAACTCGAAATGTGTAACCATGTTTAGTCCTTAGGTGAGCTCTGCTCGTCTCCATATTGTCACTATGTTGGAAACCGAGCTTCTCCACGACATACTGTCTTACATGGCTGCGGATGCACTAGCCGAATTGTAAAAAATAGAAACTACATGTTGAAGAAAAGAAACACAAGTCATGATTAATTGCGGAAAAATACTTGTCATCATTGCGTACGGTAAAAACATCGAAGGTCTCGTACAACTTGATGGTGAAGAACCTGCCGTTTTGCAGCTCAGGCCTATCACACATACCCTGATCTTTGCCGCAGTAGGATCCTATCATTGTCAAACATTTCATGTGTTCATGATTCAAAGATTAAAAATCGAGGACAATTATACTTGGAACTATTCATCATGGGTTGAGTTTTGGTCCGTTGAGGCTTCCTTGAAAAACTCCAATATCTCATGTATATGGTGCACACTCCTTCACACTGATATGCTTGTGTATGTAGTGGACACTCCTCTGGACAGAAATTTCAACGGTCGGTGTTGGTCTCTCCTTCCTTCTTCCATGCGTGCATTACCAAAATGTGTAGCACACACAGAAGGAGGAGGAAGTGACCCCCAAGACAATAGTCGGGATTCTTCCTCTGATATTTTGACCATCGGTGTTGGTCACTTACTATCCCTCTCTCGGACATTATACCTCTCATATATCGCAAGAAGAGGAAGAGGAAGTGACACCCATGTAAACAGTCGGGAATCCTCCATCAAGAACATACTAAAACTCACACAACGAGCTCCGTCAGACTGAAAATCAACCCTAATCATTAGTCAATTAACATTACATATATGGAGTAATGACATAAAAAATGGACTATGTTTTGTCGGAACGTCATCTAATTCCCATTCCGACAAATCACGAGAACTTTATATTTCCTACTTTATAGTAAAAGTCATGTTGAAATCCATGAAAAAATCGGCATGATCTTTGTTAAAATTGGACATATTGAGCGTCTAAAATTTCCGGAACGAAAAAGAATCAACATTCCAGCAAAACATAGGCCACGAGGAGGTGTTTCTACAAATTTATCTATCATGGGCATTTGTCTTCCTTTGAACATCAACTCATGCTACTCATATACTACCACTACTACCCGGAGGTATTTGCATTTCAAATAAAAAGTTTACTCGCTTCACAATTTCATTTCAAAAAATATATTATTTACACATTTTCACAGCTACTCATCTACTACTATTACATCTATGAAGAAACTCTAAAAGTTGACGATCATCTCCTTCTAGACCTACAACATGAAGAAATGCAGTAGCTATGGAGGAGGGGGGGCTGGAGGAGGAGGGGGATGTGGCTGGAGGAGGGAGAAGGGGCCGACGACGAATGAATGAGGGAAGAAGGTTCAGCGACTGAAGGAGGGAGAACGGGCAGTGGCTAGAGAAGGGAGGAGGGCGAGAATGGACGAGTGAGGAGAGTGAGGGGGAGGAGGCTTTCGGCAACAAGGCGGCGGTGTGGCAATGACGACGATGGCGCGGGGGAAGGGTCGCGCAATGAGGGACACAGACATGAGAGTGTGTGGGGGGGAGAGTGAGATGCGAACGGGGGAAAGGATAAGGCAAGAATAGCAGTAGCGTGTATCGCTGAATAGCGCTACTACTACCACTTTAGTAGTCTGGTGGGCTCAGTGAGAACCATGATAGCAGATGCGTAGTTCCGAGCCACATGCTACTGCTAAAGAGATAGCAATAACATCCACATTTTAGCCGCACTACTGTTAAGTAGCAGTAGCGTGTGTCTGCTAGCCGCACTATTGTTAAGCCTCCACCTATAAGGTTTTTCTAGTAGTTATCATGGATCATAAGATCCACATTAAAGAGCATGTGGGTTTTCCTCCACGGATCCATATATCTAATATTTTGTAGGTCATCGTCCGATGCTTTAACCTATCATGGTAATACAGTGTTAAGTTTGATTTGGTGAGTGGTTTTCGTTGTGGGGTATATCTTTTGGTTGTGTTAGAAGTCTTTGTGGTCCATATGTACGTAATTTTTTTAACAAATCAATAAAGGTAGATCTTCCTAAAATGAACTCAAGGAGAAATTCATCGATATTTTCGATGGATTCTGCCACATACCTACAAAATCCAACCAATTTTTTTATCCTTTTTATTGAAGTTCATTTTTGTAGAATCTTGTTCAATTTCAGAAGTTGTAGAAGTTGTGAGTTGTGTAACTCCTGTAATATTGGCTCAATCAAAGACCCAAGTTTCTTGAGCTGAATTTAAGTGTATGCCGCAACATCAATAAATCATCATGTAATAATGTATCTACGATCGATGAAATATCTAATCCCCTAAGGTAGGCGAATCAGACTAAAGCGAGCAACGACATCCTCACCATTCTTTTCCCAATCCACACACTCGCCTCCAACCCTCTCTCAATCCTCACAAGTCTATTCTCATCATATGCGAACTACAAGTTAATGTTGGAGGACATCCTATGTTTTTCCAGAATAGTTCTATGTGTCCATGGCGACGGTGCAAAGATGGATACAATGTCGCACAAACTGAAACTCTAACTATTCTATTTTTGTCCTTGTGTGACCATCACGGCTGACAAGTTGCACATTGAAGAGCATCTGGGTTTTCCTCTCGGGATCAATTGATCTAAGATGCTTAAGGTCATTGTCCGATGCTTTAACCTATCACGGTAATACTGGCAAAAAATTGTGACAAAGGCTAGGAACATCGTACCCTCTCAGGTCGACGACTTTGTGTTTATATAACATGGTCGCGACTTCCCTGACAGCGTACAAGTAGTTGGGATTACAATCTTGTTAAACACGAGATAGACTAGGGAGAAATATATATAAGTTACATGGATAGAGATAAACCCCAACAATATCTCCTAATCTAACTTGCAGTACAAGACTAGCTCCAACTGCCGTAGGATAGGTTATGCTTAACACCCTCCCTTAATCACAACTACGTAAGTCAAGATAACGTTTGAACTCTTCAAGATTTCTGGTAGGCAATGCCTTTGTAAAACCATCTGCAACCTGATCAGTTGAGTGTATGAACCGAATTTCCAATTGCCTGTTTGCAACTCGTTCTCTATCAAAATGGAAATCTATCTCAATATGCTTTGTTCTTGCATGAAAGACAGGGTTAGCAAACAAATAAGTAGCCCCAAGATTGTCACACCATAAACAAGGGGCTTGAGTGCATTTAACACCAAGTTCTTTCAACATGGATTGCACCCAAATAATCTCTACTGTAGCATTTGCTAATGCCTTATACTCAGCCTATGTACTTGACCTTGATAAAGTTGCTTGTTTCTTTGCACACCATAATATAAGGTATGGACCATAGAATACTTCAAATCCACAAGTGAACTTTCTATCATCTAAGCACCCTGCCTAGTCAGAATCAAAGAAAGCACTAACAAGAGTAGATGTGGACTTAGTGAAAGTAAGTCCAAGCTTCATAGTATTTTTCACATATCTCACTATACGCTTGGAAATTGTCCAATGAATAGTATTAGGCGCATGAAGAAACTGATATACTTTATTGACAACAAAAGAGAGATCAGGCCTTGTCCATGTGAGATATTGAAGGGCTCCTACCAGGCTTCCGTACCTAGTACTATCCTCTTGATTCAGGGGATCCCCTTCTAACAGAGATAGTTTTTCGGAGCTAGACAAAGGAGTTGCTGATGGTTTCCATCCTTGCAGACCAACCCTTCTTACCAGATCAACTGCATTTTTTTCCCGAGATAAATGAAGGCCATCTCCAAACTTCCTTACTTCAATACCAAGAAAGAAATGCAGGTCACCCAAATCCTTGAGAGCAAATTCAGTACTTAAATCCTTTAAGAGCCCTGTCACAGCCTCATCAGATGAACTTGTGACAATGATATCATCAACATAAATAAGCACAAATATGGATGTATTTGACTTATTATAGATAAACATAGATGTGTCAGATTTTGAAGGTATGAACCCAAGTACTTGCAATTTTTGACTAAGACGTGACTACCATGCCCTAGGTGCATGTTTCACTCCATAAAGATCTTTATCAAGTTTGCACACATGTCTAGGTAAGTTTTTGTTGACGAACCTAGGTGGCTGTTTCATATATACCTCCTCTTCTAGAACGCCATGAAGGAACGCATTATGTACATCTAGTTGTCTCAAACTCCATCCCCTGGAGACAACAATAGATAGCACAAGACAAATAGTGGCAGCTTTTACAACTGGACTAAAGGTGTCTTCATAATCTATGCCATACCTTTGCTTGAAGCCTTTTGCAACAAGTCTAGCTTTGTAACGATCTATAGATCCATCAGATTTTCTTTTAGTTCTGAAAACCGATTTGCAGCCAATTAGATTTTTACCTCATGATGGAGGGACTAAGTGCCAAGTTTTGTCTTTTTGAAGCGCATCATACTCTTCCTCCATAGCCTTCTTCCACTTTGCATCACCTAGGGCTTCATCAAGGGTGCTTGGTTCTCCTTAGAGCAAGCAATGCCAAACTTTGTTTTGTAATTGATATGTGGAATTACCCCTAATTGAAGACATGTGCGTGGCGGCAGAGTGGGGATTGGCGTAGAGAGTCCAACGTCTGAAGTGGTTTCTTCTGTGGCTTCTGGTTGATGAAGTGTTGATGAAGACATTGCATAAGATCCCGCTCTGACAGCAGTGGAGGATCCCGCAGCAGCAACCGTAGCACCAATGTCCTCCTCCCTGGTCAACTGACCACGTGAATCTGTTGTAGATTGCGTGTCAGCGCAAGACCGCGCGCTAGTTTGGCGTCGCGTGTAGATGCGGGGCCCGCCTTCGTGCCAGCAGTTTGTGACCAGACGTGTGATGGTTGCAGGTTTGTTGCCGTTGTGCGTGGAGGCCGACGCGGTTTCTGCAGTTCCACCACGTTGCAACAGCTCGAGTCCCGGTGTAGATTCACTGCTATCCTGCTGCAGTGAAGATCCCGAGGGGGATATGCTCCCTTGAGGCTGATGATACGTCTCCAACATATCTGTAATTTTTGATCGTTCCATGCTATTATATTATCAACTTTGGATGTTTAATATGCATGAATATGCCATTTTATATCATTTTGGGGACTAACCTATTAATTCAGCGCCTAGTGCCAGTTTCTGTTTTTTCCGAGTTTTTCACCTTTTTCAGAAAAGAATATCAAACGGAGTCCAAATGGAATAAAACTTTCGCGATGATTTTTTTGGACCAAAAGAGACCCCCCGAAGCTTTGGAAGAAGGCCAGAAGAGCCACGAGGGAGTCACAAGCCCAGGAGGCGCGCCCCCCTAGGCCGCGCCTAGCAGGCTTGTGACCTCCTCGTGGGCCCAACCGACGTAATTCCACTGCCATAAATTCCTATAAATACAGAAACCCCCAAAAAGAAACCTAGATCGGGAGTTCCACCGCCGCAAGCCTCTGTAGCCACCAAAAACCAATCGGGAGCCCGTTCCGGCACCCTGCCGGAGGGGGAATCCATCTCCCGGCGATCTCCATGACGAGGAGGGAGTAGTCCACCCTCGGGGCTGAGGGTATGTACCAGTAGCTATGTGTTTGATCTCTCTCTCTCGTGTTCTTGAGATGTCTTGATCTCGATGTACCGCGGGCTTTGCTACTATAGTTGGATCTTATGTTGTTCTTCCCCCTCTCCCTTCTTGTAATGAATTGAGTTTTCCCTTTGAAGTTATCTTATCGGATTGAGTCTTTATGGAATTGAGATCACTTGATGTATGTCTTGCACGTGTCTATCTATGGTGACAATGGGATATTCATGTGAGTACTTGATGTATGTTTTGGTGATCAACTTGCGGGTTTCGTGACATTGGGAATTGTAGCGACCCGACTCAAAAACAAGTCAAGCCTCTGTGTTTCTGTGCCATCCCTGGATCAGTATGCTGGCACACACAGTACATCAATGTATATATCAAAGTGCAATCACATGTAAATAGCGTAAAACTGATATATATATATATATATATATATATATATATATATATATATATATATATATATATATATATATATATATATATATATATATATAGAGACCTTAAATATTTCAGCGGAAGCAGTCAAGGGAGTGGAGTCCCAATAAACACCAACGGCAAGTTGAGTGTAGACCGTAACCCTGAGTCGTAGTCTTACTCGTCGAAGAAAAATATCTGCAACATAAGACGTTGTAGCCGTGTAGGTCAGCATATTGAATATTCCGGCAAGTCACATAAGAGAGGGGTAAAATAATAATCAACTATCTCTACATGCATATTTGGTCGGTGGAGCTAAGTTTTGCATAACGCCAGTTTTATCCTGCAACAAGAGGGGTTGAAAGCAAAATGTTACTACAATGTTTGTTGTTAACGAGATGGTTCCGCCAACCAGTTCTCGTACCCGAGTTGTCAATAATTACCCTCATCAAATATGTATAGTGGTGTTGAGAAATCCAGATAACTTCAGTTCCTTTGGCTCAAGTTGTCCATGACCGTGGACACGGCTAATCGATTAGGTTTGAGTACTCTGCAGAGTTTTGCACACGTTCCCCACAAGATTTGATCGCCTCCGTGTATGTCCTCGCACTTCAGGGTGTTTGAAGACCGGATGATCAAAACATGGTCTTTCAACGGGTCCCTCTGAATCCCTGTCGGTGCCCATCCATTCCTATCGTTCGTCTACATCTGCTAGCACTGCCTGTCCAGAGTCGCCGCATTGTCCAACCAAGCCAGAGCCCATAATGACTTGTGGCTGTGCAGGTAAGCCTTGGGTCTTGAAAATATCCGTCCGTCTCTTTGAGCCTGGGTGAAGCTTTCCGCAGGATGACATGGCCTCTCCAACATCCCGGACATCCACTGGGTTCTCCAGGGAGCCGATCAACCGTCCTTCACCCAGTGTTGCATTGCGTCCGAGGTCTTGAAAATCTTGTCTTAGTCCGGTCTTGATTATTATATCAACCTCGGATCACTCGTGGTATACACTCAACCGATAACCCGTCTACTTAAGCATAGCATTAAGAAATTGTCGTCCCGGGGCCAAGTATCGGGGTTGTTGTGTTCCTACCACATGATACTACAACTTACACTAAGTTTCCAAGTACCTAAGCAGCATGCAATTGGGCATAGGATGGTAGAACTACAATGCATAAAACATAGGTGTTAGTATGATCAAAGTGACTTGCCTGTGATGTTGACGAAGAAGAATTTCTCGAGAAAATAACTTGATAAACTACTCGTCACTCTCCGATGAAATCTATATAAAAAACATATCATTCACATAAGCACTCATACTAGCAATCATTCTAGCAATCAAACAAAAGAGAGAGAGCGAACGAGAAACCGAAAGAAACTTCAAATAGAACTAAAGAGTCTTCTACTATGTCAACCACTAAATAGTTTTTGTCTAACAGAAAATAATAACAAAGAACTAAGTTATAAGTTTAAATAAGATAAAATAAAGTGTTTTTCACAAAACCTTTTGAAAGCATTCCCAAACGGGATTTGAAACAACGGTGAAAACAATTGCACGTTACTACGGAGCTAGAATCGATTTCATGGAAACAAATAAATATAAAATAAAACATTATTGCAAAACTACTGTTAACTGACATAAACAAACAATAAAAATCTTTCTGAAATAATAAAGAAAATATTTTAAAACAAAAAGTAGAAAAGGAATTAGCCGAAATCCTAAAAGCGGTGAAACAGAAATTGTTTCACATGCAATAATGAGTTAAAATACTCAAACAAATCTCAAAATGTTACCACTGATACATATGATCACTAGTGATCAGCACCAAAAGGAATCAAATTAAAAGCTATTTTTAAACTCCTGGAATAAGCAAAACAAGGTTTAAACTAAATCTGATCTAACTTATATTTAAAAATTTCAAACATAGACAAATTATATGTTTTTAAAAACTACAGGAAATTTGTGAGCTACTGGAAAAATAATCAATGTCATTGGACTTCGGGATACAAAGTTGTGGCCAAAACAAGATTGAAAGTTGCTGTTTTTGCAGTCAAAACAGAAAAAAAAACTGCTGCTACTAGTACTAACAAAGGTACACGTGGCAAGCTGCGGTTGCTGTTTGTTTCTTGGTTTGGCGCAAACGTCCTATGGCTAGCAAAACCACTGGCTAAATCTTAAGTGAATAAAAGAACCGTTGGTTTTCTGGACTAAACCGAAAGGGTATATATGATCTAATCTAGGCCACTGGTTAAGATCCAACGGTTAGGAAGCGAACAACAAAAGAATACAGAGAGTAGAGGAGGAAGAAACTACCTAGACGACAGTAGCTTTGCACCAGCGCGGGACGTCGCTGTCGGCGAGGAAGGAGAAACTCCGGGGAGGCAGTGGCGTCGGGCCGCGGCGGTGTCCTTCTCCTCCACGGGGTGGCGCTCGGGGGACTCGGGGTGGCGTGGCAGGGCGGGGTAGACGGTGCAGCTTGCTGCTCCTGTAGGCCGACAGTGGGGTGCAGCGCTGCTGCTCGTGGAGGCGGGGGGAGGTGCAGCAGGGGTGGAGGGGTGGCAGGGGTGGCAAGGGGCGACGGTGGAGGGGTGCAGCGGCTCGGGTGGTGCTGGGATGCAGCGACGGGGTGGGGTGACGGGGTGCTGGCGGCGGTGGTGCAGCCGAAGGTGCAGCTCGCTGCTGCTGCTGCTCCGGCGAGTGGTGGCTCGGGCGGCTGCGGCGGCTAGGTTAGGGCGGGAACGGGGGTGGAGAGGTGAGGGCTTTATATAGGCCATGCGGGCGAGGTGCTAAGGAAAGGGAGGGAGTACACGGGGAAGAGAATCGGGAGTTTCCCTGGGGAGGCTCGGTCGGTCTGGGAGAAGGAAGGGACGAGGGAGAAGAAATAAAGGAAGGTGACGACGTGAGGAGGAGAGGGACTCGGGTGGGGAGGTCCACTTGGCAGTGAGGAGGAGGGAGGGAAAAGGCAGGGGGAGGCGGTGGCTGGATTACATGGGATTCGATCCGAGTAAAAGAAACACTCGGGGCGGCGGCTAGGTTAAAGAAAAAAAAGATTTTTTCCTTTTTTAAACCTTTCCAAACAGAAAAATATAAGCTAAATAAAGGGAAATATATAAAATAGTTATATATGGTATTATATACCAAAAAAATCAGAAAAAGAATCTCCACCCGAATTGCATTTTTTTTAAAGCCAAAATAAAACTTAAAAAAATGTTTTTTTTCAGATATTCCCAATTTGCTTTATTTCTTTTTGCAATTATTTTTGCAAAAGAATTTTGGGTTTTCTTTGCTCAATTATTTCAGAGATTTGCCCGCACTTTTGGAGTGTCATTTTCCTCCGCTCTCTCTCTTGCGTGCAAGAGAGTTTTCTCCGGACATTTCTCGCGCGATGGAAAAATGGAAAAGCAAAAGAATTCAACGCAAATATCTCCGTTCAAATTCTGTATAATTGAAGAAGTCATGTCATCTTCTCTCGTTGCTTTTAAAAGCTTTAATTTGAATTCACCGGAGAAGGGGAAAGTCATTTTATTCCCTCTCATTCAAAAGTTCTTGAGAAGTTTCAAATTTCACAAAAGTTTCAATCACTTAGGCAACCAACAAACAATCAATCTAATAATTATATTAACATTCCAAAATTTATAATTTTGGGATGTTACAGGAATCTATGCATAGAGGTTCGCACGTTTTATTCTTGACTCTCCGGTAGAAACTTTGGGGCACTCTTTGAAGTTCTATGTGTTGGTTGAATAGATGATTCTGAGATTGTCTGATGCATATCGTATAATCATGCCCACGGATACTTGAGGTGACAATGGAGTATCTAGGTGACATTAGGGTCTTGGTTGATGTGTGTCTTAAGGTTTTATTCTAGTACGAACTCTAGGATAGATTGAACGGAAAGAATAGCTTCGTGTTATTTTACTACAAACCTCTGCACTTGGAGGCCCAACAACGTCTACAAGGAGAAGGTTGCGTAGTAGACATCAAGCTCCTTTCTGGCGCCGTTGCCGGGGAGGTAAGCGCTTGAAGGTATATCTTTATATCTTGCAATCAAATATTTTAGTTTCTTGTTTTATCACTAGTTTAGTCTATAAAAGAAAACTAAAAAAATGGAAATAAGGTTGCCTCATATGCTTCATCTTTTTAATGTCTTTCGTGAAAATGATGGGAAGGAAAATTGTGCTCTGTTGCATAGAATGCTTGGCATAAAATATGTGAATGATGAGCATGATTGCAATGTTGTTAGTATGAATTCTTTGAATACCCATGATGCTAATGATATGCAAAGCCACAAGCTTGGGGATGCTACGTTTGATGAACATGATCTTTTTAGTTCCCCCACTTTAAATGATCAAATTTATTATGATGAAAGCATGCCCCCTATTTATGATGATTATTGTGATGATACTTATGCTATAAAGAAGAATGATAATAAAACTTGTCACAGTTATGAGTACCCTCTTACTGAACATTACTCTTTTAATGTGGAAACAATTCGTAGTGTTCAAGTCCTTTACGATACTCCCACTACTATTGATGAGAATAAATTTCCTTATGTGGAGAGTAGTAAAATTTCTATGCTTCTAGATCATGAAAAGAATGCTTTAGGTGCTGGTTATATTGTTGAATTCATTCATGATGCTACTGAAAATTATTATGAGAGAGGATCATATGCTTCTACATGTTGCAATAATATCAAGCTTCCTCTCCATGTGTTGAAACTTTTGAAGTCATGCTTGTTTTTCCTTCCTATGCTAGTTGATTCTTGCTCCAATAAATTGTTTGTTCACAAAATCCCTATGCATAGGAAGTGGGTTTGACTTAAATGTGCTAGTCATATGCTTCATGATGCTTCCATTATGTTTCAACCATTATCTTTTATGTGAGCATCATTGAAATCATCATGCCTACCTTGATAGGCATTAAAGAAAATCGCTTGTTGGGAGACAACCCAATATGTATCCTTACTGTTTTTGTGTGTTCACATGATTAATCTACTATATTAATCATGTTTTATAGCTTTTATTTCAATAAAGTGCCAAGTAAAGCCTTTATGATTAGTTTGGTGATAGTTGTTTGATCACGGTGAAAAAGACAGAAACTTTGCGCTCGCGAAATCATTTCTAATTTCTATACAGAGAGTGATTTTAGCTTGATTCTTTTTGCTTATGATTGATATACAAATTGCCTTAATTTTCATATTTGTTTCAGAATGTTTGGAAGTGCAGAAGTATGGTTATCATTCAGATCATTACAGATTGTTCTGTTTTTGACAGATTCTGATTTCAATGCATAGTTTGCTTGTTTTGGTGTTTCCATAGATTATATTGAGTAATATAAATTGTGGAAATAGTAAGATACAGTAGGAATTGTGTGGAAATAGTTATGAGTCTTGTTTTGACAGTACCCAAGTGATTGATTTGCTCGTTATCATACTAACCCATCTCACGAAGTTCCATTAAGTTTTGTGTTGTGAAGTTTTCAAGTTTTGGGTAGAGTTTCGATGGACTATGGAACAAGCAGTGGCAAGAGCCTAAGCTTGGGGATGCCCAAGGCACCCCAAAGCCATATTCAAGGACACCAAAGAGCCTAAGCTTGGGGATGCCCCGGGAAGGCATCCCCTCTTTCGTCTTCAATCCATCGGTAACTTTACTTGGGGCTATATTTTTATTCACCACATGATATGTGTTCTTCTTGGAGCGTCATTTTATTTTATTAGTACTTGCTTTCTGTTATTTATATTAATGTTTTGAATCATTTAGTACAATAAAAATGTCAAGGATAGCCTTTACCATGCTTAATTTGCCAGTTTAGGAGTTGCTGTTCCAAAATAGAAAGTTTGCTTGTAGTGCAAAAATTCCCTAGAATTTTTTGTATGTCAGAATAACTTGAAATTTGGACACAATATGATCTTATAAATTCTCTACAGCTTGGAATGTTTTCAGATTTTTTGGAGTTAATTAAGTATGGATTTTTCTGCATTCTTCATAGACTATTCTGTTTGGGCAGATTGTTGTTTTGTTTGCATTGTTTGCATATGTTTGCTTGTTTAATGATTCCATTTGAGGATGGGAGTTTTAAATATGCACAGGCAATTAGTATGCAATGTGAAATAATAATTTTAGTGATTTGTGATACGTCTCCGTTGTATCTACTTTTCGAAACTCTTTTGCCCTTGTTTTGGACTCTAATTTGCATGATTTGAATGGAACTAACCCGGACTAACGCTGTTTTCATTAGAATTGCCATGGTGTTGTTTTCGTGCAGAAATAAAAGTTCTCGGAATGAACTAGAAATTTACGAGGATTTTTTGTGGAATATATAAAAATACTGGCACAAGAATCAACCGGAGGGGTGGAGCGAGGAGCCCACAAGCCGACCAGGCGAGGGCCCCCGTGGCCGCGCCTAGCAGGCTTGTGGGGCCCTCGGAGCTCCACCGCCTCGAACTCCAGCTCTATTTAGTCCCTTTCGTGTGGAAAAAAATCAAGGACGAGAGTTCTTCGCGTTTTACGATACGGAGGCGCCGCCACCACCTGTTCTTCCTCTGGAGGGCAGATTTAGAGTCCGTTCTGGGCTCCGGAGAGGGGAGATTGTCGCCATCGTCATCACCAACCTTCCTTCATCGCCAAATCCATGATGCTCTTCACCATTCTGATGTCACTGCTGCTACTGTTACTCTGTCACTACTGCTATCATTGTTGCTACTGTTTCTATCACACTACTTTCCTACTGATACTTTGCTGCAGATACTAAGTCTTTCAGGTGTGGTTGAATTGACAACTCAACTGCTAATACTTGAGAATATTCTTTGGCTTCCCCTTGTGTTGAATCAATAAATTTGGGTTGAATACTCGACCCTCGAAAACTGTTGCGATCCCCTATACTTGTGGGTTATCAAGACTATTTTTTGGCGCCGTTGCCGTGGAGGAGTTTCAAGTCAAGAATAGTCTCCCGTCAACGTGCTATTTTCTGGCGCCGTTGCCAGGGAGGCATAGCTATATTCTCTGAGTAACTTGGGATTTACGTCTGCTGATCACTATGAGGAATCCGAGAGAGCCAAAAACTAAAGTCTTGCCCTCAACTATGAGGACAGGTAAGGAACTGCCATCTAGCTCTGCACTTGATTCACCTTCAGTTATGAGTAAGTTTGCGGCACCACCTCCTGCTAGAAATTTTGATGTGTCACCTGTACTTGATGATGCTACTTCTGTTATCCATGATACTTGTGATGATGCTATGCTTGATACTACTTTGCCACTAGGTGCATTCCTTGATGCACAAATTGCTAGAGTTGCTGCTAGATGTGATGATACTTCTGAAACTGCTGAGATTATTGAAGTAGAACCTCCTATTTCACCTGTTAGAACTAGCTCTCCTAGATATGAATTGCCTGATATGCCTGAGGGTTATGTTATGGAGGGAGAGATAGCTGAGGACATTCTTGTTTGTAAGGATAGCTATGATGTTGAGAATTTACTGCTCAAGTGGAAAGAAAAATCTTTGAACGCTATGATGAAATATGACCCGAAGTTTGCTACTTCGCCTATCTTTGTGACCGATAAGGATTATGAATTCTCTGTCGACCCTGAGTTAATCACTCTGGTCGAATCTGATCCTTTTCACCGTTATCAGTCTGAAATGGTTGTAGCACATCTTACTAAGCTGCACGATATAGCCACCCTGTTCACGAGTGAGGAAAATATCCGCCACTACTATATCCTTAAGTTGTTTCCTTTCTCGCAAAAGGATGATGCTAAGACCTGGTTCACTTCTCTTGCTCATGGTTGTGTGCGTAGCCCCCACGATATGATCTACTACTTCTCTGAGAAATATTTCCCTGTCCATAAGAAGCAAGCTGCCTTGCAGGAAATATACAACTTTGCGCAAGTTGAAGAAGAAAGTCTTCCACAAGCTTGGGGGAGGCTCGTCCAGCTACTGAACGCTTTGCCTGATCACCCTCTTGAGAAGAATGAAATACTTGATATCTTCTATAATGGACTAACCGATGCTTCTAAGGACCACCTAGATAATTGTGTCGGTTGTGTTTTTAGGGAATGAACTATGGAACAAGCTGAGATCCAATTGAATAATATCTTGTGCAATGAGAATGCTTGGACTATTCCCGAACCACCTCCAAAGACAACTCCTAAGAAAAGGGGTATCCTATTCCTCAGTCCTGAAGATATGCAAGAAGCTAAGAAATCTATGAAAGAGAAAGGCATTAAATCTGAAAATGTCAAAAATCTACCACCTATCGAAGAGATCCACTGTCTTGATAACCCGACACAGGTGGTAGAGGTGAATTCTCTTCGTAGATTCAATGAGAGTGATATTCCTTTTGATAAACCTGCTAGCTTATGCCTGGATGAATTTGATAACTTTGTTGCCAAACAACAAAGTATCAATGATTATGTTAGCAGACAATTGGAACAGAATGCTCGTATGCTTAGTCATTTAAGTGCTTGTCTAGACAAAAACATCAATGATCTTAAGCTTTTGAGTAAACATGCCTCTATGGTTACAACTCAAGTAGAACAAGTACTCAAGGCTCAAAATGACTTGCTAAATGAGTTGAATGACAATTCTGTTAGAGTCGTCACTAGAGGCGGTAGAATAACCCAGGAACCTTTGTATCCCGAGGGTCATCCTAACAGAATTGAACAAGATTCTCAAGGAGTTAGCACTGATGCACCTAGTCATCCTAGGAAAAAGAAGAAAGATGATAGGAACTTGCATGCTAGCAACCCTGTTGCTGCTACACCTGAGAGTCCAAACGATATCTCTGTTTCTGATGCGGAAACACAATCTGGTGATGAACATGAGCCTAATGATAATATCAATAGTGATGTTCATGATGATGCTCAACCTAGCAATGATAAGGATGTGGATGTTGAACCAGCTGATCTTGATAACCCACAACTTAAGAATAAGAGATACGATAAGAACGACTTTGCTGCTAGGAAGCATGGTAAAGAAAGGGAACCATGGGTTCAGAAACCCATGCCCTTTCCTCCCAAACCATCCAAGAAAAAGGATGATGAGGATTTTGAGCGATTTGTTGAAATGATTAGACCTGTCTTTCTGCAAATGTGTTTGACAGATATGCTCAAAATGTCTCCCGATGCCAAGTACATGAAATATATTGTGACTAATAAGAAGAGGATACCTGAGGTTGAGATTTCCACCATGCTCGCTAATTATACCTTCAAGGGTGGAACTCCTAAGAAACTAGGTCCATTAAAGGCAACTACGTTAGAACTGCTTTATGCGACCTTGGAGCAGGTGTTAGTGTTATGCCTCTCTCTCTTTATCATAGACTTGAACTGGATAAGTTGACACCCACTGAAATCGCTCTGCAAATGGCCGACAAATCAACTGCTTTCCCTATCGGCATTTGCGAGGATGTTCCTGTTGTGGTTGCTAACGTTACTATCTTAAGGCCTCGTTTGGTTAAGGAGGATTGGGGAGGTTTTGAGAGGAAAATCCCCGGGAGGGCCAGAAACCCCAGATATCCTCGGGGGCCCATTTGGTAGGAGGGGCTTACTTAGCCCAATCCCCTCCATTCCCCTTCAATCCCTTCCTATCCATGTGATTCAAAACCCTCCTCGGAGGACTAGTGGAAGCAAAGCCCCGGGGATTTGAGAGGATTGGGTGGAACAAAGGGATTCACCCAATCCCCTGAAATCCCTCCCTCTCAAAGCCTCCCAATCCCCCTTAACCAAACGAGGCCTAACAGACTTTGTTATCCTGGATATTCCCGAGGATGATGCCATGGCGGTCGTCCTTGGAAGACCCTTTTTAAACACTGCTGGGGCTGTTATTGATTGCAACAAAAGCAATGTCAGTTTCCATGTCAACGGTAATGAGCATATGGTGCACTTTCCGAAGAAACAATATCGAGTACATTGCATCAATGCTATTGAAAAAACTTCATCGATTCTTATTGGGAGCTTTGAATGCCCTATACCTATTGTTAAGATGAAGTATGATTTGCTTGTTGGGGATATGCACATCCCCATTGAGGTAACCTAGTGACTATTCGAAAATTCTCCATTCCTTTTTATGCGAATCAAAAAAAGTTTGTCAAGGAGACTTGATCAACCTCATTGACGGAGTTCTTTCGATGACCATGGGATGGATGAATCGAGGAGTCACAACCCTCTGTTCCAAGCTTTCACCTTAGGTTGCTTAGAAACAAAATGATAGATTTAGCTTTAGTTTTTCCTATTTTCTGCTTTTTACGTCCCGTAGAAATATACCCCGAAAATAAAAGTTCTCCGATTGCCATGAAAATCAAGTATGATTTTTGCTGGAATTTTTGAAAAATTCTGAGACGGGGAGCTAGTCAGGGGGCTGCACCAGTGCGCCACAAGCCCTGGAGGTGCGGGCACCCCCTGGCCGTGCCTACCAGGCTTGTGGGGCCCACGTGTCCCCTATCCTCGTTTTCTAGCTCCCATCTCCTTCTCCTACCTCCAGAAAAAATCATCCCGCAACTCAAACCCGTGTTCTTGCTCTTCTTGCTGCGATTTTTGATCTCCTTGTGCAAAGCCCCATTCACCAAACTGTTTTGGGGAAATTGTTCCTTGGTATGTGACTCCTCCATTGGTCCAATTTGGTTTTGCTATGGTGCCATATACGTCCCGTATTTTTGCTGCCTTGGTGACCCTGTTCTTGAGCTTTGCATGCTAATTTTAGCTGGTCCCAAGTAGTTTTGATGCGTGATATGGTCTCTAGGCACTTGTCGGAGTAGTTGCTATGAGTTTCGTTGAGCCTTGTTCACTTTTCCTTTGAGTTACTGAAATTTTTAGAAAAGGAAGATGTTCAGGAGAAACTATCATGGTGGTTCCTCAAGCAAGAGGGGTCCCCGTCTTGCGATTCGGGTACCCGATCCTTACCAACCAAGCAACGCACAGGTATAATCATGTGAATGGCCTTCTGATGAATTCATGATTGATGCAGGTTTCAAAGACGAGTTTGATACACTAGTTCACAACGTTGGACTTGAGGAATTCATCTCCGATAAATGTGAACAGTATACTATTCTCAATGCCTCTTTTATTCGTAGATTCAAATTTTTAGCTGGCCGTGATACATCCGTACTGTTTGACCTCTATGACAAATCGTATACCATGGATTTAGAGGATTTCAATAGAATTTGCAAGATACCTTTTTGAGGTAGTCTCAACGATTCTCCTAAATCTTCGGTTAGAGATTTTTTCTCTAGTATAACTGTCGGAGAAACTAGAGATATTACACAGGCTACCATGGGGAGCATTCATTTTCCTGCCTTGCATTACTTTTCCCTCTTTATAGGGAGATGCATTAACGGCAAGATCGAGCATTGTCACCTTTGCGCACCTGACCTTAGTATTCTTAAGAGCACAGTAATGGGTGATAGAAGTTTCAACATGGGAGCTATAATAGCAAGGTGGCTGAATAATAATGCTAATGAAGGGGATTTCTTTGGTGGGATCTATGCCACTCGCATAGCAAATTTTCTTGGAGTACCCATCCACGAAGGAGATCCCCCGCTCCATACAGCTTTCCTTGATCGCGCCGCTATGACACGCTATCAGTTCCTTGAGAGGGATAATGAATCCCTCCTATACCGGTTAATATTTAACCGACAACGTGTTTTCCATATTACCCTTCCTGCTCCTGCCTTCTTTGACTTTCAGGTAAAACGGTGATATTACATAACCATAGGAGGGGTAGAGGAGTATGAGAGGGAGGCAAAGGCTGCTCACCTTCGTGAGGCAGCTATTCAGGCAGTGGCTGCCGCGTTCCCGTACAACCCCCATTATGATTTTGGATATCGCCCGGACCATCCATGGGAGTAGACCAACTTAGGCCAAAAGCCTAAGCTTTGGGGAGTACGTGTTTCTCACCGACTTTACGTTCATGTTCGCACTTTCACCTTGTTAGTCGGTGTTCACACCTTGCCACTGTATCATCCATGCTAGTTTATTTATTTTTCTCGTTTTCTTCTCGTGTGTTTGTCTAGTTTGAGAAAACCCAAAAAGATTTCTTTTTCTTCTTTTGCTTGTTGGGATATTTCCCGTGTAAATAGTTTTCTTTTTCTTTGGGTCAAGGTAGAAGACCATGGTTACAATGTTTAGTGGCTCTTGCATGCATATATGTTTATTTGTCAAAGAGCCATATTACTTTGTCTTCTCCTGTGTGTTTGCTTGCATATTCCAGCTTAGTTCATATCATTCGGTTGTGCAAGTGAAAGGAAATAATAAAGATATATGATGAAGTGACTGAGCCTGGAAAAGCTGGTATGAACTTGATCTATTTTGTTTTTGTAAATATGACTAGCTCATCGTTCCAGATTCAGCTTTGTTGTGAGACAAACATGTTTGCAATGACAACTTAGAGATCATAGTTTCTGATGCCATGCTTAATTAGCTAGGAGCTTAATAATGGTTTGTCTTGGATGCCAACATGAATTTTGAGATGATTATGATGTAGTATGATAGGATGGTATCCTCCTTTGAATGATTCAAGTGGCCTGACTTGGCACATGTTTACGCATGTAGTTGAAACGAATCAACATAGTCTCCATGATATTCATGTTCATGGTGATTTATGTCTTACTCATGCTTGCACCCAATGTTGGTTAATCTCAATGCATTTTGATGACTGTTGTCACTCTCTAGTTGGTCGCTTCCCAGTCTTTTGCTAGCCTTCACTTGTACTAAGCGGGAATACTTCTTGTGCATCCACTTCCAGAAACCCAAAGTTGTTCTATATGAGTCCACCATACCTACCTATATGCGGTATCTACCTGCTGTTCCAAGTAAATTTGCATGTGCCATTCTCTAAACTTTCAAGAGATAATATGTTTTGCATGCCCGAACCGCTCATGTGGTGACAAGGGGTGATCAGTATCTTCCATGCTAGGCGTGTTATCCTCGATATGTGTTTATTCACTATCATTCACGAGAAAGGGGCCGGTAATTGGAATGCCCGGTTCCATGCTCAAATCGAAAATATAATTGCAAACAAAACTCCCCCTGGATTGTTGTTGGTATGGACGGCACCCGGATATTCGGCTAGTCGTGGAGTGTGATTGATCGGTGGTGGGGGAGTCAAAACTTTACTTTTCTGTTTGGGAACCGCCTATAGTATGTGTAGCATGGAAGATGATGAGAACTCTTGATCATTGCGTTGACAATGAAAGCATGCCACCCAAAATTATTTATCTCTTTTTTCAAAGCTTGAGCTCTGGCACCTCTGCAAATCAATGCTTCCCTCTGTGAAGGGCCTGTCTATTTATGTTTCTGTTGAGTCATCCTCTTCTTATAAAAGCACCAATTAGAGAGCACCTCTGTCATTTTTATGCTTTGCTTTTAATTGATATTGAGTATGACTGTGACTGGATCTTCTTTGCCATGAATTACAATGTTCATTCAGCCCTTGGTCTTTGAAGGTGCTCTACATTTATGTTTTGCGGTCTCAGAAAGAGCTAGCGAGATACCATCTGTTCGTATTGCTTCATGATTGTCTTGATTGAAGTGTTGACGTTTGAAACTTATCATTATTGCTCGCTAGTTGATTATGCCATTGATATTAGTTCCTCTTGAGACCTAAATGTCATTGCTTATGTGGTTAGCTTATGATCTTGCTAAAAATCTGAATATGTGTTAGACACAATTGCAACAACAAGATCAAACAGAGTTCGTAAAAGTTTTTCTTTTGTCTATTTCAGTTTGTCAACTGAATTGCTTGAGGACAAGCAAGGCTTTAAGCTTGGGGTAGTTGATACGTCTCCGTCGTATCTACTTTTCCAAACTCTTTGGGCCTTGTTTTGGACTCTAATTTGCATGATTTGAATGGAACTAACCTGGACTGACTTTGTTTTCAACAGAATTGCCATGGTGTTGTTTTTGCGCAGAAATAAAAGTTCTCGGAATGACCTGGAAATTTACGAGGATTTTTTGTGGAATATATAAAAAATACTGGCGCAAGAATCAACCGAAGGGGTGGAGCGAGGAGCCCACAAGCCCACCAGGCGCGGCCCCCCTGGCCGCGCCTAGCATGCTTGTGGGGCCCTCAGAGCTCCACCGCCTCCAACTCCAGCTCTATTTAGTCCCTTTCATCCGGAAAAAATCAAGGAGGAGAGTTCATCGCGTTTTACGATACGGAGGCGCCGCCACCACCTGTTCTTCCTCTGGAGGGCAGATCTGGAGCCCGTTCTGGGCTCCGGAGAGGGGAGATCGTCGCCATCGTCATCACCAACCTTCCTTCAACGCCAATTCCATGATGCTCTTCACCGTTTGTGAGTAATCTCATCGTAGGCTTGCTGGACGGTGATGGGTTGGATGAGATCTATCATGTAATCGAGTTTGTTTTGATGGGGATTGATCCCTAGTATCCACTATGTTCTGAGATTGATGTTGCTACTACTTTGCCATGCTTAATGCTTGTCACTAGGGCCCGAGTGCCATGATTTCAGATCTGAACCTATTATGTTCTCGTCAATATATGTGTGTTCTTGATCCTATCTTGCAAGTTGTAGTCGCCTACTATGTGTTATGACCCGGCAACCCCGGAGTGACAATAGCCGGAACCACTCCCGGAGATGACCGTAGTATGAGGAGTTCATGTATTCACTAAGTGCTAATGCTTTGTTCCGGTTCTCTATTAAAAGGAGAACCTTAATATCCCGTAGTTTCCATTAGGACCCCGCTGCCACGGGAGGGATGGACAATAGATGTCATGCAAGTTCTTTTCCCTAAGCACATATGACTACATACGGAATACATGCCTACATTACATTGACGAACTGGAGCTAGTTACATATCTCCCCATGTTATAACTGTTGCATGATGAATACCATCCGGCATAATTATCCATCACCGATCCAATGCCTACGAGTTTTTCCTACTGCTCCTTGCTATGTTACTTTGCCGCTACTGCTGTCACTGCTGCTACTGTTACTCTGTTGCTACTGTTGTCACTGTTGCTACTGTTATTCTGTTGCTACTGTTATCGCTGCTGCTACTGTTACTGTTGCTACTGTTGCTATCACACTACTTTGCTACTCATACTTTGCTGCAGATACTAAGTCTTTCAGGTGTGGTTGAATTGACAACTCAACTGCTAATACTTGAGAATATTCTTTGGCTTCCCCTTGGGTCGAGTCAACAAATTTGGGTTGAATACTCTACCCTCGAAAACTGTTGCGATCCCCTATACTTGTGGGTTATCTATTTGCTACAGTAGAGGATGATAAAGTTTTGCATTGATTTATACTAACCTATCTCGCGAGTTCTTGTTGAGTTTTGTGTGGATGAAGTTTTTAAGATTTTGGAGACCATCATATGAGAGGAATTAAGGAGACACAAAATCTCAAGCTTGGGGATGCCCATGTCATCCCCAATAAATATTTCAAGAAGTCTCAAGCACCTAAGCTTGGGGATGCCCCGGTTGGCATCCCACCTTTCTTCTTCAAACAATTATCGGTTAGTATCGGTTGAACCTAAGTTTTTGCTTCTTCACATGATTCGTGCTATCCTTGAAGTGTCATTTTATTTTGTTTGAATAAGGTACTTAAGATCTGAAATTATTATATGGGAGAGTCTTCACATAGCCAAATAATTATTCAACTACTCATTGAGCTTCACTTATATCTTTTGGAGTAGTTTGTCTTTTGCTCTAGTACTTCACTTATATCTTTGTAGAGCATTGAAATGGTTTTATTTTATAGAAATAGTTGGACTCTCATGCTTCACTTATATTACTTTGAGAGTCTTAAACAACATGGTAATTTGCTTAGGTTATGAATCTAGTCCTAATATGATGGGCATCCAAGAGGGATATAATAAAAACTTTCATATAGAGTGCATCGAATACTATGAGAAGTTTGATTCTTTGCATATAGTTTTGAGATATAAGGATGGTGATATTAGAGTCATGCTAGTGAGTAATTATGGATTGGCAGAAATACTTGTTTTAGAGTTTTTGATTCCCGTAGCATGCACGTATGGTGAACCGCTATGTTAGGAAGTCGGAGCATGATGTTTTTATTGAGTGTCATCCTTTGTGTGGAGGTCGGGATCCCACGATGGTTAACTCCTACCAACCCTTCCCCTAGGAGCATGCATCTAATACTTTGCTTCGATAGCTAATAAAATTTTGCAATAAGTATGTGAGTTCTTTATGAATAATGTTGAGTCCATGGATTATACACACTCTCACCCTTCCACCATTGCTAGCCTCTCTAGTACCGCGCAACTTTTGACGGTGCATTACACCCACCATATATCCTTCCTCAAAACAGCCACCATACCTACCCATCATGGCATTTTTATAGCCATTCCGAGATATATTGCCATGCAATTTCCACCGTACCGTTTATTATGACGCGCACCATCATTGTCATATTGCTTTGCATGATCATGTAGTTAACATCATATTTGTGGCAAAGCCACGTTCTTATCTTTCATACATCTCACACATGAGTCATTGCACATCCCGGTACACCGCCAGAGGCATTCATATAGAGTCATATCTTTTTCTCTAAGAATTGAGTTGTAAGTAAATAAAAATGTGATGATCATCATTATTAGAGCATTGTCCCATGTGAGGAAAGGAAGGAAGCCATGATTCCCTCACAAGTTGGGATGAGACTCCGGACTATAAAAATAAAATAAAAGAGGCCAAAGAGCCCACCAAAAAAAATGATGAATGAAAAAAAATGAAAAAAGAGGCCAAAGAGCCCAAACAAAAAAAGAGAGAAAAAGAGAGAAGGGACAATGCTACTATCCTTTACCACACTTGTGCTTCAAAGTAGCACCATGATCTTCATAATAGAGAGTCTCCTATTTTGTCACTTTCATATACTAGTGGGAATTTTCATTATATAACTTGGATTGTATATTCCAATGACGAGCTTCCTCAAAAGTGCCCTAGGTCTTCGTGAGTTAGATGCACACCCACCTAGTTCCCTTTTGAGCTTTCATACACTTATAGCTCTAGTGCATCCGTTGCATGGCAATCCCTACTCACTCACATTGATATCTATTGATGGGCATCTCCATAGCCCGTTGATATGCCTAGTTGATGTGACCATCTCCTTCTTTTTGCCTCACAACCTCCACCATATTCTATTCCACCTATAGTGCTATGTCCATGGCCCATGCTCATGTATTGCGTGAGAGTTGAAAATGTTTGAGAAAGTAAAAGTGTGAAAACAATTGCTTGACTAAGACCGGGGTTGTTCATGATTTAAATACTTTGTGTGGGGAAGCTCGAGCATCGCCAGACTATATGATATTGTAGGGATAACTCTCTTTGGCCATGTTATTTTGAGAAGACATGATTGCTTTGTTAGTATGCTCGAAGTATTATTGTTCTTATGCCAATATTAAACTTTTTGCTTTGAACCATATCGATCTGAATATTCATACCACAATATATGTTAGGTAGCATTCCACATCAAAAATTCTGTTTTTATCGTTTACCTACTCGAGGACGAGCAGGAATTAAGCTTGGGGATGCTTGATACGTCTCCAACGTATCTATAATTATTTATCATTTCCTGCTATGATATTATCAACTTTGGATGTTTTATATGCATGAATATGCCATTTTATATCATTTTTGGGACTAACCTATTAACTCAGTGCCTAGTGCCAGTTTCTGGTTTTTTTGAGTTTTTGACCTTTTGCAGAAAAGAATATCAAACGGAGTCCAAATGGAATAAAACTTTCGCGATGATTTTTTTTTTACCAAAAGAGACCCCCGAAGCTTTGGAAGAAGGCCAGAAGAGCCACGAGGGAGTCACAAGCCCAGGAGGCGCCCCCTAGGCCGCGCCTAGTAGGCTTGTGACCTCCTCGTGGGCCCAACCGACATAATTCCACCGCCATTAATTCCTATAAATACAGAAAGCCCCCAAAATAAACCTAGATCCGGAGTTCCGCCATTGCAAGCCTCTGTAGCCACCAAAAACCAATCGGGAGCCCATTCCGGCACCTTGTCGGAGGGGGAATCCATCTCCGGTGGCCATCTTCATCATCCCAGCGATCTCCATGACGAGGAGGGAGTAGTCCACCCTCGGGGCTGAGGATATGTACCAGTAGCTATGTGTTTGATCTCTCTCTCTCTCGTGTTCTTGAGATGTCTTTATCTCGATGTACCGCGGTCTTTGCTACTATAGTTGGATCTTACAATGTTCTTCCCCCTCTCCCTTCTTGTAATGAATTGAGTTTTCCCTTTGAAGTTATCTTATCGGATTGAGTCTTTAAGGAATTGAGAACACTTGATGTATGTCTTGCACGTGTCTATCTGTGGTGACAATGGGATATTCATGTGAGTACTTGATGTATGTTTTGGTGATCAACTTGCGGGTTTCCTGACATTGGGAATCTATGCATAGAGGTTGGCACATGTTTTATTCTTGACTCTCCGGTAGAAACTTTGGGGCACTCTTTGAAGTTCTATGTGTTGGTTCAATAGATGATTCTGAGATTGTCTGATGCATATCGTATAATCGTGCCCACGGATACTTGAGGTGACAATGGAGTATCTAGGTGACATTAGGGTCTTGGTTGATGTGTGTCTTAAGGTGTTATTCTAGTACGAACTCTAGGATAGATTGAACGGAAAGAATAGCTTCGTGTTATTTTACTACGGACTCTTGAATAGATCGATCAGAAAGAATAACTTTGTGGTGGTTTCGTACCCGACAATAATCTCTTCGTTTGTTCTCCGCTATTACTGACTTTGGAGTGACTCTTTGTTGCATGTTGAGGGCTAGTTATATGATCCAATTATATTATCATTGTTGAGAGAACTTCACTACTGAAAGTATGAACCCTAGGCCTTGTTTCCACACATTGCAATACCGTTCGTGCTCAATTTTACTATTAGTTACCTTGTTGTTTTTATAATTTTTCATTACAAAACCTATATCTACTATCCATATTACACTTGTATCACCATCTCTTCGCCGAACTAGTGCACCTATACAACTTACCATTGTATTGGGTGTGTTGGGCACACAAGAGACTCTTTGTTATTTGGTTGTAGGGTTGCTTCAGAGAGACCATCTTCATCCTACGCCTCCCGCGGATTGATAAACCTTAGGTCACCCACTTGAGGGAAATTTTCTACTATCCTACAAACATCTGGACTTGTAGGACCAACAACGTCTACAAGGAGAAAGTTGTGTAGTAGGCATCCGCTGACACATAGAATGTTCCATGTTTTGTGCATTTTCTGCATCATTTTCCAGCGTTTCTGCTCCACCTGGAGTATCTGCATGATCATAATACTCATGCAGGCTGTGAGGATTAGTCAGCATATGATAAGTACAAGTATTATCCTCCCCACAATCAACTCCGGTAAGATGAGACGCTAGGAGTAAGATTTCTTGGCGAAGAAGAGCTCCAACATTAGGGTGGAGATCAGCAAAGGGGAACTTGGTATCATCCAATATAACATCACAAGACATATAGACTCGACCAGTGGAGACGTCGAGACACTTGACTCCTTTATGGAGAGGGCTATAGCCGATGAAGACACATTGCTTTGACCGAAACATGAGTTTGCGGTTGTTGTATGGCCTAAGATTAGGCTAACAAGCACAACCAAATACACAAAGAGAGGTGTAATCTGGTTTATTGTGAAGCAGTTTTTCAGTGGGTGTTTCATTGTGGATAACACGGCTAGGTAATACATTTATAAGATGAACTGTAGTGAGAAAGGTCGCATTCCAAAATTTGAGGGGCATGGAGGCTCGGGCTAGGAGAGCTAGGCCAACTTCAACAATGTGTCTATGCTTGTGCTCAACAGACCCATTTTGTTGATGGGATGTAGACATGACACATCATGAGAAACTCCAAGAGTCTGAAAGAAAGAATTTAGTTTTTCATATTCTCCTCCCCAATCAGACTGGACAACTATGATTTTTGTGTCAAATTTTTGTTCAACAAGTGCTTGGAAGTTTTTGAACACTTGAAAAACATCAGATCGTTTCTTAAGAAGATAGATCCAAGAGTATTTGCTGTAGTCATCGATAAAGCTAACGTAGTAGGAGTGTCTACCAACACATGAGGGAGCAGGTCCCTGAACATCGGAAAACACAAGCTGCAAAGGTTTTGTAGAGATGCTGGTAGAAACTGAATAGGTAAACTCATGACTCTTAGCTTTTTGACATGAATCACAAACTGTTTCAGCATTATGCTCTCCAACATATGAGAGTTTATTCTTTCTAAGCAATCGTTCAACTAAAGAAAAAGCTGCATGACCTAGCCTATCATGCCATCGTGGAGAGGATAGCTTGGTGGCACTAAGAACTTGTTGATTGAATCTTCTAATCTCCGGAATGAGTCGGTAAAGCCCACAGACGTATCTACCTCGATAGAGAACCTTCTTCGTTGCCTGATCCTTGATAAAAAAGAAGAAAGGGTGAAACTGAAGAAAGACATGGATATCAATGGCAATGCGATGGACAGAGAGCAGATTTTTGGAGGCACTAGGAACATGCATGATTTTTCGTAGGTGAATTTTTCTATGGGGAGTTTTAATAATTGAATGACCAACGTGACAAATCTCCATACCTTCTCCTCTAGAAGCATGGATGTTGTCTTTGCCGCGGTATGATGCGTCCGTTTTGCATCATGCTTTTATGTTGTTATTTATCGCTTTATGGGCTGTTATTACACTTTACGGTACAATACTTATGCCTTTTCTCTCTTATTTTATAAGGTTTACATGAAGAGGGAGAATGCCGGCAGCTGGAATTCTGGTCTGAAAAAGGCGCAAGTTTGAGATACCTATTCTACACAACTCCAAAAGCCGTGAAAATCAATGAGGAATTATTTTGGATTTTATAAAAAATACTGGGCGGAAGAAGTACCGGAGGGGAGCCACAAGGAGGCCACAAGCCTGCGAGGCCCGTCCTACCCCTCAGGCGGGGCCTAGGTGGCTTGTGGGCCCCCTGTTGCCCCTCTGGCTCCCATCTTTTGCTATAGGGAGGGTTTTGTCCCAGAAAAAATAAGGAGGAGGCTTTCGGGAGGAATCGCCGCCGCCACGAGGCGGAACTTGAGCAGAACCAATCTAGAGCTCCGGCAGGGCCGTCCTGCCGGGGAAACTTCCCTCCCGGAGTGGGAAATTGTCGCCATCGTCATCACCAACACTCCTATCATCGGAGGGGACTCATCTCCATCAACATCTTCATCAGCACGATCTTATCTCCAAACCCTAGTTCATCTCTTGTAACCAATCAACATCTCGCGACTCTGATTGGTACTTGTAAGGTTGCTAGTAGTGTTAATTACTCTTTGTAGTTGATGCTAGTTGGATTACTCGATGGAAGATCATATGTTCAGATCCTTAATTCTATTCAATACCTCTCTGGTCATGAACATAATTATGCTTTGTGAGTAGTCACTTTTGTTCCTGAGGACATGGGATAAGTCTTGCTATAAGTAGTCATGTGAATTTGGTATTCGTTTGATATTTTGATGCGTTGTATGTTATCTTTCCTCTAGTGGTGTTATGTGAATGTCGACTACATAACACTTCACCATTACTTGGGCCTAGAGAAAGGCATTGGGAAGTAATAAGTAGATGATGGGTTGCTAGAGTGACAGAAGCTTAAACCCTAGTTTATGTGTTGCTTCGTAAGGGGCTGATTTGGATCCACTAGTTTAATGCTATGGTTAGCCTTAGTCTTAATTCTCCTTTCGTAGTTATGGATGCTTGCGAAGGGGTTAATCATAAGTGGGATGTTTGTCCAAGTAAGGGCAGCACCCAAGCACCGGTCCACCCGCATATCAAACTATCAAAGTAGCGAACGTGAATCATATGAACATGATGAAAACTAGCTTGACAGAAATTCCCATGTGTCCTCGGGAGCGCTTCACCTCATATAAGAGTTTGTCCAGGCTTTTCCCTTGCTACAAAAGGGATTGGGCCATCTTTCTACACCTTTGTTACTATTGTTACTCGCCACTCGCTAGAATTATCTTATCACACAACTATATGTTACCGATAATTTCAGTGCTTCTAGAGAATACCTTGCTGAAAACCACTTGTGAGTTCCTTCTGCTCCTTGTTGGGTTCGACACTCTTACTTATTGAAAGGACTACGATAGATCCCCTACACTTGTGGGTCATCAAGACTCTTTTCTCGCGCCGTTGCCGGGGAGTGAAGCGCCTTTGGTAAGTGGAATTTGGTAAGGAAACATTTATATAGTGTGCTGAAATTTATTGTCGCTTGTCACTATGGAAACTAATCCTTTGAGGAGCTTGTTCAGGGTATCTTCACCTCGAACGGAAGCACAAGGAGTTTCTCCTCAACCTACTTCACCTACTGAAAATATTTGTTATGAAATTCCTTCGGGTATGTGATACGTCTCCAACTTATCTATAATTTTTGATGGTTTCATGCTATTATCCTGTCAAACTTTGGATGTTTTGTATGCCTTTTATATCTTTTTGGGACTAACTTATTAACTCAGTGCCAAGTGCGAGTTCCTGTTTTTTTCGTGTTTTTGACCCCTTTCACAGGAGGATTTTAAACGAAGTCCAAACGGAATGAAACTTCCAAAAAGATTTTTTCCGAAACAGAAGAAGATCGGGAAGCTTGAGAACCAAGGCAGGGGCCACCAGGAACCCCACAAGCCCCCTAGCCACGGCCAGGGGGCGCGCCTCCCAGGCTTGTGGGATCCCTGGGCCACCTCTGCCCTAGGTCTTTCGCCTATATATTCCCAATAATTCCAGAAAAAATCAGGAGATCATCGAAAGTACTTTTCCGCCGCCGCAAGCTTCTGTCTCTGCAAGATCCCATCTGGGGCACGTTCTGGTGCCCTGCCGGAGGGGGGATTCGGATACGGAGGGCTTCTTCATCAACACCATGACCTCTCCGATGATGTGTGAGTAGTTCACCATAGACCTACGGGTCCATAGCTAGTAGCTAGATGGCTTCTTCTCTCTCTTGGATCTTCAATACAAAGTTCTCCATGATCTTCATGGAGATCTATCTGATGTAATCTTATTTTGCGGTGTGTTTGTCAAGATCTGATGAATTGTGGATTTATGATCAGATTATCTATGAATCTTATTTGAGTTTCTTCTGATCTCTCTTATGCATGATTTCATATCCTCGTAATTCTCTTCGAGTTTTGGGTTTTCTTTGGCCAACTTGATCTATGATTCTTGCAATGGGAGAAGTGCTTGGTTTTGGGTTCATACCGTGCGGTGAATTCACCCAGTGACAGAAGGAGTAGCGAGGCACGTATTGTGTTGTTGCCATCAAGGGTAAAAAGATGGGGGTTTTCATCATTGATTTGAGTTTATCCCTCTACATCATGTCATCTTTCTTAAGGCATTCATCATTGCTTTGAGTTTATCCCTCTACATCATGTCATCTTGCTTAAGGTGTTACTCTGTTCGTCATGAACTCAATACACTAGATGCATGCTGGATAGCGGTCGATGTGTGGAGTAATAGTAGTAGATGCAGAAAGTATCGGTCTACTTGTCTCGGACGTGATGCCTATATGTATGATCATTGCCTTTGATATCGTCATGACTTTGTGCGATTCTATCAATTGCTCGACAGTAATTTGTTCACCCACCATAATATTTGCTATTTTGAGAGAAGCCTCTAGTGAACACTATGGCCCCTAGGTCTACTTCACATCATATTTTTAGCCTTACACTTTTTCTACGTTGCACTTTCCGCTTTCAGATCTCACTTTGCAATCAATCTTGAAGGGATTGACAACCCCTTTATAGCGTTGGGTGTAAGCTCTTTTGTGTTTGTGCAGGTACTCTGGACTTGACGAGATTCTCCTACTGGATTGATACCTTGGTTCTCAAACTGAGGGAAATACTTACTCCTCCTGTGTTGCATCGCCCTTCCCTCTTCAAGGGAAAAACCAACGCAAGCTCAAGAGACGACAGAAGATATCTGTCGCCGTAGCAGAAAAATTTCTGGCGCCGTTGTCGGGGAGGATCAAGTCAAGAACTCATCCAAGTAAGTGTCGCAAACTCATCTCTTGCATTTACCTTTTTTGCCTCTCGTTTTCGTCTCCCCCACTTCTGAAAAAATATTTGCCTTTTTCGTTTGCCTTTTTCTCTCGCTTGGTTTTTGTTCGCATGTCTGCCTGCTAAGACCTGTATGGCCCAACCAAGGGATTTTGATGCTCACTATGCGAGGTTGGAAGAGACTGAAACTAGTGTTAAAGGCTTCATATCTACACAGTTTGATTATAACAGTTACTTCCGTAGGGAACTGAAGGAGAAAAATTCTTTTTTCGCCTTTATGAATAAAGAAGTTGATGATATGGCCAAAGAATTCCTTGCGCTAAATTCTCAGTTTGCTCGTCTTGAAAAGTTGGTAGGCCAGATTTCTGATAAGCAGGCTACCTTAGTCAATAAAATGGCTGCTAAACCTGAAACTCGTGATGAGAATCATGAAGATCTTAAAGTGCTTGGTGTGTATCCCATTGAATCTTTGTTTTCTTGTGTCAAACCTAATGATGATGGGGCTAGATATGAATCCACTTTGGTTGAAAAACGCTCCAATGATTCGGAGTCCATCTATCTTGATGCTAAAAGCATTGAAAGTGGAGTAGAAGATATTAAAACTTTGAGTAGTAATGAAATTACTACTTTGGATTTCAAGGAATTCAATTATGATAGTTTCTCCTTGATTTAATGCATTTCCTTGATGCAATCCATGCTAAACTCTCCACACGCTTATAGCCAAAACAAGGCCTTTACCAATCATATCGTCGAAGCTATGATAAAATCTCTTGAAGAGAAACTTGAATTGGAAGTCTCTATCCCTAGAAAGCTTCATGATGAGTGGGAACCTACTATCAAAATCAAAATCAAAAACTATGAATGCAATTCTTTGTGTGATTTGGGTGCTAGTGTTTCCGCGATTCCAAAGTCTTTATGTGATGTTGTGGGTTTTAATGAGATTGAGGAGTGTTCTCTTAATTTGCATCTTGCGGATTCTACAGTCAGGAAACCCATGGTAAGGATCAATTATGTTCTTATTATTGCAAATAGGAACTATGTACCCGTGGATTTCATTGTGCTTGACACTGATTGTAATCCTACATGCCCTATTATTCTTGTTACACCTTTCTTAAGGACTATCGGTGCTATCATCGATATGAAGGAAGGGAATATCAGATTTCAATTTCCTTTAAAGAAGGGCATGGAGCACTTTCCTAGAAATAAAATAAGATTGCCTTATGAATCCATGATGAGGGTTACTTATGGTTTGAGCACCAAAGACGACGATACGTGATTCCATCACCTCATGCCTAGCTAAGGGCGTTAAACAATAGCGCTTGTTGGGAGGCAACCCAATGAATTTATCTTTTTCTTTCTGTTTTGTTGCGTGCACACTATCATACTTCTATTGTGATTGTGTCTTTTGTGTTTCTTTTTGTGTTTGAGCCAAGCAAAACCTTTATGACTAGTCTTGGTGATGGTTGTTTGATCCTGCTGGAAAAAGACAGAAACTTTTCGCTCACGAGATTATTATTTATTTTTATTAAGGAAGACATTTTGAGTTGATTCTTTTTTCTGCTGGTTGATATGCCTTTTTCCCAGGCAGTTGTAATGTTTCATAATTTTTGAGGTAACAGAAGTATACGAAGTATCCAGATTGCTACAGACTGGTTTGTTTTTGACAGATTCTGATTTTGTTGAGTTGGTTGCTTGGTTTGATGAAACTATGGATAGTATCGGGGCTACTAGCCATGGAAAAGTGAGAATACAGTAATCCAACTCCAATATAAATAGAAATCAAGATTTCTACAGTACCTAAAGAGGTGGTAGTTTGTTTTCTTGTGCTAATGTTATCACGAGTTTCTGTTTAAGTTTTGTGTTGTGAAGTTTTCAAGTTTTGGGTGATGTTCTCATGGACAAAGAGATAAGGAGTGGAAAGAGCTCAAGCACGGGGATGCCCAAGGCATCCCAAGCCAAATTCAAGGACACCAAAAAGCCTAAGCTTGGGGATGCCCCGGGAAGGCATCCCCTCTTTCGTCTTCAATCCATCGGTAACATTACTTGAAGCTATATTTTTATTCACCACATGATATGTGTTTTGCTTGGAGCGTCTTGTATCGTAAGAGTCTTTTTTTTGTCACGATCATCCTTGCTGCACACCCTTTGAGACAGACATGCACTCATCGTGATTTTGCTAGAATGCTCATAGTGCTTCACTTATATCTTTTGAGCTAGATAATTTTGCTCTATATGCTTCACTTAGATCTTTTAGAGCACGGCGGTGCGTGACTTGGTAGTTATCTTGTCCTATGAAAGTAGTCCCAAAGGTGATAGGTACCCAAAGAGGATACAAAATCTCCATCTTCATGTGCATTGAGTAGAAAGAGAAGTTTTGATTCCTCTCAATTAGTTTTGAGACGTGGATTTGGTAATATTAAGGGTTATGCTAGTAGGGTGTTATGAATATAGAAATACTTGTGTTGAAGTTAGTGATTCCCGTAGCATGCACGTATGTGAACCGCTATGTTAGGAAGTCGGAGCATAATTGATCTATTGATTGTCATCCTTTGTGTTGCGGTCGGGATCACGCGATGGTTAACACCTACCAACCCTTCCCCTAGGAGTATGCGTTTAGCACTTTGTTTCGATTACTAATTAAAACTTTCGCAACAAGTATGTGAGTTCTTCATGACTAATGTGAGTCCATGGTATAGATGCACTTTCACCTTCCACCATTGGTAGCCTCTCTAGTGCCGTGCAATTCTCGTCGGTGCACAAACCCACCATATGCCTTCCTCAAAACAGCCACCATACCTACCTACTATGGCATTTTCATAGCCATTCCGAGATATATTGCAATGCAACTCCCACCGTTCCGTCTCATGACTTGTGTCGTCACTCTCATATTGCCATTGCATGATCGTAAGATAGCTAGCGAGATGTTTCAACATCATACGCCAAGCTAGATCGTTGCACATCCCGGTGCACTGCCAGAGGCATTTCCTATAGAGTCATCATCGTTCTGAGCTTTGAGCTGTGAGTAAATAAAAGTGTGATGATCATCATTATTAGAGCATTGTCCCATGTGAGGAAATAAATAAATAAATAAGAGGCCAAAGTTTCCCACATAAAAAAGGAGGCCATAGATCCCAGATAGAAAAAAAGAGAGAAAAAGAGAGAAGGGACAATGCTACTATCTTCTTCCACACTTGTGCTTCATTATAGCACCATGTCCTTCATGATTGAGAGCCTCTCGTTTCATCACCACCATATGCTAGTGGGAATCTTCATTATATAACTTGGATTGTATATTCCAGTGATGGGCTTCCTCAAAATTGCGCTAGGTCTTCGTGAGCAAGCAAGTTGAATGCACACCCACTAGTTCTCATTTTGAGCTTTCACATACTTATAGCTCTAGTGCATCCTTTGTATGGAAATACCTACTCATTCACATTGATATCTATTAATGGGCATCTCCATAGCCCTTTGATACGCCGAGTCAATGTGACCATCTCCTCCCTTTTTGTCTCACAACCACCACCACACTCTATTCCACTTATAGTGCTATATCAATGCCTTGCGCTCATGTATTTCGTGATAGTTATAAAAGATTTGAGAAACTAAGAGTGCGAAAACAATTACTTGGCCAATACCGGGGTTGTGCATGATTTAAATTAGTTGTGTGAGGATGATGGAGCATAGCCAGACTATATGATTTTGTAGGGATAACTTTCTTTGGCCTTGTTATTTCGAAAGTTCATGATTACCTTGCTAGTTTGCTTGAAGTATTATTGTTTTCATGTCAATAGAAAACTATTGTTTTGAATCTTACGGATCTGAACATTCATGTCACATGAACGAAGTTACTAAGTACAACTATGTGATGTCTACTACGCAACCTTCTCCTTGTAGACCTTGTTGGGCCTCCAAGTGCAGAGGGTTGTAGGACAGTAGCAATTTTCCCTCAAGTGGGAGACCTAAGGTTTATCAATCCGCGGGAGGCGTAGGATGAAGATGGTCTCTCTCAAGCAACCCTGCAACCAAATAACAAAGAGTCTCTTCTGTCCCCAACACACCCAATACAATGGTAAATTGTATAGGTGCACTAGTTCGGCGAAGAGATGGTGATACAAGTGCAATATGGATGTTAGATATAGGTTTTTGTAGTCTGAAATTACAAAAACAGCAAGGTAACAAATGGTAAAAGTGAGCACGAACGGTATTGCAATGCGTGGAAACAAGGCCTACGGTTCATACTTTCACTAGTTAAGTTCTCTCAACAATGATAACATAATTGGATCATATAACTAGCCCTCAACATGCAACAAAGAGTCACTCCAAAGTCACTAATAGCGGAGAACAAACGAAGAGATTATTGTTGGGTACGAAACCACCACAAAGTTATTCTTTCTGATCGATCTATTCAAGAGTCCGTAGTAAAATAGCACGAAGCTATTCTTTCCGTTCAATCTTTCATAGAGTTCGTACTAAAATAACACCTTAAGATACATATCAACCAAGACCCTAATGTCACCTAGATACTCCATTGTCACCTCAAGTATCCGTGGGCATGATTATACGATATGCATCACATAATCTCAGAATCATCTATTCAACCAACACATAGAACTTCAAAGAGTGCCCCAAAGTTTATACCAGAGAGTCAAAACGTGTGCCAACCCCTATGCATAGGTTCCCAATGTCACGAACCCGCAAGTTGATCACCAAAACATACATCAAGTACTCACATGAATCTACGTGTGCCAACCCATATGCATAGGTTCCCAATTGTAACAAACCCGCAAGTTGATCACAACAGATAGACACGTGCAAGACATACATCAAGTGTTCTCAAAGACTCAATCCGATAAAATAACTCCAAAGGGGAAACTCAATTCATTACAAGAGGGAGAGGGGGAAGAACATCATAAGATCCAACTATAGTAGCAAAGCCCATGGTACATCGAGATCAAGACATCTCAAGAACACGAGAGAGAGAGAGAGATCAAACACATAGCTACTGGTACATACCCTCAGCCCCGAGGGAGAACTACTCCCTCCTCGTCATGGAGATCGCCGGGATGATGAAGATGGCCACCGGAGATGGATTCCCCCTCCGGCAGGGTGCCAGAACAGGCTCCAGATTGGTTTTTGGTGGCTATAGTGGCTTGCGGTGGTGGAACTCCCGATCTAGGTTTCTTTCTCAAGGTTTCTGAATTTATAGGAATTTATGGCGGTGGAATTACGTCGGTTGGGCCCACGAGGAGGTCACAAGCCTGCCCTACGCCACCTAGGGGGGTGGTGGCAGCGTCAGGGCTTGTGACTCCCTCATGGCTCTTCTGGCCTTCTTCCAAAGCTTCGGGAGTCTCTTTTGGTCAAAAAAAATCATCGTAAAGTTTCATTCCATTTCGACTCCGTCTGAAAATGGGCCAAAAACACGGAAAAAACAGAAACTGGCACTTGGCATTGAGTTAATAGGTTAGTCCCAAAAAAGATATAAAATAGCATATTCATGCATATAAAACATCCAAAGTTGACAAGATAATAGCATGGAACCATCAAAAATTATAGATACGTTGGAGACGTATCAAGCATCCCCAAGCTTAACTCATGCTCGTCCTCAAGTAGGGAAGTGATAAAGAATGAATTTTTTATGCTTTCATGCTACCTAGCATAGATGTCCTTTGTAACTCCTCTTATGTAACATGAATGCTCAGATCCGTTAGATTCAAAACAATAGTTTGCTATTGATGTGGAGACGATAATACTTCAAGCAAACTAGCAAGGTAATCATGAACTTTCAAAATAACAAGGCCAAAAGAAAGTTATCCCTACAAAAGCATATAGTCTGGCTATGCTCTATCATCATTGCACAACAAATTTAAATCATGCACAACCCCGGTATTGGCCAAGTAATTGTTTCACACCTTTACTTTCTCAAACCTTTTCAACTCTCATGCAATACATGAGCGTGAGCCATGGTTTTAGCACTATAAGTGGTGTGGAGTGTGTTGGAGGTTGCAAGACAAAAAAAGGAGAAGATGATCACATTAACTAGGCATATCAATAAGCTGTGGAGATGCTCATCAATAGATATCAATGTGAATGAGTAGGGATTGCCATACAAATGATGCACTAGAGCTAAGAGTATGTGAAAGCTCTTAAATAAAATTAGTGGGTGTGCATCCAACTTGCTTGCTCACGAAGACCTAAGGCAATTTTGAGGAAGCCTATCATTGGAATATACAAGCCAAGTTATATAATGAAAAATTCATGCTAGCTATATGGTGGTGACAAAACGAGAGACTCTCAATCATGAAGATCATGGTGCTTAATATGCACAAGTGTGGATAAGTGGTAGCATTGTCCCTTCTCTCTTTTTCTCTCATTTTTTTGGTGGGCTCTTTGGCCTCTTTTTTTTTGGTGGGCATCTTTGGCCTCTTTTATTTCCTCACATGGGACAATGCTCCATCAATGATGATCATCACACTTTTAACTCAAAACTTAGAGCAATGATGACTCTATTTGAAATGCCTTCGGTAGTGTACCATGACAATGATCTAGCATGGCATAGACATTAATGGAAACATCATGCTAGCTATCTTACGATCATGCAATGGCAATGTAGACGTGGTGGCACATGTCATGGTGGTATTTGCATGGCAATATATCTCGAATGACTTTGAAAAAGCCATAGTAGGTAGGTATGGTGGCTGTTTTGAGGGAGGCTAATGGTGGGTTTTGTGCACCGGCGAAAGTTGCACGGCACTAGGAAGATAGTGATGGTGGAAGGTGAAAGTGCATCTCAACCATGGACTCAACATTTGTCATGAAGAACTCATATACTTGTTGCAAAAGTTCTATTAGTAATCGAAACAAAGCATTCAACGCATACTCCTAGGGGAAGGGTTGGTAGGTATAAACCATCGCGCGATCCCGACCGCCACACAAAGGATGACAATCAAAAGACTAATCATGCTCAGACTTCATCACATAGCGGTTCGCCATACGTGCATGCTACGGGAATCACTAACTTCAACACAAGTATTTCTAGATCCACAACACCTTACTAGCATAACTTCAATATTACCACAACCATATCTCAAAACTAATTGAGAGGACTCAAACTTCTCTAACTATTCAATGCACATGAAGGTGGAAGTTTTCGTATCCCTTTGGATAACTAACCCTTTTGAGACTACTTTCAAAGCATAGATCAACTACCAAGCCATGCACCGCTGTGCTCTAAAAGATATAAGTGAAGCACATAGAGCAAAAGTATCTAGCTCAAAAAAGATATAAGTGAAGCACATGTGAGCTGAATTGTCTACCAAAGCATATAAGTGAAGCTCGATAAAATCACGGTGAGTGCATGTCTCTCTCTCTCTAGGTGTGCAGCAAGGATGATTGTGACACAAAAAAAAGACTCCTACGATACAAGACGCTCCAAACAAAAACACATAACATGTGGTGAATAAAAATATAGCCCCAAGTAACGTTACCGATGGATTGAAGACGAAAGAGGGGATGCCTTCCCGGGACATCCCCAAGCTAAGGCTTTTACGGCATACTTGAATCTCTTGGGGTGCCTTGGGCATACCCAAGCTTGAGCTCTTGCCACTCTTTATCTCTTTGTCCATAAGAACTTCACCCAAAACTTGAAAACTTCACAACACAAAACTTAAAGAGAAACTCGTGATATCATTAGTATGAGAAAGCAAACCACCACTTCCTTAGGTACTGTAGCAAACTTAAATTCTACTTATGCTGATGTTGGGTTACTGTATTTTCGATCTTCCATGGCTAATACCCCCGATACTATCCATAGTTTCATCAAAATAAGCAACCAACACAAGAAAAACAGAATATGTTAACAGCAGACCAGTCTGTAGAAATCTGTATATTTCGTATACCTCTGGTACTTCAAAAATTCTGAAAAATGACGACAGTCTTAAGAATTTGCGTAGAAATCATAAGCAAAAAGAATCAACTCAAAATCTCTTACATAAAAAAATGAAAATTCTTTTCGTTAGCAGAAAGTTTCTGTCTTTTCCAGCATGACCAAACGATCATCCCCAAGTCTAATCATAACGGTTTTGCTTGGCACAAACGCAAAAGAACACAAAAAACACAATCATAACATAATTATGATGGTGTGGAGAAAACAAAACAGGAAGCAAAAAAGCAAAGAAAAACTTATTCATTGGGTTGCCTCCCAACAAGCGCTATCGTTTAACGCCCTTAGCTAGGCATTGATTTCAATGATGATCACATAAAAGGTAAGGATTGAAACACAACGAGAGCATCATGGAGCAAATGGCTAGCACATTTAAGTCTAACCCACTTCCTATGCATAGGGATTTTGTGATCAAACAATTTATTGGAGCATGAATCAACTAGCATAGGAAGGCAAAACAAGCATAGCTTCAAAAATTTCAACATATGGAGAGGAAGCTTGATACTATTGCAATAAGTAGAAGCATATGATCCTCTCTCATAGTAATTTTTAGTAGCATCATGAATGAATTCAACAATATAACCAGCACCTAAAGCATTCTTTTCATGATCTACAAGCATAGAAATTTTACTACTCTCCACATAAGGAAATCTATTCTTAAGAATAGTAGTGGGAGTATCGTAAAAGACTTGAGCACTACAAATTGTGTCCACAATGAAAAAGCAAGGTTTAGCAAAGGGGTTCTCGAGAGTATGACAAGTTTTATCATCCCTCTTCTTTAAGGCATAAGTATCCTCACAATAATCATCATAGATAGGGGGCATGCTTTCATCAAAATGATTTTGATCATTCAAAGTGGAAGAACTAAAAAGATCATCTTTATCAAATATAGCATCCCCAAGCTTGTGGTTTTGCATATCATTAGCATCATGGGTATTCAAAGAATTCATGCTAAGAACATTGCAATCATGCTCATCATTCACATATTCTATGCCAAGCATTCTGTGTAATTCTTCTTTCAGCACTTGAGCACAATTTTCCTTCCCATCATGCTCACGAAAGACACTGAAAACATGGAGCATATGATGCATCCTCAATTCCATTTTTTTTGTAGTTTTCTAGCGAAAGAACAAGAAACAAAAATATTCGATTGCAAGATCTAAAGATATACCTTCAAGCGCTAACCTCCCCGGCAACGGCGCCACAAAAGAGCTTGATGTCTACTATGCAACCATCTCCTTGAAGACGTTGTTGGGCCTCCAAGTGCAGAGGGTTGTAGAACATTAGCAATTTTCCTGTGTTAACATCCAAAGTTGACAAGATAATAGCATGGAACCATCAAAAATAATAGATACGTTGGAGATGTATCAGTATGCTAGGTAGCATTCTACATCAAAAATTCAGTCTTTATCACTTCCCTACTTGAGGACGAGCAGGAGTTAAGCTTGGGGATGCTTGATACGTCTCCAACGTATCTATAATTTTTGATGGTTTCATGTTATTATCGTGTCAAACTTTGGATGTTTCGTATGCCTTTATATCTTTTTGGGACTAACTTATTAACTCAGTGCCAAGTGCCAGTTCCTGTTTTTTCCGTCTTTTTGACCCCTTTCACAGGAGGATTTTAAACGAAGTCCAAACGGAACGAAACTTCCAAAAGGATTTCCTTCCGAAACAGAAGAAGATCGGGAAGCTTGAGAACCAAGGCAGGGGGCCACCAGGGACCCCACAAGCCCCCTAGCCGCAACCACGGGGTCGCGCCTCCCAGGCTTGTGGGCTCCCTGGGCCACCTCCGCCCTAGGTCTTTCGCCTATATATTCCCAATAATTCTAGAAAAATCAGGAGATCATCGAAAGTACTTTTCCGCCGCCGCAAGCTTATGTCTCCGCAAGATCCCATCTGGGGCATGTTCTGGTGCCCTGCCGGAGGGGGCGTTCGAATAAGGAGGGCTTCTTCATGAACACCATGATCTCTCCGATATTGTGTGAGTAGTTCACCATAGACCTACGGGTCCATAGCTAGTAGCTATATGGCTTCTTCGCTCTCTTGGATCTTCAATACAAAGTTCTCCATGATCTTCATGCAGATCTATCCGATGTAATCTTATTTTGCGGTGTGTTTGTCAAGATCTGATGAATTGTGGATTTATAATCAATTATCTATGAATCTTATTTGAGTTTCTTCTGATCTCTCTTATGCATGATTTCATATCCTCGTAATTCTCTTCGAGTTGTGGATTTTGTTTGGCCAACTTGATCTATGATTCTTGCAATGGGAGAAGTGCTTGGTTTTGGGTTCAAACCGTGCGGTGACCTCACCCAGTGACAGAAGGGGTAGCGAGGCACGCATCTGTTGTTGCCATCAAGGGTAAAAAGATTGGGTTTTCATCATTGGTTTGAGTTTATCCCTCTACATCATGTCATCTTGCTTAAGGCGTTCATCATTGGTTTGAGTTTATCCCTCTACATCATGTCATCTTGCTTAAGGCGTTACTCTGTTCGTCATGAACTTAATACACTAGATGCATGCTGGATAGCGGTCGATGTGTGGAGTAATAGTAGTAGATGCAGAAAGTATCGATCTACTTTTCTCGGACGTGATGCCTATATGTACGATCATTGCCTTAGATATCGTCATGACTTTGCGCGGTTCTATCAATTGTTCGGCAGTAATTTGTTCACCCACCGTAATATTTGCTATTTTGAGAGAAGCCTCTAGTGAACACTATGGCCCCCGGGTCTACTTCACATCATATTTTCAGCCTTACACTTTTTCTTCGTTGCACTTTCCGCTTTCAGATCTCACTTTGCAATCAATCTTGAAGGGATTGACAACCCCTTTATAGCGTTGGGTGCTAGCTCATTTGTGTTTTTGCAGGTACTCTGGACTTGACGAGATTCTCCTACTGGATTGATACCTTGGTTCTCAAACCGAGGGAAATACTTACTGCTCCTGTGCTGCATCGCCCTTTCCTCTTCAAGCAAAAATCCAACACAAGCTCAAGAGACGACAGAAGATCTCTGTCGCCGTAGCAGTATGCTACAGTAACTATTGGCTAATCCTTTTTCAGGAGATGGAACGTCACATCCCGACTTGCATCTAATCTATGTAGATGAAGTTTGTGGTTTATTTAAGCTTGCAGGTTTGCCCGAGGATGCGGTCAAGAAGAAGGTCTTTCCCTTATCTTTGAGGGATAAAGCATTGACATGTGATAGGCTATGTGATGACACTGGATCATGGAACTACAACCGATTGAAATTGGAATTTCATCAAAAGTTTTATCCTATGCATTTGGTACATCGTGATCGGAATTATATCTATAATTTTTGGCCTCGTGATAGAGAAAGTATAGCTCAAGCTTGGGGGAGGCTTAAGTCAATGTTATATTCATGCCCCAACCATGAGTTCTCGAGAGAAATTATTATTCAGAACTTTTATGCTCGGCTTTCTCATGTTAATCGCACCATGCTTGACACTTCTTGTACCGGTTCTTTTATGAAGAGAAATATTGACTTCAAATGGAATTTATTGGAAAGAATTAAACGCAACTCTGAAGATTGGGAGTTTGAGGAAGGTAAGGAGTCAGGTATGAATCTTAAGTTTGATTGCGTTAAATCCTTCGTTGAAACAAATATTTTTTGTGATTTTAGCGCTAAACATGGACTTGATTCTGAGATAGTAGCTTCATTATGTGAATCATTTGCTGCTCATATTAATCTCCCTAAAGAGAAGTGGTTTAAATATCATCCTCCCATAGAAGTCAATGTAGTTAAACCCAATCCAGTTGAAGTGAAAGTCATTGCTTATAGTGATCCTATTGTCCCTAGTGCTTACATTGAGAAACCACCTTTCCCTATTAGAATAAAGGATCATGCTAAAGCTGCAACTGTGATACGTAAGGGCTACATTAGAACACCTACACCCCCTGAGCAAATTAAAGTTGAACCTAGCATTGCTATTGTCAAAGATCTCCTGTCCGACAATGTTGATGGGCATGTTATTCACTTCTGTGAAGATGCTGCTAGAATTGCTAAACCACATACTAGTGACAAACATAAGCCTGTTGTTGGCATGCGTGTTGTTTCTGTTAAGATAGGAGATCATTGTTATCATGGTTTATGTGACGTGGATGCTAGTGTTAGTGCAATACCTCGATCTTTATATGATGAAATTAAAGATGAGATTGCACCTGTCGAGATGGAACCTATTGACGTTACTATTCAGCTTGCCAATAGAGATACTATCTACTCTTTGGGAACTGTTAGAGATGTTGAAGTCTTGTGTGGTAAAACTAAGTATCCTACTGATTTTCTCGTTCTTGCTACCACACAAGATAGCCTTTGTCCCATCATATTTGGCACACCTTTCCTCAATACTGTCAATGCTCATATTGACTGTGTGAAGCAAACTGTCACGGTTGGCTTTGAAGGTGTGTCACACGAATTCAATTTTTCCAAGTTTGGCACACAACCTCATGAAAAGGAATTGTCTAGTAAGGATGAAATTATTGCTCTAGCTTCTATTGTTGTGCCTCCTACTGATCCTTTAGAGCAATACTTGCTTGAGCATGAAAATGACATGCATATCGATGAAAGGAATGAGATAGATAGAGTTATCCTTGAACAACATCCTATCCTTAAGAATAATTTGCCTGTTGAAGTGCTTGGAGATCCACCCCCACCAAAGGGTGATCCTATGTTTGAGCTTAAACAGTTACCTGATACTCTTAAGTATGCTTATCTTGATGAAAAATAGATATATCCTGTTATTATTACTGCTAGCCTTTCAGAGCATGAAGAAAAGAAATTATTGAAAACTCTGAGGAAGCACCGTGCTGCTATTGGATATACTCTTAACGATCTTAAGGGCATTAGTCCCACTCTATGCCAGCATAAAATGAAAACCAATCTTGATTCCAAACCAGTGTCCGATCATCAACGGAGATTAAATCCTAAGATGAAAGAAGTAGTAAGAAAAGAAATACTAAAGCTCCTGGAAGCAGGTATTATCTCTCCTGTTGCTCATAGTGATTGGGTAAGTCCCGTGCATTGCGTCCCTAAGAAGGGAGGTATTACCGTTGTCCCTAATGATAAAGATGAATTGATCCCACAGAGAATTGTTATTGGCTATATTGATACGCTAGGAGTAAGATTTCTTGGCGAAGAAGAGCTCCAACATTAGGATGGAGATCAACAAAGGGGAACTTGGTCTCATCAAATATAACATCACGAGTGATATAACCTCGACCCGTGGAGACGTCGAGCCACTTGACTCCATTATGAAGAGGGCTATAGCCTATGAAGACGCATTGCTTTGACCGAAACATGAGTTTGTGGTTGTTGTATGGCCTAAGATTGGGCCAACAAGCACAACGAAATACACGAAGAGAGGTGTAATCTGGTTTGTTGTGAAGCAGTTTTTCAGTGGGTGTTTCATTGTAGATAACACGACTAGGTACTATATTTATAAGATGAATTGCAGTGAGAAAGGCCGCATCACAAAATTTGAGGGGCATGGAGGCTCCGGCTAGGAGAGCTAGGCGAACTTCAACAATGTGTATATGCTTCTGCTCAGCAGACCCATTTTGTTGATGGGCATGTGGACATGACACATGATGAGAAACTCCAAGGGTGTGAAAGAGTTTAGTTTTTCATATTCTCCTCCCCAATCAGACTGGAAAACTATGATTTTTGTGTCAAATTTTTGTTCAACAAGTGCTTGGAAGTTTTTGAACACTTGAAAAACGTCAGATCGTTTCTTAAGAAGATAGATCCAAGAGTATTTGTTGTAGTCATCAATAAAGCTAACGTAGTAGGAGTGTTTACCAACAGATGAGGGAGCAGGTCCCCAAACATCGGAAAACACAAGCTGCAAAGGTTTTCTAGAGATGCTGGTAGAAACTGAATAGGGCAACTCATGACTCTTAGCGTTTTGACATGAATCACAAATTGTTTCAACATTATGCTCTCCAACATATGAGAGTTTATTCTTTCTAAGCAATCGTTCAACTAAAGAAAAAGCTGCATGACCTAGCCTATCGTGCCATCGTGCATAGGATAGCTTGGTGGCACTAAGAACTTGTTTATTGAATCTTCTAATCTTCGGAATGAGTGGGTAAAGCCCACGGACGCATCTACCTCGATAGAGCACCTTCTTTGTTGCCTGATCCTTGATAAAAAAGAAGAAAGGGTAAAAATTAAGAAATACATGGTTATCAATGGCAATGCGATGGACAGAGAGCAGATTTTTGGAGGCACTAGGAACGTGCAGGATTTTTCGTAGGTGAATTTTTCTATGGGGAGTTTTAATAATTGAATGACCAACGTGAAAAATCTCCATACCTTCTCCACTAGCAGTATGGATGTTTTCTTTGCCGCGGTACTTCTACTGCATGGTCACCTTCTCAAGTTCTCCGGTGATGTGGTTCGTGGCTCCACTATCCACGTACTAGTTTGTGTCTACACCGTAGGAGCCATCAGCAGCTCCGGCCACCTTCTCGTCCTGGGAGGAATCGCCATCATCCTCAAAGTGATACGAGTAATCCTTGGTCGAGTGGGCAAGTTTGCCACATATATAACTCTTGGCATCATCTGATCGTTTGTTGGAGGAGGAGTTTTGGCGGCCCCTGTTGTTGGTCGAGGAGGGTCGACTACCATTGCCGCGGCAGTCACCGCGGTCACCACGTGAGTTGTTGTTGTAGTTCCCTTTGCTGCGGTTTGCTCCGCGACCTCGACCACTAATAACCCACAAGTATAGGGGATCAATTGTAGCCTTTCTCGATAAGTAAGAGTGTCGAACCGAATGAGGAGCTAAAGGTAGGACAAATATTCCGTCAAGTTCTATCGACCACTGATACAACTCTACGCACACTTTACGTTCGCTTTACCTAGAACAAGTATGAAACTAGAAGTACGTTGTAGGAGTGATAGGATAGGTTTGCAAGAAAGTAAAGAACATGTAAATAAAACTAGGGGCTGGTTAGATAAAGAAACAACTACGGGTGTCTAACGAGTGTGGAAAAGTGGTGGTAGGAGTTGCGGAATTGTCCCTAAGCAATTGACTACGTTACTAGATCGATAGCAAGTATCATGTGGGAGAGGCCTCTGCTAGCATGTCATCCCTTACTTGGAATTCTATGCACTTATGATTGGAACTATTAGCAAGCGTCCGAACTACTAACGTTCATTAAGGTAAAACCCAACCATAGCAATAAGATATATTGGTCCCCCTTCAATACCATATGCATCAATTTCTATGCTAGGTTTGAAGCTTCTGTCACTCTAGCCTGCTAATACATGGTCCTATCAACATACAACTAACCCTATGGTGTCATCCACGCGCGCGATCATATGATGGGCACCAAAGGACAGCAACATAACCACAAGCAAATTAAAGCAACCATAGCAATTCATCAATCACCGATAGGACTACGATAATCTACTCAGACATCATAGGATAGCAACACATCATTGGATAATAATATGTAGCATAAAGCACCATGTTCAAGTAGGGGGTACAGAGGGTTGCGGGAGAGTGAACCTCTGAATATAAATGGGGGAAGATGATGGAGATGTTGGTGAAGATGACGGAGGTGTTGGTGTAGATCGCCGTCACACGATGATGTCCCGGGCGGCGTTCCGACGCCGTCGGGGGAGAGGGGGAGAGAGCCCCCCTCCTTCTTCTTCTTCCTTGACCTCATCCCTAGATGGGGGAAGGGTTTCCCCTCTGGTCCATGGTCTCCATGGCGGCGGAGGAGCGAGAGCCCCTCCGAGATTGGATATCTCTCTCTGTGTCTTTTTGTTTTTGCGCTCCCAGATTTTGCGTTTCACCGTTTCTTAAATTCCTGGAGATCCGTAACTCCGATTGGGTTGAAATTTTAACACGATTTTATTCCGGATATTATATTTCTTGCAGCGAAAGAAGGGCACCAACCTCCTTAAGGAGTGGCCACAAGCCTGCCTGCCGCGGGCCCACCCCCTGGCCGCGGCGACAAGGCTTGTGGGCACTCCGTGCATCGCCTCGCGTTGATTCTTCTTCCCAAAAATCATAAATATTCCAAAAAAAATCCCCGTAAGTTTTTATTACGTTTGGACTTCGTTTTGTATGGATATTCTGCGAAACAAAAAACATGCAACAAACAGGAACTGGCACAGGGCACAAGATCAATATGTTAGTCCCAAAATAGTATAAAAAGTTGCCAAAAGTATATGAAAGTTGTAGAATATTGGCATGAAACAATCAAAAATTATAGATACGACGGAGACGTATCAGCATCCCCAAGCTTAATTCCTGCTCGTCCTCGAGTAGGTAAATGATAAAAAAGATAATTTTTGCTTGGAATGCTACCTAGCATAATCTTGATCATATAATCTAATCATGGCATGAATACTAAAACACGAGTGATTCAAAGCAATAGTCTATCATTTGACATAAAGACAATAATATTTCAAGCATACTAACAAAGCAATCATGTCTTCTCAAAATATCATGGCCAAAGAAAGTTATCCCTACAAAATCATATAGTCTGGCTATGCTCCATCTTCCCCGCACAACGTATTTAAATCATGCACAACCCCGGTTTTACCCAAGCAATTGTTTCATACTTTAGTATTCTCAAACTTTTTCAACTTTCACGCAATACATGAGCGTGAGCCATGGATATAGCACTATAGGTGGAATAGAATATGGTGGTTGTGGAGAAGACAAAAAGGAGGAGATAGTCTCACATGAACTAGGTGTATCAACGGGCAATGGAGATGCCCATCAATAGATACCAATGTGAGTGAGTAGGGATTGCCACGCAACAGATGCACTAGAGCTTATAAGTGTATGAAAGCTCACAAAAGAAACTAGTGGGTGTGCATCCAACTTGCTTGCTCACGAAGACCTAGGGAAATTTTGATGAAGCCCATCATTGGAATATACAAGCCAAGTTATATAATGAAAATTTCCCACTAGTATATGGAAGTGACAACATAGGAGACTCTTTGTCATGAAGATCATAGTGCTATTTGAAGCACAAGTGTGGAAAGAGGATAGTACAATTGTCCCTTCTCTCTTTTCTCTCATTTTTTGTGTGTGGGCTCTTTGGCCTCTTTTTTTTATTTTTATATATTTTTTTATTTTGGTGGGCATCTTTGGCCTCTTTTTTGTAAATGGGCTTCGCTGGCCTCTTTTATTTTCTCACATGGGACAATGCTCTATTAATAATGATCATCACACTTACAACTCAATACTTAGAGCAATGATGACTCTATATGAAATGCCTTCGGTAGTGTACTGTGACAATGATCTAGCATAGCAATGACATCAAAAAATGGACAAGCCATGGAAACATCATGCTAGCTATCTTACGATCATACAATGGCAATATGGAAGTGGTGGCACATGTCATGAGACGAAACGGTGGTAGTTGCATGGCAATATATCTCGGAATGGCTATGAAAATGCCATAATAGGTAGGTATGGTGGCTGTTTTGAGGAAGGCTATATGGTGGGTGTAATGCACCAGGGAAAGTTGCACGGTACTAGAGAGGCTAGCAATGATGGAAGGGTGAGAGTGCGTATAATCCATGGACTCAACATTAGTCATAAAGAACTCACATGCTTATTGCAAAAGTCTATTAGTCATCGAAACAAGGTACTACACGCATGCTCCTAGGGAAAGGTTGGTAGGAGTTAACCATCGCGTGATCCCGACCTCCACACAAAGGATGACAATCAATAAATAAATCATTCTCCGACTTCATCACATAACAGTTCACCATACGTGCATGCTACGGGAATCACAAACCTTAACAAAAGTATTTCTACGAATACACAATTACTCACGAGCATGACTCTAATATCACATATTCATGTCGCAAAACTATTGCAAGGAATCAAGCATATCATATTCAGTGATCTACAAGTTTTATGTAGGATTTTATGACTAACCATGTGAATGGCCAACTCCCGTTAACTCTCTAAATAGGTATAAGTGAAGCATGAGAGTTTAATTCTTTCTACAAAAGATATGCCCCGCTCTAAAAAATATAATTGAAGCAAAAGAGCATTCTACAAATGGCGGTTTTCTATGTGTAGGGAAACATGCAATCCAAACTTCAAAAGATATAAGTGAAGCACAAGAAGCATTCTATAAAGCCAACCAAGGACTATCTCATACCATCATGGTGCATAAAAGAAAAAGGAAAAATAAACACAAAAGACGCTCCAAGCATTTGCACATATCATGTGACGAATTAAAATATACCTCCGAGTAAAATTACTGATAGATTGTAGACGAAAGAGGAGATGCCTTCCGGAGCATCCCCAAGCTTAGACGCTTGAGTCTTCCTTGAATATTACCTTGGGGTGCCTCGGGCATCCCCAAGCTTAGGCTCTTGCCTCTCCTTATTCCTTCATCCATCGTGCTCTCACCCAAAACATGAAAACTTCAATCATACAAAACTCAACAAAACTTCGTGAGATCCGTTAGTATAATAAAATAAATCACCACTTCAAGTATTGTTGTGCACTCATTCTAAATTCATATTAGCATTATATCTACTGTAATCCAACTTCACCATGGTTCATACCCCGCGATACTACCCATAGATTCATCAAAATAAGAGAACAATGCATAGAAAACAGAATCTGTTAAAACAGAACAATCTGTAGCAATCTGTATAATCCTTATACTTCTGATGTCTCAAAACATCTGAAAAATTACGAACGTCTGGAAAATTTGCATATCAATCAGCAGCAAAAAGAATCAACTCAAAATATCTTCTAGAATAAAAATGAAAATTAATTTCGTGAGCAGAAAGTTTCTCTCTTTTCTCAGCGTGATCAAACAACTATCACCCAAACTAATCGTAAAGGCTTTACTTGGCACATTATTTTTTAAAACACAAAGGAATTGTACAAGGGGATAATTTTTTTTTGAGAAACTTTCATGAAATATTCTACATTGTTTCCGTGAGCATGAACACAAGTGTTCAAGGTCGACCCTCACTTCCGCAATGCATCACCTTTCAATCGCTTCTCTTTTTGAAAAAGTTTTAAGTTCCCCTCTATATTTTTTTTGTTTTTAAACTAAATAAAAGCACTCAACAAAAATAAATGACTCTCTAAAACTTCCGGGTTGTCTCCCAGGCAGCGCTTTCTTTAAAGCCATTAAGCTAGGCATAAAGTGCTCAAGTAATGGATCCACCCGGATCCCAAGGTATATCAAAGCCAATTTTAATTAGCAATGATTTGAAATTTAGTAGTGAGCACAAGGTAACATATATCATGCAATGACGAAGTCTAACTCTCTTCATATGCATTGGCATGTCATAAAAGAACAATTCATGCACATCAAGTAAAGGCCAATACATAGCATAAGCAGTTTCTTGCAATTTTATCGTATTGGAAACATAGAGAGGTGGAAATGTAGTTCCTCTCTCATAATAATTGCAAGTAGGAGCAACAAGCACATGCATATTATATTCATCAAAATCATCATGTGTAACATAAGGAACTATAGCTAGCTCATCTTCATAAGCATCATTCATATTGGCATCATGGCCACAAGCATAGCAAGCATCAAGTTCATCAAAAAGGGATATTTCAAACAAATCCAAGGGATCATAGAATTCATCCTTCGGTAAGAACGAAGGGAAATTAAATAATGTATGAGTAGAAGAGTTACTCTCATTAGAAGGTGGACACGGGTAGCTAGTCCGCTCTTCCTCCTTTTGTTCTTCGCTCTCCTCTTCATCTTTTTCATCTAATGAACTCACAATTTCAGCATTTTCTTCTTCGATAGATTCCTGCAAAATAATAGTCTTTTCTTGGGCAGCATAGGATTTCTCCTTAAATCGTTCAATATGGGCATTATATTCATAATTAGTATAACAATAACAAAGCATAGCCAAATTTTCAGATCGGTAAGGAGCATCATCATTATCATCACACCTTTTAAACAGAGCCTCAATTTCATAAGCACCCATAAAAGCAACAAACTCTTCTATTTGATCCACATCATAGTAATCATATATACATTTAGCATAAGAAGCCAAGGTTCTATGATCATTAAATTCACAAGAAAAGGGAAGGTGTGGAGCCTTCATTCTAGAGCAACAAGTAACAACATATCTCTTGCATAGTTCCCAAGCATACCATTTCAACAAATGGATTTGATCCCATAAAAGTTTCCCTTTTTGAGTCAAGTGATAATCCCTAAAGTATTCACGTTGATCCAACGTGTATCCCATTATATAATTGAATGGGGCTTTCTCAGGATTATTAAAGAAGTGCATAATATTTTCCACATAATGAGCCTCGAGGGTTTTAGGAGATTCCCCATCTCCATGAGTAGCAAATACACCTAATTTTTTTGGTATTTCGTGTTCCATATCCATAACTAAAGATAGAGAGCAACTTAGAACAGCAAATAAATCTACTTAGTGATAAAGCAAACAAGCACACACGAGGATATTCACCCCACGCTATTGCTCCCCGGCAACGGCGCCAGAAAAAGGTCTTGATAACCCACAAGTATAGGGGATCAATTGTAGCCTTTCTCGATAAGTAAGAGTGTCGAACCCAACGAGGAGCTAAAGGTAGGACAAATATTCCCTCAAGTTCTATCGACCACTGATACAACTCTACGCACACTTTACGTTCGCTTTACCAAGAACAAGTATGAAACTAGAAGTACTTTGTAGGAGTGATAGGATAGGCTTGCAAGAAAGTAAAGAACACGTAAATAAAACTAGGGGCTGGTTAGATAAAGAACCAACTACGAGTGTCTAACGAGTGTGGAAATGTGGTGGTAGGAGTTACAGAATTGTCCCTAAGCAATTGACTACGTTACTAGATCGATAGCAAGTATCATGTGGGAGAGGTCTCTACTAGCATGTCATCCCTTACTTGGAATTCTATGCACTTACGATTGGAACTATTAGCAAGCGTCCGCAATTACTAACGTTCATTAAGGTAAAACCCAACCATAGCAATAAGATATATTAGTCCCCCTTCAATCCCATATGCATCAATTTCTATGCTAGGTTTGAAGCTTCTGTCACTCTAGCCTGCCAATACATGGTCCTATCAACATACAACTAACCCTATGGTGTGATCCACGTGCACGATCATGTGATGGGCACCAAAGGACAGCAACATAACCACAAGCGAATTAAACCAACCATAGCAATTCATCAATCACCGATCGGACAACGATAATCTACTCAGACATCATAGGATAGCAACACATCATTGGATAATAATATGTAGCATAAAGCACCATGTTCAAGTAGAGGGTACAGCGGGTTGCGGGAGAGTGAACCGCTGAATATAGATGGGGGAAGATGATGGAGATGTTGGTGAAGATGACGGAGGTGTTGGTGTAGATCGCCGTCACACGATGATGTCCCGGGCGGAGTTCCGGCGCTGTCGGGAGAGAGGGGGAGAGAGACCCCCTCCTTCTTCTTCTTCCTTGACCTTATCCCTAGATGGGGGAAGGGTTTCCCCTTTGGTCCATGGTCTCCATGGCGGCGGAGGGCCGAGAGCCCCTCCGAGATTGGATCTCTCTCTTTGTGTCCTTCTGTTTCTGCGCTCCCAGATTCTGCGTTTCACCGTTTCTTAACTTTACCGAAGATCCGTAACTCCGATTGGGCTGAAATTTTAACACGATTTTCTTCCGGATATTATCTTTCTTGCGGCGAAAGAAGGGCACCAACCGCCTTAAGGAGTGGCCACAAGCCTGCCTGCCGCGGGCCCACCCCCTGGCCGCGGCGACAGGGCTTGTGGGCACTCCGTGCATCGCCTCGCGTTGATTCTTCTTCCCAAAAATCATAAATATTCCAAAAAAAATCCCCGTAAGTTTTTATTACGTTTGGACTTTGTTTGGTATGGATATTCTGCGAAACAAAAAACATGCAACAAACAGGAACTGACACTGGGCACTGGATCAATATGTTAGTCCCAAAAATAGTATAAAAAGTTGCCAAAAGTATATGAAAGTTGTAGAATATTGGCATGAAACAATCAAAAATTATAGATACGACGGAGATTTATCAACCACCACGGCCGCGTGTGGCAGCATTAGCGGATGACTTGAACCCGCCGAAGTTTGCGCCTTGGAAGAGTGCCACCCTTTGATAGAAGTTGCTCATCCGAGCAAACAGTTCGTCAAGGGTGATATGTTCGACGCGTGCGTCGAGGGCGGAGACGAGCGACTGGTACTCCATGCCGTGGCCAGCCACGATGTAGGAGATGAGCTCGTCGTCGTCGAGTGGCTTGCCGGCAGCATCCAGCTCATCATCCAGGGAGCGCATATGCGCGAAGATGGTTGCAACAGTTTGGTTGCCCTTCTGTGCGTTCGCGAGGGCACGCGGATGTTGTTGACGTGGGACATCGATTGTGATGAAAACATGTTCACTAGAGCGGTCCAGAGTTCGTGTGCATGGGAGATCGAAGTCACCTGCACGAGAACTTCCTTGGAAAGATTATTCAGGAGGTAACCAAGTACCTGCTGATCCTCCCGGATCCAGATCGGATGAAGGGGGTTTGGAATGAACTCCTTCTTCTCGTCCTTGTCCTTGGTGACGACAGACTTGACTGGCTCCTTCATGGTGCCATTAACGTAGCCATAGAACCCCGCACCTCTGAGCTGTGGTGTAATTTGTGTGCGCTATAGGATATAGTTAGTGCGGGTGAGCCTTTTGGTGATTGGGCCAGAGAGGCCGGGGTTGGAGGTGCTAGAGGAGGCGATGGCGGAAGCTTAGGTGATAGGAGATGGGAAACTAGATGTGATGGAAGAGGTGGCTCTGATTACCATGTGAGAAAGGCTAGAAACGTCGTACCCTCTCAGGCTGGCGGCTTCGTGTTTATATAACAGGGTCGCGACTTCCCTGATAGCGTACAAATAGTTGGGATTACAATCCTGTTAAACAAGAGGTAGACTAGAGAGAAATATATTTAAGTTACACGGATAGAGATAAAAACCCCAAAAATCTCTCCTAATCTAAATTGCGGTACAAGACTAGCTCCAAGTGCCGTAGGATAGGTTACGTTTAACATAAATGACAGTGTTAAGTTTGATTTTGTGAGTGGTATTCTTTGTATTGTATATCTTTTGGTTGTGTTAGAAGTTTTTGTGGTCCATATGTGCATAATTTGTTTAGCAAATCAATAAGGTCAGATTGTTCTAAAATGAACTTGGGGAGAATTTTTTTTTTGACCGGCTACTGTAGGAAAAACCCCCCACAGCCGATATGTTCATCGATATGTTCGATGGATTCTGCCACATACCTACGAAATCCAACCGATTATTTTATCCTTTTTATTGAAGTTCATTTTTGTAGAATCTTGTTCAATTTCAGAAGTTACAGAAGTTATGAGTTGTGTAACTCCCGTAATATTGGCTCAATCAAAGACCCAAGTTTCTTGAGCTAAATTTAGGCAAACGCCGCAACATCAATATATAAATTATCGTGTAATAATGTATCTACGATCCACGAAATATCTAAACTCTTGAGGCAGGCGAATCAGACTGAAGTCGAGCGACGACATCCTCACAATTCTTTCCCCAATCCACACACTTGCCTCCAGCCCTATCTCAAGCCACACAAACCACAGCCCGGAACCAATGGAACAAAACAAGAAGCCGCACACGGTGCGCGCCGAGCCAGGGCAGGGAAAGGAAATTAATCCGGCAGCACCAAAGCAATGGCCGCCGCGACCACCACCACCTCCCGCCCGCTTCTGCTCTCCCGCCAGCAGGCGGCGGCAAGCTCCATCCAATGCCGCCTCCCAAGGAGGCCCGGAAGCAGCCTCTTTGCCGGCCAGGCCCAGGCGTCGACTCCGAATGTGCGGTGCATGGCGGTCGTGGACACGGCCTCAGCGGCGGCGCCGGCGGCGGCTAAAAAGAGGAACAGCTACGACATGATCACGCTGACGACGTGGCTGCTAAAGCAGGAGCAGGACGGGGTCATTGACAACGAGATGACCATCGTGATGTCCAGCATATCCACGGCGTGCAAGCAGATCGCCTCGCTGGTGCAGCGTGCGCCCATCTCCAACCTCACCGGCGTCCAGGGCGCCACCAACGTGCAGGGAGAGGACCAGAAGAAACTCGACGTCATCTCCAACGAGGTAAGTACTAGGAGTAACCAAATTAACTAGACGAACGTCGAACAGCAATTAATTGAGAACGATGTACATGTACTGTACGCACGCGCGCGCGCAGGTGTTCTCGAACTGCCTGAGGTGGAGTGGTCGCACTGGCGTGATCGCATCGGAGGAGGAGGACGTGCCTGTGTCGGTGGAGGAGAGCTACTCGGGCAACTACATAGTAGTGTTCGACCCGCTCGACGGCTCCTCCAACATTGACGCCGCCGTCTCCACGGGCTCCATCTTCGGCATCTACAGCCCATCCGACGAGTGCCACATCGGCGATGACGCAACCGTACGTAATCAAAACCAGAATTTCCCCTTCTCCTTCCGCACGGCTCACTCGTGCGCTAACAGAACTCGCCTCGAGCCTGCAGATTGACGAAGTGACGCAGATGTGCATAGTGAACGTGTGCCAGCCAGGGAGCAACCTGCTCGCCGCCGGCTACTGCATGTACTCGAGCTCGGTCATCTTTGTGCTTACCATCGGCACCGGGGTGTACGTGTTCACGCTGGACCCGATGTACGGCGAGTTCGTGCTGACGCAGGAGAAGGTGCAGATCCCGAAGTCGGGCAAGATCTACTCCTTCAACGAGGGCAACTACGCGCTCTGGGACGACAAGCTCAAGAAGTACATGGACAGCCTCAAGGACCCCGGCACCTCCGGCAAACCCTACTCCGCGCGCTACATCGGCAGCCTCGTCGGCGACTTCCACCGCACCATGCTCTACGGCGGCATCTACGGGTACCCCAGCGACCAGAAGAGCAAGAACGGCAAGCTGCGGCTGCTCTATGAGTGCGCGCCCATGAGCTTCATCGCCGAGCAGGCCGGCGGCAAAGGGTCCGACGGCCACCAGAGGGTACTCGACATCATGCCCACAGAGGTACGCTTGTATGCAATCACTAGTCCACTTAAAATTAAAATGAGCGGTTGAATTGGAGATCTTAGTCCGGTGTGCATGCGTTTTTGTGCAGGTCCATCAGAGAGTGCCTCTGTACGTCGGGAGCGTGGAGGAAGTGGAGAAGGTGGAGAAATTCTTGTCTTCAGATTAGAACAAGAATGAGGGATACACACGCTGTTTCTTCGAAGAAATTACTGTACTGTATCTAATTTATAATATAGCCTTTTTCTTGTAATGCCGGAAATCTATTTAAAGAATTCCAGTTGGATTGTGAGGTCAAGGCGTGTTAATTCTTTGCTGTCTCCTTCAAATGGCGAAAATGTCATAATAGCGTGGGTCCCGTACATCTGGATACACCCATAGCCATAAATACAAATAACAGAAATTTTGTTAGAGCAAGTACAATAAAGCTGAGTCAGCTGACTATAAGAAATAAAGTAGTATATTTTTGATTAGTTGAAGGAAAGAGAAGATGAGAGAAAAGGTAAGCGGGTTCTTAGTTAAGAGTCAGCTCTAGCACGTGCTTCTAGGCATTTTGTGAGAGTAAAAGGTGAGCCATATTGCACCATGAACCACGTAAAGATTTTGCAACGGAGGGGTGCCCAGCTCCTCCAAATGCAATCCGCCGATGCAGCTCTTTCCTTTCCCATGCAAAGTCTATTATAAGTGGCCTTTGCAGTGTAGACTCCTATCATCCGTGCAGGCCAATGGAATTGGTCTCGCACACCTTAATTCCTAGGAGCGGTGGACATTGCAAGGCATAAGTTAGCGATCTGAATGTGCATTGTGAAGTTGATATCACCAACTACATTCTCAGTCCACGCATTATTATTCAGCGCTTGCTGGACAGTCCTTCTGTTGCGCGTCCTGGTGGCTACCATCTTCCATAAATCAGGTGCAATCTCGCCCACCGTAAAACCATGAAGCCATCTATCCTTCCAGAAAAGGATTTGTTCTCCATATCCGAGAGTGATCTTGATCATGTTGTTGAATACCAGTTTGGCCTTCTTATCCTCCACCATTGGAATCCCCTGCCAAGGCCTGCTAGGGTCAGTTCTTCTTAGCCATTCCCATCTAATGCGAAGTGTGATGGCGTGCAAGCGCAGGTCCCTCACACCAATACCTCCGAGGCAAGTGGGGCGGCACACCTTGTCCCACGCCACGAGGCAAAGCCCACCGTTGGTGTTTTCCTTACCAGCCCAGAAGAAGGCCTTCATCCACTTATCGATCTCCTCAAAGACCCAGTTTGGCGCATTGAGCACAAGCAGCCGGTGAATAGGTCTAGCAGAGGTAACTGACTTGGCTAGAATCAAAGGTCCCGGTCTCTGGATCATTTCGCGCTGCCATGCAGGAATAAGCTTTCTAACCTGATCCAGAAGTGGTTGCGAGTTTGCGCGAGAGAGCTTCTTGATGGCCATCGGGATACCCAAGTATTTACATGGGAAACTATTCAGCTTGCACTGCAGCACGTCCGTGACCCTTTGACCATCCTCCTCAGAGCCCCAGACAAGTATGGTCGCAGATTTGGTGTAGTTGATGCGTTGCCCTGAAGCTTCACCAAATATATCAAGCAAATCTTTCACACAGATGAGGTCCATCTCCATAGGACTTACAAACATAGCCACATCGTCAACTAGACCGACAGCTTTTGGAGAGGAGAGATGCCTCGGAAAGAGCTGAGAATGCCAACCTCCGGCGCCTTGCACATGATTGCCGAGAGCGCATCCATGGCTATCATGAAAAGCAGCGGTGAGACCGGATCGCCTTGTCTGATCCCTTGCGCATGGGCAATATGTCTACTCGACACACCATTGCTAATGATTTTGGTGCACGCCGTGGAAAGTAAGGTAGACACTCAATGCAACCATTTTCTGCCAAAGCCTCTCCTCTTGAGAACCTCGAATGGGAATGGCGAGGAGAGGGAGTCGAAAGCCCTGGAGATGTCAAGCTTGAGGAAGGTACCCGACATTTTCGAAGCATGAATCTTGCGAGCCACTTGTCGAACCAGCACATAGTTATCGTGGATGCTTCGCCCTTTGATGAATGCGGATTGGTTCAGTGTCGGTGTTTACTCACGACATCAGCCATGGGTAGGCGAAACATGAGTGGTGGGAACCGAAAGGACACCGGCTGGCTCCGGGAACGGGGTTGGTACAAGCGAGGGACGCACGATGTACCCAGGTTCAGAGCTCTCCGTAGAGATAATACCCCTAATCCTGCCGGAATGGTTGATGCACCAAAGGGATTACAGTGTGCTCCTTGAGTTGTTCGACGGAGGAGGAAGAAGGAGCTGCCGGCTCGCATCTACCTCTCATGTATGGATGTGTGTGTGTGAAGTTGGACGACCCTCTGCATGGAGGGGGATCGGGGGTTTTATAGACAAACCCACCGACCTACAGTAAGGATAAAAGTACAAAGGAGGGACCCGCGTGGCAGCCTCACCGGCTGGCCAGGGGGTCCACAGTGGTCTTGTCTTGTCGCTGGAGGGGCCCGACGGCTGCAAGGTCCCATCTGGCCATGGGACCCGCCGGCTAGCCAATGAAGCTCTCGCGTAAGGACGACGCAGGACACGTGTAGTACCTCCAGCATCATCTTGCGAGATTTTTCATGGTCTCCAGTACGACCGTCTCCACTGTTGCCATGCCAAGCTTGGGAATGGAGTGGATGCTGACGGACCGGTACTGCGCGGGGTTGACGGATCAGAGTCAGAGTAGGTCAGCGGCATGGCCACTGACACTGTACCTGCCGTGTGCTCCAATCTTGTACTTTTGCTGACGTGTATTCACCTTAAATCATAGAGTCCCGTCATGGCCTACGATCTGATGTGACTTGAGCTCCCTAGCTGGCTAGCCACCTCGCTAACCGGCCCAGGAACGGCTGTCTCGCCCCTAGCCGGCAGGCGCTTCCCAGACGGCCTGAGGGATGTAGCTGTCTCGCTCCTAGCCGGCAGGCAATTCCTAGCCAGCCAGGAGAAACTGGTCGTCTCGCTCCTAGCCGACAAGGGCTTCCTAGCCGGCCAGGAGGATTTGGTCGTATGGAGAGAGTTGCGATTTCCCTTTACTCTTGAATGCAGAGGAGTACGCTCGATGAGCCTACCCCGGGATTATCCCCCCGTCAGTAGTCCCCGAAGCAGGGGAGGTCTGCCGCCTCAGAGCGGAAGGCCTCACCGGCTTGAGTTCCTTGCCGACGTTCTTCTTAGGTCACTTGTAGCGAGAGGCGTCGGGTCAGAAGCCGGGTGGCTTCCAAGGGACGCCTCGGCTTCGCCGCAAGTAGCGCTGTTGCGCCCCATGCCAGGCCCCGGGCCTGACGTGATGATGAATTGAACAGGTGATGGGACTGGGCCTGCGCCCTGGGTCCCGCCATGATGCCCCCTCAGCCCCCGCGCAAGTGGATCCTGTGTGGATTGCTCCGTGACGGTTGGGCTCAGTGGGGCGTAAATGCACCCGTAATAATCGGATGAAGTGGGAATCATGCGCACCGGATCCCCACCCCACGATCTCTCGTGGGGGTTTAAATGGGGTGCGAGGGCGTGGAGGAGGCCATTCTCCCCCTTCTCGCCCCGCACCAACGCCCATTCCTTCCCTGAACCAGAGAAAGAAGAGCATTGCTTCGCCATAGCCGCCGCTCGAGCCATCACCGCATGCCGCCACCAGGATCATCCCAGCCGCCGCCGCCACCCACCATGTCCAGCACTGCCCCAAAGAAGGGCCAGTTCCGAGGCGCTTGGGTGGGCAGCGACATCTGCGATAGCAACATCTACGCGCTTTGCGACCGTCGCATGCTGCCTCCAGCAAACCTCGTGGCGGCGCGGGTGACCGGCGCCGAAGCGGCCCCGACCCCTGAGAAGGGCGAGGTGGTAGTGTTTGAAAAACACTTCTACCATGGCTTCGGCCTTCTGGTGAGTGACTTCTTCGCTCGCTTCCTCACATTCTTCGGCTTGTAGTCGCATCACTTGGTGCCCAACGCCATCCTCCACCTAGCCGCCTTCGTCGTCCTATGCGAAGGATTCATGAGGATCGAATCCCGCTTGGACATTTGGTAGAAGCTGTTCTTCTTCAAGCAGCAATCCGTGATGATGGACAAGGCCGAGGCGGCGAAGCACACGGGCCCCAAGCCGATGACCCTGTGCGGCACCACGCTGGTGCATCACCGGACGTCGTCCGGCTTCCCTCATATGCCGCTGCAAGATTCTGTCAAGATGTGGTAGAAGGGGTTCTTCTACGTGAAGAACGTCGACCCCTCCCGTGCCTACATCAATCCCCCCCCTTCGCCATCACTCCTCCAACTGTGAAGTTGAAATGGAAGGTGACGCTTCCGAAGCCGATCGTCGAGGTGGAATAAATATGCGCTCACGTCGACAACTTGAAGATTTGGGGCCTCTTGGCCCGTGACCTGCTCGCCACCATGGTGTCACGCCGGGTCCTGCCTCTGCAGCGATGGTCGCATCTAACATGTCAGATGGGCGGCCGACACGACATCTGCCGGCTCTCCACCAATAATTTTCGAGCCGGCGCGGTGGCCCAGAACGTGAACCTGATCTCCTCCGCCAACATGGACGAAGGCGGAGAATGGGAATGGGGCATGGCACCCCATGACCAGAACCATCCGGCTCCGATGGTAAGTGCCTCCCCAAATCCTCTTTTCTTATTTTGAATGTATTGTTCGCTCTCTGAGCCGGATGCCGACTCCGTCCTCCAGATGTTCGAGCGCCTGCAAAAACTTCAGCCGCCAGCTGACGACGTGGAGGCATCGGACACATCGGAGATAGAGGACGAAGGGGTGATGGATCCGTGGGTCTCTGCCTCCATAGATATGGAAGAGGCGATGGAGTCGGAGGGCTCCGAGCCGCCTGGTGAGCACCTTAAGCCCTCTCTTCTTGAATGGATGGATGATGACGAGACGCCGCCTCCTCTGCACGGTGCAGCCTTCGAAGAGGACCAAGAGGACCTGGAATAAGTCTCCAGCCCTCCCTTGACGCGAGCTTGCCGAAATGCTAGTGAGACGGTGGCGGATGGCGAGGCGGCCCGGTAGAAAGGCAAGGGGGTCGCCGCTGCCAAGCCGGTTCCCAAGCGCGCCGCAACGGGACCTCCAGCCGTAGTCCGAGGCGGCGGCGCTAAGAAGCAACGGGCCACCACCGGCAGGAGGCCAGTGCCCGTCGTTGCTGGGTAAGAGATCATCATTACCCTTTTTTGGATTCTTGTGCGGAGATCGATTCCTTATTGGTTTGAATTTGGTAGGGATGCCGAAGTGGTGGAGGAGGAAATTGCCTCCGCCATAGAGCAAGCCGCCTGGTCAGCCGCCGACGCTGCCAAGAAGGCGCTGGACGAGGAGTCCACCCTCCGCTGGGAGAAAGCGTCTCGAAAGGTGGTCGAAGGCTAACCTCAACCCAGCCGGACCGAGAAGCCCTCCAAGGAGAAGTGATCGAAGGAAAGGCATGACCCCGCCCCGCGAGCGCGCGTGGAGAACCCGGCTAGCGAGTCGTCTCCAAACCGCTCCAAGAGGACCAGGACACCCAACTCCGCCGAGCCGGCACCCTCCATGCTGGTGGATCTCGATGTGATCCCCGACGCACCTGAAGCTGACGTAGACGGCATGCCGGAGACGACGATGGAGGCGCCGGAGACGGTACGGCTGCGGAGACGGCGCTGGCTAGAACGTCGAGGGAGCCGGTCGTCGGCCCACCTCCTAGAGACGGCACCATTGTCGTGGCCAATCACGTCCCAACCGCGCCTCCAGCCGGCCCCATCCTTGGGAGCCGGCCCATGAAGACCTGGCGCGCGGCCAACGCCAAACGCGCAACACTGCCCCCACGTGCCGAACTCAGTGGTATCCCGTCGCTGGTGGCAGAATTCTCTCGCAGCCGCGAGAAGGTGTCGCATGCGGCCCTGATGGCCAAATGCGACCTAAATCGCCTTGAGGACCGAACCGCCGTAAGTCCTCAAGCCTTTGCATTTTATTTGCTTCGATTTGATTTTTCTTCCTTGTTCTTGCATCAGTGGGAATCTCATTGTGCTTCAGCTTGTAGTTGCTTTTTTAGTGGGGGCGCGCTAGCGCACCCACTGGGTGTAGCCCCCGACAATCGGGCCGGCTGAGAGTTAGCTGGGCCGAATCTTATTCTTTGCTTTGTTTACCTTGCACGTAGGAACTCCATGACACCCAAGTGCAAGCGTACAACACACTGTTGGCCCGGATCCAGACGGCTGAAGGCCGAACCAGCGACATTCAGAGTCAGCTGGACACGGTTGTCTCGGAGCGGGACGCCCTGCGCGAGGTGGACAACTAGCTCCACCTGCAGTTGGATCTTCTCCAGACGGAGAAGAAGGACCGCGAGACGGCCCACCAGGTCAAGCTAGAACAACTGCACACTGCCCACGCCGCCGACCTGGAGCGCCTGGAGAAGGTCCATCTCGAGGAGACGGAGCGCAAGAACGCGGCCCTGAAGGAGAAGGAGGCCGGCTTGACCCAGGTGCAGGCACAACTGGTGAAGGATACCGAGGCAGCCCATGCCCTCTAGGGCGAGCTCACCCGCATGACTCAGGAGAGCGTGACACGGGATCGCGAGGCCGTGGAGGAGGCCCGTGAGACCGATATCCATTTCAGTCGTGAGTTTTCTTTGTCTTGATTTGATCTTCATTTTCGTTGGCGTTTCCCCTCCTTTCCCTTCATACCACCCCCATTCCCCAGGGTTCTTCCCCGGGACACGGTAGGCAACAGAAGCGGCAGTGGAGACTAGCCGTGAAGAGCGTCGCGCCGCTGGCGAAGAAGTGGACGCCAACGCCGGCTGGTCCATGGAGGAGATTGCCACTCGAGCCAAGGACCGCATGCACGAACTGGAGATGGTGAGGTCGTTGTGGCTAGTTGCAGTGGAGCCGGCGTCCATGAGTCGGCTATCCCGCTGGCTTGAGGCCGGCAACTCTTGCCTCGACGCTTGCCGCGCATCCGCTGCGCCCGCTGGTGCATACATGGCACTCCGCCTGGCCAAGTCCTAGTACCGAAACCTAGACTTGGGCAAGCTTGCAGCATAATGCGCCGGCTCGGAGGGGGAGCTGGTGGCCCCGGAGGACGAGCTACAGGTGAGAGCGAGCAACATCGCCTCCTTCGCCGCCTTGGATGAATTCGGCTTGGAGCACGACGCAGGCGGCAACGTTGTCCCTGAAGACCTGTTCCATCTATAGCCTTACGATGCCGAAGGCAGTTCTGCCGAGGCGGCCTTTGAGGAGGAAGCCGCCGACTCCAGCAGCGAGGCCTATACGGACTCAACCATAAAGGATGGTGCCGGAGGAACCCGAGGCGGAGAGGGTGCTTCCACATCAGGCGTAGCCGGCGATGGTGAAGCCACCACTTCAGGAGCTGCTGCCGGGGCTACAGACGGAGCCGCCACCCACTAGCTTGTCCTTTTTGTTTTTTCTCTGCATTTTGATGTCAGTCCAACAGTTCCACCCACTAGGGGTGTTTTATGGTAATGAACTTCGGTTGTGGGCCTCTAAATGCTTTGAATATGATGTATGATATCTTATTCTGCATTGTATTTGTAAGCACTGTGCATGCTGGCTCGCGTTTTTATCTTCCGATTCCCTTTTGACTCCTTTTCATCCGGCTCCTTTGTTGTCTCTAGCATCCGCCCCGCCAGCCCGACAGCCGGGAGCCGGTCTGTGACTAGGACGGGGCTTCTGCCTTTGAAAACATTAGACCTAGATTTTTTGAAGCCATCGAGACTGTTAGACTCAAAAACGAGCAAGCACAGGCCGGCTAGAAAGTAAGATCGAAAGCGATCAAACCGACCCGAGCCGACAACCTTCGTTTTAGTTGAGCTTTTCATGCAGCCTGCCTTTCCTGCCACCGTCTCGTTAGCCGGACAGCCAGGAGCCGGACTGTAGCTTGTGCGGGACGATAAGGGTTCGACCTGGCATACACTATACGCTCACCTACAACTAAGGAAACCGTTTGGGCCGCCTAGCGAGCCCCCGATTCCATAGATCCGGGCCGAGGAACTCACAAACGAGTGAATAACTCTTGCCATGAATATGAAAGAGGTGTGCCTCAAGCGCCGTCTTGAGACACCCATTGCATTCATTAGAAGTCCCGAAAAGGGAAGAAGATACATACGTACATGATTTTCTCTCTCTTGCACTCTAGCAATAGAATGGGTGAAGTAATGTCGCATTCCATGGACACTCCGTTTCTTGGCTAGAGTCATCTCTCTTGAGGTTCCTTGGCTTCTGGGCGTCTATCAGATAATATGCATTGTTATGCAACGCCCTGCTGACGATGAAGGGTCCCTCCCATGGGGAAGAGAGCTTGTGCTGGCCGGCGGTTCCATGGATTCTTCTGAGCACCAAGTCTCCCTCTCTAAAAGAGAGGGGCTTGATCTTCTTGTTGTGCTAGTACCTCAGCTTCTGTTGATATATGGCCGTCCGACTCAAGGCCAGCTCCCGTGCCTCTTTGATCATATCGACGCCGTCTTCTCTTGCCTCCTTCGCTTCCGTCTCTGTGTACAGGGTGACTCGAGGAGAGTCAAACTCAACATCCGCGGGGATGATTGCCTCAGACCCATATACCAGAAAGAATGGTGTGAAGCCGGTTGACCGGTTCGGCGTGGTGTGGAGGCTCCACAGCACAGCCGACAGCTCTTCGATCCGGCAACCGGCTGACCCGACTAGTGGCGCCACCAGTCTTGACTTGATGCCGGCCAGGATCAGGCCATTTGCCCTTTCCACCTGACCGTTGGATTGTGGGTGCGCCACCGATGCCAAGTCGAGTCGGATGCCCTCCTTAGAGTAGAAGAGCTCCATGCACCCTTGGCAAAATTGGTGCCGTTGTCGGTGATGATGTTGTGGGGGATGCCATAGCGGACAGCAATGTCCTTGATGAACCTGACGGCCGTGGGACCGTCAATTTTCTTGATGGGCCTGGCCTCAATCCACTTGGTAAATTTATCAGCAGCCACGAGGAGATGCGTCATGCCGCCTCGAGCTGTCTTGAATGGCCCCACAATATCCAACCCCCAGACGGCAAATGTCCATGACAAGGGGATGGTTTTGAGGGCTGAAGCCGGCATGTGGCTTGGCGTGCTGAAGCATTGGCAACCTTCACGCTTTTTGACCATGTCCACAGCCTCCTCAAGGGTCTTGGGCCAGTAAAATCCATGACGGAACGCCTTGGCCATGAGGGTTCTAGAGGCGGCATGATGCCCACACTCACCCTAATGTATGTCTCTGAGGATTTCCTGCCCCTTTTCTGACTCAACGCAGCGTTGGAACACACCAGTCATGCTACGCCGAACCAGCTCGCGATTGATGATGGCGTATGCTGCTGATCGACGCTGGATCTGCCTTGCCTCCGCCTCATCTTGGGGAAGCTCGCCACGAAGAAGGAAGGCCAAGATGGGTTGAGCCCACGAAGGAGCCAACACAGGAGTCGGCTCCGCCTCGACATGAGGATTAGGAGCTTCTGCAGCCCCCGCGCTTGTTGATGTAGTCGCAGGCTCGAGACCTTCTGTCTCTGATGCCGTTGTGGCAGCCGGCACGCCGTCTACCTCCATGACGGCCACCCACTGGGTGTCGAGCCGACAAGATTCGAGGCTTGACATGACCAAAGTTGTTGTTGTAGCCGGCGAAGCAGTTGGAGCTGGCAGAGCCAGTGTAGCCGGCACAATAGTTGTAGCTGGCGGAACTGGCGTAGCCGACGTCATTGATGTCTACTGCGCAACCTTCTCCTTGTAGACGTTGTTGGGCCTCCAAGTGCAGAGGTTTGTAGGATAGTAGCAATTTTCCCTCAAGTGGGTGACCTAAGGTTTATCAATCCGCGGGAGGCGTAGGATGAAGATGGTCTCTCTCAAGCAACCCTGCAACCAAATAACAAAGAGTCTCTTGTGTCCCCAACACACCCAATACAATGGTAAGTTGTATAGGTGCACTAGTTCGGCGAAGAGATGGTGAAACAAGTGCAATATGGATGGTAGATATAGGTTTTTGTAATCTGAAATTACAAAAACAGCAAGGTAACAAATGATAAAAGTGAGCACGAACGGTATTGCAATGCGTGGAAACAAGCCCTAGGGTTCATACTTTCACTAGTGAAGTTCTCTCAACAATGATAACATAATTGGATCATATAACTAGCCCTCAATCATGCAACAAAGAGTCACTCCAAAGTCACTAATAGCGGAGAACAAATGAAGAGATTATTGTCGGGTATGAAACCACCACAAAGTTATTCTTTCTGATCGATCTATTCAAGAGTTCGTACTAGAATAACACCTTAAGATACATATCAACCAAGACCCTAATGTCACCTAGATACTCCATTGTCACCTCAAGTATCCGTGGGCATGATTATACGATATGCATCACATAATCTCATAATCATCTATTCAACCAACACATAGAACTTTAAAGAGTTCCCCAAAGTTTCTACCCGAGAGTCAAAACGTGTGCCAACCCCTGTGCATAGGTTCCCAATGTCACGAACCCGCAAGTTGATCACCAAAACATACATCAAGTACTCACATGAATCCACGTGTGCCAACCCATATGCATAGGTTCCCAATTGTCACAAACCCGCAAGTTGATCACAACAGATAGACACGTGCAAGACATACATCAAGTGTTCTCAAAGACTCAATCCGATAAGATAACTCCAAAGGGGAAACTCAATTCATTACAAGAGGGAGAGGGGGAAGAACATCATAAGATCCAACTATAGTAGCAAAGCCCATGGTACATCGAGGTCAAGACATCTCAAGAACACGAGAGAGAGAGTTCAAACACATAGCTACTTGTACATACCCTCAGCCCCGAGGGAGAACTACTCCCTCCTCGTCATGGAGATCGCCGGGATGATGAAGATGGCCACCGGAGATGGATTCCCCCTCCGGCAGGGTGCCAGAACGGGCTCCAGATTGGTTTTTTGTGGCTACAGAGGCTTGCGGCAGCGGAACTCCCGATCTAGGTTTCTTTTTGGGGGTTTCTAAATTTATAGGAATTTATGGCGGTAGAATTGCGTCGGTTGGGCCTACGAGGAGGTCACAAGCCTGCGCGCCACCACCAGGGGGGTGGTGGCGGAGTGAGAGCTTGTGACTCCCTCGTGGCCCATCTGTCCTTCTCCCAAAGCTTCGGGGGTCTCTTTTGGTCCAAAAAAATCATCGTAAAGTTTCATTCCATTTGGACTCCGTCTGAAAATGGGCCAAAAACACACAAAAAAACACAAACTGGCACTTGGCACTGAGTTAATAGGTTAGTCCCAAAAAAGATATAAAATAGCATATTCATGCATATAAAACATCCAAAGTTGACAAGATAATAGCATGGAACCATCAAAAATTATAGATACGTTAGAGACGTATCAGTCATTGGTACTGAAGGATCTGTCGGCACAAAGATCGACGCCGACTGTGGAGACGACATGATGGATGGCTTGTATAGTTACTCAAGGGAAACGCCGACTGGGATTGCCTGCCATGTGGAGCCGATTTTGGCCAAGGTGTCGGCCGCCTCGTTGTCCTCCCTGGGGACATGATGGAACTCGCAGCCCTCGAAAGGGCCACTGAGCTGCTGAATGAGGAAGCGGTAGCTCGCCATGTTGGCGTCCCTGGTGTCCCATTCGCCACAGACTTGGTGCACCACAAGGTCCGAGTCGCCGAAGCAAAGGATCCGTTGGATGCCAATTTCTCTGGCAAGCCGGAGGCCATGAGCGAGCGCTTTGTACCCGGCGAAATTGTTGGAGGCGGCGAAGTGTATCTGGAGAGCATACTTGAGTTGGTCTCCTTTTGGAGACGTCAAGACGATGCCGGCTCCGAGACCAGTTCGCATCTTCGAGCCGTTGAAGTGCATCCGCCAATGAGTGGAGTCTGGAGGCGGTGGCATAAATTGGGTTTCTGCACAATCGACGAGGAAGTCAGCCACCAGCTGAGATTTGATGACAGTGCGCGGCTCGTAGCGGACGTCATTGTAGGCCATGGAGATGGACCACTTGGCAATCCGTCCCGTGGTGTCACGGTTGCCCATGATATCTGAGAGTGGAGCAGTGCTCACCGTAGTGATGGCATGCTCCTGGAAGTATTGCTTCAACTTCTTTGCGGCAAAGTAAACACCATAACACATCTTTTGATAGTGGGGGTAGTTTTGCTTGGAGGCGGACAAGACCTCATTGAGGTAGTAGATAGGGCGTTACACTAACAGCACCTTGCCCTCCTCCTTGCGCTCCACTACCAGAACCACACTAACCATGCGAGTGGTTGCCGCGATATAGATGAGGATGGGTTTTCTTTCAGCCGGCGCCGCCAAGATTGGCAGGCTCGAGCTGACGCGCTCGAGGTCGCGGAAGGCTTCGTCCACCTGGTCGTGCCACTCAAACTTGGTCGTCTTCTTCATCAGTTGATAGAGTGGAAGCGCCTTCTCACCTAACCGACTGACGAACCGGCTAAGGGACGCCAAATAGCCGGCGAACTTCTGGACATGAAGGATTCGAGCCGGCTTCACCATCCGCTCGATGCTTCCGATTTTCTTAGGGTTTGCTTCGATGCCACGAGCGACACGAAGAAACCCAAGAGCTTGCCACCTGGAACTCCAAAGACGCACTTCTCCGGATTGAGCCGGATCTTGTATTCGCGCAGATTGGCGAATGTCTCTCGCAAGTCTTCAAGGAGACTAAAAGGTTGCTTGGTCTTGACGACGATATCATCCACATAGACGTGGATGTTCTTGCCGATCTACGGCAAGAGGCATTGCTGCATGCAACGCTGAAATGTGGCACTAGCGTTCTTCAGACCGAACGTCATGGTGGTGTAGCAGTAGGCCCCGAATGGCGTGATGAAGGAGGTCTTCAGCCAGTCAGCCGGATCCAGCCTAATTTGATGGTAGCCTGGATAGGCATCCATAAAGGACATCAATTCGCAGCCGGCTGTGGAGTCGATCACTTGATCTATCCGGGGCAAAGCAAAAGGTTCTTTCAGGCACACCTTATTCAGGCTCATGTAGTCAATACACATTCGCCACGTCTTGTTCTTCTTCAGCACCAGGACTGGGTTGGCCAACCAGTCCGGGTGGAAAACCTCCATTATGAAGCCGGCTGCGAGCAGCCGAGCGATTTCTTCTCCAATTGTGTGCCGCTTCCCCTTGACGAAGTGGCACAAGGGCTGTTTCACCGGCTTGGCATCCGGTCACACATGAAGCTTCTGCTCGGCGTACTTCCTCGGAACTCCTGGCATGTCTTTTGGGGACCATGCAAAGATGTCCTGATTCTCATGGAGGAAGTCGACGAGCTCGCCTTCCTATTTGGTGCTGAGATTAGCACCAATGGTGACGCACTGCTTGGGGTTCGCAGGGTCGAGTGGCACCTGCTTGGTTTCCTTGGCTGGCTCGAACGAGCCTTCGTCGCCCGACTGGGATGGTGGAGTAGGGATTGCCGGCTGCTCGGTAGCCTGAGCCACGAGCCGGTCGATCTACCTCTTTTCCTCAGCAATCACCAGGGCGTCGGCCAGACGGTTGTTGTCGTGTGCACACTCGAGTGACTTCTTGTAGTCGCCAGCGGTGCTGATGATGCCCGTTGGACCCGGCATCTTCATCTTGAGGTAAGTGTAGTGGGGGATAGCCATGAACTTGGCCAAAGCCGGCCTGCCCAGCAGCGCATGGTATGGGATATTGAGATCCACCACCTCGAACAAAATTGGTTCTCGGTGGAAATGCGCTTTTTCGCCGAAGAGGACGTCCAGCTGGATTTAGCCAAACGGCGAGCAGGACTGTCCCGGCACGATGCCATGGAAGACAATGCTCGTAAGCTGGAGGTCCTTCTCCTTCAGCCCAAGCTTGAGCAAGGTGTCACGGTAGAGGATGTTTATGTGACTGCCGCCGTCGACCAACACCCGGGATAACCGGCAAGTGAGCCTCTTGGAGGCGAAGGTGGGGTCGAGGACGAGCGCGTATGAGCCAGGATTTGGCATCACCGTGGGATGGTCATCCCGGTTCCACGCAATTGGCTTCTCGGACCAATGCATGAACTGGGGAACCGAGGGCACCGTGGCGTTCACCTCACGCCTGCGTTGGCGTTGGCTGTGCTTCTCATCGCCTTTGCTGGTGAAGACGACATAAGCCCCATCTTGGTGGGGGTACTCATGGTGGAGACGATCGTCGTTGTGAGGCGGCGGCGGTGGAGCCGGAGCCGACCCGGGACCCGGAGCATGAGGCGCAGCAGCCGCCGCCGGGGGAGCCTACAAACCCTCTCCTCGCGACAGTCGTTGTGCAAAGATGCACTACCGGAGGGTGTGAGTGGCCGGCTTCGCCCCAGTGTGCATATTGCCCCAGTGTTCTTGCCTGTCCGTTGCTGCTGAGAGCCGGCTTGAGTAGCCGGCGCATCTTCCTCCACATTAGCCACCTTCTTGCTTGTAGAGCGTGAATCAAGTTGATTTGTCTTGCGCTTGTTGTTCTGGCCGCCTCGGTTGTCGCCAGCTAGCTTGGGAATAGATGGCGTGAGGACAATTTTGTCCGAGGCGGTGACCTTGACCCGCATAGTGGAGTCGGCCGTGGCGTACTTCTCCGCCTTGGCCATGAGCACCACCAAAGAGGTGGGCTCGGAGCACATACACTTGTGCTTGAGCAGGGTGCCGTCTCGGTAGCCGTTAATGAAATATTGAATGGCTTGTACCTCATGCACTCCTTCGCAGGATTTATGAAGCTCCGTCCAACGTGTGACGTAGTCGCGAAGGGGTTCGTCAGGCCTTTGGACGCACATGGCCAACTCGCGAGGCCGACCAGGGCGTTTGTAGGTGCCGGTGAAGTTGTGGACGAACACCTCCTCGAAGTCAACCCAAGAGTTGACGCTGCCGGCTGGAAGGCTATTGAGCCATGTCCTGGTGGAGCCGGCTAGCATGAGAGTCACGTAGCAAACTGCTACGCGCTTGTTGGCCCGAGCGATGCCGACTGTGGTGGTGTAGTCGATCAACCAGTCTTCAGGCCTGGCCGTGCCATTCTACTTGGGGGTGTCCCGAGGGAGAGTGAAGCCTCTGGGGAACGGCTCCCCTCGGATCTGGGGGCCGAAGCAGGCCGGACTAATGGGACCATCCTCCTCCAGGAGAACCGACTGTGCCAGGAGGTTGATGCGTCTACGAGCATCGTTGTCGCTCTGAGGGACCCGACGGTCGATCTGGGCTGAGATCGAAAGGGTGTCCTGGGAGCTAGTGGCGTTGGCCTCTTTCCCGCCGCCTTGGAGGAGGAACCTCACGCACTGAATCCCCCTTGTCGCCAGCGTCCCTGTGATGCCGGCCTAAAACCGGCTCGCTCTAGCACAGGGAACGCCTATCTTGGCTGCCCTCGCCCTTATGGCAAGAAGTGCGATGCGTGGAGGAACTCTTGGCATGATGACGGACGCTGGGGTTGTGGTGTGCTCCGGGGTCGGCTCCCAGAGACACCGACTCAGCATAACCAGGGTCAAGAAGAGATTGCTGCTCGTTAGCAGCGTCAAGGAGATCCTTGACCCGCTTCTCTTGGAGGACGAGCTCCTCGCCCTCAAAACTGGACATTTCTTCCATAGCTGCCTGAGCGGCGCGCAAGTTGGCTGCGGGGGTATCATAAATGGGCTACTTGCCCCCTAGGATATCGGCAATGACCCGGCCGCGGCCGCATACCTCGCTGCGTCGGCTAGGACCATCATCAGCCGAAGTGAGACCGTAAGCGGAGTTATACTCGGGCTGCGCGGCCTCCATCCGGCGTTGGCAGCATCGATGACAATGTCTTCGTCCAGAATCTGCCTGCGGGCCTCCTCGAGCGAGGCCCTAGCATCAGCTGGGTTTGAAGTGGTGGCGATAGTCGTCTTCAAGCCGGCAATGGCAGCATGAAGCGTGTCTACAGAACCCGCAGCGGGGTCAGCTGCCTCCGCTGACGCCTTTCCGTGAGGCTTGCTGGTGCCAGCTCCAATGGCCATCACCTCCATGAGGTTGGAGACGACAGCAACATGGTGCGGGGAAAGACACCCCGCAGATGACGGTGGACCATCGAAGACCTCGCTAGGGTACTCATCCCGCGCACGCACATCCTCAAGGGAGAGCCTGCTGCAGCTTGCGCATAGTCCATCAATGTCGATGCCCTCGCCGAGGTGGCGAGGCTCATCGTCGAGGCACAAGTTGCTGAAGATGACACCGAGGTTCGCAACAGCAACGATGACGTTGCTGGAGAGCGACTCGTCATCGGACTCCTCATCAGAGTCCATGAGATGGCTTGGGACATCGATCGGCATTATGGAAACCTCCCTGAGGACAGGCTCCACGGGCATGCTGATCAATCCAGACGCGAAGCATCCCGCGATGTTGGCGAAGGGTCCCCCCGGAGCGTAACTCCGGCCGGTGCCGCGGACGGCCCCACGGTGGGTGCCAAATGTTGGTGTTTACTCACGACATCAGCGATGGGTAGGCTAAACATGAGTGTTGGGAACCGAAAGGACACCGGCGGGCTCCAGGAATGGGGTTGGTACAAGCGAGGGACGCACGATGTACTTAGGTTCACGGCTCTCCGTAGAGATAAAACCCCTAATCCTGTCGGAATGGTTGATGCACCAAAGGGATTATAGTATGCTCCTTGAGTTGTTCGATGGAGGAGGAAGAAGGAGCTGTCGGCTCGTGTCTACCTCTCCTGTATGGATGTATGTGTGTGCGGTTGGCCGGCCCTCTGCATGGAGGGGGATCGGGGGGTTTTATAGACGAACCCACCGACCTACAATAAGGATAAAAGTACAAAGGAGGGACCCGCCTGGCAGCCTCATGGGCTGCCGAGGGGGTCCACATTGGTCTTGTCTTGTCGCTGGAGGGGCCCACCGGCTGCAAGGTCCCATCTGGCCATGGGACCCACTGGATAGCCAATGAAGCTCTCACGTAAGTCCGACGCAGGACACGTGTAGTACATCCAGCGTCGTCTTGCGAGATTCGTCATGGGTCGCTAGTACGACAGTCTCCACTGTTGCCATGCCGAGTTTGGTAATGGAGTGCATGCTGATGGACTGGTACTATGCGGGGTTGACAGATCGGAGTCAGAGTAGGTCAACGGCATGGCGCTAACACTGTACATGTTGTGCGCTCCAACCTTGTACCTGTGCTGACGTGTATTCACCTTTAATCATAGAGTCCCATCATGGCCTACGATCTGATGTGACTTGAGCTTCCTGGCCGGCTAGCCACCTCTCTAACCAGCCCAGGAACGGCCGTCTCGCCCGTAGCCGCCAGGCGCTTCCCAGATGGCCTGAGGGAGGTAGCCGTATCGCTCCTAGACGGCACGCAATTCCTAGCCGGCCAGGAGAAACTGGCCGTCTCGCTCCTAGCTGGCAGGGGCTTCCTAGCCGGCTAGGAGGATTTGGTCGTATGGAGAGAGTTGTGGTTTCCCTTTACTCTTGAATGCAGAGGAGTAGGCTCGATGAGCCAACCCCGGGGTTATCCCCCCGTCATTGAGGCTCACGATGTCATGCATCCTTTTCCTGACGCGGATGGCAAGAACCTTGTCGAACATCTTCGAGAAACTGTGCGGGAGGCTGATGGGTCTGAAGTCGTCAACCTCCAATGCCTCCGGAGTTTTGGGGATGAGCACAATGTGTGCTTTGTTGAGCTTGCCGAAGCCCTGGCCATGCTCGACAAACAGCTTGACAAACGCAGCCATGATATCATGCCTGATCACCGGCCAAGCTTTGTGGTAGAAAAGCCCGATGAAACCGTCGGGGCCTGGAGCTCTATCCGGGGGTGTGTCTTTGATGGCCTACCAAACCTCCTCCTCCGTGAAGATCTCCTCTAACTCAGTGAGGTCGAGCTAGGGCATGCCGAGGTACTGAAGATTGAGTGTGTGCGCCTGGGCAGATGCCTTAACTTGGAGGTTTTCGAAGGCAACATGGAAAGCATCCTGGATGCTGCTTTGGTTAGTGAGGATCTCATCGCCTCGCCTCACCGTCGGTATGAAATTATGTGACCTCCTCCCTTTAGCCACTGCCTCAAACAATTTAGTGTTTTCATCCCCTTCCTTGATCCACCTCATCATGGATCGTTGTCGTTCAATCGTCCTTTCAAAGAAAGCCATGCCAAGCAGGGCGAGTTTGAGCGATCGTCTAAGACACATCTCCTGATCAGAGAGCAGACGCAATTCCTTGGCGTGATCAAGCCTGTGGATAACCCAGTTTGCCACTCCCATGAGGATCTTGATGTTGCCAGCCTTTTTTTGACCCCATGCTTGGAGGTAAGCCACCGTGTTTCGCAAGAGAGCGTCGAGTCTTTTGAATGGATCAACGATGTTGTTGTCGCACTGCCATGCCTCCCTGATGGCATCCTCGAATCCCTCCATCTTGGTCTCGAACACCTCAAACCGAAAGCGCTTCTTGTGCGGAAAGTGCGCGCTGGTGGATAGGTGCAGGGGTGTGCAGTCAAGGACTCTGGTGGAGAGCGCTTGCAGGAGCTGCTCCGGGTGGTTCAACTCCCAATCCACGGACACCAACACTTTATTAATTTTGGTGAAGGTGGGGTCGTTCCTCTCATTTGACCACGTAAAAGTGCGCACATGCATGTATGGTTCCTTTAGCTCATGGTTGTCAACGAATCTCCGAATGTTTTTCATCATTGCACGGTTGATATTAGAGTTGCTCTTTTCATTCACGCGTAGTATCATGTTATAGTCTCCCAAGACTACCCATGGCCTGGGGCATAGGGCTCTTCTGGCATATAGGTCCAGCAAAAATTGAGCTTTGAGATCATCTCCTTGTGGCGCATAGACCACAGTCACTCACCAGTGGAAACCGTCCTTGTTGTGAACATGCCCCGTAAGAAAGTTGGTGTCAAGCTGGGTGAGCTCGACAGATAGGATAGTGGTGTCCCAAGCAAGAAGGATCCCACCCCTAGTCTCGATCACCGGGAGGTGAGCAAAGCCGTCCAATGACGGGCCAATACATTGCATAGACACAAAAGGGTTAATTACATCAAGCTTTGTCTCCTGGAGACACCCCATGTTAACTTCCACTGATGCTATGAACTCCCCAACCACTTTCTTCTTCGCGGGATTGTTAAGCCCACGCACGTTCCAACACAGGATCTCAGGGTTCTAATTCATGGATAACCGCAAGAGATCACCACACTCGGAAACTCCGACTCACATCACAGCGATGGTCGTTGTCCCCTCCTTGGCGAGCTCCTCCGACAGGGGCACAAACTAACCGAAAAGGTCAGCTATGATTCCAACATGTTGCCCCTTAATGGAGAGTGGAACAGCTGCTATAGCTCTTGTGCAGCCGGTTCATCCACGACAAAGTCCTCCGGTGCCATCCCTAGCGCATGCAACAGGAAATTCTCCGACGGCTTTGTTTTAGCTGTGCTAGCGCCAGCATTGCGCTTCGTCACCCTCGTCGTCAGTTTTGGAGTGAATGGTTCCGCTTCAGGTCGGAGGTTTGAGGATTGAACTTCCCACAGAAGTGGCGGAACCAGCTTCTTAATGATGTTCACGCAGAACAATCTCAGTTTCTCGTAAGCTATAGTCTCTTGCGCCGTCATGCCATTCCTTGAGTTGTCCACCTCAGATTGCAATGGCGGCGCGGGCTGCACATGGGTCACCAAAGCACTTGAATCTTAAGACAGCGGCGCAAATGGTTCATCTTTGGCGTGCATCGGCATGCGTAGTCTATGCCCACCTTGCACCATCTGCAAGATACTCCTACATGCAGGCAGGTTGAGATTTCCATCATCATGGTCCAACAGTGCTGGCTCGGGGCTCTTAGGATGCCCACTCGAGGGGGACCCATGCGTCGATCCCATCGTCACATGCTCATCAGTCGTATGCTGCACGCCGATACCAAGTGCAGCATGTTTGCCCTCCCCATCAGCGGGGCCTCCTATCGTTGGCTCGAAACGTGTGGGTGTCGCTGCTTTCATCACCACACCGCCCTGCGGGGTTGCCGAGTCACCACATGGATCCACTACCAAGGCGACGAGCGCCTCCTCTCCAAGTGACTCCGTGTCGTTGGAGTGAATACCAGCCTCCTCCACGGGAGTCAGCGTTCCCGCCATCAGTGAAGTCTCCTCCTTGTTTGTGTCCGATAGGGGACAGCTGGGCAGAACCACAATGATTGATGCCAGCTGCCGAACCGGCCTCGGAGCGTTAGCTCGAACCCCCGCAGCTTCTTTTGAATTGGTACCAGGGTGTGTGGTTGTGGCGGCCTTGGGAGTCATTGTCGTACCTGCATCCATGTCTTCAGAAGGGAAAGGAGGTCAAAAGCGGACGGCCTTATCGTGATCCTGTCATGCACAGTGGAGGTCCTGCCAACTGGGGCCAGGGCAGGTGGTTGTGTAATGTGTGGCAGTCTCCAATCCTGGGAAATCAAACCAGCGCCGGAAGTTGCCGCGCCGCCGGCGATGCTGCCTCCGACACCCACTTTGGTGGGCCCTCTAGCATCGCGAATGCCAAATGTCCAGCTCCGACACTCCGCCGTGACTTCGCCACTGCCACCGAGGCCAAGACCGTTGTCCGAGCCCGGGATCCCATTCTGATCGCTACCAAAAGAAGCGGGAAGGAACCACAACTCCTCCGCAGCTCTGTAATCGAAAATCTCGTCCAGGTGAATCGGAATGTTGTATTGCAGAAACGTTGGTTCAGTGAGCGGCGGCACCATTCCCGGCTCTGTGATTGCAAGCCACTGAAGCGATGGGATCTCGTTCGCTTGCGTCATCCATGCCGAGAGATCCGCTCTAGAGCACGTCTCTGGCTCCAGCGAGTCCAGCACGCAAGAAGAGCCCAGCAAGCTTTACACCACTTCACCATCCCAAGCATGTGGCGGGACACCCTCCAGGATCAGCTTCACCTTGAATTGAAATGCAGTGTGCACCGCCTAGGCCTGGCAATTCCATTGTCGGAAGAACAGGCGCACTCCGTGGTGGTCGATGGCAGTCAAGGAACTCATCTTGTTCTTGTATTCTGCTCTCTCAAAGACGATGAGGAAGTCTTCCGGTTTGAATGCGTGAACCGACACCCTGTCAGAGTCAACTCCGGCCCTCGCGACTAGCGCATCGATGATGAACTCCAGCGAAAGGTCACGTCTTGCCCCGCCCGCATAGGCCACCATGGCGAAACAGAGACGCCTTTCCAAGTCTTCATCGATTGTGTGCGCCTCACAATGCAGAGCTCCGCAGGCAAATGCGGGGCCGGTGGTAGCGGCTGCGCAGCGGGTAGACAAGGCCAGATATTCGCCAGCGCAGGGGCCACCAGCAAAGATTGGGCCGGGGCCGCAGCGAGAGAAGTAGCCCGCCTGCCCGAGACGCGCTCCGCCACCATGGAAACTGCCAGCCGCCTGAGCTCCACCTCAGAGGAAGGGTTGCGCGGTCGCTTGGAGCCTGTGGAACTGTGCCCCTCCTGGCCACACCTGTTGCAGACGATGGGGTTGGTCCAGTTTCGCTGACAGTGCCCCTCCCGAAAGCATCGGAAGCAAAGGCCCTTCATGTCCGACGACATCATGCGCGGGGGGAAAGGGTGGTGAAGGTGGCCACGACCACGATTGCAGCGCCAGCAGTTCCCGGTCATGACGGCGCCTCCAGAGTGATTTCTTTGACGATGGGGCCGGCTCCGAGGGCCTGTGGCAGCCACCGGATGTGTCCCGCGATGCTGGGGCTCGGTCCTCACCCTCCTCAGGGTGCGGCCTTGATGAGATCTCGCGGGCATCAACGCAGCCAGGCGAGTCGCTGCCGGAGGAGATGCCCAGAACGGAGACGACAGGACGGTCCCCGTTTCTGCAGGACGGCGCAGACACGAAGGTGGGGCTTGAGGCCATGGTGCAGGTGTCCGACGTCGCTGTAGTGACGGACGGTGGGAGGAGGTGGACCCGAACGTCGGAGGGACGCACAGCGGGCACGGAGACGGGAGAGGAGCGGCTTCAGGTTACACACGATAGAAGGTGGCCGATGTCTGATAGGAGAGCCAGACATGGACTATAGGATGAACCCTCTGTCTGCTTCTCTTTCTTACAGGACTAGGACAACATTGATCACATCCTCTTTCATTTTGTTTACTCGAGAGAAGTCTGGCACAGTTGCTTCGACAGCCTAAACCTTAATATCCCGCCTACTGCCCCCTGACGCATTCAAAGGTTGGTGGTTCAATCAAAGGAAGCTTTTCTCACGGAATACCCGTCGGGGTTTTAACTCATTCGTCATCGGGATTGCTTGGGAGGTCTAGAAGCAAAGAAATGCAAGAGTATTCAATAGGATCAACGAGCAGAAAACACCACCACAACTGACTTCTCTTGTGCTGCATGAGATCAAGGAATGGAAACTCGTAGGCTTTGGTGCAGGAGGCTTAGATCCTTTTGTAGGCTTTGGTGCAGGAGGCTTAGATCCTTTTGTGAGAGAGTAGCTTTGTTGTTAGTTGCTGGTGTTGGTGTAGCCTACCAATGAGAATGTATGCATTCAAATTGGTGTCTTGTAAACTATATTCTTCCTTCTATAAAATATGCTACGCTATTGGCGTACTCTCGAAAAAAGGTGAGCCATACAATAAAAAAGTACACTCTTCTAACCAACTGTTGTACATGTTAGCTATAAGATGAGCTATAGATGACATGGCAATGCCTTACAGCCAGCAACTGGCTATACTATTAACCATGCTCTTATAGGCATTTTCATACATTCAACATACTCTAGTGATAAAGGAATACATAAAGTTGAACATAATAGAATGAGAAATTGAAAGATTTCACTGAAATTGTTCATTTGCAAAAAATTTCAAAAAGTTAAGGGGTAGTGGAAATGGTAGTTTTGATGTTGGAGGTTACCTTGTTGGATGCCTTGACCATAAGGCACTTGGCAATGCGGTTTTCATTGGGGGAGTCAAAGAGATACACCTTGGTTGGAGAGAAGGTTACAATGGCCACTATGGCCATCACTATTACTTGGCCACTTGCATATTCTTTATCATCAGCATCAGAGAAGTACTCTTATTGAGCCACCAACACCTTTTGAAGCACCTTCTTGGCGAAGTTGTTCTTGTTTGGGAAGGATTTGGCTTTGTCTTTGCGAATGAGCTTGCCACCATTGTCTTCCCTCTTCTCATATGGACAATCCACCACAAAGTGACTCACGTTGCCACAATTATAGCAAGTCCTCACACGTTGCTTGCCCTTTGACCTTCTTGAATTGTTCTTGGAGAAGTTGGGCCTTGAGTTTCTCTTGTTGCCCCAAAATTGCCTTGACGCAAGAGCCATGTGCTCGAGGTTAGCATATTTGGTGTCTTCGGCTCAACACTCCACTTCTTCTTCTTCTTCTTCCTCCGAAATATCCTTGGCCTTCAAATCTAGGTTGGCGTGCATTTCCTTGACCGTTGGACATGATGTAGAGCGTTGTCGGTGGTCTTGTTCAATACGTTCATGGGAATAAATTCATCCAACACATCTCTTGAGGACAAGGAGTGAAAGTCTGGTCTTTGACACATAACGGAGTACACGTATCTATTGAATGGCATGATGGCCTTGAGATACATACGCTTGATCCAGTTGTCATCTGTATTCTTACTGCCATGATCTTGAAGAGCGACTGCAAGAGTTGTCACTCTCCGATAAAGCACATGAGGTTCCTCATCATCAATCATCACAAACTCATCGGCCTCATTAAGAACCACCTCAAAGTTGGAATGTTGAATACACGAGCTTCCCTTATACATGGAGAAAATGTGTTCCCAATAATCCTTTGCATGAGTGAAGGGACACAAGTGAGAAAGATCTTCAATGGGGAGAGAAGACTGAAGAATGAACAAGGCGGAGTGGTTGAGTTGTTTTTCATCCTCTTCTCTTGGCGTGAGGTTGCTTGGATCATGTGGGTAGTACCCTTGCTAAATGATTCTCCAAAGTTGTGTCGAACTATGATTCAAATGAGACTTGATACTGAAAACCCTGTGAGCAAAATCATTCTTAACAAGTTTAGGAGGAGGGCCAAGGTTTATAATATGTGGTGGGTGGACCGGTCCTCCATAGACCAGGGGAGGGGAAATCGAGGCAAAGTTTTCCGTCCCATTATTTCCTTGAGGCAACTTATTCTTATCACTACTAGCCCTCTCCTTGTCGGAGTTGGCATGCGAATCCGAGCTAGTGGGGTTAACCACTTGCAATAGATCGACAGAGAGTTTGAGCCCATCAAGAAAATCTTTGAACAAGGATTTGACCTCGGTAGCCACAAAAGATTTAAGTGAGCAATTGCCTCATTTAAATCCTCACGTGAGACCGTGATCACACCCTAGCCTTCCCGTAATTCCACAACCCTATTCGTGTTGTCAACCATACTCTTTGGGTGATAAAACCCTTAATAAAGAGACGTAGCTTTCATACCAATTAAAACGATCGATATGGTCGATAAGACGGGGTGAATAGGAAACTACCAATTTTTGTCTTTTATTTCACAAATTAGGTTTTGCAATAAATAGGTTGTCCAGATATGCAACTAGGTGAACAAACTATATGATGCTAACAACAACCACAACAAGCAAACAAAGTAATACAATCTGGGGGTTGATTGCATGGGAAACAAAAAATTTCCTACGCACAGGAAGACCTATCATGGTGATGTCCATCTACGAGAGGAGATTTGGATCTACATACCCTTGTAGATCGCACAGCAGGAAGCGTTAAAAAACGTGATTGATGTAGTGGGACGTCTTCACGTCCCTCGATCCGCCCCACGAACCGTCCAAGATCCGTCCCAAGATCCGTTCCAATCTAGCGCCGAACGGACGTCACCTCCGCGTTCAGCACACGTACAGCTTGACGATGATCTCGGCCTTCTTGATCCAGCAAGCAAGACAGAGAAGTAGATGAGTTCTTCGGCAGCGTGACGATGCGCCGGTGGTGGTGATGATCTACTCCTGCAGGGCTCCGCCCGAGCTCCGCAGAAATCCGATCTAGAGGTAAAACTATGTGGTCTAGGGTTGAGTTGCACGTGGCAAAAGTTGTCTCAAATCAGCCCTAAATCACCACTATATATAGGAGGGAGGGGGAGGAGGCTTGCCTTGAGGGCCAATCCCTCAAGGGTGCGCCGGCCAGTAGGAGAGGAGGAATCCTACTCCAATTAGGATTGGAAAGTGGAGTCCTTCTCTTCCTTCCCACCTCCCCTTTTTTTTCTCTTCGGTTTTTTCCTTCTCTTGGCGCCAAGGCCTTCTTGAGCTGTCCCACAAGCCCACTGGGCTGGTACGCCACCCTAAAGCCATTGGGCTCCCTCCGGGTGGGTTGGCCCCCTCCCGGTGAACTTCCGGAACCCATTCGTCACTCCCGGTACAATGCTAGTAATGCCCGAAAACTTTCCGGTAACCAAATGAAACCATCCAATATATCAATCTTCGTTTCCGGACCATTCTGGAAACCCTCGTGACGTCTGTGATCTCATCCGGGACTCCGAACAACATTCGGTAACCACACATATAACTCAACTATACTAAAACATCACCGAACCTTAAGTGTGCAGACCCTACGGGTTCAGAACTATGTAGACATGGCCCGAGGCACTCCTCGGTAAATATCCAATAGCGGGACCTAGATTCCGGATACGTCTCCAACGTATCTATAATTTTTTATGGTTCCATGCTATTATCTTGTCAAACTTTGGATATTTTGTATGCCTTTTATATCTTTTTTGGGACAAACTTATTAACTCAGTGCCAAGTGCCAGTTCCTGTTTTTTCCGTGTTTTTGACCCTTTTCAGAGGAGGATTTTAAACGGTGTCCAAACGGAATAAAACTTCCGAAAAGATTTTTTCCGGAACAGAAGATACGCACGAGACTTGAGAACCAAGGCAGGGGCCATCAGGGGACCCCACAAGCCCCCTAGGCATGGCCAGGGGGGCCGCGCCTAGCAGGCTTGTCGGCCCCGTGTGGCTCATCTGCGCTACCTCTTCCGCCTATAAATTCAGAAAAAATCCAAAACTGCGCGAGAGATCCACGAAAATACTTTTCCGCTGCCGCAAGCTTCTGTCTCCGCAAGATCCCATCTGGGGCACGTTCTGGTGCCCTGTCGGAGGGGGGATTCGGATACGGAGGACTTCTTCATCAACACCATGACCTCTCCGATGATGCGTGAGTAGTTCACCATAGACCTTCGGGTCCATAGCTAGTAGCTAGATGGCTTCTTCTCTCTCTTGGATTTTCAATACAAAGTTCTCCATGATCTTCATGGAGATCTATCCTATGTAATCTTTATTTGCGGTGTGTTTGTCGAGATCCGATGAGTTGTGGATTTATGATCAGATTATCTATGAATCTTATTTGAGTTTCTTCTGATCTCTTATATGCATGATTTCATATCCTTGTAATTCTCTTCGAGTTGTGGGTTTTGTTTGGCCAACTTTATCTATGATTCTTGCATTGGGAGAAGTGCTTGGTTTTGGGTTCATACCGTGCGGTGGCCTCTCCCAGTGACAGAAGGGGCAGCGAGGCATGCATCGTGTTGTTGCCATCAAGGGTAAAAAGATGGGGTTTTCATCATTTGTTTCAGTTTATCCCTCTACATCATGTCATCTTGCTTAAGGTGTTACTCTGTTCGTCATGAACTCAATACACTAGATGCATGCTGATAGCGGTCGATGTGTGGAGTAATAGTAGTAGACGCATAAAGTATCGGTCTACTTGTCTCGGACGTGATGCCTATATGTATGATCATTTCCTTAGATATCGTCATGACTTTGCGTGGTTCTATCAATTGCTCGACAGTAATTTGTTCACCCACCGTATTATTTGCTATTTTGAGAGAAGCCTCTAGTGAACAATATGGCCCCCGGGTCTACTTCACACCATATTTTCAGCCTTACAATTTTACTTCGTTGCACTTTCCGCCTTCAGATCTCACTTTGCAATCAATCTTGAAGGGATTAACAACCCCTTTATAGCGTTGGGTGCACGCTCTTTTGTGTTTGCGCAGGTACTCTGGACTTCACGCGATTCTCCTACTGGATTGATACCTTGGTTCTCAAACTGAGGGAAATACTTACTGCTCATGTGCTTCACCACCCTTTCCTCTTCAAGGGAAAAACCAACGCAAGCTCAAGTGGCAACCGAAGGATTTCTGTCGCCGTAGCAGAAGAATTTCTGGCGCCGTTGCCGGGGAGTATCAAGTCAAGAACTTATCCAAGTAAGTGTCACAAACTCATCTCTTGCATTTACTTTTTTTGCCTCTCATTTTCCTCTCCCCCACTTCTAAAAAACAAAAATTTACAAAAATATTTTCCTTTTTCGTTTGCCTTTCCTTTGCTTGTGTGCTATGTGGCTTCAATATGCTTGCATCTTCGCTTGCTGAAAATCTAGTGATATGGATCCTCACCCACTTGCTAATCTCTTTAAGAGATCCACTTATGTGGAACCAATTGCTAGTGAGTTGAGTGCGCTTGACTTTCTCTATGGAGTTTTGCTTGAGATGCGTGAATCTGAAAATCGTGATGAAGAAATTTATGAAATGATTCACGAGGGCTCCTTGAATGAAAAGCATGATTGCAATGATTTCATTATAAATTCAATTAATGACAATCATGCTAAAAATATGCAAAACCCTAAGCTTGGGGATTCTAGTTTTGCTATGTCCACTACTTGTTGCAATGATATTTGCAATAATATTGAAAGTGGGTTTGGAGAAGTCATGACTTTAGTTGATGATAATCCCACTATTTTTGAAGAGCATCAACTTTGCATGCATGTGGATCATGAAAAGAATATCCTTTGTGATAGCTATTTTGTTGAATTTTATTATGATCCCACATGTAATTGCTATGAGAGAGGAAAATATTGTGGTAGAAACTTTCTTGTTACCAAATTACCTCTCATTATGTGGAGATTGCTATTGTCTCTTTCCTCTTCCTTGCATATGGCAACTATTGGTTGTCTTGACAATCTGTTTTCCTATAAAATGCCTATGCATAGGAAGTATGTTAGACTTAGATATGATTTTCACATGCTTTATTATGCTCTCGTTGTGCTTCAATTCTTGTCTTTTGTGTGAGCATCATTGATTTGTCAATGCCTAGCTAAGGGCATTAAACAATAGCGCTTGTTGGGAGGCAACCCAATGAATTTATCTTTGCTTTTTTCTTTCTGTTTTGTTGCATCCACACCATAATAATTATGTTATGATTGTGTCTTTTGTGTTTCTTTTTGTGTTTGAGCCAAGCAAAACCTTTATGACTAGTCTTGGTGATGGTTGTTTGATCCTGCTGGAAAAAGAAAGAAACATTTCACTCACAAGATTATTTTTCATTTTTATTCAGAAAGAGGTTTTGAGTTGATTCTTTTTTCTGCTGGTTGATATGCCTTTTTCCGAGGCTGTCGTAATTTTTCAGAATTTTTGAGGTACCATAATTATACGAAGTATATAGATTGCTACAGACTGGTCTGTTTTTGACAGATTCTGTTTTTTTAGTTGGTTGCTTGTTTTGATGAAAATATGGATTGTATCGGGGGGGGGGGGGGTACTAGTCATGGAAAAGTGAGAATACAGTAATCTAACACCAATATAAATAGAAATCAAGTTTTCTACAGTACCTAAGGATGTGGTAGTTTGTTTTCTTGTGCTAATGATATCACGAGTTTCTGTTTAAGTTTTGTCTTGTGAAGTTTTCAAGTTTTGGGTGATGTTCTCATGGACAAAGGGATAAAGAGTGGAAGGAGCTCAATCTTGGGGATTCCCAAGGCATCCCAAGCCAAATTCAAGGACACCAAAAATCCTAAGCTTGGGGATGCCCCGGGAAGGCATCCCCTCTTTCATCTTCAATCCATCGGTAACATTACTTGGAGCTATATTTTTATTCACCAAATGATATATGTTTTGCTTGGAGCGTCTTGTATCGTAGGAGTCTTTTCTTTTTGTTGTGTCACAATCATCCTTGCTTCACACTTTTTGAGAGAGACATGCACTCATAGTGAATTTGCTAGAATGCTCATCGTGCTTCACTTATATCTTTTGAGCTAGATAATTTTGCTCTTTGTGCTTCACTTAGATCTTTTAGAGCACGGCGGTGCGTGACTTGGTATTTGGTTTGTGCTATGAACGTAGTCCCAAAGGTGATAGGTAACCAAAGAGGATACAAAAACTTCCATCTTCATGTGCATTGAGTAGAAAGAGAAGTTTGATTCCTCTCAATTAGTTTTGAGACGTGGATTTGGTAATATTAAGAGTTATGTTAGTAGGGTGTCATGAATCTAGAAATACTTGTGTTGAAGTTAGTGATTCCCGTAACATGCACGTATGGTGAACCGCTATGTTAGGAAGTCGGAGCATAATTGATCTATTGATTGTCATCCTCTGTGTTGCGGTCGGGATCGCGCGATGGTTAACACCTACCAACCCTTCCCCTAGGAGTATGCGTTTAGCACTTTGTTTCGATACTAATAAAAAATTTCCCAACAAGTATGTGAGTTCTTCATGACTAATGTGAGTCCATGGTATAGATGCACTTTCACCTTCCACCATTTCTAGCCTCTTTAGTACCGCACAATTTTCGCCTGTGCACAAACCCACCATATGCCTTCCTCAAAACAGCCACCATACCTACCTACTATGGCATTTTCATAGCCATTCCGAGATATATTGCATGCAACTCCCACCGTTCCATCTCATGACTTGTGCCGTCACTCTCATATTGCCATTGCATGATCGTAAGATAGCTAGCGAGATGTTTCAACGTCATACGCCAAGCTAGATCGTTGCACATCCCGGTACACTACCGGAGGCATTTCCTATGGAGTCATCATCGTTCTGAGCTTTGAGCTGTGAGTAAATAAAAGTGTGATGATCATCATTAGAGCATTGTCCCATGTGAGGAAATAAAGAAAAGGGGGCCAAAGTTGCCCACAAAAAAAAAGAGAGAAAAAGAGGCCCAAGAGCCCAAACAAAAAAAGAGAGAAGGGACAATGCTACTATCTCTTTTCCACACTTGTGCTTCTTAATAAGCACCATGTTCTTCATGATTGATAGCCTCTCGTTTTGTCACCACAATATGCTAGTGTGAATCTTTATTATATAACTTGGCTTGTATATTCCAATGATGGGCTTCCTCAAAATTGCCCTAGGTCTTCGTGAGCAAGCAAGTTGGATGCACACCCACTAGTTCTCCTTTTGAGCTTTCACATACTTATAGCTCTAGTGCATCCTTTGTATGGCAATCCCTACTCATTCACATTGATATCTATTAATGGGCATATCCATAGCCCTTTAATACGCCGAGTCAATGTGACCATCTCCTCCTTTTTGTCTCACAACCACCACCACACTCTATTCCACCTATAATGCTATATACATGGCTCACGCTCATGTATTGCGTGAGAGTTGAAAAAGGTTTGAGAAAGTAAGAGTGCGAAAAAAATTAATTGGCCAATACCGGGGTTGTGCATGATTTAAATTAGTTGTGTGAGGATGATGGAGCATAGCCAGACTGTATGATTTTGTAGGGATAACTTTCTTTGGCCTTGTTATTTCGAAAGTTCATGATTACCTTGCTAGTTTGCTTGAAGTATCATTGTTTTCATGTCAATAGCAAACTATTGTTTTGAATATAACGGATCTGAACATTCATCTCACATGAAAGAAGTTACAAAAGACAACTGTGCTAGGTAGCATTCCACATCAAAAATTCAGTCTTTATCACTTCCCTACTCGAGGACGAGAAGGAGTTAAACTTGGGGATGCTTGATACGTCTCCAATGTATCTATAATTTTTCATGGTTACATGCTATTACTTGTCAAACTTTGGATGTTTTGTATGCCTTTTATATCTTTTTTGGGACTAACTTATTAACTCAGTGCCAAGTGCCAGTTCGTGTTTTTCCGTGTTTTTGACCCTTTTCACAGGAGGATTTTAAACGGTGTCCAAACGGAATAAAACTTCCGAAAATATTTTTTTCCGAAGCAGAAGATACGCACGAGACTTGAGAACCAAGGCAGGGGCCACCAGGGGACCCCACAAGCCCCCTAGGCACGGCCAGGGGGGGCGCGCATAGCAGGCTTGTGGGCCCCCTGTGGCTCTTCTGCACTACCTCTTCTGCCTATAAATTCAGAAAAATTACAAAACTGCGCGTGCGATCCACGAAAATACTTTTCCGCCGCCGCAAGCTTCTGTCTCCGCAAGATCCCATCTGGGGCACGTTCTGGTGCCCTACCGGAGGGGGAGTTCGGATACGGAGGGCTTCTTCATCAACACCATGACCTCTCCGATGATGCGTGAGTAGTTCACCATAGACCTTCGGGTCCTTAGCTAGTAGCTAGATGGCTTCTTCTCTCTCTTGGATCTTCAATACAAAGTTCTCCATGATCTTCATGGAGATCTATCCTATGTAATCTTCTTTTGCAGTGTGTTTGTTAAGATCCGATGAATTGTGGATTTATGATCAGATTATCTATGAATCTTATTTGAGTTTCTTCTGATCTCTTATATGCATGATTTCATATCCTTGTAATTCTCTTGGAGTTGTGGGTTTTGTTTGGCCAACTTGATCTATGATACTTGCATTGGGAGAAGTGCTTGGTTTTGGGTTCATACCGTGCGGTGACCTCTCCCAATGATAGAAGGGGCAGCGAGGCACGCATCGTGTTGTTGCCATCAAGGGTAAAAAGATGGGGTTTTCATCATTGGTTTCAGTTTATCCCTCTACGCCATGTCATCTTGCTTAAGGCGTTACTCTGTTCGTCGTGAACTCAATACACTAGATGCATGCTAGATAGCGGTCGATGTGTGGAGTAATAGTAGTAGATGCAGAAACTATCGGTCTACTTGTCTCAGACGTGATGCCTATATGTACGATCATTACCTTAGATATCGTCATGACTTTGCGCGGTTCTATCAATTGCTCGACAGTAATTTGTTCACCCACCGTATTATTTGCTATTTTGAGAGAAGCCTCTAGTGAACACTATGGCCCCCGGGTCTACTCCACACCATATTTTCAGCCTTACAATTTTACTTCATTGCACTTTCCGCCTTCAGATCTCACTTTGCAATCAATCTTGAAGGGATTGACAACCCCTTTATAGCGTTGGGTGCAACCTCTTTTGTGTTTGCGCTGGTACTCTGGACTTGGCCCGATTCTCCTACTCGATTGATACCTTGGTTCTCAAACTGAGGGAAATACTTACTGCTCCAGTGTTGCACCACCCTTTCCTCTTCAAGGAAAAAACCAACACAAGCTCAAGAGGCAATAGAAGGATTTATGTGGCTGTAGCAATGCCCATATTGGATCCTACATATTCTCCGAAGATCTTTGATACGTCTCAAATGTATCTATAATTTTTGACGGTTTCATGTTGTTATCTTGTCAACTTTGGATGTTTTATGTACCTTTTATATCTTTTTTGGGACTAACTTATTAATTCAGTGCCAAGTGCCAATTCCTGTTTTTTCTGTGTTTTTGACTCTTTTCAGATCTGATTTTGGAACGGAGTCCAAACGGAATAAAATCCCCGAAATAAATTTTTCCAGAGCAGAAGAAGATCGGGGGACTTGAGGGCCAAGGCAGGAGAGCCACAGGGGGCCCACAAGCCCTGTAGCCGCCACTAGGGGGGCGACGGCTACCAGGCTTGTGGCCTCCCTGGCGCCCCCTGCCCTAGATCTTGCACCTATATATTCCCTGAAATCCATAAAAAAAATCAGGGCATCCACGGAAACACTTTTCCACCGCCGCAAGCTTTCGTTTCCGCGAGATCTCATCTGGAGACCCTTCCCGGTGCCCTGCCGGAGGGGATTTGGAGTTGGAGGGCTCCTACATCAACATCATCGCCTCTCCAATGACTCATGAGTAGTCAACTTTAGACCTACGGGTCCGTAGTTAGTAGCTAAATGGCTTCTTCTCTCTCTTGGATCTTCAATACAAAGTTCTCCATGATCTTCATGAAGATCTATCCGATGTAATACTCTTTGGCGGTGTGTTTGTCAAGATCCGATGAATTCTGGATTTGTGATCAGATTATCTATGATATATATTTGAGTCTTTGCTGATTTCTTATATGCATGATTTGATATCCTTGTAATTCTCTCCGAGTCTTGGGTTTTGTTTGGCCAACTAGATCTATGATTCTTGCAATGGGAGATTTGTTTTGAAAATTATGTTTTTCAAATTTAATAACTTTTCGCAAATTCATGAACCTTTTTCACAAAAAATCATACCCATGAACTTTTTTCAATTTCATGAATATATTAGAAAAATCAACCAGTAGTTAGTCAATCGATCTACTAGTAAACTATAGAATGGTTAAAACTTACTAGCTCATGGGCGCTAGCGCGGAATTTGTCCACAAGTGGTGTGTATCGCCCGCTACAACTTCTAAATGTCTGATCGCCTACCAGCGCTTGAGAGGACCGGCCCATTTAATTGTCACTAACGTTCTCATTAGAAACGTTTTCGGAAGGTTCCAAAGAAAATTCCTATCTACCGCATTCTGTGGCAAGGAGTCGAGGCTTCGCACACGAAGATCGAGAGATCCTTCTAACTTGGCCAGTCCATTCAAGCGTAACATATCCACACATTTTTGCTAGTTTCTGGAACCTTCTAGAGGTTCCCAGCCGGTTTTTTCTGGTTTTGGGAAAACTTCTAAAATGTTCCCTAAACCGGTTTTTCTTTTTCCTTTAATTTTTTTGTTTCTTTTTTTCTTTTTTGTTTCTGTTTCAAAATATGTTCGGGACTCAAATCCAATAAATGTTTATTTTGTTCTAAAAAAATTCTAAATTTCAAATTATTGTCGATTTCTATCCACGCGTTTTTGCTAGTTTCCGGAACCTTCTAGAAATTACCACTCGATCTTTCTAGTTTTGAGAAAACTTCGAAAACGATTCGTGAACCGGTTTTTCCTTTTTCTTTTTTTCTATCCTGTTTGTGTTTCAAAATATGTTCTGGATTCAAATTCAATTTTTAATTATTTTTTAGGAAAATCAAAATTTGAAACTATTGCCGATTTCAAAAACATTCATAACTTCAAAAAATGTTCGGGATTTTAAAAAACTATTCGGTTTACTTAGAAGAAGTTTGGTATTTTAGCAAAAATGTTCTCTATGTTATAAAAATGTCTCAAATTTAAAAAATTGTTGTTTTCCAAACGTTGTTCATAAATTTAAAATTTGTTCTAGTTTTCCAAAAAAATCATAACTTCAAAAATTGTTCGGGATTTCAAAAAATGTTCGATATTTTTTAAAACTGTTGGCAACATTTATAAAATGTTCTTTTTCCCCAAAAAATTAATGTTTCCATTTTCATTCTTTGTTTACATTTTTTACTTTTTCCTTTTCCTATTTTTGTTTGAAGTTTCCTAAATTTTGTTTTGAATTTCAAAAAAGGTTTCTGCCTCAAATATTGTTCACAAAATTTCAAAAATGTTTTTATTCCAAAAAAAACAATTTAGTATTAACAACACTGCACAAGTTTTTTTAAAATCTCCCTGTTTGATAAAAGGATTTTTTTTGAAAAGAAGAACATTTTCCAAAAGAATGGTAGAATTTATTTAAAAAATAGTCTCATTCTTAAAATAAAAAATAAAAAAACTACACATTTTTTAGCTTCTGAACAATTATAAAAATTCTGATTTTTTTCTGAAAATTTGAAGAACAAGGAAGAAAAGAAAAATTTAAATTAAAATAAATGAAAACAGAAAAGTAAAAGGAGAAAAAGAATCGGAAAAAACAAAAAAGAAATACACTGAAAAAAGAAAAAAAATCAGAAAGAAAACAATGAACCAAAAAAATCCCTATAACACTAGTTTAAATTTTTTCTAGAAGTACACAAAACCTTTCATAAATCTTCTAGAAGGTTCCCAAAATTGGATACTGTAGCTTGTGCATTCTCTATTTTGATCGACGGTTCACCGCTTGTCCGACAACCTGTCGCAGAGAGCAACAGGAGCTCCTAGTCAGCTCCTTAAGCGCCGGTTAGGAGAACCAGCGCCCACATGCCGTGCAGAATGGGCGTGTCCAGTTCCACGGCGGACTTTTTGTTATAAGCAAAAAAGAAAAAAGGGTGAAAACAAAAAGTTCATAAAAGCGCAAAAATGGTTCATAAATTTTGAAAGAAAAGTTCACGGATTTTAAAAAGTTTATGGATTTTCAAAATTAGTTCATGAATTTGGAAAAGGTTTTTATAAAGTTTGTTGAACTGAAATAAAAGTGCACAAATCTTGACAAAAATTTCATCCATTTCAAAAAAAAGTTGATCATATTTGACAAAAATTTCATCCATTTCTAAAAAACTTCAACAAAATTAAAAAAATTCATTCAAAAAATTTCATAGAATTCTAATAAAAAAATCTTAAAATTTTAAAAAGGTTTCATTGATTTGGAAAAGTGTTTGTGGTTTTAACAAAATTTTAAAACAAAAGGCTGCGGTTTTTGAAAAATGAAAAAGTAAATAAATGAAAATTAAAATGAAAATGAAAAATTAATAAAAAGAGTAAAGAAAAAAAAACTGAAAAGAACTAGTCCTAAAAAAACCTAAATGATAAACTGATCTAAGTAGCTTCCGGAAACTTCACAAACCCGGAAAAAGAACCTCCCACTAGGCCGGAACATGCCCGAACGCTGCAGGCGTCGGTTCAGAAAAATACGCTTTAACCGGTGCGTGAAGCTTCAAGTACGATTTGCCGAGAGCAGTAGGTAGGAGCTTCTAGTCCCAAAACCTTCCCTCTGAGTTTTGCGATGGTTACGGGCCAAGCTTTTATGTCTTTTTTGGTTTCTTTTTTCCTTTTTTCAAAAACTATTCCACATATTATTTTCAATTTGTCAAAAATAATCACACTTTTCAAAACACCACAATTTGAAATTATTTTCGTGTTTACAAAAAAATCACTTTTTAAAATTAAATCAAAGTTGGAGAAAGTGGTCATAGATTTCCAAAATAGTTTGGGATTTTCATTATTTTTTGAATTTTTTAATACGGTTATTTTTCAAAACCTGTTCAGATCTTTGAATTTTTATCACAATGTCAACAAACGTCCAAATATCCTAGAATGGTTCACACTAGACAAATTTTGTTTGGAAATTTGAAAGTGTTAACATTTTTAATAACAAATTTTGAAATTTAAGATATGTTTTTTCCAAATAATTGGTTGTATTCTGAATTCTTGAATATTTTTAAAATCGATGAAATTTTTCAAATTCATGAACATTGTTTGATCAGCGAACATTTTTAGCATTTATAAAAGATCAATTCGTGAGCATTTTTTTCAATTTGTGATTTTTTAAAATCTATGGACATTTCTTAATTGATAATTTTTTGATTGATGAATATTTTTTATATTCTACTAATATTTTAATAAAATTGTGATATAGTCTCAAAACCTGTTTTTAAAGGGAAAAACCCTAAAAAATCTATTATAGTTCGTGTGTGCGTGAATGAAGCACTTGTACATGAGAGAGGTGTGCTCGTGTAGGTGAAGAAAACAATACTATACATTCGTGCGTGCTCGGCCTTCCCATTATAGGGATCGTTGTGGGTGATTGCTGGATCGACGCTCGCTGTAGTCATAGTTCAAAAAGACCGACAATCAAACGAGTGAGGCTCTCGGTTTAAGTTTTCATTGGTTGGACCACCAGCTCAATTGGTTGAAGAAAAAAAGCAGAATATTTGATTTTTTTTATTAAAAAGATGACCCGTGATAAATGAGTACACATAATATTGGTTGTAACCTATTATTAACTCACAAGTTTGGGCCTTTGGACATGCGGCGTCTCATGATCAACAGATCGGTTATTAATATGCACACGGTTTTGATGATACTTGCTGAGTTTTTCCTTGGAGACCGACACAACTTAAAGAACGAGATGATACTTGGGTTTTGGGATTTTTCGGTCTAACAGCCGGTCCGTTATGATTTTGAAAGTATGGCTACTTGAAGTCATAACATTGTCCTGATCTAGCACCCATGGTGTTGAGGAGGAACTGTAAAAAGTTACTAGTTAGAGGGTAACTTTTGCAAAGCTCTTTCTCACCTCCTCTTTTGATGACAACTGATGTACGGGTTATGCGACATTTGCGACAACCTATGATTTTTGTGATTTTTTCATTCATTCATCTTTTCAAAATGTTTTATCTTTTGAACCAAACATGCAAATCATGAATCATTTCGACATTTGCATTTCTCACGTCGAGATATTCAAAACTATATCAATGTTAATAGGTTTGGTTTATTTATTTTTTGAAAAGAAAAGAAATAACCTGAAATGAGAAAAATGAAAAACAAAAAAAGTAACGAAAACTAGAAGCACATATATGTTTCACTTTTTTAGAAGTACAATTACGCTTTTCACTTTTTTAGAAGCGAAGTTATGCTTCCCGGAATGCACAATTGTGTTAGTTGTGCTTCCAGAAAATCACATATAGGTGAGAAGTTCAAGCGTGATTTTCACTTTCTGAGAAGTACAATTGTGCTTCTTAAAAAGCTTTGAAAAACAAAGTTTTGGAAAGCACATACAAGCTTTACACTGAAGCACATCTATGTTTTCTCATGATGCACACCTATGTTTTTCATTTTAGGGAAACATGACTATAGTTTTATCTTTCAAAAGGAACAATTATACTTTTTACACGGTGTGCTTCACACGAGGAAAAAATAAATGAAAAGTTCATTCAAACTATAAGACAAAATAAATCTAATAATCTGAAAAATAAAAAAACACGTGAAAAAACACATATCCGTAAGTGGGCCGAGTGTGTGACACATGACGATGATGGAAGCACAACACTTAATGCACTAGGGATATTCCCATGATGCCCGCTCACGGTTGCCCATAAGGCATACATGCCAATTAATTAGAGCACATACAGTGGGACTTAGCAAATCAGCCCCCAAAAACAAACCTTTTTTCGACATACCATTAACATTTTCCTTTAAGAACTCAAATGCCTTCAAGGATAAAAGGAGTCATCATATACACACATGACATGATAGATAGTGCATTTAACTCTAGTACCAATGAAGTATGATCTTCAAGCAGATCTGTGCAAAGAGACAAATTGTAAAAAAAACTCTCCATATAGGCAAACAGAAAATAAACCTCACTTGTATATTCACAAATGTTGGGTTTCAACACATGCACCATGCCAACCTTTGGTAATATAGGGTAAAATGCTCATGCTATGTATTAATCATAGTTTAGGGCATGTAAGTTTGTTAGACAGTTATCTGTATGGCTCCATAGGGCAATGACTAATTCAAATATCCCCAACATGAATCTCTAGAAAGAGGATATAGATATTTCTTGCTGATAAGAAAATGAATCAAAGGACTCCTCTATAATTAGGAAGAAAACAAATCTAAAAAGTATATACGAACACATCACAAACACAGAAAATGAATCAAAGGATTGCTCTATATTTAGGAGGCAAGCTAATCTAAAATTACTTATGGTGTAATCTCCCAAATTACCACGGTTGTGTCGAGTTGTGTTCCTGTTGCATGTATGTGTGCGCACAACATAGAAAAAGTCTGAAATCTCCCAAAATAACATCATGTATGTAGGATCCGAAGTATGTCTAGAGGGGGTGATTAGACTACTTGACCAAATAAAAACTTAGACTTTTCCCAATATTAGTTCTGGGAAGTTTTAGCAATTGTAGAAAGTCAAGCACACCCTACACATGCAAGTCTAGGAGTATAGCAGCGGAAAGCAAAGACATGCACATGTAAAAAGAGGGTAGGGATATGAAGATCAAACGCAAACATTGACACGAAGATTTTTGGCATGGTTCTGATAGGTGGTGCTATCGTACGTCCACATTGATGGAGACATCAACCCACTGAGGGTAACAACCACACGAGTCCATGGAGGGCTCAACCCACGAAGGGTCCACGGAGAAGCAACCTTGTCTACTCCATCATGGATTACGTCCACGGGACTAGCCTAACTCGGGGTAGATCTTCACGAAGTAGGCGATCTCCTTGCCCTTATAAACTTCTTGGTTGAAAGCCACAACACGAAGTAGGAGGCTCCCAAGCGACACCTAACCAATCTAGGAGACACCACTCTTCAAAAGGTGATAGATGTGGTAGTATGATGAACTCCTTGCTCTTGTGCTTCAAAAGATAGTCTCCTCAACACTCAATCACTCTCACATAGATTTGTCTTGGGTAGAAGAGTTTGATTGGGTGAAAATCAACTTAAGGAGGATAGAAACCAAGATTCATATGGCAGGAATGGAATATCTTGATCTCAACACATGAGTAGGTGGCTCTCTCTCACAAAAATGGATGGGGCAAGTGTTGGTTCATTCTGAGTGCTTACTTTATGAATGAGAGGAGGTGGAGGGGTATATATAGGCATCTCCAAAATCCAACTATTACAACATAATTTTCCAACTCGGTGAAACTCAAGTAAAACTCGGCTGTACCGACTAGTGCAAAATGTGGAAACTTTTGGCATTTCGGTAAGACTGATATATGAATCTCGGTGGGTCCGATTTTAGCTAGCCTAGGGAGTTACCAGACTGGGTGGCACTAATTCCTAAATCTCAAAAACTTAGATTCTTAGAAACATGTAGACACAGAGTTGGTCACTGATTCTCGGTCAGACGAAACAAGACTTGGTGGTACAGAGACACTATGGTTTGGCATAGGGTATGTCTGAGATAAAACAAGGTAGGGCCGAATGGAAATAATTGGTGGCATCGAATTTTGGATATTTCGGATTTTGGATATAATATTTGTGGGAGAATTTCATGAGTATTTTTTGTGGCCAATCTCTAAGCACTTGAGAAACCAGATCATCATAGTCACCTCGTCCCCTTTTAATAGTATTGGCTTTCGTATGGACTCAAGTGTGATTTCTCACAAAATATAAAATGTAGGCTCTTCAAGCTTGTTGCCAATAGATGTTCCTTGCATCTAGGCGTACTCCTCACAATCCTTAGCCAATGCCCCTGTCAGAAAAATATCCTTAGCCAATGCTTTATTGAACTTTTCCTGGAATATACTAGATAGAATCATTAGTCCAATGACATATATGTTGTTATTAATTACCAAAACAACCTTAAGGAGAAGTTGTACTTTCAATGTACCCCTATTTGGTAATTGATGACAACAAACCGACCAAAGCTACGACAAAAGGAATAATCAATGAATAGCATCGTCGCTTTGAGAAGTATTTGATAAGCAAGAGCTCTTCCTAAATTTGTGCATTATTTTAAATTTTCGTTTGAATGCAAATGCACAATTGATTAGGATCATACATCACTCTTGCATGCCACATACATCTTGGTTGTGTGCATGAATGATATGAATGAATTGTAATGCACATAACACCAAAAAATGAGTGAATGATCATCACATAGATATCTCAAAGATAGGAAAAAGTAGCACCAAACATAGAGCATATGATCAAACATGACAAAGTTTAAGGCATCGAAAAGGTGAACCAAATGTTTTACAAACCAAGGAGTGCAACAAAAAGAACACTCTCGCTCTCAAAGCCCTATTGATCTATACACTTCTCCCCATTTGGCAACAAGTTACCAAAAAGTTCAAAGATCTAGAAGTATGCGTCACTCTGGTCTTGGTATCCTCCGGTAGGAGTTGATGGAGTCGACATAAGAGCATTGGCAAAGGCTTCAGCAGACGTCCTATGAGGTGGTGGAGTAGACACTGGAGGTGTAGGAGCTGATGGAGCTGATGTTGGGGTTGATGAAGAAAGTCTAGACTCTGGAACTGTCAAGCTGCAGATGTGGCGTGAGTCCTGGACTGAGTGGAAGTATGAAGATAAGGACCCTCATCATCATCATTGGTGGAGATGGGAGTGGGCACTGGATCAACCTCCTGCTTCAACTAGTTGACTATTTTAGTCAGCTCAGTCATCCTAATATCCATGTCATGGAATTTGGTTTCCACTATCCTCTCGAGACTCTTGTGATTCAGCAGAATATCTTTAATGTTCTTCTCCATCCCTTGGATGGTGCTCATAAGAAAGGACATTTGATCTCCCTTGGATCTCATTGCTGAAGCACTAGCGGCTCTGGCGGCCTCTGCCTGGGCCGCGACCTCTAGCTCTGCCTGTGCAGTTGCTGAAGTGGGATCACGACAACATTGTATTCAAATTCTGGCCTGAGTGGTAGGTGTTGACTATTGAGGAACGTCGCATGGGAAACAAAAATTTCCTACGCGCACGAAGGCCTATCATGGTGATGTCCATCTACGAGAGGAGATTTGAATATACATACCCTTCTAGATCGCACAGCAGGAAGCGTTAAGAAACGTGGTTGATGTAGTGGAACGTCCTCACGTCCCTCGATCCGCCCCGCGAACCGTCCCACGAACCATCCCGCGATCCGTCCGACGATCCGCTCTGATCTAGTGCCGAATGGACGACACCTCCGCGTTCAGCACAGTACAGCTCGACGATGATCTCGGCCTTCTTGATGCAGCAAGCAAGATGGAGAAGTAGATGAGTTCTCCGGCAGTGTGACGACGCTCCAGTGGTGGTGAAGGATCTACTCGTGCAGGGCTCCGCCCGAGCTGTGTAGAAATACAATCTAGAGGAAAAACCATGGTGTTTGTGGTCAGGCTGCCGTGGCAAAAGTTCTCTCAAATCAGCCCTAAAACTCCACTATATATAGGAGCAGGGGATGGGAGGCTTGCCTTGGGGTCCAAGACCCCAAGGGTGCGCCGGCCAAGGAGGTGGAGGAGTCCACCTCCAATCCTATTCCAACTAGGATTGGAAGGTGGAGTCCTTCCCTTCCTTCCCACCTCTTTTTTTCTTTTCTCTTTGATTTTCTTATCCCTTGCGCATAGGCCTTATCGGGGTGTCCCACCAGCCCACCAAGGGCTGGTGCGCCACCCCTAGGGCCTATGGGCTTCCCCGGGAGGGTTGGCCCCCTCCCGGTGAACATCTGGAACCCATTCGTCACTCCCGGTACATTCCGGTCCCGAAAACCTTCCGGCAATCAAATGAGGTCATCCTATATATCAATCTTCGTCTCCGGACCATTCGGAAACCCTCGTGACATCCGTGGTCACATCCAGGACTCCGAACAACATTCGTTAACCACACATATTACTCAACTATACTAAAACATCGTCGAACCTTAAGTGTGCAGACCCTGCGGGTTCGAGAAATATGCAGACATGCCCCGAGGTACTCCTCGGTCAATATCCAATAGCGGGACCTGGATGCCCATATTGGATCCTACATATTATCCGAATAACTTATCGGTTGAACCTCGATGTCAAGGATTCAGGCAATCCCGTATGTCATTCCCTTTGTCCTTCGGTATGTTACTTGCCCGAGATTCGATCATCGGTATCCACATACCTATTTCAATCTCGTTACCGGCCAGTCTCTTTTCTCGTTCCGTAATACAAGATCCCGTGACTTACACTAAGTCCCATTGCTTGCAAGGCTTGTGTGTGATGTTGTATATAATTTGGGTCTTGTCCATCACATGTTTCTCCTAATGATGTGATCCCGTTATCAAGTGACAACACTTGCTTATGGCCAGGAAACCTTGACCTTCTTTGATCAACGAACTAGTCAACTAGAGGTTCACTAGGGACAGTGTGTTGTCTATGTATCCACACATGTATTTGAGTTTCCAATCAATACAATTCTAGCATGGATAATAAACGATTATTATGAACAAGGAAATATAATAATAACTAATTTATTATTGCCTCTAGGGCATATTTCCAACATTGACGATCAAGAAGATACACATTCTTCCCAATCTTGGAGTTGATTAGGATCTAAATGAATGGTGTGTATATGCAAGAACTCTTCTCGTCAGTAGGAGTCCTTCTCATTATTTCTACAATCAGGTCCATCACCCCGATCGTGGTGTGAGTGTCTACATGGTGCAGCATGTTTACGGAGTACCCCTGATCATCTTATCATCACCTGTTTTGGGCATCAAGGTGTACCTCATTATAGTGTTGGTGGTGGGTAGTCCTTCTTGTAGAATGTAGACTAAGCCTAGCTTGCGGGTCTTCAAGCATTGCTTAGGCACTAGGTTATACATGTTGGCTGTTGAGTTGTGGTTCATCTTGGCCTCAGTATAATCATCCAGATCCCTCTCTTGTACCGGTGGGGCTCCTAAGATGGCAGCACACTCTTCGATAGTGGATTGATACCTAGTGACTCCTGTCATCTATACAATTCTACCATCAGGATAGAAATGAGCTATGGAGTAGAATTGCATGATCATCTCATCATTCCATCATGCCATATTTTTGCCAACAAAATCTTCAATGTCTATAGCCATGAAATTTTCTTGCACATGAGGGAAGTAGTCTTAATTCTGCTTGATGTACTCCCTATCTACATACCTCATACACTGACAATTGGACTCTTGTCCAATAGAACAGACTCATAAAAATCCTGCTGCTCCTTTGTATGGAAGGGAACATCAACGACAATCCTGCTCCGAGTGGCATATGGATCAACTGCTCTTCACTTACTAAGCCATTGATCCTTCGTTTCCTTCACGTTCTCTGCAATAGGGTGATCATTGTTGTGTTCACGCAGGTGAGGTCTCACCTTCCTCAAAACAACAAGTTCTTCTTCCTCTGCAGAAGGATCCCTTGATGCAGAATTCTTATTCTTCTCAGCTGCACGTATGTCTCTTGTGATCCTCTTAGGCTTAGAGGCTATAGGCTTCTTATCCTTGGGAGGAGTTGGCTTGGCCTTGGTTGTAGGCTTGCTGGGCATAATATCTCCCATCATCTTCTTATTCGTGGAAGGAGGTGGGTTAGCTAGTTCCTATTCCTCTTATTCCTCATCATCTAGATTCTCAGGTGCAGATGGTTGAACACTACCTTGACAAACATGTTTCTTTGCCTCTTTTGGCCTGGCTTCTTGCCTAGAGATTTGGTCCTTCTAGCCCCACTAGGTTGCTCTGAAGATTGAGACAACCCTCTCGTGGCAGCAACTGACTTTGGAACCTTCCTGACAGTTACTCTTTCCTTTTTGTTTTGAGAAGTTGCATCATCTGGGATGAAGTATTCATCCTCTTCGTCTGAATTGTGCTTTTTCCGTGCCCTGGTGGCTACCATGGGCAAGCCATGAGAACTATGGGTGCCTCGGTCTCACAAACTCCTCCCAAGACTAGTGCCTGAATCAACTTCCACTCTCTGCTCTCTGTATGCATTCTCGTGTCCATAGGACTTGACATACTGACAAACTAACCCTGTGAATAGATATAGAGGAGTGGGAAAAGATGATCATCACAAAACATAGACATTTTATAAAAAAATTAACTCAAAATCTTAGTCTTAAGTTTATACTAAGTGTGTTTCATTTCCATCAAGTCGAAATTTTTGAAGTCTTCGAGACCGACTAACTCTTAAACACTGACTTGGCCGCTCTTTTCGGTTTCACCGAAAAGAGAAACTCAGTCTCACCGAGACAATTTTTAGAAACCCTCGACTACAAATCAGTGACAATGATCTGTACCAACTCGGTAACTCCGAGACACACAAAGTGGAGACCTAAACCTAAAAAATTCCGTTCAACTAATCTAGAGGAATTTCTCTATGGGTATATGTAGTGCAAATCATGGCAAGATGATGAACTGGTCCTATTGTGCTATATTTATACTTTGGAATCACAAAATTGGTCAAAACCATACCCTAAGTTGGTGTTGGTTTTGCTATGGCAACGACGTCGGGTGAGATTGTCGTCGACGGCGAAGGACTCCTGCGGTGAGGGCACACGAGAGATGAAGGGTGACATCCAGAGACTCGAGTGCGACAGAAGAGGGATGCGGGAGGCCAAACAGTTGAAGTAATTTTCAATCTTGGGTCTGCGGAATTATATACCCTTGTGTTGTCAATGACACTGATTCTACAATTTCGGTGAAATAAAGTTTCTTAACTGCCAGGGGAAGGGAAATTCGGTGAGTCTGAGATTTAAATATTGGTGGTACCTAGGTTCAAAAACCAAATCAACCCTAGTGCTTCGGTGGGACCGAGTTTGTGGACTTGGTCGCATAGAATGGCACATGGGAGGTTTTTGAAGTTAGCTCTTGTCGAGACAGAACTCCGAGTGCTCCTCACACACAGGGTCCGAAAAGTGCCTGCTCAAATTTTGTGATGAAGCATGAATAGAATTTGAGATGAGAAAGCATAGATAGCTAGAGAGGGGGTACTTAGGCATTCTTGTCTATCCAGTTGTCCAAAGAAAATGAAATGCCAAATAACAACAATTGGATATCCTCGAATGAGCAAAAATATGCATACCAACATGATCACACAATAACATGTCAAATGAAACATGGCAAACGTGCACAACCACTCTAGCGATCAAGATGTCATCTATATATATGAGTATATTGACTTAGGAGCCAAGCAAGAATACTTGATCATAGGTGTAAGGGCATTTTCCTGCTTAAGTGTTTTGGTGATGATGACAACTCACTATGTTATCTAAACGGGTTTCAAGTATGCAAGTATCATTTGTTAAGACACAAGACGGTTAGGCATTCCATCCAGACGGAAAAGATCGAAGACGTGTTCCCTATGTGTTTATTCTCTTTGGTAATAGGGATCCGGTACTATTAAGAGGGAATCCACATTGGAAGTCTATGGGTGAATCAATTCTTCTCTAACACTATTGCACCCATCATGTTCCAGCGCATCATCGAGAGAGAGGAATCCTAGTTTTTCTCAACTGACCGGTTGTACCGGTGCTCTGGGTGGTTGTACCAATCAGCTACTGGGCGGTTGTACCGGCCATGCACCGGTCCACCACCGGGTACGGTTCTGTTTCACTGCGGTAGTTGGGTGTTGGTGGTCCGGTTGTACTACTATATTATTTATAGCCGGTACTACCATTGTTCCAAGCGTTTGTACCGCTTGGGACTTAGCCACGCCCAACAGCCATGTCTGGTGACACCCGTGGGCCAACTTCCTGTTTTGGCCCGGTTGTCGGGCGGTGGTTGACCGGTTGTTCCGCTAAAATAGGAACACCGTTGTACCGTCCCGACAACCGGTTGTATCGCCCAGTGCACTTTTTGTTGTAACGGTTAGAAATCTGGGGGCTATATAAGGGGGGTGGTCTTCTTCCTCCCCCTCGTCTCTTACCTCTCTCTCTCCTCCATTGATGCACTGAAGCTTTCTTGCCCGATCTCTCTCTCTAGCCACCCAAACTTGTTGTCTTGCTAGGGATTGAAGGAGGAGACCTAGATCTACACTTCCACCAAAGGAAATTGATTCCCTCAAGTTCTTGTGTGGATTTTATTACTCTTGGGTGTTTGATCACCATAGACGGAAGAGGTCACCTTGGAGCCACATTCCATTGTGGTGAAGCCCCATGGTTTTGTTGGAAGCCTCCAATTAAGCTATGGAGAGAGCCCCAACCTTGTTGTAAAGGTCCGGTTGCCACCTTAAAGGGCATCACTTAGTGGAATCATGACACCTCGCATTGTGTGAGGGCATGAGGAGAATACGGTGGCCTTAGTGGCATCTTTGGGAACATCGTGCCTCCACAGCACTCCAACGGAGACGTACTTCCCTTCAAAGAGGAGGAACTTCGGGAACACATCCTCATCTTCATCGGTTCCACTTGTGGTTATTTCTTACCTTTACTTGTATTTAGTCTTTGCTTATTATTGTTGTTGTTAGCATCTTATAGGTTGTTCACCTAGTTGCGTATCTAGACAACCTATTTATCGCTAAACCTAATTTGTTTGAAGAAAAGCTTAAAATTTGTTAGTTTCGTGTTCACCCCCCTTGCGTCTAGTGAACCATATCAATCCTTTCAATTGTTATCACGGCCTCATCTCTTTATTAAGGGTTTTACCACCCAAAGAGTATGGCTGACGACGGGGAACGGGTCGATGAGGTTCCCGAGGGTGTTGTTGCAAACTTGATCACCCGAGAGGAATTGAATGAGGTCGTGTCCACATTTAAATCCTCTATGGCTATCAAAGTCAAAAACACGCCTAAGGATTTCCTAGATAATTACAAGCCGTCTATCGACCCATTGTTCGTGGCGAATCCCACATCTTCGGATTCGGGAGGGAATTCCCAAAAGGAAAATGATAGTATTGAAAAGGATAAAATGCCTGAAGGAACAACTGGGGCTAATATATTTACCTCTGTTCCTCCTCCCTTGGTCTATGGAGGACCGGTTCACCCATCGCATATTATTAATCTAGGTCCTCCAGCAAAGCTTGTTAAAAATGATTTTGATGACTGGGTTTTTCGTATCAAGTCTCATTTGAACCATGATGACCCAAAAGTATAGGGGATCTATTGTATTCCTATCGATAAGTAAGACTGTCGAACCCAATGAGGAGCACAAGGAAATGACAAGCGGTTTTCAGTAAGGTATTCTCTGCAAGCACTAAAATTATCGGTAACAGATGGTTTTGTGATAAGGTAATTCGTAACGGGTAGCAAGTAACAAATATTAAAAAGGTGCAGCAAGGTGGCCCAATGCTTTTTGTAGAAAAGGACAAGCCTGAACAAACTCTTATATAAAGCAAAGCGCTCCCGAGGACACATGGGAATTTCTGTCAAGCTAGTTTTCATCATGCTCATATGATTCACATTCGTTACTTTGATAATTTGGTATGTGGGTGGACTGGTGCTTGGGTGCTACCCTTACTTGGACAAATATCCCATTTATGATTAACCTCTCTCACAAGCATCCACAACTACGAAAGAAGAATTAAGATAAATCTAACCATAGCATGAAACATATGGATCCAAATCAGCCCCTTACGAAGCAACGCATAAACTTGGGTTTAAGCTTCTTTCACTCTAGAAACCCATCATCTACTTATTACTTGCCAATGCCTTCCCCTAGGATCAAATAATGGTGACATGTCATGTAGTCGACGTTCACATGACACCACTAGAGGAGGGACAACATACATCTCATCAAAATATCGAACGAATACCAAATTCACATGATTACTTATAGCAAGACTTATCCCATGTCCTCAGGAACAAACGTAATTACTCACAAAGCATATTCATGTTCATAATCAGAGGAGTATTAATAATAATTAAGGATCTAAACATATGATTGATACGTCTCAAATGTATCTATAATTTTTGATGGTTTCACGCTGTTATCTTGTCTTCTTTGGTTGTTTTATGTACCTTTTATATCTTTTTTGGGACTAACTTATTAATTCAGTGCCAAGTGCCAGTTCCTGTTTTTTCCGTGTTTTTGACTCTTTTCAGATCTGACTTTGGAACGGAGTCCAAACGGAAGAAAAACCCCGAAATGATTTTTCCCGAACGAAAGAAGACCAGGGGGCTTTTGGGCCAAGCCAGGTGGGCTCTAGGGAGCCCACAAGCCCCCACTCCGCCACAGGGGGGAGGCGGTGGTCGGCTGGCTTGTGGCCTCCCTGGCCGCCCCTGACCTAGGTCTTCAGCCTATAAATTCCCAAATATTCCGCAAAAAATCAGGGGAGCCTCGAAAATACTTTTCCGCCGCCGCAAGCTTCCGTTTCCGCGAGATCTCATATGGAGACCCTTCCCGGCGCCCTGCCAGAGGGGACTTTGGAGTTGGAGGGCTTCTTCATCATCATCATCGCCCCTCCAATGACTCGTGAGTAGTTCACTTCAGACCTACGAGTCCGTAGTTAGTAGCTAGATGGCTTCTTCTCTCTCTTGGATCTTCAATACAAAGTTCTCCATGATCTTCATGGAGATCTATCCGATGTAATCTTCTTTGGCGGTATGTTTGTCGAGATCCGATGAATTGTGGATTTGTGATCAGATTATCTATGATATATATTTGAGTCTTTGCTGATTTCTTATATGCATGATTTGATATCCTCGTAAGTCTCTCCGAGTCTTGGGTTTTGTTTGGCCAACTAGATCTATGATTCTTGCAATGGCAGAAGTGCTTGGTTTTGGGTTCTACAATGTGGTGACCTTTCCCAGTGACAGTAGGGGCAGCAAGGCACACATCAAGTAGTTGCCATCAAGGGTAAAAAGATGGGGTTTTTATCATTGGTTTGAGATTATCCCTCTACATCATGTCATCTTGCTTAAGGCGTTACTCTGTTCTTATGGACTTAATACACTAGATGCATGCTGGATAGCGGTCGACGTGTGGAGTAATAGTAGTAGATGCAGAAAGTATCGGTCTACTTGTTTCGGACGTGATGCCTATAGATATAATCATTGCATAGATATCGTCACGACTTTGCGCGGTTCTATCAATTGCTCGACAGTAATTTTTTCACCCACCGTCTACTTGCTTTCATGGGAGAAGCCACTAGTCAACACGGCCCCCGGGTCTATTCACATCCATCGTTTACACCTCCGCTTTTACTTTGCATTTTTACTTTGTTGCTTTCAGTTCTCACTAGGCAAACAATCTATAAGGGGTTGACAACCCCTTCATTGCGTTGGGAGCAAGTTTTTGTGTTTGTGCAGGATCTTGAGATACTCCTCCACTGGATTGATACCTTGGTTCTCAAACTAAGGGAAGTACTTACCACCGCTACGCTACATCACCCTTTCCTCTTCGAGGGAACACCAGCGCAAGGCTCCAAGGCCACGGGGGAAATCCTTTGCATACTTTCCTAGGAAGTCCCTTAAGGCGTAGCCACAGCTGAAGGATTCCTTGTGCCGTTGCTAAGGAGTATCAAGCAACACTCCTATTTCTGGCGCCGTTGGAAGGTCTTTTGTTGCAGTAGCAGAAGTATTTCTGGCGCTGTTGCCGGGGAGGAGAAATCAAGATCTATCCAAGTAGGTCTCACAAACTCTTCTCTTGCATTTACTTTTGTTGCTAGTTGCCTCTCGTTTTCCTCTCCCCCACTTCACATTTTCCATTTTCGTTCGCCTTTCGCCTTCGCCGTTTTCTTTTGCCTTTGCCGGTTTTCTTGCTTGCTTGTGTGCTTGTTTGGTTGTTGAAGTCATCATGTCTGAAAACACCAAACTTTGCGACTTCTCGAGCATTAATAATAATGATTTTAGTAGTACTCCGATTGCTCCCACCACTAGTGCGGAATCGTATGAAATCAACGCAGCTTTGCTGAATCTTGTTATGAAAGAGCAATTCTCTGGCCTTCCTAGTGAAGATGCCGCATCCCATCTCAATACCTTCATTGAGCTTTGTGATATGCAAAAGAAAAGATATGTGGATGATGACGTGATTAAGTTGAAACTTTTTCCATTCTCGTTGCGAGATCGCGCAGAAACTTGGTTTTCTTCTTTGCATAAAAATAGTATCAATTCTTGGGATTGGTGCAAAGATGCTTACATATCCAAGTATTTTCCGCCGGCTATGATCATCTCCTTACGTAACGATATCATGAATTTCAAGCAACTTGATCATGAACACGTTGCACAATCTTGGAAGAGGATGAAGCTTATGATTAGAAATTGTCCCGCTCATGGCTTGAGTTTGTGGATGATTATACAAATCTTTTACACTGGCTTGAATTTTTCTTCTCGCAATATATTGGACTCCGCCTCAGGTGGAATGTTCATGGAAATCACGTTAGGAGACACTGCAAAACTCCTAGACAATATCATGACCAACTACTCTTAGTGGCACACTGAAAGGTTGCCTGCTAGCAAAAAGGTGCACGCTATAGAAGAGATTAACTCGCTTAGTGCTAAGATGGACGAGTTGATGAATTTGGTTGCTAGTAGAAACGCTACCGTAGATCCTACTGACATGCCACTATCTTCTTTGATTGAGAGTAGCAATGCAAGTTTGGACGTGAATTTTGTTGGTAGGAACAATTTTGGCAACAACAATGCTTTTAGAGGAAACTATGTTCCTAGGCCTTTTCCTAGTAACTCCTCTAATAATTATGGCAATTCCAACGACAACACTTATGGAAATCACAACAAGTTACCCTATGATCTAGAGAGTAATATGAAAGAGTTCATCAACTCTCAAAAGATTTTCAATGCGTCCATAGAGGAAAAACTACTCAAAATAGACGATTTGGTTAAGAGCGCTGATAGGATGTCTTGTGATATTGATGCTTTGAAAGTTAGATGCACTCCTCCCAAGATCAACTTGGATGAAACTTTGAAAGCTATGCGTATCTCCATGAATGAGAGCAAAGAAAGAACCGCCCAAATTCGCGCTAGACATGAATGGTTTAAAAGGGTGCGTTCTAGTGATGCAAATCACGAAGATCTTAAAGTGCTTGGTGTGTCTCCTCTTGAATCTTTGTTTTCGCGTGTCAACCCTACTTATGGAGGGGCTGGATATGAATCCACTTTGGTTGAAAAACACCCCAATGATTCGGAGTCCACCTATCTTGATGATAAAGGTGTGGAGAGTGGAGTTGAAGAAGTCAAAATTTTGGGTAGTAATGAAACTCCCACTTTGGATTTCAAGGAATTCAATTATGATTATTTCTCCTTGTTTGAATGCATTTCTTTGATGCAATCCATTGCAAACTCTCCACATGCTTATAGCCAAAACAAAGCCTTTACCGCGCATATCGTAGATGCTATGATGATATCTCTTGAAGAGAAGCTCGAACTAGAAGTCTCTATACCTAGAAAACTTTATGATGAGTGGGAACCTACTATCAAAATCAAGATAAAAAACTATGAGTCCAATGCTTTGTGTGATTTGGGTGCTAGTGTTTCCGCGATTCCAAAGTCTTTATGTGATATTCTTGGTTTTCATGAGATTGAAGAATGTTCTCTTAATTTGCATCTTGCGGATTCTACTGTGAATAAACCCATGGGAAGGATCAATGATGTTCTTATTGTTGCAAATAAGAACTATGTACCCATGGATTTCATTGTACTTGACATAGATTGCAATCCTTCATGTCCCATTATTCTTAGTAGATCTTTCCTAAGGACTATTGGTGCTGTCATTGATATGAAGGAAGGGAATATTAGATTTCAATTTCCTTTAAAGAAGGGCATGGAGCACTTTCCTAGAAAGAAAATAAGATTGCCTTATGAATCTATGATGAGGGCTACTTATGGTTTGAGCACCAAAGATGACTATACGTGATTCCATCACTTTCGCCTAGCTAAGGGCGTTAAACAAAAGCGCTTGTTGGGAGGCAACCCAACGAATCTATCCTTTTTCTTTCTGTTTTGTGTTTTCCACTCTGTTATGATTGTGTTTTTTGGTTTCTTTTTGCGTTTGTGCCACGCAAAACCGTTATGATTAGTCTTGGGGATGATCGTTTGGTCATGCTGGAAAAGACAGAAACTTTCTGCTCACGAAAAGAATTTTCAGTTTTTTCTGTAAGATCTTTTGAGTTGATTCTTTTCCTGCTGATTGCTACGAAAATTCTTCAGACTTGCGTTATTTTTCAGAATTTTTAAAGTACCATCGGTATACGAAACATACAGATTGCTACAGACTAGTCTGCTGTTAACATATTCTGTTTTTGTTGTGTTGGTTGCTTATTTTGATGAACCTATGGATAGTATCGGGGGGTATTAGCCATGAAAGATTGAAAGTACAGTAACCCAATATCAGCACAAGTAGAATTTAAGTTTGCTACAGTACCTAAGGAAGTGGTGGTTTGCTTTCTTGTACTAATGTTATCACGAGTTTCTGTTTAAGTTTCGTGTTGTGAAGTTTTCAAGTTTTAGGTGAAGTATTTATGGACAAAGAGATAAAGAGTGGCAAGAGCTCAAGCTTGGGTATGCCCAAGGCACCCCAAGAGATTCAAGGATGCCGTAAAAGCCTAAGCTTGGGGATGCCCCGGGAAGGCATCCCCTCTCTCGTCTTCAATCCATCGGTAACGTTACTTGGGGCTATATGTTTATTCACCACATGTTATGTGTTTTTGCTTGGAGCGTCTTGTATCGCAGGAGTCTTTTATTTTTTTTGTGTCACAATCATCCATGCTGCACACCTAGAGAGAGAGACATGCACTCACCGTGATTTTGTCGAGCTTCACTTATATCTCTAGGTAGACAATTCAGCTCACATGTGCTTCACTTATATCTTTTAAGATAGATAATTTTGCTCTATGTGCTTCACTTATATATTTTAGAGCACAGCGGTGCGTGTCTTGTTAGTTGATCTATGCTTTGAAAGTAGTCTCAAAAGGGGTAGTTATCCAAAGGGATACGAAAACTTCCACCTTCATGTGCATTGAACAGTTAGAGAAGTTTGATTCATATCAATTAGTTTTGAATTGTCGTTATGGTAATATTGAAGTCATGCTAGTAAGGTGTTGTGAATCGAGAAATACTTGTGTTGAAGTTAGTGATTCCCGTAGCATTCACGTATGGTGAACCGCTATGTGATGAAATCTGAGCATGATTAGTATATTGATTGTCATCCTTTGCGTGGCGATCGGGATCGCGCGATGGTTTATACGTACCAACCCTTCACCTAGGAGTATGCGTTGAAAGTTTTGTTTCGATTACTAATAAAACTTTTGCAACTAGTATATGAGTTCTTCATGACTAATGTTGAGTCCATGGTTTAGATGCACTTTCACCTTCCACCATCACTATCTTCTTAGTGTCGTGCAACTTTCGCCGGTGCACAAAACCCACCATCAGCCTCCCTCAAAACAGCCACCATACCTACCTATTATGGCTTTTTCAAAGTCATTCCAAGATATATTGCCATGCAACTACCACCATGACATGTGCCACCACGTCTACTTTGCCATTGCATGATCGTAAGATAGCTAGCATGATGTTTCCATTGATGTCTATGCCATGATAGATCATTGCCACGGTACACTACCGAAGGCATTCCATATAGAGTCATCGTTACTCTAAGTTTTGAGTTGAAAGTGTGATGATCATCATTAATGGAGCATTGTCCCATGTGAGGAAATAAAAGAGGCCAAAATATCCCAAAAAAAGAGAGGCCAAAGAGCCCACCAAAATAATAAAAAAATGAGAGAAAAAGAGAGAAGGGACAATGCTATCACTTTTTCCACACTTGTGCATATTAAGCACCATGATCTTCATGATTGAGAGTCTCTCGTTTTGTCACCACCATATAGCTAGTGGGAAATTTTCATTATATAACTTGGCTTGTATATTCCAATGATAGGCTTCCTCAAAATTGTCTTAGGTCTTCGTGAGCAAGCAAGTTGGATGCACACCCACTAGTTTTCTTTAAGAGCTTTCGCATACTCGTAGCTCTAGTGCATCACTTGTATGGCAATCCCTACTCATTCACATTGATATCTATTGATGAGCATCTCCAAGCTCATTGATATGCCTAGTTAATGTGACTATCTTCTCCTTTTTTTTGCCTTGCAACCTCCACTCCATTCCACACCCTCTATAGTGCTATAACCATGGCTCACGCTCATGTATTGCGTGAGAGTTGAAAATGTTTGAGAAAGTAAAGGTGTGAAACAATTACTTGGCCAATACCGGGGTTGTGCGTGATTTAAATTCGTTGTGCAATGATGATAGAGCATAGCCAAACTATATGCTTTTGTAGGGATAACTTTCTTTTAGCCTTGTTATTTTGAAAGTTCATGATTACTTTGCTAGTTTGCTTGAATTATTATTGTTTCCACGTCAATAGCAAACTATTGTTTTGAATCTAATGGATCTGAACATTCACGTCACATAAGAGGAATTACAAAGGACACCTATGTTAGGTAGCATGAAAGCATCAAAAATTCATTCTTATCACTTCCCTACTCGAGGACGAGCAGGAGTTAAGCTTGGGGATGCTTGATACGTCTCAAACGTATCTATAATTTTTGATGGTTTCACGCTGTTATCTTATCTTCTTTGGTTGTTTTATGTACCTTTTATATCTTTTTTGGGACTAACTTATTAATTCAGTGCCAAGTGCCAGTTCCTGTTTTTTCCGTGTTTTTGACTCTTTTCAGATCTGATTTTGGAACGGAGTCCAAACGGAAGAAAAACCCTGAAATGATTTTTTCCCGAACGAAAGAAGACCAGGGGGCTTTTGGGCCAAGCCAGGTGGGCTCTAGGGAGCCCACAAGCCCCCACTCTGCCATCAGGGGAGGCGGCGGTGGGCAGGCTTGTGGCCTCCCTGGCCGCCCCCTGACCTAGGTCTTCGGCCTATAAATTCCCAAATATTCCGCAAAAAATTAGGGGAGCCTCGAAAATACTTTTCCGCCGCCGCAAGCTTCCGTTTCCGTGAGATCTCATCTGGAGGCCCTTCCCGGCACCCTGCCGGAGGGGACTTTGGAGTTGGAGGGCTTCTTCATCATCATCATCGCCCCTCCAATGACTCATGAGTAGTTCACTTCAGACCTACGGGTCCGTAGTTAGTAGCTAGATGGCTTCTTCTCTCTCTTGGATCTTCAATACAAAGTTCTCCATGATCTTCATGGAGATCTATCCGATGTAATCTTCTTTGGCGGTGTGTTTGTCGAGATCCGATGAATTGTGGATTTGTGATCAGATTATCTATGATATATATTTGAGTCTTTGCTGATTTCTTATATGCATGATTTGATATCCTCGTAAGTCTCTCCGAGTCTTGGGTTTTGTTTGGCCAACTAGATCTATGATTCTTGCAATGGGAGAAGTGCTTGGTTTTTGGTTCTACCATGTGGTGACCTTTCCCAGTGACAGTAGGGGCAGCAAGGCACACATCAAGTAGTTGCCATCAAGGGTAAAAAGATGGGGTTTTTATCATTGGTTTGAGATTATCCCTCTACATCATGTCATCTTGCTTAAGGCGTTACTCTGTTCTTATGGACTTAATACACTAGATGCATGCTCGATAGCGGTCGACATGTGGAGTAATAGTAGTAGATGCAGAAAGTATCGGTCTACTTGTTTCGGACGTGATGCCTATAGATATAATCATTGCATAGATATCGTCACGACTTTGCGCGGTTCTATCAATTGCTCGACAGTAATTTGTTCACCCACCGTCTACTTGCTTTCATGAGAGAAGCCACTAGTAAACACTATGGCCCCTGGGTCTATTCACATCCATCATTTACACCTCCGCTTTTACTTTGCTTTATTAGTTTTTTGCTTTCAGTTCTCACTTGGCAAACAATCTATAAGGGATTGACAACCCCTTCATACCGTTGGGAGCAAGTTTTTGTGTTTGTGAAGGATCTTGAGATACTCCTACTCTGGATTGATACCTTGGTTCTCAAACTGAGGGAAGTACTTACCACCGCTACGCTATATCACCCTTTCCGCTTCGAGGGAACACCAACGCAAGGCTCCAAGGCCACGGGGGAAATCCTTTGCATACTTGCCTAGGAAGTCCCTTAAGGCGTAGCCGCAGCTGAAGGATTCCTGGTGCCGTTGCTGAGGAGTATCAAGCAACACTCTTATTTCTGGCGTCGTTGGAAGGTCTTTTTTTGTAGTAGCAATGATCTTCCACCAAGTAAACCAACTAGCATCAACTACAAGGACTAAGCAACAGCACTAGCAACCCCAGGTACCAATTTGAGGTTTGAGACAAAGATCGGATACAAGAGATGAACTAGGGTTTGGAGAGGAGATGGTGCTCATGATGATGTTGATGAAGATTGACCACCTCTCGATGAGAGGATCCTTGGTGATGATGATGGCTTCGATGTCCCCCTCCAGGAGGGAAGTTTCCCCGGCAAAATAGCTCCGCTGGAGCTCTAGATTGGTTCTGCCGAAGTTCCGCCTCGAGACGGCGGCGCTTCGCCCCAAAAATTATGATATTATTTTTCCAGGTCAAAACCCTTCATATAGCATAATATGGGTACCAGAGGCCTGCTAGGGGCCCCACAAGCCTGTAGGGCGTGCCTAGGGGGGTAGGCCGCGCCCCTAGCTTGTGTCCACCTGGTGGGTCCCTTGATATATTTCTTTCACCAAATATTTTTCATATATTCCAAAATAATTCTCCATAAGTTTTCAGGACTTTTGGAGTTCTGCAAAATAGGCCTCTCTGATTTTCTCCTTTTCCAGTCCAGAATTCCAGTTGCCGGCATTCTCCCTCTTCGTGTAAACCTTGTAAAATAAGAGAGAAAAGGCATAAGTATCGTATCATAATGTGTATTAACAGCCCATAATGCAATAAATATTGATATAAAAGCATGATGCAAAATGGATGTATCAACTCCCCCAAACTTAGACCTCGCTTGTCCTGAAGCGAAAATCAGGATCGATAAATATGCCCACATGTTTAGAGATAAAGGTGTCGATAAAATAAAATACGGAGGTGAAGGCATTAGGGTTATCTTTTGAACAACAACACATATTGACATAGAATATCTTATGCTAGAGTAACAATTCATTCACAAGGTAAAATATGAATCAAGAACTCTATTGACAACTAACAAACTATGATTTCAGTCATTGAAGCAATTCCAATTTATCGCAACGTAGGAAAAATTCAATAGAAGAGCTTGTAAAGAAAATCCACATACTCAATCATCTTATGGTCTTTCATAATTTCTAACACTCACGCGGTACCTAAAGCATCAATCGGACATAAAGAAAGATAGGGGCTTATAGTATTAACTCCCAACTATTTACCTCAAGGGCAATGTCAACAATAATAACTCATGATCACCCACATCCGAGTGGATATATTTGTCTAGATCATTCCCCAACACATGACGCTTGCCAAAAGATAAAGGCAAAATAAAGGAAATGGTGAAGATCACCACGACTCTTACATAAAGGTAAGTACTAGAAAGTAAAGGTAACAGATAGGCCCTTCGCAGAGGGAAGGAGAGGTTGTCATTCACTTTTATAGTTGGATGCACAATCCCTTAATGCAAAAGAATGTCACTTTATATTCCCTTTGTGATAAAGAACTTCATTATGCGGTCTGTCGCTTTTATTTCTTCCATATCGGAAATTTGTATAAAGTTCATTTTCCTCACACTTTATACAAATTTCCGATATGGAAGAAATAAAAGCGACAGACCGCATAATTTTTTATGTTTTCACGCTGTTATCTTGCCTTCTTTTTATGTTTTATGTACCTTTTTATATCTTTTTGGGACTAACTTATTAATTCAGTGCCAAGTGCCAGTTCCTGTTTTTTCCGTGTTTTTGACTCTTTTCAGATCTGATTTTGGAACGGAGTCCAAACGGAAGAAAAACCCCGAAATGATTTTTTCCCGAACGGAAGAAGTCCAGGGGGCTTTTGGGCCAAGCCAGGTGGGCTCCAGGGAGCCCACAAGCCCCCACTCTGCCACCAGGGGGAGGCGGCGGTGGGCAGGCTTGTGGCCTCCCTGGCCGCCCTGTGACCAAGGTCTTTGGCCTATAAATTCCCAAATATTCCGCAAAAAATCAGGGGAGCCTCGAAAATACTTTTCGGCCGCCACAAACTTCTGTTTCCGCGAGATCTCATCTGGAGACCCTTCCCGGCACCCTGCCGGAGGGGACTTTGGAGTTGGAGGGCTTCTTCATCATCATCATCGCCCCGCCAATAACTCGTGAGTAGTTCACTTCAGACCTACGGGTCCGTAGTTATTAGCTAGATGGCTTGTTCTCTCTCTTGGATCTTCAATACAAAGTTCTCCATGATCTTCATGGAAATCTATCCGATGTAATCTTCTTTCGCGGCGTGTTTGTCGAGATCCGATGAATTGTGGACTTGTGATCAGATTATCTATGATATATATTTGAGTCTTTGCTGATTTCTTATATGCATGATTTGATATCCTTGTAAGTCTCTCCGAGTCTTGGGTTTTGTTTGGCCAACTAGATCTATGATTCTTGCAATGAGAGAAGTGCTTGGTTTTGGGTTCTGCCATGTGGTGACCTTTCCCAGTGACAGTAGGGGCAGCAAGGCACACATAAAGCAGTTGCCATCAAGGGTAAAAAGATGGGGTTTTTATCATTGGTTTGAGATTATTTCTCTACACCATATCATCTTGCTTAAGGCGTTACTCTGTTCTTATGGACTTAATACACTAGATGCATGATGGATAGCGGTCGACGTGTGGAGTAATAGTAGTAGATGCAGAAAGTATCGGTCTACTTGTTTCGGACGTGATGCCTATAGAAATAATCATTGCATAGATATCGTCACGACTCTGCACAGTTCTATCAATTGCTCGACAGTAATTGTTCACCCACCGCCTACTTGCTTTCATGAGAGAAGCCACTAGTAAACACTACGACCCCCGGGTCTATTCACATCCATCGTGTATATCTCCGCTTTTACTTTGCTTTGTTACTTTGTTGCTTTCAGTTCTCACTTGGCAAACAATCTATAAGGGATTGACAACCCCTTCATAGCGTTGGGTGAAAGCTTTTGTGTTTGTGCAAGATCTTGAGATACTCTTCTGCCGGATTGATACCTTGGTTCTCAAACTGAGGGAAATACTTACCGTCGCTGTGCTACATCACCCTTTCCGTTTCGAGGGAACACCAATGCAAGTCTGCAAGGCCACGGGGGAAATCCTTTGCATACTTGCCTAGGAAGTCCATTAATGCGTAGCCGTAGCTGAAGGATTCCTGGTGCCATCGACACAACTATTTCTGGCGCCGTTGCAAGGGATACACAGCAAACATCACGTACCTGTTGAAGACCTTCCTCACTTGCGTCCCTTCACTCGTTCCAAATATTATTGGGAGCACATCATCTCCATGTACAAGGGAAGCTCTAGCATTCAGAGGTCCAACTATGAAGTGGTTCTCGATGAGGCCGATGAATTTGCTATTATCGAGGATGAGGACCCTCGTGAACTACATCGGAGAGTTACAACTCTTGTTGTCACTCTTCAAGATCATGGAAGCAAAGATGTGGATGACACTTGGATTAAGCGCAAGTTTCTCAAGGCCATCATGCCTTTCAACAAGTCCATCGCCTCCGTCATTTGTCAAAGGCCCGACTTTCATTCCTTGTCCTCAAGTGATGTGTTGAATGAGTTCATTGCCATGAATATTCTGAACAAAACCGCTGACAATGCTCTAGTCCGAGTTCAATGATCAAGAAAGGAAACTCCCAACATTTCTTTGAAGGCCTAGGATGCTTTAGAGGAAGATGAGGAAGATGAAGAAGAATCTTGTCCCGAACACACCAAGTATGCTTACCATGAGCATATGGCTCTTTGAAAGTGCGTTATATCGACTAGAGGGGGGCTGAGTAGGAGATTTTTAGAATTTCATCACTGAGGAAATTCCTTTTGAGGAAATTCCTCACTCATGACTAACTTACAGCGGAAACAATAAAGGATCAGGAGTGCAAAGTTTCACTACAACAGTTTTTTAGGATGAAGAATATGAAAACAATTTGCACAGTTTGCAGGCACGCAGAAAACGGATGAGGATTAACTTGCGTGAAGAATTTGGGGTTGAGGAATTTCAGAGAAAGTCTTCAGCAAATTCTTCAAACAGTGACAGTGAAAATCATCAACACACAATCTTAGGAATATAGAGAGTTGAGGAAATAGAACCCGTTTCATAGTGAAGACAGTGGTTGATGACCGAGTTCCAACTGTTGTGACAGTTGTACATCTGGTTTGGAGCGGCTTGGTATTGAAACCAAAGGACACACAGTCCCGGAACAGACAGTCCCTACCGTATTCTCCTTGGGCTAAGAACACACAGTCCTCGCCCAACACTCGTGGTAAGTCTTCAGGGCAGACTTCCAAACCCTCACAAACTTGGTCACCTGGCGATCCACAAGTGACTGCTAGATTGCTCTAGACCATGACGCCTAACCGTCTGGAGGATGCACAATCCTCAAAGGTAAAAGGCTTCAGTCCCACACATGAACAACTTCTTCAGTGATGCTCAATCACTTGGTTCTCAGTTTGTCGTTTGGTGTTTGGGGTATTTCCTCACTGATGAATTACTCTCGAAGACTCTGAGGAATTTGGGTTGCTCTTATGACCAGTGTCAGTTTGTAACGAAGCAGCCACCAGCTAATGGTTGTGGGGGCGGCTAGTTATAGCCCGGGAGAATCCCGACATGATTTTACATTAGTGCCCTTAAATAATATGACCGTTGGTGTGGATAAGACCAATGATCTGGCGTGGCTATCGAGAACGGTCGGGACCCTCAACTGTGAGAGTCCTCATGTCTCTCATATTCCTCACTTGAGGCTTTTGGTAGGATTAGGCTTGGGTTGAGCATCATGAGGAAATTCATTCCAATGTGTTACCTCGACCCCCTTTAACAGTACGGTGTTCCTATTACTCAAGTGTGAAGAAAACAAAACAGAAAGAATAAATCTTCATGCTTCAAAGTCTTCAGATTGATTTTCTTCAGGACACACCAAATTCCTCAATTTCAATATCTTCATGAGGAATATCAATTTCATCGCAAATTCTTCATGATTCAATTCTTCAGCTTCAGACCAATTTCTTCAACCGAAGATATACATTTTTAGGGGTCGATATTCATCGAATATATCAAACTCCTCAGCGACTTATAGATCATGTGTACACTCAAGAACACATTAGATACTTAACCTATAAGTCTTCAAACCACCAAAATCACTAAGGGGCACTAGATGCACTTACACTCTTGCATCAAGGCAGTTTTGGGGCAAGAAAAACTCAAGGCCCAACTTCTCCAAGAACAACTCAAGCAGGTCTAAGGGAAAGCAACGAGTGAGAACTTGCTACAATTGAGGCAATGTGAGTCACTTTGTGGCAGATTGTCCCTATGAGCAGAGGGAAGACAATGGTGGCAAGCTCATTCGCAAAGAGAAGACCAAGTCTTTTCAAACAGGAACAACTTACCCAAGAAGATGCCCACTAAGGGGTTTGTGGCTCAAGAAGAGTACCTCTCTGATGAGGATGATGACGATGAGACAAGTGGTGAAACAATGGGAATGGCCACGGTGGACATTGCATCCTCTTCTCCAAGCAAGGTGTCTCTTTGAAGGACCCCAACAAGAACCACATGGCCAAGTGTCTGATGGCCAAGGCACCTGACAAGGTAAAATCTAATGCTCAAACTTCCAACATCAAAGCTACCATTTCTACTACCATGGATAGTAGAGAGAAAAAGGGCGAGGTAGAGGAGGAGGAAAACTCCTTTGATAAATTCATGAGAAATCTCAAGGGTAAGTCCAAGAAGCATGTTGTGTCTCTCTTGGACCAACTCGGTGAGGCCAATGACATTATTGAATCTCATGAAGATACCATCTCTACCCTACAAGGTCATAGTTGTGACTATGCCGATGAGATCGCGGATCTTTCCATTGCTCTTGAAAAGGAGCAAGGACTTTGTTTGATTCTCGAGGAGTCATTTAACGATGACCTTGCTAAGTTAATGAAATATATTGATCATGCTCTTGTTCTTACTAATGTGCTTCAATCCGAAAAGAGTGCACTTGGGCTTGATCATGTTAGACTAAAAAAAGAGATTGCAACACTTGACAAGGCTCACAAGTCCTTGAAAAGTACTCATGTCTCTTTAAAAGAGTCTCATGCTCAACTTCAACTAAAAATCACTAAGGAAATAGCCACATGCTCTCCATTTGTTTTAATTGATAATGTCCATGCTACTTACCCCTGCTGTGAGCATGCACATCTTGTGGAGGAGAACTCCAAATTAAGAGAGCAGATTGGGAAAGGCCTTGTGACATGCATCCAAGGTGAAACGAATCTTAATGACCATCTGAGCAGTCAGAAGGAAGTGGTTGCAAAGGAAGGAGTTGGGTTTGCACCCAAGACCAAGAAGAAGAAAAAGACCAAGCAACCTCCCCAGCTTATGGAAAACTTTGTTAAATCTGGGAAGGATACTCATGGGAAGAAAAAGAACCAAGCTAAGAGTGGTAATGCCATGAAGGGAAATACCCCTCTACCCAACACAAACAACGACTTTAACCCCTCCTTTGTGTTGTGTCGTGTGAATGATGGAAATGTTTTTTCCAAGTTAGTTGACTCTTATGATGAGTACATTGCATGGTATATTTGGGTTCCTAAGACCCTTGTTACTAACATGAGAGGACCCATTAAAGAATGGGTACCTAAATCCAAGCATTGATCTTATGCAGGAGTTTGCTTCTGGTGGAGTGTCATGGTTGCTTGATAGTGGAGCAACAAATCATATGACCGGGAGCAAGGACTTGGTGGTGGACGTTCGTACCGACCCATCCATTGCCACCCAAGTCTCCTTTGGTGATGACGCGATTTTAAAGGTATTGTGTCTCAACAAGGTGGTAATTTCTCCGGAACTTACCATTGAAAAGGTTATGCTTGTTGAGACACTTGCATACAATTTACTTTCCGTTCATCAACTTGCACTTACGGGTTTTAGTACTTTCTTTGGTATTGACTCAATGGACCTTTTGTGGAGCAAGATTCTTAAAGTATCCTTTGTTGGGCATTTCGAGAATGGTCTCTATGTGGTTAACTTTTCGAAGCAACCCACACACACCGCGACTTGCCTAATGGCTAAAGTTGATGCGGGGTGGCTTTGGCATCGTCGGCTTGCCCATGTCAATATGAGATCTTTGCAAAGTCTCCTCAAAGGGGATCACGTTCTCAAACTAACAAATGTGAGTTTTGCCAGAGATCACGCTTGCGGTGCATGTATTGAAGGAGATATTCATGAGACATCTCACCGCCCCATGACTATCATCTACTCAAAAAGGACCTTGGAGCTCCTCCACATGGATCTCTTCGGTCCTCCATCCTATGATAGCCTCGGGGGAAGAAAGTACTACTTGGTGATAGTGGATGATTACTCAAGATATACCTGGGTATACTTTTTCAAGAGAAAGAGTGAGACTCAACAAACCATCATCGACTTTGCTAATGAAGCTCAATGCCAACACAATGCAAAGATATTGATGATCAGAAGTGACAATGGCACCGAGTTCAAGAACTACACCCTAAATGAATTTCTGAGTGATGCCGGAATCAAGCATCAATACTCTGCTCCTTACACTCCTCAATAAAATGTGGTGTGGAGGAAAGGAAGAACCGGACGTTGATGGATGCGGCAAGAACCATGATGGCAGAGTTTAAATCTCCGTATAACTTTTCGGCTGAAGCCATCAACACCGCATGGCATGCATCCAATTGGCTCTACCTTCTTAAAGGTTTGAACAAGACTCCATATGAAATTCTTACCGGCAACAAGCCCAATGATACATCTCCAACGTATCTATAATTTTTGATGGTTCCATGCTATTATCTTGTCAAACTTTGGATGTTTTGTATGCCTTTTATATCTTTTTTTGGGACTAACTTATTAACTCAGTGCCAAGTGCATGTTCCTGTTTTTTCCATGTTTTTGACCCTTTTCAGAGGAGGATTTTAAACGATGTCCAAACAGAATAAAACTTCCGAAAAGATTTTTTTCCGGAAAAGAAGATACGCACCGGATGTGAGAACCAATGCAGAAGCCACCAGGGGACGCCACAAGCCCCCTAGGCGCGTCCAGGGGGGACCACTCCTAGCAGGCTTCTGGGCCCCCTCTGGGTCGTCTGCCCTACCTTTTCTGCCTATAAATTCCTGAAAAATCCAAAACTGGGCGAGAGATCCATGAAAATACTTTTCCGCCGCCGCAAGCTTCTGTCTCCGCAAGATCCCATATGGGGCACGTTATGGTGCCCTGCCGGAGAGGGGATTCCGATACAGAGGGCTTCTTCATCAACACCATGACCTCTCTGATGATGCGTGAGTAGTTCACCATAGACCTTCGGGTCCATAGCTAGTAGCTAGATGGCTTCTTCTCTCTCTTGTATCTTCAATACAAAGTTCTCCATGATCTTCATGGATATCTATCCGATGTAATCTTCTTTTGCGGTGTGTTTGTCAAGATCCAATGAATTGTGGATTTATGATCAAATTATCTATGAATCTTATTTGAGTTTCTTCGGATCTCTTATATGCATGATTTCATATCCTTGTAATTCTCTTCGAGTTGTGGGTTTTGTTTGGCCAACTTGATCTATGATTCTTGCAATGGGAGAAGTGCTTGGTTTTGGGTTCATACCATGCGGTGACCTCACCAAGTGACAGAAGGGGTAGCGAGACACGCATCGTGTTGTTGCCATCAAGGCTAAAAAGATGGGGTTTACATCATTGGTTTGAGTTTATCCCTCTACATCATGTCATCTTGCTTAAGGCGTTAATCTGTTCGTCATGAACTCAATACACTAAATGCATGCTGGATAGCGGTCGATGTGTGGAGTAATAGTAGTAGATGCAGAAAGTATCGGTCTACTTGTCTCGGACGTGATGCCTATATGTATGATCATTGCCTTAGATATCGTCATGACTTTGCGCGGTTCTATCAATTGCTCGACAGTAATTTGTTCATCCACCGTGATATTTGCTATTTTGAGAGAAGCCTCTAGTGAACACTATGGCCCCCGGGTCTACTTCACACCATATTTTCAGCCTTTCACTTTTACTTCGTTGCACTTTCCGCCTTCAGATCTCACTTTGCAATCAATCTTGAAGGGATTGACAACCCCTTTATAGCATTGGGTGCAAGCTCGTTTGTGTTTGCGCAGGTACTCTGGACACTTGGCTTGATTCTCCTACTGGATTGATACCTTGGTTCTCAAACTGAGGGAAATACTTACTACTCATGTGCCCCATCACCCTTTCCTCTTCAAGGGAAAACCAACGCAAGCTCAAGAGGTAGCAGAAGGATTTCTGGCGTTGTTGCCGGGGAAGATCAAGTCAAAGAATAGTCTCCCGTCAACGTGTCAATCTGTGGCATCGGGGATTATTCTAGGTGAAGCTCATCCAAGTAAGTGTCCCAAACTCATATCTTGCATTTACTTTTTTTGCCTCTCGTTTTCCTCTCCCCCACTTCTGAAAAAATAAAAATTTATAAAAATATTTTCCTTTTTCGTTTGCCTTTCCTTTTCTTGTGTGCTATGTGCCTTCAATATGCTTGCATCTTCGCTTGCTGAAAATCTATTGATATGGATCCTCATCCACTAGCTAATCTCTTTAAGAGATCCAATTTTGGTGAACCAATTGCTAGTGAGTTGAGTGCACTTGACTATGTTTATGGAGTTTTGCTTGAGATGCGTGAATCTGAAAACCGTGATGAAGAAATTTATGAAGTGATTCACGAGGGCTCCTTGAATGAAAAGCATGATTGCAATGGTTTCACTATAAATCCTATTAGTGTTAATCATGCTAAAAATATGCAAATCCCTAAGCTTGGGGATGCTAGTTTTGCTATGTGCACTACTTGCTGCAATAATCATGATGGGGGCGATGATTTTTCTTATGATCTTGAAAATTTGTTTAAGCCTCGTGATGAATATGATATTTGCAATAATATTGAAAGTGGGTTTGGAGAAGTCATGACTTTAGTTGATGATAATCCCACCATTTTTGAAGAGTGTCAACTTTGCATGCATGTGGGTCATGAAAAGAATATCCTTTGTGATAGCTATATTGTTGAATTTGATTATGATACCACATGTAATTGCTATGAGAGAGGAAAATATTGTGGTAGAAACTTTCATGTTACCAAATCACCTCTCGTTATGTTGAGATTGATATTACTTCTTTCTTCTTCCTTGCATATGGTAACTATTGCTTGTCTTGACAATCTGTTTTCCTATAAAATGCCTATGCATAGGAAGTATGTTAGACTTAGATGTGATTTTCACATGCTTTATGATGCTCTCGTTGTGCTTCAATTCTTGTCTTTTGTGTGAGCATCATTGAATTCTCAATGCCTAGCTAAGGGCGTTAAGCAATAGCGCTTGTTGGGAGGCAACCCAATGAATTTATCTTTTTCTTTCTGTTTTGTTATGTCCACACCATCATAATTCTGTTATGATTGTGTCTTTTGTGTTTCTTTTTGTGTTTGAGCCAAGCAAAACCTTTATGACTAGTTTTCGTGATGGTTGTTTGATCGTGCTGGAAAAAGACAGAAACTTTTCGCTCACGAAATTATTTTTCGTTTTTCTTCAGAAACATATTTTGAGTTGATTATTTTTGTTGCTGGTTGATATGCCTTTTTCCCAGGCTGTCGTAATGTTTCAGAATTTTTGAGGTACCAGAAGTATACGAAGTATACAGATTGCTACAGACTGGTCTGTTTTTGACAGATTATGTTTTTGTTGTGTTGGTTGCTTGTTTTGATGAAACTATGGATAGTATCGGGGGTACTAGTCATGGAAAAGTGATAATACAGTAATCTAACACCAATATAAAGAGAAATCAAGATTGCTACAATACCTAAAGAGGTGGTAGTTTGTTTTCTTGTGCTAATTATATCACGAGTTTCTGTTTAAGTTTTGTGTTGTGAAGTTTTCAGGTTTTGGGTGATGTTCTCATGGACAAAGGGATAAAGAGTGGAAAGAACTCAAGCTTGGGGATGCCCAAGGCATCCCAAGCCAAATTCAAGGACACCAAAAAGCCTAAGCTTGGGGATGCCCCGGGAAGGTATCACCTCTTTCATCTTCAATCCATCGGTAACATGACTTGGAGCTATATTTTTATTCAGCATATGATATGTGTTTTCCTTGGAGCGACTTGTATCGTAGGAGTATTTTCTTTTTGTTGTGCCACAATCATCCTTGCTGCACACCTTTTGAGATAGACATGCACTCATCGGTAATTTTGTAGAATACTCTTTTTGCTTCACTTATATCTTTTGAGCTAGACAATTTTGCTCTATGTGCTTCACTTAGATCTTTTAGAGCACGGCGGTGCGTAACTTGGTAGTTGTCTTGTGTTATGAAAGTAGTCCCAAAGGTGATAGGTACCCAAAGAGGATACAATAAAACCTCCATCTTCATGTGCATTGAGTAGAAAGAGAAGTTTTGATTCCTCTCAATTAGTTTTGAGACGTGGATTTGGTAATATTAAGAGTTATGTTAGTAGGGTGTTGTGAATCTAGAAATACTTGTGTTGAAGTTAGTGATTCCCGTAACATGCACATATGGTGAACCACTATGTTAGGAAGTCGGAGCATAATTGATCTATTGATTGTCATCCTTTGTGTTGCGGTCGGGATTGCGCGATGGTTAACACCTACCAACCCTTCCCCTAGGAGTATGCGTTTAGCACTTTGTTTTGATTACTAATAAAAACTTTCGCAACAAGTATGTGAGTTCTTCATGACTAATGTGAGTCCATGGTATAGATGCACTTTCACCTTCCACCATTGCTAGCCTCTCTAGTACCGAGCAATTTTCGTCGGTGCACAAACCCACCATATGCCTTCCTCAAAACAGCCACAATACCTACCTACTATGGCATTTTCATAGCCATTCTGAGATATATTGCCATGCAACTCCCACCGTTCCGTCTCATGACTTGTGTCGTCACTCTCATATTGCCATTCCATGATCGTAAGATAGCTAGCGAGATGTCTCAACGTCATACGCTAAGCTAGATCATTGCACATCCTGGTACACTCCCGGAGGCATTTCCTATAGAGTCATCATCGTTCTAAGCTTTGAGCTGTGAGTAAATAAAAGTGTGATGATCATCATTATTAGAGCATTGTCCCATGTGAGGAAATAAAATAAAAAAGGCCGAAGTTGCCCACAAAAAAAAGGGGGAGAAAAGAAAAAAAGAGGCCAAAGAGCCCAAACAAAAAAAGAGAGAGAGAAAAAGAGAGAAGGGACAATGCTACTATCTTTTCCACACTTGTGCTTCATATTAGCACCATGTTCTTCATGATTGAGAGCCTCTCGATTTGTCACACCATACATTTGTGGGAATCTTTATTATATAACTTGGCTTGTATATTCCAATGATGGGCTTCCTCAAAATTGCCCTAGGTCTTCGTGAGCAAGCAAGTTGGATGCACACCACTAGTTCTCCTTTTGAGCATTCACATACTTATAGCTCTAGTGCATCGGTTGTATGGAAATCCCTACTCATTCACATTGATATCTATTAATGGGCATCTCCATAGTCCTTTGATACGCCGAGTCAATGTGACCATCTCCTCCTTTTTGTCTCACAACTTCCACCACACTCTATTCCACCTATAGTGCTATATCCATGGCTAACGCTCATGTATTGCGTGAGAGTTGAAAAAGGTTTGAGAAAGTAAGAGTGCAAAAACAATTACTTGGCCAATACCGGGGTTGTGCATGATTTAAATTAGTTGTGTGGGGATGATGGAGCATAGCAAGACTATATGATTTTGTAGGGATAACTTTCTTTGGCCTTGTTATTTCGAAAGTTCATGATTACCTTGCTAGTTTGCTTGAAGTATTATTGTTTTCATGTCAATAGCAAATTTTGTTTTTAATCTTACGGATCTGAACATTCATGTCACATGAAAGAAGTTACAAAGGACAACTATGCTCGGTAGCATTCCACATCAAAAATTCATTCTCTATCACTTCCCTACTCGAGGACGAGCAGGAGTTAAGCTTGGGGATGCTTAATACGACTCCAACGTATCTATAATTTTTTATGGTTCCATGCTATTATCTTGTCAAACTTTGGATGTTTTGTATGCCTTTTATATCTTTTTTGGGACTAACTTATTAACTCAGTGCCAAGTGCCAGTTCCTGTTTTTTCTGTGTTTTAACCCTTTTCAGAGGAGGATTTTAAACGGTGCCCAAACGGAATAAAACTTCCGAAAATATTTTTTCCGAAACAGAAGATACGCACGGGACGTGAGAACCAAGGAAGAAGCAACCAGGGGACGCTGCAAGCCCCCTAGGCGTGGCCAGGGGCCCCGCGCCTAGCAGGCTTGGGGGCCCCGTGTGGCTCATCTGCCCTACCTCTTATGCCTATAAATTCCTGAAAAATCCAAAACTGCACGAGAGATCCACGAAAATACTTTTCCGTCGCCGCAAGCTTCTGTCTCCGCAAGATCCCATCTGGGGCACGTTATGGTGCACTGTCGGAGGGGGGATTCAGATACGGAGGGCTTATTCATCAACACCATTGCCTCTACGATGATGCGTGAGTAGTTCACCATAGACCTTCCGGTCCATAGCTAGTAGCTAGATGGTTTCTTCTCTCTCTTGGATCTTCAATACAAAGTTCTCCATGATCTTCATGGAGATCTATCCGATGTAATCTTCTTTTGCGGTGTGTTTGTCGAGATCCGATGAATTGTGGATTTATGATCAGATTATCTATGAATCTTATTTGTGTTTCTTCTGATCTCGTATATGCATGATTTCATATCCTTGTAATTCTCTTCGAGTTGTGGGTTTTGTTTGGCCAACTTGATCTATGATTCTTGCAATGGGAGAAGTGTTTGGTTTTGGGTTCATACCGTGCGGTGACCTCACCCAGTGACAGAAGGGGTAGCGAGGCACGCATCGTGCTGTTGCCATCAAGGGTAAAAATATGGGGTTTACATCATTGGTTTGAGTTTATCCCTCTACATCATGTCCCCTTGCTTAAGGCGTTACTCTGTTCGTCATGAACTCAATACACTATATGCATGCTGGATAGCGGTCGATGTGTGGAGTAATAGTAGTAGATGCAGAAAGTATCGGTGTACTTGTCTCGGATGTGATGTCTATATGTATGATCATTGCCTTAGATATCGTCATGACTTTGCGCGGATCTATCAATTGCTCGACAGTAATTTGTTCACCCATCGTGATATTTGCTATTTTGAGAGAAGCCTCTAGTGAACGCTATGGCCCCGGGGTCTACTTCACACCATATTTTCAGCCTTTCACTTTTACTTCATTGCACTTTCCGCCTTCAGATCTCACTTTGCAATCAATCTTGAAGGGATTGACAACCCCTTTATAGCGTTGGGTGCAAGCTCGTTTGTGTTTGCACAGGTACTCTGGACACTTGGCTTGATTCTCCTACTGGATTGATACCTTGGTTCTCAAACTGAGGGAAATACTTATTGCTCCTGTGGTGCATCACCATTTCCTCATCAAGGGAAAAACCAGCGCAAGCTCAAGAGGCAGCACCCAACCTCAAGTACTTCTAGGTGTTTGGCTGTAAGTGTTTCATTCTTAAGAAAGGTGCTCGTTTGTCCAAATTTGAACCTTGAGTTCAAGAGGGCATATTTGTTGGTTATGCTTCAAACTCTCGAACCTCTGTACTCATTGAGGAGATGTGTAACATGGAGTTTGACGATAATAATGGCTCCCAAGTGGAGCAAAGTGGTATTTGTGATCTTGGTGATGAAATTCCTCCCCAAGCCATAAGAAGAATGGGCGTGGGATAATTCTTGCCCGTTGAGGAACCCCTTATGACTGAAGGAGAATGACAATGTTCCACTCACATGGAACCATCACAGACGCAAGACCCACATGCTTCTGAAGAACACTCTAAAGGCCCTCATCCCCGTAATCCCTATCAAGGAGAAGATCAACCTCAAGATGGTCCTGCACCAACTGATGTCCTTGATCCTGCTCACCCCTGTGAGGATGCTCAAGATCAAGAGCAGGCTCATGATCAAGACCAAGTTCAAGATCAAGAGCAAACACATGAATAAAATCAAGCTCAAGATCAGGGGAAAAGTCAAAAAGGGGGCAAAGGTCGTATACAGGCTTCTCAGCTTACCCCTGAGGAGATTCAAGAAAGATGTGCTGCCTAGAATGCCAACATGCTCAAAAATCTTTCTCATATGATGGACAATGTCTATGGCAAATTAAAGAGAGGGGTAACTACTCGTCGTCAATTATGATACTTTAGTGCCCATCATGCGTTTGTTTCTTTCTTTGAACCACTAAAGGTACAAGAGGCTCTCAAAGACATGGACTGGGTTGAAGCCATGCATGAAGAACTCAACAACTTCAAGAGCAACAAAGTGTGGTGACTGGTGCCAAGACCCAAGGAAAACCACAATGCCATTGGGACAAAGTGGATCTTTAAGAACAAGCAAGATGCAAACTGGGCCATCACTCGGAACAAGGCAAGATTGGTAGCACAAGGCTACTCCCAAGTCGAGGGTATCGACTACGGTGAAACCTTTGCTCATGTTGCTCACCTTGAATCTAGTCTCATGTTGCTTGCATTTGCATCTCATCATAACTTCAAATTATATCAAATGGATGTGAAGACTGCATTTCTTAATGGTCCCCTTAAGGAGTTGGTTTATGTCAAACAACCCCCAGGGTTCGAGGATACCAAGTTCCCTAATCATGTGTATGTTCTCGACAAGGCACTCTCTGGCCTTAAACAAGCCCCACGTGCATGGTATGAGCACCTTACCAAGATGTTACATGATCGTGGATTTGAAGTTGGGAAAATCGGCCCCACTCTTTTTACTAAGAAGGTCAAGGGGAACTTGTTCATATGCCAACTATATGTTGATGATATTATCTTTGGTTCTCCTAACAAAGCTTTTAATGAAGAATTTGTTGCTCTAATGACTAAAGAGTTTGAGATGTCTATGATGGGAGAGTTGAAGTTTTTCCTTGGATTCGAACTCAAGCAACGAAGTGAAGGCACGTTCATCAATCAAGAAAAATACACTCAAGAAATGCTCAAAGTGTTCAAGATGAATGATCTCAAACCTACCAAGGCCAACACTCCAATGCCTCTGAACTGCCATCTTGATCTCGATCCCAATGGTAAAGTTGTGGATCAAAAGGTATACCCTTCTATGATCGGTTCTCTGCTTTACCTTTGTGCATCTAGAATGGACATTATGTTGAGTGTGGGAATATGTGCACGTTTTCAATCCGCACCTAAGGAAAGTCACTATGTGGCGGTCAAGCCAATATTTTGATATTTGGCTCATACCCCAAACTTTGGCTTATGGTATCCCAAAGGGGCTTCATTTGATCTCTTAGGATATTCGGACTCAGATTGACGGGAGATCGTGTGGATAGGAAATCAACTTCCAGAGGTTGCCAATTCCTTGGTCGCTCTCTGGTAAGTTGGTCTTCGAAGAAACAAAATTTTGTTTCTCTCTCATCCATCGAGGCTGAATATGTAGCTGCTACAAGTTGTTGTTCCCAGTTTCTTTGGATGAGGCAAACTTTAAAGGATTATGGTGTCACCTGTGACAAAGTGCCTCTTTATTGTGATAATATTAGTGCCATCCAATCTCCAACAACCCGGTTAAACATTGCAAGACGAAGCACATCAGTATTCGCCATCATTTCATCTTGGAGCATATCAAGCATGGGGAGATTGACCTCATATACCTCAACACTAATGAACAGCATGCAGATATCTTCACAAAACCTTTGAATGAAGCAAGGTTTTGCGAGTTAAGGCATAATCTAAATATCATTGATTTGAGCAATGTACATTGAAACATGGCACATTCCACCACTCTCATCATTATATTGTGTTTAGATGTAGGCATGAATTTAGGGGGAGTCTAGTTCTCTCGATGAACTATCCCTCCTCCTATTATGCATAATACAATCTAATCTTTCACATTTACCATTTTTGATGGTATTCGTGTCACAAAGACGAGTTTTGGTCATGGGCCTAAGGTTAAAATCTCCGTGGTGCCATACCAGTTCACTCAAACATAGGTGGCCTCGGCCACTGCCACCTCTGAGTGAGGTCTTTACCCTTGGTGTTCATGTTCGTTGCATCTTTTGCCCTCTCTTAAAGTTTTAGGTGTGGAAACCCTCAAGGTGTGTATTCCTTTTTGTGTGGCTCTTCTCAGTCACCTTGGGACTTCCCCACCATACTCCCTTTCCTCATCTCTGTCCCAAGTCATCCTCACCCCTCAAACCCACTCCATTCCATTGTACTCATTGTTTCTGTATGGTGGAGACTCAGGCAGGGCGGTACAACCGGTGTCTCAAGCGGTACAATTGCTGATCCCCGTTGCCCCCTCTCCAGCGGTACAATCGCTAATCCCCGTTGCCCCCTCTCCAGCGGTACAATCGGTGACAATTAGCGGTTCTACCACTAACTTCCAGGTTGTACGAGACTGGTACAAGCGTTCCTCGGAGCGGTACAACCGGTGCGGAAGCCGACACTTAAAAGGGAGGGCCGGGCCGAAGGAGTACTCAGTTTCCCCTTCATGCCAAACCTCTCCCCTCGGTGCCCTCGTCGCCTGCTGCCGTCTCCACCACACCGGCGTGCCTCCGGCGCCCCGGATCTGGTGCCCCCTTGGATTCTTTCTGTGGAGGCCCTCCCTTCCCTGATCTCCTCCAATGGACGCGGTAATGCCCTTCCTCCTTCTTGTTTTTGGATCCTCCTCCTTGGATCTACTTCTTCTTAGGGCATTGCTAGGTTCCCACGTTTGTTATGGATAAACTATTGGTAGGAGGAGATCATTTATATAATTCCTATTAGTTATGTTATTAGAAACTAGAATCATTGGCATCGGTCTCAGATCCGGATGAACCAGTCTCCCTCAAACAGCGGTACAACCGCTTGCATTAGCAGTACAACCGCACGTGTGACCGGTACAACCGGCCTGCCTGGTTCCGATGCCACTGCTTCTTTGTCTACTTTGCATACCTAATATATTCTTGTTTCTACGTACAATCCTCTCATCTTTTCTGGGTTTCTTTGTGTGTGTTTTTCTGGTGTGTATCTGCAGAAGGCTCTGGTTCTCGCTCAGCTCCTCGGAAGAACACCGAAAAGCATGCTCGCACATGTAGGCTCGTGGATGACTCTGAGCACGAGGAAGTGGTGATACCTACCAATCCCTCTCGCCGTGCAAAAGGCTTGACCGCCAAGCAGAAATTTGCCAAGCCAATTCACAAATGGAAGCAAGCTGGTTGGGAACAGGTTCGCTTTCAAAATCCATATGTGGTTCCCATTGTTCCCTCTTGGACAACCCCCAGTTCCGGAATGCACTCCAGATGCACATTGTGCATGAGCTCTATGACTATCACAAGAACAAGTTTGCCAAGCAGTGGACTGTTGACATTGAGCTCTAAAAGAATAACATGGAGTACTTTGGAGAAGCTTACACTCTGTGTGAAGAATTTGACCTGCTCAAGCTCATGACACTCAATTGTCCCTTTGATGTGTAGCTCATTCACCAGTTCTATGCCACGGTTCACTTTGGCACTGATGACGCTCGCACACATACCTTCATGTGTCTTCATGAGCTTTTCGAGGTCCCATGGCGTGCTTTCTGCAATGCTCTTGGGTGTGATGACACTGGTCTCACTGGGGATCGCGACATTCGGCCTCATGATCGGCCCCATCCAATGGATAAGGTGAATCTTGCTCCCTTATACATTCCCGGGCGTGGGATTGCTGGCTCCTCTAAGGACCCGCTGCCAGTATATGATATTATGCACCATGTTTTGCGGAATGCTCTCCTGCCCAAGGTAGGCAATCAAGATGAGATTCATGGTTATTTTCTTGATCTGCTTGTTGCTATGAAGGAGGTGGCTGGCACTGGGACCACATTTGATGCTTCAAAATGGTTATGGGAGGAGCTATACTCCACAGTTCACTACAAATTGGTCCCCAAGTATGCTCCGTTCATTACGTGCTTCCTCAACTCTATGTGGGCAGTTCGGAGGCCTCGTGAGCCTCTCTCTCTGAGAATCTCACTGAGCATGAGGTCAAGCAACTCCAGAAGAAGAATCATGCTGCTCCTCACTTCCGCGATGATGCACCTGAGGATGTCTTTGCTACTTTGAGTGACAGTGACTTTGAGCTTCCTGCGGCTGCCAAGCCATCTTGGGTATCCAAGTTCTCAGATAAGTTGAAGAAGAGCTTGTGCCTCCAAGCTCATGTTCAATAGAAGCTATATGAAGCCCATGTCAATGAGAAGCTTGCTCGGCACCGACATATTCAGATTATGAGGGCTCTCAAGCTTGAGGATGCTAGTGGTTCCGAGAAGTCCATCACCCCTGAGGAGAAGTGGATCTATGTTCATAGCTCTTGGACAGATGGTGAGGTCTCGGGTCAGCCTGCTACCTCCTCTGCTACTACTTCTCTGGAGGAGTCTGATAGTGATGATGATGCTAATGATGAGTCTGCTAGTGGTGATGATGATGATGCTTCCGAGGAGTCTGATGGATCTAATGAGCTTTATTGAGCACCGGGGCGCTAGCATCGATCTTTTCCTTTTTAGTGTCCTGATGCCAAAGGGGGAGATAGCTATAGCTTGACGGGATTTGCATGGGGTGCTTTGTATTAATTTCGTATATTTCGTGTTGTTCTTCAAATTGAACTCTTATTTGCTTGTTAGTTGGTCTTGAATCTATCGGGTGGAGACTATTTGTGTTTTTATGGAGATCGTATCATTTCCATCTCTACTCGTTATCTCGTACATATGCTCCTCAATGTTAAATTTCTGTATGTACCCTGTGGATGGTCTCTAACACCAAGGAGGAGCTCCAATCCTGGCTCTGTCTCATCTGGGGCACTAAGTGAGGTGGAGCTTTGCTTCTACTTTAGAGATCATCGATGCAAATCGTGTTTTTGTCATCATCCACCAAAAAGGGGGAGATTGTAAGGGCATTCTCCTGCTTAAGTGTTTTAGTTATGATGACAACTCACTATGTTATCTAACCGGGTGTCAAGTATGCATGTATCATTTGTTAAGACACAAGATGGTTAGGCATTCCCTCCAGACGGAAAAGATCGAAGACATGTTCCCTACATGTTTATTCTTTTTGGTCGTAGGGATCCCGTACTATTAAGAGGGAATCCACAATGGAAGTCTATGTGTGAATCAATTCTTCGCTAACACTGTTGCACCCATCATGTTCCATCACATCATTGAGAGAGAGGAACCCAGTTTTTCTCTACTGAGCGGTTGTACCGATGCTATGGGAGGTTGTACCGCTCATCTACTGGGCGGTTGTACCGGCCCTGCACCGGTCCACCATCGGACACGGTTCTGTTTCACTGCGGTTGTTGGGCGGTGGTGGTCCGGTTGTACCGCTATATTATTGATAGCCGGTCCTATCGGTGTTCCAAGCGGTTTTACCGCTTGGGACTTAGCCACGCCCAGCAGCCATGGCTGGTGACACCTCTGGGCCAACTTCCTGTTTTGGCTCGGTTGTAGGGCGGTGGTTGACAGTTTGTTCCGCTAAAATAGGAACACTGGTTGTACTAGCCCGACAACGGGTTGTACCGCCCAGTGCAACTTTTGTTGTAATGGTTAGAAATGTGGGGGGGGGGGGCTATATAAGGGGCTGGTCTTCTTCCTCCCCCTCATCTCTTACCTGTCTCTCTCTCCTCCATTGATGCACTGAAGCTTTCTTGTCTGATCTCTCTCCCTAGCCACCCAAACTTGTTGTCTTGCTAGGGATTGAAGGAGGAGACCTAGATCTACACTTCCACCAAAGGAAAATTGATTCCCCCAAGTTCTTGTGTGGATTTTGTTACTCTTGGGTGTTTGAGCACCCTAGATGGAAGAGGTCACCTCGGAGCCACATTCCATTGTGGTAAAGCTCCATGGTTTTGTTGGGATCCTCCAATTAAGTTGTGGAGAGAGCCCCAACCTTGTTGTAAAGGTCCGGTTGCCACGTTCAAGGGCGTCACTTAGTGGAATCACGACACCTCGCATTGTGTGAGGGCGTGAGGAGAATACGGTGGCCTTAGTGACATCTTGGGGAGCATTGTGCCTCCACAGCGCTCCAACGGTGACGTACTTCCCTTTAAAGGGAAGGAACTTCGGGAACACATCCTCGTCTTCAACGGTTCCACTTTTGGTTATTTATTACCTTTACTTATATTTACTCTTTGCTTATTATTGTTTTTGTTAGCATCATATAGGTTGATCACCTAGTTGTATATCTAGACAACCTATTTGTTGCTAAACCTAATTTGTTTAAATAAAAGCTTAAAAAAATTAAGTTGCCTATTCACCCCCCCTCTAGTCAACCATATCGATCCTTTCAATAGGTCATACTCATCGTTTAAGCACAAGTGGGGTTGCCACTTTTATATAAAGCTTTCAATGTGTTCACATTATTAAGAGATGCTTTGACTCAAGTCTTAGAGTAAAGCTCCCCCTTGATGTGATATCACCCCTAAGAGGGGCAAACTAACCTAGGTTTTGTCGTAGAAGACTTCATGTGGGTGTAGTAGTGCTGGATGCTCATTTTTTATGAAGACCATCTTGAGTTGGGAGCAATCCTTGTTGTTTCGTACTCTTCTCGCCTACATGGATTAGTCCCACACAAGGAACAAATACAAGAATATATATGGTCATTGAGTGAAGTGCATATGAGATGATGTCCATTGATACATTAATTACCTTGTCCCTTGCTTACATTTGAGGGAATATGTGACTCCTTGAACTAATGCATAGGGTTGGAGTCGATTGCGAATAGTTCTTGCCAAAATGAACAAGAGTGAATTTTGTTGGAGGAGTCACCCCTCAAGAACATCTCTAGTTCTTCTTCTTAAGGACCCACATCAACTTGATGGGGATCCTTGGAGTTGAGGTAGCGCTTGATGAATGAGAGCTAGTGGTGGCCTTGGGAATCCACTTGACCATGGCTTGGTATTCTTCTTCAAACGAGTCAATATCCTCTTGAAGCTTGTCATTCCACTTGATCTTGTGGTATTGTGGTGGAAGGTCATCTTGAGCATTTGTTCCCTTGGGGAGAGTTGTGTCATACTTCTCCTTTTGAGGAATGAACATCGGATTGGGGTATTGACCTTCTTCCTATTGAACTCCATTGGCATTGATGTAGTCAATGCCTTGTTTCTCCCGATGTCTTCCTTGCTTGCGTACAATCTCCTAGAATTGCATACTTCCGGCAAGACTCTTGAAGACGCCCCTCTCTATAATTCCTTCCAATAAAATGTTTTCGTTCTCAAGTGTAACTTGGCTAAGAGATTCATTAGTGGAATAAATAGAGCCACTAGCAACAACATCATTTGATTTAGCATTACTGTTGTTGTTACGAGATGAAGAAATGTTCTTGCATTTGTTACTAGCTTGCTTAGGTTTAACTTCTGTAACAAATTAGATAATATTAATCATCTATTATATACTTAAAACGATAGAAAAGTAACGACGGAGATTGACCGCTCAAAATTTAAGCGGACTAGATTAACTCAACTCCCTACAGAAGAAAAAAATGTACCATTACATGTAAATATTATAAGGTGAACGTTCAAAAGGATTGTCACGTCATATAAGAACTAGTTCAACACGTTTATCTAACACGTATGCCTTTTCCCAAAAAATCCACCCAGCGGAAAAAAAGATGTATCACTACATGTAAATATTATAAGGTGGACGTGTAGATATAAGTCTCATTAAAAAAATCATGGTAGACTCCAACTACTCCAAAACGTAGTCACGTGTACATATCAGTCTCTTTAAAAAAATCATGGCAGACTCCAACTAGAACTGATCCCGTACGATCATTTTTAAGGAGTGGAAGTGATCCCGTACAATTATTGTGGACCGCACAGTAAATAAGTTTGGAGGACTCCAAAGCGTAGTCACGTGTACATATCAGTCTCTTTAAAAAAATCATGGCACACTCCAACTAGAACTGATCCCGTACAATCATTGCGGACAGCAGTAAATCAGTTTGGAGGACTCCAAAACGTACGTGCTAATAAAAGAAAGTTTGATCCTAAAAAAATCAATAGAAGTTCTGGACCATACTTCTCTTCAGCTCATTTTGCTAGACTGGGCCACTATAGCAGCATCTATTTATGCCTTAGAAACAACACGTCATGTCAACAAAAAAAAGTACGTTGTTCCCGTCGATGAAGGAAAAAAAAAAAAGCACATCCCTGACACTGGTTCAATCTCTAACCGTACACATACGTCATATTTTGCTAGACTGGGCCATTATAGCTGCATCTATTTATGCCTTAGAAACAAAACACGTCATGTCAACAAAAAAGAGTACGTTATCCCCGTTGATGAAGGAAAAAAAAGCACATCCCTGGCACTGGTTCAATCTCTAGCCGTACACATACGTCATATTAAAATGAAAAGTACATTCGCTCCCGTCGAGGAAAAATAGGAACTCGCTGTGAAGACTTTGGTTGAGTCTCCAACCATATACGCACATATTATTGTATACAACTTTTTTGATTAATTATGATCTTTAACTCGACAGATTTTGTATATGGACATAGATAAAAAAGACATTATGGTATCGTTCAACTCAAAAATCATCGATTTTTTATTGGTATAATATAGATTTTTTTTTATGAATTTGAGTTGAATGGAAATTTAGGTACAAATTTTTAAAAATATCTAGATTTAAAATTTAAATAATAAATTCTATGAATCATATATTCCGTCAAACCATGTTATCAACTCAACTCAATAAAAGCGAACAAAACAATTGTTCGACATAGAAGATAAAAATTTGAAACTAATGAAACATATGCACTTGAGCTACTTTTGAAAGCGGTATGAGTCATGGGCTGGATATTCCTATGCACAACTGCAAGAGTGTGTAAGAAATATTTTATGGATGCCAAGTAGAGTGGTTTTTCTTTTTGCGAGGTATAGCGGTCTTGACTAAATAAATGTAAAGTACTAGGCCACCAAAATATGACTATTTTCCAACATCTTTCATTGCAATGGCTCAGACAGTTGTAGAAGTGGCTGATTGGCAGCATCAATGTCAAACTGAGACTACTAGACATAGGTAGTCCAAGAGAAAAAGTATAGAAGGCATGCTTCTCAATAATGGCCATTTGCAAATAATAGATCAATAAAATATGTGCATGAAATCATATGTTCTATAAAATTATTGATATCGCAGTGGGATACATATTATAATATCAATCAATCAAGTTTTTAATAAGAAGAACTCCACCTTGCTAACAAGTGTGTAACCAACCCATAATCATGGTGAACCTACTTTAATTGCATAGGGCTTGGGGTTTGGAGAATCAAACAACGTAATATCGTAAAACTGGGTTTGCTGTACCGATTGAAGGCAAAAAAATGGAAAATAGAAAAAAGGCAAGTGACCGAAGTCTACAAACTACAATTGTTTCATAGTAATAGTTGCTGGTGAAACATACCACTCTATGAGTATCTCATAACTTTATGGCTAAAGAGGCCTGGAAAAGAGCAAATAGGCACAAAAAATGTACATTCAAGTAGCCATTGATGTATGCATCATGACAGTATAAAATCATTACTATAAATGTAATTTTATTTCAAATATATGATATTTAAATTTCATGTTTGCAATTATAGTGATATAATCTAAGGCACATAGTTGTCGAACCAAATTTTTGTGGCATGCAGCTAACCAACATCTAGGGTATACTATGTTGGTTTCACGACACAGAAAAAAAATCAAATGCCAACAAATGGTTGTACGAAATACAAAATTATTAAAAAATAAATATCTAGCCGCGGAAATGCGCGGGTGAACCCGCTAGTTTTTCTAGATAATAAGAACTCTTCTTTTGAAGATCTTCATTGATCGCTTTAAGAAACTCATGGTCTTGCTCTAAATTTAGGTTCTCGAAGCATAACTTCTCATGAGTTCTTGCAAGCTCTGTAGGATCTTCAAGAGTTGATTCATGGGTTAACTTAAGAGTGTTTAATTCTTTAGTTAGATGCTTATTCTCCTTCTTATCATCATCACACGACTTATATTGACTAGCATGATTATCATCAATTTCATTTTCATTGGTATCACAAGTTTTATCAAAGAGCAAGTCATCATCTCGTAGTAAGTCATCCTCATCAATATTAAAGTCAAAGTGCACTGGGTGTTATACCTTGGGGCCTTTATCCATGAAGCAGTTTCCAATCCCTTCATTTGGTGAATCAAATATGTCACAGGAATTTGAGGATACGAGTGCTAGACCGACAATATCTTCATCTTGACTATAGTCTGAGTTGGAGTGGCAGCTTCTCTCAGATTGGTTGTTGGATTCGGAGCCGGATACCGATTCACCAACATGACCTTGATATCTTATTCTTCAGAGGCCCTTAGTGTACCTGTCCTTCTTCTCCGATTCCTTGCTTCTCCGGGAAGGTCTTCGTTCATAACGATCTTCTCTAGTCCTTCTCACTCTTAGAGGTGACTTATCTCTTGAGCTTCGTCTTCTAGGTGACTCTTCTCTTATTTATTTTTGGGGGGGAGGGGGGGTGAGCACTCATTGGAGGACTGTCCGGGCCTTCCACAATTGTAGCAATCTTGATCACGACTAGATGAATGCTTCCCTTCATATCTTGAGTTGGAGCTTCTCTATTTGCATGTACTCTCGTAGAACTTGTTGAATTTCTTGACCATGAAGCTTATCTCTTCATTGGTAACAAGGTTGTCATTTGAAGTAGAGGGTGTATTGCTTGAAGATTTGGATGCACCGATTGACTTGTTGTGAAGCTCTTCTTTGTCCTTGAGTGAATTTTCATGAGCAACAATCCTTCCAATGATTTCCGTTGGCTTAAGATCTTTGTAGTTTGGCTTCATTTGGATCGATGTGCATACTATGTCGTACTTTCCATCCAAGGTTCTAAGGATATTCTTGATGATGAATTTGTTGGTCATCTTTTCGCTTCCCAAGCTAACAATCTCATTTGTGATGAGAGCAAGCCTAGAGTACATTTGAGTGACTCCTTCACCACCCTTCAACTTGAACTTGTTAAGTTGACTTTGTAGCACATCCAACTTAGATTCTCTGACGGATTCAGTACCTTCGTGCATATCAACCAAAGTATCTCAAATTTCCATTGCATTCTCAAGACAACTAATCTTGTTGAACTCTTTGCGGCATAGGCAGTTGAATAGAATGTCGCATGCTTGAGCGTTGTATTGCAACATCTTCAATTCTTTCTTAGTCGCTTCATGATCCGGTTCCCTTCCATCACCAAAGAATTTCCCTTGCAAACCAACACGAACAACAGCCCAAACGGTGGGGTTATGACCAATAATATGCATTTTCATTTTATGCTTCCAAATAGCAAAGTGTGCACCATCAAAGGATGGACCTCTATGATGGTAATTTCCCTCACTAGATGCCATACTCTCCTACGTTGTGAAACCAATGCAATGGAAACCAAAGCTCTGATACCACTTGTAGGATCCGAAGTATGTCTAAGCGAGTGATTAGACTGTTTGACCAAATAAAAACTCATCCTTTTCCCAATTTTAGTTGTGGGAAATTTTTACCAATTGTAGCAAGTCAAACACACCCTAAACATGCAAGTATAAGAGTATAGCAGCGTAAAGTATAGACATGCACATATAACAGAGGGTAGGGATAGGAAGATCAAACACAAAGATTGACACGGAGATTTGTTGGCGTGGTTTCGATAGGTGTTGATATCGTACGTCCACGTTCCTGGAGACTTTAACCCTCGGAGGGTAATGGCCACACGAGTCCACGGAGGGATCAACCCACGAAGGGTTCACAGAGAAGCAACCTTGCCTATTCCATCATGCCTTATGCCCACGAGGACTAGCCGCACTCGGGGTATATCTTCACGAAGTAGGCAATCTTCTTGCCCTTCCAAACTTCTTGCTTCAACTCCACAACACGAAGTAGGAGGCTCCCAAACGACACCTAACAAGTCTAGGAGACACCACTCTCCAAAAGGTAATATATGTGGTAGTATGATGAACTCCTTGCTCTTGTACTTCAAAAGATAGTCTCCTCAACACTCAATCACTCTCTCACAGATTTGGCTTGGGTAGAAGAGATTGATTGGGTGGAAATCAACTTGGGGACACTAGAAATCAAGATTCACATGGTAGGAATGGAATATCTTGATCTCAATACATGAGTAGGTGGCTCTCTCACAAAAAAATGGATGGGACAAGTGTTGGTTTGTTCTGAGTGCTTCCCCTAAGAATGAGAGGAGGTGCAGGGGTATATATAGGCATCTCCAAAAATCTAAATGTTACAACATTATTGCCCAACTCGGTGAAACCAAAGTAAAACTCGATTGTGCCGACCAGTGCAAAATGTGGCAACTTTTGGCATTTCGGTGAGACCGATACATGAATCTCGATGGGTACGATTTTGAATGGCCTGTGCAGTTACTAGATTCACAAATTTTGATTCTCAGAAACAGGTAAACAAGGAGTTGGTCACTGATCCTCGGCCATACTAAAACAAGACTTGGTGGTACCGAGACACTAGGGTTTGGCATAGGATTTGTGTGAGGCAAAACTCGGTATGGCTGTATGCAACTAGTTGGTGGCACCGAATTTTGGATACTTAGGATTTTGGATAGAATGTTTGTGGGATAATTTCATGAGTACTTTTGGTGCCTAATCTCTAAGCACTTGAGCAACCACATCATCATAGTCACCTCATCCCCTTTTAATAGTATTGGCTTTCCTATGGATTCAAGTGTGATTTCTCACAAAATATAAAATGTAGAGTCTTCAAGCTTGTTGCCAATAGATGTTCCTTGCATCTAGGGGTTCTCTCACAATCCTTAGCCAGTGCATCATTGAACTTTTACCTGAAATATACTAGATAGAATCATTAGTCCAATGACATATATGTTGTTATTAATTACCAAAACCAACTTAGGGAGAAGTTGTGCTTTCAATGTATCACCCAAAAGAAATTTGATAGTTTCACAACCAACAAGATAAATCAAAACGAGTATAGAGCAACAACTACATGGAGAGGGGCACATGCACGACCTTGTGTTTGGAGTAGTCAAGGTAAAGATCACGATGATATCCTCATGTAGCTCGACAGCTTGCGCTTGGGTCCTATTGACCTGCTTGTTGATGGAGACACGCGGCTGTTGCACCAAAAATATGTGAGAGGAGGAAGTAGAGGTGAGGGTCAAAGCATGAGCCGAGTAGAGAAAAGGAGGGGGTGAAATCACGGGTGCAGAGGAGGCATGGCCGGACGCACGGTGTGCACCTCATGACTATCAGGCATGGGAGGACCATCCATGGGGCGGAGCCATGCGTGGGGGGGGGCAGTGACGAGCCGTTGGAGGCCTTAGAGCCTCGCTGACAACAAAGGGAGCATTGCGCTCGAAACGCTAGCCATGGCTAAGGGTCGGGAGCGAGTGCGTGAGGCCTCTAGCGACGTATGTGGATGGATGGGAGTAAGGAGCGGGGTGAGAGGTGGTTGTTGGTGTGCCACTTGCCGCCAGAACTCGTCGTACTAGGCCGGCGTGGGTGATGGTAGCAAGGAGGATTGACGAAAAAGGATTCCACCCGCGCTTTATATTATAAAGAAATCGCACCAAGCATCCAATCCCCTTCCAAGTTTAGTCAAGAGCAAAATGAAAGAGTCCAGAAGTTATGAAAGAAAAAAAAGTCCAGCTCGGGGTGTTGGAAATATGCCCTAGAGGCAATAATAAATTAGTTATTATCATATTTCCTTGTTAATCTTAAACGTTTATTATCCATGCTAGAATTGTATTGATTGGAAACTCAAATACATGTGTGGATACATAGACAACACACTGTCCCTAGTGAGCCTCTGATGGACTAGTTCGTTATCAAAGATGGTCCAGGTTTTCTGACCATAGACAAGAGTTGTCATTTGATAAAGGGATCACATCATTAGGAGAATGATGTGATGGACAAGACTCAAACTATGAACGTAGCATGTCATCGTCTCAGTTTATTGCTACTGTTTTCTACATGTCAAGTATTTGTTCCTATGACCATAAGATCATGCAACTCCCGGACACCGGAGGAATGCCTTGTGTATATCACACGTCAGAACGTAACTGGGTGACTATAAAGGTGCTCTATAGGTATCTCCGAGGGTGTCTGTTGGGTTTGCGTGAATCGAGAATAGGATTTGTCACTTCGTATGATGGAGAGGTATGTCTAGGGCCCACTTGGTAATACAACATCACAAAAATCCTTGTAAGCAATGTGACTAAAGAGTTAGTCACAGGATCTTGTATTACGGAACGAGTAAAGAGACTTGACGGTAACGAGCTTGAACTAGGTATAGAGATACTGATGATCGAATCTCGGGCAAGTAACATACCGACAAACAAATGGAATAGTATACGGGATTGATTGAATCCTTGACATCTTCGTTCGATCAATAAATATCTTTGTAGAATATGTAGGAGCCAATATGGACATCTGAGTTCCGCTATTGGTATTGGCCCGAGAGTGTCTCGGTCATGTGTGCATAGTTCTCGAACCCGCAGGGTCTGCACACTTAAGGTTTGGTGACGATTTGGTATTACCGAGTTATGTGTGGTAGTAACTGAGAGTTATTAGGAGTCCTGTATGAGATCCCGGACGTCATGAGGAGCTCTAGAATGGTCCGGAGGTAAAGAGTTATATATGCGAAGTCATATTTTAGCTACCGGAAAAGTTTCGGGTTTTCCGGTATTGTACCGGGAAGCTTCTAGAAGGTTCTGGAAACTTCCGAAGGAGTCCGGAAGTACACCAAGGGTTCCACCACGTCCCAAGGGTTTACATGGGCTGAGGGGAGAGATACTCGCCTTATTGGGCCAAGCACACAAGTCCCTCGAGGCCCATGCAGTTGGGAAAGGTGGAAAGTCCACCTTTGTATGGAAGGGAAGGAAGGGAACTACGATTCCACCTCCTCCCCCCTTGGCTGCGCCCTAGGGCTTGGAGGGGCTGTTCTCCACGCCCCTCCATCTATATATAGAGGGGAGGGGGCGCCCCAAGAGGACGCACGAAGCCCTTGAGGCCCCTCTGTCTCTCCCTAGATCGTTTTCTCCTTCGTTCACGGTTTCAGTAGTGCTAGGCGTAGCCCTGCCGAGATAGCACCACCACCGCCGCCACCATGTCGTCATGTTGCCACATAACTCATCTACTACTCCGCCCTCGCTCGCTGGATCGAGGAGGCAGATATCGTCATCGAGTTGTACGTGTGCTAATTGTGGAGGTGCCGTCCGTTCGACACTAGATCGGGATGGATCGTGATAGTATCGCGGGACGGATCGTGATGAGATTGCGGGACGAACTATGATTTGGATCGCGAAGATATTTGACTACATCAACCGTGTTATATACGCTTCCGCTTAGCAATCTACAAGGGTATGTGGATCTGATCTCTCCTCTCGTAGATGGCCATCACCATGGATAGATCTTATGTGTGCATAGGAATTTTTTTTGTTTCCCGGCAATGTTCCCCAAAAGTGGCATCATGAGCTAGGTATATGCGTAGATGACATCTCGAGTACAACACAAAGGATTTTGTGGGCGTTGATATTCAAATTACTTCCTCCTTAATCTTTTCTTGATTCGGCGGTATTGTTGGATGAAGCGGTCCGGACCAACCTTACTCGTACGCTTACGAGAGAACGGTTCCATCGACTGACATGCACCTTGTTGCATAAAGATGGATGGCGGGTGTCCGTTTCTCCTACTTTAGTTGAATCAGATTTGACAAAGGCGGACCTTGGAGCAGGTTAAATAGAAACTTGCGTATCACCATTGTGGTTTTGCGTAGGTAAGAATCATTCTTGCTAGATACCCATAGCAGCCACGTAAAACATGCAACAACAAATTAGAGGACGTGTTACTGTTTTTTGTAGGGTATGTTGTGATATGATATGGCCAAAGACATGATATGGTATATTTGATGTATGAGATGATCATGTTGTAATAGTTAAATATCGACTTGCTTGTTGCTACCTCTTGAGCTTGCGTTGGTTTTTTACCTTGAAGAGAAAAGGGTGATGCAACACAGTAGCGGTAAGTATTTCCCTCAGTTTGAGAACCAAGGTATCAATATAGTAGGAGTATCAAGATGAGGCACCAATGTATTGCTACTGCAACAAAATACTTCCAGCGGCGCCAGAAACACGTGCTGACGGGAGACTAATCTTGTCTTGATACTCCTGAGCAACGGCACCAGGAATCCTTCTGCTACGGCTACGCCTTAAGGGACTTCCTAGGCAAATATGCAAAGGATTTCCCCCGTGGCCTTGGAGCCTTGCGTTGGAGTTCCCTCGAAGCGGAAAGGGTGATGTAGCACAGCGGCGGTAAGTATTTCCCTCAGTTTTGAGAACCAAGGTATCAATCCAGTGAAGGAGTATCACAAGTACCTGCACAAACACAAAAAGCTTGCTCCCAACGCAATGAAGGGGTTGTCAATCCCTTATAGATTGTTTGCCAAGTGAGAACTGAAAGCAACCAAGTAACAAAGAAAAGTGAAAGCGAAAGTGGAAATGATAGGTGTGAATAGACCCGGGGGCCGTAGTGTTCAGTAGTGGCTTCTCTCATGAAAGCAAGTAGACGGTGGGTGAACAAATTACTGTCGAGCAATTGATAGAACCGCGCAAAGTCGTGACGTCATCTATGGCAATGATTATATCTATAGGCATCACGTCCAAAACAAGTAGACCGATACTTTCTGCATCTACTACTATTACTCCACACGTCGACCACTATCCAGCATGCATCGAGTGTATTAAGTCCAAAAGAACAGAGTAACGCCTTAAGAAAGATGACATGATGTAGATGGACAATCTCATATCTACGATAAAAGCCCATGATGTAGATGGACAAGGATATCAAATCATGCATATAAGAAATGAGCAAAGACTCAAATATATATCATAGACAATCTGATCACAAATCCACAATTCATCGGATCTCGACAAACACACCACCAAAGAGGATTACATCGGATAGATCTCCATGAAGATCATGGAGAACTTTGTATTGAAGATCCAAGAGAGACAAGAAGCCATCTAGCTACTAACTACGGACCCGTAGGTCTGAAGTGAACTACTCACGAGTCAATGGAGGGACGATGATGTTGATGTAGAAGCCCTCCAACTACATTCCCCTCCGGCAGGGCACCGGGAAGGGTCTCCAGATGAGATCTCGCGGAAACGGAAGCTTGCGGCGGCGGAAAAGTGTTTTCGTGGATTCCCTCTTTTTTTCTGTATTTTAGGGAATATATAGGCGAAGGAGCTAGGTCAGGGGGGGCGCCAGGGAGGCCACAAGCCTGCTAGCCGTCGCCCCCTGGTGGCGGCTACACGGCTTGTGGGCCCCCTGTAGCTCTCCTGCCTTGGCCCTCAAGTCCCCTGATCTTCTTCCGTTCGGGAAAAATTTATTTCGGGGATTTTATTCCGTTTGGACTCCGTTCCAAAATCAGATCTAAAAAGAGCCAAAAACACAGAAAAAACAGGAACTGGCAATGGCACTGAATTAATAAGTTAGTCCCAAAAAAGAGATAAAAGATACATAAAACATCCAAAGATGATAAGATAACAACATGAAACCATCAAAAATTATAGATACGTTTGAGACGTATCAAGCATCCCCAAGCTTAACTCCTGCTCGTCCTCGAGTAGGCAAGTGATATAGAATGAATTTTTGATGCTTTCATGCTACCTAGCATAGATGTCCTTTGTAACTCCTCTTATGTGACGTGAACGTTCAGATCCATTAGATTCAAAACAATAGCTTGCTATTGACGTGGAAACAATAATACTTCAAGAAAACTAGCAAGGTAATCATGAACTTTCAAAATAACAAGGCCAAAAGAAAGTTATCCCTACAAAATCATATAGTCTGGCAATGCTCTATCATCATTGCACAACGAATTTAAATAATGCACAACCCCGGTATTGGCCAAGTAATTGTTTTCACACCTTTACTTTCTCAAACCTTTTCAATTCTCACGCAATACATGAGCGTGAGCCATGGTTTTAGCACTATAACTGGTGTGGAGGTTGCAAGACAAACAAGGAGAAGATGATCACATTAACTAGGCATATGAATGAGCTGTGGAGATGCTCATCAATAGACATCAATGTGAATGAGTAGGGATTTCCAAACAAATGATGCACTAGAGCTAAGAGTATGTGAAAGCTCTTAAAGAAAACTAGTGGGTGTGCATCCAACTTGCTTGCTCATGAAGACCTAAGGCAAATTTGAGGAAGCCTATCATTGGAATATACAAGCCAAGTTATGTAATGAAAATTTCCCACTAGCTATATGGTGGTGACAAAACGAGAGACTCTCAATCATGAAGATCATGGGGCTTAATAAGCACAAGTGTGGAAGATAGTAGCATTGTCCCTTCTCTCTTTTTCTCTCATCATTTTTTTTGGTGGGCTCTTTGGCCTCTTTTTTTATTTTATTTTATTTTGGTGGGCATCTTTGGCCTCTTTTATTTCCTCACATGGGACAATGCTCCATCAATGATGATCATCACACTTTCAACTCAAAACTTAGAGCAACGATGACTCTATATGGAATGCCTTCGGTAGTGTACCGTGACAATGATCTAGCATGGCATAGACATTAATGGAAACATCATGCTAGCTATCTTACGATCATGCAATGGCAATGTAGAAGTGGTGGCACATGTCATGGTGGTAGTTGCATGGCAATATATCTCGGAACGACTTTGAAAAAGCCATAGTAGGTAGGTATGGTGGCTGTTTTGAGGGAGGCTAATGGTGGGTTTTGTGCACCGGCGAAAGTTGCACGACACTAAGAAGATAGTGATGGTGGAAGGTGATAGTGCATCTAAACCATGGACTCAACATTAGTCATGAAGAACTCATATACTTGTTGCAAAAGTTTTAGTAGTAATCGAAACAAAGCATTCAACGCATACTCCTAGGGCAAGGGTTGGTAGGTATAAACCATCACGCGATCCCGACCGCCACACAAAGGAGGACAATCAATAGACTAATCATGCTAAGACTTCATGACATAGCAGTTCACCATACGTGCATGCTACGGGAATCACTAACTTCAACACAAGTATTTCTAAATCCACAACACCTTACTAGCATAACTTCAATATTACCGCAACCACAACTCAAAACTAATTGAGATGAATCAAACTTCTCTAACTTTTCAATGCACATGAAGGTGGAAGTTTTCATATCCCTTTGGATAACTACCCCTTTTGAGACTAGTTTCAAAGCATAGATCAACTACCAAGCCACGCATCGCTGTGCTCTAAAAGATATAAGTGAAGCACATAGAGCAAAATCAACTAGCTCAAAAGATATAAGTGAAGCACATGTGAGCTGAATTGTCTACCAAAGGATATAAGTGAAGCTCGACAAAATCACGGTGAGTGCATGTCTCTCTCTCTAGGTGTGCAGCAAGGATGACTGTGACACAACAAAAATAAAGGACTCCTATGATACAAGACGCTCCAAGCAAAACACATAACATGCGGTGAATAAAAATATAGCCCCAAGTAACATTACCGATGGATTTGAAGACGAAAGAGGGGATGCCTTCCCGGGGCATCCCCAAGCTTAGGCCTTTACAGCATCCTTGAATCTCTTGGGGTGCCTTGGGCATCCCCAAGTTTGAGCTCTTTCCACTCTTCATCTCTTTGTCCATAAGAACTTCACCCAAAACTTGAAAACTTCACAACACGAAACTTAAACAGAAACTCGTGATAACACTAGTATAAGAAAGAAAACCACCACTTCCTTAGGTACTGTAGCAAACTTAAATTCTACTTATGTTGATGTTGGGTTACTGTATTTTCAATCTTCCATGGCTAATACCCCCCGATACTATCCATAGTTTCATCAAAATAAGCAACCAACTCAACAAAAACAGAATATGTAATCAACAGACCAATCTGTAGCAATCTGTATACTTCGTATACTTATGGTACTTCAAAAATTCTGAAAAATTACGAAAGTCTGAAGAATTTTCGTAGTAATCAGCAGCAAAAATAATCAACTCAAAACTCTTAGAGAAAAAAATGAAAATTCTTTTCGTGAGCAGAAAGTTTCTGTCTTTTCCAGCATGACCAAACGATCATCCCCAAGACTAAGCATAACGGTTTTGCTTGGCACAAACGCAAAAATAAACACAAAAAACACAATTATAACAGAATTATGAAAGTGTGGAAAACACAAAACAGAAAAAAAGGATAGATTCGTTGGGTTGCCTCCCAACAAGCGCTTTTGTTTAACGCCCTTAGCTAGGCAAAAGGTGATGGAATCACGTATCATCTTAAGATCATTGGTGCTCAAACCATAAGTAGTGTGATCATTTATCATCTTAAGATCTTCATATTTATTGGATGACTCACCACTAGCTTTAGGAACAACAACAGACTTGACAGTCTTTTTGAGAGTGAGATTCGGAGTATTTTGCACAGCGGCAAAAGCGGAACCCAAGTTGGTTATGACATCTTCTAGTTTGCCAATTCTAGAAGAATCATTAACTATAAGTTCCTTCTTCCTTCAATTTTTCAAAAAATTTCCCACTTTAGATCCGTACTGGGTAATTTGATTGTGGATCTTTCTATCCAAACCCTCAATAAGTTCAACTATGGCAATTTTGTTTTCAATAGGGTCAATCCTTTGCATCATGTGTTGCAAGGTCAAGGTAGTTCATTAACCATGAGAGGGGGTGAGCCTACCAAATTCATGATAGCTCCATAGGAGTCAACAGTATGGCTCCCCAAAAAATTCCCGCCTACAATGGTATCAAGGATATACCTATTCCAAGGATAAATTCCAACATAGAAACTGCGAAGAAGAACGGTAGTGGATTGCTTACGAGTAGATCTACTTTGAGCATTGTAAATCCTGTACCAAGCGTCCTTTAAATTTTCTTCCTCATTCTGCCTAAAATTGAGAACTTCATTCTCAGGGGTATCATTTGGAGTGGTAGGTCTAGCCATTGATGGACTATCTCACACACAAACGAGCAGGAAGAGGGAGAGTGAAACGGGCAAAAGAAAAACGGCAAAGGAGAAAGGCAAAAAGGGGAAAAAGGCAAAAGAAAAAGGCAAAGGAGAAAGGAAAATGAAAACGGCAAATGTGAAGTGGGGGAGAGGAAAACGAGAGGCAACTGGCAAAAAAATTAAATGCAAGAGATGAGTTTGTGAGACCTACTTGGATAGATCTCTCCCTCCCCGGCAACGACGCCAGAAATACTTCTTCTACTGCAACAAAAGACCTTCCAATGGCGCCAGAAACACGTGCTGACGGGAGACTATTCTTGTCTTCATACTCCTCAGCAACGGCACCATGAATCCTTCTGCTACGGCTATGCCTTAAGGGACCTCCTAGGCAAATATGCAAAGGATTTCCCCCGTGGCCTTGGAGCCTTGCGTTGGTGTTCCCTCGAAGAGGAAAGGGTGATGTAGCACAGCGGCGGTAAGTATTTCCCTCATTTTTGAGAACCAAGGTACCGATCCAGTGAAGGAGTATCACAAGTACCTGCACAAACACAAAAAGTTTGCTCCCAACGCTATGAATGGGTTGTCAATCCCTTATAGATTGTTTGCCAAGTGAGAACTGAAAGCAACAAAGTAACAAAGCAAAGTGAAAGCGAAAGTGGAAACGATAGGTGTGAATAGACCCGGGGGCCGTAGTGTTCACTAGTGGCTTCTCTCATGAAAGCAAGTAGACGGTGGGTGAACACATTACTGTCGAGCAATTGATAGAACCGCACAAAGTCGTGACGTCATCTATGGAAATGATTATATCTATAGGCATCACATCCAAAACAAGTAGACCGATACTTTCTGCATCTACTACTATTACTCCACACATCGACCGCTATCCAGCATGCATCTAGTGTATTAAGTCCAAAAGAACAGAGTAACAGCTTAAGAAGATAACATGATGTAGATGGACAATATCATATCTACGATAAAAGCCCATCTTGTTACCCTTGATGGAAACAACATGATGCGTGCCTTGCTGCCCCTACTATCACTGGGAAATGTCACCACATGGTATGAACCCAAAACCAAGCACTTCTCCCATTGCAAAAATCATAGATCTAGTTGACCAAACAAAACCCAAGACTCGGAGAGACTTACAAGGATATGAAATCATGCATATAAGAAATTAGCAAAGACTCAAATGTATATCATAAATAATCTGATCACAAATCCACGATTCATCGGATCTCGACAAACACACTGCCGAAGAGGATTACATCGGATAGATCTCCATGAAGATCATGGGGAACTTTGTATTGAAGATCCAAGAGAGAGAAAAACCATCTAGCTACTAACTACGGACCCGTAGATCTAAAGTGAACTACTCACGAGTCATTGGAGGGGCGATGATGTTGATGTAGAAGCCCTCCAACTCCAAAGTCCCCTCCGACAGGGCACCAGGAAGGGTCTCCAGATGAGATCTCGCGTGAACGAAAGCTTGCGGCGGCGGAAAAGTGTTTTCGTGGATTCCCTCATTTTTTCTGTATTTTAGGGAATATATAGGCGAAGGAGCTAGGTCAGGGGGGCGCCAGGGAGGCCACAAGCCTGCTAACTGCCGCCCCCCTTGTGGCGGCTACAGGGCTTGTGGGGCCTCTATAGCTCTCCTGCCTTGGCCCTCAAGTCCCGTGATCTTCTTCCGTTCGGGAAAAAATTATTTTGGGGATTTTATTCCGTTTGGACTCCGTTCCAAAATCAGATCTGAAAAGAGCCAAAAACATAGAAAAAACAGGAACTGGCACTTGGCACTGAATTAATAAGTTAGTCCCAAAAAAGATATAAAAGATACATAAAACATCCAAAGATGACAAGATAACAGCATGAAACCATCAAAAATTATAGATACGTTTGAGACGTATCATGTACCTACGCAAAAACAGCAAACTTGCTCCTAACGCTACAAAGGGGTTGTCAATCCCTTCACGATTGATTGCAAGGTGAGATCTGAATGCGGAAAGTGCAACAAAGTAAAAGTGTAAGGCTGAAAATATGATGTGAAGTAGACCCCGGGGCCATAATGTTCACTAGAGGCTTCTCTCAAGATAACAAATATTACTGTGGGTGAACGAATTACTGTCGAGCAATTGATAGAACCGCGCAAAGTCATGGCGATATCTAAGGCAATGATCATACATATAAGCATCACATCCGAGACAAGTAGACCGATACTTTCAGCATCTACTACTATTACTCCACACATCGACCACTATCCAGCATGCATCTAGTGTATTGTGTTCATGACAAACAGAGTAATGCCTTAAGCAAGATGACATGATGTAGAGGGATAAATTCATGCAATAGATATAAACCCCATCTTTTTACCCTTGATGGCAACAACATGATGTGTGCCTCGCTACCCCTTCTGTCACTGGGTGAGGTCACCGCTCGGTATGAACCCAAAACCAAGCACTTCTCCCATTGCAAGAATCATAGATCAAGTTGGCCAAACAAAACCCACAACTCGAAGAGAATTACAAGGATCTGAAATCATGCATATACGAGATCACAAGAAACACAAATAAGATTCATAGATAATCTGATCATAAATCCACAACTCATCGGATCTCGACAAACACACCGCAAAAGAAGATTACATCGGATAGATCTCCATGAAGATCATGGAGAACTTTGTATTGAAGATCCAAGAGAGAGAAGAAACCATCTAGCTACTAGCTATGGACCGGAAGGTCTATGGTGAACTACTCACGCATCATCGTAGAGGCAATGGTGTTGATGAATAAGCCCTCCGTATCCGAATCCCCCCTCCGACAGGGCACCAGAACGTGCCCCAGATGGGATCTTGCGGAGACAGAAGCTTGCGGCGACGGAAAAGTATTTTCGTGGATCTCTCCCGTGGTTTTGGATTTTTTGGGGATTTATAGACGGAAGAAGTAGGGCGGAGGAGCCACACGGGGCCCACAAGCCTGGTAGGCGCCCCCCCCCCCGACCACGGCTAGGGGGCTTGTGGCCTCCCCTGGCGCCCTTTGCCTTGGTTCTCAAGCTCCGTGCGTATCTTCTGTTCCGGAAAAAAACACTTTTCGGAGGTTTTATTCCGTTTGGACTCCGTTTAATATTCTCCTCTGAAAAGGGTCAAAAACACGGAAAAAACAGGAACTGGCACTTGGCACTGAGTTAATAAGTTAGTCCCAAAAAAGATATAAAAGGCATACAAAACATCCAAAGTTTGACAAGATAATAGCATGGAACCATCAAAAATTATAGATACGTTGGAGACGTATCAAGCATCCCCAAGCTTAACTCTTGCTCGTCCTCGAGTAGGGAAGTGATAAAGACTGAATTTTTGATGTGGAATGCTACCTAGCATATTTGTCCTTTGTAACTTCTTTCATGTGACATGAATGTTCAGATCCGTAAGTTTCAAAACAATAGTTTGCTATTGACATGAAAATAATAATACTTCAAGCAAACTAGCAAGGTAATCATGAACTTTCGAAATAACAAGGCCAAAGAAAATTATCCCTACAAAACCATATAGTTTGGCTATGCTCCATCATCCCCACACAACTAATTTAAATCATGCACAACCCCGGTATTGGCCAAGTAATTGTTTTCGCACTCTTACTTTCTCAAACCTTTTCAACTCTCATGCAATACATGAGCGTGAGCTATGGATATAGCACTATAGGTGGAATAGAGTGTGGTGGAGGTTGTGAGACAAAAAGGAGGAGATGGTCACATCGACTCGGCATATCAAAGGGCTATGGAGATGCCCATCAATAGATATCAATGTGAAAGAGTAGGGATTACCATGCAATGGATGCACTTAGAGCTATAAGTATGTGAAAGCTCAAAAGGAGAACTAGTGGGTGTGCATCCAACTAGCTTGGTCACGAAGACCTAGGGCAATTTTGAGGAAGCCCGTCATTGGAATATACCAGCCAAGTTATATAATGAAGATTCCCACTAGCATATGGTGGTGACAAAACAAGATACTCTCAATCATGAAGAACATGGTGCTATTATGAAGCACAAGTGTGGAAAAGATAGTATCATTGTCCCTTCTCTCTTTTTCTCTCTTTTTTTTGTTTGGGCTCTTTGGCCTCTTTCCATATCTCTCTCTCTCTCTTTTTGTGTGGGCAACTTTGGCCTCTCTTTTTTATTTCCTCACATGGGACAATGCTCTAATAATGATGATCATCACCCTTTAATTTACTCACAGCTCAATGCTTAGAACGATGAGGACTCTATAGGGAATGCCTCCGGCAGTGTACCGGGATGTGCAACGATCTAGCTTGGCGTATGACGTTGAAACATCTCGCTAGATATCTTACGATCATGCAATGACAATATGAAAGTGACGGCACAAGTCATTTAGACGAAACGGTGGTAGTTGCATGGCAATATATCTCGGAATGGCTATGAAAATGCCATAGTAGGTAGGTATGGTGGCTGTTTTGAGGAAGGATTTTGGTGGGTTTGTGCACCGGCGAGAATTGCACGGTGCTAGAGGGGCTAGCAGTGGTGGAAGGTGAAAGTGCATCAATACCATGGACTCAACATTAGTCATAAAGAACTCACATACTTGTTGCAAAAGTTTTTATTAGTAATCAAAACAAAGTGCTAAACGCATACTCCGAGGGGAAGGGTTGGTAGGTGTAAACCATCGCGCGATCCCGACCTCAACACAAAGGATGACAATCAATAGATCAATTATGCTCCGACTTCCTAACATAGCGGTTCACCATACGTGCATGCTACGGGAATCACTAACTCCAACACAAGTATCTCTGGATTCACAACAACCTACTAACATAACTCTCAGTATTACCGAATCCATGTCTCAAAACTAATTGAGAGGAATCGAAACTTCTCTTTCTACTCAATGCACATGAAGATGGAGGTTTTTTCATCCTCTTTGAGTACCTAGCACATGGGACTACTTTCATAGCATAAGCCAACTACCAGATCACGCACCGTCGTGCTCTAAAGATATAAGTGAAGCACAAGAGCAAAAGTATCTAGCTCAAAAGATATAAGTGAAGCACTAGAGCAAAAGTATCTAGATCAAAAGATATAAGTGAAGCACTAGAGCAAAAGTATCTAGCTCAAAAGATGTAAGTGAAGCACTATGAGCAAAAGTATCTAGCTGAAAAGATATAAGTGAAGCACTAGAGCATTCTAGCAAAATCATGATGAGTGCATGTCTCTCTCTCTCAAAAAGGTGTGCAGCAAGGATGATTGTGACACAACAAAAAGAAAAGACTCCTATGATACAAGACGCTCCAAGCAAAACACATATCATGTGGTAAATAAAAATATAGCTCCGAGTAATGTTACGGATGGATTGAAGACGAAAGAGGGGATGCCTTCCCGGGGCATCCCCAAGCTTAAGCTTTTTGGTGTCCTTGAATTTGGCTTGGGGTGCCTTGGGCATCCCCAAGCTTGAGCTCTTTCCACTCCTTATCTCTTTGTCCATGAGAACGTCACCCAAAACTTGAAAACTTCACAATACAAAACTTAAACAGAAACTTGTGATAACATTAGTACAAGAAAACGAACTACCACTTCCTTTGATACTGTAGCAAACTTGAATTCCATCTATATTGATGATGAGCTACTGTATTCTCACTTTTCCATGGCTAGTACCCCCCGATACTAACCATAGTTTCATCAAAACAAGCAACCAACTCAACAAAAACAGAATCTGTCAAAAAAAGACCACTATGTAGCAATCTGTATACTTCGTATACTTCTGGTACCTCAAAAAATCTGAAACATTATGAAGGTCTAGGGAAAAATCATATCAATCAGAAGCAAAAAGAATCAACTCAAAATCTCTTACTTAATAAAAATGAAAAATCATCTCGTGAGCAAAAAGTTTTTGTCTTTTTCCAGCAGGATCAAATAACCATTACCAAGACTAGTCATAAAGGTTTTGCTTGGCTCAAACACAAAAAAACAAAATCACAACAGAATTGTGAAAGTGTGGACGCAACAAAACATAAAGAAAAAGATAAATTCATTGGGTTGCCTCCCAACAAGCACTATTGTTTAACGCCCCTAGCTAGGCATAGATAATTCAATGATGCTCACACAAAAGACAAGAATTGAAGCACAACGAGAGCATCATAAAGCATGTGAAAATCACATCTAAGTCTAACATACTTCCTATGCATAGGCATTTTATAGGAAAACAGATTGTGAAGACAACCAATAGTTACCATATGCAAGGAAGAAGAAAGAGACAATAGCAATCTCCACATAACGAGAAGTAATTTGGTAACATGAAAGTTTCTACCACAATATTTTCCTCTCTCATAGATATTACATGTGGGATCATAATCAAATTCAACAAAATAGCTATCACAAAGGATATTCTTTTCATGATCCACATGCATGCAAAGTTGACGCTCTTCAAAAATAGTGGGATTATCATCAACTAAAGTCATGACTTCTCCAAACCCACTTTAAATAATATTGCAAATATCATATTCATCATGAGGCTTAAACAAATTTTCAAGATCATAAGAAAAATCATCGCCCCACTCATGATCATTGCGAAAAGTAGTGGACATAGCAAAACTAGCATCCCCAAGCTTAGGGTTTTGCATAATTTTAGCATGATTGTCACTAATAGAATTTATAGTGAAACCATTGCAATCATGCTTTTCATCCAAGGAGCCCTCGTGAATCACTTCATAAATTTTTCCTCACAATTTTAAGATTCACGCATCTCAAGCAAAACTCCATAAAGATAGTCAAGTGCACTCAACTCACTAGCAATTGGATCAACATAATTGGATCTCTTAAAGAGATTAGCAAGTGGATGAGGATCCATATCACTAGATTTTCAGCAAGCAAAGATGCAAGCATATTGAAGGCACATGGCACACAAGCGAATAGAAAGCAAGCGAGAGAAAAGGGCGAACGAAAAAGGCAAACGAAAAAAGGCAAATTGGTGAAGTGGGGGAGAGGAAAACGAGAGGCAACTAGCAAACAAAGTAAATGCAAGAGATGAGTTTGCGACACCTACTTGGATGAGTTCTTGACTTGATCTTCCTCCCCGACAACGGCGCGAGAAATCCTTCTGCTACTTCTCAAACAACAGCGCCAGAAATTGACACGTTGACGGAGATTGGGCTTGCGTTGGTTTTTCCCTTGAAGAGGAAAGGTGATGCAACACAGGAGCAGTAAGTATTCCCCTCAGTTTGAGAACCAAGGTACCGATCTAGAAGGAGGGTCTCGTCAAGTCCAGAATACATGCGCAAACACAAACAAACTTGCACCCAACGCTTCAAAGGGGTTGTACATCCCTTCAAGATTGTTTGCAAAAGTGAGATCTGAAGGCGGAAAGTGCAACGTAGTAAAAAGTGTAAGGCTGAAAATATGGTGTGGAGTAGACCCTGGGGGCCATAGTGTTCACTAGAGGCTTCTCTCCAAATAGCAAGTATTACGGTGGGTGAACAAATTACTGTCGAGCAATTGATAGAACCGCGCAAAGTCATGACGATATCTAAGGCAATGATCTAGCATATAGGCATCACGTCTGATACAAGTAGACCGATACTTTCTGCATCTACTACTATTACTCCACACATCGACCGCTATCCAGCATGCATCTAGTGTATTGAGTTCATGACGAACAGAGTAACACTTTAAGCAAGATGACATGATGTAGAGGGATAATCTCAAACCAATGATGAAAACCCCATCTTTTTACCCTTGATGGCAACAACATGATACGTGCCTTCCTACCCCTTCTATCACAGGGTGAGGTCACCGCACGGTATGAACCGAAAACCAAGCACTTCTCCCATTGCAAGAATCATAGATCTAGTTGGCCAAACAAAACCCACAACTCGAATAGAATTACAAGGATATGAAATCATGCATAAGAGAGATCAGAAGAAACTCAAATAAGATTCATAGATAATCTGATCATAAATCCACAATTCATTGGATATCGACAAACAGGATAGATCTCCATGAAGATCATGGAGAACTTTGTGTTGAAAATCCAAGAGAGAGAAGAAGCCATCTAGTTACTAGCTATGGACCCGTAGGTCTATGGTGAACTACTCACGCATCATCGGAGAGGTCACGGTGTTGATGGAGAAGCCTTCCGTGTCCGAATCCCCCTCCGACAGGGCACCAGGACGTGCCCCAGATGGGATCTTGCGGAGACAGAAGCTTGCGGCGGCGTAAAAGTGATTACGATGCTCACCTGATTTTTTGGCAATATTTGGGAATTTATAGGCGTAAGATCTAGGTCAGGGGACCTCCACGGGGCCCACAAGCCTGCATGGCGCCCCCCTGGCCGCGGGGTGGGGCTTGTGGGGCCCCTGGGGCTCTTCTGGCTTGGCCCCCAAGCACTCCGATCTTCTTTCGTTCCGGAAAAAATCTTTTCGGGGATTTTTCTTCCGTTTGGACTCCGTTTCAAAATCTCCTCTGAAAGGGGTCAAAAACATGGAAAAAACAGGAACTGGCACTTGGCACTGAGTTAATAAGTTAATCCCAGAAAATAAATAAAAGGCATGCAAAACATCCAAAGATTGACAAGATAATAGGATGAAACCTTCAAAAATTATAGATACGTTGGAGACGTATCATGCATCTATACCATGGACTCACATTAGTCATGAAGAACTCACATACTTATTGCAATTTTTTTTATTAATAATCGAAACAAAGTGCTAAACGCATACTCCTAGGGGAAGAGTTGGTAGGTGTTAACCATCGCACGATCCCGACCGCAACACAAAGGATGACAATCAATAAATCAATTATGCTCTGACTTCCTAACATAGCGGTTCACCATACGTGCATGTTACGGGAATCACTAACTTCAACACAAGTATTTCTAGATTCACAACACCCTACTAACATAACTCTTAATATTACTAAATCCTTGTCTCAAAACTAATTGAGAGGAATCAAACTTCTCGTTCTAATCAATGCACATGAATACAGAAGTTTTATTGTATCCTCTTTGGGTGCCTATCACCTTTGGGACTACTTTCATAGCACAAACCAACTACCAAGTTACTCAGAGAGAGCACTCTCAAAAAGATATAAGTGAAGATCGAGAGTTCTTATTTCTCCAAAATATAACACCGCCATGCTCTAAAAGCTCTAAGTGAAGCACTTAGAGCAAAGTTATCTAGCTCAATATATATAAGGGATTCACATGTGAGCTAAATTGCCTAACTCAAAAGATATAAGCGAAGCTCAATGAGTATTCTAGCAAATTCACGATGAGTGCATGTCTCTCTCAAAAGGTGTGCAAAAAGGATGATTGTGACACAACAAAAAGAAAAGACTCCTATAATACACGAAGCTCCAAGCAAAACACATATCATGTGGTGAATAAAAATATAGCTCCAAGTAATGTTACCGATGGATTGAAGACGAAAGAGGGGTTGCCTTCCCGAGGCATCCCCAAGCTTAGGCTTTTTGGTGTCCTTGAATTTGGCTTGGGATGCCTTGGGCATCCCCAAGCTTGAGCTCTTTCCACTCTTTATCCCTTTTTCCATGAGAACATCACCCAAAACTTGAAAACTTCACAACACAAAACTTAAACAGAAACTCGTGATATCATTAGCACAAGAAAACAAACTACCACCTCTTGAGGTACTGTAGAAACTTGATTTCTATTAATATTGGTGTTACATTACTGTATTATCATTTTTCCATGGCTATTACCCCTCGATACTATCCATGGTTTCATCAAAATAAGCAATCAACACATCAAAACAGAATCTGTCGAAAACAGACCAGTCTGTAGCAATCTGTATACTTCGTATACTTCTGCTATATCAAAAATTCTGAAAAATTACGATAGTTTGGGAAATTGTCATATCAACTAGCAGAAAAAAGAATCAACTCAAAATATATTTCTTTATAAAAATTAAAAATAATTTCGTGAGCGAAAAGTTTCTGTCTTTTTCCAGCATGATCAAACAACCATCACCAAACTAGTCATACAGGTTTTACTTGGCTCAAACACAAAAAGAAATACAAAAGACACAATCATAACAGAATTTTGATGGTGTGGACGCAACAAAACAGAAAGAAAAAAGCAAAGATAAATTCATTGGGTTGCCTCCCAACAAGCGCTATTGTTTAACGCCCTTAGCTAGGCATAAGGCGATAGAATCACATATCGTCGTCTTTGGTACTCAAACCATAAGTAGCCCTCATCATGGATTCATAAGGCAATCTTCTTTTCTTTCTAGGAAAATGTTCCATGCCCTTCTTTAAAGGAAATTGAAATCTAATATTCCCTTCCTTCATATCGATGTCAGCACCAATAGTGCTTAGGAAAGGTCTGCCAAGAATGATAGGACATGTAGGATTGCAATCAATATCAAGCACAATGAAATCTACGGGTACATAGTTCCTATTTGCAATAATAATAACATCATTGATCCTTCCCATAGGTTTCTTAACAGTGGAATCCGCAAGATGCAAATTAAGAGAGCACTCATCAATCTCATTAAAGCCTAGAACATCACATAAATACTTTGGAATCGCGGAAACACTAGCACCCAAATCACACAAAGCATTGCATTCATAGTTTTTGATGTTGATTTTGATAGTAGGTTCCCACTCATCATGAAATTTTCTAGGAATAGAAACTTCCAATTCAAGTTTCTCTTCAAGAGATTTCATCATAGAATCGACGATATGATCGGTAAAGGCCTTGTTTTGGCTATAAGCGTGTGGAGAGTTTAGCATGGATTGCATCAAGGAAATACATTCAATGAAAGAGAAACTATCATAATTGCATTCCTTGAAATCCAAAGTAGTAGTTTCATTACTACTCAAAGTTTTGATATCCTCTACTCCACTTTCAATGCTTTTAGCATCAAGATAGATAGACTCCGAATCATTGGGGTGTTTTTCAACCAAGGTGGATTCATTTCCAGCCCCATCATCATTAGGTTTGACACTGGAAAACAAGGATTCAATGGGAGTCACACCAAGCACTTTAAGATCTTCGTGATTCTCATCACGAGAACACGCCTTTTTAAGCCATTCATGTCTAGCAGGAATTTGGGCGGTTCTTTCCTTACTCTCATTCATGGAAACACGCATAGCTTTCAAAGTTTCATCCATATTGATCTTGGGAGGAGCACATCTAACTTTCAAAGCATCAATATCAAGAGACATTCTATCAACACTCCTAGCCAAATCATCAATTTTGAGTAGTTTTTCTTCTATGGACGCATTGAAAATCTTTTGCGAGTTGATAAACTCTTTAATATTACTCTCTAGATCAGAGGATAATTTATTGTAATTTCCATGAGCATTGTTGTAGGAGTTGCCAAAGTTATTAGAGGGATTACTAGGAAAAGGCCTAGGAATATAGTTTCCTCTAAAAGCATTGTTGTTGCCAAAATTATTCCTACCAACAAAATTAACATCCAAGCTTTCATTTCTACTCTCAATCAAGGAAGACAAGGGCATATCATTTGGATCTAAAGGATCACCTTTACTAGCAAACAATTTCATTAACTCATCCGTCTTAGCACTCAACGAGTTAATTTCTTCTATAGCGTGTACTTTTTTACTAGTACGTGACCTTTCAGTGTGCCACTGAGAATAGTTTGTCATGATATTGTCTAGGAGTTTTGTGGCTTCTCCTAATGTGATTTCCATGAAAGTTCCACCGGAGGCAGAGTCCAAGATATTTCTAGAAGCAAAATTCAAACCAGCGTAGAAGATTTGTATAATCATCCAAAGACTCAAGCCATGAGCGGGACAATTTCTAATCATCAATTTCATTCTCTCCCAAGATTGTGCAACATGTTCATGATCAAGTTGCTTAAAATTAATGATATCATTACGGAGAGAGATAATCTTACCGACGGAAAATACTTGGATATATAAGCATCTTTGCACTTGTTCTAAGAATCAATACTATTTTTTGGCAAAGAAGAAAACCAAGTTTTTGCTCGTTCTCGTAATGAGAACGGAAATACCTTCAATTTAATCACATCATTATCCACATCTTTCTTCTTTTGCATATCGCATAACTCAATGAAGGTATTAAGATGGGATGCGGCATCTTCACTAGGAAGGCCGGAAAAATGCTCTTTCATAACAAGATTCAGCAAAGCAGCATTGATTTCATATGATTCTGCACTAGTGGCAGGAGCAATCGGAGTACTAATAAAATCATTATTATTAGTATTCGAGAAGTCACAAAGTTTGGTGTTTTCAGTCATGGTGACTTCAGCAAATAGACAAGCACACAAGCGAACAGAAAGCAAGCGAAAGAAAAGGGCGAACGAAAAAGGCAAATATTTTTCTAAATTTTGTTTTTCAGAAGTGGGGGAGAGGAAAACGAGAGGCAAAAAAGTAAATTCAAGAGATGAGTTTGCGACACTTACTTGGATAAGCTTCCCTTGGTGCTCCCTGGAAACGGCGCCAGAAATTTTTCTTGCTACCTCTTGAGCTTGCGTTGGTTTTTCCCTTGAAGAGGAAAGGGTGATGCAGCACAGTAGCAGTAAGTATTTCCCTCAGTTTGAGAACCAATGTATCAATCCAGTAGGAGTATCAAGATGAAGCACCGATGTACCTGCGCAAAAACAGCAAACTTGCACCCAGTGCTACAAAGGGGTTGTCAATCCCTTCACGATTGATTGCAAGGTGAGACCTGAAGACGGAAAGTGCAAGAAGGTAAAAGTGTAGGGATGAAAATATGATGTGAACTAGACCCGGGGGCCATAGTGTTCACTAGAGGCTTCTCTCAAAATAGTAAATATTACGGTGGGTGAACGAATTACTGTCGAGCAATTGATAGAACCGCGCAAAGTCGTGACGATATCTAAGGCAATGATCATACATATAGGCATCACGTCCGAGACAAGTAGACCAATACTTTCTGCATCTACTACTATTACTCCACACATCAACCGCTATCCAGCATGCATCTAGTATACTGAGTTCATGACAAACAGAGTAACGCCTTAAGCAAGATGACATGATGTAGAGGGATAAATTCATGCAATAGATATAAACCCCATCTTTTTACCCTTGATGTCAACAACATGATGCGTGCCTCGCTACCCCTTCTGTCACTGGGTGAGGTCACCGCACGGTATGAACCCAAAACCAAGCACTTCTCCCACTGCAAGAATCATAGATCAAGTTGGCCAAACAAAACCTACAATTCGAAGAGAATTACAAGGATATGAAATCATGAATATAAGAGATCAGAAGAAACTCAAATAAGATTCATAGATAATCTAATCATAAATCCACAATTCATCGGATCTCGACAAACACACCGCAAAAGAAGATTACATCGGATAGATCTCCATGAAGATCATGGAGAACTTTGTATTGAAGATCCAAGAGAGAGAAGAAGCCATCTAGCTACTAGCTATGGACCCGAAGGTCTATGGTGAACTACTCACGCATCATCGGAGAGGCAATGGTGTTGATGAAGAAGCCCTCCGTATCCGAATCCCCCATCCGGCAGGGCACCAGAACGTGCCCCAGATGGGATCTTGCGGAGAAAGAAGCTTGCGGCGGCGGAAAAGTATTTTTGTGGATCTCTCCCGTGGTTTTGGATTTTTTGGGGATTTATTGGCGGAAGAAGTAAGGCAGAGGAGCCACACGGGGCCCACAAGACTGCTAGGTGCCCCCAGGCCGCGGCTAGGGGTCTTGTGGCCTCCCCTGGCGCCCTCTGCCTTGGTTCTCAAGCTCCATGCGTATCTTGTGTTCCGGAAAAAATATTTTCGGAGGTTTTATTCCGTTTGGACACCGTTTAATATTATCCTGTGAAAAGGGTCAAAAACACGGAAAAAACAGGAACTGGCACTTGACACTGAGTTAATAAGTTAGTCCCAAAAAATATATATAAGGCATACAAAACATCCAAAGTTTCACAAGATAATAGCATGGAACCATAAAAAATTATAGATACGTTGGAGACGTATCACATGTCGATGCTACGGCAACCGGCAGGAGCCATAGGGTTGTCTTTATTTTTTTGCGCTTGGTGATGGTTTGATTTATCACTAGTTCAGTAGCTTTAGTAGCAAAAGCATAGTTAGCGCGACAACCTCGATGCCAACACAATGATGGAGATCATGGTGTGGCACCGGTGATGATGGAGATCATGCCGATGCTTTGAAGATGGAGATCAAAAGCACAAGTTCATGGCCATAGCATGTCACTTATGATTTGCATGTGATGTTAATCCTTCTTATGCACCTTGTTTTGCTTAGGACAATGGTAGCATTATAAGGTGATCCATCACTAAAATTTCAAGATAAAATTGTGTTCTCTCCGAGTGTGCACCGTTGCGGAAGTTCGTAGATTCGAGACACCACGTGATGATGGGGTGTGATAGACTCTACGTTCACATACAACAGGTGTAAGATAGTTTTACACACACGGAACACTCGGGTTAAACTTGACGAGCCTAGTATATAAAGTCATGGCCTCGAAACACAGTAGACCGAAAGGTCGAACATGGGTCATATAGTAGATATGATCAACATGGAGATGTTCACCGTTGAAGCCACCTCATCTCACGTGATGATCGAACATGGGTTGGTGGATTTGAATCATGTACCACTCGGATGAGCAGAGGGATGTCAATTTGAGTGGGAGTTATTAACTAATATGACTACTTGAACTCATTATCATGAACATAGTCAAAACGTCTTTGTGAATTATGTAGTAGGTGATTAGCTTGCGTTGTAGCTCCTGTGTATTTTGATATGTTTCTAGAGAAAACTAAGTTGAAAGATGATAGTAGCAATTATGCGGACTCGGTCCGCAAACTTAGGATTGTCCTCATTGCTGCACATAAGGCTTATATTCTTAATGCACTGCTCGGTGTGCTACCCCAAGCATTGTTTGTGGATGTTGCGAACATCTGACATAAACGTCTTGATGACTGCATGATAGTTTAGTGTGTCATACTTTATGGCTTGGAATTGAGGCGCCCAAGACGTCTTGAACGTCATGGAACATATGAGATGTTCCAAGAGCTGAAATTAGGATTTCAGGCCCGTGCCCGTGTTGAGAGGTGGGAAACCTTCGACAAGATTCTTTGCCTACAAATAAGGGAGGAAACCTCAATGGTTGAGCATGTGCTCAGATTGTCTGGGTGCTACAATCACTTGAATCGAGTGGGAGTTGATCTTCCAGATAAAATAGTGATTGACATAGTTCTCCAAAGTCACTACCATCAAGCTACCGAGCTTCCTGATGAACTATAACATATCAGGGATAGAGATGATGATCCCTGCGCTATTCGCGATGTTTGACACCGCAACGGTAGAAATCAAGCAGGAGCATCAAGTGTTAATGGTTACTAAAACCACTAGTTTCAAGAAGGGAAAAGGGAATGATGGGAAACTTCGAGAATGGCAAGTTAGTTGTCACTCAATGAAGAAACCCAAGGTTGAACCCAAACCCAAGACTAAGTGATTCTACGATGAGGGGAATGATCACTGATGCAGAACTACCCTAGACACTTGGTAGATAAGAAGGCTGGCAATGTCAACAAAAGTATATTGGATATATGTGTTATTGATGTGTACTTTACTAGTACTCCTAGTAGCACATGGATATTAGATACCGGTGCAGTTGCTAAATGTTAGTAACTCGAAATAAAAGCTACAAAATAAAATGGAGACTAGCTAAAACCAAGGTGGCGATGTGTGTTGGAAGTGTTTCCAAGGTTGATGTGATCACCATCGCACCCTCTCTCTACCTTCGGGATTAGTGTTAAACCTAAATATTGATTGGTGTTTGCGTCGAGCATGAACATGACTCGATCATGTTTATTGCAATATGGTTATTCATTTAAAGAGAATAATGGTTACTCTATTTACTTGAATAAAATCTTCAATGGTCATGCACCTAATATGAATGGTTTATCGAATCTCGATCGTAGTGGTACTCATGTTCATAATATTGACGCCAAAAGATACAAAGTATTAATGATGGTACCACTAACTTGTGGAACTGACGCTTGAGTCATATTGCTATAAAACGCATGGAGAAGCTCCATGCTGATGGGTCTTCGGACTCACTCATTTTTGAATCGTTTGAGACACGCGAAGCATTCCTATTGGTGTAAACGCATGAAGAAACTCCATGCAGATGGATCTTTTGGACTCACTTGATTTTGAATCACTTAAGACATGCAAATCATGCCACATGGGCAAGATGACTGAAGGCCTTGTTTTCCGGTGACATGGAACGAGAAAGTGACTTATTGGAAACAATACATTTTGATGTGTGCAGTCCAATGAGTGCTGAGGCACGCACTGGATATCGTTATATTCTTACTTCATAGATGATTTGAGTAGATACATGTGTATTTACTTGATGAATCACGTGTCTGAATCATTGAAAAGTTCGAGCAATTTCAGAGTGAAGTTGAAGATCGTCCTGACAAGAGGATGAAATTTCTATGATGTGGTCCTAGAGATGAATATCTGAGTTGCGAGTTTGGTATACATTTAAGACAATGTGGAAATTGTTTCACTACTCATGCCACCTGGAACACCATAGTGTGATGGTGTGTCCGTACATCGTAGCCACGCCCTATTTTATATGGTGCATACTATGATGTCTCTTGTCAAATTACCACTATAGTTTTGGGGTTAGGTATTAGAGACAACCACATTCACTTTAATAGGGCACCACGTAGTTCCGTTGAGATGACACCGTATGAACTATGGTTTGGAGAAACCTAAGCTATCGTTTTTTAAAGTTTGGGGCTACGATATTTATGTCAAAAGGCTTTAGCTTGATAAGATGGAACCCAAAGCGGATAAATCCATCTTCAAAGGATACCGAAAACAGTTGGGTACACCTCCTATCTCAGATCTGAAAGTAAAATGTTTGTTGCTGAAAACGGGTCCTTTCTCGAGAAAGAGTTTCTCTCGAAAGAATTGAGTGGGAGGATGGTGGAACTTGATGAGGTTGTTGAACTGTCACTTCAAACACGGTGTAGCAGGGCGCGGGAAGTTGTTCCTATGGCGCCTACACCAAATTGAAGAGGAAGCCAATGATGATGATCATGAAGCTTCATATCAAGTTACTTCCAAACCTCGTAGGTCGACAAGGACACACACTACTCTAGAGTGGTACGGTCATCCTGTCTTGGAGGTCATGTTGTTGGACAACAATGAACCTACGAGCTATGGAGAAGCGATGGTGGGCCTGGATTCCGACGAATGGCTAGACGCCATGAAATCCAAGATAGGATCCATGTATGAAAACAAAGTGTAGACTTTGGAAGAACTACTTGATGGTCTTAAGGCTATTAAGTAGAAGTGGATCTTTAAAAGGAAGACAGGCGATGATGGTGAATGTCACCATTTAGAAAGCTCGACTTGCCGCCAAGAGGTTTCCGACAAGTTCAAAGAGTTGACTATGATGAGACTTTCTCACTCATAGCGATGCTAAAAGCCTTTTAGAATTATGTTAGGAGTTGTTGCATCTTTTTTAATATATCTTGTAGATGGATGTCAAAACATTGTTTCCTCGACGATTTCCTTGAGGAAAGGTTGTCTGTGATACAACCAGAAGGTTTTGTTGATCCTAAGGATGCTCACAAGTATCCAAGCTCCAGCGATCCTTCTATGGACTGGAGCAAGCATCTTAGAGTTGGACTGTATGCTTTGATGAGATGATCAAAGCTTTTTGGTTTATACAAAGTTTATGAGAAACTTGTATTTCCAAGAAAGTGAGTGGGAGCACTATATAATTTATGATATGTATATGTGGTTGATATATTGTTGATTGGAAATAATGTAGATTTCTGTAAAGCATAAATGGTTGTTTGAAATGAGATTTTAAAAGGACAACCTGAATTAAGCTACTTGAACACTAAGCATCAAGATCTATAGTGATAGATCAAAACACTTGATAAAAATTTCAATAAATACATACCTTGACAAGATTTTGAAGGAGTTCAAAGTAGATCGGTCAAAGAAGCAGTTCTTGACTGTATTGTAAGGTTTGAATTTGAGTAAAGACTCAAAGATTGACCATGGAAGAAGAAACGGAAAGGACGATGGTCTTCCCCTATGCCTTAGCCGTAGACTCTATAGTATGCTATGATGTGTATCGCACCTCATGTGTGCCTTGCCATGAATCTGTCAAGGGGTACAAGAGTGATCCACAAATGGATTACTGAACAACATTCAAAATTATCCTTAGTAACTTGAGGACTATGGAGATATTTCTCAATTATGGAGGTGATAAACGAGTTCGTCAAAAAGGGTTACGTCGATGCAAGCTTTGACACCAATCCGGATGTGTGTGAGTAGCAAACCAGATTCGTATAGTGGAGCAGTCATTTGGAATGGTTCCAAATGGCACGTGGTAGCAACATCTATAGGATGACATAGAGATTTGTAAAGCACACACAGATCTGAAAGGTTCAGACCCGTTGACTAAAACCTCTCTCACACGCAAGCATGCTTAAACCCCAGATCTTATTGGGTGTGAATCACATAGTGATGTGAACTAGATTATTGACTCTAGTGCAAGTGGGAGACTATTGGAAATATGTCCTAGAGGCAATAATAAATTAGTTATTACTATATTTCCTTTTTCATGATAATCGTTTATTATCCATGCTAGAATTGTATTGATTGGAAACTCAAATACATGTGTGGATACATGGACAACACACTGTCCCTAGATAGCCTCTGATGCACTAGCTCGTTGATCAAAGACGGTCAAGGTTTCCTGACCATAGACAAGAGTTATCATTTGATAATGGTATCACATCATTAGGAGAATGATGTGATGGACAAGACCCAAACTATGAACGTAGCATGTCATTGTCTAAGTTTATTGCTACTGTTTTCTGCATGTCAAGTATCTGTTCCTATGACCATGAGATCATGCAACTCCCGGACACCGGATGAATGCCTTGTGTGTATAAAATGTCACAACATAACTGGCTAACTATAAAGGTGCTCTATAGGTATCTCCGAGGGTGTCTGTTGGGTTGGCGTGAATCGAGAATGGGATTTGTCACTCCGTATGACGGAGAGGTATCTCTAGGGCCCACTCGATAATACAAGATCACAACAAGCCTTGCAAGCAATGTGAGAGTTAGTGGGATCTTGTA